>NC_140608.1:19314052-20602802 GCF_057381915.1 Diplotaxodon limnothrissa | reverse complement strand
GAGCCCTCTCAAGTCTCAGAGCTCTCTTCATTGAGTTAATGGCTGTCCAAGGCTCACTCTTGTCTTACTTTTTTCTTTTTTTCCTCCTTCTGCACCTTTTGTGACAAAATCTTTTTTTTTCTTTCACCAGGTGAGGTCTCTGCAGCTGCTCCTCTTCCACTTTACCACATTAAGTTCACGCTGATAATAAAATTGATCTGTGCAATAAAAGGAGTATACATCCCGTTTACACTGTCATTTGTCTGCTGCTGCTGCTTTTACCTATTTACGAGAACAGCCTTAACTGTCAAAGGTTTCACTGAGCGGCATACGGCAACACAGTTACACTGTGTGGGTGGTTGGAGGTTCTAGACCCCATCTAGGAAATCATTGGGTGAGAGGGAGAGTACACCCTAGACTGGCAGCCATTCACATGACAGGGTTAGCACAGAGAGATGGACATATTCACATTCACACCTACAGCCAATTTAGAATTGCTGGTTAACCTGACGTGCTGGAGTACGAAAATAGAAATTCACACAGTCACAGGGTGAAAATGCAAACTCCACATAAACACTGCAGCTCTGTGCCGCCCAGTTAATAGATGGTGAAATGGAATGGTACTCATATACCGCTTTTCAGCTTTGTCTGTGCACTCAAAGCTACAAACCACACACACATACAAACAAAACCTACTCACAAATCTGCATATAAACCCTGCAGAAGGATGTTTCATGTACAAGTGATTCATACCTGAATATGTTTGTACTTTACAATCAAATTTAGAAGTCCCTCCGACCGTGCATGCAAAACAACCGTGAAGGTCTGGCTGTCTGAGAACATTTTTACACACATTTATAAACTGAATAGTCCTAGCTACCACCAATAATGTCATCTGTAGTAGTATTAGTGTTTTTCTTTTCTTTTGGGTCATTATTTACAGTTTTCCAAAACATACCAAAAACCTGAAGGCTTTAACCTTTAAAATCAAACAAAATTAAACATATTATTAATATTATTAGTAGTAGTAGTATCAGAGGCAGAGATTCAGCCCTTGCTACATATGTTACTTACATTCTGGTTTCTCTTTTCTGGCTGACATATCTGCCTGTTTTCATCTTAATCTTACAGGCTATTAGTCTTTTCTTATATCAACTTAAATGTACATGTAACCCATGGTTATTTTATTGCCAATTGTATTCTGTTTTTATTCTAATTTGAAGTGTTACTGTTTGTTAAATGCTGAGTTTTCCCATGTACCGTGAATGCACCATAGCGCGTGCGTGGTGACTTTCTTTCACTGCATCCGCCTGCACGGAGCTAGATGCGCAAAGCTGTGTGGATATTCAGTCCTGTAACGTGTTGCGCTACGGAATTAATGTTTTCTTTGAAGAATATCCTGGTGAGTCTCACAGTTGCAGTTTCAGTTGTGATTCATAGTCCAGTTTCTGAGCATAAAACCAGTCAGGATACAATGCTTGTCGGAAATGTGATATTTGTCTTAGAACCTGCTAACGATTGCTTAGCTGTGTTAGCCTGTGGAGAGTATGCTAGCGTACCCACATGTGCTCCCTGGGCTAATGCGCTTACATGTGAAGTTTTAGCTAACACACCACGGAGACACTTTTCATGCTTCATGATTTGCAGTGAAATGTATTTTTGTTGTTGATAAATTGTTATTGGCCAATAAGAACTGTATAGATGTGTGAGGAACAAAAGGGATAACACTAGAGAAACACGTTTTATTTTACAAGTGAGTGATTGCACTGCACGTTGTGTGCAGGCTGGTTTTTTGTTTACGTGGTAGAAATCTGCTGCAAGGACCGAGCGGTGCCATCTAAGGACTGGATGCCACTGGAGGTGCCTAGAAAGGACGTTCTCAATCTGAAGGCCACCTGTTTCCTTGGAGGGTGGTAGGATACAACGATTTGCAATTTTTTTTGGATTAACGTTTTTTTTCTGAGATCTCAGGACACTTTATGTTGTTACTTTTTTTCTTTTTTTTTGGGTCAGATCTGATTCCACTTAACACAAAAAACTGATGCATCAAAAAGCAAAAACTGTGACTAAAGACAATTAACACTTACTAAGAACACTGAATACTAAGTGCACTGAACTGAAAAGGACAGCCTACCTAATATATTTATGGACACTTTAAGTGATATATTGTACATTGTTGAGATTTACATGTTTGAAATGGTCTAAATGTTTTGTTCATGTCTATGTTTTGGAGCATTTAAATGTTGAATACACTCAAATCACTTTTCTCCCTTTAAGTTGTTGTCAGTGTCTCATTCTGAGTGGAGGGATATTCCTTCTTTAAGTTGAGTTACCACTGCCAGTCTCCTTACGATCCTAACTGAACCCAACAAGAGTAGATTCTCAAATATTGTTTTTTTCCTTGACTTTGTATGACAGATTACTGTGGATTTGACTGATTTTGGACTACTCAGTTAAAAAGGGTGACATACAAAAGCAACAAATGAAAGAAAGAGAGCAAGAAAAGCAAAGTCATATTCCGCACCCCATTTTTTTTCACTCCTTATAATAATTGGTGGTTTTGAAAAGTTGGATCTTCTCTGGCTTCCTTCTCAGACACTGTTTCCTCAGTCTGACTGTCACCTTCTCTTTGTGGTTTAGGCTTGTTTTTGTCACTGTTCTTTTCACTTCATTTTGAAGGTAAACTTTCCATATATGCATAAATGGGGGTTTAGTGTTATGCAGATAGTTTGCAGATTGCACGGAGCGAGCACAAGCCTGTGGGTTTGGAATGAGTCTAATTAACTAACATGCACACAACACTAACAGCACGGTTGACCAGTGCAAACGTGTCATAAATCCGACCATAATTTTAGATGTAGCCTCATTTTTGGCTCGGGGTAAGAACGTTTCCAAGCACAAATTTGGTCCATTTATACAGCACTTTCTATCCAGCACACATTCACTCTCCAGTGGAAGCTTGGAGTTCAGTATCTAGCCCGAGGATACTTCAAGTGGACTGGAGAAGCTGAGGATCAAGCCACCAACGTTCCAATTAGTACATGACCCGCTCCAACTCCTGAGCTACAGCTGCATTAGGAAAGAAATCTCTCTTTAAACTCACATTGTATATATGTCTCAAATAAAAAGCACTCTTGTATTTCAGAAGTTCATTTTTAAACAAGGCTTTTACAGTAATACATTTGCAGAAACATTTTGTGGAATATGCAAAGATGGAACATTAAGATTTTTACTAATTCACACGTTATTTCATCACACCAGAAAAAGAGTAAGGGTAACCATCCCACTCGGTGGGAGAAAGAAAAGAGGACACGTCTAGGGAGAGCAGTGAGATGTAAGGAATATGTCATGTCTGCAGATGGACAGGCAGAGATGGAGATGAGGCTGGGGAGACAGGTGGCATTATGAACTATTCATACTGTCAAGAAAATATTTGATGTTGTGGTCAGTTACACCTGAGTAATGTAAACTTTCCACTGAGGTATGCAGCCTCAGGGCCATTTGTACTTATACGCAGAGTGCGCTCTGTTAGGGTACTTACAAGGTTGTTTTTTTTTGTAATGTTAGCGAGGTAGGCAATCTACCATTCAGTTGGAATTTTACTTGGTAAAAATATTAAACCAAGGCCAACAGGAGTCAAAAGTATGTGTTTAAAAAGGTAAGAAATGTGGTTTTATAGAACACAGCACCAGCAAGGCCATTATGCAGGCAACTGCTGTAACAGGAATAACCCCTTCAAAACAGCACAAACGTATTGAGAAATTGCATGCATGAATAATAATTAGCTATCATTAGTCAGTACTGTGTATTTCATTACACAAAAAGTGAAGCGAATTCAAATTTCAGTTGGAGTGTAATGGCAGGGGTAGACTAAATCAATGCATTGCCAATGCAATGTTCTCCTAGAAGGGAAACGTCAAAGCAAATCTCAGACTGATGATGCGATACATCATTTGGTTCCCAGACAAGAAGAGATGGAATGAGAAAACAGTGTATTCTACAGTGCTGAAAACAGCCTCGCTATCATTTCAAAGCAGACTGTTGAGATGAACTCATTAGAGGGCAAAAATAGAACATCTTAAATGTTAATTGATGTTGCAACAAAGGTTTCTTCTACTGCTCACACGGACAGCAGACACGCGAACGGGATTAAACCACTGTAACCATGGCAATGCACATTACCTGACAAGGTTAGTTGTGTTTGACAGGGTGTTGCATTATGCAGACCAGAGGTTTCAACATTCTGCTGACGGTTGTGTTGAGGGGAGTGACAGTGAAGGGCCGTGGCTGCCCTGATGTCTTAATATGGGACTCCAATCTGCTGTACTGGCTTATTTCCAGCACAGATTTGTAAATGCTGATACACGCTGTAAATTGCAAACGCTGCAGGACATAAAGCAAAACACAGATGTGTGATTGTCGGTTCGTTTTAATGACCCGGCGTTACATTCGCAACTGTATGTGGTAACAAGCGGTGCAGAGACTCCTAAAACTATTTTGCTCCGTTAACGATAAGGCCAATGACGCCAATGAGTAAAACACAAACTGACTCCGTTTCAAATTGGAGTTCAATAGCAGCAGCAGAATGAAAAATCATTGTGATCGGATTCGGAAGATTTGGTACGTTTATGTAACCCCAACACTCTGCTGCTTTTAGTTTATCAAGCTGGAACATGACCCAGATGAGCATCTCTTTCTCATTTTCCCTGCTTCTCGCTGAAGTCTGTGGACTGCTTTGAAAGTGTTCTGGTGACGGACGTTCATATTTATGCTTTAATGGGGCTCTAAAGGAGTTGGAGGGGAAGATGATTAATTGATGTTTTGTGTAATAAAAATGGACAATTAACTTGTTTTAATGGGTTTGTCAAAGGCAGTGGGGGAATAAAAACAACTAGCCTAAAGTGTCATTTGGGTTGCAGAGAGTTTCTTTAGTGCTTCCACTACATTAAAGACAATTTTGGGGGCTTTTTCACAGATAAGGACTTGCCTTTGATAGAATTGTACTGGCTTCCTACAAAGCTTTGCTTGCTTTATTCAACTTGCTGATAAGCTGTTAAACAGAATGTGGGTGCCCTGCTCTTTGTTATAAGCGCTAAAGAATTGTTAGCGTCAGTATTACCGTTACGTCTAATTAAAGGAGACATTTTTTCTGTGTTTAAATAGGAATCATTTTCGCTGCCAACCATAATGATGGTATAATTAACATATTAAAGTTTTATTTTCTTCTTACTAGACTTTTGGAAATTATGCCTCACAAATACTGAATATTGTAATCTGTTTGGTAAATAAACCCAGCATGATGATTTCCTTTTATTTTAGCTATCCAAACAAAGACTGCATTTCAAAATAGGATCCGATATGTCCATGTTCCAGGCTGCATGTGCTGTCTAAATCCACACGACACATGCAATCTTGTAAACACACAAGGCCACAGCCAGCAATATTGTAGACTGTGACTTATGGCTGTACAATAAACCATTTTTTAAAAAGAGGAATTTCAAGCAGACAGGCAGGGGATGTATGATAGATTAGTTGTGTCAGGTTTTATATCAGGCATTTAAGTTGTCACCCTCCACAGCAAACAGCCTCGAAGGCAGACAAACCTCAGCAGATTTCGACACAGTAAGCACTCTTCTTCTTCTGTAATAAACCTGGTGAATATGATTGTGAGATTATAGATGTATGACAAAAAGAAAAATCTCCTGAATGGACTGTACGCGACACATCGTCGGCTTCTACAGATAATATGTCGATGTACTCCTATGCGCAATTGTCCTTTCCCCATTAGATACTCATCAATATCAGCTGTTCTTTACAAACCCCTTTCTTTTTTTTTCTTTGCATTTGAGACCTTCCCCCCAACCGCCCACCCAGCTGCATTTCCTGCCACTCTAATGGTATTTTCTCATATCAACCAGCTTATCAAATCCAAATTTCGGTGATGGATAAATCTGCCTGAGCTGATGGGCCGGAGTGCCGCCTGCTGCTATCAATCAGTGTGTTGCCAGGTGATTGTGTCCTGCTGGGATGTATGACATTATGAGGTCCATTTGGAGGACCGGCTGAGTTAGAATGGCTCCAATCGCTCAAAGTCAATTTTGGGCATTGGTCGCCTTTTCGCAATCCATGGGATCCTGTAAAGGTGCACGAGCTGTGAGGTCTCCAGCCATTTCTGCTCCTTATCCCCAGAAAGAAGCTGTCCACTTACCCCAAGTGTCCCAGCACCTCTGCACATATGGATGTGCTTCCGAGTGACTATTGAGAAAAAGTAATCTAAAATTAAGGGGGGCTCAGCATGATACTGAGCACATCTTCCGATCAGGCTCTTGTACTGTAGGTGCATGATAGGAACTGTTTTTGCAAACTGCAAAGAAAAAGTTTACATCTGCACAATGAGCAGGGGCCCTGGGGACAAATTCACAGGGGGTTCTTCCAAACAGCATTTACTATTCACTTATCTTGTGATCCAACACCAATAAACAAAAAGAAAACATGCACACTCAAATCAGATTAAACAGTTGGATACAAAACGCTCTGCTAGCTAAGGAACTAATATTAAACATCAAAGTAAACACTAGAAATTATGTAACACTAGCAGAAATGATGTTGTTAAAATGTATCTTTGGCAGCAGGTCCTTATTAAACATTATATTTAATTTCACCACTGTCTTTGTCCTCTCTTTGTTGGTGTTGTGGAAGTTTTCCATTAAATAAATCCTGCAGACGAGCGGTAGCTAACATTCTTTAATCAAAACACACAAAGAACAGACAACCAAGCTCGTGGAGAGCCTACATGACCACGGGGCATACGGTCAGCAGAGTCTCCTTGAGCCTAGCATGGCTCTCAGTTAAATACCTTCTCCAGGAACAAAAGGCAGTACACAGCTGTTTCACACCTTAAGGTTCACACGCCTTGCTACCTCCCAGAGTCCTTGAAGAGACAAAAGATTCTTCCTGTGGAGTTGTCTGCTTCCCCCAACTTCCTTACTACACCCCCACCATTTGTCTTAATGTATGAGTGTGAGACTTGTTAAAATCCAGTGGCACCAAGGCATTATACAATAAAATAATGTGATTAATACATAAGTAAAAGAAATCCCTGTACATTGGCAGAATCGTGCACACCTTTTTCCATCGGGAGTGACTCAGTTGGGGCCTCCAGTCGTCTTGCCTTGCCGGGTGGCAAGCAGTGCATTTGGCCATGAACATGAGAAACTATTTTAATAAAGTGAAGAAAGTGTCATCTTCATTTATTGAACATATTTAAAGCCACAGCAACCACACTTTTGGCTACAACAAAATACAAGATGTTATTCTTATTATAACAACAATGGCGCTGGAGTGACGGCAGCCTTTCCAAGTAGCTCTGCAACACCGCACCTTTTTTGTTAACTTTAACTTTTTTAGACTAGGCTTTTCAAACTTTTTTTCACCTTCCTCTACTTATACCTCTTAGATATAGCGATACAAGATGGATAATGCACTTTTCAAAACTTCTGGAACCAGCTCCTTCATCTATTCGAGAGCGGAGCTGCTGGCACTAAGAACAAAGGGACAGACCGGCATGCGACACAACATCCCGGCCGAGCTAAAGAGGAGCTACAGAGGCTGCAAAGCTGGAGCGAGGAGAGCGGATCACCGGAGGCGATTCAAACCATCAATCCCGACAGTGATCATGGGCAACGTGAACTCGTTACAGAATAAGATTGACGAACTGCGCTCTGAACAACCACAGACTATACCGTGAGTGCAGCTTGTTTATCTTCACGGAGACGTGGCTAACCGAGCTAACGCCGCAGGCTAACGTAGACCTATGCGGTTTCACATCCATGAGAGCCGATAGGGACACGCAGGCCAGCGGAAAAAGCAGAGGTGGGGGACTCATTGTCTACGTTAACAACAGATACTGTAACCCTGGACACGTCTCCGTTAAAGTTTCGGTATGCCGTCCGGACCTGGAGCTGCTAGCTGTTAGCTTGCGGCCATATTATCTACCTCGGGAGTTCAGTCATGTGATCTGTGTGTGTGTTTACATCCCTCCGAGGGCCGACGCAACAGCTGCCTGTGAGAAAATACACACAGTCACAGCAAGACTTCAGACACAAAACCCCGAGGCTTTCATTATTATATCTGGAGACTTTAACCATGCCACACTGGATTCTACTCTGGCTGCTTTTCACCAGTTTGTGAATTGTCCCACAAGGAGCAACAGGACAATTGACCTACTGTATGCTAATGTGAGAGATGCATACAGAGCCACCCCCCTCCCCCCACTAGGGAAGTCAGACCACAACCTGGTTTACCTACAGCCACAATACACACCCCTCGTCCAAAGGCAGCCTGTCACAACGCGCTCCATCCGGAGATGGACCCCAGAAAAGGAGGATGCTCTGAGAGACTGCTATGACACCACAGACTGGGATGTGCTCCTGAGCCCACATGGTGAGGACATAGAGGGGGCGACACACTGTCTTACAGACTACCTCAACTTTTGTGTGGACACAGTCGCCCCTGCTAAGACGGTACGGTGTTATCCTAATAACAAACCGTGGGTAACACAGGAAGTCAAAGCTGTCCTCAACATGAAGAAGAAGGCTTTCAGGAGCAAAGTGAAGGAGGAGATGAAAGCAGCACAGCGGGAGGTGAAACGCTGCCTGAGGGAAGCAAAGGACACCTACAGGAGGAAGGTGGAGCAGAAGTTGGAGAGGAACAATATGAGGGAGGTCTGGAATGGTGTGAAAACCATCACAGGCCACAACACCAAGAAAAGCACAGTGGGGGGGACTGTGGAGAAGGCAAACGAACTCAACAACTTCTTCAACAGGTTTGACCAGCCCACAACCCCCCCACCCTCACCCTCACCTTCACTACAGAGTCCTCTCCCCACTCTCCTGCCTCCCTCGCTTCCCCCCCTTCCTGACACCATGACACCCCCCTCCTCCAATCCCTCTCTCAGCAGCAAGACATCTCCCCCCCCTCCCCTCCTCCCAAACATCTCCCAGTGTCACAGTGGATCAGGTCAGGAGGCAACTGAGGAAGCTTCGCCCCAGAAAGGCAGCAGGCCCAGACAAGGTGTGTCCTAGGATGCTAAAGGCGTGTGCTGCTGAACTTGGGGAGCCGCTACAACGAGTCTTCAACCTCAGTCTGCGACTGGGGAGAGTGCCCGCCCTATGGAAGACATCCTGCATCGTCCCGGTCCCCAAAAAGAACCGGCCCAATGAGCTGAATGACTTCCGACCGGTGGCACTGACGTCACATCTTATGAAGACTCTAGAGCGGCTCTTCCTCAACTTCCTCCGACCACAGGTACAACATGCCCAGGACCCACTACAGTTTGCATACAAGGCGGGTGTCGGAGTGGAGGATGCCATCCTGTACCTCCTACACAGAGCCCACTCACACCTGGATGGGGGAAAAGGCACGGTCAGGATCCTGTTTCTTGACTTTTCCAGTGCCTTTAATACCATCCGGCCCTGTATGCTTCAGGAAAAACTGAACAGGATGGAGGTGGACCCCTGCCTGGTGGCTTGGATCTCCGACTACCTCACCGACAGACCACAGTACGTCAGGCTGAAGGACATCACGTCTGACACAGTGGTCAGCAGCACAGGAGCACCACAGGGAACTGTGCTGTCCCCTCTTCTCTTCACCCTGTACACCTCTGACTTCTGCTACAACTCTGAATTATGCCATATTCAGAAGTTTGCAGATGACACGGCCATCATGGGGTATATCTGGGATGATCAAGAAGAGGAGTACAGAAGTCTGGTGAGGAACTTTGTCGCATGGAGTCACACAAACCACCTGCAACTCAACACCTCAAAGACTAAGGAACTGGTTGTGGACTTCGGGAGGTCCAGAGAAGGTCCACTGCCGGTTCAGATAGAGGGGGAGGAGGTGGAGGTGGTCAACAAGTACAAGTACCTCGGGCTGTGGGTGGACAATAAACTGGACTGGTCATGCAACACAGAGCACCTGTATAAAAAAGCCCAAAGCCGACTGTACTTCCTCAGGAGGCTGAGGTCTTTTAACATCTGCAGGAAGCTCCTGAGGATGTTTTACCAGTCGGTGGTTGCTGGAGTACTTTTCTATGCTGTGGTGTGCTGGGGGAGCAGCACAGCAAAGAGGGACTCATCCAGGCTGGAGAAACTGATCAGGAAGGCTAGCTCTGTGGTCGGCATGAAGCTGGACACTCTGGTGACAGTGGCAGAGAAAAGGACATTAAAGAAACTGATGGACATTATGAACAATGCTGGGCATCCTCTGCACACGGCCATAAACAATCAGAAGAGTCTGTTCAGTGACAGGTTGCTTCTCCCCAAGACAAGAACTAACAGACTTAAAAACTCCTTTGTCCCACACGCCATCAGACTGTTTAACTCCTCTCTGGAGGGGAGAGGGAGGGGAAACAGGAGGACAAAGGAGGGGGGAACAACTAAGCTGTAGTGCCTCTTCACCTCACTGTACAATACCTTGTGCAATACTTTTTGTAAATAGTCAACAGTGCAATAGACTCAATACTTGAAATGTGCAATTCACTTGTATTTTTATTTTTTATTCCTATTTATTCTATTTATCCCCTTTGTATATTTTATTTATATTTGTCTCTGTATTTATATATGTGTGTGTGTGTGTGTGTGTGTGTGTGTGTGTATATATATATATATATATATATATATATATATATATATAACAATTCTGTAACTGTAACTTCGGTCGTTGCTGTGCTTTTTGGAAGTCGAATTTCCCAGAGGAACCCACCCGAGGGATTAATAAAGTTCTATCTTATTCAAAAGCAAACGTGAGGGGGGGGGAGTTCACAAGTTTTAAATTAATTAATTCAAGCGAGTCACTTCAGAAAGATGCACCTACACAAGCCTCTAGTGTGTTTCAGTAATCTAATCATCGCATGAGGAAGCCTTTCTTTGTGAGGTGAAAATATCAGCCTTGAACTGTTATAATTACATTATTTTTTTTCTCAGCCATGTGAACAATAAATAAATAAAAAATACAGGCACCTGATGAGAATAGCCAGTAGCTATTTAGACATAATAAATTATGGATACATAAAGTGAAATATACAAACTGAACCTTATGGCAAAGCTTGTAGCTGACATTCAATTACACCCTGCACCACTTACACTGACATCAAAGCTACTAAGACTTCATTTAGGTAATTATTGCTCCCATTTACCCTTTGAGTACATAAATGTGGATGGATTTTTAGGAATAAATTCTGTTTTGGATTAATTATTCAAGATTGTGCTGTGTCATGTCATGATTTTTTTCCCCCCTGCAATCACATTGTTGGTAAAGTAGCACCCTGGGAAGCTGATGTTAATCACCCAATTTATTTATGCTCTACTTTCAAAAACATTCCTGCAAGACAATCAGAACAAGGTCTAATCCAAGATGATAAAGAAAGCTTAATGACTTATTATTTCTGTTCATACACTCTGCACTGATATTTAAACCAGCACCCACTGGAAGCCCCATTAACCGATTAAATGCAAGGGAACCCGACAAGTAGAAGAGACACGAGGTGACAGTTTAGGCCTTGATCATGTTTCATAAAATCTTTGACTAACTGAATGAAATTAAATATTGAAGCTCATAGACTAATATGCTTAACAACTTTAATAATTACGTCATGGTCCGTTGCAGGTCTGGGTTTCTCTCCCTCTGCTCTCACTCTCCAATCTGATCCTCGCTCTGCTCTCAGGTGGAGTTTTTGAAGGCCCGCCCCTCTGTCAATTTCCCACACTTCCGCCTACACACGTTTTCCCATCAGCTCATCTCCTCTTTGTACGCAAAACCAGCTCAAGCCTGCCACTCTGCCAGATCTTTGTTGCATTAGTGCACAGCCTTCAAACTCCAGTCCTTGAGGGCCGGTGTCCTGAAACTTCTCCATGTGTTCCTGCTGCAACACACCTGAATAAAATTAGTAGGTCATTAGGAAGACTCTATAGAACTTGATGGCATGCTAAGGTGGCAATTCAGCCATTTGACTCATGTTACAGTAGTAGTGAATGAACACGGTGCAATAAAAGTACTTTTAGAAGTATATTTTTCTAAACACTTAGATTTACTTACATTTATTTAAATGTACTTGTGTAGGGTTAGCTTGCAACCTCAGCATGCAGTCAAGTTCTATTGAGTCTTGCTAATAACCTACTAATTTTATTCAGGTGTGATACAGCAGGGACACGTGGAAAAGTTTCAGGACACCAGCCCTCGAGGACTGGAGTTTGACACCCCTGCCTTTGTGAAACACTCACATTCTCTGGTTGGCTGAAGCTCTACTCTCCTGAAGAAAACTATATTGCCAAACGTATTCACTCACTCATCCAAATCATTGAATTCAGGTGTTCCAATCACTTCCATAGCCACAAGTGCATAAAATCAAGCACCTAGGCATGCAGACTGCTCTCTGCATGCTCTCAGGGGCTCAGTGAATTCCAGCGTGGTACCGTGATAGGATCCCATCTGTTCAACAAGTTCAGTTGTGAAATTTCATAGAACAGGTTTCAATGGCCGAGCAGCTGCTTCTAAGCCTTACATCACCAAGTGTGACACAAAGCATTGGATGCAGTGGTGCAAAGCACACCGCCAGTGGAACAGTGGAGACATGTTCACTGGAGTCCAACATTAGTGTCTGACTTCACAAATCAGCTTCTTGAATAATGGTCAGAAACTCCCATAAAAATATTCTTGAACCTTGTGGAAAGCCTTCACAGAAGAGGTTAAACTGTCGTAGGTACAAAGAATCGCCAAGGTCAGATTAAACCCTATGGATTAAGAATGGGATGACACTTAAGATCATGGAATTCCAAGCTGATCTTTTCCTGTATGTACATTTACCTGCCATTCACCTGCCCGTCCACCCTCTAATGCATCAGCCTTTTGTAAAACTCTGGCCCTCCACCTCTGTTGGTTCTGGAAACGAGACTCAAGTATGAATTCAAACTAAAAAATCAGCGTCAGTATTCAACTGTGCAACGCTGACCCCAAATTAACGTTATTTCTACACTCTGAAAGAAGACCGTCTGCAATCCTGTAAGCACTCACAGCTCCAAACTCTCTCACTCTGTAGACTTTTACTCTTGTGCCTGTAAATAAACCCTTTAAAAGCTGATTACTGTGGTTTGGGTCCTGCCTCAGAGTCCAAAACTATATTGGTTTATGACAATTTAATTGCATTTAGCCATTGACTGTGCAGGCGCTAAGTAGCATCTTACGTCCCGATCAAAAACAAGTAATTTATAAATAACCTTGAGTAGATCTCACCTAAAGTGTTTAGCACTGTATTCCTGACTTTACAAAGGATAAAAAATATTTCAAACTACTTACAACCTGACACCGTAAGGATTTAAGGTCATATATAAAATTGCCTCGGTGTCCTGCACTACACAGTAACATTGAGGAATATGACACAAAAGAAAATGGGTTATTTATGACCCCTATGCCCAGCCCAGCAGAGTACACACTGTAAGCCCAAGAATATCTCAGAAGATAAACCCCAGCATTTCACACATAACAAAATCACTCCGTCCCCTTGATTAAATTAAGGACCTTAAGTTGTGTTAGTTTTGCAGCTGAAAGACATTCTGAGTCATGCAATCGATTCCCTTTGGCTTCTGAGGTCTAGAAAATGAAGTCATTTCATCAGCGTGTGGAGCACAGAGAGGAGGATATTGAGACGGCTTTGTAGAGGGATGTAAATAAACAGTACGACAGAGGCGAAGACGAAAAGGAGAGGAAGCAAGGGAGGAAAAAGTAGATGATATGGATGCTTTCTCCAGTGAGAGAGATAAGGCTTAAGTGCTCCTGAAAAACTGAGCCGAGCCTGTACTCTAAATAAGTTAGACATGGTGTAACAAAAGCATCGCCTGTTCTGCTAAATTGCTGTTTTATTATTGTAAACACTAGTTTTTTTCCAAGGTTTTTTTGTCTCTCTCTACAAGAAAGCTTGAAAAAGAACACATTTAATCACCCATTAAACTGCAGAAACAGTTTTCATTATGAAATCTTTTTAACTGTTACCATCAAACAATTTTTAAACACTTTGACACACACTTACTTCTAAGACTTCACAAGACTGATCTCACTTTCATGTCTGAGATGGGGCTGGGAGATTAGGCAGCGATTAAGCAATCATTAAGATTAAAAGCAGTCTAGCTGCACCCTCCTTATACCATGCCACTGTCGCAAAAGACTGGACGCAGGCAGGCTTAGTTACTTACTGATGTGGGAGAAATAATGCCAGCTAAATATTGCCTTTGAACCCTTTCCTGTCCCAGAGGCTTCTCCTTCAAGGTTTGCACTATTTCTGAAGGGCTGTTTATTATTGGTTTCCCTCACTCTCACTTCACGCCTTCTTTTCCTGGAACCAAAACAAGCTCTTTTCTTTTGTGGGACATAGTTTAGCCACTCTGACTGTTCCACTGTCCATCTTTTCTGCTACCAAAAACAAAATTGCTACCCTCCTCTAGTCGTGGTAAATGCAATCGAGCGTTTTCCTGTGAGGTTTTGTACCCAGCACAGTGACAGCAAGGCTCATAGGGAACAAATCAAAACATTGATTGTATCATTATTCCAATTCACCATGCAATCAACATTTAATTGTTAATGATTAGTTAAAGGGATTTTTTTATTGCTACACTGTGTCTTATTTGGGATGAACTATGGAGTACTCCACCATTGCCATTCTTGGTGAATGGTAGTTTATTGCAAGGCCGCCAGCTGTAATTCCCCCAAAACATCTTTTCTTTGGTTAAATAAACATGATTTTGAGAAATGAAATGTTAGATAGCTTAAACAGAGTCTAGAAGACTGCAATCCTTGCTCTTCTCCTCTGTTTCTTTCTAACTGCCTCCCAGCTCCATTTAACATGAGGGTATTGTGTTAAATGAACTAGTACTTCAATCTGTGCTCATTTACTTTGAGAATTTTTCAAGAGTTAGATGTATTTATAGTCTTTCTCAGATCAAACTGTCAAAAATGCTTAAAAACACACTGAATTTCTTGGGTTTGCGTTTGCTCAAGTAAAAAAAATATATATATTTTTTTTATTTCATTACTAGTAGATAGTTGAATTCAGTCAGAATCTCGTATAGTCAGGGTTATCCCACTTTGTTAATCACAATGGATGAAAGCTACACAGCATCTAATTTAAAATTCAATTGGAACCAGTACCAGTAATAGAAGTTAATTCTAAAGGGAGTTTATCGCCTTCTGTTCAGTCTTCATTAGTGTGCCGTTCACTCTTGCTTTGACTGAAATCCCCTCTGCTGGTCTTTGCTTTGAGTCTGGGGTGCCGCCTTATCACAGGAGGACCCACTGGAGTGCAAATAACCGGCACACTCATTGTTATCTGAATCTCTTTGTTTGCCACCCGAAAAGCTTTCACATGGTTTTACTCAAAAACAATCATTCACTCAAATTTCATCACACAGCTGTGAACACTGTTGTGAGTGCCTCAGGTGATAATCTTCCCACTTTCCAGCGTCCATTTGTTCTTCCCAAGACAGCTATGTCAGCCATCGAATACTCAATCATTCCCACTTTTTCTGCAGTAGAGGTGAGTTGTTATTGGGAAGCTCAGGATGCCATGTCAGGTCATGTCATATTAAATAAATTCAATATCTAGTAAAATGTTATGAATGAATATTTTTTAAAAAGCACTATTACCTTTGACATTTTTAGGGCTTTATTGTCTCGAGTTATGGAAAATTACTGTGAGAGTCTTTATTTTGAGGAATAGCCAAGAGGAAGGCTAGATTGAATCTGAAAGTTACTGTAAACATTGAAGGTTGTTTACCGTAGATGGGCACATTACAGACAACTCTGTTGTGCTTTCAGTTTCTCTTCCAATAAAATTGAGCTTATCTTTGGGTTTATCTAAAACTGACCATTATGTGTTCATCTGACTGTTGTTTTTATAATGTAGCTATGGTCCCAAATCCTAGTGATTAACGTGGACATGGGCAGAATGGAGCCAGTTTTCCGGTGCGAGAAATTGGATAAATGATGGTTTAGTTTTTATTTTAGTCCAAATGTTCCTGTATCCTCAGCAACACTAGCATCCGCTCATAGCTGAGGGACCTTTTGTGGAGTACTGTTGTGTAACTTGATGTCACTGAGTCCTATTCTCTGTTTCGTTTTTCTCAACATTACATTTATCTCTGTTAACATCCTGAGACTGGATCTTTCATTTGGGATACTACAAGCTCAAAACATTCAGCATATCGTGCTGATATCTGGATTCACCTCCTCTAACATTGGCATTTGGGATAAGTACTGACAAAAAACTTGTTATGACCAAGCTAACCCAAGGTTTCTCCTGCATGTTCATGTGAAAGGGGTGGTGTTGGCAGCATCTGAAAAATCACAGTTATGGATAAATGTGCTGGCAGCAGGGAGGCTGATTTGATGAGGGAGGAGGGATATAGAAAAATATGAAGAGGCTAAATACAGACTGAAAGCAGGAGTGCTTGAGTGTGTGTGAGAGTCACAGTAGTTTAGTATTAAAAGCACTGCATGAATGTGTGTTTACTCAGAAAGACTGGATAAGACCTACTATATAAATAAAGTTTAATGCAGTAAAAAAAAATGCTGATTGTGAATTTTAACAGACTTATCTATGGGCAGAACTTTGTGCCATCAGAAACTGAATTTGAATAAGTTTGAATTTGAATTGCTCAGGTCAAGGCTCTTATATATATATATATGTATATGTATGGGTAATAGCTGCATGTGTGTTCTGTGCATGCATAATATACATACTTAAGTTGTTGGATCCAAATCCCAGAAGGAATTAAATAAAAGAAGAAGTCAAACAGAAAAACAAACAAAAACAAAACAAAAATATGATTCTCTCCCTTCACAGGTTAGGTTTGGTTTTAAATCCTGATCAGCTACCAGTTAACCTATTTTAGTTCCTTTCAGATTAATCTGTGTTTCTTTTAGTTGTTGTAACTCTCTGATTAGTACGAGTCCACTCAGTTCTGTCGTTTTAATTTAGCCTGATGCAGTTCACCCACTGCTTTCACTCACTGTATGCGCAAAGTGGCTGGTTATGAATACCCAATAACACTTCAATGAGTTACCAATATATCAGGGGCTGGGTTTGTGACTCATATTTCTTTTCTTAGGCATATTGAAGGTATGTTAAATTCTTGTTGTGGCTGTTATTAGTTTGAATCTGAGTTTCCTTATATTTTGTTATTCATTTAACTTATTCAAATTCAGTTTCTGATGGCACAAAGTTCTGCCCATACTTATCAGCATCGCACCCCTATCATTAAAACATGAAAGACTCTGATGGATTATAATTAAGTATTTAATGAAATTAATGTTTAAAAGGCAGATGTTTGATCTGAGTCCAACTAAATAAATCTGAAAACAGAATTTAAATGTTGGTATAGTCTACTTGCAAATTTCAGATATGGCACTTGTACAAATAGTGTCTCGTTGTACTATAGATCAATAAAATTATGGTAAAATTGTTTGTAACCAAAAGAAAAGAAGAAGCCAAGGAATAAGTTGGAGCATCCAACTGTCAAGCTGTTGATTAACAGGTCCATCCATCTATTTTCTTCTGCTTATATGGGGCCAGGTCTGGGGGCAGTAGAGAAGCCCAGACCTCCCTCTTCTGGTCCACCTCCTCTAGCTTGTCCAGGGGAACACCGGACAAGCTCGAGGCTGGCGACCTGAGAGATGTAATCTCTCCAGCGTGTCCTGGGTCTGCCCCAGGCCCTCCTCCTGGTGGGACATGCCTTACCTATCTCTAAGGGAGAGGCCTGCAACCCTTTGGAGAAAGCTCATTTCTGCCGCTTGTATCCACAATCTTGATCTTTTAGTCAGGACCCAAAGCTCATGATCATAGGTGAGGGTAGGGACATAGATCCACTGGTAAATCCACAGCCTTCTTTTAGATTCTGAGACCACCCAAGTGGAAGCCTTCTACCACTTGGTTACACCTAGAAATTCTTTCCATACAAATTATGAACAGAATCAGTGACAAAGAGGAGCCCTAGCGGAGTCCAACACCCACCTGAAACGAGTCCTATTATTGCCGGATATGTGAACCAGGCTATAGTTGTATAATGATCGAATGGCTTGTAGCAATTGGCGAGACACCCCATACTCCCGAAGCAACTCCCACAGAACACTCTGAGGGACACGGTCGAAAGCCTTCTCCAAGTCCACAAAACACTGTAGACTGGTTGGGCAAACTTCCATGCACCCTCAGGTTTCCTAGAGAGGGTAAAGAGCTGGTCCAGTGTTCCATGACCAGGACAAAAACCGCATTCTTCCTCCTGTATCTGAGGTTCAACTAACTGACGGACTCCCCTTTCTAGCACCCTGGCATAGACTTTCTCAGAGAGGCTGAGAAGTGTGATCCCCAATAATTGGAGGACACTTTCCGGTCCCTCTTCTTAAAGATGGGAACCACTAACCCAGGTCTGCTAATCCAGGAGCATTCAAAAGCGATTTATACAACATGCCACATTCACCCATTTACACACATTCACACAAGCACTCTCTTCTATGCTTTTAAGTGCTTCCTAGCTAACATTCACACACATTCATACTCTGATGGATGCATCAGAGAGTATCTTGAGGTTAGTATCTTGCAGGTTCCTGAATTGCCAGACGGTTTGCCAGAATCTCTTTCCAAGGTAGTCTGAAAGTCTTTATCCATTGCCTTTTGAACTCCTCCCACACCCAGGTTTTTGCTTCAGCCACGGCCCAAGCCGTGTTCCACTTGGCCTGTTGCTACCTATCAGCTGCCTCCAAAGTTCCACAGGTTAACCAAGCCTGATAGCACTCCTTCTTCAGCCTGATGGTTCCCTTCACAATCCCAAAAATCGATCATCGACCTGCAGTCTAGGCTGTCCTGGTGCTACCTGCACCTATGGACACCCTTATGTTCAAGCATGGTGTTTGTTATGGACAAACTGTGGTTTGCACAGAAGCCCAGTAAGAAAACGCCACTTGGGGTCAGATCTGGCAGCTCGTTCCTCCGAATCACATCCCTCCAGGTTCCAATCCTGTTTTCCACATGAGCATTAAATCATTTTACATTCCATTGTCATTTTTGATTGTAGAGCTTCTTACATCTGTACTCTGTAATTATTCAGCCAGTTATTCATTCATCTTTTATGAAGCACAGTGAGAAGAAACTGACTCAGTGTAATTTAAAGACCCTTTAAAGACAGATATCACCGTAGAAATTTCTGCTGTATTTTGCACTGACACTGACATGTCACTGGCTCACCTCCACATGCTACACCTAATCAGAGACTCTTTCAAAAACTTCTATTATTTCTTTTTATATCATCTACTCATGCAGTCAGGTCCTCTCAGTCTGGCTGGTTTACTTCTACTTTATTAGTGTTTTCTTTCTTTCTTTTTTTTAGTGCTCTGAGAACAGCTGGATTTTGCTGCTTGAAGCTGTGAGTTATATGAGCAGGTGGAGAGAGTAATTGTTCTTGTTCTCAGATTTGATCCATATTCTTTTTGATTTTGTTAGAAATGGCAAGCCATTAGGAATTTATTTTGCCAATGATTCCTTTCCGTATATGACTGAGCAAATTTCAATATAAATTACATACTGAATGATACATTTGACAGTGCCAACGAAATAGAAGGCAGTCTGAATTAGCCTCACAATCATTAAAAATCAACCACTGTTCATTCATATTGCAGTCACAGCTACTGTAAATGGATTAAGTTCCTTTTCCATCCCTGTGGCTGTTCTGAAGACATACTGGTAGAGAAAATCACTCACTGAATTGAAATGGACAAGGCAAGTTGAGAGAAAGTGGGTTCATAAAAATTATATAATAAAAAGAAATAATTACAACAATTTTTCACAAAACAAGTACTCCCGTTTCTAACCCAACATCCCATTAGAGGGGATGTTACATTGCAAATTTATAATCTGTAACACCATCAGATCACAGCGAAAATTTTAAAACCAACTTTTAGAATTGTTTTAGCATGGTTTTGGTTTCGGACTTGCCCGTGGCTGAAAACATTGCTTATCACTGGCTGTTGTGGGTTACTGAATCTGTGTGGGAGGCAGTCAGTGAGTTGAAATATCTCTGATCTGCTGTTTAGCATGCTAAACCAAGTATATTTTTCCTGTTTGTTTTTATTTCTTCAGCTATTCCTTAAAAGTCATCCAAATCAGGGCAAAGCAACATGTTGCCTTCCAGTGCTAGTTATTAAAAATATTCAATTTTGTACCATGAAAAAAGTTCAAACATATTTCCTTAAAAATAGTGTCTAGACAGCAGCGTTTGGCTTTTTGAAATGTTGTGTTTTCTGATTTTCATGTTTGATTTTTTTGAACGATGAAACAAAAGCACCAGGTGAGCTATTACCTTCTTTACAAAATACAATAACTGGCCACTCTCTTAGGTACACCTGATCCACTGTTCATTAATGGAATAAAGGGGAAAGAATGAAAGAAAGAGGGGGAGAGGAAGAAAGAAAACCAAAGGGGAGAAGAGACGGTGAGAAGGGGGGGGAAGAGAGAAAAAAAAACAAAAAAAAACAAAACAAACAAAAAAAAAAAACCTCCTGGGTCACCTGTATGGAGAGAAAGAAAAACAAAAAAAACAGGGGAGACAGCAAACAACAAAGAGCAACATAATAATAAAAAAAAAAAAAGCACCATCACAATAAACTAGCTAGTCATAGATATCAATAGTTACTAAATAATAAATGATATTGTGCAGCACGCAAGATAGACAGCGCACAGTGTGCTTTGAGGCAGCAGCCAAGAAAGCTGTAGTCCGCATCTGTGAATACCCATGTGTACACCTGTGTGCATACCTGTGTGGATCAGCATGCTTGCATTCCAAAGGTTTCTCCATGTAATGATCTGCTAGAGAGTGTGGGGAGCCACAGCCCTGTCCTCTATGGTATCAAGCAGGTATGGAGGAGATCAAAACTCCAGACATCCAGAGGCCCCCAGAACACAAGAGACCAAGGAAGACCCACAGAGGGGCAGCCGCGCCACTGTCCCAGTAAGAGCTAAGGAGAGTCCCAGATGAGAGCTCATTCAGCAGCCGCGGAGCAGAAGCCAGGGGGAGTTGCAGTGACGCGCCCGTGAGCTCCGCCGGCAGCCAGCTGTGCCTGAGTGACCGAGCCCCAGGCCGAGAGGCCGGGGGCACCCCACCTCCAAAGTGGCCCGAGCGAGCCCCAATAAGCGGCCGCCAAGGAGTGAGCCGGTGTGTACCCGGACGCCCACCCCCAGATACAAAGAACCACCAACGCACCGATACCTGAGGGAGTCCGCCACCGGCAGGGGAAGTGGTGGTGGGTGGAGATAGGCCTCCAAACCTTGGAGGGCCCGAGATGTCCCCAGAGAGGTGGCGTCTGATACCCAACCTGACATATAGACACAGACATACAGGCACACACAGACACAAACATCCATTCCCACCCTCATGCTCTCATATGTACTTCACACTCAACCGACGTGGAGACAGACATAAAGGGACGCTGTATACACGATCACACTCCCCAAGCGTACTCTACTAACCGGGTCTAGGTACCCTTGCCCCTGGAGGGGGGGACTGCACCCAGACCCAGGTGGTGTTACCCTTTTCCCTGCGGTGGGGAGAGGCAGACCGCCCCGACTCCGCAGCAGCAGGGAGGCCCCAGACCGCAGTCGGACGGCCCACTCCTCCTAGCCCCCCCGCTCCAGTAGGCCGCAGAGAATGGGGGTGAGAGAAGACTCCAAACCTCCCTCCACCCGCTCATTGTAGTGTTGATGCATGTGTGTGTTCTAAGGTGCAATTAAAACCCAGGAGGGCATAGAGCTACCTGCCAGAGAGCAGCAGGTAAGCGCATAGTCCCTCCTGCTAGCCCTCAATGTCTACATGTATTTAAAATTGAGAGGTGGGCAACGACGCCAGGGGTGAGGCGTACACCCTGATGGTAACTTGGACTCCGTGTATCGTGCCCACCCCCAAGATCCTATATGTATGTGTAATGAGTGTGTGAGTAATGTGAATGTCTAAGTTGTGGGATAAAATTGAGGCAGAGGCAGCCAGAAGGGGACAGAGGGGGGGGGGGGTAGCCTCCTCTGCATCCTGGTGACATACCCCTACTCCAAGGCCCTGCATGTGTGGGTGGTTGTGGTGGAGCAGGAGGAGGGAGGCAGCTGGAGATGGGGAGGGAAGGAAGGGAGGGGCAGGTGACCCCTCCCTGGGGCCAGCTCCCCCGCTGACCCCAGTAGGCACTCCCACACTCCGCGACCCGCCAGGGAAAGGGGGGCCCAGGCCCATCCAGACCGGGGCCCAGCGCAGCAGCGCCCCCCGGCCCCACAGAGCCCGGGACAGTCCACCCAACCCCACCACAGAGAAAACTGCACCCACCCCACCATCCACTCGTCTTCCAGACTACATGAGACAATAGACGCCCAGGCTGAGATCTTCCTCCACCTCTCCTGTATCTCCCCCTCCTGCAGAGAGTTCCTGAGGGGAAGAAAGCTCCTGCAAGGTGTAACAATCTCCCCCACCGGTTGAAGAGCCCCACAGGCGACTCGACACACCGGCGGCACCCTGCGCCAGGGATGGGCTCCCATGCACCCACCCGCCCACAACCCCGGCAACACACAAACCAGGACCCAAGGCCCCGAGGCCCAGCCAGGGCCCCGGCCCAGAGATGGAGCGCCCCCAGACCCCCACGCCCATCCCGGACCCACCCAGGGGCAGACAGGCTACCAGGTCAGTAACCCACGTCCATCACCACAGACCCTCCCCTAGCCCCGCTGCACGCAGCCACGAGGAAATGGTCAGAAAAAGGCCCCCAACCGGACATGACCGCTACCCCGGGTTGAGCCCCCCAAGGAAGATGCCTCCGGGGAACCCCCCGACGCCCTAAGCCTGTCCCTGCCCCCACACCAATCACAACATTGAAGGCGGGACCAAACTATGACCCCCCACCCCCACTAGGTGATGGAGCCGATCAAAGGAGCCCAGAGCAATTGATCTGATGTGGTGGCCGAGGCTGTATCAAAACTAATGTAATCTAATAGATAGTTTCTATATTGGTTAGAATTAAGATTGTTTTTATTTTTCCAGTTCATGAGGACAGTTTTCTTGGCTATGCATAGGGCAGTGAAAACCATATGGGCTAAATTGTTTTCTGAGGTGACATTATCTAAGCTGCCCAACAAACACACTAAGGGGGAAGTTGGAATGTTACATTTCAGACACTTTGATAAGTCTTCATATATCTCGTGCCAAAACTTCTGCACTGGTGGACAGAACCAAAGAGCGTGAATGTAATTGTCTGGTGTATTGTTTTGACAGTGTGAGCAGTTGTTGGTAGATGTAAAGCCCATCTTGAACATCCGATGACCTGTATAGTGCACTCTATGTAGTATTTTGTATTGTATTAATTGCAGACTGGGATTTTTAATCAATTTAAAAGTTTTTAAGCATACCTGAGACCAGAAGTTTTGGTCTAAACTGACTGATAAATCTGCTTCCCACTTTGCAATAGGAAGGGATATTGATTCATCTAATTTAGAGAATGTTCTATATATTTTAGATAATAATTTGGGGGATTTAAGAGTAAGGAAATGTGCCGCACTTGGTGGTATTTGTAATTCAACTTGACTGAGGTTAAATTTCTTTTTTATTATGGATTTAATTTGTTGATATTCTAAAAAAATTTTCTTGTTGATCCCATATTGTGTCGAATGGGATCAATTCTGTTCCCTCCAATATATGTTCTAAGTATTTAATTCCTTTACAACTCCATTCTGGGAAGTTAATCATATTATTGTTTTGTAATATGTCAGGGTTATTCCAGATAGGAGTACGTTTGCATGGGATTAGTGAAGACTCCGTTATTTTTAGATACTCCCACCATGCTGTCAGAGAGAAGCTGATGTTGATACTTTTAAAGCATTCATGTTTTTTGATGTTTGAGCTAATAAATGGTAGGTCTGAAATCTCTAGATCCTTGCATAGTGCCTGTTCAACATCTAGCCAAGGTTCATCTAGGAAGGTATGTTTTGACCATTCTGAGATGAACTGAAGCCTGTATTAAAATATTTTAACATATTAATCAGAAGAGTTCATCTGTGGTGTCACAGAATATGACCTTTCCTTTTTTCATATTTCCACTGAAAGCACTGTGTTCTTGCAAGTTGACTGTGACCTTTTACAAACTGATTTTCTAGCTCTTTGGAGTTTTATACACTCTGCTGAGGAACTTTGAGAGTGTACTTCGCAGTGAACTCAATTTGCATGCTTTAAATAATGAAAGACGGAACGGGCTGAATACTATTAAAATGTGTATAATTTAGTTTAGTGAAGGTTTGATGTATAAAGGATAGTAGAGGAATACAACACACTTAATATGAATCTTTCAATACTACTTTTCAATCTTTCATTTCTTTCTTTACCACATCATCTAATTAACATTTGAAGCTGCCTGGTGACATGAGTCATTCTTATCTGAATGAATGCAACCGAGTGGTTACTGCAGTGGTCAGACAATAATAACTTTGCTGCAGTTTTTTGAAAAGCAATCACAGCTTGGAGACCTTTGACATTCTCTCTGAATTTGTTGATTTCAATCCATACCTGCCGAGGCGCCTCTTGCAAGTTAGATTGGTTGGATGGAAACTTTTTCTGTATCATACAGTCGAGCTGTTTCCCAGACTGCTCAATAGGTTTGAGATTCTGTCAGTGGACGGACTGAATATAAGCCAGGTGCTTCTTGGCTGAATAGTGTGGAGCTACTTTCTGTGTCACTGGCTCCAAATAAGCATGCACTGTGTATGCTAGGGCCTTGCAAAAATGAAGTTTACCAACACAAAAAGTTTACCACCACCATATATCTTCAAACCATGCCTGGCAGATGGTGTTAAGCACTCCTCCAGTATTTGCTTTAGTTCTCCATTAGCTACATCAACAGTCATTCTTCCTGGGCCCTGTGACGTTGCATCAATGTACAGTACATAGCAACATTTCAACATAAACAATTGCTAACACACACACACACACACACACTATAACCAGACACATACAGATATACAGATACTCCATTCAACCTTCAGATTTTTCATATAGTCAGATGTGCCATTAGAGCATGGGCAATACTTAAGATGAGAAACTGTCAACTTTTTGATTGATCTGTGTTAAAGATTAAAACATTTTAGCTATAGAATTATCAGATCGAATTCACTAATGTTTTGCAAGATAATTTGAAATAAGATATTTTGCTTTCATTGTCTTGGCACAGTATTTGGTAAAAAAATAGATTTTGTTTTTTCCCCCAATAGTGGTTTTAATCAAACATGCTGTTGTTTATTTATTCCTTATCCAATTACCAGTGAGTGCAACTTCAAATTTAAAACATTAAAAATATTCTCATTTTCTGCTTATTAAAAATATGCATTTTTTTTTAACAAACCAAATATGAAAGATTACAAATTTCTCTAGTCCATTGCTTTTGTTTTATCACAGATACAAACTGATGACAATGTCTGTAAAGCTGGTGACCTACAGCACATAATGTGAAATATGTTCTTGGGTAAAACTGTCTCATCCATAAAATCCTAAATAAGCAAAAGGCAGCTGTGTAGGTGCACTCTACTGAACCTTTGTTCCCATGTTTTGATCCATCTGTGGTAAGACTGAACAGGGGGGAGTGAGAAGGAAGAGTGCTTCTCCACATCCAGGAACAGGGTAAGACTGGACCACATGGTGCTAAATAACAAGCTGCTCTGAAATACAGATGAGCCAAAGAACATCAACCCCCTCTGGAAAGAGGGCAGACAGACCATACAGCAGAAATTCACATGTTTATATGGAAGAACTTTTATTGATCTAGAGCAAAAGTTCTCCAAATAAACCGTGTGTGTATGCGGGGCAAAGGGTATGTAACTGTGTTGTAAGAAACTTTAAATTGACAGTATTTTAAACTTTATACAGTTATTGTCTTATCTGAAAAAATAAACCTCTATTCCTCACAAATGTTCTTTTATCTGTCTTTCTTTGATTGCACAAAAGTGATAGGCATGGCTGTATCCATTTCTCTGTTTTCAGGTCATCCAAAACTTGCATGTGGACGCAGCTGCCCCATTCTCTTTATCAACTTGAGAACATTTCTCTAAAACTTTCCACAGCCACCATCCCTTAGATTGCAACAGGACCTTGATACACAGATACTGCGTTGAAACGATCTAAGATGCAGACGCGGTGTCCCACAAAAAGTGAGCTGTTAATAGCTGATAAAAGTTTCAGAAAACATGATGCCAGGAAACCCAGTAAGGAAGTCAGAAAGTGGAATTCAGCATCTCCAGCCAGGCATTAAAACCAGGACAAACGGACATAAGAAGGACATTTATACATAAACTGGACTAATTAAGAAAGTGGAAACAGGTGGAGAACAAAGAAAAGATGAATATAATTAAGACAATAACAAGGAGGGAAGTAAAATTCAACCAGGAACTAGAGCCTTAATAATATTCCAAAAAAACAAACAGAGTGTAAAACAATAAAGGAATCCAGGTTGTGTATTTCTACAGTAATACTGTAGAATCTTTGCATTATCAAAAATGTGGATCGTTAAGAATGAGACTTCCATAGGACATGCACAGGGTTGGTGTGACAGCAGAGGATGCCAGTGTGAGATGGAGACCGATGATTCAATGTGGCAACCCTACAGGGAACAGGCGAAAGAAGAACAGGGTATTGAAAAATTCTACATACCAAAACTCAAGAATCAAAAACCTCAAGAGTTAAAACAACAGAAACTGAAACTCAAATACATAAATGAGAATTAAAACAAAAGCCACAGACCACAGCACATTCACAGTCTGGTCTCCAGGAAAGTGAAGCCAAAATTAAAGAAGGTGCTTTTGTTGGTCCTGAAATCCTGATGCTTGTTGATGAGGAGTTCAGAAGGAAACTGAAGCCAATTGAATCTGCAGCATCAGAGACATTCGTGCTTATTAATTAAGCTGTCCAGATATTTTTGGCAATCAAAAAAGGCAGAATTATGCTGAGCTTGTGGAAAATATGCTGAAAGCAGATCAGCTAATAAGTACCGAAATGTCAGTGAAAATGCACTTTTAAAATTCTCGAGTCTTGCAAGATAAAGTAAAGCTTTGCTTTGTGTTTTTCATTTTGATCGCAAATACCACGTCTGATTGGGTTATTTCCTTCCCACGGGGCATGACAACCTTGATATCAATAATATTACCTTGTAGACAATTTTTGTGAGTGACAGGGGCCAACAGCCAGCAGGTAGATGGAAATGAATCAGTGAATCAAGGCTGAATTCTACATTTCAAGATGACTTTGATCTGCCATTGCTAAAACATGTCTGGCCCAAAAAGAACTTGTCTTTTGATTATCCATAATATGGTGAACACAAAAGTCCATGACTGATGACAGCTTCAGTCACTGAAGCTGTTTTGTTTAACCTTTTAAAAAAAGGGGGGGAGAACAAGGAAATACCTGGAGGCAGGTGATGAATAAAAGCTGCACTCTTTCTCTTCCCTAACATCCCTTTTGTCTTTGCACCTCAGGCTAAAGGTATTGACTAGCGCCTCCTTTCATTTTGTTGGTTAACGGTGCACCCTGTCCAAAGGACTCCAGCAGTGCTGTCTCAAGCCTGACAGCTCCTGGGCTCTGTGCATGCTTTGTGTCTTGTTGCTTATGTCTGATGGTCTAATCTGGACAGAAAGGAGATGCTCGAGGCAGAACAATCCTCAAAGACATTTTATGCCAACTGGTTATTTAACTAGTCTGGCATCACTCTGCCTCTCCTGCATTGTTATGCATACTTTCTTGCTTGCTAAATGCTTGCACATATATATTTTAATACACTTATTGTAGCAGATGGTAGGAACAAAAGGCTGATATGATTGTTTCGCTGAAGGACTGTCTACCTGAGGGATGCTCATTCATTAAAAGTCCAACTATACACGCTGTGTCATTCGTTGTTTTGTGGACGTTTTAAATCGATGGGCAGAACTTCGTCGTTGGGGTCAGGACATTATCTCACTGTCAGAGTTCACTGTCAGACTGCAAACTTTTTTTGGCTCACGAATCCTTTATGAGGTGGAACAAATGTCTTTTGTTAACTTTTGTGCAAAAAGCATTTGCATTTCAAGTCCCTGTGCTTATTTCACTAAATTTCTAGAAAAGCCTTCATGCGGTTTCCTCTGGATGTTCAACAAAACCAAAAACAAAAGCAGAAGTTCACTCGGGTCTAATAAATCCTGAGCCATTTAACTCAAACATTAAACATTTCATTATTATCTGCCCCTTTACGCCTTGCTTCTTTGTAGCTTGCTAGCAGTTCCTTGAGTCCATCTCATTTATCACTGCTGAGGGTGATACAGAGCTCTGCTTTATGTTTACTAAATCAGGGAAGAAGGAGAGCAAAAGTAAAGCCTTGGGGGATAGACTAAAATCAAAACAGTCAAGACAAGTATAAACCAGCCACTTGAATTTGTATTTATGCTGACATGTGTTTCATGTAACATAGCTACTCTTGGAAATTTGTAGAAGCGAATACCAGTTTTGTACAGTAAATCCTTAGATCAGTAAATCAGACTTGAATTAAAAGACAGAAAAGCAGACCTGAGGGAAAGTTCTTTAAAAATCCATAAAACATAAGATCTGAACGAGAGGGTAAAATAAAAAGGAATAACAAACAGAATTCCAATGCATTGTGTTAAGACTTGTAAATGCATGAAGCTCCTTCCTTGTTCCAGCCTCAGATTTTCAGTTTGTAAAATACCTCCTTGAACAGTTTGCCATCATCGCTTGTCTTCATTATATTCTATGTTAATCTGCCTGTGGCAATTTATAAGCCTCTTCCAATTACATTTGGGAAGAAATTGACCATTAAGTCTTACATAAGCTAGTGTAATTTAGCAAAATGTTTTATTTTCCAATCATAGATAGAACTAATCTGATGGAGCAATGCGATGCAGTAATTCCAGTGATGATCCAGTAATGAAACAAATCATTAGGACTGTAACAGAGCGCAGCCACCTCGCTCAGAAACACCATTATAGAGCTGTGGTTTGTACGGGCCTTGTATTGTTTGACTTGTTGTCATTGCACTCACTAATTGTGCATACCTCACCATTGTTATGTTAAGTCAGCTGCAGCAGCCAAGTGGTGTAAAACTGACCACTTCTTTGCAAACACTATTGTGTAGTTTTGGTATAAATTGATGTTCAAGTAATCTGAGAGTTGCAGATGTGGTGTGAGAATATGCAGTTTCACCAGCTGGTTGTATTTTGTTTCCCGAGTCTGGAAGAAACAGGTTAGAACCCATTTACATTTAGTCACCACGCAGATCACATAGCTATTTAAGCACAAAAAAGCCAAATGTAAATGCATCTTAGAAGGATTGTAGATGGATTTTTGATTGAAGTCTTATTGCTCGAACCAGCTGGTGAGAATCATTTAAGCCAGATGGCCTGAAATTAACTTCCATTCAGTTAAAACGGGGAGATATACATATGATTCTGCAGAATGCATACTGAGTTGTGCCAGCATTTATCTGATAATGGATCAATTTGATCACTGAATGACAGACATGGATGAGAGAAAACTGTATGAATGTTAGAGTCATTAGTAACTTTTGATAATTGCAACAAAAGTGCTAAATACACAGACATGCAGTCAAAATATTACAATATGGAATGAAAATACAGTTAACAGCAATATAAAACCAAGTTAAACACAGAACAAAATAGAATGAAAGAAATAGTGGGATTGTATGGATATTGTGGTGTTGTGGGTTTTGCTTCCCGGTGTCCGTGATGCCTAGGTGAGAGTGGGATGTGCTGTCTGGCCTCTGTTGGGTCTGAAGAGGAACGTCAAACACTGATTGGTCCCTTCCTGCATGTTTGTGGTTCAACACGCTTGGGATTTCTGAGCTCGTATAGGTTCTCATTATCGCTCCTTGTTTTGATATTTAAACTCTGGTGATTTGGGAGATTTTAATGAGGGTGAAAGTGTCTTCACAACACAAATCACCCAACTACCTGCTAATAATGTTTGTGGCTTTCATTGCAGTAAATGTTGCCCTCTTTGAAAGGTACAGGGTATTAGCTCGAAACTAGTTTTTACTGAAACAAAGGATTGGGGAGGGTCAGATGCAAACACTTGCAAACTGGGCTGACAGAAATTTCACAACATAACACTTGTTACACTACATGCTGATCTTTATTTGTCTTCGTCCTTTTTGTTCTCTTGTGTTTCACCAAATGTAGGTTTTGCCGTCTCTGACAGAAAGAAGACCCTAGCTAAAATGTAGTTAAGCTTTCAAAAATGTCCAGTGAAGGTCCCATGCATAGACAAAAATGGGCTAATGATGTATAAGAAGAATATGAGGTTCAGTCTGAGGCAGTTTCATCTACAAGAGAAGGAGACCTGTCAATTATTCCTGAAGCCCATTAAAAAGGTGAAAAACTGGGTAAAAAAAATCTCAATACAAAGCCTCATTATACAAAAAAGGTTTGAACTGATCTTTAAAGGAATCCACAGAGTCAGCTAAATGAAGTTTGCATGGCAGACTGTTGCAAGGTTTAGGGGCCAAAGACTGAAAGGCTTGCTTACAAACAAATTCAGAGCCTTTAACTGAAGATTGCAAACAGCAGCGTGCCTAATAAGAAGCTGAGATAATTAATCTTGTCGTCCTTTTAGTGCTCTTCAAGTAACCACAAGAATTTTAAAACAAATCCAACAGACTAATATAAAGAGTTTAAAATAGGAGAAATGTGAGCTTGCTTAGTAGAAGGCCTTAGCAGTCTGGCAGCGACATTTTTCTACAGCTTGGAGGGGTGAAAAAGATGATTTGTCTATGCTGGGCTTTACCGTAATCTAGACAAAATGGCACAAATCCATGAACAATTCTTTCCAGTTCAGTTGAGGATACTATAGCGCGCAATTTAGAAATGCACCTTAAATGAAAGAATTAGGAATGTGGAACAGATTTTATACGAGAGTCAAAGCCTAGGGAAGAATCAAATATTATGCCAAGATTACAAACAGAATTTAGCAGATGAGCAGAAGGAAGCGAGTGCTTGACTTGGAGGAGCTATAATCATTGCTTCGGTCTTGTTAGAATCTAAAACAAGGTAATTGTTGGAGAGGCAAAGGAAAGAAAACAATAATGGGCCCAAGGCTGAACCTTGCTGAATCCCAAGGGTTAGAGAAACAGTGGTGGAAGAGAGCTGGCTTGCCCTAACTGAGAAAGTCCTGTGAGACAAATGCAGCCAAGCAACCAAAATCCCACAGGAGAAAGCAGACATCTGACTTCCTCTATGCTCAACCAGGGGAAAAGAAAGTCCAGGGATGGCCTTCTGGTCCTATAATTTAGCGAGCATGCACAAACATCTCAGTCCATTTATTAATAAAGCCTTTTAAACTCATGTCAAGTTCTCTTGAGCTTTTTGTGACTTCGGCACACAGTAACATACACAGCTACAGGTGATACATGTGCTAACATTTCTAGCTGCTAATATGATATCCGCTGTTAACATCGTAATACACTGAATCTGATAGAAACAGTTCAAAACAAATCTCGGAATTATTTACCTTCAAAGTCCTTAACCAAGTGGCAAACTCTGTATTTACCAAGATAATAGGCACTTATTCTTTGGTATTCTTAGCAGTTTTCACCCAGCACGTTTGCCGTACATATGTCAGGTTTTTTTCCCCTCATCTCCTGCCTCACATTCCCCAATTAGTCCAAAATTCACAGATAAGAAATGTCAATAAACAAAATCAAGACTGGCAGTCTGATGCTCAGCAGGGTAGGTAATAAATTGTGCACATCACTCTCAGGTGCATAGAAATAAACTAATATAAGATGTAATCTGTTTTATTAAAATGTTGTAAATAATTTTGTCAGCCACTGTTTTAACACATATAATCAACTTATGAACTTCGTATCACTTTAAAATGAACTTTGAGCTATTTAAGCATTTAAACTATTTGCTCATTTGCCGTAGTCTCTTATGGGCTGGGCTACATAAATAATAGGAAAATCCGTTTAATGCTGAGCTATTGAGACCAGCCAAAACCTTAAGCCTGTTAAGTAACATACTAGGGTCAGCAGAATCAAAGGCTGCAATGAGATCAAGTAAAATGAACAATTTTACTTGATCTCAGTGTACAGAACAGCTCTCTGAACCACATGCCATTAAAAGATCATTATAGAGCTTTAAAAGAGCAGGTCCAGTGGAGTGCTGCTTTTGAAAACCAGATTGAAAAGGTTCAGAAATCTGTAATTTGCATAATAAGGATATGACTTCCAACAATTTCCCCCCCAATAATTTGCTTATAAATGGCAATTTTGAAATAGTCTAATAATAAAGATTAGGGTTTTTTAAAGGCACTTAAAAACAGAAAGTGCATTGAAGTTACTTTTGTTATGAGTTGGTACTATGTGAATAAAGCTTAAATGAAATTCAATTAGTAAACGTTTTCCCGTAATTCCATTGTACATGCACAATGACAATAAAGAACTATTTTTTTAAAGTTACCAGGCAGGATCAGGTGCACTGGAATGTCCCTCTGGACTGAAACTACATCAAAATTTGTGCCACCAATGCAATTCAGTATGAAACTTACCCACAGACATTTTGATATGCCACAGTAGGAAAAATATCTTCTTCTGGTTTCCTGGGAAACCATGGCGGTGTGAGCAACACCAAGCCTCTGAAATCCAAGCAGCTAAGAGAAATTCTGTCATCGTTAGAGGCCCTGCACCTAAAACACTAATAATAATTGTGTTTCCATTTCACTCTGGCTTTTCCAACTCTGCTTTTGATGTAATTATTTCAGATTTTGTTTTGGTTTTATTAAAAAGTGGATGGCAACGTCCCAAACTCCTACATAGTCCAAAACAACAAATCAAAGAACTCTCTTGGTTGAATTGTCTCTGGCCCAATGCAGCAGCTTCCCTGTTGGTCTCCTGGAATCTCTCAGGTGGTTTGTGACACAGTTTGGCTTTTTGTCATTATGCATTATGGTTGTCTGTATGGCGTTTGTAAGTCTCCTATTATTTCAGACCAGTGTCTGGTCCCATGCATCTGCTTCCTCAATTAGTTTCACGAATTCTTACGCCACAGTTTTACCATCCAGCCAGATTGTCTTTGTGCTGTCTGGCCTTCCATCCGCAGCCTGTTTGTTTTCTCTGCCTGTTATTGATTTCATCTGAATGGTCTCCTGTTTTTGCCTTCTTTCTTTGTTTTCCCTGCATTTCTTGGACACTGTAACAATTTCTTTATGCTGTTGTGTGCCTCGTTTTGCGTGCGTGTTCCCTTTGATTTCTTTGCTCGAGCCGAGACAGCTGTGCGTCAGTTTTAAATTGTTTTACGTCAAGCTGATTCTCCCAGCTTTCATATCAGTGCCAAACTACGCACAGGGGTAAATAATGAATTTAATGATGGCTCCGTTGAATTTAGCAGCTGCAGTTACAGGTACTAATGCTCTCAAAGCTTCGCCGAACAACTGAAAAGAAAAACTCCACAGTTAACATTCGCCACCTGTGAACATTTAGTCCAAACTGTTCATTACTATTATAAAATTTTGCACGCTGTACCTAGTTGGCAGAACTGGAAGTAAAACACAATGGGAGAAATTTCAGTGTTTCTTGTCTTACTATGTGAGATGAACACTGAATAAATACATTGTACAAACTCTTTGGCCCTAGCACATCCCTGCTGGGTGGGCTAAATTTAATCTCAAATGTAATCGAGACATCAGCAGGATGCCCTACATTTTTTGCTGCTGCTGTGTACACTGTGACATCTCACACAATAAAAAGAAAATAAGAAAGCAAACAACCAACCTCAACATAGAAATTCAGAGCGACCTCAGAATTCTCAAAAGAAAGCTGCAGCTGCCTTAAAGGTCTAAATGCTCCCTGACAGTCTGGGATAAATTATTCTTGTCTGCCCGAGCTTTGGGATTTTGCTGGCGACACTAGAAACCCAAAACCTGCAGCACAGAAGCACAGCTTGTGATATATCATATAAGGCAACCTACCTGGCCAAGCTGTACGACAGCAGCAGCAGCGCGCTTAATTTCAGGTTTTAAGTTTGTTGCTCACACCCTTCAGCACTAAAGAGAGTTAGGATGAGGAAGGATGTTCAACACACAGCCTGGGGTGTTTCAGAGTGCAGCTACTCAAACCTGTCTTAGCTGTTTAGTTCAGAGATTGCCATACTTGTCAGCACTGCTGCTGGAACTGAGAGAGCAGTTCAGCAAGCATACAAGAGAAGTGGATCCCCAAACCCCCCCTGATGTTAGCCCAGACATGTTTGTTTGACAGATTCATGGACCTGAAGAAGCAACAGCCAGGACTAAGTCATAGATTCCTTCACCTCATGGTCAAATGGACACCAGTTTGTGGTACTGAATAACTAACCGCTGCAGCAAATCCTCAGGAGGTAGTGCGAAGCCTTGGGCCATGCTGTATCAGTCAATTATATCCATATACACTCCAACACACACTCACTGCACCATAACCATTCCATTAGTTGTTGTTGCGACTGGTAAACCCATGATTAAAAGCAAAGGACCTCAGTAACATTTCTGTCATACGCACACTGGCTGATATGAAGCTTTTTGTTTAGGGAATTGAAATTAAATGAGAAATGGAAATAGAGGGATTTCAGTCATTAGTATATCTGGTTGCTAATTACATATTATTTATGCATGATAATTATCAGAAGCAGATCTGTGGTTTCTGAGACGTGTAGGTGGAGTGGAACATGTTGCCAAGAGGAGCTGCCACTCAGACAAAAATTCACTTCAGTCGTTTCTGAGTCATATGAACCAGTCTCAGGGACCTTTTCATTCCCCCAAAACAATTAAAATATTTCATATAAGAGACATTAGTGTGTCAAAGGAGCTTGGAAAGAAAAGCGTCTGGACTTCTTTAAGTTAAAGAACTTAAAGAAGTCCAGACGCTTTTCTTTCCAAGCTCCTTTGACTACGATGACCTGGATGACTGAGAACCTTCACAGACAGACATTAGTGTGGGTTGTAACAACCACCTTCCACCTTCAAGGTCCAAACCTGTGAATTGATACACGTCAAAATAGTCACGGATGTATTATTGTGCCTGTGAACCTCTGTTTGGTAGCTTTAGAAATTATGTTATTGTGAAAGTTCACACAGTTATTGGCCATGACCTATACTGCAGACTTTCACAAATTTTATAATCATAATAAGTCTTACAAAACATTAAGATTATTAAAGAAAAGGTTTTAAGATATTTGTTGAGAACTGCGTTGGAACGTTTATGAGTAATAAAAAAAATGGTGTACATTCACTTTAGTTGTGATCTGTTTTCGAGTCTGTATCATGGGCATGATTGTTTTGGTAATCTTAGGCTTTCAATAATTTCTTTAAACAGTTCTTTTTCCCGATTGGAGCAACTGCACAGCATACATCTTTAATTACTTTAATAAACAATATTTAAAATCAAAAGTATATATCCACTCCAACAGAGATGGGTTTTAAGCATAGTCCAAAAAGTTTCAACAGGGTTAAGGTCTCCATTATTTGTACAATGTTCCAGTACCACTGGCCCCAGAGCATGATGTAACCAACTTCATGCTTTACAGTTGTTACAGTGTTACTAGGTTTTGACAGCCTCACCAAATATCTTCCTCTCATCTGGCCATAAAACTTTTCTCCAAAAGGCACTTGGCTTGTCCACGTGGGCAGCTGCAAATCTCAGTCGAGCTTTAAAGTGTCCGTTTTGAAGTAGGGGTTTCTTTCTTGATCCACAGTCCATGGTGATGTAAAAACATAAAACGTCACTGTAAAAAGTGACGCTGGTGTTCCAGCGGGTTCTGATCCATTGCAGGCGGGAGCCTTGGTGGTTCCTGGGTTGTTTCCAGAACATCCTAAACCAGTTTGCTCCCAGAGGGTCTTTTGCAGGCGTTGGCAGAATGATGACATATCCAAGTAACTTGAACTCCACAGTAATTTTAAAATGGCCCATTAAGCGTCTGAAGTGCCCTTCCCAAAGCCCCGACCTCAAAGCCTAAATTTGTGGACAATTTGTGGACTATGCTTAAAAGTCTTAAAACCAGCAAATTTAAATGAACTCTACCAATTACACCAAGAAGAGCGATCAGATATCCAGCTAAAATAATGCCACAAGCTTCTTGATGGCTACCAAAAGTGCCTGGTCAAAGTGTAACTTGCTAAGGGACATTTAGCCAAATGTTAGTGAGAGTATATCTATACTCTCTCTCTGTGGATTAGAGACAATATAATAACAAAAATAAAAATTCAAACTAGTTAACCCAGTTCTTTAAAGTAACTAAAGATGTAACACCCTGGAAAAAGAACAGTTCAAACAAATAATGAAAATTTCCCAAATTATCATGACATTCAACCCACGATGACTGCAAATGTATGTCTTGCTAATACTGAGTTGGATCCCTTTTGCCTTCAGAACTGAGAAAATCATGTCAAATTATTGCTTTAATATAAAAAGCTGTCAGGGTCCTGGGACTGGGCGACCCAGGATCCCTGAGCAGTCATGTATTATATTATTATTATTATTATTGCTGTGTATTTTGGTGTTGCTCCCCCTTCCCTGTGCTTGTGTATATGTGTGTGTGGGTGGCTGAGCACTTGTTTATAGGCGGCGTCAGGCCTGGAGGGTGTGGCCCTGCAAGGGGACTGGCCACACCCGAAGCCACACACCTGCTGCTGATCAGGCCTCGTTGGGGGAGCTACTTAAGAGAGTCTTGGAGCTCCCACCGGCGCGGGATCATTCCTTGAGACTCCACGTTAGTCGTCCCATTGAATTGAGTTAATGTGTGTAAGTGTATGCCCGCGGTTATTTGTGTCCTGACGGCTGCGTCTATTGTTTCCCGCAGGAGGAGCGTGGAAGGCACGAAGAGCAGCGAGCACCGGGGGGTGCTGACACGGGAGCGGAGAGCACAGAGACACGAACTATTCACGCAGAGACACGACACGGGAGTCTGGGAGAACACGGGGATTTATTGTTGTTTTTGTTCCACTCTGTAAATAAACACACTGTTTATACATAGAGCACCGCGCCTGGGTCCTCCTCCTTCCCCACATCCCCACGGTCTGCCAGCCAGACCGTGACAAAAGCATACTTTGAAAAATGTCTCTATATAAAAAGAAGAATAACTCTTTCAAGCTTCTCAACCTTTTAGCCCAAGTGATGGCATTTAATAGGACCTTGCAGATACACAGACTCTAAACACTGCTGTCTTTCTTCAACAAAAAGATAAAGTCAGTATATTTATCTTACAGTGACGCACGCAATATGTCTGGGAGCACAGTGAAGGCAGTGGAGCTCCTGTCAACACCTGCACTCCTCAAATCGTGCTGCAAATAATTGACTCACGTTGCTGATGCTTCATACATCAGAGAGTTTAAGTGCTGCTGTGACCTAAGCATAGTTCAACCACCCACGTGCGCGTTACAGACAGACACCTGAAGATGCTGCAATAAAAATATCTTCATGTGCAAAAAGCACCACAATAGCCTGATGTACTGTATGTTCCTGGAGAATAGATGGATCACTGGATGGTTTTCTGCATTTGCTGCAGCTTATTTGAGCTCCCGTGTGACCTGCACCTCAGTGTTTTGCATTTACAAAGTAATGTGAAACATACCACAAGACACCAGTAATGCAGTTTTTATGCCTTGAACAAATTATAAAGCTTTTGTCATCTTTAAGCCTTGGTAGCTGGTTCATTGCAGAATATTTGCCTGCATTACTTTATAGCACAGCACTTTTTTGAGCTGAGTGCTCATGAGTTGTGTTTGCTTTTTATTGCTAGACTTATAAATGGATAAATGGAGCAGGAACCGATGTTTACATTCAAACTATTTACCGGCCATTTAGTCATATAATGCAACTCATTTTAATCAATTTATTATTTATGACCAGAAAAAATGGGCAGACCTTGCAAGCTAAGCAAGGTCTAGCTTGCTAATGTGCAAGTTTCCTTTGAAAGGGAAAACAGATCAAGATGATGCATGCCACTGCTGTCACATACACCACGGAGAGCCAGCAAGCTCTTTCCTCTTTGGTCAGTGAGTCGTGGGTAACTGGTGTGCTGGGGGTCACATCACAAATGCACGGAGAACCAATGATTCACAGGGTGACAGCGTTTCATCAGAGGGCAATATTTTATAAGGCCCATGACGTGATATTTCACACAACCTGTCAAGCCTTCCCAAGGAAGCTTCAAAGACAGAATAAGCCGTACTTGTCTTTTGAGTTATTGATGAAGAGTAAGTGTAGAGAGATGGATTATGATAAATAAGCCACAAAAATGAAACTGCCTGCGCCACACACGCTACGCTGGCTGGTTATTTCTGACTCGCAATATTGGGTCAGAAAAGTGTGAGTGCTCATATCAGCTCAGCTGTTTCATCCAATGAAATACATCTGTTTCTTATCAGTGTAAGATTTTATCAGCAGCGCACAGCGAGTCTGCGGCGACTGGATTTGTAAAGGCGCTCACGAGTTTCTAAAGAGTGACATTTCTGTGTATCAAGTCCAACTCCAGCCTGCTGCACTTTATTGATATCTTCACTGCACAGCATTCGGTGCTGCAGGATACACGCGGTATAATCCTCCAACAAAGTCAAGTCATCTGCTTCATAATGGAGCTGCCAGAACATGTCAACAGACAGTGGCCCAATTTTATCTCAGCATTGCCAGGGGATCATTAGCATCTATCACTTTTCAGAAACTCTGCTGAAGTTGGAGTACATTTAAAATGGCTGAAGGAATACTGTCATATTTTCATCTTTAACTGGCACTCCCTCACGCTCAAGATGTTTGTCACATTGTGGGAAAAGATTCAAATTTTGTGTTTTACTTTCCCGAGAATGGATTTCTCATTATGAACACAGGGTAAAGCCAAGTGCAAACTCAACTGTATTTTTCCATGAAATGGCTGGCTGGTGAAGAACAGTTCAAGTTACTGCATAAGAATTTGTTTTGTTATGAGGGTCGAGTCAGGTAATACTGTAGAGCATGAGCAAAATTAGCTACGGGATTGGGAAAATATTGATTTTACCCCCTGGTGACTTTGATGTCATCTGCCACTGATCAAAAATCCACCATCCCATAGTATTTATAGTCAAACTGAGAAGTTTGGAAGCAAAAATGCAGGTTAAAACTAAAGCTTAATGCACAAGTGACAGTGTTCAGTACAAACCAACTAACAGACTTAAACCGTACACTGAAAATGTTTTTTTGCCATCTTTATATTCGAATATTGCATTTGAAGCATACTGCACTATCTCCAAGTGGCCAAAACTGATCGCGTGCAAGAAAATGTGTCATCATTTAATGTTCATTTAATAAACTTTCTGAGCTAATGAGCTTCTACAGCAACTACCATAATCTTAAGGTGTGTGTTTTCATCGTGTGGTAAGAGCATCCCGATCCAGCACCATCAGCTTGTAAAGAAAGCCTTGTTAAAAACAAGTACAGGATGCAGATGTAGTAAAGCTGTTGGTACTAACGTTGCTGCAGACGCTGTCAGAATGGATGTTTGATGTTGCAAGAAACAAACATCAGGCAGTAATCCTCTCATAATGATCCACAAGTGGATGGAAACGTGGACAATATTTGCCTTATTGGAGCTGGTACGAACGCACCTCATTAAAATGATGACATTTTAATAAGCTCCAACGAGTATGAAGTTTGTCGTTCCCCGTGAGATCCCTTTTTCTTTACCCCGAACATGTGGGTTAGTATTTACTTCAAAGGGAGTCTGTCACTGAGAAAGAAGCAGCTAAAGAGAAAGGGGTATTTTCTCAGCCTTGCACCTGCAGTATCCAAAAAAAAAGAAAAAGAAATCTAAATCTAATGCACCGATTATAACACCAATTACAGTTTTGACAAATTATCATGGCTGGATTCAATAAGCCAAAAATCCCTCAGCCATCCGTGTTTTTTTTCGGTGACACTGTTTGACAGGAGAGAAAAAGCAACAGTGCCTAATAAAGGCGCTTCTGCGGCTTTAAGAAACAGCATCTCAAATGCACCAAGCTTACAGGTTGTGACAGCCAGAGTTTATATGGCAAGAAGCCACACATATAAATTGATACTTTGGGTCTTTCTTTAAAAAAAAAAAAAGTAACTAAATCCCTGAGGTATCGCAGAGCGATCTGTGTGTGCTTGTATGAAACACTGGCTGTTGTTTCACAGCTCATGTGAAAGATATCTAGTTATAGCACGGACGGGAGTTTAGAAACTGCTGATGGCTTCCTTTAAAATACCAACAGAAAGGCTGTAATAATAGGCTCTTAAAAATGAAATATATCATGCCATAATTTAGCATGAATTGTACTGGTGAATTATTTATTAACCTCGTGGAAAACTTAAAATTCTGCATTCTCTATATTTTCTTTTATTTATTAATTCATTCACTTGGAAAATGTCACGGCATGCAGCATTTGTCTCTGCACTTTTCATGCACCATATGGTGCCGGTATTTTTTCAGAATTAATGCTATTTTGGTATAATAGAAAAAGCCACAAAGTGGTGACCGCCCTGGCTGTTTGCTGGGTTCATTTTAGTTTGTGAAAAATGCTGCCAGGAGGGGGGTGCAATTTGGGAAGGTTTGAGCTTTAAAATCGATATCATGTATGACCTTAAAAGCCCCAATATGTGTATTTCTTTCTTTCTTTTAATCCTGCTTGTCGGGATGAAAATGCTTTTTACATTTTGTGGTATTTGATGCGGTAGAAATGCTTTTTTTGTCCAGAGGGGAAATTGAAACAATGCAGACTGAAATGCTTTACAGCTGTAACGTGAATTTAGAATACATGATTAGCTGTCACACACAGTCGCTGTGTTTAAAGGACTATCAGTCAGTTTGACAGTGAAAAATGCATTTGCTCCCATCTCTTGTATGACTGATGTCAGGGTTGGATAAAAGATTAAATGGTTTCCTTTTTGAATTTTTATTGAACTAGCGTAGAAAGGCACTGTTGGTTATGTATCTCATTCGATGAAGCATAATGGGGACAAGAGTAAGAACAGTAAGAGGTAAACTTAGGCTTCATAATCTCTGCTGTGCTTGTGCCATATACAGACTTCAGAGTCTTTTAGTATCTATACAAATATTAGTGGATAAAAACTGAAATGGATCCATCAGTTGGATTGTGAGCAGCTGAACTAATGCAGCAATATTTCTCTCTGCTGTTCTTGGATGTTGTTTACATCGTTCACACAGTTTTCTTTTGCAGACTTTACCCTAATTAATGCAATACAAGTTATCTTTCTTTTTTAGTTTCACCACAACGTCTGGACAACTTTGTCCCCACATTAGTAGCACTGTACCAACTATCAACCCACCAACCACTTTTCAGTTAAAATGAGCTTTTTTTTAACCTAAGGCTTCCCACTATGTGACTGGGTGGACATGGAGAGCGAAGATAGCCTTGGAACCAAACAAATCTGAGGGCTCATGTTTCATTTGCTCTGGTAGAATGCATCTGGCCTTCCTCCCGCTCCCATTCAAACATTTCCAAGTGCCCTTGCTCTTGCCAGGCCAATCACCACCATTTATTTATTAGCTGTGAGGTCTGATACAGTGACAGGCATTTCTGTAGCCTGCTTGCATTTTTTTTTTGCAACACAAGTCACGTGATTCCCCCCCCTCTTTTTCTTCTTTTTTTTCTCTGATTGCTTGTATTCTACCCTAATTTCTCCAGAGGTATTTTGGTCTGTGCTTGATGATAACGGCTCTTGGTAATTGAACCGAACTAAGAGTTTTCAGACTAATTTGCACATTTGTCTGGTGATTCCAGGCTGGAGCGGAGAGAGAAGTGAGGGTGAAACTTGAGACAGTGGAGACAGACACATGGAGAAAGATTTTTTTTTTTAACTCAAAATTTAAAAAAAAACTAATTAAGAAAAGCAATAAACTGATTCATAAGCACGTGCTGTTGACTGCAAACTACGAGTGTGCAGAAACACTAAGTCACCCTCTTAAAATGTAGTTGTTACTGTATTCACTTACAACTAAATTCAGTAGATGATGGTTAGTCCAGTTTTAACCAGTGAAACGCACGTTCAGCATGAGTCTGTTTTGTCTAAAGTGCCTCTGGGCATGAAAAACCATTGCATGAGTAATTTGTGGTATGTAATGGCCTGAGGAATTAAAAATGAGGTTAAAAAGAGAATAAACACTAGTTTCTGGATGGTAACCAAAGACAACAGAGACCAGAGGATTAATTAAAAAATGTAGTTTGCAGTAAAATTTAAAATGTAAGATACCTAAAACTCCTTAAAAATGTGAGCAACTAAAAACAAAACCTGTGGTCACAGCAGTCTCTGAAAGCAAAACATAATGCTCAACAGTCCAAACAGCATGAGCAGCAGTATTCATCCTCTTTTCCATCTTCAGTTGTCTCTTTCCAAGTCACCTGCTACTGGTAGATCTGGCTCCTCCTCTGTGCCATGTATGAGAAAACATCTGCCATGGCCTCCCAGTCCCATGTTTCTTTGCTGTCCATTGTTCTCCATTCATTTCTCTGCATTCCCGTGCTGCTGCCTCTTTTAAAAAAAGAGTGGATTCGGAAAATGTGATTAATTTCCTTGATTAGGGAAGAGGTAGGTAGGACGTAAAACCACTCAAATTAAAAATGAAAGCAACTTTCAAAATAAAAGTAAGCAAATATATAATATAATAAAATGATAAGTCACACAATAAATGAAACACAGCATAAAATAATAAGATTGCTTCCTCCACATGACAAGTGTGTTGGAACAGAATTAAGTTAGGCCCAAAAATTGACAAGGGAATCTGATAAATGAACCGTGGCTCCGTCTTAATTTTATATTGCCAAAAGATATGAATCTGTAGTCTGCTGACTGCAACAGATGAGCTCTGTAAGGCTAGTATATGGCTGAGATACACACTACAAAATGCTTCTGTGCTGCCTGTTAAAGCTAAACAAAACTCTCATCACAAACAGTTCTTAAAAAATATGTATTTAATAATCAAGGTATTCAGGGGTAGTTGCATAAAAACATACGTTTACAGACTACGAGCACTAATATCTGAAGAGCAAGAAAGTTTAGCAATGTTGTGAAGACATAGATATAGGGCGTAACAGTCTGTTGAAGCCCATCTGTTTGGCTTTGTAAAACTTCAGCATATTGGCAACAGTTCCTGTTTTTGTCATTATTAGCGGCATGTTGCAAATTTATCCCTGCTTCATGCGTCATAATAACCATATGGAGCTTGCTCAGTATGGTTGGTAAACAGCAGATTCTTCATCTTGTGGTGATGCATTTCATGTGATTAGAAATATGACCGCAGTGGCCATGCTATCAAATCTCCATTTCAGGCCCCATAGTTTGAGATAGACCACTGTGTTTAATTGCATTTAAGAAATGACTGGGGAAAGTGCATCTTTGCCCGTTTGAGCACATTCAGTCTATCGCGAACATTACAAAACAATCCATCTCTCTTGTCTACAATGATTTTTTCCCCCACTCACTATTGTAGAGTAGTGCGTCTCAGGGTTGCATGCCACTAAAGCCCTGCAGCATATAGAGAGAAGTGTCCTTATTCAAATTGTTGTCCTTGCCCTTGAGAAAGTGTGCATGCATGTCAGCAGCAGTAACACTTTATATTTGGTAAGGCTGACAGCGAGGGGTGGGAGGAGGGAGGCGAATGTTTTGAGAATTGCATGGAAACGCTTGTTTGTAGAGGGTATGATTGGAGAAGGCAGGGAATCCTCTAATGGTTTAAATGTCAACTGGTCAATAAAAGCCTGGCATCCTGTCACTTCTTATTTGTACTGAGACAGAGGATGCTATTAAAGACTGAAACTAAAATTACCAACTTGACATTTCCCCATTTACTCACCGTTGTTTCTCATGTCCATACTCCATTCTGTCCTCATAACCGTGAATCAGGTCCCTCCACATTACTCATATCTGTTCTCCTGTCTGACCCTGACAATTACATGTATTATTGCAACCGGGAGCCTAGGATTGTATTTATTTTTAATTGATAATTCATTTCAGACTGAGCATGCTTATGTTCTTGTTGATCATGTGTTTTGCTGTGAGGAGAAAGTTAATAAACATCATTTGGATGCATGAATTAAACCATTTATTGTTACAGAGTGTCCCAACACTCTGGACGTGGCATCCTGGCGTGAATCCTGATCAGGTTAGGACTCCCTCTGAATGAAAGGCTGGATGAGGAAAAAAGCAACACAAATGCCTGTAAAGATTTAGGTTCATGTCACCAAAAGGAACAGCCCAAAAAAGTCCTCTGACCTGGATGTACCTATGCCCAGATGTGGATATCTGCTGTAGAAATGTTCTAGAAATAAACAAGATCTGAGGCTTTTGCTAGTAGTGGCATGGCCGCATATAATTAGTAATGCAGTCCTCATCAGCTGAGCTAGCTGCACGCTTCTTTTGGTTGACAGATGCACATACATGTAGAGAGAAAACAGTTCCTATATTAATTAACTGCAATAGAAGGCAAACATCCTCACGGCAAACTGAGCAGCTTACATCAAAACAATCTACATAGAAAAATGTACCAAAAGAAAAATATATACAGTGTGGACAAACTAAACGCATCCTATCATCCATCAGAAACTTTAACAGCAACAACTTCAAGTTATCATTTTCTGTGTGTGACTTTAGCAGTCTCTCACATCGTTGTAGTGGAATTTTGACCCACTTTCCTTTATGTCGCTTCCGTTCATTAAGGTTTGTGGGCATTTGTTTATGCACAGCTCTTCTGAAAGCATAGCACTTCAGTGAGGCAGAGGTCTGGACTTTTACAGCTGGGCTTTCTCCTGCCAGCCTGTCTTACAAGTGCAGGCTTCTCTCTTGCAACATCATCTTCACTCTCTCAGCTTCAGCTGGAGGCAAATGTGTTTCCTTATATAGAGTAATGGGAGTGTGGAATGTATGGAGAGAGTATGTAGATTGCTTGAGCCTGTCTGTTCAGAATGATTCTGACTTGCTGACTTAAACATGAAGATGTGAAAAAAAAAATAGGCTGGTTTACAGGTTTCTTAAATCAGACAGGAATTTTGCATGGCCACTTGTGCTTTTGTGCGGAGTGAGAAGGTTTCTACACATATATAAAAAATGAGGGCAGTTGTACTCTTGTATGACCCAATTTCCAAGCTTTAGCTGTCTGACAGATGGCTCATATTTGAGTTCATGGTTAACTCGGTGACTCCAAGGTACCAAGGTCCTGTGGATGCATAATGGCCAAACTTCTACTGGTCTCTCCAAAGGACATTCCTCCTGAAGTCTTGTGGTTTGCTTGGATGCACTTTTATAAACTTAAGCAGTGCTAGCATAGTCTTTTTAGAGAAAAGAGGCTTTCTCCTGGTAACCATTCCAAACAAGCCAACAACTCTAAACAACTTTAAAATTTCGCAGCTGAGGTTAGCAACTCCTAACTGAGCCGGTAGAGTTGGGGATGTAACTCTTGAATGCACTTTCTCTGAGCATTGCACAGTCTGACCCTGGGGTAAATTTGATAGGAGGCCCACTCCTAGGAATATTGGCGATTGTCTTGAATGTTTTCCACTTGTCAATAATCTTTCTCATTGTAGAATGATGGACTTTGAATTGTTTGGATTGATGGACAACAACAGATCACACAACTAAACACTCTAGATCAGCAAACTGCCAAAACTTCTACTTTTATTGCTGCTCCTACTTGCTGATGAACAGCCAATCAGGTGCACTGGATTAGCAGCACCTGATATCTACTTACCCTCTTAATTCCTATGGAAGCAGTAAGATTTCTTCCCACAGGATTGCATCTAGTTGCGTGAAAACTCACATGACTGTTGATGAGGTCAAGTGTCTCTTAAAATCCACACATTAATATGAAATAAACACGTAGGCACATTAAAAGAGGAAATATGATGCTGTATAGTAATTCTGTAAATTCTGCTGTACTGTATTGGTGAACCTTACAAGTATTATCCAGAACCAGTCACAGAAAGGTGCGGACAGATTATAAATATTGCACGTTGCATACTGTTTTCATTCAGTGGCATGAATTACTTTCACTGTGTTTCACAATTTCTTCTCAACCAAGGTGCCAACTGAGGCAAAGCTTCTGGTGAGCTCTGATTTGTTGAGCTTCTGAAACATTTGCATGTCAGTCTGTCGCAAGGTCATTCACACTCAGTGGTTTTGAGTTTCTGCTATTGAATATTTTCTTTTGTTTACCACCTCTATTTGTGGTCCTGATTTAGTGTTTTTTTCTTACCGTCAGATAGTTTGATCCACCCTCGTTAGTTACTTCTGCCCTTCTCCTTGTTTGTCAGTCAATGTAGCTTTTCTCCCCCATCAGCTTTCTTGCTTCTGTTCCTTTACTCTTTTTAAGTAGTTCTCCAATACTTTTTGAAGAGGTGCACATGGGGACTGTGGTGTTTTACTTCTGCAACAAAAGTAAAGACAGAATATGTCATTTTTATGATGATGACTTTGCATTTTCTGACTTTGAATGTCCTATCTTGTGATTTTCTGATGAACGTGCAGCTATGAAGTTTGTTTTTTAAATAAATGTTTCTCCTTGTTTTTATATTTTTAAAAATCTGAACATAGTATTTTGCATGCAGCAAATATACAATTTCCCAGATTGAGGGAACTAATGCATATATGCAGATTTTAAAAAAAAAACCTTGTTGGATTCCTTGGAATACAGATCCACACATACAAGATTAAAACTGTCATTCATCTGATATGAATGATGTGTCTTTCATTTCCAGTCTTTCCTCAGAGGGCTTTGGTTTTTCTGTGCAATGCTATAAATGGTAGCAATGAATATGTTAGAGAGTTCAAATCAGGAAAATAATCCAGGCCAGGAACATTCACGCAGACTCTTTGCTATCCACTCTCAGGATTACATCAATGAATACAAGTAAACAAACAAACAAATGAAACAGGGAGCCAAGAGAATGATTTCTACTGATACACACTAAAAGAGCTGCTTGTGTCTTCTGTTAATGAGGCAGCCCGAGAAAGGCTGCAGATAAAATCGCTCTACTGTCTGGTTCCAGTCAGAAAACCCGATTCCTTCCATGAATCTAAAAAAGCGACTTTCTATTGAAAGAAGACAAAATTATGCACCGAGTCTTAAACCACCAGAAACGTATCAAACCAGTCTGCCCATGAACAGATTGCAGTTCAGTCCCCTTCCACTTTTTTACGGCACACAGTGAAAAGATCACTGAATAGATGGACAGTGTGACTGAATTATCATGGGGATTCAAACATTTCTGCCTTGCATTGGGTGAAGTGATGATTTCAATTAAACTGCACTGAAAACCTGAAAAGTAAAATATCATCTACACAACAGATACTTACATTGTGGTGATTTCTTTTATTAATTCTAGTACTTAAGGTTGGGATTAATATCCATCTGATCATTAACTTTACAAATTCAAAAAGTATTGGAAGGCAACAATGATACAATTTTATCCTCCCCTCTGGCAAATTAATTACATCAATCCATTAGTATGTTTAAGTGACCAATTTTCTCATCTGCTCAGACTAATGTGTGTTTATACCCCTTGTGTGCAGATGAAACATCTGCTCCTCCAGCTCACTAAACAGAGAAGTCTTCTGAGGTATAGCCCTACCTGCAGGATCACTGGAACCGCAATAATATTAATGCTTTCTGGAGCGGGCAAGCACAGCTGTGCAGAATATCCCAGAAATCTGGCTGAAAAAGAAAAGAAAAGAAAGGCACACTGCAAATGGCGTCCTTGCACATTTCCCAGCTTTGAATGACACTATAACTACCCTGAAAAGAAGCATCAGTAATGGAAACAGCACTGCATAAATTAACTCTAGCGGAAATTGTAATCATGTTAACTTCACTGCCTAAATATTCAGTTTCTGACTACAGATTTTCTCCAACACGGCCCAAACTTTGCCAATTAGTTGCTGGATCATACAGCAAAAACGTACATGGTTCAAGAAGCAGGATTTGCTTGCTTGGTCATGTGTAACCCGTCAAAACAAAATGTCTTGGGGTATGTAGAGGCAGCTACTGGCAGCCACTACACATTAATTTAAAATGGTTGATAGTAACATGCTATTCCTCTTTTAAACAAACACAACTACGAGTATTCGATGACCAAATAAAAATATAAGATTTAGTATGAATTCAAGCAACTTTCTGCAGACATACAGAACCTTTGCTAAAGAATTTGTTGAAGCACCTTTGGCAGCAATTACAGCCTTTCTGAGTATGACTCTACAACCTTGGCACAGATATTTCTTTGCAGAATCTCTCTGGCTCCATCAGGTTGGACGAGCCACTCAGGAACATTCCCAGGATGCTCTCAAAGCCACTCCTTTGTTATCTTGGCTGTGTGTTTAGGGTAGTTGTCCTTTTGGAACATAAACCTTGCACCAGTCCGAGATCCAGAGCAGGTTATTATGAAGGATGGCTCTGGACATTGCTGCATTCATCTATCCTTTGGCCCTGACTAGTCTCCCAGGTCCTGCTGGCGAAAGATATCCCCTAGGCAGGATGCTGCCACCATCATGCTTCACTGCAGAGATGGTATTGGCCAAGTGATGTGCGGTGCTGGTTTCTTCCTGACATGATGATTGGCATTCAGGCCAAAGAGTTCAGTATTTGTTTCATCAGTCCAAAGAATTTGGTTTCTGAAAGTCTTGCATTTGCTTTTTGGGAAACTGCAGGTGAGCTTTCATGCGTCTTTTACTGAGGAGTCACCTCCATCTGGACACTGTAGTATACGGGCTGATTGGTGGATTGCTGCCAAAATGGTTGTGCTTCTGGAAAGTTTTCCTCCCTCCACAAAGTAAAAATGGAGCTCAAAGTGACCACTGGGTTCTTGGTCACCTGCCTGATTAAGCCACCTCTACCCCAATTGTTCCGATTGTACCCTTCCCCAGATCTGGACTTCAATACATGTCCCATCCTGGACATCTACAGAAAATTCTTTAGACTTCACGGTTTGCTTTTTAACGATGTGACCTTATATAGACAGGTGTGTGCCTTTTGAAAATCATGTCCAATCAACTGAATTTAACACAGGTGGACTCCTGTGTGGAATTTTGAGGTGAAAAATAATTTGAATCAGTTTGGAATAAAGCTGTTACATGGCAAAATGTGGAATAAGTGAAGCTCTGTGATTGTTGTCCATACGCATTGATGACATTAATGAAGTTGCGTTTGTTGAATGAATGAATAGAAATCAGTGTGTCTGACACATTGACACTGAAGTGAGAGAGCAGCCTTACATCTCGTCAGCTGTCCATCATGATCTGTTATGACATGCATAGGTTCTTTCTCTTCAGCACCCTCTGCTGGTCATAATGGGAATTCTCACCTGCTTTTATTTTGGTGGGGTTTTTCTGTGTTCCTGTGGGTAGAGGAAACAGGAAGCTGGTCGCTTGTTAGCCTGCAGGATATGTTGTTGCTCTTTAAAACGTTTCTGCCTTGGAGAGTTATTGCTTGTGAGTATTAATGTATAACATGTTTACAAGTTTATTTGGTGCATTTCTATTACATAGATTTGTTTAGAAACCAGTTATTTCATGTGCTATGTTTATCTTTGAGGAAGCTAAACTCGCTAAGTTGTATTGTGATCAATACTGAGTCGCTGTTGATTACACATACTATATAACAGTATAGTTCATATCCTAGAAGTGTGTGTAAAGAGGAAAAGACATCTTGTGACATTTACTTTGTGTTTGTTTTTAGTTTTACGGGAAGAAAAGAATATCAATCATTGAACTACTGACGAAGTAAAAAGCCTTAAACTTACTTCCGCCTCCAATGTTCATTGAAACCGTTAGCTGTCTGTCAAGTTGGGCAAAGGGACGCACAATAAGGACAGAACAGTAAAAAAGCAGCTTCTCAGCAGGCAGAGATAATCAAAGACAGCAACTTCGTCTGCCAGCACGTCTCATCTCTACTACTGCTTACGCTTGCCACACAGCAGCATTGTGGGATGGAGGACACACAAGCCACAAAAGAAATAATGCAGCTGTCGGCTCTAGAGACCAGGTCAGTGGCCTCTATAGCATCGAGTGGATCATCAGCCAGTCGAGCCGCTGCTGCAGCTCGTGCTAAACTGGAGGCAGCTCGCGCACGAGCCGATTATGCCAAAATAGAGTCAGAAATGATGATTGAAAAGGCTCGCATAGAAGCCAAATTGAACACTTTACAGTATGAAAAGGAGGTAGCAGCAGCTATGGCTGAAGCCAGCATCCTTGAGGTTGCAGCAGAGGAGTCTGTCAAAACTGAAAGGAAACCAGCCTTTGAAGAGACTGCTGAAAGGACATGGCAGTATGTGGAGCAGCATCTACAGCCAACCGAGAGTGCTAAACCAGAGGAAGAGCATAGAGAGTCAATTGTTCATGAGCTGAAGCCCACGATTCAACCCAGGCAAAGCTTTGGTACTCCATATGTTGAATCTCACTTGTTCAAAATGAGAAACAAAGCCATTCCAACATCAGGGCTATCTCAGGAACCAAAGTCTGGTATTTATCCCCACTCAACACCGCACCCACCAGAGAGCACAAGGGAAAGGTCGCCTGATCGAGTCACACCTCAACTCCTACCAGATGGCAGTGCTCAGGTGGGTGATATAGCAAGGTACTTGGCACGGAGGGATCTTATTAATGCTGGTCTCACAAAGTTTGATGACTGCCCTGAAAATTACTGGGTGTGGAAATCCTCCTTTCTGAATGCAATCAGTGGACTAAAACTCAGCCCAGTGAAGAGTTGGACCTCCTTATTAAGTGGCTAGGGCACGACTCAGCACGGCATGTGAAAAGAATAAAGACGGTGCATGTCTGTCGTCCTGAAGTTGGACTGGACAAAGCCTGGGAGCGCTTGGAGGAATGTTTTGGCTCTCCAGAGATAATTGAAAAAACACTGTTCGACAGGCTTACAAACTTCCCAAAGGTCAGTAGCAAAGATCCTGTTAAGCTGAGAGAGCTTAGTGACCTGCTGCAGGAGGTTGAGGCAGCAAAATCAGAGGGTTATCTCCCAGGGCTAAGCTATCTTGACACTGCACGTGGTGTCGCTCCAATTGTGGACAAGTTACCACACAATATCCAGGAAAAGTGGCTCTCTCAGGGTTATAGGTATAAAGTTGACCATAGTGTCATTTTTCCGCCATTTTCCTTTCTCTGTGACTTTGTCTGCAGAGAGGCACAAGCCCGCAATGATCCAGGCTTCAGGCTCTTAGCATCTACAACAGACCACTTGAGATCAGATACTACAGTGAGGAAGACCTATAAGGGCTTGGTCTCTGCTCACAAGACGGAAATATCACAGGGGAAAGCTGGCCAAGACAGCGTGAGAGAGCAAACCTGTGATGTGGAAAGGCAGTGCCCTATTCATAAAAAGCCACATCCCCTCAAGCGCTGCAGAGGGTTTCGCAATAAACCCATTGAGGAGCGTAAGACCTTCCTCAAGGACAATGGTATCTGTTTTAGATGCTGTTCTTCCACTAGTCACATGGCCAAGAACTGTAGCACAACAATCAAGTGTACAGAATGTGAAAGCAGGAATCATATCTCTGCCCTTCATCCAGGACCACCTCCTGCAACTCTCTTTGGTCATGGCGGGGAGGGCACAGAAGAGACAACTCAGCCTGCTATAACATCGACTTGTACCAAAGTATGTGGAGAAGCTCAGAGAGGAAGATCCTGTTCTAAGATCTGCTTGGTAAAGGTTTTCCCAAAAGCGCAGCCAGAGCGAGTGACAAAGGCTTATGTCATGCTCGATGATCAGAGTAATCGGTCACTTGCCAGGTCAGAGTTTTTTGATGTTTATGGCATAGAAGGGTCAGAGTCTCCATTCACACTTCGTACATGTGCGGGAACAACAGAAATGATGGGTAGAAGAGCTACAGGCTTTGTAGTGGAGTCACTAGACGGAGCCACATCAGTCACGCTGCCGACAATAATTGAATGTAATAACATTCCGAGTAACAGAGCTGAGATACCTACCCCTGAGGTGGCAGCAGAACATGCTCATCTAAGGCCAATAGCCCATCTCATCCCACCACTCGATCACAAAGCTGAGATCCTCCTTTTACTTGGACGTGACCTACTTAGTGTCCACAAAGCGAGGCAGCATAGAAACGGTCCTCACAATGCCCCATATGCACAGAAACTGGACCTGGGATGGGTCATCATTGGTGACGTCTGTTTAGGTGATGCTCATAAGCCTGCAGCTGTGGATGCCTATCACACTAATGTGCTTGAGAACAATCGCCCATCCTATTTCAGACCATGTTCAAATATGGTTCATATCAAAGAGAATTATGGGTCCAAGTCTGAGCGTAAAGCCTTCCCTACCACCGAAACACCTATAGTTAAGGCATGCACTCTTGGAAGCACCATCTATGATACATCCGAGGACGATAACAAAATCGGCCTTTCTATTGAAGACAAACTGTTCCTAGAGGTCATGAAGAGAGAGATGTTCATAGATGACAGCAACAGCTGGGTGGCGCCACTTCCATTTAAGGGACCTCGCCAGTGGCTGCCCAACAATCGCGACCAGGGCGTCAAACGCTTATCCTCTCTTCAGCGCACCCTTGAAAAAAGGCCTGAAATGAAGAGGCATTTCTTTGCTTTCATGCAGAACATATTTGATCGTGACCATGCTGAACTGGCTCCTCCACTTGAGGTGGACAAGGAGTGCTGGTACTTACCTACGTTTGGGGTGTACCATCCTCAGAAGCCGGATCAGATCAGGGTTGTGTTTGACTCAAGTGCAAAGTGCCATGGCGTCTCTCTCAATGATGTTCTCCTCTCTGGACCTGACCTCAATAATAGCTTATTGGGAGTATTGTTGAGGTTCAGACGTGAAACTGTTGCAGTAACCGCTGACATTGAACAGATGTTTCACAGTTTCATTGTAAGAGAGGACCATCGAAACTATTTGCGCTTCCTCTGGCATGAAGACAACAATCCTGCCAATGACATCTGTGAGTATCAAATGAAGGTTCACGTGTTTGGCAACAGCCCCTCACCATCCGTAGCTATATACGGCCTTCGATGTGCAGCAGCTCATGGTGAAGAGGAATTCGGATCAGATGCACGACGCTTCATTGAGAGGGAGTTCTACGTTGATGACGCGCTTATGTTAAGGCCCACAGCCAGTGAATCTATTGATCTAATGAAGAGAGCACAGGAAATTCTTGCCACATCTAACCTTCGCCTGCATAAAATAGCATCAAACAGCTCTGAGGTTCTTGATGCGTTTTCTCCAGATGACCGTGCAAAGGGGCTTAAAGAGCTAAATCTGGAGACTGATGTGACACCTACACAGCGAAGTCTTGGTCTGATATGGGACCTAAAGAAAGACGCCTTTACCTTTCGAGTAGCAGAGACAGTGAAGCCCTTTACAAAGAGAGGTGTCTTAGCTACAATCAATGGTCTTTTTGATCCCTTAGGATTTGCTTCACCGGTTACAATCCAGGGAAAGATGCTGCTGAGAGAACTTTCAAGTGAGGCCCTAGACTGGGACACTCCACTGCCTAGAGAAAGGGAGGCCGAGTGGGATACATGGAAAGAATCTCTTGTCGATCTCAAGAATGTACATATTCCAAGGACCTAAGCTTCTGCTACGATGTCAACAGCAATCAGAAAAGAGTTACACATCTTTTCAGATGCCTCCACTAAAGCCATTGCAGCAGTTGCTTTCCTAAAGACCACTGGCGAAAATCAGAACCATCAGGTGGGCTTCGTTCTAGGGAAAGCAAAATTGGCCCCACAATCTGCTCATACAATTCCAAGACTGGAATTGGGAGCTGCTGTTTTAGCTGCAGAGCTTGCTGAAGTCATCACAAGTGAACTGGACCTAAATCTTGAGGCAGTTGAATTCTACACAGACAGTCGTGTGGTTTTAGGCTATATAAGCAACCAGACGAAGAGGTTCTATGTATATGTTGGCAACAGGGTGCAGCGAATCAGGAGGATTTCAGAACCAAAACAATGGCACTATGTCCCTACGAGCTCTAACCCTGCTGACATAGGCACACGCTCGGTGCCTGCCGCCATGCTTGGTGACAGTGCCTGGCTTAAAGGACCTGCCTTCTTGTTACAAGCTAGTGTTACAAGAGAAGCTGAAACCTATGACCTTGTGGACCCCGAGTTGGATGATGAAATACGCAGCTTTGTCACTCACACGAGTAATGATGGGTCTCTGCTTGGATCGCAAAGGTTCAGACGTTTTTCCTCTTTGAAGAAACTCCTCAAGGCCCTTAGTTTGCTCATTCATATTGCAAAGGTCTTCAAGAGCAAAGATGAAGGTCCCTCTTGCAGTTCATGGCATCATTGCAAACAGTCTCGCACAGCAGAGGAACTGACAAAGGCTGAGATTGTCGTCATCAAAAGTGTGCAGAAGGAAATGTTTGAGGAGGAACTTGCCTGTATTGCTAATGGTAAAGACATACCAAAACACAGCTCTTTACAAAAACTCAGTCCCTACTGTGATGATGAAGGACTCTTGAGGATAGGTGGAAGGCTCAAACACGCCAACATCGACTACAAGGAGAAACATCCTCTCATTATTCCAGGTGGTAGCCATGTTGCCAAGTTGATAGTAGAACACCATCACCAGCGAGTAATGCATCAGGGACGGGTGTTCACAGAAGGTGCAGTCCGTACTGCTGGATATTGGATTACAGGAGCAAGGAGGCTAATCAAACAGATTATCCACAACTGTATCACCTGCAACAGACTTAGGAAGAAAGCAACTGAGCAAAGAATGGCAGATCTGCCTTCTGATCGTATCAGCACCGAACCTCCTTTCACCTTCGTGGGTTTGGATGTATTTGGCCCTTGGTCTGTGGTCACAAGGCGCACAAGAGGAGGCCAGGCAAATAGCAGAAGGTGGGCTGTTCTTTTTACGTGTCTTAGCACACGTGCTGTGCACATTGAACTGATTGAGTCGATGGACGCATCAAGTTTCATCAATTCCCTGCGTCGATTCTTCAGTTTGAGAGGGCCTGTTAAGCAGATTCGATCCGATTGTGGGACTAATTTCGTTGGTGCTTGCCGGGAGCTAGGTTTCACACTGACAGACCCCGACGTGTCAAGCATTAAAACATACCTGGGAGAAGAGGGATGCACCTGGATCTTTAATCCACCTCACTCTTCTCATATGGGAGGAAGCTGGGAACGTATGATAGGATTGTCCCGACGTATCCTGGATGCAATGCTTCTCCAAACCCCGCACTCTCACTTGACACATGAGGTGCTTTCTACTCTAATGGCAGAGGTAACAGCCATCATTAATGCTAGACCTTTGTCTCCTATCACAACAGATCCTGACACACCCTTCCTGTTGACACCTTCCATGCTTCTCACTCAGAAGGTGTGCACTCCTCTTCCCCCTCCGGGAAGTTTTATTGAGAAGGATCTCCATCGACAGCAGTGGAGGCAAGTTCAACACCTTGCAAACACATTTTGGACCAGATGGAGACGGGAGTACTTAGGGACACTGCAAAGCCGGAACAAGTGGCAACGTAACCATGCAAACCTCAAGGTGGGAGATTTGGTGCTCATCAAAGATGCACAAGCGAGGCGCAATGAATGGCCAATGGGACTTGTCAACCAGATCTTCCCGGATAAGGATGGCAGGGTCAGGAAGATTGAAGTGAGGGTCTCAAGAAATGGAACTATTAATACTTACCTGAGACCTGTGTCAGAGACAGTGTTATTGATGTCCCCAAAGGACTGAGAAGTATGTGTGTCATGATGGTAAACATTGTATTCAGATATAATCTGTAAAATCTTGCAGTTTATGATGTTTCAGTTGGTTCATAATGGTATTTTACAATACCAGACGGGGAGTGTTATGACATGCATAGGTTCTTTCTCTTCAGCACCCTCTGCTGGTCATAATGGGAATTCTCACCTGCTTTTATTTTGGTGGGGTTTTTCTGTGTTCCTGTGGGTAGAGGAAACAGGAAGCTGGTCACTTGTTAGCCTGCAGGATATGTTGTTGCTCTTTAAAACGTTTCTGCCTTGGAGAGTTATTGCTTGTGAGTATTAATGTATAACATGTTTACAAGTTTATTTGGTGCATTTCTATTACATAGATTTGTTTAGAAACCAGTTATTTCATGTGCTATGTTTATCTTTGAGGAAGCTAAACTCGCTAAGTTGTATTGTGATCAATACTGAGTCGCTGTTGATTACACATACTATATAACAGTATAGTTCATATCCTAGAAGTGTGTGTAAAGAGGAAAAGACATCTTGTGACATTTACTTTGTGTTTGTTTTTAGTTTTACGGGAAGAAAAGAATATCAATCATTGAACTACTGACGAAGTAAAAAGCCTTAAACTTACTTCCGCCTCCAATGTTCATTGAAACCGTTAGCTGTCTGTCAAGTTGGGCAAAGGGACGCACAATAAGGACAGAACATGATCAACTAATGTAATCAGGGTGAAGAATGAAGGGTTGTATTTTTTTTTTCTTTTATTACACATCAGCTACGACATTAAAACAAATGACAGGTGAATATATTGATTGTCTTGTTGAAATTAAATTGAGGTTGTGGAGTTTGTATAGCTCTTATACATGCGACACATATAAATATTGTTGCACACCCCCGTTGCAACAGTATTACTCCCTGGCAGCCTAAAAAACTGCTCAGTAATGGCCCCACAACACAATGCACACAATAAAATCCATGTCATGTGTAATGACACGACCCACTTACATTTTCTACTTTTGCCTGCTTTTCACTAACATCCCATGCATTTCCTGTTTACCTTTGCTGCTGCTTTTGTGTTTTAGACTGCATGTCATACAGTAGTTTGTTGTCACATTATTTTTGTTGCGGTGGTGTGTCAGGAGTGGGTGGATTGAAATGTTTTTGTGTACGTGTGCTGTTCATTTCATTTTTGAGAATTCTTTTTAGCCCTTACCCCATCATTTCCTCAAGACACTTTGCTGGGCAGCCATTGTAAAGAAAAGAATTTGTTCCTAATTGGTTTTCAGTGGGTGTTCCCGTTTCCTCCCTCAGTCCAAAGACATGCATGTTAAGCTAATTGGTGATTCTAAATTTGCTGCAGGTGAGTGGATGTCTCTCTGTGTCAGCCCTGCAGACTGGTGAGCAGCCCAGTGGCAGCTGGGTCACGCTGGCTACACAAAGAGAGGCCTTTGGCAGGAGGTTTTAATATTGTGGCTGATAGGTGTATTTATCATGTCTCAAAATGGATTATTGTACTTACTCTATGATGATCTACACTCGGTGTAGACAAAACTTGTTCAACATTCTTGATTTCTGCCTTTTGTGACTTTTTCTTTCGACACTGTAACAGAGGAGAAGTAAATTGCATCTGCTTGGAGTGAATAAATTTGTCACTTTCTCATTTGTTTTTATCGATTTCATTCAACTTTCTCCTTTAGGCCGCTTGAGTCTTCAGTAAAATAACAGTAAAAATAACTTATTAGATGATGTTAAGTTACTGAGGAAAAAAGAGCAATAAGCAACAAGTTAAAGATAGATACTTTAAAGATAAATACTTGATCGGGCGTAACATCACGACTACTGAGAGGTAAGGTGAATAACACTGATTGTCTCTTCATCATGGCACCTGATGTGGGCTATTTTAGGGAGAAAGTGAAAATTTTGTCCTTAAAGGTGATGTGCTACAAGCAGGAAACATGGGCAGGCGTAAGCATTTCAGCAAGTTTGAGGGCCAACTAGACGACCGTGTCAGAGCATCTCCATAACTGCACTTCTTTAGGGGTTTTACACGTCTACATTGGTCAGCAGTGGTCAAACGAAGGAACAGTGATGAACCAGCGACAGCGTTGTGGGTGTCCAAGGCTCACTGATGCACATGGTAAAGAAAGGCTTGCTCATCGGATCCAATCCAACAGATTAGCTACTGTAGCTCATATTGCTGGAAGGTTTAATGCTGGCTCTGATAGAAAGGTGTCAGAATACACAGAGCATTACAGTTTGTTGTGTTTGGAGATGCAGAGCCACTGCGTAAAGCACCAACAATGGGAATGAGAGCATCAGAACTGGACCACGGAGCAGTGGAAGAAGGTGGCCTGGTCTGATGAATCACAGATGTGTGTGTGTGTGTGTGTGTGTGTGTGTGTGTGTGTGTGTGTGTGTGTGTGTGTGTGTGTGTGTGTGTGTGTGTGTGTGTGTGTCACTTAATATGGTAACACCTGGCACCAGGATGCTCTCTTTGAAGAAAGAAAACCAGTCAAGGCAGTGTGAGGCTTTGGACAATGTTCTGCTGAGAAAAATCGGGCCCTGTCATCTATCGTGAGACGTACCACCTACCTTTGCATTGTTGAGGACTATGTAGACCCTGTAATTGAAACGGTCTCGCCTGATCCCTGTGGCCTCATTCGCCATATACAGTGGGGTGAAAAATTGTTTGCCCCCTTTCCTAATTTCCTATTTTTTTGTATGTTTGTCACACTTAAATGTTTCAGATCATCAATCAAATTTAAATATTAGACAAAGTTAACACAAGTAAACACAAAATACCTTCTAAATGAAGGTGTTTATGATTAAGGGGAAAAAATCCAAACCTACATAGACCCGTGTGAAATCAGGAAAGGGGCAAACACTTTTTCAGTCCACTACATGTATAATATTTCCTGCCACAATGTAAAAAATGGTTCAGGAATGGTTTTAGAAGCACAACAACAAATTTGAAGTGTTAACTTGATCCCTAAATTCCCCAGATCTCAATCCAGTTGAGCATCTTTGGGATGTGTTGGACAAAGAAATCAAGCCCATGGTGGCCTCACCTCCCAATTTACAGGGTTTAAAGGATGGATGGATGTGTTGCTACCATCTTGGTGCAAAATACCACAGCACCGCTTCAGGACTCTAGTGGAGTCCATGCTTCAATGAGTCAGGGCTGCTTTGGCAGCAAAAGGAGGACCAATACAACATTAGGCATGTGGTCAAAATGTTATAAGTGATCCATGTAAGCAGTATATGCTGATATTCTACACACAAATGTACAGATTTAATGAATATTTGATACTTAATAAATATTTTCATATTGTTCTGTAAAAGAAAATGTTTGAATATGTTTATTGTTAAAGTGTTAAATGTGCTTGATGTTTGTTAAAGATGTGTAAAAGCTCAGCACAATAACAGTCTCTTCAACTAAAGAGCCAGAAGCCCTTAAGAAGACAGTTAGCTAAATATTTTATAATGAATGACTTTATCATATGAAGCAGACAAGAACATTTAATGCTTAAAAAAATGACTCTGTAAAGATGGGTTACCCACGCAGCCTCCTCCTCGCCCACCTCATGAGGCTGAAAGTGAGCGAATGTAAGATGACAGCAATAATTGCAGGCAATAATTAAATCAAGATCTGACCTCAGTTTTCGCCGCACTTGGCTTAATATGCCAGAGGAGACGTTGTTTACTCTTAAAATCCACAAAACTGTCGCTTTTCTATGGGAGGAGGCGAGTGTTGCTGGATTCCCAGACCTGCCTCTCTTTCAAGCTTGAGGATCTTGACCGAAGCGTTTACTGATGAGCGATTAGAGCAAAATGAGTCACGATGATGAGCTGAATGTAAAATCCGGAGGCCTCCATTTGCCAATCAATATTATTCATCAGCAGAGACATTCAGCCTGAACACTGGAAGTTTAAGTACACGTTAAATGCATCTCTTGTCTTTACAAGGATAATGTTTTGTTGTCACCAGAGGCGTATCTGACACCAGTAGGTGGAGTGAAATCATAAACCTTATGATATCACTGTTTTAAGAGAGTCGTGCATTGATTTGCATTTGAGGGAATGCAGAAATTAAATGTTCATGAATTCAGACTTTCATAGACTCTTCTTTGTTGCAGTCGTCGTTATGCACATCCTCTGCGTGAGACTGGGTGTGATTCGAAAAACAAAAGTGCAGCACATTCCTAATAGGCAGAAAGAGTTTTCTGGGTTACATTGTGCCCTCTGTGTTTTCAGCAAAGTGAAACAGGGACTTCTGAACCTTCTATTGTGCTTTATTAACTGGAAATTCCTGCATTATGCTCTTTCATTAAAAATGTTGTGACCAAAGATTTGAAAGGGGGATTGAGGGGATAATTAGCATTCAAAAGAGTGCACGCACTTTGTTGCTGCCACAAAAGATTGCTGTAGAACTCATCGTCGCATCTGCAGCATTTAAATCAAATCTGCTGGTAAATGACATTAAAATGAGAAATTATGTCTTACCTAGGAGACATCTATAGGCACTCGGGCAAACTATGCTCTATAGAGCTGCTTACGCAGACTGCAGGGGTGTTACGCAACCTTCATGAGTGTAATCCACGTTTTCGTGAGTGCCATGGTGACTCACAGGGGCCAATTCAAAGCAGAGATCTCTGTGCTTCATGCCTTAGCATTTTCCAGGAGATTAGTACACCTGCACTTTGTATTAGGACGCTTATGGTGCTGCCTTTGTATAAATTCCCTGCTGAAATCACCATATTAGGTTCCATATTAATCCCTGCAGCAAACACCAAGTGGCATGCAAAGGCTGTCCTCAGAGGGTGTCGAGAAAACAGAGCATTAGAAGTATATGCTTCTATATATGGGTTTGAGAATCTCAGAGAAAGTGAAAGATTTGGTTTTTTCGCAAGAGTTCCACTTGATTTAAACATGTACGTTTAATTTCACGAAGTTATTGTATCACATTTGTGGCTGCTATGCTGTGAAGTTGAGTCCGGGAAGCAACTCTGATGCGCTTTCCGCTGAGTAGATGGAAAGAGAGCTGCCCGCCTTAGGAGGATTTGCTGCAATGCTGCTGAAATTAGCGTCACTGTTAATTAATTTATGCACAAACGACCGAAGAAAACTTATACGCAGCCCTAAGTGTCATCTGAGGCACGAGTAAAGGTGGCGAGCCTCTCTATTGTGGAGAAGCCTGTGAATAAAACACCATGTTCTGGGCGAAAAGGAAAAAGTAAATTGGAGCCGAGTGAGTGCATTTGGACATAGTAAATGCACAGTGTTCACAGAAATCTGCGACATAAGCGCTGCAATATTGTAAGAAATATTCCGGAGCAAAAATGTGTCAAGTAAAGGTTAGACTCCTCCTTATGGAGTGAGAAACTTCTTGCATATTTATCTAAGTGCTGTTCAGCAGCACTCTCAAACAGCACTGGGAAATTTCAGAGGGTGTTATATTATGAATATTAAAAGAAAGAAAAGAAGGCACATTTGTATGAAACATGGCGACCCGTTTCATTCACTGCAGACACATAATTGGATGGATGAGCATGCCGTGCTGGTATTAAGGTAGTCCATGTCAACTGCTATTACACTAACACTGTTAAGCTAAGAGCCTCACCTCATTCCCTTTGGCTGGATCTAAAAAGCTAGAGGTGATTCCCTGCTGTTCTCTCGTGGTCAATTAGAAAATCCATCAGGATTTGTCTTCATCTCAGGACGACTCCGTGGTTCCTCTTACCTTGCAATTCCTGGGATAGGAATTTTATCATCTGACTGTTCTGCATATTTATAGAGCTTTTGAAATAAAAGTAGCATAAAATTAATAGACAGCGCTGTCTGGAAATATGCACCGTGCAGCAGAGGTGATGACTGGGACACCTCTCTCTGTTTTTCATCTATATCCCTCTGTGCTCTCCCTCTCTGCCTCTCTGCCACGTGTCTTTAACGCATTCATACATAAACTCAACCACAGTATATCCATTTCAAAGGAGACGCCCAAATAAAACCCATAAAAATGTAACAAATGGATTCTGCAATGTAGGCACACAGCACATTTCTCCAGAGACTTGCTTTGCCTCTAAACAACTCTGAAGATCCCAAAAACACACAGCAGCTCCATTTCTGCTGGCAGCCCTCCAGCCAGGGAAGGTAGGAACTTTTACAGTGGATAATGATACAGACTTGGTTGGGAGCTTATCTCAGGGAGCGACTCCCGGCAGCCACACTGACCCTCTCTACTAATTAAAAGTTGGCCTCAAAGAACGGACCTTGTTAAATTTGATTTAAACTCGATCTCCGGGGGAAAGACGGGAAACGATGCTGCGGAGATTTTCATTGCTGAAATGCCATCTCCTCTACAAGAGCAACAAGATGTTTTGTGGTGCATTAAACTGACAACAAATCCTTCACTGAGATCACAGTAAAGCAGGCTATAATTCATTCACTAGACCGTTTGTCATCACAGCACATTCAAAACTCAATTCTGTGATACACGACTGCTGGTTTCATTAGGCCAGAGTAACATCTCATAGATTTTCACAAAGAATTGCATGAATTTAACATGATCGCCGGCCTGAAGACCAAAATGATCGCAAGGAACAATCAAATTGAGGCTGTTAAAATCTTTGAGATCCGAGTGCATCTCCTGCTCCTTCTCTGCTGTTCTTGTCTCTTTATCTTCCACAGCTTTTCTCTGCATGTAGCTGTGAAAGTTGTTAAAGTTCACCCGATGAAGTTATGAGTCAATTTGCATATAATTGCTTTTAGCTTCGAGCCCCAACTGTCCGCAGAGAGAGCGAGCTGGGCTGTAGAAGTACAGCAGTGTAACATAAGTGTGCTCGGTCTCGCTACACCGTGCTTCTCGACTTTTGATTGCATGACATCGTCCTGCTGGAACCTTTTCTTCTCTGTTATTCTTGTATCTTTATGTACATCTTCTCCTCTCTGTGTCAAATAGCTCACAAAACAAAAATAAAGGTTTTGGAGTGTCCAGAGTCAATTAAGATGTTTTGGCATGATCTTAAACTGTTGTGGCTGTGAAAGGGAAAAGGGAGGATGAAAGGAGGTGGAGAAAACTGGAGGACATAGCAGGCTGCTTATTTGAGTCCAGATGCTGTCATGTCCTTTCCCTGGGATATTTGCAAACAGTCCCTGGCAAAATCAGTGTCTTTGTGTCGCTGGGACTTCTTCACTTTAAGAATTTGTTCCAGATGCCGCTCCTGTTCTTGTTCTGTACGTTTATCCTCTACAGCTCGTTTAAATTCTTTTCTAGCTGCTCACCTGCATCTTTTCCTTGCCCTTTTAGCTTCTTCCTTACCAGATTTACTCTCTGTTTAAGCATCTCCTTTGTTTCTTTTTCTTGCCTTTTCGGTTGTCTGAGTGCGCCATTTCTGTCTGTAATACCTTCACTTCAGTCTTCTCTTTGTCAAATACTTTCTGGACCTTGAGCAATTCTTTTTTTCTTTATATTTTCAGTTTCTTTTGTTGCCTTCCATTTTCCATTTTCCTCTTCTTCTATTGCTTCACGGAATTTCAGCAATTCATTCTTCACTTTTTTAGCTCTGTTATTGCCTGAAAATTTCTCCTTTTTGCCTCTTCCAGTGCTTTCTGGACTTTAAGAAATTTCTTCTTTTTTTCCATGTCTTTTGTTGCCTCCTCCTTACTTTTCTCTTCTCTCTGTGCTTTCTGAACTGCTAACAATTCCTTTTTGGCGTTTTAAGTCTCATTTCTTGCCTCCTGTTTTGTCAGCAATTCCTTTTTGAGGTTTTTAGCATTTTCTTTTGTTTCCTCCTGCATTTTTCTTTTTTCCAGTAATTCCTTCTTGGTATTTTCTGCTTCTTTCTTTGCATTTCTTCCCTTTTGGATTCCTTTCTGGATTTTCAGCACGTCCTGCTTTATGGCTTCCTTCACTTCATCCTTAATTTCATATCTTATTCTCGTCTAGATAACTGCACAAATATGCTTTGTCAGCGAGCACTCTTTCCACGGTCTGCACTGATCTTCGTGGGTCTTCTTTTCATTTAAAATCCTTCGCCTGTGTTCCTTCAACTCTTCTCGTAGCTCCGTCAGCTCTGGGATTGTGGTGAAGCACTCACCGATCCACTTGTAGATCTTGGCTTGTTCATTTCAGCCTACTCACCAAGAGATGAATGTATCGCAGACAAATTCAGCTGGCATAGATGCATGCCCCGCCCACATAGAAAAAAGCTGTCAAACTGCTGCATCACCAAAATGCCGCTCCTGTTGCCTAGCAACAAAAGCTGTTGTTGACCAGTGGACACTGCCAGAAAGTTTACTTTTTTGGAGTTAGTTTTTAGTCATTATTTAGTAAAAGAAAATATGTCCCATGGCTGAGACACGGAGACAAGACTGGAGGTTACATCAGACAATCAGCGACCTGCAGGTCGAGTCTCTGTTCAGATGATGGTATCTCCTCTCTCTGAGATATTTGCAAACAGTCCCTGACAGAAAAAAAGGATAATAAAGAATCACGTAACATTCATGACACTAATGTGTTCCAGTCCTTGTGTAGTAGGATGGCTTTTACAGCAGTTGCTGCAGCATTTAACGTCAATGCACTTATTCTTCTCAAAGTCGGAGCTCTGGGGTCTTCATTTCCTTCATTTTGGTGAACTTTCTCACCAAATGTCAATAAACAGCTCGGTGTGTCTGCAGTATTTTGGAAATATTGTCTTAATAACAGAAAAATGGAAGCTACACCAGTATCAGACTCACACACCTAACTGAGGACGCCCTCCTCTTCTTCCCTCTAGCTTCTCCATCACTGAGACCATGACAGTGATTCGTGTCACTGTGTAGGTTTATCTGTGTGTGTGTTCTTCCAGAATCATCAGGATCTCACTGTTATGTATTGCTATTCACAATTAACTGTATGCTAGCTGAGTTATTGTACAGTCAGTGCCAAACATTTTCATTCCATTTGCTTCAATGAATCCCTTCATTTTGCAGCTGATGCCACTCTTGGTATTGTTCTACATGTTTTTCGCTGCCAGCAAGAGCACCACTCTGAATAATAGGTGTATGTGGGCTATATAACTATTCTTCAGGGCTGCCAAAATGTGAATCAGGCACACAAAGTGGATTTAGGCTAATAAAAGCCCCATGGACACATACAATGACCCTATTTGTGGTGAAGTGGTTACTGTCCAGTTTGCAATTACTCCATTTATCTGTAATAGCTATTTAGAGGTAATGAAACAATCATCTCAGTGTGTCACCCTGTATATTTATGGATGATTATAATGAATATGGCAGAAGGGCTGTAAAAAATAAACTGAGAATATAAATCTGTGGCTCTTCACTGGGAGGTGAAAGAATGACACAATTATGTTTACAAAAAGGAGAAAAAACGTGTCACTAAACAGACTGAAGTGCTACAAGACTGAATGGGGAGAATTAAGAGCCCTCTAGATTAATTATATATACACAACCACTGTCAAAAGACTATTGGGATGCTGTCTAAAATCTTATTGAAAATATACACTGACAGCCACTTTTGTTAAGTACACCTGTTCAACTGCTTGTTAAGCCTAATCTAATCAGCCAATGTGTGTCAGAAAGGGGAGGAAATGTGATTTAAGTGACTCTGAACGTGACATGGTTCTTGGGGCCAGGCGGATTGGTCTGAGTGTTTCAGAAACTGCTGATCTGCTGGGATTTTCCCACAAAACCATCCTTAGGATTAAGAAGAAGGAGAGAGAAAATATCCAGTGAGGAGTCATTCTGTCACGCACTAGTGAGAAACCTGGACACAAGCACAGAACACAGGAGTAAAAGTTTAGGCACTTTATTGAGTAATAAGAGAATGCAGGGATGATAATGGATTTCCAAGGAACGCTGTGGCAGGGCAGGCAGGCGAGTGGTGTCCAGCTGGCTTCTTCGTCAACTCCCCAAATTTCACTTTTCTGTTCTTGCTCCTAAACAACACACTCTTCAGCGTCTCTCCAAAACACAGTTCCCTTCTCACCACAAGCATTGCAACAATCTGGCAAAGGTTTCCATCCTAAGTAGGGCACCGGTAATGAGCCCAACAGCAATCAGATGTGTAATCAGCAATGTTGCACAGGTGTGGAGCAAAAGAGGTGAGCCAGGTGAGCTCCCTACACACACACACACACACACACACACACACGTGCACAAACACAAGAGAGAGAGGAGGAAGAAAGAGTGGAATGAGCGAGCCAACCAGAAGCACAGGGAGACCATGACATGCCTTGCTATTAGCTGATGGGAAGGCAATTGTTCAAGTAGGCAGAGTTTCTGAACATACAACTTGTTGGACCTTGAAGCAGATGAAGCTATAGTAGCAGAAGATCACACCATTCACTCCTGTGAGCTTGAAACAGGAAATCTCTGCTGCGGCATTTAGATGGTATGGTATTGATTGGTGGGATATTGGCACACTTTGAGCCACAACCCATCTGAGTATTGTTGCTAAACACGTCCCCCCCTTTATGACCACAGTGTGCCCGTCCATTAACGGCTGGTTTCAGCAGGATAACACGCCATGCCACAAAACTCAATCAGCAGATCTCTAATATTTCACTTTTGGGATTTGATGGAACAGGATTCATATCATGAATCAGGGAAGCTATCATGTCAACATAGAGAAAATCTCTGATGCCAGTTTTAAATGCTAAACTGGGTCCAACCCATCAAAGTATACGTAACAAGATGTTGTGTGTCTGCTTGTTTTGAATTGGTGAACTTCTACTACTGCCCTTTAATTTCTGGTGATGACTACAACTAAGAAAGTCTTATTCTCTTAAGTTATGCGACAATCCTTTTACACACTGGCAATACAAAAAAATAAATGAATTACTTCATGAAAATTGCTCCACGTACACACAGAACCCTTTGAATAGCTGACAGCCCTCCTGTTGGTAAGCCTCTCTCGAGGCTCAGAATTGATTGTAAGTGTTGTGCTGATGCAAATAGCTTTGCAGCTATAAATCTTTGATAAATGTTGGGCCCGTGCTGAATGCAAGGTGAAGAGTTCAGAGGTTTAATTTGAAGTGAGACTCCAGCAATCTCCTGGGCTCTTGTTGATTCGGCTGTCGTTGCCAAAAGGTTTGTCTGTTGGTGCTTATTGATTGGCAACAACATGCTATTGCTTTTATTGATGAACCACATGAAAAAAGAGCTGCTAGTTGTTAATCCTTCTGTTCGTTTTGAATACAAAAAAGAATTTACGTCTCTCACCTTGCCTTACAACACAAAAATAGCGAACATGTCGCAAGCTTAGACATGAGCATATTTTCATTTTTCCTATACATTTCTCAACCCGACATATGAAACATAACACAGTATCCATCCCTTGCTGTCATGCTGGCAAGGTTTCAAAGCCCAAGCATTTGATCAACAAAAAGAGCTTCTAGCAATTTGATGAATTGAGCAAAGCCTTCCTAAATCTTTTGCAGTCCACAATCACTACATGGAGATAAATGCTGTGTGCATGACACTGGTAAGGGTTAAAGAGGACCTACCCAGGTCTACCCAGTCCTTTGGCTGAAGACAAGAGTTGGATGGTCAAGCGGGACGACAAATAAGGCTGAAAAATGTTGCAGTTTTATTTTAACACTTGGACACTGGAAGCATTAAAAACCTGGTCCTAAATAAACTTTTCCAATCATTAAGTCATAACTTGTTCTATCTAATCTGCTATTGCTGAGCATGATTGCAGGATGATTCAGTTGCTAAGTGCAATCAGTCAGCCTCAGTGTGTTTTAAAACCTAGAGACATGCAAATTACAAGGTTATATTCCCTCATTATTCTTGTCAGCATCCACTGAAGCTCGATTTTCACACTCTTGTGCTAAGCTGATGTGGAGACGCTTAATAAATGCTATCATTAATTAACATTTTTTCCTTATTTTTTCTTTCTTTGGTATGATTGATTAGATGTGAAGGAGAACAGAGGACAACTTACGTACAGTCCCTAATCATCATACCCTTTAATGGTGGGAACCTGTAAATGTGCAACAGACAGTGCGCTTTTCTTTCTCTTCTTCTGCAACTCATCTAAGGATGCCATGGAAATCAATTAGAGACACATCAGCATTGTCTAAGCCACCGGAGGGAGCCATTTGGAGCAGATTAGGATGCTCTCCTCTCTGTTTCACACTTTCTTTCTCATGGTAAGAAGGGAAATTACAAGGCAATCTATCAATTGATCCATGGGTGAAATATGCCGTTAACACGAGGACAGACTATTATTATCTCTTTATCAACTTTTGCCAGATTCAGTGAAGGAAAATTGCCATATTAAACACAGAGAGTGAAACACTGACCTACATAGAGCCAGTTTTCTCTCAGATACTGAGGTACTTGTTTTTTTAAACGTAATGCAGGACATGAAGTGGGGCTAAGTAGGGATTCATGTTTGATGTGGGATGAAACCAAACATATGGGCCAGTGGGTGATTTCAGGAACTTTAATAAGTCCTTTGGCATGCTAGAAAGGGGAGGTTTGATGATGAATTGTTAGTCTGCTTGCCATAAATTCCTCTTATTGGTTCCACTTGCACTACTGCTACAGTTAGCTGATTGCAGTTTATGTGATGGAAGAGGAAAACAGTGGCGCGTTCTCAAGTGTGTTCATAGACATTACTTTTATTTTTATTGCACAAAAGGACGAGAGTCCAAACTGCCAACGCCGGCCCAGCAGCCAGACCCTGAACTTCAACAGGTAACAAAAGCAGTGATGGGCAGTCAGGCTGCAGCCTCCATTTCTACCTGTTTGTGTTTCTACAGTAGAATCACTGTGGTGATCACTTTAAAGTGTCTTTGTGCTGGTTTTCATCTTTGCTTTGTGCTGTTGGTTTTGTGTTCATACCTAAATACTGAAAGAAAGATCACATGTGTGTCCTCATTAGGACATTTGGATGCAGCAAAGTGAGTAGACTCTGTGCTTGGAATAACAAAGAGAGCGTATTTCCCCATGGTCAACAATGATTCTCCATGCTCTCAGCATGCTATTCCAAACTCTCTTTAGATGTCACATTTTAAGACTGAAACACAGATGATGAACTCACTTCCTGAGTTTTCCATTTGATGTTAAGGATAAAAATGCTAGTATCTTGGGTAAAACATGAAACCCCAAAGTAACATGTGATACAAAAGAATCAGGTCTGAGGATGAGGGAAATTAATGCTCAACAGATCTGCCACTTTTTGACAGTGTGTCTGCATGCCTATGAAGAAATGATGTGACCTAATTACTGACCAATTAGTGCTATTCTTGACTAGTTTCAATGGGTCAGAGAGACATAGTCACAGACAGAGAGAGAACAGACAATATTATGCAGGTTGAGGTACTGCTGAGGGTGAGGACACCAAGTGCCAGCAGAGGTTAATGAATGAGACTGTGCTAACTCTGCTGGAACTGTTACCAGTCTCTTGACATCAAAATCAGATTTTTGTCTCCTCTGCCAAAAGATGAAACAAAGACATACTGGCTTTAGGATATATTCTGTTTTCAAACTTTATTCTTTTAAAGATGATAGGATATTGTAAATGATCACAGTTTCTACAAATTACATGTCACCACCATACCTGACAATGTTAGGTTAAAAAAAAATACAATTTTGTATGTTCAGATGAGAAATATTTCTCTCATGCTCTCAGAGTCCTTGAAATGTTGTCAAATTTCAAGTATGCTTCCACACAAGCCTTTCTTCTTTCAGCCTCTGACTCTGGCCACACTCTGGGATACCATAGACCTGACTACTGTGTTCTTAGTCACTTCCTTGACTAGACCATAACCGAGGATGTGCTACTTTTCCAGGGAAAAAGCCAGCAACAGTGAGCTCTAGCAGCGAGAGCGGCGCACATCTCATAAAAACATTGCCCGCAGGAGAAGGAATCACTTTAAACAAAGCATTTATTTGTCGTTGCAGTCTAGTTTATTAACACATTAGCTGCTGACTAAAAAGCAATCCCACGGACAAAGTGGAGTAATTTGTCTGCAGGCAGCTGGGTGTACAGCCAGCATGCAACACATTAACACCAAATTATTCATAAAATTAACACCCCCGTGTGGCATCAGGACTTAAAAAATGCTGCTTTTGGGCCTTAAAATGGGAGAGGGAGTAGACTGCAGTTGTTATGTCCGTTAATGGTAGTTGTTTACCAAACCACAGGCGTATGCCCACATGGTAATAATGGAGATCCACTTGGTTTGGCACACCATTTATTAAAGTCAGAATTATATAGTCACATTTTATTGCAGAGGTCTACAGCAAGGTGTTAACTACTGTTTCATATTTATGCGCGCTTGTATCTTTCTGTGACATTGTATGTTCAGTCAACTCAGATGTCCACAGGCGGACTCCAGTCACTAACGATGCAAACAGTGTGGCCGCAAAGATGAGAAAGCTCGTTCCCGTTTAAGTAGAGCTGGGCGATAGAACGATAACGATATGTATTGCAAAATAACTTTTCCTCGATAGAAAAGTTAAACTATTGCGATAGGCCTCATCTCTCTTGTCCTCTTTAAAAAAAAAAAGAACAACAGCCAATCCAAATTAAGTAGCGCAGAGCCGAACCAATCACAGCCGCAGCGTTACGTCACGTGACTTGTTACGTGCCGCACATGTGTATTTGTTTGGGAAGCAGCCAGCGGTAATGGAGGAAATGACTGACTAGAGAAAAATCAACCGAGAGCGCGACCGAAGGTTACCGAAGAGAAAACAGATGATGGTTCCAATGCCGGAGAGATTGTCGAACGGAAGAGCCATAGAAGTTCCGTAGTGTGAAGGTATTTCGGCTATTTCAAGTCTGACAAAAACAGAGTAGCGTTCACTGTAAATTGTGCCGAAAGCATGTCTGGAAATACAATAAAGCGGTGCATGCTCAATCTCTGACTGGAAGCGCTAATTCGTCGTTCGGCTTTTGTCAGACTAAAGTAACTGTTAAAACTGTTAGAAAAGCTCAGCTATACAACAAGGAGAGATTGAGAATTTCCTTTTAGTTCTCAGTTTATTTGATATTGACAAAAGTTAGTCAGTTTTGTCTGTTCTTCCGTAAAACAAACTAAGATTTATTTTTAGAATTAATATTTTGTTTCTAAGTGGAATTGACAATTTAGTAGTCTGTTTCGTTTCTTCTATTTTGAAACTTAAACGCTTTAGCGGCTGCCTTTTGTGTAGTTTGCAATATTTGCCTTTATTTATCTGAAAAAGTCTCATGTTCCTTAAGTACATCTACCCTGTTGAACTTATGGGAAATAAATATTTAAATAAAAACAAGCTGATGATTATTTCACATTTTACTTGTGAGCAACGGCACATTTAAATCTTACAAATATAGTTATTTGGCTTATATCGTGATAGATATCGTTATCGCCTGAAATGAAAAAAACATATCGTGATATGAAAAAAATCTCATATCGCCCAGCTCTATGTTTAAGCAAAAACTACGGTGGCCTTGAGAGGCCAAACGGACTGCAACTTAAGAAAACACCAGCAATAAGAAAAATGCTGCAAAAGCACACAAAACACAACGAAAATAGGAAAAAATAGATTTCCAAAAGCACAAGGGAAGTGTTTCTGGGGAGACAATAACCCGACGGACGAGTTGCAGGAACCAAAATATGCTAAGAATTGCGCTGGGAGACACTTAAAAGAAGTGGAGGATCTATCGGTTTTGTGAGGAAAGAAAAGATGAGAGGTAAGTGTGTTAGCCTAACTATTAGCCTAAAAATCCATCATCAGTATTATATGAATCATGACATTAAAACACGCTCACCTAGCATATTTTGGTTCCTGCAACTGGTCCGTCGGGTTATTGTCTCCCCAGAAACACTTCCCTTGTGCTTTTGGAAATCTGTTTTTTTGTTTTTCCTATTTCCGTTGTGTTTTGTGTGCTTTTGCAGCGTTTTTCTTACTGATGGTGTTTTCTTAAATTGCAGTCCATTTGGCCTCCCAGGGCCACCGTAAAAAACTGCACAATATAGCAATAGTGTGTTAACCAGCACAGCATGCATCACAATGAAGAGTACATAAAGGGCGCTGATTATTTTCTGAACCCAGTGTACTGAGCCAGGGTCAGTGACTACATCACACACCCACCCCTGGCCTCCCTTCTGCTGACAGGTCTTTGGGCAATACCCCCAAGTTTTTCCCAATGGCTGATGAACACACTGCATGTGTGAATAGGTGAATGAAAAAACACACAAAGCACTTTGTAGACCTAGCTCAGTCGAAAGGGTGGCATAACTGCAAGTGCAAATCATTTATAGTGTAGTCAAGCAGGGAAAAAACATCTATCTACAGTCGCAAAGGTATGTGAATTGGGCTTTTGAGCATTTAAAGGATTGTGTTCGAGCACACTGGTTGCTATTTGAAAGGTCACTGACTCTAATGACATTTCTGAGAGGATTTGTAATGGGGCCAACTGATGCATGGCGAGCATGCCAGAAAGCTCAAAAAACATCGCGGCACGTGGACTGGAACATGTCTGCTAATTGATGCCGCCCCCCTTCCATCTGTTGTGTGTTTGTTTGGTATCTCACTCACGTTGTTCTTGTCATACACCTCATTTCCCAGACATTTGAAGCGGCATGTAAAAGAGACACTTAGTGACACCTTATCATGTCTGAACAGTGTTTCCTAATCCTGTTAATTACGGTCTTGATTTTCTCAGCTTTGTTTCAGATTTGATGAGCTTCCAGTTGCAGCATTAACTGATTCATTAATTCAGTGTCTTGGATGCTGTGTTTGGTGTCAATAAAACATGTCAGCTTATTTGTTCACATGCTATTATTTGAACATTTCTGTCAACTGAACAGCAGATATTCAGCAGCAGACAACAGTGCTGAAAAACTTTGTGTCAATCTGATACAAAGTCAATACAGCGTCAGTGTTGCCGGTGCTGATACCGATACTTTTAACTTATAAAGGCACTTACAAACTCATCAGTTTGCAAAGATATTTTAAAGATATTTGATTCAAAACCCCTAAATCAACTTTGAGCTTTTCGTGTATTTTGAAACTGGGGTTTTCTCCAAAACACTTTGGGTCAACTTCTTTTGTTTATTGCACTTTAGGCTATAAATAAAATAGGCGTGACAGTCAACGCAAAAAGGTTCAGTCATTTTTCATAGTGCGAACATGCCCATTTTTCATTTCCAAGGAATAATTAATTTAACACAGTTTAGTGTGCTAATACTAAACTTAAAGGATAAATCCAACAGCGATACCAGCATTGGTACTGATGCTATCGATATTTGTTCCCAGGCACTACATTTTACCTCCACACACTTCTGCATTACTTTACAAAACCTTTTATGTTCTACAACTTTAATAAATGCTGCCTTATCCAATGTTGTGTTTTTTTTCTGTTCTGTATTTTTACTGCATTTCCCTGAACCAAAGGAAATGTTCTCGCTTTGGTCCGGTCCATTTATAATGCACTTTAAGTTTAGGGAAAATCTCTGCAGATGCTATAGAAAGAGATAATGAGACACACATTGCATAAAGTGTTTATTGTTCATCCTTTTAAAATACCAAACTGCAGCAATGTTGTAAGCACAGCTGCTTGTGGTTGATGCACGACTATAGCTGTACTTGTAGTTGAATCTACACTACACTTTGACACTATGAGTATAGCTACAGTAGCTGTACTGTTGCTATTCTTTACTGCTTACTGTTTGCAATCAGCCTTGACTACCAGTTCTTGCCTAACGACACAGAGCAGCAAGACAGATAAAAAGCAACCTGCTTCTATATATTACACCCCGAGGGCTCTGTAGAAAGAGGGGTTCAGGGTGGGCTTCTTTAAAAGAAATTATATATATGATACAGAGATATACAATACTAAAACTCCTCTAAGAAGGGTCTTTCTTTTTTTTTTACATGAAACAATGGACCATGAGGACAGCAGGATTTTGGATGCCTAATAGAAGTATTTTGGTCAAGTGGCTTTTGTCTTTTGTGTGGAGGAAACTGATTTATGCACCTGACGCTGCAAATTTTCACAATTACAAAATAAGTCATCCCTGTAAAATCAATAAAAACATGAATAAAGATGACCAAACCCTGATGAGCAACGCCACAGCTACAAACACACACACCATTTTTCTGTGTGTAGGGCACCAGATCCCAAAGGAGGGAGCAACCAAAATAGGCTAAGGATCATTAATCATCAATCATCAATCATCGATTGATGGATTATTAAAGTTTGAAATGGACAACAACTACAATAGGCACCATTAGATTATTGCAAGATAGACACAATAAACATTCTGGTCATGTAAAAGACAAAATATGTGGAGTAAACACAGACCTGTCTGCAAGAGGTTATTAATGAAGCTCACAAATGAGTGTGAGCTGGGCTTTTAACTAAATGTTAACAAGAGATCAAGATTCATTTGGTGCTTTTAGCTGTGTGCATAAAGACCTATCTTCTAACTTTATTAAATATCTACAGCTTCAGCTGCCTGAGCAGAATAAATATGAGGGCATCCAAAGCAATTTATCGATTTGGCGACTTCAATATTCTTACTTTTACTTATTCCCCAAACAGACGCAGGATGTTTCAGTTTGTTCTATACAGCAAACCCCATGTTGCGGTTGTTAGTTAGAAAAAGCAACGTGTTACATTACTTTTGTGCTATTTAACAGCTTGGCCTTATATGTATTTACCCATATAAACCTTAGGCTACAGTCCCACGCACAGACACAGGATATTTTTTTATGTGTCTGGGTTTTAACACAGAGCCACAGCAATGTTGAAAACCAGCCCGCAGTGATGTTACTGTAGAAATGAAGACTACAGTACTACAAGCCTTGCTGTTCATAACTGCCTTTGTTACTCTGGCTTCTTGACTGGCGTTGGCAGCACTCAGCTTTAACATCCCTCTGGGGTCTTTCAACTCCTCAAAAATTGTAGATTGCTCTCATCTTCTCTCTGCATGTGGCTTCAAGTTAGCTGACTGTAATATAAGTGAACAGGTTTTCTATCCGCCTGCAGATAGCTGAAGAATCCATCTTATGTTACTGAGTTCAAGAAAAATGTAATGTGATTACAGTAATGTGTTACACCCAACACTGGTCAAACTCCTGAAACAGACACAGTCGGAGTACAAGGACATATCCAGGTTGCCGAACAGTCAAATTGATTAGCATCAATGATAAAGCGAGCAGAAATGAGTAGAAGCACTACTCTGAATCAGACAAATACAGGTGGTGACACCAAATCCTAATCTCCTTGCCGTCAGCCTCATATGGGAATCCCTTGGTGGTTTTCCCAATAAATAACAACTGTTTATGGACCGTGACATTCAATTATATAACTAGACTGATTGGAAAAGAAAAAGTTTCTGGATTGACTTTTGACAAGTCTGTGTTGGACTGGCGCTGAAGGGCGCAGAGGCCATTTCGCCCTGTGCATGAATGAACACATCATTATTATCCCATGAGCAGCTGAGCAGTGCTCTCATTGTCACCTTACTGCTCTTTCACCTCATTTGCATTCCTAGAGCTGGATTTTCCTATTAGAGAAAGTTAATAACTTGCTAATACTCCAAAATTCCAACCTCAGCAAAAAAAGGCCGTTCAGCACTTTAAAATGCACCAACATGCCTCGAACGAAGCAATTTTTCACCCTCTCTACGTTCCCCTATAATCTGCAAAGTTTGATTAACTGTAATTAATACTTGATTCTTGCTGCCAACTGAAGGGGACAGAGTAATTTCATCAACGCTAGAACATGGCAGGGTAATATGAACTCCGTATTTCCCTTCTCAGTGGAGCCATTTGCTTTTTATAAGTCGCTGTTGGTGAGGCAATCCAAAGCCATTCCGCTCAGTCCCTATGGTGGCGTGTAAAGCACTAAAGGTGAACATCCAGAGCATCACATGCTTCCCCTCAGGCTTTTATGTATGTAAGCAGCTAATACTGTCAGGAGCCTGTGACCTTTCATGTGGACAGACACGCTCTAATTGCCTGTGATCGATGGAAGAGAAAGAGGAGGGGGGGGACTGCTGCAGTTTTCGCTCGGGGGAACACACACATCTGTACCACCCACTACACCTGTCAGTCACAGCCAGCTCTCCTCCAGTAATGGCACTGTGACTGAAAGGCCACACACAGCAGGAGAGCACAAATCAGTTTAGATACAGTACATGATGCCTAAATTAGAAAGACAACCCAACTATGTACAGTTTGAAGAAATTTAGAGGGTTTTTTAAGAACATAAAAGCCTTCGCAAACCCATTTTTATTTGGACTGTTGTTCATGTGTGTGTGTTTTGTAACAAAATGCTTCTAAACACTTTGATTTATTACTTTTATTGGCTGATAAATCACTGACGGAAACGTGTAATGCCCACCGAGACGCTTTAAAATGTGCTCTCGCCTTTGGAGTTTATTGTTCAAAGAGAAAGAGGAAGGACGCTCATTTCCCCCGTGAAGAATGACCTGAGGATTACTGCTAAAAAGAATACGAGGAGGAAATTATTCAAATGACGCAGTGCATTGTTATTAGACTCGGAAATATAAATTTACACACTCATTTTGAGTTCGTGGAGTTTTTTTTATGGCTGTGAGCTGGTTGATAATTAGGGCGAAATTTAATAAGCTCAAAGAAAGACAGAACAAAGGAGGGGGGAAGTGCACAGGTTTCTAGTGATTAAACCGCTGCCTTTGTCTCCTGTTCATTCTGCCACTGCTGTGCAGATAATGTGTCACTGATAGTGTTGTTTGTGACATACAACTCCGAGAAAAAATAACGCACAAATTCAGCACTCATCGTCATATGAATTATTTTTAGCCAACGTATTGAATTTAAAACTAATAAATTTGCTTTTGGTGGACTGAAAGTCATAATATCATATTGCAATTAGTTTTGCACATAGAAATGTGGCTGAAAATCAATTAAATATTTTCCATTCACACAAACACAATTAGACGTGCGTCAGTTTTTGTGTGCCTTACTGAGTGTGAAACCAAATGCCAAACTGCAGAGAAATATTTATTTTTCTTTCTGGAAAAGTCAAGAAAAACTTACAGCTTTGCCTCTCTGCAAAGGTGTTACAGTTATAAGAAAAATGCCGGCACAGAGATTTTTCTGGTGTGGGAACAATATTACATTCAAGTTCTTTACCGCTTATTCAGTCAGGTCTCATAGCTCGCTGACTCCATTAAATGTACCACAGCCAGTACAGTGTTTTCATTATCTACAGCATGTATTTTGACATCCCTAAAGTGAAAAGTAAGAAATAAGTGTACACAGTGCCTGGATATGACTGTCTACCAACACACAAACAGAACGTGCGAAAAAGGAAAATAAAAGATCAACAGAATCTGTGTAAATTTGACAGTTTTTTAATGCAAAAACACTTAAATGTTACTCAATTCTAACTGGCCCAGCAATACTCAATATACAGAAGCATGTTCCTTTTGCTCTATTACTTCTTTTCTATTTCATTACACTGGAAGTGGCTTTTTTACTGTGATAAAATAAAAATTTGTGTCCTACGTGGTCACGAGTCATTGGGACAATTATAGTTTTTGGAGTCGACACCTCTAAAGGAGTGTGGACGGTTTGATCGCTGATGGCGACACATCCCCCTCTCATTTGTGTTGAACTTTAATGCGTTTTGCTTGTAAGATTGGAGGATTAAATTGTTATAAATTAGCGCAGTGAAAGGATACTCCTGCACTTTTTAATGGAAATAAATAAAGTGTGACCGAACGCATCAGGTGCAGTGACTTTACAAGTGTAGAGCGGCGAAATGAGACATCAAAATATGGCAAAGGAACATTTTAAGGCGTCTTGGGCCACAGGGCTTTGTAATGTTATTGGGAACAGTCAGCACACCTCACAGAGAGGCAAAGGTATTATGGGGTGTTAGACTGAAATGAACGGTTATGACTGCTTTTCCACAACTGAGAGTTGAGGAGGGCGAGGAGCTGCGTGCAGGTTTTCAGTGAAGGATGAAACAATAGTGTAACTCTAGGTTGAGCACTCTCCTGTCCTGTGGGTGCCTCATTAGTGGGTATGAGTCATCGTCGCTGCAGAAATCGAGTGAATGCAAATGAGCTGTGATGGAAGGCATCTCCCCGGGTGGCACGAGCAGAGCACACCTTCACTGACTACTGTACTATAAATCATCCTAGTGTCAAAGCCTCAGTGTTCATAATCATAACTCCCAATAGACGTCCGAACTGTGCATTCGCAGTCATAAACCTCGGATTAGAAAGAGAACAAGGAGGGAGTAAAGTGACAACAACATACCAACAAGGTGGCGTGGAGAAATGTTAAAAAGTGAGCGCGGTGGTAGGCTCTGTAATCATTTTAGATATCCTGATGGACCTCAGAAAGCGAGAGGAGGGTAACGCTGCTGCTTTAACACTGGATAGGCTTTATTCAATTTAAATCAACTTCTTTGCCGTCCAAAATCCAAACAGATTGTGTTTGATTAGCTATGTGAAACAGTTATTGATTTTTGTTTGTTAGACCACGGAGCCATTTGTTTGTGCATGTGTGTGAGTGTGTGTAAGTGTGTGCTCTGGGACTGCACAATAAAAAATGTGTACTATAGCAAATCTACAGTATGTTCATTTTAATTTCTAATTACATCTTTATTTTCCATTTGGCAGCCGACCCAAGCTAAATTATCACTCACTCTATTTTCTTTGCACATAGCTTTGATTGTAGTACAGTTATTCGCCAACTATACGAACTGTAGAAGGGGTATGCGTGACCTGAGCAGGTGACTGGGCTCCCTGCAGACCAGAGGTCACCAGGGTCACAGTCAACGCATTAATCTGAGGGTAAAATGAATGAATCAATGAGCGGGCACTGCCAAACTCTCGCCCAGGCATGCGCTGTCTCCAATTATCACCATTAGCGAGAGACAGAGTGAGCAAAATCTTCATCAGCAAAATGGACGGGTCTTCTTCTTTTAAATCCTTCTACATGTTACATTAAGGTTACATATTATGGCTCCAGTTATGATCTAAGACTGATGACGAAGTAGTAGCACACATTTTATAGAGAGTATCTGCTAAAATTCATAGCAGCTCCTGGCTCAAGAGATGAACTTTAGTGCTCAAAGGTAAGAACAATCAACATCCTCTCTATCCGGTTGTTCAGTCTGACGTCACTAGCCGTGTCTGGGCCTAAACTCCGCTGCAGGTCCATATATCAAACGATCAGTATGGCATTACTGAGAGTTGAAAAACTGTCTAAAGTCTTTCATCTTTAATAAAATGATCGGAGTTCTGCTCTACCAGGTGTAACAATAGAGTTTAACATCCAGGCATCCATGAAAACGGAATTTATAACATTTAACGGAGTTATAAGTTAGCAGGAAGTTAGCTCGCTAGCTTCTATCTGAATACAATATAGCATGTCCTGACTGCGGGGTTTTGGAAACAAATTAAAACGTACAGCTCTGTTATCACTTCCAACATAAATGAAGACAGAAAACTAAACAGCAGTGACGTTTGTAGGGTTACTGAAGTTGGGCTAGCTTGTATATAATGATGTGCTACGTGATCGCTAGCGACACAGCTATGTTAGCATAATTTAAACAAGCTAACTTTTTTTCCACTCGATAAAAGTTAACGTGAGTGTTCTCGGTGGTCAGGAACAAATGTGATCGCATGGCAGGATGCTGTAAAGGGACCAGACTTCAGGAGAACAACTGAGATCATCCATCCACAATACGAGGTTAGTCATTCATATACTGCTGCATGGGCTGGGCTGTAGTTACATCCTAAGGTTTTAAAAACTGAGCTTAAATGATTAGTGGTAATAAAAGCCGAGGGAGGTCAACAGTGATCACTGACTGTTTTAGGAGCTTTTTGAGATTAAATAGAAGAAAATACAAAACATTAAACATGTTAACAACACAAAAGCCATATTAAACGCAGACTACTTTAGACCCGGAAGTAGGATTCGTCACGTCATCACTTAACGACCGGATTTCCCTTGTTTAATAAAATCAGGTTATTTATAACATAAAGGATAATCTATAATATTAATGTAGTCCAGGCTACCAAGAATAAGTCTATGAACCTGTATATACAGTGGTGTGAGTGCTTTACAGTTTCCATGGTAATATTTGTCAATGTTCTTTGTGCTTGAATTCAGGAACACTTGTGATTGCAATATGATGAAATACCTTATTGTGACACAGTAAAAAGGTAATAATGTTCATCTGGAACACTACGAGAGTCTCTCATCTAGGGCTGGCACGATTTGTCGACTAGTCACGATTACGTCGACTATCAAAATCGTCGACGACTGATTTAATAGTCGACGCGTCGTTTGAAGCTTTGTAAGATCCCAAAAGACGCAGGAATAAGTAGCAGGATTTAAGAGTGTAATAACGGACTGAAACAGAAGATGGCAGCACTGCATGTACAAGGATGCCAGCTGCCGTTAAACCCCGAAGAAGAAGAAGAAGAAGCAGCTGTGTCCCAGAATTCATAGCGCGGCCCAGCTTAGTTTCCAACAATGGCGGCAGCTAGTTAGTTTTAATATTACTCTTATTATTCTTTCTGGGTCACAAAATAAACGTTTAACATATTTTCAGGCGAGAATGTAGCTGTGTAAACCTCAAATATCTGCTCAGTTTATCAAGACACCACATATTTTCAAAAGCTCTCCGACGTTTTCGGAGACGTCTGTTACCCACTAGCTCGATAGCTAGCCGGGGGCTAGGTCACTAGCGCGGTGAGAACACCGGACTCCCGGCAAATTGTTTTCAAACCCACCGCCGTCTTTCGCTACTCAGGTTAAATATATATGAGTCACTTAGATAAATTAAAAATGTTGTTGTTTGGCTTTTTTTTTTTTGTATTTTATTTGTTCCTGAGTAAATCAGTTTGTCTGAGATTAAAGTTATAGTTTTTACACAGCTGAATAAACGTCAAGCAGACAGCTGATTATCAGAAGTGTGAGATGCTGGAAAATATACTCCAGTGTCCTGTTATATTTTAGATAGCAAGGAGTTTATTAAACTTCACCGAAACAATCTGCAAATTTCATTAAAATTTAATAAACTATCATCTTGTCTTTATTTTTAGTTAGCACCTTAAAAGCTTAAAGCTGTAAGCTAATGATAGTTATATAAGAGCAGATGCTGCTGGTGCAATAAGCTGTAGTTTTACGTCCAGTGGATGATGATCTGATTAGTCGACTAATCGCATAAATAATCGGTGACTAGTCGACTATCAAAATAATCGTTTGTGGCAGCCCTACTCTCATCCACTGCTGCCCAGCGTGTGTTTTAGAGGAAAAATGAGAAAATAAAAAATGGATGCATCAAGCCCTGCTGAGCAGCAGTGGAGCGAAGTTTTACATGTTCTGCAGAAGGTCGAGTGATGCAATAAAGAAAAAAATGGGGAAAAAAAAACGTACGAGTGCCATTATGGCACAGGGACGTTCTTCCCCACATTGTCTTCTCAGCACCTCTCAGATCACCCACACAGTCACACAGCGACCACCGCCAGGCTCAGTTTGTTTTGCAGAGTGCTGAAACCACAAGAGCTTTCCTCTGTCCCCTCTGCCACCCAAAGTTTTTCTCGTGGTTGATCCGAGCTCGCTCAGACGGGGAGGCTTTTTTTTCTCTGTAATGGGAGGATTTTGGCTCCTTTTGTTTTACTGTGTCACTACACTTTACAGAGCACTGTCTGAAATCATTCAGAAATATTAACATCTACACAAAACATACATTATATGTTAATCCCCGGAACTTCAAAGTAGCCTGCAGAGAATGCGGTTTTCTGAAAAGCCAGTGGATTTCTCTTTTCTCCGTGTATCTTCAATAATAACAAAACTCCTCAGCTGATGGACACAGAAGTCAGAGATTTTGTGCCAGTTCGGAAAAATCCAAATGTGTAGATGAAAAGGTTTCCAGAGAGTCAAAGGAAAAGATTAAAAGGACTGGAGCTAGAAGAATTATGCACAAAAATTCATTCTAAAATAAGAATGTGGAAACATTTGACTTGAATACTGTCTCGTTATGCATGAGCTGAGCCTTCATGCCCTTTGAGTGAGATACACCGTCAGAATTATTAATGAGAGCTAAACCCAAGATAACTGGGCGTCGAAAGGGGTCCCATGATTTGTGGTGAATTTCAAAGAATCATCCACTCACCCACAGAGTCACACAGAAGAAAGGCAAAAAAAAGAACGCTCTTGCCAGTCAAGGCGGATTAAAAACAGAGACAATGACTCATAAAATGCCAAACGTGCTTGAAAGTACAAACTAATGGCAAAGAGGGAGCAGACGTTTGAGATGGTGCAAACCAGGCATACAGTACAGGAATGTGAATGTGACTCTGTGAGCTAGCTTCATCCCTGGCAATCTCTACTTCTGCTCCTGGGACAAACTGACAACCAGCCCAGGATGTACCTCTCACCCTGTATGCCCACAGTGACCTTCAATTAGATAAGAGGTTAAGAAAACAGTTGTGAAAAAGGAACACAATTTGTTTGTTATTCAGGAACATTGTGAATGTGTTCAAATTGTTATGTATTTAAACGGTCATAAGCTGTCACTGTAATGTACATAACAAAGTCATAATATAATAATGCGTTATTTAGAATCCCCATATATCACTCCTTATGTATCATATATTAATTACATAGCAGTCACGCAGCTCCCTGCTTATATGTTGTCAATACAAATAACAGCAGTAGGAAACATAGTTGTAAAAATAGCTATAACACTATAACAATATATATCTATCTTTTTTTTATTACATTTATTTAAAATGTATTGCCTCAAGGCAACAATATACCATAATGCACAAACTGAAACATTTGATCTGTTCATGCAGAAGAAAGATTTCTATTTATTGAAAGAAAATTTTTGTTCTAACCAAACACATTAAAAACTAGACACACTGTTTGTTTATGTGCTGCACATTTCACGTTTAATGAAAGCAACATTTAATTGCATGAACATATACACAAAAATCACCTTCCTCATCACCATATGATATCTCATCATCACTCCATTCCCTAATATGTGCGAGTAGAGAATGGGAATTACATATTATTTTAAATCCATTACAAAACACTCTTGGATAATTCCATCTCTTTTCCTTACAAATACAATATATTTTTACATTGTATGCTAACTTTGTGCCCTTCTTCCATGGTCTTTTGCAATTACAGCACAATGTTGCCCCAGGTAACATACAGGTTATTTATTTTTTGTACTTTCCTATAATATATTTGATGATATGTCATGAAAACTACTTCTTTACTTCCCAGTGATGGTGACTGATTTGTAAATAATTATCTGGATGAAAGTGAAATCGATTTTTGTGTGAATGCTTTCATTGGTTAGTATTTGAGTTCCCCTCCCACTGCACATTGTCTTATTTTATTTAGAAAGGCTAAAATAGGCTAATCTGCCTAGCGGCAACGTGGAGGGTTGAACTTGTAGAACTGCATCAGTGTGTGAGTAAAAAACCTTTACAACGTGCAGTGTCAGGTCATTTTTTAAACGGGTAATCTATTAAACATTACTTGTTACTTTTCTTAAAAGTAGTTAATTACGCTCATGAGAAAGTAAGTGCACTACTCGTTACACTAGTTAAGTGTTTTGTGACATGGAATCCACTGTCACACAATTACTAGATAACAATACAAACTGTAGGCTACGGTTACTCAAATACAACAAAGCAAACTGGCAAGAATACAAAAAGACTTCACAACACATTACTATCATTAAGAAGACGCTAGAGCATTAAAATAATGCTATAGCAGTATTTTAAAGATGTGGCAAATCACATCTTCAGCAAGGTTTCTGTGCTTGTCTAGCCTGCCCTTTAGTCCTTGTGTTATATGTCATGCAATAGAATTTCAGCTACAACCCGAGTTGTGCTGCTAAATAGTCTTAGAGCAAGTAAAGATGGAAAAAATGGTAAGAAGGCTTACTTGAGAAAGGCTAACGCTGCTTTAGCATTACATCCCAGCGGTCAAATTCAAATCAAATTCAAATTCAAATTTTATTTGTCACGTACACAGTCATACACAGTACGATATGTAGTGAAATGCTTGGACAACTGCTCGTGACCTAAAGAAAAACAAAAAAGGAAAAGGCTATGAATAAGATAGGAAATAAATATGAAAAATTAAAAACGGTAAATTTAACTAGGAAGGAATAAAATATAAATTAAGGTTAAAAATGAAATAACTGTACAACACAAATTAGAATGAAGGGTAAATTTAACTGGGAAAGAATAAGATAAAATATATAAATTAAAGTTGAAAATAAAATAACTGTACAACAAAATACACAATATAGAACTATATAAGAATGTATGAAGAAATATAAATAAATATATACACAATAACAGCAGCTGTACAAGTATTAACTGGAAATGAAGAATATAATGTCCAGTGTTGTGCAATCCACATTATGTCTTGTACAGTGCAAATATGCTTAAAGTGATTTAAGTGATGAAGTGAAAACAATGTCCAGAATGTCCAGTGTGTGTGTAAGAACTGTATGTGTGGGTCAGTACTGTGTGCTGTGTGGTGGTGTGATTGAGAGACCGTATCGCCTGCGGGAAGAAGCTCCTCCTCAGTCTCTCTGTGTTGGTCTTCAGGGAGCGGAATCGCTTTCCTGACCTCAACAGAGAGAACAGTCTGTTGTTGGGATGGCTGAGGTCCTTCACGATCTTCCTGCGTCTGCGGTGACTTTTAAAGAAAGGCAAGCAGAGATGCACATAATAAAAACCGCCAGGAAAAAAAGTTACTGGCATCTCTGCTCATTGTTAATGGGAAAAGGACACGCCTGTAAAACAGAGACAGCTACAGTTTCCTATAAGCACAAGAGAAGTGCAGCTTTCAGCAACAATAGCAGACTGTGGCCACAAGATGGCAGTAATGTAAAGGATGAAGGCAAACAGACAAGAAGTTTAATGGCAGCGCTGTCTGAGATGAAAGAGGAGAGATGCTTTCTGGTTGTCTTTCTTGTCCTGACAGAATGCTACCATCATATCCCTATAATAAAGCTTACAACTGTAAAGATATTTAAACTGCTCAGAAGTCCGGAAAAAATTGAAAGGAATAGTTTCTCCTAAGGATCTGCAGTTCTTGACGGTTTGTTTTTACAGACTGTGTGTGAAACTACAATATATGTGCACCTAAGTAGGGTGACCATATTTTGATTTCCAAAAAACAGGACACTTGGTTCAGTGATTAAAAAAATTTTTTTATTAATACTGGTTGCCTAAAGAAAACTTTAACAATGCCTTCTCTGTCTGGTTAATGAATGGTGAAAGAAAAAATGTCACACGGTTGGTCAGGGGCAATTAACTAAATTTTAAACACCATAAAATAATTATCTAAGGACAGCAAAACACAAACAGTGATTAAATAAAATGGTCAGTGTAAAAATGAATGGTAAAATACCACGGGCCTATAAGTACGTCTTCAAATGAAATAGCATATCTGTTAACATATTATCTGCAAGAATTAGTTCTTTCCTTCCACGCTCAGATATGAATTGAAAACTGCTTCCTCTTTGAACCACACATGGGAGTGAATAATGACTGCAGCAAACACAGGAGTACATAATGGGAAATGAGAGTTGAACCAAAGGAGAAACTGATTGAGAACATGAGTCAGGGAAGAGGTAGGCTATAGCTCGTGACTGAAACAGACTGAAAGCGAGACTTATGATGGAAAGACAGGAGCACAAATCGAGATGGTGAAAGAGCTTTACCCATCAATGTTTTAGAGTTTACGTTCAGAATCAGAATCAGAATACTTTATTGATCCCTGGGGGGAATTATTTTAAGTTAAAGTATAGGCTGACTTTAGCAACACTGTGCAGCTTTTTTGGGCCTTGGGACCTTCTAACTATTGTAGCTGCATTAGCTAAGAGGGCTTTATGTTTCACAAACACTGTCTGATGTTTTCAGCTTTAGTTTATGGCCTTTTAAAGCAGTAAACACATAAGCAGAAAACAAGCAGATGACCTTTTTTAAAACTCTAGTGTTGTGTTCATCAACAGCTAGAGCTTTTTCCTTATTTGATCTGATATATTGTCTGATTTTTGGCCCTTTGGCCTCATGCGATCGATATTCTGTGAAAATCCTTGGCATGATCTGCAATACCTCCTTCAAAGTCAATAAACAGATCAGATCACTTGTCAGCGCTGCTGTTTTCTGTTAAGACTTTTCACAGAGGTGAAATTCTGTAATCCTGTGTGTGTAAGTGCAAAGTAATGATTTCCCTACTGTCTACAGGTGACACAAAACATGGCTGCTCATTTTACAACAAGAGTATGACCATGAGGCACCAGTGCTATCCTCCCTCCACTGGCTTCCTGTCTGTTTCAGGATTGATTTTAAGGTTTTATTGTTACATCCTCTGCCTCCACTTCCTCCACGCTTGCCTGGAGTTCCTCTCTCTCTCATCTGTGCGCTTGATTGTAGGAGTGAAGACAGGTGTGTTCGAGCTGGAGGAGAGAATCAGCAGCTGCACTACATCACAATCATCAAGCCTGCTTCAAATACTCTGCTCTTCCCCCTAGCACATACCAGCACATAGACTCTGCTTGTGCAGTCTGTCACGTTTCTTGCCATCATCTGAGCTCTTATCATTTTGTCTTCTGCTCCTGTGTTTGCTTGAATCACAGTCCTTCTAGTACCCGTCTGCTTCTCCAATGTAGTTTAACTTCCAGGTCCCTGGATCCCATTCTGCCCACGATCCACACCATCAGTTTTCCTGCTGCCAGCATGCTTCCACTTCAGTCTTTTCCATCCATCCCAATATGACTTCATTAACTAACCTGCACTTGTGTTTCAGCAATTATATTATCAACGCTGGCTGTGTTTTTCTTTTTTTAAAAGGTGATGACACTACCATATTTGGCCAAACTCTTGCATTTTCATTCCCTAGTTAGAGAGCTACATCTAATCAGTCAGATTATCTTAGATACCCCAGACACAAAAATTGAGATTTTACAGTGATTACACCCAATCTCTGCAACAGCTTAACCTGCCATAGGAGCTACTCCTTCGGAACTTCGGAAAGTTACTGGTTTTGTGCACAGCTTAATATACTAACTCATTCCACCTGTTTATGAATAAATTCAACATCACTGAAAGTAGTCTGATTACTCTTAATCAGCACTATATAAATTTGTCCACAGTAACTCTTTTATGAAACTGATTTGCATTATTTGATTAAATACATTTAGCTATGCATGAGTTATTTATTTTTTTTTTTTTACTTTGACTCCTTTTTTTTATTCAACTCTCATTAAAAATGAACTAGCTCATGTTAAGGCTCTAATTGCATCACATTTAACTGCTTTTAAAATCATCTTTCAAGCTTCTGTGAACCCTGCAAAAAATGCACTCTTTCATGTTTATTTATTTCGACCCCTGAGATTGTGAAGAGGTAGAGGGATAAACTCGTTAATCATGCATGCCCTGTGTACATATATAATACGCGTGGTGCACATGCGGAAAATTACAAGCATTACCAGCGTCTTCATCGCTTACTTCAAACATCCACATTACTGCAAGGACAACGGTGCTGCTCGGAAAATCAGACTGTATCGTGGAGATCCACCTATGAGCAAATGTGTATTGAAATTCCTGCACAGATCATTGCTTTTCTGAATGCTTGAGTCTGAGTTTTTGGAGGTAAATACAGAATATACCAGGAGACCTTACCTCCCTAATACCAGTAGTATTGCTTCTGCACAGTAAAGAGCTTAAATTTAAACCCGTGGAAATCTGTTCCACGGGACTGCTGTAAAGCACTATACACTATCTATGCATGTATTCTAAATTCCCTAATGGAATTTTTTTGAGAACTATTTTTATTTTTTAGTACAGAAGAATTTCCATCAACAAAGAATAAGATGTTTATCAAATCTTGCCGCCATGGGATGCTTATCTCTCCTCTGAGGACAGGTGCTCTGCCTCGAGCAGCAAACTCTTCCCTGAAAGAGAACAGTAGAAAATGAAACAATCATTCATATGCAAGTAGGATCCACTGTTAGGCCGCCATTTGTATTCTGCTCCCCGGCTGGTTGGCCTTTCTCTGTTGAATATCAGCAGGATATGTTGACTGTTCATGACTGGGATCCAGTGTTGAATCAGAGCTGTGGTTTCAGGCATAGCAACAGGACAAACGGGAGGGGAGTGCTGAAGGAACAGGCTGCGGTCTATTTTGAGTATTTTTGTTTAACCCAGTTACAGTGTCAGTGTGCTGCCTGTGACTGAACCAGGACCAGTCAGGTGATTTTGCCTCTTTTTGAAATATGGGGCAACAGTGTTATAGATGAAAATGTGATGTAGTCAAAACAATAGCAAGCTGCTTCGTACATGGAGATGAAGAGAAAATAAATTAGACTAGAATAAAAAGCCAGTTTCGGGTTAACACGTAATAACGGCACGGGTGTCCCTCAAGACAGCTTGCAGCACCTCTCTGTGACCTTGGTGGCTTCGGTTTGTGTCACCGTTTCCATCTGCCAAACAATCCCAGAGCAAAATGGACAAATCATCGTAGCTGGGTGGCTCGCCACATCCTCATCTATTTCAAAATACACGTATTGCCAGAGATAAGCTTCCAATACAGAGCTCTCGAGCGTTGGTTGCAGCAACAATAAAAGCATAAAGCCTGTAAATAAACGAAGACACGGCCATGCCACCTGAGGCCCTGTTTCCTGGAATCAGCTAGAGTTTCAATTTGGAGAGTTTTTTTTTTCTTTTGCAAGCAAACGAGGCAATTATTGTGAGAAGCCACAGGTGAGGGGGGATATGAGAAACTGGCTTTCTGTGGGAGGCACGGATTGGAGACGAATCCCATCCATGAGTTGCTTTGTTCAAATGCACCCCTGCGCCTACCCGCCTCCAAGCATCCGCCCTCCAGCCATCCACCTGAGAAAGCACTTTATGAGCTACTGAAGTAAGGCAGATGACAGTTTTGCCTCCGTTTCTCTTTTGTCAGTTCCACCGTGCGGTACCTCCAGCCTCAGTAACACTCTCAGATCCTAGATATGAATCACAGCATCCCCCGAACGTGTTTCATCTTTCACTTCCACTGCCAGACACCTACATTACTTCACCACTCCTGTGAGGCATGGATTCTGTTAATTTCACCACTCTTCATCTTAATTTAATATCAGAGAGATAGCAGGGTGGCCTATGTGATTAAGTGATCCGAGTTATAGATAAAGTGAGTGCGTCCCTGCTTATAGCCTGTGTCTGTATATGCGTGTTTGCGTCTTGATTTTTCATCTCTCTCGCTTCTGCTTTGACATCATCAGCGTGTGCCATTACTTTGCATCACTATTTCCCCTCACACAATGAGACACTAATCTAATATTACAACTGCATCTCCCTTTTATATATAATATAATAATAATAATAATAATATAAAAATAATGTTGTTTGTGACGATTTTTACAGATGGAATAAAAACAGAGCGCACAGCCTGAGCTTATTGGAAGTGTGTAACCACAGCGACGGAAGAGTGCCAAACTGACTTTACTGCTGAGCTGTGTAATCTGCAGAGACATGGGAATGCTTGGAGTGTTCATTGTGTGTGTCGGTGAAATGAAAAGGGTTTATATTTTTTGCAGTCTCCTTGGTGTGGACAAATGCGCCAAAGCCGCGATGTTAGTGTCACCGTGCCTCGGGGAAATCACTGATGTTGCAGGTGCTGCTGAGTGATGCGGGGAGACTGGAGCACAGCAGATGTGGAGACTTGTTAGGAACTTTATTTGCCATTGTACCCTTCAACAGACATCCCTCTTAATTGGGTCTCCGTGGATAACGCTCGGCATCTGGACTCTTTGCTCATGAATGGACCGAACTGATGTCCTTCTGTGCTCTCATTGCCATACACACTCACACACAGAGACACGCACACTCCTCTTTATTTGCTTATTTAAGTAGTGTCACACCAACAGCACGTAGTGTCTGTGTTAAGACAAAGGTGTTGGAGTTATCACTCCATCTAGTGGTGATTCTAAGTCTCATGACAGAAACATGAACACTGTATTAGCTGCATGCCTGTAGTGCCTCCCCGCGAGCTTTCTCCCCTACGTTTGTGCATGCATGCAAATCTTTTCTGCTTTTAACCTCCGCGATCCATCAGTCGCCTAAATGCGCATTTATTCATCGACTCTGCACATCAACCTAAATCCGTAACTGATTTCACTGTGCACAGTTTATGTGCTCTTGTTGGTGTCACTGCCCACAAGATGTAAAAATCAATGGAGCCCCGAAGAGCCCAGTAGACAATGTGCTGTGGTCTGATTGGCTACAAAGTACTCAGTAGGCCCTCTTGTGATAAATAACTGTTATTCCATAAAGATGTGTTTTGTGCCTGCACTAGTCAATATTTTATAATGATGGCTTACATAATAAAGTGTAGTATGAAAGGTCATTTCTGGTGATGGACCTCCAAATCAACAGTCTTTCCAGCTGTAAAGGGTGCTTCAGTATCTTTTACAACACAAAGCTTTTGGTTCACTCAGGTCACTGCAAGCGTCCAGCTACCCCAGGCAGCTCTGATAATAAAGAAGGGCGACCTGTGATGTGTAAGAGGGCATCTCAGTAATGTGCACACAACGTCTTTCTGTCATTAAAAATAAAGTTTCAACGTTTTTATATATTACCTCTTAAATATCTACTATAGGCCCCTTAACCGCATTCAGCAAAACCTTATAGAGAACGTGGGCAGTCCTCTTTATTAACTCTGTGTTATAATGAATAAACAACAAAGCCTCTGATTTTCTTTAGATTTATTTACATTTCAAATATTTCTGAAGCAAACCGCAGGAATGACTCAGAGTTCTGAATATGCAGGGAATAACACAATTTAAGGCACAAAATTCAGACTTTGAATGGATTTAGCTGTACCACTGAGGTAGCTTCATCTTGTCTAACATCTTTAACTATGACAGTATGAAAGTTTTAATGGCATACAAAGAAAAAAAAAACCCAATTTGTGTTAAAAACTATGGCGATAAAGCAGGGTGAATGATCTCACTTACTTTTATTTTGTTTTTCAAGTACATTTTTATGAAAAAAAAACTTTAGCAAAACAAAACTCAGCTGACAGCAGGTTTTATCCATAGTGTTGGGACAGTATAAAACCCACATAAGTTGCTTGCAGACACGACATTTTAGTGAAGGTTTCCTTGAAATGTCTTTTACTGATATTTGTTTTCTTGATGTATCAGAAGAATAGAAGATGACGGATGTCTCAGCCTGTAGCTGGTGGCACATATGACATTTCAGTTTGCTACCTACAGGATTGTGACACCTGTCAATACTTTGAGTGAAGCCCAAGGAAAACAAAGTCTACATGAGCTTTAGCTCTACATTCAGGAATAAGTTTCTTATAAAAAATAACATCTGAGAAGATGTCCTTTAGTTGTCTTTACTCACACTCTTCTTTAAATCCAGTGGAGGTTTATGACAATATGTCATACAAATAAAATTAGACATTAATTAAATATCTCTAAAGCTTACATACCAAAGCAGCAAATCAATAAATAGGTGGACTGTTTAGTAGAAAGTACCTTGCTGAATGCTGCTTTGCATATAGCTGGTGAATTGAGTTGATGCAACCCAGTGGTTTGATCATGGCGTCCCAGCTGCATACTGATGGGATCTATGGTGATGCTGCACGGTGAAGTGCTCTGCAGCCAGCAGCTTCTGATGGGGCCCCATTCCTGTTATACACTGCTGCTAGATGGTAGCTAGTATTGCTCAATATGCTGCTTTTCCTTGTGAACATGTTTAGATCTTTAATGAAGCTGTCTAACATGCCAACATCAAGAACCAGCTTCTGTGGCTGTAGAAGATTGGTATGTGTGGATAAGTCAGTAGCATCATGATGCAGTTGGACAAAGCTGCCTCAAAGTGGCTGCAACAGAAGGCCGAAATCATCTGGATGCAGAGCACAGTCCGCTGGGCTCTCACACATGTCGGACACAGAGAGACAGTCTGGAACTAAGCGAGCGTCAGATGTATCATCTCTGAAATCACAGGATGGCGATGATGAGGTGGGTGGAGTGTGGCCACTGAGCGTGCCAAAGGATGGCTGGTCAAAGGTTTGAGTGGCTGCAGGGAGGGAGTCTGAGGGTGAATGGTGACAGGTGAGCTCGGTCTCTGAGCAGAGAGTAGAGCACAGCCACTGATCTGTGCATGCATGCTCATCCATCAGAATGTCATGGCTGACCTCCTCCTGCTCCAGCTAATGGGCTGGCACTCTCCATATGGCTCAACTATAGATCCAGCACCATGACAGATCCATGCACTGGAGTCCATGTCTTATACTGCATCTCCCTGCAGTGCATCTAGCTGGGGGAAAAGACAATATTTTCCATTAGCTCCCAAAGATTCAGAAACTAAAAGTGCTGCAACATTACACCTGAAAATGCCGAATAGTTAACAAAAAGGCTCACCATGGAAACCCCAAGATACTCGGCTACATTTTCTGACACATACACCAGCCTGCCCTGTGCGGTGGAGACGAGGATGAAGCCGTGCAAGGCTTGAAGAAAGACCTCATGTGGCAGAGAGCAGTGTGATCGCTCTCCAGCTGGGAGCCCTTAGAGAGGAAAGAGTGAGTTTAGCCTTGCTTATATAGCATGCATCTCTGCGGGTTATCACATCTGTTACTTTTTGATTTGGTCTCAAGGGTACTGAAGATTTAGTCCCATTTTGTTTGACAGCGATGCAGGCTGAATGCAGATTAAAAGTTCAAAGGCATTAAAGGATGACTGCAGTATGAAAACTTACCCCGGACAGACTTCCTGATGTAGGTGCAGATGATGGCCATGGAGTGAAGGTACGAGAGTCGCTCCTGGTCCTCCAGGGTGATGGGCAGCAGAGCACGCATGTTCTTGATCTCATGATTGATGTGGTCCCGTCGAGCTTTGGATGCCCCTTTGGTGGATCTGTGAGAGACCATGGTCACTGAGGTCAGAAGGCTGAACTGAAAACTAAAGTAGTAAATCCGGTGAGCCCGAACTTTTGTCTATTTCCACACTTGCATTTAAAGATCATTCTGATGTGTAACTGCCAAGTGTAGTGCGCTTTTTTTTTTAAATGAAAATCTAATTGCAAGAAAAAAAAGAGTAATTGGCCTGAACTCATGCAGCCTCTTTTTCATGGCTCACCCTGCCTTATAGCGTTAGCTTGTGGGAAGGTGATGACTTTGAATATCAAGGGTTCCTATGGAAACTGCTGATATTTGCAGTGACAATGGCACTAGGTGCTCATTTTTAAAATGTTGTCACAATATTAGAAGATAAACGGATCTATGGCAGTGTAAATGCTGTCAGATTCTTAAAAAGTACTTTTATTACTTTTAACATAAAACCCAGCTGACAAAATTGCAGAAAGGAAAAATAAAAGAATGTCTACATGAGCTTTAACTAAGCTTTTCAGGATGGGAAAGTGTTGCATATGAAAATAACATCTGAGAAGATGTCCTTTAGTTGTCTTTACTCACACTCGCCTTTAAATCCAGTGGAGGTTTATGACAATATGTCATACAAGTGGTCGTCCAGTTAAGTCTCAGACTTATTTCAGGATGGGTTTTCTTCAGCAAGCTCCACCTAAAGAAAGACAGAAAATAAAATTAGACATTAATTAAATATCTCTAAAGCTTACATACCAAAGCAGCAAATCAATAAATAGGTGGACTGTTTAGTAGAAAGTACCTTGCTGAATGCTGCTTTGCATATAGCTGGTGAATTGAGTTGATGCAACCCAGTGGTTTGATCATGGCGTCCCAGCTGCATACTGATGGGATCTATGGTGATGCTGCACGTGAAGTGCTCTGCAGCCAGCAGCTCCTCTGCAATGAAGCCAGTGTGCTCTTGCTGCTCCTGATGGGGATGGGGCCCATATATCCTGCACACTAAGCCGTACTGCTAAGCCAGAATACTGGTTTCTCTGCTGTCAGGCTCTATGGATGTGAGATACTGGTTGGGATTAAAGAGACTGGTACGTATGGGTCACGATGCAGTTGGTCAACGCTGCTTCCTTGTGGCTTAACCTGAAGGTCGAAATTGTCCGCTGGGCTCTCACACGTGTCGGATACAAATGAGCAGTCTGGAACAAGGCGAGCATCAGAATTGAGAATGTACACGCTCTGAAATAATTAGTCGGAGATTAGGAGATAAATGGAGAGTGGCCACTGAGCATGCCAAAGGTTTGAGTGGCTGCAGCAAGCTCTGTGTCTGGGTAGGAATAATGGGAGGGAGAGGCCTCAGGGGTGCACAGCCGCTGATCTGTGCATACATGCACATCCATCAGAATGTCATGGCTGAGCTCCTCCTGCTGCAGAGAGGAGCTGGAGGAGGCGGGGCTGTATGGAGGGATGAGGACAGCAGGGCTATCACCCAGAAGGGCAGGTGAGCTCGGGGAAGAGCCGCTCACCACACAGTCTGTGTCGTGCTCAGACTCCCTCGTATCTCTGGCACCAGGCTCCTCACTCTGGCTGTTGGGTGTCCTCTGCCTTTTATTGTTGGAGCTTTGAGGGTGTTGAGCACAGTGGTAGGAATTTGGCAGAAATGCTGGTTTGAAGGCCATGCTGCTGATTTTCTTCTGAAGAAATCTGGCCTCAGTTTCACTGCAGTAACACAACGTGCAACAAGTCAGCGTCTTTACTGGGAAAACACTGAAACATGTGCTCAGTTTTTCCAGAGGAGGTCATAATACCTGATGATGAAGTTGGTGCAGCTGATGGTCTGGCATTCCCCAGAGACTTTGGTGGCTCGACTGTAGATCCAGCACCACGACAGATCCATGCGCTGGAGTCTCAGCACCATTTCCACCTGGAAGCCGTCATCTGAGTGCACTGGAGGAAATGTTCATGGTTATAACCGTGCACACAAAACCTCAAACGTATCGCACACGCTAAAATAAATATGTAACGTGCTGAACTAAAGAACTGCATTCAAAGAGAATGATGCTAAACAGTCTTAATATTTACTATTTCATATCATTCAACAACTGAAAGCTAAAGTGCTCAGTGTGCTGTGAATAGATGACAACAGCTATTTAATGTGCCAGTGAATACTGAAATCCTAACATTTAGCTGTCTCTTTGTCTTAAAGGCTGTTGTTCACTTACTCAAACTTCTGTGAGAATCTGCACTCAGCGACAGATCTTCAGGATGGACGAGGCTGTACCATGATCGACCAATCATTTCCTCTGCTGAATACCCCAACAAAGGAGAAACGCTAAAAAGGAAAATCAAAATGTCAATAAACAGAAAAATGCTGATTATTCCTGCTCACAGAAGAAGTTGTGCAATTGTACCCATCTGACAGCTTCATAAAGCTCATATCCAGTCCATGAGAGTCCGTGCTCCTCAGGCAGTTCACTGCTAGGGTGCAGACAGTGACAAACAGTGGCTCAGTGGTGGTGGTGGTAAGGAAGGACACACAGAGGAAGCTTCCAGATCTTCCCTCAACTCTGACCAGTATAGAGGAACAGCTGCCATGTTGCAACTTAAAGGTCTTGGAGGATTTCATGCAACATATAAAACTCCGCTCTGAGGAAAGAAAACACGTCAGTTTAGTCTTTCATGTTTGTTAAAACATTTAAGACTAGTTTTGCCGAGTTTTAAAACCAACTATGAATTAAATGGAAGAAATTCACTTAAAATAAGGGCTTTGTAGCACAATGCTGCATCAGTAATGGATTTCATAAACAGATTTCAGGGGAAACTGGCTCATTTTTTCCACCTACAGCAGCAATGTCAGTAATATTACAGCAAAAAGAGGGGGATCGTTTTATACAGTCATTTTAAATGCCGCGCATCATTTGAAATTTTGGTTACCTGATAATATGTTGCTTTCGATGTCCAGGTTTGATTTAACAATCTCAGTATCGGAACATCCCACCATGTCATAACGTGTCTCCTCGCAGTACATACATCTGCGAAAGTGTCATAGTTGGTGTTAGTTCTAACAGATTCAAAATCCATCACTGCTGCAACATTACACCTGAAAATGACAATGTAATTCACAAAAGGGCTCACCGTGGAAAGCCCGAAATATTCAGCTACACGTTCTCAAGCACAGACCAGCGTGCCCTGTGTGCTGGTGATGAGGGTGAAGCCATGCAAGGCAGCTGATCTGTCACTCACTCTTTGTCTCCACTATAGATCCGGCACCATGACAGATCCACGAACTGGAGTCTCAGCACCATCTGTACCCGACAACTGTCATGTGCCATCTCATTAGGGTGGACTGTTTAGTAGAGATGATGTTGAAGCAACCCAGTGGTTTGATCATGGCATCCCAGCTGCATACTGATGGGATCTATGGCGATGCTGCCCACGGTGAAGTGCTCTGCAGCCAGCAGCTCCTCTGCAATGAAGCCAATGTGCTCCTGCTGCTCCTGATGGGGATGGTGCCCGTTCCTGCTGCACACTAAGCCCTGCTGGTAGTTGGTATCGCTCAATGTGCTGCCTTTTCTTGTGAACATGTTCAGATCTTTCATGAAGCTGTCAAACATGGCAACATCAAGAACCAGCGCAGGATTGGGAAGACGAACTGAGGGGGGAGGAGAATTAGGGGGCCAGTCACAGGCTGAGGGCATCGTGTTGGTGGCTGTAGTTTGGACCACATGCTGATAGGGATTCACAGTGTGATGCCGGTCAAACCTGCTGGCCAGCGAGGAGATCTGCTGGGCCAGAATACTGATCTCCACCTGCTCACTTTCGCTATACTGGTTAGGCTCTAGGGATGTGGGAGACTGGCTGGGATTAAAAATACTGGTATGTGTGGATAAGTCAGGAGCATCATGATGCAGTTGGACAACGCTGCCCTCTTGTGGCTGCAACAGAAGGCCGAAATCATCTGGATGCAGAGCACAGTCCGCTGGGCTCTCACACATGTCGGACACAGAGAGACAGTCTGGAACTAAGCGAGCGTCAGATGTATAATCTCTGAAATCACAGGATGGCGATGATGAGGTGGGTGGAGTGTGGCCACTGAGCGTGCCAAAGGATGGCTGGTCAAAGGTTTGAGTGGCTGCAGGGAGGGAGTCTGAGGGTGAATGGTGACAGGTGAGCCCAGTCTCTGGGTAGGAATAATGGGAGGGAGAGGCCTCAGGGGAGCACAGCCACTGATCTGTGCATACATGCACATCCATCAGAATGTCATGGCTGAGCTCCTCCTGCTGCAGAGAGGAGCTGGAGGAGGCGGGGCTGTATGGAGGGATGAGGACAGCAGGGCTATCACCCAGAAGGGCAGGTGAGCTCGGGGAAGAGCCGCTCACCACACAGTCTGTGTCGTGCTCAGACTCCCTCGTATCTCTGGCACCAGGCTCCTCACTCTGGCTGTTGGGTGTCCTCTGACTTTTATTGTTGGAGCTTTGAGGGTGTTGAGCACAGTGGTAGGAATTTGGCAGAAATGCTGGTTTGAAGGCCATGCTGCTGATTTTCTTCTGAAGAAATCTGGCCTCAGTTTCACTGCAGTAACACAACGTGCAACAAGTCAGCGTCTTTACTGGGAAAACACTGAAACATGTGCTCAGTTTTTCCAGAGGAGGTCATAATACCTGATGATGAAGTTGGTGCAGCTGATGGTCTGGCATTCCCCAGAGACTTTGGTGGCTCGACTATAGATCCAGCACCACGACAGATCCATGCGCTGGAGTCTCAGCACCATTTCCACCTGGAAGCCGTCATCTGAGTGCACTGGAGGAAATGTTCATGGTTATAACCGTGCACACAAAACCTCAAACGTATCGCACACGCTAAAATAAATATGTAACGTGCTGAACTAAAGAACTGCATTCAAAGAGAATGATGCTAAACAGTCTTAATATTTACTATTTCATATCATTCAACAACTGAAAGCTAAAGTGCTCAGTGTGCTGTGAATAGATGACAACAGCTATTTAATGTGCCAGTGAATACTGAAATCCTAACATTTAGCTGTCTCTTTGTCTTAAAGGCTGTTGTTCACTTACTCAAACTTCTGTGAGAATCTGCACTCAGCGACAGATCTTCAGGATGGACGAGGCTGTACCATGATCGACCAATCATTTCCTCTGCTGAATACCCCAACAAAGGAGAAACGCTAAAAAGGAAAATCAAAATGTCAATAAACAGAAACATGCTGATTATTTCTGCTCACAGAAGAAGTTGTGCAATTGTACCTATCTGACAGCTTCATAAAGCTCATATCCAGTCCATGTGTGCTGTTGAAGCTGTGACAGAAGTGAGAGTCGGTGCTCCTCAGGCAGTTCACTGTTGGGGTGCAGAGAGCCACGAACAGTGGCTCGCTGGTTGTAGTGGTAGGGGAGCATGCATAGGGTTGAGGGAAGAACTGGAAGCTTCCTCTGACCAGTATAGAGGAACAGCTGCCATGTTGCAACTTAAAGGTCTTGGAGGTTTTCATGCAACATATAAAGCTCCGCTCTGGGGAAAGAAAACGTAACAGTTTAGTCTTTCATGTTTGTAAAAAAGAGGTTGGGCAAGTTTTAAAACTCACTATGAATAAAATGGCTTAAAATAAGGGCTTTGTGGGGCATTTGGGGGATTTTGCATCAGTAGCACATTTCACAAATTTGGCATTTTCTGCAGATCTGAAACCTCTTTAGTGTCCTCACTGGATTTGCATCAAACCAAGTTGAATTTCCAAGGAAACCGGCTTACTTTTTTTCCTCACAGTAGAAATATCTGTGACAGTACCAGCAACCAGCATGTGATAACACTATAATCGTTTCAAATGCCATACATATCATTTTAAACTGAATTCCAAATCTTTCTTACCTGACATTGAGTTGTTTTCAAGGTCCAGGTTTGATTTAACAATGTCGACATCAGAGTGTTCCACCATATCATATATCGTGTCTCCCTGCAGCACGTCTACCTGGGAAAGTTACACAATTTCCCATTAGCTCCCAAAGATTCAGAAACTAAAAGTGCTGCAACATTACACCTGAAAACACAATGTAGCTAACAAAAAGGCTCACCATGGAAACCCCGAGATACTCGGCTACATTTTCTGACACATACACCAGCCTGCCCTGTGCGGTGGAGACGAGGATGAAACCGTGCAAGGCTTGAAGAAAGACCTCATGTGGCAGAGAGCAGTGTGATCGCTCTCCAGCTGGGAGCCCTTAGAGAGGAAAGAGTGAGTTCAGCCTTGCTTATACAGCATGCATCTCTGCGGGTTATCACATCTGTTACTTTTTGATATGGTCCCTAGAGGCCTTCATGCTCAGTCCCATTTTGTTTGACAGCGATGCAGGCTGAATGCAGATTAAAAGTTCAAAGGCATTAAAGGATGACTGCAGTATGAAAACTTACCCTGGAAGAGAACAGACTTTTTGATGTAGGTGCAGATGACGGCCATGGAGTGAAGGTACGAGAGTCGCTCCTGGTCCTCCAGGGTGATGGGCAGCAGAGCACGCATGTTCTTGAGCTCATGATTGATGTGGTCCCGTCGAGCTTTGGATGCCCCTTTGGTGGATCTGTGAGAGACCATGGTCACTGAGGTCAGAAGGCTGAACTGAAAACTAAAGTAGTAAATCCGGTGAGCCCGAACTTTTGTCTATTTCATCACTCGCATTTCAAAAAAAAAAAAAAAAAAAAGATGTCTAAGTGGCAAGTGTAGAGTAAAAAAACAAAAACCTAACAGAGAGTTTTCTGAACTGATCCTGCCTCTTTTTTCCACAGTTCACCCCGCCTGATATCTCTTCCCCACAAGCCAAAGCTGACTTTGAATATCAAGGGTTCCTATGGAAACTGCTGATATGAGAGGCTGTTGTGCGTCTCCAACAGAAATGAGGGCTCTCGATAGACTTTGCGTGATCAGTATCTGTCTGGACCCATCCACGGAGAGCCTGGGGTTTTTATAGCTGCCAAGGCTTCAGCGTGGGCGTCACACAGGGAAGGCTGGGCTTCTGATGCTCCCTTCATTGCCTTATAAAGTGGGTGTCCTCTGAGTGGGGTGCCCCACGTCACAAGCTCTCAGAAAGTGCCACAAAAGGAGAATTATATCACAATGTATCCCAGTGAGTTAATCAGAGATCCACAACTGGACTTTTTAGGGCAGTTATCTGGACTTAGCTTATGTGTTATAACCTTTCAAATGGACACACTATGAATTTCCATTATTATGTTATATTCAGAACCATATTTCCTGTATATATGTATATTAAAAGAATCACTTTGAAAGAGTTTTCTTTGATTCAGCATAATTTTGGCGGCATCATGTGCAAGGCTGGATTAGTATGTATCACAAATAATAAGCTACTAGGCTGTAGACATGGGAGGGGATTAAGTGCTCCCCGTCGTGCATGCACTATAACGCACAGCTGATTCCAAATTTTCCCAGCAGCCGTGCGCTGATTCAGCCGCTAGAGGACGTGGAGCAGAGAGGAGGGGAAAGAAGAGTTATCACTGACCTGAACCTCCTGTAGACTGGGCTCCGGTGATCCGCGGGCAGATGGTGGGAAGTGCAAGGAGTACTGACGTGACATTTACACAAGTTGCACCAAATAGTCATTTTTGTCGCCGTTGTTTCCACCTAACGAATAAGCATTGGTTGCAAACGATCAGACATTGCTCGTGCTTTTTTAAAAAGGCAATAAAATGTTCTTTTTTCTTAAGTTTTAAAGAAGTTCTATCGTGAGTATTTAAAGCAGCCCCCTGTGAGGTGAAAAGAAAAGGCGTCTTCATCTCTTACCTCAGCAGACCGAAGATGAGTGTCAGGCACTTGTGACCGTCCCTCCTTTTATAGCCCCAAACCCCACACCTCTCCTCCGACCCAGCCAGTGAGGAAGAGGAAAAGGCTAAATGGGATAATGTTACCTGTTGTGACGCGATGACAAACGACCGAGGTGGGTTATATTTGGTGAAAAGAGCCCTAAAAAATAACCCGTCAGACAGGACGCAGAATGAGCGGTGATGAATTAAAGTGCAATCATCAAAAAAAATGTTTGAAACTTTCCTCTTATATGTGCAGACACTGTGGTATTTTAAGAAAACTGCGATTCCCTGGCCAATCAGGACGTCCCCTGGCACCCGGACAAAGCAGTCCTTTTTTGTTGTTTTTGTTGTTGTTGTTTTGAAGGGGAAAAATTGATAATCCATCTTGGAACAGCTTTGAAATTCAGAACATCACACCACACTGTAAAATACTTTTACCTTTTTGTAAATTATTGGCTATTATTATTTAGTGTTGATCTATTTTCTGTGTTGCAGGAACTCAGACCTGTTAACCGTATAACGTGATTTTTGTCCCCCATAAGTGCACAAAAACACCGACTGTCGCAAAAATGAGTCGTGTACATTTATATGTAATTTATTTTTATTCATTTTTACTTTTGTCACACGATTTAATAAAGGCTCCAGTAAAATAAATACGTTTAAAAAGTGGGAACTTTTTTCTGGGAACTTTCATGGTTCGGGCTTTGTAGGGTTAAAAGGAGAACCGACTACAGATGGCGCTCACAGGACAGAAAGATTAAGAACCAGCGGTTGAGTCTGCTGGATTTTACAAACTCACTCCAGCATTTGTTGTGAAATGCAGTGGAGTAGAAATTCCGCATTTGATGGTTTTCTGTGCTGCTTTAGAGTATGAAAAAAGTCTTTGGTTAACTTTTATTTCTTTATTTTTTGCTTTCAAGGAATCACTGTCTTGTAACTATTATTTATTTATATATCAAGTCATCCTTAATAATTCTTCAGACTTTAGAAATGTTGTCCACGGTTTGTATCGGGGGTTTTCTCACTCATTTTCTGTCCAGTTCTTGTGTCTGAACATTTGTTTTCTTTATTTATTTATTCAGCCGATTAACACTGAGGTATGAGTCACTGAAATATAAAAAGAAACACTTAAGAATTTAATATTTGTATTACTGTCACAAAAATGTTGTTCTCATTTCATTGAATTTAAAAAAAAAATACCTAACAAAAAAATACATTTGTCCACAAACAAGGTGATTCTCAAAAACAAAAGGTATTAATCAAAAATGTGGCACCTCGTGACATAATGTGCTGTCCTTAAAAAAAAAAAAAAAAAAAAAAACTAGGGAAATGGAGGACTATCTACAGCAGATGCACAGTTTCTGAAAGTCATGTCTTTAAGAAATTGAGAGAATCCAAAAAAAGGCCTGAGAGATGCCCTTTAGTTGATCCGTCTACTGTTCACTGAAGCCTCATCAGAAATGGTCTCAGTGGAAGTGTGGCTGTCATGAAGCCGTTCTTAAGGAAGGGAAGCAGGGAGAAAAAGTTGAGGTATGCCAAATTACACAAGAACTGGACTGAAAATGAGTGTTGATGAGTCTTATGCAGTGATGAATCCAAATTTGATTTGTTTCGCTTCTAATGATCATCAGTATGTATGTATGTATGTATGTATGTATGTATCAATCACAGGAGAACGGTACAACAGTGAGCGTCTCCAGCCATCTATAAAACTCACTGCAGGCTCTGAGCTGCATTTCAGCCAGTGGTGTTGAAGATCTTGGCAAATTTGATGGAATTATAAACGCAGAAAAGTAGTCAGATTTTGATCCAACATGCAACACAATATAAAAGTGTCTAATTGGTATCGGCTTTATTTTTCAGCACGACAATGACCCCAAACACACTGCCAACACAGTGAAAGCTCACCTGGATAAAAAACAAAATTAAGCAGAATCAGCCGTGGATTGGCCTCCCCAGAGCCCGGACCTGAACATTATTGAAGCACTGTGGCATCATCTTGACAGAGAACAGAACAAAAGGCAGCCAACATCCAAAGAAATCTTGCTTGTGTTGAAGAACAAAGGTGATCATACTAAATATTGACTTGTTAAAATTATACAGACTGTGTGTGCGCATCATATACAGTATTTTTGTGTCTCCGCATCTCAAATCGTTGCATCCATTTCCCATTTTTCCAACCGCAGTCTAAATGGGGACTGGCTTAAGACTTTTGCACAAAGTCACAAGCCATTCAAACCTGAAGCAGAAAACCAGTTTGGTGCATCATTGTTTAATCTGTGAACAGACTTGTGAGGAAGTGAGTTATGGCAGCCTTCAAAGGGCTTTGACTGCGTGCATATTAGTCACTCAATTAAACCCCTGCTGGAAGGGAACTAAGCTACAGGTCTACAAATATGACGCACTGAGTCTGAGCGGCTCACACAAAATTAGTTCTTTAAGCAGATGAGTAGATTACGGGCATCACAAAACATGACTAAAGCATACTAGAAACTTAGAAGTCTACCAAATTCTCACACTCATCTAAGACGAGAGTGATGGCAAGTGATGCCTGCATACGAAACTGCTGATTAGTTTGCACGTTTATTCGTGTTCATTAGTGAAATTACTACTTTTGTTTCTCTTTGGGTGTATTTAAACAGCTATGCCTCCTATCCTCTAAGGACTCATGCTCCTTGAATCCCTCTATTCTCAAATCCCCAATTTAGTCGCCTTTTACCAGAGAACTAGAACTTGAGTGAGCGAACAGGACATCGATATGGGAGGGACAAGACAAAACAAATCACTCTGAACAAATCCTCAGTCCAATTCTCAAGGGCCAGTGGGACCGTCTGAGTCCTGAGGGGAAATTAGAGCGTAATTTGGCTGAGTGTCTCCTTGCATTAGCGCCTGCGTCACAGCTCGAAGCAGGCTCCGGGGCCAGACAAAGGGGACCCAGCGAAGCACTGCTTCCTGTGTGCGGTGGGACCAGGCGGGACAGGGTGTCTCTGCTGCCTCACTTTAAGCTGACCCTCCGTCTGTGGCGTGCACTTAACACTGAAGATAACACTGGCTTTATAGCAGGGGGCTGGTGACAGACAGGAACAGACTGCCAGGACACCACTGGTAGCAGGGGCAGAGCTTGGTGCTGAGGCTCAGTGCAAGATGCTCATTTTATGGAAACCAAAAAAGCAACCACACACAATCCATTAGTCTGCAGACTGGTGCGGGGGGAGCGGGTTAGGCGGTAACCCAGTCGAGTAGACGGTGAGGGGTCTCAGACAGGCTGGCTGGGGTAGATGTGGATGGTTTTTAAGCAGGAAACAGAAAATATAGAAGTGGAGGCTTCAAAGTCCTGCTAACTATTAAGTACCATATACAGTAGCTCAAAGGGGAGTTATCAGTCTGTAGAGCAAAGAGGTGGAACCTGGACACACATGGCTCTGCCTTCCAGTGAGTAGAAATGCTCATTATTTAGTGATCAAATCCATTCCTTTGACAAAGGACTGTTGGTGCAGAGAAGTGGTCAGAAACATAAAAGATTGTTTTCTTTCAACAGTAAATTTAAATTCACTTCATCCTGTGATCTCAAAAGACAAAATTGTTCACTCTGCCTGAAACAGGCCCCCAAAAATCAGTGTCTTGGGTTAACAAAGGTGGTGAGGGCCTTAGAACACGTTTGCATCATGCAGCTTGCCACATGCCAAATACTGGCCTTGAGAGGTAACAAAGTTTAAGCATAAAGAGCACGTTATTATAGTCCTATGACACAATATGTGCAGTGATGTGAAAAAGAAAGTAACCATCTCTTAAGTCTAATATTTGTATGAGGGACAACATTTAAAAACACAGATGCAACATATGTAACTAAAACCTGCTAAAGTCAAAGTTCAAAAATCAACAGGAGCCTTAATTAAGACAGTATGTAGCAGCCAGGTGCCGCTGAAGTGTGAGCACCTCAATAAAAGCAAATGTTTTGTGAGCTCGCTGGTCTGCAGCATTAAAGCAGCACATCAGTGTGAATGTTTTCACAAATGAAAAACATTCAGTTGCCAAGAAATGGACACCTTAGCAAATTTACCCCACGGTCAGATCGGGCAATGCTCAGAAACTAATGTTTTGGCCAACACCAAACACAGCATATCAGCATAAACACCTTATCATGTGCCAAGCGCGGTGGTGGAGGAGCATTTTGGCTTAGTTTTTGGTGAACGGAGGATAATGCGTCATGTTTTGTTGTTCATCGGAGGTTGCATTTACTCAATTTTAAGACCTGCTAAGAACCAAATGGTTTGTTGGGTCCTGATGGGTAAAACCTTAGAATTAAAAGGGTGTACAGTACACCTTTGCCACAGAGCAGTATATGAATGACAACAACTCTGGACACTTTTAGAAATCAATGGATACAAAGAGTAACCACTTTGACTGTCTCAGATTTATTGACACAGTTATAAAGCATATTGCACAGGAAGTCCTGACCAACTTTGCCAGATACAGAGACCCACTTAAAAAAAAAAAAAAAAAAAAAAAAAATTATATATAAAAACAAATCAGCAACAGGAGCCCACAGTCGTAAAAGGAATCCAAACACACTCCAGATTTTGTTCTGTTTTTAAAACCATGTTGCTTTTAAATTAAACAACTTTTCAAGATATACTTACTGGTATGAAAACTTTTTCTGCATACAATCTCTTTATCATGGTTCTGTCCGCGACACAAAAGATGGTAAAGCAAGCGTAACCACGAGAAGCTTATCACTCATTTGTAAATCCAACTCAAAGTAAAATGACGCTAACCAATTAAACATGTGACGCAAAAATATTTGGGTGGTGGAGCAGGACACTTCATTATGTGGAGGAAAGAGAGTGGCTATTATCTAGGAAAGTTATGCAGGTACTTTTTTTTTTTTTTAATCCCACTATGGTGCAATTAATTTTAGGTCCTTACTAAAAATGTCACCCGTAAACTTTACACAAAACAAATGAAAGAAATATCTGAGGAATATCAAGAGTGTGTCAATATGCATGCGTGTGCAGGGGCTAAGAGTGACAGAGTCTCAGTGGCACCACAGGTCTGTAAAGGGGTTAGAGCAACCAAATGCCCCAAACTTTGAAGTCTGTTTAGGCAAACGCAGCATCAACATATCTCCTCTCCGTCAGGTCAAACGTCCCATGGCTATAGTGCACTTATCCAGCTACTTAAATGTTTAAGATTGGGGGTTTTGTTTTTTAAGAACACTGCTTTATATGACACAGTTGTAAATATTCAGGATGTAGGTTATTAAACGCTAATATTTGGGACCCAGAGCCCTGCTGGTTTTTTAAATGTCGACCAGCTAATCAGAGACTGAAAGCAACAGAACACTTGGTCCCAAGGACCGGCACTTCAAACATCCTCACGAGTGTGTGGCTACACAGCTTCCAATCCCACCTTAGCTCAGGCATTTCCTTCCCAGGACCAGATTAAAGTAAAACCATGGTTAAAATAACTTTATCACCTATGAATTTATGCTCATTAAGTCTGATGTTGTCAACAAAGGCCAAAACCAAAAATATGTATTAAATTTTAATCAAAGATTGTCTGAGACACTACTGTTGTCAAAAAAATAAAATAAAAATCACCCAACCTACAAAATTTATATCTGTGTATCAGTGACAGAACCATCAGAGCCATGTGGGTTTACTGAGCATGCAGTGGAAACAAAGGCATTGCACAGACACACAGCTTGTTTTGGTCTTTATAGAGAATTTGTTGACAATATATATTAAAAAAAATGAAACGGCCTTGTTCATTCACTAATGTGGGTGAAGCTGTGATTATTTATTTATTTTGTTTTAAATAAAAGCCCATCACCAATCAAGTTTTGAAAAGTCAGATAAAATGTAAAAACCCACAACCTAAATAAATGTCCAATTTGAGAATTTCCAAGTCATTTTCAAGCAGTGTGGCATGTAATCTGTCAACAGCCATTGTGCATTTAAAACATCTGCAATTTTGCCTGTCATTATGCACAAACATAAGAGGGTCACATCGTTAAACTATGGGATTGTCTCTAAAAAGAAACTACACTATGCATATCAGATGATCTCTTCAACAACAAGTAAACTAAATGAGGTGGGCGAGGACCACTAGCTTACACGCACACTTTGCATCAAGATTCCCTTCCACGTTTGGCACTGTAAAACATATTAAAGGGGGGTGGGCAGGTGAACCCTTTAGTGAAACTACAGCATTTCTTGGAAGAACACAAATACCTCCCTGCAAAACACCTCCTTTAGTGATTCAGTGTATGGGAAATCTTAAAGGCCCAATGATGCATGCAGTTCAGGGAGATAGAAGCACTCCACTCTACAAGGCAGACATTTTCATTGGCTGCCTTGCAAATCACCTTGTAGCCACTTAAGTAGGGTACTGACAGAATTACAATGAAGGGAAATGGCAAAGCATTGAAAACCAGCTTATTTTGTAACGATCATATTCCAATATTGTGGTAAAGAATCTTCTCCTTTCATTCAACATGCACCAGCTCTATCTGCCCACGAACCTGATAGTTGCACATGGCTAAGTAAGAGAACGCTGCAAGTGAAATAACCATTTGCATTTGAAACAGAAGGTTCACATTTGTATGAGTGTGACATCTGGATGACAATCCTCAAAGAGGTTAGCTCTCAAAACCTTTGGCTGAAGTTCTTGTCTCTTCCTGTGCTTAACATTAGAAGTCTATGATTATCATAGGCTGATTGAATTTCTAGAGAGGCTAGAAAGAAGAGAAAAAAGGTGAACAGGCATCAACGATTTCCATCTTAAGGGCTAAAATATCCCCAGACAGGGCAAAGCCGGTGGTGTCCAAGGGAGTCTGATACGGGATGTTTTGGTCAGTAAAAGTTTCAACTTGTAGAATGTGTAAAATAAATCGGATCCAGACTATACAAAAACAGTCCTCGATTTAGAAAGATAAAAGCCCAGTGTCCTGAAACAGAGTCTGGGTTCTGCTTCACTTTTAAGCTTCTTCAGCCATGGGAGGAGAAGATGGGCCTACTGATGTTGCTGTTGGTTGTCATGGCTGCCAGTTCCCACCTGACGTTAAAGAAAACAAAAAACAAACAAACAAAAAAGCTTTAGTAATCACCAGCAAACAATTAATTTGATTTTAAAGTGCACCAGTGCAAAACCCAAAGTTATTAGTGCCAAATATGAATAGGCATGATGTTCATGCTGGATTTAATTTTTTGCTTTTAAGCTTCTTTAGCTCACAATTTTATAGTTCAGTTATTAAAATAACTGAAATGGGCAGGTTTGAGCCTTATGCTAAGCTGTCTACAATTTTATATTTGCAGAATCCTTTTATATTTTAAATCAAGTAGTTTATATTTGGACCCCTGACCCCACCTTACCCACGTGAGGGGCTACATCGTGGCCCCCGCTGTAACATGAGCATCAGGAGCAGGAGCTGACAACAGGGTCTAGTGCTGACCTGATGACAGGTCAGAGGTTGAGCTCCAGATTGTTATCACTGGGTCTGGTTTCACACTCACTCCCTATCAAACGGCTTTGTTCGTTTTTTTGTTGTGCACATGTGTGTTTAAGAGGGGAGATTGGCACAGGACCTGGAGATGCCACTGAGGGGCAAAAGGAGTTAACCAAAGTCTTGTGACCCCAACTGAAAACCCTCTAAAAAGGTTAGAAACACAACTGCAAACACCAAAGTGGGGAACATGCAAGGTGGCAGTGACGGTGCAAGAGAAATGAGAGGCTAAGAGGAGTAATTAGTATCAGGTTCCAGGGGGTCCACGTGTAACGAAAATCCCCTTAGTGGAAGTCCTCAATTTTAGACAAACACCTTTCCTAATGATCTCCATTAGCTTGCCCGAATCTATGAATTAAGGTTTTAGGGGAACAGTAATGTACTTTAATTTGCTTTTCTGCAATTTATATATACACATTTTCTGACAGCTAGTCTATTTTAATGCATCTTACCTTTATATGCATTAAACATGGGCTTAAATGCAGCTATTAAAACTTCCCAAACCTGCCATTACAACCTCACAACAAATCAAAGTAGTGCTGTCAAAATTGAGTCTCTTGCTAGTCATGTGTCAAAACAATTTGATATCAGTCAGCAAGACGGGAAAATTATGTGTTATTAATTCAAAATGCTGAGGGGGGGGGAAAAAAAAAAAAAAAAAAAAAAAGGGACTTTTTACACACTTGTGTGCCAACTCCTGTGCAGGATATTCAACTAGAAGAACTGCGATAGCATTTCATGCTGTCATGATCTCCATGAGCAGTGTGGTGTAACTATGACGTTCCTATATATCACCAAGTCAAATTTTTTTTAATTAATTAATTTTAAGCAATCCTAAACCATTTCAAAACCTTTCAGGTGGACAAGAAGTAATTTAAGTCAAAGCCAACTTTTCACTTGATTAGTTTATGTTGCTACTTTGTAACCACACCTGAAGTTGTTTAATGACTGTTAATCATCTCAAAGATATAAAGTTTTAGCATTAAGATTTTGTTATATTTAATTTCCAAGGACAAAGTAGTGAAATTACTTTTTGTAGTCCACTTTATTGTTAATTTCAGTTCTTTAAAGGCTGAATAGGTACTCTCTGCACACCATGTACTGCATTTGTATTTTGGCCTTTCCTCTACATCACAGGGAAGGATCTTATACAAGCTGTACATGTGATCACAGACAATGAAGCAACTGAAAGCAGCACTATACAAATGGTTCCTGGCTGTCTGACTTCTGTACTCGAACCTTTATGCATTTAGATCTATAATTATGATTTCTACATGCGAGGACCTAAGCCAAGTCAGACAAAAGCCAGAGTAAAACTTGCCACTAGTTAAATGAAGGATAATGAATCATAATTTGCCTCTTTTGAAAAACAACCTAATTAGAGAGAGACTGAGTAGTGGCTACAATGACTGGCATAATAAAAACAGCACGAACAACAATATGTCAGCTCTATGACAAAACAGTGCTAATGTTTGAGAGGAGGATGCTCATCTGACCTGATATCATGTGGGAGTCCCGACTGCTCCAGACTGTACTGAATGACAGCTATTTTGCATAAAGTCTTCAAATTAGGGCCTGAAAAGAGAGTGCAGTGAGTCATAGGATGATCAGTGGCACTAATCATACTCAAGCTATTAATATCAATTTCAGCTGTGGGAATTCAAAGTTGAGCCAGGCAGCTCAGATCTAAAGAATCTGTAGATGGAAGGGTGCAAAAATAATCAATAGCTGGAAAAAATAAAGAAAATAAAGCAAGTGTTCACGTATGAGAACAAGCAGGACATGATGACGTGAGTGTGGAAGTCACTTCAGTACACAAATCATCTTATTAAAAGCCAGATTTCTAATAATACGTACAAACTCCCTCTCATTTACTATCATCGGCAAAGGCTGTTCCACCATATGTTCAGTGATAAACAGTGTGAAGGCGAACGTGACTGGCACGAGGAAGCGTAGGCCACGGGGGTTGTCATTGGGTACTGCCAGTCCCATAAGGTCCCTGTGTAAGCCCACCTACACAAACCCTAACTGTGACCTGACAGCATTACAGGCTACCCCAGTGCAGGCAGGATATTGCCATATTTGGTAGTCCAAGAGACGGAAGTGCCGCATTTGACAGCACCGTGCAGGGCCAAGGCCAAGTATACTAGGTCTGGTCAGAAATAAAGCAGTCATTTCATAATTTATTACAGAGAAGGGGAAAAAAAACCATCCCAAATCTTATTTTAAAAACAATCATTTGTTTAGCTTGCTTTTCTGACATCTTAACAGAAAAGTCAATATAATTCCCTTTTAAGTTATCTGTGGGCTGCCTGACAAACATTTGCTGTACAATTCACAACAGTTATTGACCAGCATTGGCTTCTGTTTGTACTCAAGTCTGAATTTGAGTTTTTGGCAATATGGCAAAGTTTATGCCAGAAAAGATGTTAACTGCAGCAGCTTCAACTGGCAAAAACCGTAGGGCTCTAATTAATGTTGTACTTAATTAACGCATCACAAATCAATCCGAACAGCTGTCTGGCAGAGATGTCCCTGTACACACGAGAGTGGGTAATGAGAAAAAACCCGGGATTTTATGTCCTTAACTCTTCATCATATCTCGTTCACATATGACAAACCGTATTTTGGTTTAATTAATCTATAATTAGCTGAAATAAATGGATGAATATCAGTTGAACAGGTAAAACAGTCTTAATTACAACATCTGCCTTTTTTTTAACTTTTATTTTGTTGAGCTGCTTTGATATGTATAATATAAAAAAAAGTCAAAATATATGTTTGTAGGATTTTTGTTTAAGTAAATGAATAAAATTCACAAACCCTTAGCTCAGCAAGTACTCATAATGGTAAAGACTCTGGAAGCGTGCAGCCAGGCTTGTAAATTTAACTCTTGTAACAGTTAGTGGAGACCACCTACTGTCTTTTTAGCTGCAGAACCTGCACTTTACCAGCCAGTTGCTGCCAACCCCTTTGTTGAGAAGCAGTACAGTGGATTTTGTGAGATAATTCACTATTAAAGCAGCAGGACTGAACTAAAGCAGTAAAATAGATATGACATCTAAACCATGAAGGTGCAGGTTCAGATTATAACACAGTTCATCGATTCTGGTGACTCCTTTGAGATCATCTTAATGTTTTCTTTATGTCATTGAGTCAAAAATTGCTTGGGGGGTGCATTATCTGCAACAACACAGAATCCTAAGAGAGATACCAATAAAGACAAGAGTACTTACTGAAGTCTAAGATATACAGGTCTGAATGATCCATGAGGTTAAATTCATCTCCCATTCCTTGCTCTGGACAGGGGCTGTAAAGAGAAAAGTAATAGGGTTAGAGCGATTCTATAAACTTCCTGTTTTCATGAGCACAGTTCACACAGCTTACAAAGACCGTAAGCATTACTCAACTACTTAATGCGACACACACCATAGAATTCCAGCATTGGACTCTCAGTTATTTATCTTATTACATGAATCAGTTGGGACCATAATCAGGGAGCCACAGACTATCCTAAATAAGAGCTCTCACACAGCTCTCCTTATCATGTGTTGCATGATTTAGGTCCACAGGAAGTGGAGCAGTCTTGTAAGACAGACTGGCCAATGCTGATAGTCTCCCAGACCTGAGCAGCCATAGATATCACTGCACATCTGTTTCCTGCCACAGTTAAGCACATACACCTGTGACACCTGGTGCACCACAGCTGAACAAGCCCAAACTATATACCTGTTAAACCATTCTTTTAATTACCTTTTCTAGGTAATGTAGCCTGTCAGTTCAGATTTATTCGCACATATAGCAAGGTAGTACATATAGCTTTCCAAATGCACGCTGCACACGACTGCTTTATATTCATAATGTAACAATAAAACTCATCTAGAAGATAAAACTACACTTTACATTTAAATTCACCAAGCCGTTTGCGTTCTATGGAACCATTAAGGAGAAAGTGTAAAATGCAGAAGCCAAGTTTTAAGAGTAAAATCAAGATGCTTTTTGGACCAGCTAGCGATTGGCATGTGTCCAACCAACCCAGACATTACCACAGGAAGAAAAAAATAAATAAAATTGTTGGCAACAGATTTGTTGCAGTTTTTTTGCATTTACGATTTTCATCACTCTCTTCGTCTTTCATTCTTGCCCTGAACCATCCTCTTGCTGATCTCAATGCACCGTCTCGCCACCACCCATCAATCTCTCTCACCCTTTCCTGCTGTCTTCTCCATCGCATCTTCCTTTCGCTCCGTGTTCAGGATGTTGTAAGGGTTTTACGTTGCTAATCTTCCCTAAACAAACACGGCGGTGGCTTAAAGCAGCCACGAGAGATGCAGAGCACGAGCTCCGTCGTCCCAGGGGGCCAGCTGGGGAAGTCATTACGCCCCTTGCCCCCCAGGAGGTGACCCACCCGGGCTTAAAGTGGGAGCCTTTATCAGAATACTCACCCAAGCTCTAACATTACTGTGGTGATTGAAAGGGTACATTTCAATAGTGGTGAGAAACACTCTCTTTAATGTATGACACACATGTGAGTTACCTGAAACTTTAAAACTGCCACCGGAATTAAATTAGCACAAACATCCCTCATGTGATAATTAGTATTGATGATTAATTTTAACCAAACAAATGGCTTTGATATGACTCATTAAATCAGTCTTACAGCCGTTTGTTTTTTCTTTTTTTTCCCCCAAACATCCTAAAAACAAAACAAAAACAAACAAACAAAAAAAAAAAAAAACACCATGCTGTTGGGTGGCATTGCCGTATTCAGTGAACAGTTTCCTGTTTTTTTAAAGTGCATCATTCTCAAGTTAAGCCAGCTAACAGCATTTGTTTAACGTAAGAAACAGTATGATATAGAAATATTAAGTGAATTGGGAGTTTTAGATACCACATGTGTGGAATGGACAAATATCAGCAACCTGGCTACACAACAGAAGTAATGAAAAGCAACATCTCTATCTAAAGAGCACCCCGCAGTAGCTGTGAACTACTGTGTAAACCCGTAGGGAGGGCATCGGCCTTGGATGCTGACGCGTGAAAGAGTACAGATAAGGGAATGTTTTAACACGAGCAACCACAGAGATGAAGATTGCATCCACTGGGATATGGCTTCTTTGGATGGTCGTGGATAATGCAAGTCAGGGTGTGAAATTCAGCAGAAAATTAGGGAATGGTAATACTTTATGGGTCACAACAAAGAGAAAGGGCTGAAGCAGACTATGGAGGCAGCGGCAATAATGGCTGTCTGACACACTATTCGGAAACGGGAAAGTCACAGTGTGTGACTTTATGTGGCATCCTGGTGTTTGATGGGCCACTTTGTTACTTGATCAGCAAAGTATCACCATGTGTGAAAGTGCTCCTCCCCCTACAGCATAGTGGTTCCCAGTCTGAATGAGGCCTGAGTGATGCCGCCCCCCCACTAAAACAACACTGAGTGCTATTTCAAACAACACTCAATGAGGGCGTCTAATCACCTAATTGCCGGTCCTCTCTAGCAAGGCACTACCTGCTCCACTTCATTATCTTACACACCAAGGTTTCAAAAGTGTAGAACAAAGAGTTGAGCTACAGTTCTAAAACTAATGAAGAGACACCAAAGAGCCGAGGACTATTTCAAAGTGTCGAAGAAGTTAATTGCCCACAATTTTTGCAACTTACTTTCAGAACCAACACTGAAAACGAAGTGGCAAAGAAAAGATTTGGATCTGATAGAAATTCTATTAATGACACCTCTGCTATCTCAAAACAAATAGAGTCAACAATATACCTGGAACCTGACCTGTCGTAAGCATGTTTTAAGTGGCTTCATTGGGCATATCCTCATTCTTGGGAATGATATGATCTGCATCCCTTTCCTTTCTCCACTTCCTATTGAACTTTGGTCCATCAGAACCATCTAATTCACAGGAACTCATCATCCACTACAACTTCCTGTAGAGGACTTTATCAGGAGAGCCAGACTTACACATTATTGCTGAAACACCTTGACTGAAAACACATGAAAGCAGCGAGAACAGTTTGTGATGCGCTTTCAACATTTTAAAATTACTTCTGATATGATGGGCAACCCAGGTCCTCACTGGTGGGTTATATTTGTTTAAAAAAAAAAAAAAAAAAAGCTTTAACTGTTACTGTCATTCAGACAACAGTACAAGCTAAAAATTATTAAAATTCAATACATTAAGAGTATAGGCAATGCTTGGTCATGTCTATTAACCTTACCCAAGGTAAAAAGCAAAAGCATTTAAAATGTAATGAAACAATCTATATAGACATTATCCAATAGGAATTTAAAGGATTGTTAAGATTCCAGCAAGAGTTTGTAATGGTCTTGGTTATCACTGCTCAATAGATTTCTATTCAATGCTTTTGGCTTAATCTCTGCTGTCTCAACTCGTCTTACCCAGCTATCTGTGCCCCCTCCTGGGCAGTGGCTGGACAGTGGATTAAGACATAGAGCTGCCCAGACCTATACCCCATGCAGAGGGTGAGATACAACCTGTAGCTGGCTCCCAGTGAGACAAATAACTGACTTTAGATTAGAAAGAAGAGATGCCAACCCCTAATGAAGCATGCAACTCAAATTTCAGTCTCTCTAGATAAAATATAATTGCACTTAGTGATAATACTTAAAGGCACTGCAAAGTCAGAGTGGTTAGTAATTTGGTCCCTTGGTCCCAGGACAGGTTCTTATCAACCTAGCTACCTAGCAAAATTAGGGTGATTTAAAAAAAAAAAAAAAAAAAAAAAAAAAAAAAAAAGCATTTCTCACAGCTCTCAACATAACTGGTTCTCAAAGGGTTTGTCAAATGTTTAACTGCCAGATTCATTTTGGAAAAATAGGTTATTTGGTTGATTTTGATACACTGCCATTTACATACTAATAAACAGTTCTCATAGATCATTATAACATGTATTAGCTCACTGGTTAACTTTCCATCAGTGCACTGCTTGAGCAATTAGTTCTTATAGTACTGCTATAAGAGTACTCCATTTTCCAGAAATATCAATTTTAACGTAAAGCAGCACTGTTTAAAACACGACTTGCTGATTAAAACATCAGACATTATCCTGTTACACAAGTTGACTGGTGGGCTTTTCTTGTAATTTACTACTTAAACAGCTTCAGCACAAACTCCAGACAATGTAAGAAGGATCACAGTCCAGAGTTGTCTTTTCCCCTCACATGTAGCACATGGCAGACCTGCCCGAGTAGTGTGTGCAGGAGGCAAGTAACACTTGTCGAGTGAATTCCCTGGCCTCCTCCCAGCACCACTCTCACATGAGTGTAAATCCGTGTTGTCAAACAGACATTGTACTAGGCTGCAGAGACTTACACAGAGCATTTAAATTTCAGATGCAGACATACGTGCAAGCTCATCTTCTAATGTCTAAATTTAAGGTATGTTGTGCATGTGTGAAATCTGCTAGTCTTACGTTATTCTACTAATCCAAAAAGCACAGAGGTGTTTTAGTTGTAATGACAGCACTAACTCAAAAATACTACTATTTAGAAATGTCTACTGACATGGACAACAGCATCACAATGCATCATCTGTGTAAGGCTGTTTATTTGAGCTGCTGTGCAACACTCAACCCCTACGACACCATAATGTATACAGACCGTTAGCAGGTTAAGGAGGGTTAAGATGCAGATGAAATACTATCATGAGCTTGTCTTTGAAGAGTAAATCACAGTGTAGCTGAGCTCCCCCAAGGTCTTGTCCTGCCACGCGCGGTATGCCCCATATCCTGATGGGGTCACCTTCGCTGTTTGACAGGTTTTGTCTCAGGAATACTAAACACACACAGACAAATAATAAAGGAAAACTCTGCAGGGTACCCTTTGACACCAAAGGCCAAAAGACAACATGTGTGGTATCAAAATCTGTTGTGCTGACAGGCGTGCATCTATAGAGTCGATTTCCACTCTGGCAGATCTAAGATATTGAGTTGGCATTGTAGCAAGCCTACTGAAGCTAAAAATATTAAAGTTTCAAGCAGAGTTTTTTAGTTTTGGTACAATACCCGGCAAGAGAGGACTATCATTTCTCAGACCCATGCTGTGTTGAGTCTAACATTTAGACAGGCAGGTTCCAGGGTGATAACAAGTCACGTTTTAACCAGATGTCTATTGTAACAGCTGCCACTTCAGCTATTGATAAAGGCGCAATTCAGCCGTGTCCGAGATATAGAGGCACCAGGCTTCTGACCTTCCTGGACTACTAAACAAAAACCCCTGGACTTCTCTGGCTCAGCAAATTGCAGTTTTATAATGAGCTGTTAAATTCCACACAGATTAAATATCCCAGTGAGATTTTGGTAGCTTAAACTAGAGGTTTGGAGCTGGAATGTTTTGGCTACCAGCAAGATTACCTGCTATGTGGTCTCCCGCTTGCTAATTACGTAAAGCAGCAATTCACTCTCAGTGGAGATCAGACGACTCCGATCTGTTTGAGTTTTAGAATCAAGTAATTCAAACCCAGAGTCTTATATTTAGAGCTTTCAACCCACTCATCCAGTGCAATGACTCGACAGAAGCCAGAAATATTAAAAATGTTTGTTTTTTTCCATCCTAATGTTAGAAATGGCGTCAGCATGCTTTCCATCTTTACTAAATGTACTAAGTGACTCTGCATATTTCCAAAATGGAACAAATGTGTTAAGGTTGGCACAGCAGAGTGTGTGTACCACGCTGACGTAAGCCCAACAAGAGCTGTGACTCACTAAGTCATGTGAAGACATCCAGACAAATGCAAACACCACCAGAAAAGGCACTAAGTGTCCAAATACATAAGTCAGTAGAATATCTAAGCACTGACATTCAGATGCAAATAAGTAAATTAATGGGAAAATTTGATTTTGAAGGCCTTAAAATATCCCAGGTTGCTCAATATCACCCAATTGTGGAGACACGACCAGCAGTTTCAAGACAGGAGTTGCATGATTCTCCTTAATCAACAAAAAAGTTCATTTAATGAAGGAGTTATTTTTGAAGAAAAACATACACCTCACTTTCATCTTATTAGATATCATCTTGACACTGGTATTATTTTTTTATTAACTATTTGAGTTGCACTCACACTATATTTATCATCATGTATTTGATTTGTAAATGTAAATACAGATTATAAGTAGGTTTCTGTAATCTCTGAAATATGTAAGAGTCAGATGTATTACCTGCTCTTACTTATGCACAGTAATATCATCCTAGGTGTATGAAAACTATACCTGCTTTTGAAAAAACTAATTATCAGCAGTATACACAAAAAGGTGCTGAAGGACTAAAAAAGGCGCAAAGGACAACAAGGATCAAGCAATTACAAAAAGCCTTCAATCACAGATTAACATTTAAACACACAGATAATTTAAGTCTGTCATCATTCAAAGATGAATGAATGCCGTCATGGTAAAAATACATTCCCTAAAAGCATTGTTGGAATGAATGCACATCAGGTCCAAGTAGTTCAGAGGCCTGTGCCAGATTTCCCTTCATAGATTCCGAGCTGTCTGTTCCCAGCATGCCAAGCTGTCATGTCCTTGTTCACTTCCTGCCCCTCATAGGATGCCCTGTTCCCAGGCTTGAAATGCTTCCTGATTTAGCTCAACCTGGGTTTGTCGTAAGAAATTAAACACACAGTGAGAAGAGAGCCAACAATGACAACATGAGCACTGTGTGGCTCTGCCTTCATACGCAACTCAACTTGAGCTGCACTTCATTCCTCGGGGAACAAAAAAAAAGAAAAGAAAAAAAAGAAAAGAAAAAAGCAAGAAATAAAAAAGAAAACAAAATTTACAGGGTTTAACTATTCATTGCTTGTATGCATAGGTGAAGGTCGGTACAGGTGGAGTTGGTCATGCACGGGTCGTCCTTCGTGGGGCAGTGAGCAGAACTCAGTAAATGAGTGTAGCAGAGGCACTGGGGGTATATCAAATTGCACTCTGTGAGAAAGAATGCTCCCTAAGGTCATAAATCAGAGATGGGGCAGACTTTCGCACCTTTCTGCAGCTCAGCAGTCCTGTTTACACCGACGCAAGTGGTACTCAACACATTGCCACTAATGACCAGCCCGTCTTTCACACACAGTCTGCTCATTTACCTTCAAAGTGAAAGCATGTATGAAAATAGAGGTATCTTCCACTTAAAAAGGATTATCTGAATCCAAATTTAACAGCACCCAATTAGAGTAAACCAGGCTTGTTGACTTCAAATCTTACTTACACTTGGAATTTCTAAGCTAACAGCAGTGTGTCTCATTCAGCTGTTCCTACATTTTAATTTACGAATGCATTTTAGCATATTGCAAGACGACTGAAGCACAACCCTTTGGAAAGCAGAGCAGTCATGCTTGAACTAATGGTTTAACAGTCCTTCACTAAAGTGATAAATTATTCTGAACAAATTCCTGCAGGTAAAATAAACTGGGAATAAATATCAGAGGGGTTCTGTTTAAGATCAGTCTGAAAGGACAACCAACTCAGGAAAACAACATTTGGACTATAAATTTCAACACAATTTCCTCAGAAGATCTACTGAAATGAGGAGCCCCACAACAAACACAAGCAAGGTGTCCAGCAAATAATTCATGGCAGCCTGTGCAAGCATTCGTCAACTGCATTGAGACAGACACTAATAACTTTCTAGCCCTGTTAACAGCCCTCATGTTGTTAGGCCGTGCAAAAATAAACACAAGAGGTGCTGGTTTTAAAGGGACTGTTCAAACGTAATTAGTTAATGAAACTGGATCAGGCTAGTCTTTATCAATGCAAGTCAAGACAAAGCCTAAACACTGTTCAAATCTTAAAATTACAACTTTATTAGTCAAAAGACGAAAAAGAATTTAGGTCTGCTTGGATGGTGTTTGTGTGCAAATGCTTATGGGAGTTCCTGCGTGTAAGAAGCTTAAGTGTGCTCTAAAATAACAAAAACAAAATAATGAGCAATGCTGGCCAAGAGAACCTGTGTGGCCAACTTACTTGGAGCCTGTGAGGATCATGCTCCAATTTTTACAGTAACAGAAAACCCCTCTCCAGACTTTGAACACAGCAACTACCAAGCACATAATAGACAAAGCAGTTTTTCTCTAAAGATAGATTCATGAATATGTTAACCTCTGTGCCCTTGGGCTTTTAAACAGGATGTCAGAGATATTATGTAGTGTTTGATTTCTTCCTCTGCACCCTTCATCAGCTCAGTGACACTCCCTTTTCCAGCCCTATCTGCTCAGAACAGGAAATCATGACTCCATTCTGGACTAATCCCAGTGAGTACCTAAACAAAGGATAACCTTCAAAAATTAAGACTCCTCCCGAGCTTGTCATTTTCATTATAAGCTTCTCAGTACTACATGAATATCTAATGATTACAAATTTAGAGAGACAACTCTTCTGTATTATGCTTTTGCATATTATTTGAAATGTGTGTCACACGTACGCGTTTTGGGGTGTGATGCACAGCACAATGTGGTAGCAAGTGAAGCTTTACAAAACACATCCAGCAACAGTCAGTGGCTCAAAAACTACAGGGCACGTAGACGTAGAGGGTCTGAAAGTAGCCTTATCCACAGCCTTGTGATCCTACCATCAGGTTATCCCAGTGGAGTTCTCCTGATAACAGGGTCTTGCTGATAACAGTACCCCAGGACATGGACTACCCTGAACGATGCTGTAAGCTACCTCATTACTCCAGCGGCTACTGGCCTATCACAAGAACGTCACCACCTCAGCGGCACCTAACCAGCTACGAAGCCCCTGGTTATCACTACTGTAGACAGCAATCTACAGGATCCAGACTGTGTTTGGCATATTGAAGAGAGAAGACTGTCGTCTGTCCTGAAATGGTCAGATGCACAAAAAGTTGCCACCCCCTCCACCCACCTAAAGACAATCACTGAAAAAACTGAGTGCAAAAAGCCCATATTTAGTGTTTTTTATGAGAGCTGTGAAGGCAAGGACACAAAAGAACACTTAAGCAGTCATCTTTAGTGCAATGAGGAGCCATTGTGATTTTTCCTGAAAGAACAACTGAAATTTGAGCGACTGAAGTCCATCCATGCTTAATTTCATGTCCTTTGGTGCATTTTCTGAAATGAACCTGAGAAGTAGAGGTAAGACATGTATTTTTTTTTTTTTTTTTAGACTCTAATTGCCTGGAAACCTTCACCAGCGCAGATGGTGTACACATCATTATTAAGGACTTCTCAGGTGCTAGGCTACCGGACCAGATTTTTGTCTTTTTGTGAACTCAGAGTTTATCAGGTGAACCCAGGTAAACTGATTATGTTTTTTTGGGGGGGGGGGATTTTTTGTAAATGTTCAAAATCTTAACATCGATACAAAGTTTCCATCATATTGACTCTGACATCCATGTGTCTATTACATTGTGTCATTACATGAACGTCTGGGCAAACTTTGATAACATGCATTTCTTTCTGAATTAGGGAATGAGTTAATGAGTACAGCACACACAAAATGTTTGGCAGAGATGTAAATATACAAATGATTGACAAATGATGACAATTTAATTGAAAAATAAATAAATATTTGAAGTTCAAATCTAGGTCAAGTACTAATATTTTGTGCCTCACCTGGTTCCTCCAAAGAGGATGATTCGATCTCCAACCATACAACAGCACTGACGCCTCCGAGGGCATGGGCCTTTCCCTTTAGGTTCAACTTTCTTCCATGTGAAGTTTTCTAGTGTATACACACAAGGCAAAAATAATTTTGATTATATTAAAAGTTATATTTTATATAAAAAACAAGGATAAAAAGAATGGGCATAGATACAATGAGAGATTTCTTTGGAAATGTATCTGCAGCACAATAAATCTAAACTACAACAGGGTTACGTCATACCAGCTAAACTAGAAGAGTTTCTCACTATGCCTGCTGTTTATTCAGCTTCCTAAAAATATTAAACCGCAAGGCTCTAAGATAAAGGAATATTTATAAAGAAATAAAAATAAAAAGAGACAGGGGGGGTTAACCTTCAACACAAAATCTTACATTTCAAAAATAGAAACAAGTCCTCTATGAAGTGCATGCAACGTAAGCGACGATGTTGAAGCTCACTCACTTGTTCCATATAAGGATGAACTGTCTCAGACCCAAACAGCATCACTGCATCTCTATAGCAACAGGCCATTCAGACCCTTAGATAATTATGACTAAAATTAAAGTGCTGCCACCTAGCGAACTGCAGAGCACATTTAGATGGCAACTGAAGAAATCAGCTTTAAATAGCACAGGCACATAAGATCATATCCACTACAAAAAAAGACCAAATTCTCAAATAAACTAGAGAAGAGTTTAGAAAACAGCTATGGCTGTCCTTGTCCAAATTCCCTGCCAATGTTTACCAACACATCGCTACATTAATGATCTACTTTTAATATGATTCAACACCATGTGCAACTGCTGTCACAATGGTTTTCTCTAGTTACAACTAGAAATGGCAGTTGGGAGACAATTAAACATAAATTAATTAAAATAATGGACTTTTAGCTAGTGCCTGGTATTACCTTTGTCATTTATTTCCTGACACAAAGATAGTATCAGATAATATAGTGCTATCTAACACCATTTAGGACACAACGAGTTTACCACAGGTGTGTTGCTTCATCAGTGACTATGTTTAGCATGTAACAAGAGCCTGAGGCTTTCTTCCAGAAAACCTCCTAAACCAATTTGAAATGCAATCAGGTAACATTCATCAGCAACTGAATGGGCTGTCATTCCAGCATCTGTGTTGCAAAACATGAAACACAGAAAGCAACTTTGTGGTGAAAAAGGAAGCAGCCAATCACCATTACGCAAATGTCAATTATGCAGCGGAGGAGGACCGGTTATTTATGCATGAAGAAATGAGAAAAGTAGGTCAACACAAGCTAGTCCTGCACTTCTTGTATTGAGGTAAATAGTCAGGGTGGAATTTAAAGAACTCTTTAAAAAATAAAGCTACCAGGAATTAAACCCTCTAGTAGCAGTGCTCTACAGCAACAGGACAGGTTTTCCAAATCTAAATGATGTAAATATAGACTTACCTGGATTGAATTTCCAAAGGTCGTTGAAGTGTCGTTCCATATGAGAATTGTATCCTCCAAATATGTACAGCTCTCCATTGTAGGAAACTTCAAAAATAAATAAAAAGTCCAGATTAATGATATTTGAAGTATACTATAAGGAACCACTTGACCCAGATAAAGTACCTTGATTTGTTTAATCGAATAACGTTGGCAGATTATATTTGACAACACTGTTCTCACAACACTAATCCAACACATAGATGCATATAAAAGATTAGCACCTAGCCTGTAAATATATTGGAACAAACAGAACTCAAATTAAAAGAATTTAATCAGATACTGGTCTAATAACACAGTCGATTTTATGCGTGTATTTTGTGCCTTACAGGCTGAATGACTTCTGCGTCCCTCTGGTAGTGGCTGTGTTGAAGGGGTGGTCAGCCAGCAGTTAGTCTTTGTGTCAAATACTCTGATCTTGTTGCAGTAGACCTCATTGTTGGAGTGGAAGGGACCAAGACGATCTGCTCTTCCTCCAAACACGAACATTTTTGTCCCAATGATGGTAGCCGAGTGGAAGTCTCTCCAGCGTGCTGGAGTTCCCTGCAGAGCAAAGACAACACACGATGTTACTGTTAAACTCTTCCACACTCAAAGTTTTAGTGAAGAGAGAGCAGAGCAGTCTACTCAGACACTGAAGTTATAGCTATTGAGAACATTTTTGGTAAAACTTAATTTACTGTCTTTATTAAATCTAAAATTTCATCAAGTTATGTTGATCATAAGCCTTGGTATGGAATTCGTCTTCCTAAAATATTCCAGATCTTATTCCCTGGGATAAGAAAAAAATCCTAATATTCAAAACTAAACCATTACATGTCAGAAACAATTCTTACGTTCAATATAAGGGACAGTGTTGAAGCTCATTCGTTCCATATAAATGATCAACCATCTCAGGCATTTCGCCCAGGAAAAAAAAAACCAGCAATTTCAGGTAAACACTGCCATCTAGTGGATCAGTTTTCCAACTACAAAACCACAGTGAATCCCAAACCTCCCCCAGGCACCACCATCCCTTTTCAAAGGGATAGTGGTGTCCAGTCAGCCCAGTCATTGGGATAGTGTAAACAATTTAACTGGAGCAAGACACAGAATCATAATCAAGATATATGAACTTTACCAGAAATATGACTGAAACAGGACCTGCTCTCACATACTGCAACCAACTCTAACAGAGGCAAACCTCGACTCACTTTACATGTCACTGCCCTGTAGTCATGCCAAAGTCTTTCACAAGCCTTCCTTTCAGGAATGTGCTGCCAATGTCTAACCATGAACTTTATGCAGACAGGGGGGCTTTGTAAATCGTTAACATGGTTGAAAGAATACCAGAACCAATACTGAAAAGTGAGTTTTACACATGCAAATGTAAAAATACAAACGCTAAATGATCCCAAAGTTCAAAGGGGGAAAAAAGCAAGTGAGTAACAGCACAGAAGTTTTCATTTTCCTAAAGAGGAATGCAATCCTAAGTATTATTCAGTTACATGCACCGCTAAATCTGTAAGCACCACAGTCCAATCTCCTTACTGACAACATGGCTGTAACTAAAACTGAATGGATTGACTTAATCCACAGTAACTCCGTCATATGATGACTAAAATATACTTTACAAGCGTTTAATCACATGAGCATGTTGACTGCATAAACAAAAATAGTATTTGCTAAAAGGAGACTGTATATAATCCAGTGTGAGGCTTTTTGAACTTTCCTAGCAGGAAGCTGCTTTGAAATTCCATACTGCGCTGCTTTTATAACATGCCAATACACCAACAGATAACTTATGTTGCTGATGTTCAGCTGTGTCATCTTTGTTTTTTATGAGAGGGTTTCCTGTTTGTTTGTTAGGAGAATTATTTTGAATGCTCAATACAGAAAAACTGTCAAGGAATAACCAGCAACGGTTGAAAAGCAACAGCTAGCGACTTTTAACTCACTCTGGCATTAATTAGTGCCCAAACCATGGTAGTGGTATCCAGTTTGTGGATGTCATTGGAGAAACAGTCAGCCTAAAATAAATAAATAAAAAAAGATTCATTTTTAATGTTCACAGAGAAAGTTTGTGTAAGCAAAAATAAATCAAAAATCAAACTCACCAGCTGCTCATATCCTCCAAATATATACATTGCCTTTCCCAGGACACAGGCAGAGTGGCCGTCCCTCGCCCCTGGAACAGTCCCTGAAGTCCTGGGTGTGTACCATCTGTGAGTATCTGTGAAGCAGTCGCAGTTGTTCAATATTGAGATCAGAGCACTTGCGTTACATGCAATGGAAAACTATCACACGCATGCAGGTGCTACAGCTTTCTTAATATAAAACAGTTCCTCTACTTTTTGTTGTCACAATTTTAACTTCAAACAGGTTCATCTCAAAGGAAATACACCCTGAAACTCTCAGCAGCACGAGTTAGACGAGGGTCTACTTACTGACATCAAAAGCATAGAGCACATTGCAGGCCCCCTCTGTGTCGTTACGCCCGCCCCAGAGGTAGATAGTATCATCCAGCAGCACAGCTGTGTGGCCATAACGCATATATGGCACTTCACGGGCACATTCAAGTCCTGTAATCCTCACTGGAGGCAGCTTCATCCAGCGCAATGACACTAAAAAACACAAAAAGTAAACATTTTCCTTTATTAAAAAAATAAAATATAAAAACTTAATGAAAGAACATTTTTTTAAAAATTCAATTAAAAACAAACACACACAAAAACAATGCTGCCTGACAAATTTTACTTGATACTTACTGCGTTACAAAGGAAGTTCTACAAATTCAGTTATTCGCATATTTTTATTTTTTTTTTAAATGGATATTAGGTTGGTAGTCAGTAATTTATTTTATTATCTTTCTTGCTCTGAGAGCTAAAAAATGTAAAATTTGTTAACGTGCCTACAACTCTCTCACAGTGAGTTTTCAGTACAGTTCACATCACTTTAATAATAAAAAGTACCATCAAGAAAAGAAAAAAAATTTGAATCAGTCTTTGCAGTAAATGGGCCAATGGGGGAAGGAGGACAAAGCAAGATGGCAGGAAACTGTAGTTAAAGAGGTCCCATTTCCATTACACTCAAAGCATTAGTTCCACAGATCTTTTCATGATACACCAATAGCAGGTAGGCTCTATCTACTTTGGGAAGTCGTAAAACCCTAAAGCAGGTGGCTGACCACACAATGGGGAAAAACCATGCAAAATGAGTTAAGGGTGTTTCTCTTAACCCATTTAAAGAAAACAGCTGTGCTTGTCTGATAGCAACTGAAAAACAACAACTGGAAAAAAAAAAATTGTTGCAAACCGCTACGAAAAGCTGGGGTTTAACTGCCAACCTGAGTGAGTTTTCAGTAAAGTTGTGCACATTCAACAAATTACAACAGTTTAACCTTTCTCAATACACTGGGGGGGGGGGGGGGGGGGGGGGGGGAAGAAGTGCTGTCCTGCCTGTCAAATAGATTTTTTTCCCCACCCATTTAAGATACAAAAAAAAGTGAATGAATCAATTTTACATAAACACCAATATAGTCTTTTTCCAGAATATCCTTTAATTTATATATTTTTTTAACTTAAACACTTTTACAAATGAAACAATTGATCTCTACACACACACACACACACACACACACACACACTTACCACATACCTGTGTTGAAGACGTGCACATCAATCTGACGAAGTGTCTCATAGTCCTCCCCGGAGCAGTAGCCTCCAAAGGAGTACACCTTGTGACCCACTGCCACAGCAGCATGGTTGACTCTCCGTGGCCCTCCTTCTAGGTGCACAGTCCAGCGCAACATTCCCCACTTCTGTGACTGTGAGCGCTTAGACCATCACTCTGATGCTCCCATCAAACCAAGGCCATTAAAACCTGTGACCACAACAAGGGTAGTAGCAGCACTCTGCTAAAGAGAACAACAGGGTAAGTTGTGAGGGGGCAATCAAGGACAACAAAGGGTAACTGTTGTTCCCTTGGGCTAACGTCAGCTCTGCTGTTGCTGACAGGTACAAGCCTCTGTATCTATGCTTGCAGGGTATTTTAAGAGGTGATTAGACCTACACTTACCACGCCTTTCTATTCACTCTTCACTTTGTACCCACCCACTGCACTACAATGAGTTCAAAGTCAGAGTAAACATGTGCCTCCTTTAGGCAGTACTATAGGAACACAAAACACTGCCACACTACTCAAGGAGATTGCTCAATCTATACACAGTATTGAAATCCTGCCAATTTAATATTTGTGAGTGTTTCTATTGTTTTTTTCTTAAAAACAAATACAACCATAATTTGCCTATTTTATCCATAATGATTGACAAAACTGAAGTACACCTGCAGCTCTTAGCTCAATGGGAAATTAAACATTTCCAAAGCGACATTTTCAGCTCTGAACAGTGAAATTAAGTGACATAAAACACTACTTGTTAAACACAAGTAACTCTGCCTCTCCCCTTGCTTATTCTGTCCCTGTGACACACTTTACCACTGACCTCCAACCTTTGTTTACCGTTAAAAATAAAAAACCCCTAGAGCACCATTTAACATAGACCTATTTTAAGCCCTCATATCTATGAGGAGCAACAGAAGCACAAATCTAGTCACCAGGCATGTGAACCTTAACTGGAGCCAATATTTTCGATGATTGCACTATGTGCACTATGGGTAAATTGACACCCCAACATGCAAATACAGTTAAACCGTTTAACCTTTCCCAGGTTATTCAAAGTTAGCAGTATAAATGCACACAGTTTCCTTTATACATACTTAATACTCATCTCGAATAATTTGCTATACAATTAGACAACATGAACATTTTTGCAAGAGCCGAGCTGAGTAGAAAGCACCTTCTATCCCCCTGTCCTATTGAACAGTGCACTGTTGACATCAGATGACTAACAACGGTGCTTCAAAGTGCACAGCGGCTATCAAGTAAATAAGACTCGTTTGTAAATGGGTGCATACTTCTGCACAGATCTCGACTGACTGAAGCACAAACTGTTGACAGATGAAGCTAATCTAAAGCTGGTGACATTGAGCTGTAACAGTTATAACAACCAGTGGACGCCTCACACACTAGCTAGCTTTGCTCTTTAGCTAACGTTAACAGGCATAACAACAACCTTTTGTGGCGCACTGGCTAGCCGCCGCGGTCGCTTATCTCTCAACATCATCACCACAGTAACGAATATGGTGCTACTGCAAACAGCTGTTTGACAGCCAAGGTGCTAGGCTTTGAGAGGCTAGGCTAAAGCTAAACAGTCGAAGCTAACTATTTAGCTGTTAGCAAGCTAACGTAAACTCTAAACAAACGACAGACAACTTGTAACACAAAGACATTCACTCCCAGCTTTGGCAAAGTTACGAGTTAGTCAAGTGAAACAGAATAACATTCATATATGTTCAATTTTTCTACCTTCGAGCCGGTTGTGGTTGACAGGCAGCCAGGCAGGGCTATCCCCCGAGAGCCTCTACCAAGCGTGATGGAATGAGAAATTACCGCGAGCACCCCCTGTCGGCTGTTTTATACTTGGGGAAAACACGCACGTGAGTCTTTCTGCTTTAAAAACAGATGGATTTACTAACTGCCGTGCTAAGTGCAAAATAGGTCAGCGGCTGCATTTTTCGACACCGTTTTTGCATAGCACAGAGAGAAGTTAGAGTTGAGTGTCTTGCTGTAACTGTGATGTTATGCAGAATGGCCGGATTAACCTGTTAGGTGACCCAGAAGCTTAACGTTTTTGTCATCCACGTGGTGTGATCACATAATAATGTGACCAGTTACTATAACAATGCAAATTTTTAACATGTAAATGAAAATATGCCAAGATTGCAATCACAATGTCATCCAAGAAAGCTGATTTTTCTTTTTTAGGGTTCATTGCAGTCACTGCTTAAAGGCTCTCTCATCAAGATTAACTATCTGTTGGATATCTGACACACTCCATTCAAAAATTTACATGAATGCGGAAATATAAAATATATTCAGCAAATGCAGTCTTCCTATTTGAACAGTAAAACATTTACTGGATTTTTTTCATGTGTATCCATCTACTATACCCGTTAACAGCAATGGATATGTGTATTTCAATTCAATCTTTATTGGCAGACTACATGTCCATAAAAACAAGACAAGAAACACACACACACAACTCCCCCCCCACACACACACACACACACAACACAAGGTATACCATTAAATATATATATGTATATAAATAAGTATATAAAGCATTTGTAAAAATATAAAACCATAATATACATAAAACACAATTACTTAAAATAAATCAATAAATACACAAACACTTTAACCAGTGCTTTCTGAGACTGGATGAGTAACGGGAACCACTCACTGTCGGATCTGTAAGTGCTAAAATTATACTGTTACTCGAACCATCCAGTCGTTCTCTAAAACTGAACATTAACTTTCTTAAAAGTGCTTTAAAAGTCCAGACACCCACAGCTACAAACATCTGACTGGCACTACCACTTCTAGGTATCCTGCAAAGGATTCTCATCGCATCATTATATGCAACATGCAGCTTCTGCATGCTACATTGTTTGTAGGATGACCACAAGGGGGCAGTATATAGCGGTGTGCAATATGTATTGTCTAATAACTCACTGTTTGTCTTTTTCAGTCTGATGGTCCAACAATCAAATCTTGGCCATTCTCCCAGTGCAACAGAGGGAGGCCGGAGGAATAATTTAAACAAGAAACAGAAAAACAGAAGAGCAAAACTCAACCTGCTATTGGCAAGTTCGCTGTCAGAAGTGATAAAACTTCCTTTAAAGTCATACTTACATTTGAACATACTAATAACAAAACAATCAAGACTTTCTTGACACTATGTTTTGCAGCTTGTATTACTGTGTCCAAACAAGTTTGATTTTTGGTTCAAAAACATTTTCATATCTCTCTTTATCAAGAAGTACTTTCCTAATATGCTAAACAACCCTCAGTTCTTTACATTTTACTTCCAAGAAGCCTCAAGGGATGAACCATTGCAGTTTGCTACATATAACTTAATTTAAGAAACAAACGCAGTGTGTCCTTAAAAATTTGAGGGAATTGAAAATGGTAGACAAAAGAAGAGCCAGACCGAAAGCTCTTCTACAGTGTGTCCTTTGTCCTGTCTTCTGCTCCAACTGGTTGTGGCAGATAGCTGCCCATCCCTGAACCACATGACTCTGCTGAAGGTTTCTTCCTGTTAAAAGGGGGTTTTTCTTCCCACTGTCACCAAGTGCTTGCTCATAGGGGATCTTATGAGGTCTTACAGATTGCTGTTGTGATTCAATTATTATATAAATAAAACTGAACTGAAATGAATAGGTTCACTAGCCACACCCAGGCCTGATTAGCAATCGTTAAATAGAACCTGTCTGACAAAGTTAATCACAACAAGCACCGCATCATGCCACAAATATGTAAGTGCTATTTTAAAAAAAAGGACGCCAGGAATGGGTCAAATACTTTTTCACAGCCCGGCATGCTTATACATATTTCAATAAATACTGCATCTAGTTCCCCTTTTCCTAGCAATATATAAAGAAATGAGGTGTGTTAAGACCTTTCTAAAGTACTGTAAATTTATGTCACAGACTGTTTTTAACTTTTAAGCAAGTATCTGTCCTTTCATAAAAAGGCTTCTAGAAATCCTTGTAATTGAACAATTTACAAATTCTGAATGATTTTTGTTTAAATGCTCTTAGCTCATAATTTAGGTGTCATAAATACAAATGATGTGGAATTGCTGTTTTAAACAAATATAACACTGCAACTGAAAATGAACTAGCAAGGTGATGAAACGCCATTGTGTTTGATACTGTTGTATTTATGTGACATGCACAGTAGCGTGACTAGAGCAGTAGATGGCACTGTTGAATTGCAAGGTTAACAGATACCCATCACACAGCCTCCTGCCCAAAAGACTGTGAATCCCTGTCATACCCTAGTGTACCGTTCCTACCCCAGTATTTGGTCATATATTGTGACCAGCTTATTCATTGGGTCTGGTTGAGAAGCTCTTGGGCAGCAAATTTAATCTGATAATAATAATTTGATACTGTTTGTGTGACAGCCATTCATAAGGCCTGGCAGAGCATGAGCATTTTGTATGGAGCATCCCAGGAAATCTCAGTGTTACACTGTCAGCATAGTAGTCGCATATAAACAATGGCTGAAACCCAGCTTGCCTGGCACTAAACCAGTGTACTTAACCACAAAATAAGGCTAACAACCTCAGCTTATCCCAATATAATAATGTGGTCAAATCGGTGAGTTCTTGCATATCTATTTATGTTTGATATAGAGAAAAGCCCTTCATGTTGCAGCTTGCAAGCACTGCATCCAAGTCAATGCTGTCGATAAATAAGAATGTGCTCCTGGGCAGCTTGCCTGGGTTAGAGAACAAAATAGCTTTCATCTGAGGTTCATATGGGCATGGCTGACTTAATTCCTACTGTAACTGAGGGCCAGGTGATGGGGCCGGGGGTAAATGTGAGCAATTAACTTGCTATTTTGGTATGTTCAGCCTATCATATATACTAGCGAATTTTACTGAAACCCACAAAACGGCCTGTTTCACACGTCTACACTGTGACTATGACACACTATGCAATTTTATTATCCTGCCTAAATGTTCAAAGGTATAGAATTACAGGGGTGGGTTAAGTGTGATCAGCTTGGTTTCAAATGTTCAGACTGATATGAAAGGAGTCTCATAAAAGGATTATGGCACTGAGGATCCATATTACAGCTGCTACGGATCTGACCGCATCACTGCCCAGGTCCGAGTCCACTCAGGAGGGGCTCTGACTGATTCACTGTGCATTCCAGCACCGCGCCAGCTGCACAATGGTGAGATTGTGCCTGCGGCTGTCCAAAGACAGCTGGTCATGGCTGCCCTTTGGAGCCCTGATAGGTGATTAGAGAGATATCTGAAACTTTGTTGCTGCTGTAATTTTGTCAGCTGACATTAAAGCATATTTCATACTGTTTTTTTCCCCTTTATCTTGACCTGTTACATGCAACTGAAAACTTTAAAATGAAATCTGACAGTCTGATCTGGTGATCCTGAAAGCTGTCTACTCGGCAGTTCTTTATTATGCTCTGACTGACATTACACATTTACAGCTAGATGATGTTATGGTCTGGAAGCAGCCCCAGGAATTTCAACTTGGCTGTTTTTTGAAATGATGACATGTCTGCAGCACATGTAAGGTAACTGTTTTATTTTTCTACTTCTACAGTCAACCTTCATACTGTATATTGTGGAAAACAATACGCCTGTATACTACGGAGGAATACTATTAGTTTTTGTGTGTGTTCTAGATGTAGTCTGTTTTTTTTTTAAGTGAACAGAGAGCCCACCCTAGTGAAAGTGTTTCTTGCAGCTACACCCAGTCTGCCGTGCCTAAAAAAAAGAAGAAAAAATCCCAGCCTGCCATCCCACCTGTCAGCGTTTGCACAGATTGCGTCACCCATCTGCCCTACTGAGCCATTCTTTGACACATTTGCTTAGTGGCGTCCTTTACAAACTTTATAGCCAGCACATGTGTGTGTGCATGTCTGCTTTGACATAGGGAACAGAAGTTGCCCAACTGCAGCATAGCTCCGCAAATCAACAACAACTGCTAAAACCCAACTGTTGTTCGCTATTCTCGGGCAGGCCCGGTGATGGAAGAGCTTTGCAATGCTTTTTGTGGCCGAGAAAAATACAGCTTTTGCGTAGAAGCATCTCATTCGGTTAACCTTTTTCTTTACCATGGGGTATAAAACTTCTAAGTGTGCTGTTATTATGAACAGTAAAACCAGCTCCATGCAAAATAAACCAATTTATATAAAAGGAAAGGGGGAAGAAGGTTTTTTTAAATATAATGTTGACCTGAAAAACAAACACTAATTTAATATACTTTTGTAACATTACTCCTTTCTGCCTCACTTTTGTGTTAAATTAGTGCATGGGTCTTGCCAGAAAATGTTAATATGTTTTACATTATTACGGACCTGCTCCTGATCTTCTTTCATAGTTTCCACTACGTGTTTTCGCTGCATGGGTCTAAGTTAAGGAACATTCTTACAGTCATAGTGTTGTTTGAGCATTGTCCCAAAATGTCCAATCCTATGCATCCGCAAGCTATCAGTGCTTTGCTACAGAGTGCAGGCAGGATCTCCGGATGTTTAACGTACGGATTTGACTTCCGCCGTAGCTCGATTAGGTAAGCAGTATTGAGCAGTCCAGAATGATGTCATAGAGCATGATCTAACTCTGTGGCCAGATGACTGAATCATACATTTTCCTTTAATTTCAGGGTTATTAAATGAACAGAGCTCCTCTCTGTGAGTCTCTAAAGAAGACGATTGGTATGCGCCTTAGGTAATTTTCTCGCTTATGGTTCATTTGAATTGCTCTGAATTAAGAGAAAAATTAGTACTTTGTAGCAGCATTTATTAGTTAGGCTGTGTTTCCAATTACCAATTAAGTAACAAGCTGTATTTTATAAGGAAAGTCATGTGGCGGTGCAGGGAGGCGGGTTATTGGACAAAGCTTAAAATCCTAAACAGATGAGTGATTTAATAGCGTATTATCATTTCCACACTGGTCATAAAAAACGCAAAAATGCTTTGGCAGCAGCCAAGATGGGGGAAGAGTAGGATCAAACCGATCTGACCATTCTGTACTTCACCTCAGATCCTCTCTATGGGAAGAAGATCGCTTAATACAGAATGCTGATTGTAATCTTTTTTTTCTTTGACAGCATATGCCCACAGTCTGCACATTTTCTGAAGGTTTTCTCTAGCTTCTTTATCTCTTTCAAGGTTGGTCTGAGTGATGCTGTTGGATAGAATAGTGAGAAGTTTGTCTGTGGTCTTCTCACCTCCCAAATGAAAAAAAACAACAACAAAAAATCCCAACAATTAAAGACAGAAGTTTTCCTGGATTTAATGCAACTGCACAAAATAAAGCAGATATGAAAGTACACGTAATTTCTTACACTCTCATGTTCTTCCACAGCAGTTTTATCTTCTTTTGAGTTTTTTGTCCTGTGTTATTTGTGCTTTTAGGAGTAGGATAAAATAATTATCGTTCCACAGAGTTTTCAGATTGGATTGCAACAGCAGGGACAGGCAACTGTCTGCAAGGCATATTTTCACTTGAACCGCTTCAATTATGTGGCTCACTTTCTATTTTTGCCCTAACCTCACCCCTCTTCTTCTCATACAGTTGGTACAGTTGTTTTGAAGACTGCACAGCACCTGCTTAAAACCCACTTGTTGTTATCATCCATGGGTAAGGGCTGGATAAGGCAATGACTGCTACTTTCCTTGGATGTCCTGGGGATCTCTGAGTCAGTCAGTGACAGGCCCCAGTGGTTCTCCCACACCATATCTGAAGACACTTAAACACTTGAACCTCCCATCATCCTCATTTGATGCTTAAAAATAGTTTGGCGCTGCGGTCTTTTGAAACTTAGTCATTTACTGTTTCTTTAAGGGACAAGTGACCTAGAATAATATAAAAATATGTGTGAGTCTTGACATCCATGCAACAAATATGCCAAAAGAGGCTCATAATCTGGGTTCTCGTGTTATCGTGTCCACACAAACGTTTTGCCGTGGCTTACAAATTGTGACTGAATTTTCAGAATTTTATAACGGTTGGTTAAAATCCTTTTTGTCCTTTTATGTATTGTAAATTGTCTGTACAATCTGGGAACCCACAACCCATGTCTTGTCACTCTGCTTTATATACCACAATGCGGTGCTTTGTTCATATGTCAGTTGATTTTTTATCATCAACAAGTCATGCATAACTTAGACTGGTGTCAGCAATGAGCTCATTCATTCCTCTAACAGGAGGTGACATGAGTGAGGCAAACAATAACGCAGAACTTTGAGGTAGGTCCAGCTTGTTATGTGAAGGCCTCAAGGCCACCTTGTTTGTCAAAGCAGGAGTGGGGGATCACATTTGGCTTTCCTATGTTAAACCCAGTCTCCTGAGGTGAAGTGTAATGACGTTTTCAAAGTAAGACTGAATGAGTGTTGCCCTAACTAGTTTTCAAGAAGATTAAAAAACAAATGAGACATTTTCCAAGTTGTCTGTGTGTTTATTGATGTATGGATCCAATAAAAAAACTGACAAAAATAATTACCCTTACTGAAGCATTAAACTAATCTGCAACAGGGATTCATAGGATAATTCAATATCTTCTTTTCCCTGTCTATATTTCACAGTTTTCCTAAAACACTTGGATTAAATTGACTTTTTTTCTGCTGTTTTACTTTTTTTTAATGTGCATGATGATTACAGATCCACTGAATGATTGTATGTATAAACATTTATTCCAAAATGTCAGTATAAAGGCTGATGTCTTCTTATTTACTCCCTCTGTGCTGACAGACTTTAACAAACCTGTCCACTTAGCAACAGTTGCCTATTCAGATGTCAAGTACACATGTTGTCAGTATACTCTAAGCAAGCTGCATCACATGATTAAAGTTCTTGCATTTGATTAATAAATCACACCGCCAAGTCAACTGAGCTTCAAAATAAAAGCTTAAAGGCACCCAGCTTGGCACTGAAATGACATCAGGGGTCAGATGTTAAGCGTCCCTCTCAAGGAGATTGATACTTTCGGAGAGGGCAAAAATAAGCTAAAGCTTTTTTCCTGTTATTCAACCTTTGATATGGGAAAATTGCTTCCTGCTGTTGGAGCACAGATGCCTAGTCAACTGATGATGTCACATAATGGGACCTGATCCCAGCTTTCAGTATGACTGCTACCTGAAGGTGCAATCTGTCTGATACAGTGTGTCCATCTTCTTGTCCTGGGGGAGTCTTGAACCTGCAGCCCTGCAGCCACACGAGGTTCCTTATTATTATTTTTAAACAGGAAGTGAAACCACTGAGATTAAAAATCCTCTTTGCAAGCTTGTCCAGGTTGATATAGGCAACATTAACCTAGCATGTTTTTGTGCACAGGCACAAGCAGACTGCCAATTCCACACAAAACAGTCCTTGCTATGAGGAAACAGTGAGAACTGCTGGGACACGGTGCTGCCATTTACCCAGCATCTGTGGCTTTGATTAAAAAAGACTATGTGAATATAAATATGGAAATTAACAGTAGTGGTTTTTTTTTTACATATTCATATTTATCATTGCTTTTTATTCTCTATTTACATTTAAAAATTGTTAATATTTTTTCAGCTAAAATTTTCATTGGAGCTTAATGTTATCGATATAACCACAGTTCTCTAAATAGCCAGCTTCTTCTTCTCACATAAGCCTGTTAACTACTATGTTTACGTTCCCTCAAAGTCCTGGATTAAATTTTAATTGTTCAAATTTGTTGGTAATAAAGATTTAAAAAAATAAATAGGCTAAACAAATCATTGTTTCAATTCTCTAATTTTATAAATACAATGAAGTCATAGTGATATTGTACTGAAAATGCAATGTGAAAGTGTCATACAATCATTGTTAATAGGCCACTTCAGACTAGTCAAAGATTTTAATTATTTGCATGTATACCTTAATTATTTTTATTAGTTATGTTAAAGGGCTAATTTGTATTTAATAAGATGTGTAACTATTATTATAATTGACAGTAAAGGTTATTGAACCCTACACTTACACTAAAACATGGAAATGTTCAGATGATCTTCGTAGATTATTAGATTTGATTCAAAAGCTAAAATTACATTGCTATAAGCTAACACGTGCATGCTAGCATGCTAACTCTAATAATACTAACAGGTACAAACCTGTTTTCCCTTTGACTTTACTAATAACAACCAGGGAGATGGGCATGTTGGGTAAAACTTCAATCTTTTCATTTATATCCAGAAATGTTCTAATCCAGCCAGATTTCCAGTGAACATTATGTCGTGACAGCTAATGAGTCCATGAATGCAAGTCTATTTTGAGTTAAAACACAAATCAGAAGTTTAAACACAAACACTAATGGGATGCAGCTGATCATCTGAAAACTTCCTTTCAAATCATTTGATTGATTAGGTGGACAAAGCTTTTTGTTGGGAACAAACTTAACTACAAACCTCCCCAGCTATAAAACATCCCCAGCTCCTTTGTCTGATGTATTTTTCTAATGTCATGATCAATTGTTATGCTAAGATGTTAGGAGACTCTCTTATTTTAAAACCAGGTCTGACTCCTGCCTGTATAGTTTTACAAACTGCACTTACTAACAGACATCAACATATTTTTTTTCACTCAATACTACAGTGCCACCAAAGCTGGTGTTTAAATATTATAAATATGACAGGTTACATATGTGCATGGAAGATTGCTGCTTCAGCTTAAAATGCTCCCGATATGCATCATGGCAGACAGTTAAGTTTCATTGTTTTGCTTGCGCCTCCTTATACTGTGACAAACTTGGCACTTTATTGCAAGCGATGTCATCCAACACTTTAATTTGCTTAGCCTTTTTATATCTGTGATAAGCGTGGACATGTTCAAAAAAGTGAGAAACAGGACTCCTGGCATGAAGTACCACAGGTGTGTGGGAGCGTCAGATGATAAGCATGCAGTCTCACCAGGTCAGATATTGCCTCAGGTGGTTTTCACAATCATTTCATTATTAAATCAATGACTAAAGGGTTTAGAACTTCAGCTTTTGGCTTTCCAGCCTGCAGCTTTTATGTTTTCAAGAAGACTTAATTGAAATTAAAAACTACATTGCAACCCACTCCAAGAGATCTGGGGTGGGTAAATCCCATGTGGGCGCCATGTAGTAAACGCTGAAAATGTGTCTTCTATAATGTGTTTATATTACGCACTGTCCATAAACTGCAGATGCTGCATTGTTCCTTTGAAGCACAAATCATTTCACTTCACTCAGCAGATGATGTACAAAAATCCCGCAGGCGACCCAACTGAGACGAGCCAGGTCACTGACGAGATGTAGCTTCAAAGCTGTGTGTGAAGTACAAATGAATTGACAGTGATAAGCATTAGCAGAAATAGGAGTTCACCGTTTCACTGGAACTGTCTCCCTGCCATTTTGATTTTATTTCACTGTCATTCAGACAAACCACCCTCTTTGTAGTCTGTTGTTTTAATTCCATTTAAACAAAAAAGTGAACCGGTTTAAACATGACTGTGTTGGTTTAAAACTTTACAAACACTATCATCACAGTTTAGACATAACTAAAACTTTGGTGGTTCTGATCACTTAACATGTGGCTTTTGATTAAAATTGGGCTTCTCTAAAGGTTACTTTTTATGTAATCTTAAGTCCAGTTTTGGCCAAGCAGGGCTGACATAGCACCTAATTTTTCTATTCCTTTCATAGCAACAATTTCTAAAACCTAATCTTTTTTGGGATTTAGAGCAAAAACTCAGTCTTATCTGCACTGAAACTTGACCAGGAGGCCAATCATGCCTTTGTGATGACATACACCAAGTGGAAAAGTACAGACCCCCCCTCTTGCCCACATGTATATTCTCTCCTCCGCCGCAGCTATCAACCTCCTTTCATGCGGACAGACTCGGTGACATCACCCCTTGAACAAGTCCTCTGAGTTGTATTTACTGACTCTAACTAAATGGAAGATATCTAACAAGGGCAATCACTAACCAGGGCCTGTGGTGAGAAAACATCAGGTTTTTATTATCGTCTTGGGAGGCAATGATATCAGCCATCAGGCCAGAACCAGCTTGTCTTTTAATATCCATCCTCAAAGGTGTGCACAAAGACATAGAGAGGGCAATCACATCAAGGCTGACATATAAAATATTTGTAATGGATGCGGTGAGAGCGCTTAAATGTTACACACAAGACGCGAATGCAGGCTGTGGTGAGCGAGGGAGCACTTCCAGGGTAAACAACATAAGGAAGGTGTTACAGTAGCCTGATCTGACTCGGTTGGCAGAGGTGGGACACCTGGTTCAAATCTAATCAGATGGTAACTCTCTGAGCAAACAACTCTCCGTCCTTTATAAATGTTTATAGTCTATGTGGAAAAGAGGCAAAAGATAGACAAAAAAATTTAAAGGTCAAAAGAAAGAATTTTTAAGGAATCTCTAGTGAAATGATCTCACTCATAAAATATAAAACATGTACATTTTATTGCTAATTGTTTGCCTGGATCACACTATAGAAACCTGAGCAGCCCCCTCGCACTCTTAGTTGTTCACAAAAGGTGCAGCTTTTACTTTGAAGGCAAACGTTCTCCGTTGCCAGTTTGTTCTGCGCTTTTTCAAATTTCGCTACAGCTTAGAGAGCAAATGATGAGTGTTTGCAGGCGAGTTCAATGCAATCTACGGGCCACTGCAGCAGACTACAAGTGACCAAAGCAATCACCAGAGGTTTGTGGTACAGCACCCTCTTTGTGACTGACGTCACCTTGCAGTAACCAATAACCAGCAGCAACCACTCACCAGCTCGTCACGAAACACACATTTTTTTCCCTAGCGACCAGTGGTTGCCTGATCCCCCTGACTGTCTCTATGTCTGTGTGACTGAGGCCTGACTGGAGTAAATCATTTGACTTTAGACAGCTGTGAGCATGATGAAATAAAATAGTCTTAAATTGTATATAAAATAGTCTTAAATTGAAAAGAATCACTTAATTTTGTTAATGACTGCAACTTCTAAGTGAACACACATCACATTTTTATCATTTGCCGGGTTCACAGTCACACGGTTTAACCACTGCGCACATAAATTGCAGACTTTAAGAGCCGCTCACACGGCAATATGAAGAAATGTCATTTTAAAGTTAGCCAAACCCCCTTGAACTCCACCCATTCAGCCTGTGCAGAATTTATCTCTGATTTCAAGCTGCAACACATTAAAAACTCTGCTTTAGATGACTTCATCATGAAACTAGAGCTCTTTTAAAAGCATTATTAACCATGACGACTCTGGGGATACATTTGTCATACAGAGCCCCGCTGAGTGAACGCTGTCCCACTGCTGGCTGTTTTGACCCTTCTCTGACAAACTCAGTAACACTGGAGACTTCACAGCATGTGCAATAATGTTTGGGTTTTTTTCTTTTTATGTTTCTATTTCTAAACGTTACATAATACCACCGCATGGGTCAAATATTAGAGAACACTGACTCCACAAGCGCTGTGCTGTAAATGAAGCATGCAGTAACATCAGTTTCATAACACTGCCTGAGTTTTGTTATAAGGAGCTGAACCGCACTGGAGAGTCACTGGACCAGGTGCAGGGGTCAAGTCAGTGGGCAGCAGAAGAGCGAGAGTTCCTTGTAAGGGAAAAGCTTTCAGCAGTGAAAGCATTTTCTCCCCTCTGCTCCTCTGCAAATGTTTTCTCTGCTGTCTGCTCTCCCCCCCACCAACCCTGACATAAGCACGCCAGTCCTGGCATTCCAATCAGTCATCCCAACATTTGTTCTGCTGAACCTTTTGCCACCATCAAGGAGTGGTGGGGGCCATCATCTGCTTGACTTCCGTATGCACCCCTCCTCCTTTACACACTTGTTATGTCAGCAGCTCTGAGGTTTAAGGAGCAGAACGACAGATTTGGTCTGTTTCATTCAGCTGTAACCCGTGTGGCAACTGCTCCCCTCTGATGGAGAAAGAGGAGGCTCAACTTAGACCTGAGGGAATCATTCTCGCTCCTGGACAGACAGCATAAAGTTGAGTCTCTGAAAGTGATCCTTCTTATTTTTAAGACTTTTTTTTGTCTTGTAATTCTTGTGTTGGGACAGATCCCAATGCCTTACAGCTGAATGAGTTCTTCTGCACTTCAAAGTAGAGGTAAGGGAGAGGCAGTCTGGGTGTGTGTGAGTGTGACTCAGCCGAGGATATTACCTCATAGAGGATAAGCTGTGATTGAAAAGGTCCAACAGAGGTCTCTCCCTCTGACTCCATTACTCTGGGTCTCTTATCTTGCTAGATTTTCTGTTAGGGTTCAGAGGGGAAGTTTTGACAGCCAGGCTTTACAGCCCCCCCTGTTGCTCCTGACAGAAAGAAAGCGAGAGAGAAGAGGTGGTGACTTCATCCCTTCTCTTAACCAACCCTCCTTCTTCCCCCTCCTTTTCTGAGCTTTCTTTTTTTTTTTCCAAGACTTTAGTGCAGCACAGTCAGGCAGCATGCCAGCAGTTTTCATCTTGCTGCGGTCCCTGGTTATCAGGCTCCTCAGTAGCAGACTGGTAGGCTCAGTGGCACAATATCTCAGGAGAATCCTCTCAACAGGAGCTACGCACCTTGGAACAGCACTGCGCCACATCTGGGACCGTGTTCGATCCCAGGAGTCCAAGGAAGCCATCCTGGGCTGTGTGCTGTGCATTCTCAACATGCACAAGAAGGTGGAGAATTGAGCTCTCTCTCTCCCTCTCTCCACTTTCGGTTCCACCCTCCACTTGACTGCTGAACTGAGACTGGACAACTGTTTAGTCAGGAGAGCGCACAAAGGGATGAAACAGACTTTTTTTCAGAGCTCATTTGGACCTAAGCAATTTTGTTTTGTTTTTGTTTTCTTATTGGGACACTAGTCATGTCTGAGAGTATTGTGAGGAAGGTGCAGCCCTTTACCATTGGGACAAGGCTGTCAGCTCCTGCTGTGGCAAAATGTCAGGATTTTACACAGAGTTATCTGCCTGGCGAGACTCTGGATAACTGTGTGCTGCAGCACAATCTGAACTCGCTCTACCTCAGTGGATCACAGGTGTGTGCACATGGACCCTGTCTCGTCTCGCCGATTGTCAAGCAGGTAGCCCCCGTGAAACACAACCAAGACCGGATGGCAGCGGAGGACCAGCTGAACCAGAATGTTGCCTCTGCCTCTGCTGTCTCCAGATCAATAAAGAAGATCACAATCTCTGGGAACAAAGACAGGCCAGAGAACAAGATGACAGCAGAGCCTGCAATTACACGGTGCACATCTGAAAACAACAATAACAACAACAACATCAGCAGCACATCAGAAGTACATCTGCCAAGGATAGTGGGTGTGAGCTGTGAGAATAAGCCCACTTCTCAATTTAAGGTACAAGACTGCATGCACACATAGAATTCTAACAATAAAGAAAAAATATGACTCAAAAAATATGGCAGTGCATTAAAACTGTTGTTAAGGTAAAAAAAAAAAGTCTAAATATAGATAAATATTTTTTGTCAAATATATGTGTAGCATACCTTTAGTTACATAAAGGATATTTGATAAATTGGCTATTTTAAAGAGTTTCAAAATAATTAACCTTAAACTTGAAGAGGCCAGTTTTCCAACACTGTTCTGCTTTAATTATAACATTTCCAGTAGAATATGAAAATGATCTAAACATGATCTTTTAAAAACAGAAAGTTATTAAAGAAATGGCTGTTAATCGAAGATATATTTGTTTTACTAGCTCCAACCGAAAAGGCCTGTTGGAATTAGTCACAAGCACGTGCGCTTTCACATCGTGTAAAACGTTAATTACCAGCGTTCATTTTTGTCTAGCTTTCTTTCTTTCTTTTTTTTTCATTCATTATTGACATTTCTCGTCCCTCCCGGTTGCATATTTTATCCTAATATTTTAGGTTTTACTCAAAAAAGAGAGCAGCGATGAATTTCAGCCCATGCAGGGACAAACCAGACCGAAAGCGAACAGAGAGAAATCCCTACAACAGGTAAGATGCAAGCTAACTGCTAAATTAATGTCAAATAGTTAGCATTATTTAAAAGACATGTTTTAGAGTAAAAGAAGTGGTAAAAGAAGTGGAATTTTGAGGCTAAAATATTTTGTTATTACTTACTGTGCTACTGTGAGCAGCTGTCTTTAGTGTTTTATTTAGACTAAAGGAAAGCTAGCCCTTGTTGGGGGTTTCTTTATAGCTAGCTGCTTTTATATTATAAATTTAAAGCTAAGTGACACAGGGGTGGAAAACCAGTTATAAGAACAGTGTGTTTTGGTTGAATGCTACCCAGAATACTCGTTGTTTCCTCTTGATTTTGCTGTCGTGTATTTAAGACACGTTATACAGAACAAATAAACACTAAAAGTATATTTGTAGGATGTTGTGTAAAGCTAGTGGGCTGCTGGATTTGGCCGGTTCCAAGCTGAAGTCATTGCGTCTTGCGGATGAAGTGCTGTGTTAACAGCAGAGCTTGCAGAGGCAGGGCCCACTGGAAAACATGAAGTCAGGAGTAGATGTTAACAAAAGAAAAGGCTAGCTGAAGTACTTGTGGAGGCTGGTTGTAATAATACACAGACTGCCATGGCCTTAATTCCCCTTCAAGAACAAAACAAGGAGTAATTTTTCACATAATTTCCTATTTTGTTACCACAACAATACTTTGAGTTTACTCTGCTCATGTATTATTCATCCACGTTGTCAAAATGTTCTTATTACAAGAGATAAAGTGGCTTTGGTGCCTGTACCTGTGCAGGTAATAATGAGCGAACGTGATCTGTCAAGGCTCTTTAAAGATGACATGTTTACACATAAGCCTGAAAAACATTGGAGGATCTGCCTGTTCCTGCTTCCCTCTTGTGCCCAGATGTTTCCTGATTGGGGACCAGCAGGAATGCTTGTCCATTAGTGAACTTGTGCCAGTCGTGTTCATTTCATCCTACGTGGTGCTGACAGTAGGTTTTTGTTAAGAGAGACCTTGGGGCCAGTCTGCCATGTGTTTCTAATGTGCCTGGATGGCGAACATAGGTATAATCAATGTAAGCGGACACTTAGACATCCTCTGATTGTGAAGTGATATTGCTGGAGAGCTGTGCCTCTTTCTTAAAGGTTTGTCAGAAGCAATCATCATCTGGTGTATGGTTTTATCTGTTTAAAAAAAAGGTTTACGTTGGAGACAAACTGCTCTTGTGTTTTCAACACTTTCTCTGTGTTGCATGCTCACACAGATATCAGTACCTGAACCGCAGGAGGATGAGCCTCAGAGGAAAGAAAGCCATCCACGCACACCGATTGAAGGGTCGGCAGCTGTTACACCTCCAAGTGACTGCTTCACTCAGCGCAACTCACTCTTCAGCAAGGAAGTACTGCAGGTAACACGAGGAAGGCATACCAGCGTATTAGCATCAGTAGCTCCTCGTGGTATTTCAGTGGGTTTATCATTTGTTTTTCACTCTTTGACATACAAGCTTTATTTTCCTGCTCTCCGTCTGTTTCTAATGTCTAATAAATAAGGAAAGATTTGAAGAGATACTTTTTCTATGGAGCTTCTCGTAAATTTGCAGCCTCTTATTTTACAGTTAATTAATCAGAATCTGTTTTAATCTATAAATGCTACAAAGACCACAAGCTACAGTGGGCTGATCCCAAAAGAAACATGTTATGCTGTTCAGTTAAAATCAGAAAGGAAATTGCCTGTTGTATGACCCTCAGAGGAGAACAAAATATGTACTGATTCTTATTTTGTCCCTAAGAACTGTATGAGCTGTGTTCGGCTGAGGGAAGAGAGGGAGGGGAAACCGCCACAAGCAATTATTTGGGGATGAGATCATTGTTTGGCTCCATCCCTTCACGCCTATTGCTCAGAGAGACTCAGCCAAGCAGCACAACTGGTTGTGTTATCTCACTGCTGCGTTTACCCCAGCACACACAAGGACATTTTTCAGCGAGTTCGGCTGAGGGACATTTTTGTCCAGCAGTTGGCTTTGCCATCAGACCTCTGTCGAGCAACCATCCAAGTGATAGGCGAGAAAAAAAAAAGAATTACATTTGAATATGATGTATGTATGTGTTAAAAGCTTTGTAGCACATTAACAAGCTTACTAGACCCATTGGACACAGTGGAGGATGCTTTTGTATGTTCACGGTTTTTGACAATTGGCTTTATAAAAGTGGAAGTTTAGGTACCTGGGGACCTGCCTGTTTTACAGCGATTTGGTTGACTGCTATTGCTGATGAAAATGTATTATTATAGTATTACATTTCTGTCAAAGTGGAAGTGAGCCTTCCAGGGAGAGACTTTTAATGGCCCCCGATGGTTCGAGCTAGGGGATCGGAGCGGGTCACAACATGGTGCAGCAGGACTTTGTGTAGAGCCATCTGTCTCCCAGGCTGCTCTGCAACATATCTTGCCTTTCACCATTTCATTTTCAAGATAGAGAAATAGAGAAACTTCAACCCCCACAATGTTCTCTGGGCCAAGTTGCATTACAAAAGAGGTAAAAAATGTGGCCCGTTAATAGATATTTTATAACTGTCAATCAACTGTCCTTGTTTTCTCTATAAATTCCAAAATCAGATTTCTTTCAACTTTTTATATTTATTTTAAAATTTGTTATGTATTAACTGCAATGTTTATTTATGTGGCCATATTTTTTTTAAACTGCAGTCCTTCTATTCTTTGTGGCTAGACTAAGGCCCAACTGTATGATTTGAACAGACCATTGTTGTGCAGAGTGGACAGGAAGAAACAAGGGAATCATAGACTTCCTGTATGAGGTCATTATAATGCCATGGGAGCCAGTGTGAGAAGATAGGGGCAGGCCTGTTTTGTCAAGCTCTTTTCCTTCTGTTGAAACCAGAAATACGCCCGTTACCCTGGGGGCCTTGTAAAGTTAATGACTTGCTCCTCTGGGGAGCAGTGACATCATATTTTAATCTAGAGCAAAAAGCTGTTTGGTGGATGTGTCATGTGCGGTCTTGATGTTTCATTGATTTTAAAGTGGAGTTGCTACAGAGTTTATTATTCAATGTCAGTCGCACCGAATTCCTTGGGAAATAATGCTCTGATGTAATGTCAAGGTATGATGACTTATTTGTGTGTGTAACTGTCAGTTGACGTACACAAAAGCAGCGCTGTGAAAAAAAGAAAAGTCCGGATCAGTCTGACAAGTAGAAGAACCTGAGCTGATTTATTAGTTTTTGTAACTTAGGCGGGCCACTGACTTCCATGCTGTGTTCTTTGCAGAAAACAAACACGTACTTTCCAACGCTTTCTGATTTTGGCCACCTGGTTTGGCCTTCTCACTCCATACAGAAGGCTGCCAGAAAAGGCTGCTCTGCAAGACAAAGTCTTATGCAATGGAGTCGAGGCCCTTGCCAAGAGAAACTTCTGCTCTGTATAACATGACACTGGAGAACAAAGAGCTGGTCTTGATGTGCTTGATGTGCTGTATGCTGTATTACAATAAGACGGGGGGAAAAAAATTCGGTCTTTGCTAGATATGTAAAATGATGACTGCTTTTGTCTAGTGTACTTTCATGCAGATGATATCTCACAATCCAAGCTCTAGATCAGCTTAAGGTGTGAAATGACTCGCTGCAAAAGAAAAAAATAGAATATACTGTTGGTCCAAATGTACAAATCAGTCTTCACCATTAATTTTCACATGTACAAGGAAGCATTGCGTCACTTTTATGGGTCCAAAATCAGTTTTTGTCATGTCTGTACTTTGTCACTGTCACAAAAATCACCAAATTGTTGTGAAAATTTGGCCAAACAGCACTGAATACATGCTCCCTAAACCAGCATGAAGTGTGTAAAGCAGTCTCACACACTCTCAGATTCAGGTCAGCAAACATATTAGTGAATAACAATGTGAAGCATGACTGAGACATTTTTGCCTGTGTTTGTAATTTGGATGTAGGCTGAGGCGTGGATCAAAGGCAAGCTACAGGATTTGAAGGACGGATGTAATATTCAGTGCTGCCCCCTGGAGGATTGGGAAGACGCCTCACAAATACTTCAGAGAGATCTTAAAGACTTTGAGAACACCCTGATTCAACTCAACCAGGTGGGAAAGTTATTCAAGATGAGACTGGACACTAACTGAAATATCACAGAGTTACCAAAACAAGCACATCTGAGCACCCTATGTCCAAAATTAAATGTTTATTTTAACTTTTTAACACATAATGGGCATCTGAATGTAACCATTAATCACTGCGTTTGGTGTTAAAAGAGCCTGTCAAATCATATAACACATAACATAATGGTAGGCACTTCCAGGCAAGAGAAAAGAGGAAACCTCAGTATTCCAGGCGACTCTGTCAAGCCAGTTTATACTTTCTCCCACAGGAGAAATGTTTGGAAATTGTGCATTGGTCATAATTAACATTGCTCGGCAGACAGGCCGGCAAGGGCAGAAGCAGAACTCTGAGAGTTTTCAGGAGTATATCCAAAACACGAATGACAGATGTGTTGCCTCTGCTCTGGGTGACAATTCAAATGAACAATGTCTTTGTGTTTCTGTGTGTTTTAAAAGATGGGTGAGCAGCTGATCTGTAAACTGAATCCCACATCTGATTTGGTAAAGAAGCAGCTCAGTCAGCTCAGGGACCAGTGGCAGACCCTCAAACAGATGGCTGCAAATCAGATGAGGGCCCTAGGAGGAGCCAAGAACCTGCAGGAATTCAACAAAAAGGTGGACAAGCTGGAGGCATGGATTAAAGAGAAGGTAAGGAACATATCAGTCTTTCTCTACTTTTATACTACATACAACTAAAATTTGTGGGTTACTGGGTAAACTCAAAGTATTTTGTAATATTGGTTGTCTTTACGATGCAGGTATTTCCTTCAATATGTCTTATTTTCTTAAATTCAACACCAACAGGGTAAAATGTAATTTACGTTTTCTTTTTCTTTTTTTTTGCAATGTTTTGTATTTCACTGTTAATTCCTGAACATGTTTCATTTTTCTTATCCTGTTCACATCACCTTTGTAATCTCCCTACATTTCTCTTTCCCCTTCGTATTTATCAAAGCAGGCAATCCACATATTAAAAAACAGCAGTTAATAATGCTCTCCAACTTCAACAATTATGCCAAAACAGTTGGCCCAGAGGCAAATCTGAGTCTACAGGCAGCTCCAATCAACATTTGTCAAGATATTAGTCACAAAAACAGCACTTTCCAATACAGGAAATTAACTCAGTATCCTGAAGACATCTCTGGTTTGTGTATGTTCACCGGTGTAAAACATCTGCCTGTCATTATCAAAAAGCAATCATCTAATTCATTTTAGGCCTATGTTTATCTCTCTGTTCATGTCCGTGTCTGGCACAAGGGAACTGATGATTGATAATGGACCTGTGGGATTGTAATGGAGGATGCTGGTTATGAAGTCTATAAAACATCCACCCTAGGAGACGTATTCTCCATTACGTTCCACTCATCCTTTCCTCTGTCCCTTAGTATCAAGTTCAGAGTTCCTCACTGCATGCTGAAGGCTATTTCTGTTTAGCATCTTGCTTGGTAGCAGAGGTAATGTGGTTTAATCCTGGTGCCTCTGAAAAAAAAATAATGGTTGGGTTCCTAACAAATGGGGGCTATAAACACTGACTTTTATGTGTGCCAGCAGGAAGAGGAACAGTGTCTGGTGAATGTCCTGGGGGAAAATGTTGACAAAATGCAGTTGACTAGAAGAATTTTAGATCTGAAACAGGTGAGCTACTACTAATAATTACCCGAACACTGATAAAAGTGTTATAAACAACATTCCTGTGGTAAAAATATATGCATTTCCATATGTTAATAGCTTCCTTTACAGTTTTGTAGAGGTTTTCCAGTAATTTATCTATGGCTGCCTGTAATTTGTCTCCATCAGTGTATGGTAAAGACAGCTGAGGTCATAGTTGGATTGTGTTCTCCTGTTCCCCTGCAGGATGAGCAGCTACACAGAAATCTCCATGAGGAAATCAACAACTTGGCACTGAAACTGGAGAAACAAGGGAAGACAGATAGCAAAAACATATCCAGCAGGAGGAAACACATCAATAAAATGTTTGTCACTTACATTTGACTGAAAAATTGCATGAAACACCTCCAATCTAAAGATTAATTGAAGACTGAGTTTCTCTATGCTGCTGTCTGCTGTTTGTGTAGGTGGCTGAAGATGCAGTCGCATCTGAAAAACTACCATGAAAATCTTCATCTGGCCCTGGAAGTGTCCTCATTTTACCAGCAGGCTGATAATATATTATTTGCTATAAACAGCATGGTAAAACTTCCTGAAAACCTAATTATATTATCATATATTAGATCTGAGAGGCTCTTCCACTCACAGTGTCCCTTCTTTTAGAGGAAAAACATGTCTGTATTGAAAGACGTGGACAGCTTTGGAGATAGAGAAATGCGTGAGATCGCCAGTCAGATCATGGTAAGCTGTGTCTTTTCACTTAAAGCAGCACTGCTTTGTCAGATCTTGAAAGTGTGTTGCAGAAGCCTTCTCTACCTAACCTGCAGGCCTGTGTGTGGTAGATGCTTGATGTGAGTGTATCCCAGCTGTCGAATCTCCGTCCCACCCTGGCTGCCAGTGTCACACGGAAGCAGAGTGAGGTGAAGGATTGCTGGGCACTTCTTCAGAAGCTTTTCAGGTACGCCAACAGGCCAAGGATACCCTAACAACTTTGGTGGCCTTAAATATGTGGACCATTTCACTCAATAATTGGTCCTTTACAACTACCCAGTGAGTTAGAACTTTGTTTTTTCTGTCATTACCCTACTGTTACTGACGTCAGACGTATGCACTGGGAGAACCAAACAGTTTTCCAAATGAAAATGAGCTCTGCCTGAAGAGTTTTCTCTTCATTCTGATTATCCGCGTCTAATTTTGGTTTAAATCTGTGAAAAATTACAAGCAAAGAAAAAGTCTGCCGTGTCTGTTGACCAGTTAGCACACAGATTATCATTTACCTCTCAGTTTAGAATATGAAGTTTTCTGTGCTGATTTGGAATTTGGAGAGGTGTACAACATGAATAATGTATTGGCAAAACTGCAAGTTGAAAACGTGGTTTGTTCACCTCTTACTATTAAAATCCTGATGTCATCTGAAACAGTCTGCTAAATCTGAGTAGAACTTCTTTACAAGCATATTTAGTTATTTTTTTATAGAATGTGTAAAATACATTTATTGTTACTGTAACTACAAGCACTATGTAGCCAGACTTTTTTTTCTTTTTATTAACTATCCAGACTTTTGCATCCTTAGACTGATTAGGGTGCTAGAAGCTGTATCAAATTAATGACTACAACCAAAATCATTGATATTTTGTTTCAAGTTCCCAATTTTTGTATCAGAAGGCCATTAGGTTAAACAGATGGATTACTCCATTTGGTGAAATAATCATAATAATAATGATTATAATCATAATATTGCAAAATTTGTAAATTGTGCAAGTCAGAGCTTCTGACATCCATGTGCAAAAACTTTCTCATGTTAGTAGCCTATCTTGAGATCCAAATATTACATCATGCCGTCCTTATCAGCTGCTTTTCAAGACTATTTTAATCAAACAACACAAACACTGGCATGAAACTTCAGAGCCATAATTGGAAAGAATCGCTGGCCTCTGAAGCCCTGCTGTCAGTACTACAGTAACCTCCTGGTCTGCTCACCCTGCAGGAGTGACAAGACCACGCTCTCTCTCTCTGGCTCCACTTTCACCAGGGAAGATTCTGACCTCCTGACACTGGCCCAAGAACCCCAGTGCAACATGGGAATGGAGGCAAATTGTATCATGGGAAAGGAGGTGAAGGAGGAGAAGAATCATCTGAAAGGCTGTGCTGTAAGTAGCTTTTGTATTTCACTGTAATACTGGAGAAACCACATTGTGGTTCCCAAGTAGGAGAGAACAACTCCATCAGTGCTGGCAAAAGATGACACCAGCCCCATTCAGTCCTACAAAATCTGTGGCCTCAGAAAGTGACGCACTTCGTCCTTTGGTTTGGAAACTGCCTGATATACAGCTAAAGCACAGTTTTCCAAAATAGAATTTGACAGATGTGCTGTAAAGCAGTGGCTTCTACTCTTGGCACCCAAAATACTGTTTTCCATCTTCCCTCTACTTAATTATATCATCGGATGTCCCAGTTTTGGAGAATTCCGTGATAAGATGGTTTGCAAAAATACCAATTTTGTGCTTAAATCAGTGCTATAGAGAAAAAAAGCAATATGTAACTGTGTTTTCTATTTTTTGCCAATCACCTTCTGTATCATCTAACAAGAGCCCCAGTCTTCAAATGTTGCAAATATTGCCCTGTAGGAGACACAGGAAGAGCTTTTAGAGGTGTTATTTGTGCTGGCACAAGAATTACATAAGTTTCCATGAAAAATGTCAAGCCCTGACTGCACAACATGGTTGAACAGTGCGCCAGAGCAAATAAGCCTTTCCCTCCAAAATTTCACTTCATGGTAGAAAAATATCTTGGCTTTCAACCATTCTAACAAAAGTACAGTCATTGAATTAATACTATATTAACAGAGGGTCCATAGTTCAGTCCAGGGTGAATATTCTAGAGAGTATGTTTATTCCTTGGACTTGACATTCCTTGTCTTGGAGGCCTACAGGAACTTTATTGAACTCGCGGGTCCTCCTATAGTTACCGCACTGCCCATAAACCTGACAGAAAGTCTGATTATCCAGAAATGTAAGTGTGGTTAAAACCAGTAATTATGTGAATATTTAGTCTTTAAACTTAGCGCATTACATTTCTTTGATTACAGTGGCTGTTTGAGTTTAGCCTAGAGCAAAGCTGTTCTTGTATCGCTGACCTTGAGCACTTCTGATCCCTGCTGGGCCCATGTCCTAACTTTGTCAAGCCAGAAAGTACAGATACTTGAGAAAGCAAACTTCATTCTTTCCATTCTTCTCATGTTACTATTTCAGTAAATTTCTCTACTCATGTTTTCTCGCATCTCACCATCTGTGACAGGAGCCCATCAGGGCAGCAAACCTGACTCAGTTGTTGCTCTACAAACACTGATCTTGTTGCCATGGCATGCAGGACGACCTTGAGTGAATGGTTAGAATGGTCTTTATTGCACTAGGAGTTAGTAGTTGCCTGGGTACACTGACTATGGGAGCTTTACTTGTCACTGTTTTATGGAAGGGTTAAAAAGACACTCCATGAAAAAGCTTGGAGCCTTAAAGGCCAAACGCAGTGCTAAGCACAAGCACAGGTACCTGTTAAAACAGTAAGAGTAATTTGTCACATAGTTTCACAGCACCCTAGTGTATGGAATTGAGCCCATTACTTTTAAGGGTGCAATGACGCAGTTACATGGATCTTTAGGTTAATAGTGACTGTGAATTATTTGCACATTTGCATATGTGTTCATGTGCACATACACAATGTATTTATTCTCTCTGTTGCAATAATTCAGTCAATTAGCTGTAAAGGTTTTAGTGTCTGTACGTGCTTCAATATATGCATCCATGTCTGTTTTAGCCGTATATAGCCTCTTGTTTCTGAAGGTAAACATGGCTATCATCTGTTTCTCTGGCTAATTGTAGCCAGATGCTACTGCTGGAGACCAGATGGGTCTGCTGCTAAGTGATAGTTCTTGGCTGACATCATAGCACACTACAGAAAGACACACAGGGTGAGAGGAGATCAGCAGAAAAGGGATAGGAAGGAAGAGTGAACAGTATGCTGAAATGGTAAATGATTGGATAAGATGGTAAAGCACAGAATACCATTAAATATGACATACCAAATTGTTAAACGGCTATTTTTTCTGTAGCTGATATTCTGCCAAAGTGAAACGACACGACATGTTTACAGTGGAGTGCCCTGCAAAAATGAAAGACAGAAGCAAATGCCTGTCTGCAGAGGAGACCTTAGCAATGATTATAAATTCTTTGACACGAGGTTTTTAGCTCTACTGCTTTAGCACATAAATGGGCCTATAATTTGCCTCTATGAAACTCAGCCTGGCCTATAAAATGACTGGCATGTTGGTAAATGATGTTAGACCCCTACAATTTACTGCACTTTGCATAATTTTGGAGGCGACACTTTTCTTTGCTCCCTGCCTCACTTTTTCTATAAGCCCAGTCAGAAAATAATATGATTAAATTAAGGGCCCTCCATAAAACACTGTTATAAATGGATTTTTTGTATTTTTTGTATAATTGCTATGGCACATTGCTAAGTGCTTCCATAACTTTATAATTTCATATTCAGTATATATCATCTGGTTTAGTTAAGAGAAGCAATCAAAAACTTACATGTATAGCACTGTATAGTTAGAAACAGCACCAACATCAAGAAGTAATTACCGAATAAAGCAATAAAAAACAGCCTAAAACACTTGAATTAAATATTTGTATACATACATATACATAATTATGAAAACATCAGTTTAAAAGAAAATATGTTGTTGTAGGACACAGCTGCTCGCAGCAGGATGAAGAAGGTAAAAGACCTGCACTCAGGATAGCCCAATGTAGCAGTCCAGATACTTGTGGCTCTCATTGGAAACTCTTCAGTAGAGCCCTTTGGCCAACCTTTAAAATACTCATATGGTTGTAAAAGTAGCTTAGTGGCTGTTGACGTCTTTAATATATTTCTGCCCATAGACAAGGTTGATCGCTGTGGCATTGACCTTTCTAAAAACTCCAGAGTTCTCAACAGAGTCGGGGTGGATGACCATGGAAATCACTGTCTAAAGCTGAAACAACACTGCTGCTTTAAATGGGAGCAGGGGCATGGGAGTTTGAGGGTTATATTTCTATCTACAATGGCTCTTTTTATGATCAGAGTGGTTTAACATATGTTAGTAACGTTGTGCTCATTCATTTTGTAATTTCACATTTTTAAACCTTTCTTGCCATCTTTAGTATTGAAAAAGTTTGATGCTGTCAAACAGAAATAGCTTCTACTCTGAGACTGGTCTGGGCTGTTTCACTAAAAATAGCGAACCTTTGTGAGTATGTTTTGTGTCATTTACAGGAGAAACTCCGGGCAGCTGTCCATGTTGTCCAGCGTCCAGCCACATTGTAACATTCACATTAGTACTGAGCTACAGCAACGCCTCATTGTCTAGTGACTGTTCACAGCATGAAATCCCCTTTTCTGAGACGTTTAATCATCCTGTCAGCATTAATTCAGCAAAGGCCAAGCATTACTCACACACCATGTTGCTGATCTTTTGGATTTTCCTACTCCTTTGTCCACAGAGTACTGCTGACAGTGGGAGTGGTAGACGAACACAGAGCTGCCAAAGCCAGGAGCAGCAATCAGTGAACCACACCTCTTTACCAATGAGAGACAGCCCTGTCTGCATTGATGATGCTATCGTCGGAAATCAATTGAAGGGGGAAAGGTGACGTTTCTGCCTGGCTTCTCTCGCCATCTTACATAATGAAAGGTCTTTATGTAAGTCATAATTGGAGTCTATGTTTTCTTTGCAGCAGGAAGCCCAGAACAGAACCCAAGATTGCCACCCCCTCTCCAGGCCACCCACAGCTTCACATACAGCTTCAGAGGTTCACTGTGTCTGCTGACAAGGTGACTACTTCCCCTGCCAGTCACACCCACTATTCTCCCGACAATAGAAATCAATTTGCAAAACTGTTTCCATGCTCCACACATACAATTAAAAGTACAAAAACAGGTTAGCTGGCAGTAAGGACTGTGCCTTCAACATCAGAAGTGATTGCTGTTAATTGTCAGCATAGCATTTGTACTCCGCAATATGGCCATGTATTTTTGCATTAACTCATATCTATCACTTAGAAGTTGTTTATGTGGTTTCCTGTAGCCTCAGCAGCTAAATCATATGTGTAAACTGTTCCTCATTACTCTCTTTGCTTTTTTTCCATCTCAGACTTTGTCATGGCTCAAAGACAACGTGTCCATGGCTACACAGGTGTGTTCAATAGCCAGTTTTGAGGGGCTGGAAGCAGCAAAGAGGTGTCAGCAAACCGTTGAGCAGGAAATCCTTAACAACCGAGCCAGGATAGAGGTGGTCAAAAAGGTAAACTGAAGCCCACTGTCACATTCACAGTTTCTCTTGAAATAAAGCACTGAATGAATTCCTTTAAAAAAATCTCCCCACATTTTGCAACTTGGGTTTCTTGGCAGGTCTGGTTTATTAATCAATGAGCTGACATCACGTCTGAGACAACTTTACTTACCCAAAGCTTTAGATTAGTCTATAGTTACAATATAAAATCCACTTCATTTCTTATTCATAATTTTCTTTCATCACTTTAATGAACCTTCCTTAGGAGGGCCACGGGCTGGTCCGGGCACAGCACCCGGGAAGCACAAAGATCGAGGAGTTCCTTGGCCAGCTGGAAGTCCTGTGGGAAGAACTGAGGAAGAGACACCAAAGGAATGCTGTCTTCCTCCAGGCCTCAGAAGAGCTGGGTTTTAGGGTAACATTCTTTTTTTTTTTTTTTTTTAAAGAAAAGAAAATAGTTCACAGGCTGTTCTCTCTTCTCTGTTGAAATTTATGATTATGACAAATTATCCTGGATCCTTTTTATCCCTACTAAAAGCTTTCTGTTCAGCCAGATCCTGAGCTGTATGCATGCACTCATGGTTAGAAACTTGTTTACTTTATCACCTTAATTGGCTGAGTTGTTGAGATGTAGTCACAACATTTTATGAAGGCTAATCCAAGGAATATAAAATGTGCTCAGATATAATTTGATTATGACTTGGAAAGAGGCTGCAAATCCAGATTGATGACCTAGTTGGAAACCATGAGTCATGTAAGTCTTAGCAACTACTTCCACGTATTATTGTTGTCTTTGAACAGTGCCTTTGGTAGTTTAAACTGTGCATTAAATCACCTTGAAATTAAAGCAGGAAAACTTCTATAACATGAGACATAAATTGCACTCCCCCAACCTCTCCATGTCTGTTCTGTACAGGTTGTGAAAGTGCTCCAGGCCCTTGGCAGCTTGGAGGCCTGGCTGGAGTCTGTGGAGCTTTCCATGAAGGAATCTGTCTTAGCCGGTGACCCTGAAACAATGAGCATGGCTGAGAGGGAAAGCCGTTTGCTGGAGAAAGAGGTGGCATCCCGTAGCCTGGAACTCAGTGCTCTGAGGCAGGAGGTGGACCGCCTTCATAGTCACAGCCACCCACGTACACGAGGGCTACCGGCACGCATGGAGGAGGTGGAGAAAAAGTATGTTAGAAAGATAGGTCAAGGGTAGCCCTTTGATATTTGTCATCATGGAAAGTTCATGTTATGGATCTGAGCAATGAGACTCTGGTGGTTTTTCTCATCACTGTGGTCAGGAAATAAAGGAAGTCAGTGTTTCCAAGAGGTCACAGGTTTGGGCTTGCCATGTTTGTAATCCAACATGGAAGAGTTTGTTCATAAAGCTCCCCAGTTCTTATTTAAGACAAACAGTTTCACCCCATAAACCACAAATATATATATAAATATATCCATAGATTTTTCTCTAAGTTGGCAAAAATATCTCTCCATGTGCTCATCATTTCACGGCCAAAGTTTATTCATTTGTGATTCATGCAGCACTTAGTGAGGTCTACCCCAGAGTTTTGACATGCACTTCACCCACAGCTTGTCAGTGTGTGTCAGAGTCACCCATTCCGTGTTTGCAAGATGACGCCTCTCTTTTTGGTTGGCCCTTGAAAGACAGGTTGTTGCCATGGACTCTCACTAAAACTTATGATGCTGGCTGGTTTACCCAACATACCTGTGTCTATAAACAGAAGTTCAGACTCTGTAAAGAACACCAAGCTGACCAAAGAAAATACAGATGTGGAAAGGTCTCAGTTTAAGTGTTTCCAGGGTGGGGGTGTTAGATGGGGTAGGGATGGCCACTTGTGTAGTCTGAGGTCCTGTTGATGCAGGAGGCTCTCGCTAAGCAGCTGAAAGACACTTGTTATGATGTCATTATTTAACAGTGCACACAAGCAATGTAAGGGTCATTTATTCTGGAAAAATACCCTTTCAAAAAGATCCCTTTACCATTTCCTATATAAACTCTGCACAGTGGAGGTACCTCAGTGCACTAAAGTACAGGATATGTTTATGTGACACATGATATATGATAACATAAGCAGTGCTCTAGCACGGTACGAGTCACCTAGTAAGATGCTTGCGGTCTCTGTAATGTGGTTCTGCTGAAGGATGCAAGGTTGTATATGTGGATGTGGTTTACCATTTAGGTGTAACTTTTGGTTATAACATCCCTGCTGGTGTTTGTGTTTCCCAGGTACCACCGTGTCCAGAGTGCCCTGACCCAGCAGAGCTCTGAGCTGCAGGACACGCGCATGCTGACCGAGTTCCTGGAACGTGTGGAGCTGGAGGAAAGCCAGGATCTCAGTGGCAGTCAGTACAGATTAGGGCAGGTAGGTAAATTTTTCAATAGTGGCATTTAAAGGATACGCTTGTAAAAAGTTTTAATAAAAAAAAAATATTGTTGTGCATGTGTAGCCAGTTTTAGCATTACAGGTAGCTTTAGTTTGTTGTCAAATTTTGCATTCTACCTGAAAATCTGTAGTTTAAATGGTAAGTACGCTGGTTCTTAAATATACTTTTCTACTCTATCTGAGCACTCAAAGCACTTTACACAAATTCCCTCATTCACTCATTCGCACAAGCACTTTTTTCTAAGCTCTTTCTATGTAGGTGCTTTTATCTAACATTCATACACATTCAAACTCTGAGGGATTTATTGGAGAGCAACAGACTGGAGCAGACGGGGATCAAACCACCAACCTTCCCATTAGTATGTGACCTGCTCCACCACCTGAGTTACAGCCACACTGCAAACACAATATAAATCCATTTTATGAACTCTACAACAGCTTTAAACTAAAAGCAGTCCTTATCAAAACTGTTGACAGTGTTCTATGAATTAATCAAAATAATATAGTATAAGAATTTTTAGATTAAATTATAAATTCAGGAGTGGCAGTATTGCAATGCACTACTACTTTTTCTCATTCACATTACTACCATTTTAATTCAGTTGAACTTGGCAAATGAATAGTAACTCTTTTTGTACCTAACAGCCTCTCCACAGTGAAAATTCCCCAGCTCCTACTTTGCTGACACTTCAGAACAGCGGCAGTGGTGAGCCTCTGTTAGAAACCATGGGAGACCCCGTGGAAGAGCTACGAGAGGCTGTAGAGATGCTGAATGACACAGTGAGAGAAAGAGGTCGGTCACAAAGCCACGACCAGGCTATCCAGGAGCTGATGAGCAAGGTAAGAAGAGGAGATTTTAGATATATATATATATATATCACACACACAATGGCAGTGAATGAGTTAATAGGCCCAAGACAGGCCACCACTCCCCCTCACATGTGTTTTTTTGTGTTATTTCAATTTACTCTTGGTTTAAGAAAAAAAAAAAAAAAAAGTACACATTTGAAAAAAGCACATACGCAGATGGCTGGAGGGGAATCCATGACACCATTTTAAACTAATTTGCAATGTGGCTCTCATTGGAAAACAAATAATGTACACTGAAGTATAATGACTTAATAACATCCTATGAGTACTCATGATGACTTGGTGCATCGCCAGCATGCCAGCCTGGCAGTGCGCGTGGAGGAGTGCGTGTGCTTCAGCAAGGATCTGAGCCTGGACATCCTGGAGAAGGAGACAGACATGGCCATCCAGTGTGAGCCAGATCGCTGTGGCCTAGAGGCTCTGCGGGAGGAGCAGGACCACCTGGAGGTGAGAGAAAGATGCCAGCACATGTTGTGATTATGCTGTAAACATCTGAAATGATTCATTTCTGGTAATGCAGTCCAGTATTCCATTACACTGATGTTGGATTATGGACAGTTTGCCCTGTGTATTTAAAAAAAGGGAAGTCCCCCCAACCCCGACTGTCTTATAGTCACCTCCAACACATTGTTCCACAGTCTGTTTCCTGTTGTGACATATTTTTTCACAACAACAACAAAAAAAGCCTGCCTTTTCTCCTTTGTGCTATGAGCAAGCTACATAGAGCAAGCAAAAGTTTGTTATTCCCGTGGGATATTTATTTGTGCTTGCATGAGTCACTGTTGTGTTAGCTCTCAAAGTGTATGTGTGTGTTTATGAGCAAATCTGGTAGGGTGTGTATGAGTGTCCACGGTTCACAGGGTTGGAGATGTGAAGTTGGGGATGGTAAAGTTCTGTGTGAGTCATTTTCTGGGCAGTGTTATGTTTATCACACGCACACACAGCTGTCTGTACTTGATACCTTTGAAAAGCAGAAATGACCTAATCTCCCAAACTGAAATAACTGTGCCGTCAGCAGACAAGCATCTACAACTCAGTGTTCTTGTGGCTTACTGTAGCTGAGAAACGTTATGAAGTAGTGGTCCCAGAGAACCCTCAACACTATTAATTACTGCCTCGTCAAAAGGAGGACAAAAAAATTCCAACTGCAAGCTAGCTATAGCGTGGCAGCCCATATGTAGACCATATGGGCCTCTAACTGAATAATATGCATTAAGCTATGGAGATGAGGTCATAGTCAGAGATACAATTGGTACAGGCTGTTTGAGTGAGTGGATTTGATGGGAGATGATAGATTCTTACTGTGATTCTCCACAGACTGACTACGAAATCATCAGGGAGGAGGTAAAGGAGTTGCAGGACCAGGCTTCTCGACTGAAGGATCTGTGCCCAGAGAGAGTGCACGTACTAGATGCAAAAATTCAGGCTACACTGCAGGCCTGGAACGAGCTGGGAAAGAGCGTGACAGAGAACAAATCACGTCTGAAAGAGTTTGCGCAGCTCCAGGACTTCTTCAGGAGCTACCTTGCCATGATGTAAGCAGGGCGTGAGGATGTTGTGACCCTTTTCTGGGCCTCAAGTTATTTCGTAATCAACTTTTGTGAGAACATCTGCCCCTTACAACATCTATCAAGGAAAGAACAGGATGTTCTCATTGTCAAGCACAGGTCCCTGGGGAAGTGTATAATTTAAGATGTGCTGAGAAGGTCAGAGCAAGTTTCCTGGGCTGAGTGTGACAGGGCAATGAATGTCTGTCCTACCAGGGAGAGCCTGGTCATTCTCATGCTTTGTGAATGTATGGTTTTTCTCACAGCCCTGTTGCTTGTCTCCTCCACTACCTCCCACCCCAACCTGATCTCTGAATAGCTCATGGACAGAAGACACCAGGTCATGCATTTTCTCAGATACCACCTTGCATTTTGGGAAAGACGGGCAGACATCACTGGTTGCAGAGCTGGATATGCAAATTGAGCAAAAGTTTGAGGAGTTTGATGAGCTGGCCGCCACAGGCAAAAATCTTTTAGACAAGGAGCACCACCTCACACAAATGGTGAGCAGGGTTTCACACGTGACTTTCTTTGAATATATTTTTGTTTTTATTTGGTTCTACTTTACGAACTCTAATGTCTTACAGGTAAGAGAGCGTATGGAGGAACTGAGGAGTATGCTCGGGTGGATCTTGGTACACTGGAGGGCTCAAAAGCAACAGTGGCTCCACAAGAAGAGCAGACAGGAACCTTCACAGGACAACATTTACTTTGAGGCGACAATGGGCCCGCCATCAACAGAGGTAAATGAGCAGAGGGACACTTACTGTAGAGACAGAATGAGTGAATGAAGGCTGGGGAGAACAATATAGCACCAGTGCATGTATGTTTTTGACAAGTGGAAATTGTAATATAAAATGACAAATATTTGTAGTTCAAAGTGTTTCTAAACCATTGTGTTTTTATGTTCTCTTTCCATGATACATAGAATTCAGCTCCTGAGCCAGAGCCCTTCCATTCTCATCAATCCCCAGTTGTCACCCCTACTGAAGACACAACAAAGGCAAGAAATAGCCAGCCATTGTGTTTGGTGCCCAGTCATGCTGAGAAACATAAAGAAGAGCCATCAGAAGATGGGTATGAGATCATGAACAGCATTGGACCCCAGGATGATCCTCCTAAAGCCAACGTGCTGGTGCTTAAAGAGGGCAGCAGCCCTCCTGTAGGGGGAACAGTCAACCTCATCCTTAGCTTTGGTAACACAGGGGACAGCCAGGTTCAGGTACTTGACCTGCCTGCTGGGACAAAAGAGGTAGTGGAGGAGACCTCTGAGCCTGTCCACAGGGTGAGAGACGCACTCATCATTTCACACTATAAGCAGCTACACAGTAATATGGGGCGTCACTATTAATGCCCACATTCACTTCTCTCCCAGAAGCACTGAAACAGATGATATTTGTTACTGTTCCTGAAGGTTAATGCAGTAACACGCATTCCCTGAAACCACACTGCATGGGATCTCCCTTCTTGACTGTCTTGCTGTTCATTCCCCTCTCTCCTTTGGCCTTCACATCTTCCTTTTTCCCCATTTTCTCCCTCAGCCCACTGTGCCTCAATCTTCTGCCTATAAAAACTTTTGGAGGCGCTGCCAGGGGCTTTTGGAAAATACTTTGGGTAGTTTAAAGCGAAAGAGAAAGATTTATCGGCAGAGTGCAAATGAGGTAAACTGCGCGGTGTGAACTGGCATTGCATGCTGCATCTCGAAGTGTACTGGGACTGCATGCCGTGTGTAGCTCTTTTCTTAAGGGAGCATGCTCTACTAATCTGTTACAAGACACAGCCAGTCTGCAGCTTCCCTGGCTTGTTTCCTTCGCTGTAAGTGAGACATAAGAGTAACGGGAAATAAGTCAGGCCGAGGTGCTATCATATTCATACTGACACCATCTCCAAAGTCGCTGTGGCTGGAAAATTTATAGTTAACATGAGAAAAGTGAGAAAAGAAAACAAACTGTTTTACTATTAAAACTCAGAGTTTCCCCACTTAACTAGAGTCGTAAATGAAAATCTAAAACCAAATAAATTCTGTTTTTAATGTAGTCCTTTCTGTTATGATTTTTAATGGGATGTGAAAAGAAAGGTGCTACTTTTACAATCCATTTGTAAAAATATAAACGTAATGAATAAAGTGATCTACCTGACATTCAATAGGTGAACAATAATGTTCTGTTTTCAGGAAAAAAATATTGTATTTACGTAACTTTTATAATTTACTTTAATGCTTGCAATAGATTTATAACAATACACCCCAAACCACAAGTTGTACAAAATCTGTGTATAAAAAGTTTTTCAGTTGATTTACATTTCTTGGGAATTTACACCGAAAATAAACTGTTATCTTTGCAGTATTCACTACCATATTTAAAGCAGTTTTGCTCTCCATCATGCATTCCAGCCTTAAAAGCAAGAGGAATGATCTCAGTAATCTTGATGCACTGAAAACAAATCTGTGTATTTTGGCAAGTCTGTCTTTGCAGTAATCTGTCAGCAGTCATCGTGCCTTTTCAGCTCATCTTGTATAAACTCAGATGAATTGTTAAGTTCCCACCAGAAAATCACACAATAAAACCTGAGCTTTTTCTTACTGTTAAACTTCTTTGGGCCACAACTTGTTAAATGAGCCAGGATTTAAAACTGAAAAGATTTGCTGACAGAGACAGAATGAGGGTGATGAGTAAGAAGAGCACAATCAGTCTTCTACCTACAGTGAACGTTGACAGAAGCTCTCTCTTCTTTGCTGTCATTTCACTACAAGCCTGATATAAACCTGGTCGTGTTTGACTGCGCGGCTGTGCTAAAGTTGTTTGAAAGCAGTGACCTCATCCTCTCTTCATATGAAAATCATGCTCCAAAATGACTCGCAGCATGAGTGCTCTCTCAAGTGCCAGCAGAGGTTCAGTCATTAGACAGAGAACTGTTGCTGAACTTCGAAGAAAAGCCCCCAGACTGCACACCATGATTTATAGTCTGGGCTTTCCACAGAAACAAGAGATTAGTCACAGAGTTGAAAGGTCAAGACATTACAGCTGCGTATGACGGCATGTGAAGCCACATATGATTCTGATTAAGTCCTGTAAGTGTGCAGTTGCAATAATGTTCATGTTCTTTGTCCTTACATCTAATGTTTTTGTCTTCGATAATTTTTTAATACATTTACATTGTTGTGTCAGATTCATGCATTCCTGAATCCGTTGTATTCTTGGATGTGTGCGATCATTGTCTTAGTCAATTTTGCTCTCATGTCATCGTCCATCTGTAACACATAAAACAGCTCTTGTTCTCACAGAGGGCTGCAAGGCTTCAGCCTGCAGCACGCATGAGTCTATGGTTAACCATTTTTAGTACAGTAATCTCACTAATATAAGAGCTTCCACACATACCTAATATACTTTTTTCTCTTTTTAATAGGTAAGTACCTACTTGCATGTCAAGGATAACAACCTGGCTGCGGCCCCTGTGTATGAGAGCATCACCTTGCCCCGCCAAAAAAGCCGCTCCACAGCCTCAGCCTCCCCGACTTTCTTGCCATCCTCCTCTTTGCCATCCTCCTCAGCACCTGCACTTCAGGGAACCAACGTAACTTTCCACAACACGACAGGGAACGGAGGCAGCTCCATCTTCAGCAGCATCAAGAGAATGGGCAAGAAGCGGAAGAGGAAGAGAGACGCGCGTAGACACACTATCCAGAAAATCATGGGAGTTGAGGAGCAAACAGATGGGATGCCTCATTGTACCTCTGAGACAATCACATACGACACACATACATGGCCACTGAAGGAACGTCGAAGGAAGAAGAAGAATGGGGATGGAGTAGAAGCCATTGCCTATATGAAGAATCCTTTGCTGAAGGACATTGATACAGAGTGTTCAGGGGAATACAGCATTACTCCATATGCTGTTTCAGCAGGACCCACCACTACACCCACAGCAGGTCAGGTGAAAAGCCACTGCAGGTTCCTCTCCTTGGGTTCTGTATTGAGTTTTGATCTACCTAAAGATATGAATCTCATTCCCAGCATTCAGGACATCATTACTATTGCCCCTCCAGAATCAAAAAAAGTAGCCGGGACTGATCCAGACCCTCACTCGCACAAACAAACATTCCTGAGCTCTTTCAGACAGACTAGACCCACTCCCACTGTCACGCATGACACTTCAGCTGAAAGCAGCTTTGCTGAGACACAGCTATCTACATCTCTTGGGAAACATCTTCCTGGTGTGGACAGCGGTTTACAACCTCCACCTTCTCCTTCTGTGGAGGAAGATGAGGATCAGACTGTACAATGTAATGATTTATCTAAAACCCAGGTGGCTCTTTGTGAGGAGGAAAAACAGGAGTGGGACAAAACATTGTCAGAGATTAAAACCAGCACAGCTGAGAAGGATGGGACTGTCCAGCCTTCACAGTTGCATATTTATGTGAACCAAACCTCCACCTCCACTACAGCTATACATAAACACGAGTGTCTTAGTGTTCATACACTCATTAGAGACTTAAATGGACATCAGTACCACAAATGTGCAAGACCCCACAGTTTTCATGAAGAGAGTCCTGGACTTCAGTCAAGCCAAGCTTCCTTCATGAGAGTCAATCTGAAGTCAACAAAGAGTGTTCGACAGGACTCTGTGGACTCTGGCATCTCCACCTCCAGCAGTCTCAAGCTTTGCAAAGATGATGCTCCACGTTCTGATAGCATGCAGCCTAAAGGAGTGGTGAGGAAGCTTATATCTCTTGAAGTGGGAGGTACAGAGTGCACTAAAATAAGAGAAAATGATTCAACAGGTCCACCTTCACGCTCAACAGTGATAGAAACAGAGCCTGTCCACCTTGATCACCAGCAGTTTGAGGAAGAGGAGGAAGAGCTAGAGGACATCTGGAACCAGACTACTAACTACAGGCAGAGCATTTGCTCAGACATCATGTACCAGCCCAATGAGGAACCTTTAGACAAAGCCAAAAAGACACCTTCAGATACAACCCCGACTGTGCTCTACAGAAACCTCGTCACTGCCTCGGCACCCAACCTTCTTGTGGCTGAATTCAAACTGCCCACCCACATTCAGAACCTGCTGGGTTATGAAAAGGGCCAGAGTCCCAAAGATCACCTTCCTCCACTGTCTATAGGAGACAGAAGGTCCTGGGCAGCTTTTCCTAACAGGGAGCCAGCCAGCAAAACTTCAGTGACAGTGAACGAGACTGCTTCAGATCCAGTGAAGCTACCTGATGTAGGGGACAATCAGAGATACATTTATCAGTACAAAGAGGATGAGGAGGAGGAAGAGGAGGTAGAGAAGGCAAAGGTGGGGGCGGAGGCAGACGAGCACAAAGGTTGCTTGAAGGTGAGGTCAGGGTGTGATGATCCCACATGACTGAGATTATACTGAAATTACAAAAAGAATTTTTTCTCACACATTGTGGTGGGTGGTCAGACAGACAAGTGTGTCAACAGTTTTTAACGGAATAGATTTAATTACTTTTTCATTATGTAAAAGAAAAGACAAAGACAAATGAATTCAAAGCCAAAGTAAATCAAAGCAGAAGTATATGCAGTTCTAGAGACTTAGTGCTAGGCAGGATAGTAGATTTTATGGTAGTAGATGTAGTAGAAACATGGCATATACTTTATATACTTTCGTATGTCAATATGGCTTGCACATTATGTGTAGTTACTGTGTGCATGTATACTGCTCTCACCCCAGTTGCATTGTAGGTATTCAAGGCAGTATAGCTACATTAAAAAGTTATATCTTCTCACCCTGAACAGGACCCGTCAGTGAGTCTCCTGTCAGTTCATATGGGTTTGGATGGGATCTGTCAGCAAAGGAAAGCCTCACAGAGCCAAGAGGACTTGGAGAAACCTGAGGAGCATGTGGCCTCAGGGTGGCACTGTTTCACCTCAGTGAGTGTTACTGCAGTCTGTAATGGAAATCTGGGCTCTTCTATGAGTTTTCTTTTTTCATTGATTTTTTTGAATTAATTCACTTCCCTTCAGAGTGGAAAACCTGAGCTGCAGTCTATGGAGGGGATGCTTGAGAGGAAGCACAAGCTGCAGCTGGGAGGGAAGAAAGTAAGAAATGTTTAAGCCAGCACAGTCAGCAAATGTAAAGCGTGCAGTCAGCACTACACACTCTTATCTTATTTTCACAGGCACCCTCCAGAGGTTGGAACTCCTACCACGCTGTCCTATATAGACACACCTTGTGCTTCTACCAGGATAGAAAGGAGACTCTGAGGGTAAGCCAAGAAATCACGACAAAAGGAGCCCAAGAGAAAAGTGAGGATTAATAATTGAAGTAAATAGAATGTGGTCACTGATGATTACACTGTGTTGTGCTGCAGAGTTCTGCATGTGGCCTGCCACTGAACCTCATGGGAGCAGAGTGTTTACCTTTCCCAGAATACACCAAAAAACCCAACTGCTTTCGATTAAGGTCAGATTGTAGCAGCTGCTGTTTAATAGAAATATACTGATTTAAAGGCAGTGATGCCTTTCCAGCAGCTGGAACGGTAAAAATCGTGTTTTCTGATCTTTAGGCTCCGTGATGGGTCTGAATATCTGCTTAATGCATCTTCACGCTTTATGATGAAGAAATGGATGATGAAGATACAAGCAAGCACAGGTAAACTAGTTATTTCACAGCTCACACTGAATTAATGTTCAGTATTATTATTCTAATTCATTTGTGTGTGTTTTTAAAGGTCAGACAGTGTGTAGGTCTTCAATATTAGGTGTCCCTTTTAATGAAGATCTCCCCAGTTCCTTGTAAGATGCTTTCATATAATTTGAATTACACAAAATCTTTGATATTAATTTCTGTAAAATAATAGCTTGCAATTCTTTTGTCCACAGAAAGCCCCCCTTCTGTTTTGGATGTCATGATCCAGACGGTTGCCACTGTTCCTCTCAACATGATGTCACCCAACTGTTTCCCAGGCACAACCCACCGGGTACCACCCAGACCAAAGAAATTGTTGTCCTCACCAGAGAGTTAAATCACATGACACAGAGTCACTTCAAGCGTTTGGATGAACATTTAATCTCATCCTCAGATGCGGGCTGCTGCGGTGAGAGCCTCTGCTGTGCAGACAAAAGCTGCATTTATCTGGGACCAGTTTAACAAATACCTCTGCCCCACTTTCGCACACGGCAATACAGAATAAAATAGACCCCATTCTCCACCGCCGGCTTCTGATTAGTCCCACTGGGCTGGTGGTTAGAGGATGCACTCTGTTACTTATTGTTTTACGTACAATTTACATTTGATTTATTTTAAGTGCAATGATTTTATCAGCTAATGTAGTATAAAAGATTTAATTTCACGGCTTTGGATAACCAAAGAACTAGTGAATGGTTGTTGCAGGTACAGTTGGTACCACTAGGGGGAGCTAAAGTATTGTCTACTTGCATATTAAAACAACATAACTAAGACTGGTGTTAATACAATAAAGGGTTTTGCTTTTCCTCGCTCCTCTGTCACTTTAGTCCTATTTTTAATGTTCTCTCTGGCCCTTCCTAGATGTTGATAAAGGCAGCTTAAAGCAGATGATGACTCACAGACTCTCTGGAGGCTTCAAAGACAACGCCTCTTCCTCTCCCCACTCCCCTTTATGCAGCGGTCAGGACTGGCTAAGTAGCAAGCGTCGCTCCCACTCCTTTACTTCATGTTAGTATGCAACTAGTAAAATACATTTTAGCATTTATAATCTATAATATCTGTGTTATTTCTTTTTGTCTTCTAATGTTTTCTGTTTGGTGTTTTTTGCAGCAACTTACCAAAAGATCAAACCCATGTTGCGCACCCCTGGAGGCAAAGGCCTGGAAACAGGCTCCAACTACTGTGTGACTCTGGTGGTGGGAGACAAGTCAACAGACAGCGCATCAGCAAGCAGAAGCTCTGAGCCTCCACTGCTGGCTTTGGCTGGGTGGGAGCAGGACAAATATCAGGACGCAGCTCTGAGGAGCTACGTGAGCCTGCCGCGGCCACGCAACAAGTCTGTCTTCAAAAAGTTCTTTGGGAAAAGGGACCTCTGAGTTTATCGATGATGATTTATAGAGATTGAAAAAATAGTTTCGAATGTGCAGTGCACATATTAAAAACAGTTACTACTGACCATATTTATGATTAAAAGACATACCACAGTTTTATTTTTGACGGATTTTATAGAAATCACTTAGCTGGCTTGAAAGTCCTTATATTAAATCATTTTTATGAGTGTTTATATTCTTTTTCGCTTTTCTTGTTCAAGCAAAAAGAAGAAAAGTGTATGTGTGCACTGTGTAGTTGCAGATTTAAATCTGTATTCCTTCTTTTTGTTTGAGTAGTATTTCTCTTTTTTTGGTAATCTTTGTATAGAAACCCACCTGCTCAGCAGACGGTCTGTTTAGAATCCCAGTGGTATCATCTTGACCTGGTTATGACCAAGTATTCACCATATCCTCAACTCACGATGCTCGTTGTACTATTACATCTTTACAGCTCCTCTGTTTCACATGTTTCATGTGTGTGCGCTTGTGTGTATGAGTTTGTGTGTGTGTGGTGCACCAAACTAATTTACTTAATAACCACAGATCAGCAGTTTGATACTGCCGAGCTTGTTTGATACAGATACTAATGTAGCAGAGACTATTAATAATAAAACATAAAAAAAACTTGCTGTGGTTGTGATTAAAAGAAATCATTTCTAAGACAGTTTTGCTTAAAATTTCTGTTGCTGGAGCTTTGTTGTCATCTCGGGAGGCTTTGAAGAGAAAAGGGATTAGATGAATAGAGAGATTAAAGGCCAAGCTAGGCTAAAATTATCCTCAGATCATTAGTCTTATTTTTGCATATGTAAACCTGACATCATTCAGAAGCACCAGATCCAGGAACTCTGCAGACATGGCTGCATAATTAGTCATGCATAAAGCATTTGCAACACTGTTTAGCATTACAAAATATCTACTGATTCCCTAAAAGATGCCTCAAACAGATGGCTTTGAACACAGAGTGCGCATGAAAATACACTGAAAACTGCAAAGTCAAAAAATATCTTAAAATGCTAATTATTTCCATGTGTGATGACCTATAGGACCTACATAAGTATGAGCATGGGCTGTGTTTGATCTATAAGAGCAGCTCATATCAGCTGAGGTGCAAATGCTGCGTCTGAAATTTTAATTTCAAATTTGAAAGTCCTCACACTTCATGCAGAGGCTAAAAATTGCTGAACTGTTAATTCAAGTGGAAGAGACTACCATGGCTGAACTGTTTTTGGGAGCAGTTTAAGCTGTGGAAACATTAGCTGAGCTGAGCTTGAAGTCTCTGTCCTTGATAACTTTCAACATGCACTAGTTACATGCAGACCTTCATAACATACTATGATTGTACCATTAGGCCTGCACATACACATTAAACTATATCATTTTACCCTGCAACCACTAAATAAAATTTGTGTTGAGTAACACTATCACTGACTTTAAACCCCCCCCAAAACAAAACAGTTGTGAACTTTTAAGTCAGACCATGCTGCCAAAAGTCACACTGTGGTCTTGGCACATACCTATACATACACACATGCACAGAGCAGCTACAGTAGCGTGTGCAATGGAAAAAAGTTTGAACAGTTTTGCATTTGTGGTGTAAATTTGTCAGAAGCACCCAACAGAGGCATTAATCACAGCAGGTCGACAATCTGTGAATCATTATCCACACGCTGTAGAGATGAATACCTCTTGACTCGACCCTTTCAATATCCTGCAAAGCTCTCCATATATTTGTTCAGTTTATGTAACGCTGCGATAATCTATATGTCATTAGAGCACTCTGCGGTGGAGGAGTTAATGATCCACAGTGACATTCTTGATATGGCATAAAGCTGCTGCATGTACATATGGCAGCTATTTTCTTGATGTACACTGAGTAGAAACGTTTGAGGGTTTTACTCTCTCTATATATTTTTTCTCTTTTGTAAAGTTTTGGAATGACGGACACATCAGCTCAGCGGCCCTGAGGGGAGCAGTACCAGCCAATCAATGGCTCACCATAACCCAGATCATTGTGTCCTCTTTTCCCTCTGACCTTACGTATCATCCACTGACAGATCCTGCTCCTTCCTCCACAGCTCCTAGGGGCTATTTTAACCTTCCTCTGAAGACACAGTGATGCTTCTGGAGGCTTTGAGTTTAGGATCATGTAGCGGAGCAATGGACACCAACTCACACGCATGCACCTCCGCTCTTTGTTTGATACGTTTCCTCTATCTAACCACTAGATACTGACCACAAGATATATCCAGCCCAAGGTGAAGCCAGCTGATGCAAAACTGACCATGTTCCTCTTACAGGATGTATGACTCCTCACACATGACACATTCCCACAGGAAATAGGTTAGTGGTTTCTCTTGAACAACACAGAACTGTTACATTGAAATAAATATACAGCTGTGCAACCCATTGTATGAATAGTAAAGGGGAAAATGTGCATTTCTGAGATCGTGGAAGGATTTATTTATGCCATTATTTCATGTTTTCTTTTATATTTGTCTTTCATTCTGTAAAGTGAGCTTTTGCAGGAAAGGTATGCTGGCAGCTCAGGCACAGGCTTTGAAATCCAAAACTGTCTGCCTCCAGCAGCCCCGGGGAGCCCATGAAGGTGAGGTAATGGGAAGAATGGTTTAGGAGCTATCTGCGGTGGGCAGCAGGGTGGAATAATGGTTAGGAGCCCGGATCAAACAGCGTAATTTCCACTGGCTTTGGATCCTTTCTGACATTAACTGCCCACCTGTCAGGATCCGCAGACTTTTGCCATACTTATTAGCACAGTGAGGTGTGGACTGACTCAGGATTTTTTTTTTTTTACCACTATGTGGTGTGGGGACAGTGGACTTGGATTACCCATTGTGACTTGGATTACTGCTGGGTTTAAGGCATTATACACAGACACGATAGCTTTTTGGTATTATCCATCCTGTCACAATACAAGGCTGTGGAGATGGATAGAACAGTAGCAGTAGTAGTAAAGTAGTTTCAGTGGTTAGTGTGTGTGGATTTTTACACAAATCTCTAATCAGTCTAATGATAATCCCCATGCAGCTGAGTTATAGCACCTAAGGCTCCTCACTCGTGGCAGAAGTAGAAACTAATTTTAAAGAAGTCCACTTCTGCTATCTGTGCACAGAGCCTTTCAGGTTTATTTGGGTAAACAACCGACTGAGTGAACTGCATGGCACAGATATTTGTGGAGCCTGTTTGGCCGTTGCTATGTGAATATTTGGCTTGTTAATGAGCACGCTGCCAGCTTTCTGCTTTCTGCAAGGTGAATTAAAGCTCAGATAGCTTTCTGGGAATATATCTGAAATTGCAAAGTCTGGTTGTAATACTCTGGGGGGGCCAGGTGAAACCTAGTGGCAAAAAAACCCAGTGAAAAATATTAAAGCTCACATACCCAGGCTACACTGACAAATGACCTTGATTTAAGGGGAGTATTGCTAAGTACTTACCATGTGCAGGCTTTGGCACAGAGAAATCTGACATCACAGATGTTAAGAAGCTTTATATATATTTAACCAGCTTAAAAATATTTAACCAGCTTAAAAAACTACAGGCAGATGTTGTTTTATTACAAGAAACTCACAAACCTGTCACAGGTTTAAATGAACTTAAAACACCTGAGTTTCCTAACGTGTTTGCAGCCGGTTATAATTCTAGACAACGGGGAGTAGCAATTTTAATACATAAAAATGTTAATTTTACAGTACTCGATACAGTTATAGATCCAGAGGGTAGATTTCTAATTATTAAACTATCAATATTGAACAAAAAGCTATGTATTGTTAGTATATATGGTCCAAATGTTGATGAACCCTCATTCTTCCACGGTTTTTTTAGTGCACTCTCTGAACACCTTGATTGCACACTCATTCTTGGCGGTGACCTCAACCTTGGACTAAATGAAGAAATGGATAGGCTCAACACAACAGGAACTCAGCGTAATTGGCAGTCCACAAATATAATCAAACAGTATATGAACGACTTTGGTCTTTGCGATGCATGGCGCTCTCTTCACCCCACCAGTAAGGAATATACTTTTTTCTCGCATGTTCATCACTCTTACTCTCGTCTGGATTATTTTTTGGTCAGCAGCTCACTGCTGTGTGACATTTCAGACACTGAGATTCATCCTATAGCTGTCAGCGATCATGCTCCTGTATCTTTAACACTAATGCACAAGAATAATACTACGCCAAGAAAAAACTGGAGATTTAATATATCACTACTTAAAGATGAAGACTTTATTAAATATTTTAAAAAAGAGTGGACTTCATATTTGAACTACTCCCGAAACATCAGCTTCTGTTCTATGGGAAGCAGGGAAAGCTGTGATGAGAGGTAAAATAATTTCTTTCTCATCACACAAAAAGAAAGAAGAAAACAAAAATATTCAGGAATTAGAAAAAAACATCAAATCACTAGAAGAAGCCTACGCGTCCCACCAAGATCAGGAAACATTGAACAAAATATGCAAAACAAAACTAGAATTAAATGAAACTATTAATAAAAAAACACAATTCCTTATACAAAGACTTCGCTTGCAGAATTTTGAACACAGTAACAAATCAGGTCGATTTCTAGCTAACCAGCTAAAAATAAATAAAGAAAAAATAACTATATGTGCTGCTAAAGATTTATCGGGGAACACAATATATGATCCTGGAAGAATAAACAACATTTTTAGGGATTTCTATGAAACTTTATACTCACCACAAATAAACCCATCTAAAAATGAAATTGATCTGTTTCTTGACAACGTAACTCTTCCAAAATTACTAGACAGTCAAGCAATGGAACTGGATTCGCCACTGACGCCAAGTGAACTCCAGGAAGCCCTGATAAGTATGCCCAATAATAAGGCTCCAGGTCCAGACGGCTTCCCTGCAGAATTCTACAAAGAATTCTGGACAATTTTGGCACCAGTATTCCACAGCATGTTGCAGGAAATCGAGGAAAAGGGCAGACTACCACCAAATATGAATTCTGCCAACATTAGTCTCCTGCTAAAACCAGGCAAAGACCCTTTATTTCCCTCAAGCTATCGTCCAATTTCTCTTTTAAATGTAGACCTTAAAATAATCTGCAAAGCTCTCTCAAAGAGATTAGAGAAAATGACCCCCCTCTTAATTCATCCTGACCAAACTGGTTTCATAAAAGGTCGGCACTCCTCAACAAACACTCGTAGATTACTTAATTTAATAGACTACTCATACGATAAAAACATCGAAACCATAATATTATCTCTAGATGCAGAAAAAGCATTTGACAGAGTTAATTGGAAATTTTTATTCGCAACTTTACACAAATTTGGTTTTGGAAACTCTTTCATAAACTGGTTAAAAATATTATACAATTCCCCAACGGCTCGTATCAGAACAAATGACCAGACATCCTCCAGCTTCTGTCTCCTGAGGGGCACCAGACAGGGATGCCCACTCTCCCCTTCACTTTTTGCAATTTTTATCGAACCTCTAGCAGCAGCATTTAGACAGGCTACAACAATTAAGGGCATAAAATGTAAGAACATAGAACATAAAATCAGTCTCTATGCGGATGATGTGTTGCTTTTTCTGCAAAACACACAAACCAACCTCTCTGAGGTAATTACTTTAATAAACTGGTTTTCAAGAGTTTCAGATTATTCAATTAACTGGCCAAAATCTACAGTTCTCCCCATTAACTGCTCCTTCCATAATTCTTCCTCTGCCCCACTGCAATCCGGAAATATTAAATATTTAGGTATTAATGTCTCTCCTAAGCTTTCAGACTTAACTAAACTAAACCACATCCCACTTCTAAAGAAAGTAGAAGGCGATCTGACTAGATGGAAATCTTTACCCATATCACTCATGGGAAGGGTCGCCACTATAAAAATGATGATCTTGCCAAAAATAAATTACTTATTTTTGATGATCCCTAACAAACCATCACAAGATTGGTTCAGATCTCTGGATTCATATATTTCCAAATTCCTTTGGAAAGATAAACCCCCGCGTATTAGCTTAAAAACGCTACAAAGAACCAAGGATAGAGGAGGATTAGATCTACCTAATTTTCACCAATACTTCTTAGCCAACAGGCTTCAGTTCATCTCAGAATGGTTAAAACATACCTTCTTAGTTGAGCCCTGGCTAGATGTTGAACAGGCACTATGCAAGGATCTAGAGATTTCAGACCTACCATTTATTAGCTCAAACATCAAAAGACATGAATGCTTTAAAAGTATCAACATCAGCTTTTCTCTAACAGCATGGTGGGAGTTTCTAAAAATAACGGAGTCTTCATTAATCCCATGCAAACGTACACCTATCTGGAATAACCCTGACATATTACAAAACAATAATATGATTAATTTCCCAGAATGGAGTTGTAAAGGAATTAAATACTTAGAACATATATTAGAGGGAACAGAATTTATTCCATTTGACAGACTAGTTGAACAATATGGGATCAACAAGACAAGGTTTTTAGAATATCAACAAATTAAATCCATAGTAAAAAAAAAAACAATTTAACCTCAGTCAAGTTGAATTACAAACACCACTAAGTGCGGCACATTTTTTTACTCTTAAATCCCCCAAATTATTATCTAAAATATACAGAACACTTTCTAAATTAGATGAATCAATATCCCTTCCTACTGCAAAGTGGGAAGCAGATTTATCAGTCAACCTAGACCAAAACTTCTGGTCTCAGATTTGCTTAAAAACTTTCAAATTAATTAAAAATCCCAGTCTGCAATTAATACAATACAAAATACTTCATAGAGTGCACTATACAGGTCATCGGATGTTCAAGATGGGCTTTACATCTTCCAACAACTGCTCACACTGTCAAGGCAATACACCAGACAATTACATCCACGCTCTTTGGTTCTGTCCACCAGTGCAAAAGTTTTGGCACGAGATATGTGAAGACTTATCAAAGTGTCTGAAATGTAACATTCCAACTTCCCCCTTAGTGTGTCTACTGGGCAGCTTAGATAATGTCACTTCAGAAAAGAATATAGCCCATATGATCTTCACTGCCCTATGCATAGCCAAGAAAACAGTCCTCATGAACTGGAAAAATAAAAATAATCTTAATTCTAACCAATATAGAAATTATCTATTAGATTACATTAGTCTTGACACAGCCTCTGCCACCACATTAGATCAATTGCTCTGGGCCCCTTTTATCAGCTCCATCACCTAGTGGGGGTGGGGGGTCATAGTTTGGTCCCGCCTTCACTGTTGTGATTGGTGAGGGGGTAGGGACAGGCTTAGGGCGTCGGGGGGTTCCCCGGAGGCATCTTCCTTGGGGGGCTCAAACCGGGGTAGCGGTCACGTCCGGTTGGGGGCTCTGTTGGCTCTCAGGTGACTGTTTCCTCGCGGCTGCGTGCAGCGGGGCTAGGGGAGGGTCTGTGCTGACGGACGTGGGTTACTGACCTGGCAACCTGACTGCCCCTGGGTGGGTCCGGGATGGGCGTGAGGTTCTGGGGGCGCTCCGTCTCTGGGCTGGGGCCCGGGCCGGGCCTCGGGGGCTTGGGTCCTGGTTGGTGTGTTGCCGGGGTTGTGGGCGGGTGGGTGCATGGGGGCCCGGCCCTGGAGCAGGGTGCCGCCGGTGCGTCGAGCCGCCTGGGGGGCTCTTCATCTGGTGGGGGGGATGGTCACATCTTGCAGGAGCTTTCTTCTCTTCAGGAACTCTCTGCGGGAGGGGGAGATACAGGAGAGGTGGAGGAAGATCTCAGCCTGGGCGTTTACCGTCTTATGTAGTCTGGAAGATGTGTGGATGGTGGGGTGGGTGCAGTTTTCTCTGTGGTGGGGTTGGGTGGACTGTCCAGGGCTCTGTGGAGCCGGAGGGCGCTACTGCACTGGGCCCCGGTCTGATGGGCCTGGGCCCCCCTTCCCTGGCGGGTCGCGGAGGGTGGGAGTGCCTACTGGGGTCAGCGGGGGAGCTGGCCCCAGGGAGGGGTTACCTGCCCCTCCCTTCCTTCCCTCCCCATCTCCAGCTGCCTCCCTCTTCCCGCTCCTCCACAACCACCCACACATGCAGGGCCTTGGAGTGGGGGTATGTCACCAGGGTGCAGGGGAGGCGTCGTTGCCCACCTCTCAATTTTAAATACACTTAGTCATTGAGGGCTAGCAGGAGGGACTATGCGCTTACCTGCTGCTCCATGGCAGGTAGCTCCATGCCCTCCTGGGTTTTAATTGCACCTTAGAACACATATGCATCAACACTACAATGAGCGGGTGGAGGGAGGTTTGGAGTCTTCTCCCACCCCCATTCTCTGCGGCCTGCTGGAGCGGGAGGGCTAGTAGGAGGAGTTGGCCGTCCGACTGCGGTCTGGGGTGTGGGGCCTCCCTGCTGCTGCGGAGTCGGGGTGGTCTGCCTCTCCCCACCGCAGGGAAAAGGGTAACACCACCTGGGTCTGGGTGCAATTCCCCCCTCCAGGGGCAAGGGTACCTAGACCCGGTTTGTAGAGTACGCTTGGGGAGTGTGATTGTGTGTACAGCGTCTCTTTATGTCTGTCTCCACGTTGGTTGAGTGTGGAGTGAGTGCATATGAGAGCATGAGGGTGGGAATGGATGTTTGTGTCTGTGTGTGCCTGTATGTCTGTGTCTATATGTCAGGTTGGGTATCAGACGCCACCTCTCTGGGGACACCTCAGGCCCTCCAAGGTTTGGAGGCCTATCTCCACCCACCACCACTTCCCCTGCCGGTGGCGGACTCCCTCAGGTGTCGGTGTGTTGGTGGTTCTTTGTGTCTGGGGGTGGGCGTCCGGGTACACACCGGCTCACTCCTTGGCGGCCGCTTGTCGGGGCCTGGGGCCTGGGGCTCGCTCGGGCTCCTTTGGAGGTGGGGTGCCCCCGGCCTCTCGGCCTGGGGCTCGGTCACTCAGGCGCAGCTGGGGGCCGGCGGAGCTCACGGGCGCGTCACTGCAACTCCCCCTGACTTCTGCTCCGCGGCTGCTGGGCGAGCCCTCATCTGGGACTCTCCTCAGCTCTTACTGGAACAGTGGCGCGGCTGCCCCTCTGTTGGTCTTCCATGGTCTCTTGTGTTCTGGGGGCCTCTGGATGTCTGGAGTTTTGATCTCCTCCATACCCGCTTCACACCCTGGAGGACGGGGCTGTGGCCCCCCCACACTCCCTAGCAGATCATTACATGGAGAAACCTTTGGAATGCAAGCATGCTGATCCACACAGGTATGCACACATGGGTATTCACAGACGCGGACTAAAGCTTTCTTGGCTGCTACCTCAAAGCACACTGTGCGCTGTCTATCTTGCGTGCTGCACAATATCGTTTATTATTTAGTAAATATTGATATCTATGGCTAGCTAGTTTATTGTGATGGTGCTTTGTTTTCTCTATTATTATGTTGCTCTTTGTTGTTTGCTGTCTCCTCTGTTTGTTTTTTTTGTTTGTTTGTTTTTTTTTCTCCATACAGGTGACCCAGGAGTTCTTTTTTTTTTTTTTTTTTCTCTCTCTTCCCCCCCCTTCTCACCGTCTCTTCTCCCCTTTGGTTTTCTTTCTTTCTCTCCCCCTCTTTCTCTCATTCATTCCCCCTGCCCTATTTATTAAAAAAAAAAAAAAAAAAAAAAAAATGACAAAGGATGAACTGAAGCTCTGCCATCACGTAATGTCGCATACTGCTGTTTCTGATGTCATTTAAAAAAAAAAAAAAAAAAAAAAAAAAAGAAGCTTTAGCCTCACATCTTACAATAAATCATAGTCATCTTGGGAAATAAATAGTGAATTTGAGATCTGTTTTTTGTTTTCTTTTTTTGGGAGAAAGTTGGACTTGTTGTTTATCTCCCACATGGTCTTTGAACAATATGTTAGATTCTTATCAGTAGTGCTTGGCCTTTTGGCCAAGGGCTTCTCGGACAATACATCATACACTCCCCGCCTCTACAGCTGTCAATGTGCCTCCTGGGCTGGTGCCACATAGTGCAATAAGTGGGGAGAAATTTCCTCATCTAAGCCCCCAGCTCCCCCACTCTCACTCACACAGCCCCAACCCTTCCCTCCAACCAGAAAGCTCCCTTTTGTCCTGGATTGTTTGTAAGCTCTTTGCATTTCTGTGCCCTCCATGTGCTGGATAAAGGGTGGAGGGTGTCACACAGACATCTGTCACAGAGATATGGTGAGAATGCATCTCTGCGATATGGATTATGGATTAGTTCACTTCATATTCATTCAAATTGTTCTACAGTGTGGGCCATTTATATGGATACACCGTAATAACATGGGAATGGTTGGTGATATTAAAGTCCTGTTTGTGGCACATTAGTATATGTGAGGGGGCAAACTCCTCAAGATGGGTGGTGACCATGGTGGCCATTTAGACGTCGGCCATCTTGGATACAACTTTTGTTTTTTCAATAGGCAGAGGGCCATGTGACACATCAAACTTATTGGTAATGTCACAAGAAAAACAATGGTGTGCTTGGTTTCAACATAACTTTATTCTTTCATGAGTTATTTACAAGTTTCTCTTTGTTCACAGCCATTGACATGTCGAAGAGGTTAACACGGAGCGGATCAAAATTGTGTTGATATCTGGTGAATGCAGTAACCGGGTCATTGCAGCAGATTTCAATGCAAGACACCCTACGAGACCACCCATCTCCCATGCTACAGTTAGCAAACTGCTTGCTAAGTTTTGTGAAACTGGTTCAGTGTTGGATTTGCCAAAATGTGGACGCAAGAAAACTGTCACTAACGAAGAAACATCAGTGGCTGTCCTAGCTTCATTCAGCAAGAGCCCACAGCAACGCACTCGCCGCATGACACTGGAGAGTGGCATCAGTCGAACATCCCTTCGGCGGATATTAGCTACTCACAAACGGCACCCTTACAAACTTCAGCTACTGCAGCATCTCAACGAGGACGACCCAGATCGGCGCACAGAATTTGCAGAATGGGCAAAACAAAAATTGGAACAGGACCCTCAGTTCACGCAGAAGATTTAGTTCAGTGATGAGGCAAACTTTTATGTGAAAGGTGAAGTTAACAAACAAAACCACCGCTATTGGTCTGACACTAACCCACATTGGATGGATCCCTCCAAGACTGTTGGAACAAAAAAGTAATGGTTTGGTGTGGTATATGGGGAACAACGATAGTGGGTCCATTCTTCATCATTGGAAACCTCAAGGCCACTGGATATTCGAAATTGCTACATGATGATGTGTTTCCCTCTTTATGCACTGAAGCTGGCATGTTCCCTGAGTTTTTCCAGCAAGATGGTGCACCACCACATTATGGGTGCCAGGTACGAGCATTCCTAGATGAACAGTTTCCTGGAAAGTGGATTGGTCGTCGTGGGCCAGTTGAATGGCCCCCAAGGTCTCCCGATCTGACCCCCTTAGACTTTTATCTTTGGGGTCATCTGAAGGCAATTGTCTATGGTGTGAAGATACGAGATGTGCAGCACCTGAAACTACGGATACTGGATGCCTGTGCTGGCATTTCTCCTGCGGTGTTGCTATCAGTGTGTGAAGAGTGGGAGAAGAGGGTTGCATTGACAATCCAACACAATGGGCAGCACATTGAACACATTTTATAAGTGGTCAGAAACTTGTAAATAACTCATGAAAGAATAAAGTTACATTGAAACCAAGCACACCATTGTTTTTCTTGTGACATTACCAATAAGTTTGATGTGTCACATGGTCCTCTTCCTATTGAAAAAACAAAAGTTGTATCCAAGATGGCCGACTTCTAAATGGCCACCATGGTCACCACCCATCTTGAGGAGTTTGCCCCCTCACATATACTAATGTGCCACAAACAAGACTTTAATATCACCAACCATTCCCATGTTATTACCGTGTATCCATATAAATGGCCCACCCTGTATATTGCCTTTGATGGAACAATCCTCACAGTACACATTAATACAGTACCTTCAAGCCCCCTGGCAATATGTCTATTGTTCCAGTTGCACAGTGGTTGTATATGAACAAAATCATGGTGTTTACAGAAAACCACAATAACCATATATCATAACATTACCATAAGACTGGGAACAAAACATAGTTGGTTTGTGTGTGTGTATTTTGACACATTTTTACCCTTATACATAGTCATACATTGGAGTTACATTCACACAGAACATATTAATCCTGTTATTGGGTGATTTGCGTTCTTTATTGTCGAGTACTAAAAGGTGCGTATACATCTGTGGCTGGCCCCGCCCTCGGATCCTCGGATCACAACACGGTGCATCTTCTGCCAGTCTATAAGACTGTACTGAGAAGAGAGAAAGTGAGGAAACACCGCATAAAGGTTTGGAGTGATGATGCCTCTTTAGCCCTGCAGGGCTGCTTTGACTGTACAGACTGGTCGGTGTTTACCGAATCATGTAGAGACATTAATGAACTCACTGACGTTGTCTGCGGATATATATCCTTTTGTAGAGACATGATTATTCCCTCAAAGGTTGTGAATTCTTTCCCTAATAACAAACCATGGTCCTCTAAAGTTCTTACGAGGCTGATTTACGAAAGGAATAAAGCTTTTACTGAAGGGAATACCTTGAAAGTCAGAGAAATTAGGAAGGAGATTAGATCAGAAATTAAAAAAGCTAAAATAAAATACAAGGATAAGGTAGAGGCGGAGATGGGTAGCAATAACTTAAGGGTGGCTTGGGCTGGCATGAAACACATGACTGGTCACTGTCTCAGTGACTGTAATAAGATAAGTCTCCCTGGTTTTAGTTCAGATTTTCAGTTAGCCAATGAGCTGAACAGATTTTATTCGAGATTTAATGATAACTATATTCCAAGGAATACACTTGATTCCTTAATAGAGAGCACCAGAGGCCCCCCAGTTTTGTTCTTTGATGAAAGAAGGGTGGGAAATCTTTTTAAAATGAGTAAGACTAATAAAAGTCCAGGTCCTGATAATATATGTGGCCAGGTGCTTAGAACATGCGCTGAGCAATTATGTGGTATTTTTTATCACATCTTTCTTTTATCTCTTCAGCAACAGAAGGTTCCAGAGGTATGGAAAAAATCAATTATTTCTCCAGTTGCTAAGACCACAAAACCTACATCATTAAATGATTTTAGGCCTGTCGCTCTAACATCTTTAGTGATGAAGTCCTTCGAAAAACTTGTCAGGAAGGAGATCCTGCAGCAAGTAGAGAAGCTGATAGATCCACTACAATTTGCATACAGGCCTTGTAGAGGTGTTGATGATGCAGTGGTCACTCTGTTGAACTTCCTTTATCGCCATCTTGATGGCGCCAAAGCTCATGCTCGGCTTTTATTTATTGATTTTTCTTCTGCTTTTAATACTATCCAGCCACATCTTTTAGTGGACAAGCTTCTTAACCAATTTAAACTTAATTTTAATCTCGTTGGTTGGATCTTAGACTTCTTAACTGATAGATCACAGTGTGTGAGAATAAACGGCTGTTTTTCCAAACAGCTGAACTCTTCCACTGGCTCACCACAAGGTTGTTGTCTCTCTCCTCTTTTGTATATTTTGTACACTAATGACTGTCGCAGCACACAGGCCAATAGGCATTTCATCAAATACGCAGATGACACAGTCATTGTAAGCCTCCTTCATGGTGAAGAGGATTCCCATGGGCCTGTTGTGGAGGAGTTTGTTTCATGGTGTGATCAGTCCTTCTTAATGATTAACACCTTGAAAACCAAGGACATGGTTATAGATTTCAGGAAGTCATCCCCTCATCCTGCGCTTACAGTGGTAAATGGTGCAGCCATTGAAATGGTGGATAGTTACAAGTACTTGGGGGTTGTTCTTGATAAGACCCTGTCCTTTGAGTCACATCTTGCTGCTACAGTGAAAAAGGCCCAACAAAGACTGTACTTTTTAAGGAGGTTGAGAGGTTTTAATGTTTCATCTGAAATGATGACTCTCTTTTATAAAAGTTTTATTGAATCTGTTTTAACTTTCTGTATCATTGCTTGGTACGGTAGTATGTCCATGGATAATAAGACCAGACTTAACAATCTGGTTAAAGTGGCGGGCAAGATTTCAGGGAGGTCTCAGGTCCAGCTTGTGGACTTTTATAACAGGCAGGTGCTGAGGAAGGCAACTTCTGTCCTGTTGTGTTCAGATCATCCTCTCTTTAACGATTTTCAACTGCTTCCATCAGGTCGTCGTTATAAAATGACTGCAGTGAAGACAAAGCGACACAAATTGTCATTTGTACCAAGTGCTATTATCTTAATTAACAACACTAAATTGTAAGTGTTGTTGCCATTGCACATTTTTCGATGGAATATCTAGGTTGTTTTATCAGGCTTATATTATATTATAGTATTTTTTTAATGAGTGTACGTGATGTGTTGGTTGTATGTTTGTTGTTTGTTTTGACATACTGCGAATCAATTTCCCATCAGGGACAATAAAGTTACCATTGACCATTGACCATTTCAGCTCTTTCAACCATTCCATCATTATTTTAAAAAACCAACCTTACCAAACTATCTATTTTACCATTTATTCGCTGCTTTAACCGAGTTATCACTACTGTGCCTTGCATTCACTTCATTGTTTGCACTGCTTATCCATTTTTAGCTCTGTATTCATGCTCTTGTGCTCTCAGCACATGGTGTTCAGGTGTTACAGCTGAGCTTTGTTAAAGTAACCCACAGTCTTTCTGTGCTTTCCCTGCCAGCAAGTGCCCCCGGCTGGGAATCACTTCTGTCAATGATATGCCCACAACATGACAGTTTGGACAGCATGGTTGCTAATTACATCATAACGCATCGAATGCATCCACACACACCCTTGATTTGGTACAACTGGCAAGGCCTTGGCTACTGTTACATAATCCATCTGCTGTCTTGCTGCAGGGTGCTGACAATCACCTTCCAGTCAGGAGAGCCGCCTCCCTCGGCGCTACGCTATGCTTTGCCTTGCCCTGCCCTGAACCGCACCGTCCACTCTGCAGCAGCTACAGCAACATCATGTTGCCATGTTTGCTGAAAGATGCGACCAGTGAAATGTTGACTTTGAAGCAGTTTCAGCGACTGCTGCTGGTGCCAGCGGATCCAGCCGTACGTCAGCGGAGCCCACAAAACAGATGCTGGCGCAGCAGCGTGTCTGGCGCACATCACAGCTGGCAGCTCTTTCTGCAGCCAGCCTGACAGGTTACATCAGTTATACAAGCGTTGTTTTTATTTATTTTTTTTTTTAAAGGGGGGGAAAAAAGTATTTTCACTTTGAAACGACCCAAAGATGCTTTGGTTTTGAGACAAACAGCTTTGCCAGAGGGTTTCTATTAAAAACCTTTATGCGACTGCCAGACTGTGGAGCTCACGCACAGAGAGGGAGAGATTCCACTTGCAGCGAGCTGATGCAAACAATCAGCAAACTCGGGAACTTTGAATGTACTTGAGCTACTTCACCTCACTCATAGCCACTGGCACAGCTCACCAAATTCTTTTAATATCTGTTTACTTGTAATCAAAATATGCATTTTACCTTTGCAAGCCTTCATAAACCACTTTGAAGCTTTTTTGTGAAAGCATGCCAACATCTCAAAAACCTTAAATCCACTGATGCTGTTTATCCTTCACTTTAATCTGACTACGCACTGATATTGATGAATATCGCATGACCGAGTGTGGAATCCACGCAAAGTGCAACATATTTATTTGCGCCGGAGAACACGAAAACACTTGCCAGTAAAGAAAATGAACAATAAATACCCGAGAAAAACAAACTGTTTATTTTTAAATTATTTTCTGTTCACATTAGACGATGAATAAACCATGAAAGGATGGGCTGCATCGTTAAATATTGATCGACTTTCAATGAGAACAGCCTCAGGTTGATGAGACAAACGGAGGCTCGCATAGCAAAGAGCTAAATGAGTCAACAGGGGCACGGCTTTGTTCGCCCCTTTATTAAAAACGGCAGCACCACCTGACTTTGTGGGGAAAATAAAATGATATTTTATACTAACAGAAGAAAAATGCCTTCTGATGTCTCTATAAATCAGTTAAACAATAAAGACCTGTTTTTGAGGCTTTGACGTATTCACCCAGAAACTGAACTATTTCCCCGCTGTCTTCCATCTCTCAATCAATTATTCAGCATGCACACCAGTCTGAGGCTGTATGAGAAAGGGGGGAAAAAAATTAATTGTTAACATAAATAAATGCATGCGACACACCAACTCCCCCAGCAGCCAGGGATGCCTCTAAGCTCAGGTTGCAACCCCAGTTGCAAAGCGCGGGTAGATCCTTTTAATCGTCTCTGGCTGTTTGAACTGTTCCAGCGCTGACACTTAGAAAACTTGTAGTCAGCAAAGAGCCACACGCGAGCTGCAAGGTTTTTTCCTTTTCAGTGGCTCCATACGAAGCTCAATATTAGGCTTTCGACTTTAAACATTCCTGCAGTGTCTCTAAGATGTCTTGTAGAATAGCATTTCTGTTCTCCTTAGACACCTAAATGGGAAAAAGAAACAAGTAAACATAGAATTTAGAAAGTGTTTATAGCCTGTGTAAGCAGAATATACAGCCATGCATTAAATACAAAGATTAATATGAAATAAATATAGAATATAATGTCCAATGCCTAATCTGACCTGTTGTAATACAAGTAAAATTACCAATGGTAGGTCTTTAAGTTCATTCTGCCTCATGCAATAACTCCCCCAGCCTGAGAGGGAGTACAGTGAGTAGTTTGCATGACAAAATCCATAACTGAGTCTTCCGTGAAGAATTATTTTGACATTTGAGCCCTCCCTTTGTTGTTAAATCAGTCACGCATGATTTAGAGTTAATCCTGCCGTAGAGGAGGGATAATGCAGGGCATGGCCCCTGTATGTTAGTGAACAGACTGCTTCCTAAGGCCAAGTGGATGCAGTCTAAGCAGAATCCTATAGCTATCAAAATCTGTTTTAAAATAGCAGGGGAAGCATACTAGGATTATTTATACTCACAGTGAACACCTTGACGTCCCTCCTGTTCCGCACCTCTTCGACCAGCCCCAGGGGTTTACCTTTAGGGATGGGGATGGTGCCCAGGATGGTGCAGGAAGAGCTATCTAAGGTCTGTCTCACTGCCCTGATGAAAGACTGGCTGAAGAGCTCCATTTTCCCAATCTCATCGATGACAAACACCTTCCTGCTGCTGCTGCTTCCATCCGCCGAACCAATCTGGAGATGAACGATGCAGACATTACATGGAGTAGTGGGGCTCAAGCTAACGATTACTTTGTCACCAATTGATCTTTAATTATAATGTCAGCCAATCCTTTGGTCTGTAAAACACCAGAAAAAAGAAAAGAGAAATTTCCTAGTTGCTTAAAATCAAGCACAATCCATCGGAGGAGATATCTATTCATTTAAGCACTAAAGACTATTTTGGATGCTTAGTTTGGTTAGTTAAGGGAAACATCTTTTACAGGCAGACGCTCGTCGTTTTAATATTTCACGTATGACTGACACCGAAAGCGTTTTGTGTGATGCTACACTGCAGATCTGCTGTGATTACAGAGAGAGTGAGATGAAAGTGAACCACGCGCTGCCGAGGCACAGACATCTTTCTTTACAGCGCATGTGTAGGCGTCACTCCAGGTTCACTTTACATGCCGGATTAATCACGGTCAGTGACAGCCAGACGGCACCACGAACACTAAAAATGTCACTGTGGAATTTACGTGTTTGCAAGCTTACAATTATTCCATCAGTTTTCAGAAAAAAAAATCAAAGTGGAGGGGAGAAGGGAGTCTTTCGCTTGCTGTGATCTACTGATGAGGGTGGCTTTAAAAAAAGCCCATGTGCTGCTTACTTACATTTCTGAAGAGGGGGAGAGCCAGATTTTCAAATGAAGGCAAGTCGACCACATACTGGCCAACTGTGTACTCCCGCCTGCCGTGAGGCTGGCTGTCTCTACTGTCTCTGCAAGTTAAAAAAGAAGTGAGTCAAAACAAAGTGAGAAAAAGAGAGCAGGCAGTTTGAGTGAGACTGCATGACAACACCGCTACCTGATTCTGGACAGGTGGCCCCTCGCTCCTGTCAGGGTGACCACATCAAAGCCGACTCTCCGGCCCCCTTCCCTGACCTCCTCCGTGTAAAAGCCTTCAGCTCCCACTCCTGATGACACTAAAGCCTCGCAGGCTTTCTGGACCAGGGTGGTTTTCCCCACACCTGAAGGCAAAACAGACAAACTGTCGAACAACTGAAATATCACCGTTTCAAGCGGAGGGATCCTGCCTTAAGTATTACTATGGTAAAACAATGTATTTAATCCTTACAGCTCTCAGACGATTAGGTAGCATAATATATTTATGTAAATCATCAAAAATATGGCGTCACTCCATCGTTATAATAATACTAAGAATAATAAACACAAACTAAACTAAACAAAAAAGGCTGAAACGTTAATTGGGTTTGTTACCCGAATAAGAGTAACTGGAATAAGCTAACCTTCATTCAAATCAACGTTAAGACTGACTTTTTCTTCGCTGGGACTTAAAACAGCTGACTGACCGCTTTAGATTTACAGCGACTTTAGCTTCAGCAGCTGGGTGCACTCACTGCTGACTGTTACCTGGAGGTCCTGTCAGAAATACGTGCTTGAACATTGTGGTTTCCACCGTCCAACGTGTTCCTGCAGCTCTTCCGGACACAGAGTTGACGCATGCGCAGTAAGAGGTAAAACTTAGGACGGCACATTTAACGATTTTTTTAAATGATTTTTTTAAAAACCAAATCATCTATAAAAGACAAGTTAAATGGGTACATTTATAAAAGAAAATGTTTGCCATAAACAACTTATTTTTCTTTTAAAAATAAAACTTGGGTTTTGTACAACTTTAATATAGAGTTATAGAGTAGTGGATCAACAAGTCCAACATTTCCAAGTAAAAGTTAGTGAAGTATACGGTTGAGTAAAACTAACATTTTCCGAATTATTAAGGTGCAGCTGGATAACTCTTTTATGCAAGATGCCTTGTGAAATGCCAAGACTGCCCAAATCTTATATAAATAATATTGCTTGAAATCCATCAAAAACACAATTTAAGTAAAACGTGTATTTAAGTCTAAAATGTGATATAGATTACTATTTGTTTGAACTTGTGTTGCATTTCTTTGCCTTTGTATTCATTCCCCTATTGATAACGTTCCAATTTTTCAGTTTTATCCATTGCAAAGTTATTAGTTTAAGTATGCATTCGTGTGTTTGTGATTATCTTCAGATATGTTAGGACAGCCATTTCAATTGTGGATCTGACAACAATGGATTAATATTTAAAAATTTGACTTCACAACACACTTTGACAGCCTGCCCTCTGAACACGAAAACAGAAACACATAATGAAATGTAGAAAGAAAATATTGAAATAAACCAACTTCTAGATAGGATGACACATACAAAGAAAAATAATAGTTAAATACGTATGAACAAAGAAATTTAAACAGATAGTAATTTAAAAGACATAATTGAAAGTGGTATGAGGTTGTATCATGCCTGATAATTTATCTGTATACATATAAATATTATTTCCATACAGTCTTTGTTTTCCTTGTCAAATGATATGAGGGGATAAATGGAAAGTAGCAGGTGGAATTTAAAGGAAATGCCCTGAAATCAGGAGTTGCTACAGGACTTGGAGATTTTCAGCTTGTGACTAAATCTGCTGATTTGGCGCTTTTATGCTAAATGATTTGCATAAATGGCACGCTTATAGAGATTTTTCATCCTCTTATATGTTATCTAAAGACTCATGGCCCAAAGCTTAATGCAATTATCTAGTAGCTCCAGTATTAACTGAGTGATTAAGATAAAAAATGACTACAAAATTTCCAAAAACGTCTTTATTCAAGAGCATTTGCAGACATTATGAAAAGGAATTAAATATACAAGTTGATTTCTTTGCTACATACAATACTACAATTCTTGATGTTACCATAGGGTATATTTATATGCTTTTTTCCCCTTTACATAGTGTACCCAGGGAGTTTGCTGGCCACTAGCTCAGAGATATGCTGATACTCTTTCCTGAAATCCAGAGATCCCAGTTCATCCTCCAGTTCCTCTACCTCCTGGGGTTCAACGGAGGACACAGAGTCTGCAGACAATCCTCGAATGGGGATGCTGTGGTTGGCTAACGCGCTCGTCTGACCTCTTGATGACATCAAACTCTCAGTGCAGGAAGTCATTTCCACTCTGCCACTCGCTGACATCTGCTTTCTACTTTGCAGGGAGGCTGACCTGTCTCTGTCACACTCATCAGAGGAACAGCTGAGGGCAGAGGTTTGGGTACGAGGTCGGATGATGTGTGTACCCCTCAGAGTATGCTTTGGAGAGCTGGGGGCTTTGATGGGCACAGGAAGGGGGGCTGATCTTCTCTGGACGCTGTCGGATTCCGAATCAGAGTTCCAAAAGCGAACTGGAGACTTTGGAGTCTTTGCTCTGGAGGGCTCGGGGCTGTTCAAAGGGTCAGGAGAGTAGGCATCACTGGGCTCGAGACTGTTAAAGTCATCAACATAGTCTGCTTCCTCATTTCCAGCCCAGCTGGAGTCTGAAAATGAAGACTTTGAGCTGCTGCGTCTGCAGCTTCTTGAAGATTCAATTTTATCTCCGCCCCTGTCAGATTCAGACTGTGATTGATCTGATTCGCTGTGATGCTCGCTCTTGTCTTTGCTTTGGGGAACACTGTCAGTATCCACGCTGGGGATGTGAATACATTTCGAGAGTGTTTCAGAAAGAAGAGCCTTTTCTGAAGTTGTCGGAGAGCCTCTGCATTGTTTACCCTCGACTTTCACATGCTGTTTTAGTGTGACTGTTTCCTGTAGCGCAGAATCCCGGCTGATGCTCTGCATCAGCGTCTCAATATTTTCATTAAAATCAGAGCTCCTCTTTATTACTGACTTCCTTTTTCCAGACTTAATGGTTTTATGACCTAACCCAGTCTTTTCGTTTACTTGTGTTTTATTCTGTTTTAACTCCTCACATTCACGACGGTTTACTCTGAGAGGAGAAATCTGCTTCAGCCTTAGATTAAATGTTTTAGTTGTTCCACACACAAGCTTCTTCCTGGGTGATTTACATGAGCTTTTATTCTCAAGCAACATATTTTCTTTTTTGTCCTTTAGTTTTACAGAATCAGGTCTAACTATATGTGTGGAAACATTTCTGGAGGAATGAAAGCGTCTCAGATGAGGAAAAGTTTCCTGTTTGGTTTTCTTCAGGGATTTGGTTTGTGCCTTCTGTGGTGTGTTTTTAGCTGAAAGCTCTGCAGAAGCAGGCCTGTATATCCAAGCGAGACTGGGGTGAACAGTCAAGGGCTGGTTGCTGTTTAGCTGTGACAGTTCAACAAGCAGAGCGTTTAGCAAAGGCATCCGCTGTAAGGCTTCCCCGAGGACATTTGGAGGCATTGTGCTTGTTTCTTGGTTTCTTATTTTCGCATCGTGTCTCACTTCTGAATGCATCACTGGAGAACTTGGACTTTCCACTTCCTTTTCATCCACTTCTTCCTCTGAACATGAATCTTCAAAAACAGGAGCTTCTGAATCCAGAGTCCATGATTTGTAATCACCTTGTTCATTTACTCCTTTTTCCTCTGCAGAATAGTAAAGATGTGGGGGACAGAATACAGTTAAATCCTCCTCAGAATCATTTTCAGCTTCGTCTTGTGGTCTGTGTTCAGTACCATCAAACACGTCATCGTCTTCCTCCTCCTTTCTATCTTTACTTAACAAAACTTCTGCATTTACCTCCCCTTTGCTTTGGGCTTTTCCGCTACACTGTGGGGTTGGTGAGCAGACATTTCCAGAGTCAGGAGGCTGCGATGTAGACTTGTTTGTCTCCTTGACATGTTCTTGTGCCTGCTGCCCTCCAGGCACTCTCTCCCTCTCTGTGATGTGTGGCAGCAGACTCGCTCCTAGACATAACAGTTTATAACTCAGGGACATTGCTCCGACTTTCTCCCCCGCGAGGTTGCATATAGAGACAACAAGCCCCCTTTCTATGTGATAGGAGGGACTAGAAACCCCCCGTTCAGTCACATCCTGCCTGATTCTGTCCATCGCTTTAGCCAGTGATATCATACAGGAGCCGACTAACTTGGGACTCTCCTCTGTAACATCCAGCACCATACCATACAGCGGGGTGTTGGACAGCTGTACGTGCAGTGAGTTTAAGTCCATTTTGAAGAAACAACACTTTCCTCTGTTAAAGGCGAACATTCCAGGTTTCTCCTTTTCATTGTGCCCGGGGTTGTTACTGCTCCCGCTGATCTGCTGGTGTTGCTGCTGTGACTGATAAATTAGCAGCGTCGGAAAGTTCAGGAGTGTGACTCCCAGAGCCAACTCGTTAAGGATTTTACAATTTTTCTCTACTCGAATGTATTCCACTAAAAGCTCCAATGAAAACAGAGTCTCTGGATTATCGCTGTTTAGTTGTCCCGACATCCCGAAAGCTGTTTGGCCACAGAGAACCAAAGGGCTAACTATCAAGACGTCAGATAATCCGCTAACAAGCGCTTTTAGCTTCCATCGGCTTCCATGGAAACAGCTGTCGCAAGGGTTTTACGTCAGAGCGCGAGATTTGTGGGAAATGATGTTTCTCTACATACGGACTTAATTAATTAGCCAGTCGACAATTTCGGGGGAGGTGGTTTTTTTGCGCGTTTTATTTATTTTTCAATAAAATAGCTATTACTTAAATTTGGAGCGCTTGTTCACAAGTTTAAATCGAGAAGCATAGAAAGCACAAAAACCGATAGACACGGAAAGAAAAGCGATATTCAGGTAGTTCGAGGGAGTAACTTTCCTGCAGTTCACCAGATGGTGCCACTGTGGGGCTTATTGGACTTATACCCTAAAATAGACTCGTGGCAAATAGCAACAAGGCCACCAGACTTAGTTTGCAGGACAGTTTCATTAGACGCCTTTAGGTTCGTGTGGGGGGTAGGGTTTATCTGGTAGTCTTCCTTCAATATTAACCTACAAACCTATATGTATAGGTCATCACAGGGGAGCGGAGTAGCGGTGGGCGGAGCCTCGCTGCGTGTCGTCATCACGCAGAAAGGTGCTGGATGGGTATCGCTATGGTCCGTGCTACTTCAGTCTGCCGGAGACTGAAAGGGGGAGATGTGAGAGCGACTACGGCAGCTTCAGCTGGTTTTACCTTTTACGGATAACTAACGCCGTTAACAACCGGGACAGGACACCGGCTCGGATTTGAAGGTAAGGCTTGCACGCCCTTTTTCGTTCTACCTCTGAAGGTAGCAACAAAGTAAAAAAGTGAAGCTGGGGAACTAAAAGCGGGGAGCGCTGCACACGGGCAGAGTGGCAGAGGCGTACAAACTCAGCTGGCACGTCGATGGTAATGGTGAACACAAAGGATAAAGTTGATTTCAAGCACCGATGGTGGTGCAGTCCGAGCGAGGGGTGGAGGTTATGATGTTTCAGGAGTGGACTTTATGTATATATATAACCTATATTTGTCTCTGTTCCTTATGACTTATGCTGCTGGTCAGTTTAACTGGATTCCTGTTTGTTTACTCAGGACATTGCAAGCTTTACAAATAAAGCAGTTTCAGCGTAAAACATCTTTATTTTAACATTCTTGGAGACAGAGTGCAAGCTTCTTATTTCGGTGTGATTTTGAAGGAACTGTGTGTTTGATAACGTTTACTTGTGGTAGTGGTGATGGTTTGTGATGGGGGACGTGGGGGCACAGTGGACTGGAGTATTTTTGAATGAATCTGTTTTGAGTGGCGTGCTTCCATTAAAACGGTGGGGGGCGATAAAGGCAGCTTTGTCCAACTGGCCGTGTGTAATAAAGCCTTCACTTGCTTACCAGCCCATATGCTCTCACCAACCATATTTAATATTTTCCTCCGAGAACCTGAGTGGGATATGTTTTTTTTTTTTTTAATGTAAACAATTTGCTGTTGTGTTTTGTGTCCTTTTTGTGGTTTTACTTTGCAGCAGGTTGTTATTATGAGCAGACAAAAGACAGTTCCCCCCTCCAACAGTCCCGGTTGTTTGGTTTCTTCATAAATAATATCTGGCAGCCAGCTTCTACACAGCATATACAATCTTGTTTGGTTGCTGGCCGCTTCTGTGACCTATTCAACATACACTGCACTGTATACTCCACTGGGAAAGTAAGTCCAGTGTTGTTTGTCCTTAAGCACCGTATCCTTCCTGCAGGAAGTTGAGCCTCCACGGTAACTAAATCCCCAATAAAGGAAAATAAATAGGCCCAATTCTCTGCTGATGGAAGGCTACAGATACGACTAGGTGCTAGGAGTGTAAATCCTGAGTTTCTATTGCTTAATTTACAGTCCTCTGCATGCGTTTCCTTTTGTCTTTGCAGCTTACATCTGACCACATCAAGCATACATAGTTCTCTGCTCCCGGAACGCTTAAAATCAATAAGGCACCATTATTTTTCACAGGGTTTTGAGTCTGGGAAAGATTAGTTTTCCAGGGGATTTGCCGAACTAAGTAGGCAGAGAAGTGTTTTAAGATGGTATGTTCATGGCCTGCTTTAATGTTTAACTTTTTTTTCTTTCCTTTTAACACTAAAAATGCTTGGCTTAACTGCAGCTGTCATAGGTCTGCATGTTGGGGAAGCAACCTGAACGGGTGCAAAGATGTCTGTAATGATGTGTGGAATATTAAGCAATATTATGCATAATAGTCAATTGTTATTATTCTTTGTACATATTGGAACCCTAATCCCTTTTATCTTCTCATTCTCGCTATCATCATGCACATATTTCTATTAGGCTACCTTTCTAGGTTGGATTAATGTCTTTTGTTAATTTCTGGCTGCTGAGTTTTACATTTGAAAGTTACGTTATAGAAGCAAATGTAGGGTTTTTTTTTTCAGATGATAAAAGATGAAAGATAATGTAGATGAGATTAAGGGTCCTGGGTACCCCATCTCACCCCCTGTCATTGGCACACTCCTGGAGCAAGACTTGCTCAGCAGCCACAATAATGACAGTGCCGTGGTAACTCCTTCAATCTTAATTTGAATAGGGATCTGTTGTGTTCTGCCATCAATAGGTTGCTGAGAGGGCCCCAAAGAAGAAATATGTGCTCATCTATTTCTAACAGCGCCTTCTGCATGACTAACCAGACAATGGGTAATTGAGCCAGATAGATATGTCTTTCAAAATAAAGTTATGTGCGCAGCTGAACAATAAGGCACCTGTCAGGTCTGGCAGAGAAACGGCTTCCTGTGACATGCCCGTGGGCCATATCCAGTTGTTATCATTGCAGAGCTGTTTAGGATGTCTTCCGGGCTACTGGGCCTGGAGTCGCCTAACTAGAATTACAGCCATTATCCTTGGGTTGTGTCACAGAAATTGTCTGTGAAGATGTTACTGTAACACATTGATTATTTAACAGTGTTGGCGGATATCAGTCTTCTCACATCAGTTGCTTGCTTGGGATGTTTCTTTTCTTTCTGTTGTTTCTGTTCCCACGGTGGTTTCCTACCAGCATGCTGACAAGTCATAATTTGGAAAACAGCAGAAGTGAAACAAAACTGCTAAAGGTCTTGTGTTTAAACCAGGGTTTTGTTTTTTTTTTAATAATGATGATGCATTTCCCGCCATTGAAGGATTCTCTTGCAACCATTTCCAACCAGTCCCACACCCCTTTCATGTGATGAGGATCAGAAACCTCGTCTGGTGCGTGCCAGCTGACTGGCTGGCTGGCTAGCTAGGAGTCACAATGGGTCTCCCCAACCAAATCCTGTTGCTTCAAAACCAACCAACCAGCAGACAGGGGATCACATGCTGCCTGCTCATGTTGTGAGAGCCACTCTTTCTCTCCACCTTTTTTGCCAGCCTTTGTTTTGATTGCGGTCTGGATTTATGGAAGGATTTAAGTCAACTCACCGCTGTCAGGACAGCATAGATGAAGTCATTAGGATAATGTTGTTGTCGTTTTTTGTGAATTTAGTCTTTGCTCCACTTGGGGTCTGTTTGTGATGGATGTGGGTGATTCACTAAGCACTGTTCATAATGTGCCCAGAGTAGACAAAAGCTTCCTTTTTAATTTGGGATTATGAAATTTGTATCGCTGATGATCGGGTAAAAGCACCAGAACTATCATCAGTACCCCTCATTTGTCTGGTAAACAATAAACCTTCCACATGGTTCTCAGAGGAGTATTGAGATATCTTGTTCTCGCTGCTGATCAGCATGGTGATTTTCCTATTGGGTTATTCATCAATTTTGTCTGCACTGTGCACAGTATGGTTTCTTAATGTGCAATCATTGTAATAGTATTAAGGTGCTAATTTTCTTGCTTAGTCACTGGTTTGTGTGGTTTGTGCCAGTATTCATCTCAGGAAATCACTGTGAGAACAGGCCTTCCTAGTTCCATATTTCCACTCCTTATGCAAGATGGGCAATTGAGACGTTATGGCTTGCGGTTTGTATCCTGGGAACATGGTAATAGCCTTGGTGTCTGGGACATGTATCCTTTGTTAATCTTTGTTGACCTTACTTTGGCATCTGATAGCGTCAGCAGGAGTGAAGGATGCTATACGATGTTTTGAAGCTCCTTGGCTCTAAGTCAGACAGTGACTAAGGAATGGCATGTTGCATTTTATATGCTTAACACATTACTGTTGCTTGTCATGAAGACCAGCTTAACCAGCGTTGACCTTACCGTTTAACATGACCCCCACATAATTTTCAAAACCAGGCTGTATCCTGTTTGCATGACAGACAGATGTGATGTTGACTACATGGCAGTGGTTTACAGACAGCAGACTGTACAACAATGCTTTGTCTGAAAGAAAATTGTTAATTGTCCACATGCCAGACAGAATTGTGAAATATGGGGCTTCTTGGTCTCGGTGAGGCTGCCTGTTTAAATAAAAGACTTAATAATTTAATATAGAAGGAATATCATTGCCATACTTATTAGCCATTCCCTCACCTCAAATCACAGGTTTATCCATACAGTCAGTATGGTGGTTTGTTAGAGTTGTGAGGGTTGTTGTTTCACCAGACTCATATTTAACATTGACTTTTTAAAAACGAAAATTAAAAAAGTCCCGTACATTATAGATTTGCAGCTGAGAAGCATGTGGGCGAATGCTTCTTCCTGCCCCAATGAGCTATGCTCACACTCACTGTGTTTGTACCATAAAGGCTGGAGAAATGCCAGTGAAAGTTATTTATGTGCTTTGTCTAAATGTTTTGTCGCTGGTCTGCAATGGAGAGGATAAGTCCTGGCTAGTCACTGACTTGATGGGAGCCAAGACCGGCAGTGACCCATAGGTTAAGTCAGTCTGTGTTTCCCCCGACAGGCCCGCACAATCGGGACAGCTGACCTCTGTTGTTGCAGCCAGCCCCCTTTGGGAGATAAGGAGGATTTGGTGCCCCTGTGCATACCTCCTCCCTAGTGGAAAAGAATAGCCCTGTTTAAGTAAATGGACATGACTGGGTGAGGATGATGCAGACAGAGTCCAGACAGGATGTCATTTCTGTACACTTTTCTATCTTCGTCTGTTTATTGGAACCTCAGTATATCACATGTGTCACACACAGGAAGTGGAACCGGTTACTTGTTAGGAATGTTGCTTTTACTCTGTTTGATTAAATGTGTGTCTAATTTGATTGGATCACAAATTGGTTGTAGTTTTTTCACCTGTGTCTGTCATGTGTCATTTGACTACTTCTAATAGAAAGTCAAAGGCCCCCGTAAACAGTTGCTTCTTCCACCTATCATCAGTCAAATTTGATTGGCAGAGACCAATCAACTGCAGTGATATGCAAGTAAGGCTTATTCCAACTGTAGGAACGATGCATATGATTTTGTATTTAGTGCTGTCCACTTGGAATCTGATCTCTCTGTCTTGCATGCACGCACACCTATTGTATCAGCCCAGAGATCCAGAATCAGCGTTTCCCTGTTGTTTTCCCATATTACTCAAGATATTGTGTTTTCCCTGATACAAATGTATATAATAGTCATCATGGTATTCCTTGAAAGTACAGAAAACTGCTCCTGTAGTCTTAAAATGTGGGCCAAAGTGACACAAAGCCCCTCCCGTGCATGCATCAGTGTCCTTGACTGTCAGATCGACCTGGGATAAGCTAAGGCATTTTAAGCGTTAAAAGTGCACGACTGGTTTCTGATAGAGGATGATTGTAATTAACAACTGAAATGGAGCAGATCCGTGACAGATGTGCCATAAAGTGCTCGGGCTTTAGTGTGTGTGTGTGTGTGTGTGTGTGTGTGTGTGTGTGTGTGTGTGTGTGTGTGTGAATCACTGAGGCATTGCTGCTGGGGCCAGTATCCTTCACTTAACCTCGTGAGCACACTGCAGTGCTTCTACACTGTTGTTGAGCACAAGGTTATGACAAAAATCATTATAATCTACATTGGTAGGAGGATGGCTTCAATGAATATCGCACTGTAGAGCTTAAGCGGTAACAAAAGGCTCAAGTTTTAATATTAGAAATATAAAATGTATGTCTAGACAGCGATGCAGAATTTTAACTCTTTTTCGCTATATGATAGGATTATTTTGTTTTTCTGTGTGTTGCCCTGTTGTGCCTTGTTTGCAGAGTGGTATGTGCAGGATTTCTGTTGTGTATCAGCCTTTTTCAAAAGGAAGGAACTTTCTCCTAAACAGCCCTTTGTCAATTGTGAGAGAGTGTTGCTTTTTTTTCCCTTTTATAGCCGGTTCCTTTCATGTTCCCAGATCAATGACATGAGACAAATTAGAAAGTCTAGTCATGGTCTGTAGCCTGTCATTGTGTTTTTAAAAGTACTGATGAGACATATTGGGAGGAGGATGTTATTCTTGTTTGTGCTTCTACTGCTCCATAAATCAGATGATAATGAGTTTAGCTACCCTGGGAATCACCAAAACTAAAACAAATGTGGCCATTTGTACTTTTATTGTCACTGCGAATTTTGAAGTGGTGTGATGCAATGCGTTATTGTGATTGTGTAATTTCTTTCGACTCAAGCGGAAAGCTATTAAAATCTTAAGTGTTGGCTCGAAGAGGTCAGAGCTGTTCTTCCAAGCTCCATTTGGTGCACATAAACATCATAGTGTCTTCAAAATCCTTTAAATATAAATATTTGGTTTCTTGGAGTTCAGTTTAGATACTTTCTCATTCATGGGAATGACATTACTGGGACATTACTGTGAAGCTTTTTTTTTTTTTTTTAAAGAAAGTCATTTACAGCACAGAAATGGCTGTACGTGATGTTGCTTTTGGCCTATTCTTGTAAATTGGTATAGTCTGAATATTTTAGACAAGCCTGAGATAATACAGGGAAACCTTTTACACAAAGTAGATGGGAAGGCTAAAGCGGAAAGAAGCTGAACAGTCAGCTTGGCCTTTCCTTGTTCTTGGGGCAGCAGCGGTATGATGTGTTTAAGGAGCACCGGCCCAGCCAAGCAGATCTAATATGCTAGAACATTATATTCCATGTCTTTTTTTCCCTTCCTATTTATTTCTTTGTCTAGCCCTGCTTCTATGGGATTTGTAGAGATTATTGATGGAGGATAATGATCTTGAGTGACAGTGCCCTGATTTTCTTTTTTCCTTTTTCTTTCTTCTGTAATCGCACTGTTTGTCACTGTGAAGGAGATCAACTGCCCCCTCCACCTCCTCTGCAGCGGAGTGTATTGAAAGCTGCTGTGGATGTTTGGAGGTTAGCCACAGGGGGTGGCAAGATGCAGAATGCAGAGCTAGAGGGAAAGCACTGAGTGCTAGTCTTTATATGGGTTTACTGCCTTTAAAAGAAGAGGAAAATAAGATTACATAACACAATCAGGACAAACAGTGTCCCAGACACTATGCTAGGACCCCGACAGGAGATTTGTGTATTTGTAATTCTTACATAGCTCCACAGCTGTGTGTTCATTCAGTGCTTACCTTCCCCAGGCCATGTTTACTGGAAGCCTTTGGAAGCTCTCTGAAATGTAAACAGGACTGTAGGGCCACAGGCAGTTCAGCGCTAAGCTGCATGAGCTCGAGCCAAAACACAACGAACCAATGAACACACAAATGCTAGATGCACAGCCAGGTGCTGTATATCTGACCGCAGGAGCAGCTGTATAATTACATTGTTCTCATCTGTCTCAAGATGATCTGTGTTTGGGAAGAAAACACAAATACCAAAGGACAGAGGTCAGAGGAAGCTGCCAACCTTTGATGGATAGTTTGTAGTGCATTTGCTTCAATATCCTCACAGAAAGCTAAGCTAGCTACACGGCTAGTCATCAGGTCACACACGCAGATCTCTCAGGTGATGACATTTGACATATCCTGGGGGTCCATAACGAGAGAAATTAGTGTCAGTTAATTATTTCCTGTCATTTTGCTTAATTTCCACTGAAAGGCGGTCTGAGCCCGGGGGTCCCTGAGGAGAGGTCTTGCTTTTCCCTTTCCTCACACAGAGACGTTTTCTTGTTTAGTCAATGCTGACTTGTTTGTTATATATTTGCTGTTGTCCTGCAGAATAGACAACATGCCCATGGCAAGGTGGTGTACAGTAAGGCCTCATTCACCAAAGATTATGTGTGAAAATTGTCTGCTCTTCTTATGCATATGAGCTTGCTCTTTCTTTGTATAGGCTTCAAATTTTCACTGGAAACTCAACAGTTGTTGTTTGGGAAAGAGACTGAATGAAGGACCAAAGGGAACAAAAAAAACAACAACAAGATATTCATTTGCACAGGAGAATTTTTTTTTTATACACACACACACACACACACACACACACACACACACACACACACACAGTACAGGTTAGGTTACATGTGTGGGTTTTTTTCCATTATAAATTATACACATGGGAGCAAGATCAGAGATGACAGAGTAATCATTACAAATGACAAAGGTTCCATACTATCAGGCTAGTGTAATAACTGTGTAATAGCCTCTTTGTAATAACTGTGAGGGTCTTCTGTGACCTTAATCCCATGTGACTCGGCCACATCCATGGTTTTAAAGTAAAAATCCCCTGCTCTGCTACCAACCACATCCAAACAATGTAATAATGTCAGTGGTGCAAATCAGTACCTTTTTATTATTGCTTTCTCTCTTTTTGCCGTGTGTGTGTGTGTGTGTGTGTGTGTGTTCTCAGCATCTTTCTTCGGCCTGTTTCCATCTTTTAAAGGCTGCACTGGCTTTTTGAGTGCACATTCACATTCACGGGGCTCAGGTTGTTACACAGCATGGAGACCCATTCGCAGAAAGAGCCTGCTCAAATCCATTAGAAGAGCGAAATCTCAAAGGATGATGAAATGGATGTGAGGCAGCATGCGGTAAGGAACATTTAGCTGTCTTTCTTCAGTACGCTCAACATTTATTCTGACATCATATCCAATGGGTAATGTCTGTTAATTCCAGTAAAACATAAACACCACTATCCCGTATGAATGTGGTGCACGAAATATAGACGTGGGGTTTGTCATTTCAAAATCAAATGAGCTCCCCCGGTTGTACAAATTCTGTGGGAATAGGGCTATCAGTGCTGAAAAGAAGCATGATAGGATTTTGCCCCAGGCGTCTCATTGTGGGCTGTGCTTATTATTGATTTAATATTGAACCGAATAGTGTTAGTGTCTGTGGTTTCTCAGGGATGATAGTAATGCTAAGAAATCAAATATTTCAAGGTCAGATGCAAATGTTATCCAACAGACTCCAACAAAGTTCTAAAGTATGTGTATCTCTTATTAACCAGGCAGATTTGGTGTGTAGGAACAGCTTGTGGGAGTCATTCATCTTATCAGCCCTTGCTGGAAATAGTCCAGCAATCTACCAAAATAAAAGCAAGGCTTTCCTCTGTTCCACTGAGTCGGTGTAACTTATACTGATGCCAGCGCCTGGTGATTTCTCCAAATGCTGCCATCTTGGTGAAATTCTTGGGAGCCTGCTGCAGTTTAGAGATAAGGAAGTGAGGAATAGTAAAGTCTGTCCAGTGCTGTGATTAAGGACAGTCACCTTCCTGTGCGCAATCTTCATCTTGTGACTGATCTCTGCACGACTGAGATCAAGTACATTAAAGACTCTAGCTCCGGCTCTGTGTATGTCAATCTGAAATTGCATAAATATTGATGTCAAAAGACGTGCATTCACTAGCGGAAGAGAAGCTACGGTGTGGGGTAGAATCGTACTCCTTATGACTGTTGGGATTTTATTTCCACTCTTTGTTCACTCCCTCCCTTCCTTCATAAGGGCACCTCATCAGATCGTTGGCCTCAATCTGTTCTGAAGCTCAAAGGTCACTCAATCACCAAGGACCCACACGTCAGGTCCTATCAGTAAACCAGGCTCCTGGTAGGAGGAATTAATTCATCTGTTTTCATCTCCTTGGACACTTTTCTTCATTTACCATTCAAAAAAAAAAAAAAAAAAAAGCAGACTGTGTGGAAGCCGAATAAAGCAAAAGCAATAATTTCCCAACCTCCTCTCCACACTTTTTGTTTTTAACGTTTTATAAGATATGTGAACATATAAATCCAGACAATTAGTAGAGGTTGATGATGGCTTGCAAAAACGATATGTAGATATGCGCTGGAGTGCGTTTTTCATCACTCAGACTAAAGGAAGGACTGATTAGGTTTGGTGAAAGATCAAGGTGTCTGTGACCTCATGCACATCCTTTCTTGAGAACACAATAAAGCCTGAGGGGATTTTGTGATGCTTCGCTGTTTTAAAATAAAAATGTTTTTGCCCATAAGTCAAGAGTTCATTTACTGATTGTGACAAAAGCGCTCTCACATGTCTAATAGGATAAGATGATGAAGTGATGACATTTTATAAAAGTCAGACATGCGTGGATCTGACCTGCTGGTTTCACTGGTTAGTTAACGTATACGACATCTAGGCAGTAATTGTTTACGGCAGCTGACTCCCGTCTAAATCAGTGAGATCAAGCGTGGTGCTGACGGGCGGCAGAAAAGAGCGTAACAGATTTAGAGCAAAGTAATTTCCCTCGAGTATGGTAAGGTGTGCACAGTATTAAAGACAAAAAGTGCAGAGGCATGATGCGACAAAGATGCATTTTTGCAAATTTATGCAAAGGTGTGAGCGTGTGGGTGGCTTTTTTCTGTTTGTTATTTTATTTTTTTTTTATTTTTTTTTTTTGACACACTTGTAGCCACCACACCTCCCTTAAACACACCCACCACATGCCATGCCAGCTGCAGCTGTTGTGCCTCAATGCTGGAGATGTACAAAATTCCTCTCCCTCTGCAATTAGAGCTGGAGATTGCTGAATAGCACACATTGCAATGTCCTAAAATTGCTCTTGCTCTCCTTTCTTGCTCCCGAGAACTCTGAGTAAATAGAAAGCGATGAGAGCGAATCGCGAATAAACTGGCCCCGTCTGCCTCCGAGTTGACAGATTGTGCGAGCTGCTCCTTGTGATGTGCCGTTACCCGGTTAAAGAAACCAAAGGGTGGAAAAAGGCCTCATTGATAGGGTGGGTTTCTCATGCCTGACTGGGAATGTTCGCTTTCCACAGAGTCAAGTGGTGCATTGTGATCTCAACCAAAGAAATGCAAATATATAGAACAGATGTACTACTTCTTTTCTTCCTCCCCCGTTTGTCGGCAGGAGTAATCTCTCACTCTGGTGGAAATTGTGTTGGGTGCACTCTGGGTGCAAGACTAAAGTGTTAACAAGGGAAAAGCCATGTCACCCTGGCACATGTGATGGCTGCCTGCCTTTCAGGGCCTTTTCTCAATAAGGCTAGATGCTCAGGAGAGATAAATGGAGGCTTTTGTGGCCTTTGCCAGAGGGAGAACTGCACAATGCAGGACACACACAGAGCGAGGTCTTTTCCAGAGAAAATGGTTAAAAGCAGCATTTCTACAGTCCCTCCTCCTTTCCCTCGCTTTCACTCACTCCTTCACTTTTCTCATGTCTCTCGCTCTTACCCGCTCACTCTCCAAATCTTTTCCTCCTCCGTGAGAACTGAACCTTGCTCCCATAATGTTTCCATAAACGGGCTGAGGGAATGGAAATAACTCGGACCATTTCCCATCTCCTCCTTCTATCCATCCCCCCCCCCCCCTGCAGTCTCTTTACAGGGCTGTGGACAGTACCTAAACACACTGCTTTTAATGATACCGAGTGTTTTACACAGCTCCGAGCACTCGCAGAGTGCACCTCGTACACCCTGGTCTTTGCAGGCTTAATATAGCTGTGCTACTGCTGCTTCATCAGACATTACCAGGCCCCTCCACTAACAGGACTGCTTTGAACAGGATGGAGGTCAAATTGGTCTTCTGCCTGAGATTTGAAGTACCACTACACAGCCAGGAGATACTGACTCTGAATTACAAGCTATTGTGCTCCCCTTTCACTATTACCTATCATCTTTTGTTATTAAGGGTCTCTCTGCCTTCTTTCATTCTTGCTTTTTCAAGTTATTTTTTACTTTTTGATACAGTCATTTTTTCCCATGCCCACTCTGCCCATTCTTATTTGTCCTGTCTCTTTATCTTTCCCTTCCCCTTTGTGACTCTTTGCATATTATTGTCTTAACTGTCGCAATGTTGCTGTCTGGGGTTTTACATGTAGATTTGCATGTCGGTTGTTGCCTGCATCTACAGGCCATCCTGCTAGCGCAGGGCAAACTCTCATGTGGGTGGCTGTCCTGGGAACAGATGTTTTTGGTGCCACTTGTAGGGGGAAAAGCTTTGAAAGCGACTCCATAAAAGAGATGCCAGCTGCATGACAAACTAGGGCCGCCTCGTCCTCAGGAATTCTATCAGAGCCATTTCTCTCTGAGCCCTGGAAACACTGCCTGTTGAGAATAAGCAGAGTTCTCACTTAATCAGCCTGTTCCCTTTGGATAACTTCATTAATTACAGAAGGAAGTTGTTCTGCTGGAACATATGCTCCAGATGGCCACAGACTTCACTTTTATAAAAAAAAAAGTTAATCTTTTATTTCTTAGTGTTGTAGTTAGATTATCTTACATGTTTCTTTCCTTCCAATCTCGTTGGTAGTAGACTTTCATTTTCAGCACCTACGACATTTCCAGCATCTGGATTCATATGATCACTTAGCTTTTGCTGTACCAGTTGTTTTGTTTGTAGCGTACACCCAACTTCTCTAGCCAGCTGTGAAGCAGGCATCTGGCATCTTCTGCGGTCCTTTAAAAACACTGGAAACCATATCGTTAACAGGGCAAAGTTGCCAGTGTCAGCTTTCCTTTGCTACTTTAATGCCTCTGCACACGTCCGTAGCGCAGCACCTCTGATTTGGCATCTGCACTCTTTCCCCTGCCAAACTTCCAATGAAAAGCAGCTCTCTGGCCAGTGATTATCATTCACCTGCTAATTTTAACCACTGCACTCGTCACAAACCCTTATTATGTCCCTTATGGATGAAGGACGTCATCTGTGCTGCACACAAAATGCACTGAACCTGAACCACTGGTGTTGGCCAATTTTTTTTACCAAACTAAAGTTAGGATGGGTGCTCGCCTCAGGAGATCCCAGTCATATGTTTATTGGTAATGATATACTGTGTGCAAAAAATGAAAACAACTTGCTCAGATAAGATATGTTCAGCAAGCCAGTGGCAATGTTGTACTGTTCAAAAATTAATCTATGGGTTTGCTCAGCAGTGTGACTATAGCAGCAGGGAATGAAGTCTTCTTCATCTGGTATAAACAGAGATACGGTTGCAAAGCAAATGATTTGGGAAATGTGGTGCTCAGATTTTAAATGAAGCATTATTTGTTGTCTCCCATGTATTGGGCTGTAAGGACTGCCTAAGAGGCTGAAAACAAAAGTTCCCTGAACAACCACTCGACCACTCAATTTACAGCTGAACTGAGCATTTCCCTCCTCATGACAACATGTAGAGGGGTGTGTTGTTGTCTGACTCATCCTTTTAAAAAGTTTAAAAGGCAAATTTAATGTTGATTATTAAAGTTGTGGCCATTTTGAGTGACGGGGAAGTCAAAGGAACGGGGGGGTTGCACAGCTAGCTGTCTGCTAGGCTAATTTGAGTCACTGAACTGGACCTTTGTCTTGTTGTTTGGAGCAGACAAGAAGATGGATGGCTGTGTGGCTGATCATACTAGCAGACAAAAGAAGTCTGTGTGTGTAAGTGAAGTTCTAGTTGTCCTCTTTTAACCAAGCTAGCTAGCTTGGCTAACAAGATGCATTCTACAAGCTACAAGCTAATAACCACAACTGGTAAATGGCCTGTATTTGTATAGCGCTTTGTATAGCGCTTTTCTAGTCCTTAAGGACCCCAAAGCGCTTTACACTACATTCAGTCATTCACCCACTGGCGATAGCAAGCTACATTGTAGCCACAGCTGCCGGACACAGGCGCCACCGGGCCCTCTGACCACCACCAGTAGGCAAACACAGGGTTAGTATCTTGCCCAAGGATATTTGGCATGCAGCCAGGAGGCAGCTTGGGATCGAACCACCGACCTTCTGATTAGTGGCTGACCTGCTCTGCCACCTGAGCTACAACCACCCCAACTAGCACGCAATAAGTGCTAGCACTCGACCGTCTTGTTTAAATGTGGTTAAAGCCATAAGGTGAAATTCGATGCTTCAAATTGGGTCTTCACAAACCAGAGATGACGCCATGGCAACTGCGTCCATATTTTATATACAGCTTATAGTATTGACCATCTAGCGATGTATTTCAATCATTTAGACATCCAAATGGCAAAGTTGTCTAGTTATTTTGAAAAAAAAAAAATAGCGTTTTAGTGTATTTTTTATTTACCTCTTCTGTTAATCATCTTACAACTGTTTGAGAGCTTTGAAACCATCACAGCTACATTGATATTCTCTTGCACATCTGGCATCTTTTTGGTTCCCCTCTTTTTATAGACTATTTCAACATTATGCACTCCACACTGTATATAAATGCCACTTGTTTTGCACATATTCAACTCTGTATATTTTATTATTATTATTATTATTATTATTATTATTATTATTTTATTTTATTTTTTTACTATTTAATTTGTAAAAATGTGTATACACACACACACACACACACACACACACACACACACACACACACACACACGTAGGAAAATATTTAGTATACACATCCAGAAATGCATACACTATTATATATTGTACATATATTTATTAGTTTCAGGTTGGCCATTCTTGTATTTTGCTCGTTTGTGTTGTTGTGTTTGCACATCTCTGTTGCTTGTGGGGCTCGCACACAAGAATTTCACTCGCATGTGCTGTGCCAGTGTGCCTGCACATGTGATGTGACAATAAAAAGTGATTTGATTTGATTTGATTTGATTTTCTCTTTGTGTTTCATTTGTGTTTGTTTTGCCTCAAACTGCCTGAAGCAATAATGCGTGTTTCCCTGAATTCTCTGACTCACCGCTGATCTCTGTGCCCCTCTCTCCTCCTTTCTCCTTTCCCTCCCTCAAGTTTCCATCTTTGTTCAGAAGGGAGGTCTGCTGTCACTCAAGGCTGTCATGTGCAGAAAAAGTTGCCTAGCAACAACATAGAGGGATGCAGAGCTGCTGTTTACTCTCCACCCGCTCACCTCATGTGCCCACTACCCCCTTCTCTTTCGCTGTCTTCCCCTGTTGTATAGATGGAGTGTTATGGATGGTGGAGGCGGCAGCGCAGCCTCTGGCTCTTTGGTGAATTTGGACAACAGATACAGAATAAACTGAGAGAAGGTGGAGAGAGGGAAAGGAGAGGAGGCGGGGAGATGGTAGGGGAGTAGTGACATTCAAGAGATGATGTGTCTGACTGTTGCCTGCCAGCTGCTATTCCTGCCTTCCTCTCAGCAGGGGAAACTGGCCATTTTCCTTACAGTACCCTCTGTACATAACTAAAAGAGAAACTTGTGCTCCCACAGCCTGCTGTTATCAGCCAGACTAAAAATACTGAGAAGCAAGTGTATCACATGCCTGGCTATCGTCACACGCTCATGAAAAGAGGCTCAATCTCAGCAGATACAGGTACCTTTGATTCTCTATGGGTTATTAAATGTTCCCTGGTGGAAGCAATCAGGCAAACCCCTTTGTTAACTTGTTTACTGTAATTATATAGCAAGGCTCAATGGGTTCCTCACGGCCATGCTGAGGAAAGCTGCAAGTTGGCTGTGGAATGACACGAGTCACACTCAAGGTTGCTGAGAATCAAAAGGCTTCACAGACACAAATAATCTCAGTGTCGAATTAGTATTTTTATCCATCGAGTCGTTTTATGAACGCTCCAAAGCTTTTGACATCAATATGATGAAAAGGGTTGATATTAAGTTGTTAGTGCTGCTGCTGTATAGACAGCTTTATTTAGCCCAACCTTTTTTGTTTATTTTTAACCACGCCTAGCTTAACAAAACAAATCCTACCCTTGCTCTGCCATAGGTATGATATAGTCTGGGCTGTTTTATTTTATTTAAATTTTATTTTATTTTTTAGTTGGCTTTTATTCACTTTCTTTTATGTAAAGTGGCATACATGGTGTAGATGCCCTGTCTGAGACCAGAAGGAAACACAAGCCCAGTCTCAGGGATACACAAGCTGGTGTGTTCCAAGTGTTCGCCCTAATAAATCGGATGTTTTGTTTCAAATCAAATGTGCAGCTCCAACCACTGTGGTAACACCTGGAAAACACCTTTTTTTCTTAGCTTCTCTGGAGAAAAAGCTAGCAAAATTATTTCCTTTAAAACTTCATTAGGTGTGCAATATATTAAGTTATTAGCTACAAGTGGAAGAATGCTTCGCTTGTCTTTAAATCTACATAAAGAGTTGAAAAAGTTTATGAGATTAACTCAGGAAATCAACAGTTTCGACCAGATTGCAATTTTCTACAGGAATTAGTGTCTCTTCTGCCACTAAAACTACATTATTTCGTTATATTTCAGCTCATTCAGAATGGACCAGATGGCCACTAGCTTAGACCCCAATTTTCAGTATATTTCCTTAAATGAGTCCAAATTCTTTCTGGAGTGTTTGAAACATGAGCTTAGAAAATATGTTATTTTAGTGTTTTGTGAATGTATGCTGTTCTGCATGCGTATCCGCTTGTGTAATGACTACCTTCACTATGTAAATTACCCATCAAACGCGTCCGTCAGTGTGCAAACGAGCAGCGTTTGTGGGATTGTGCGTTTCTCCACAGGCCCTGCTTGCACATGTGTGTAGGCTGATGAATAGTTTGTCTGTTTGCTGGGATGCAGTGACAAGAACTCTTAAGTGTTACCTCCTGTGGGCTTCCCACTCTTCAAATAAAACTCTTTCCTTCCCCTCAACTCAAATCAAAGCTGAGAACCTGCCTGCAGAGGCTGGATCAAAGGAAGACTGTGGCACAAAGACTTGTACCCGCTGCCATTCATTCAACTTGATTAAAGTCTGTCATTTCCTGCTATTAACACGTTCCTACCTCCAACCATAAACTGAGCAAAGCCGTTATCAGGAAGTGGCTAGAGTTGTCACTATGTTTGGGTCCTTTCAATTAAATCCCCTGAAGCTTAATTATGTAACATTATATGCTCTTTCTGTAGCCTTCCTGTGTCTCGGGAAGGCTGACTTTTTGAGAAATAATAGTTTCAGTTACATAAACATATTTACAAATAGTCGGTTGTAGTTACTAAAAAGGCACAAGTTCAGTTTTTAAGCCACTCTTCTGCAGCAGTACTGTCCTCAGTGGTGTAGGTCACAGTTATTGCTCTCCACACCCATATTTCAGCCACTCCAACCAGCCTCCTTCACTAAATCCATATTAGAGCCTTGACACAGCAAGCTGACCACGGGTGACTCTCATCAACAAACACTTAATGGCAGCCTAATGTCGAAAGTGAAAATTACAGTGCCATATGAAACTTTTTTTAAATGGACTACCAACTTGGCAGGCACAGAGAAGTGATCATCTGTAGTGTTCACTGTGCAACTTTTATGAGATGATATGAAGCAGCACATAAGTTAATCTTTGTTGGTTGGTGTGTGTGTGTTTGTGCACGGGAGAGTGTGTAAACCTTAAAACCACAGCTGTTTGCTTCAAAACACCAGAGAGGGGTGTCCTGCAGAGTTCTGTTTTCATACATTTCTCTTCCTTTCTTGCTCTGAAGACCATCATAACCTCACCCCTCCCTGCCTCCCCTCGTGTCTGGTTGCTGCAGTCTCTGCTGCTGATGGGAAAAAGTATGCAGTGCTTAGCATATGGCATGTGGATAGAGGGATTATCATTTTTGGGGGAAAAAAAAGAAAAAAACCATGCCTCCTCCTGGGCCTTTCTCCGCTTATCTCTGTGTTTAAGGTGGTCGTGGTTGCTGCTAGCTCTGTCTGCCAGACAGACCTTTGTACCAAGCTGTAGTTCATAAGAGAGAATGGATAAGTGGATTCCTGCATCTCCCATCACTCCAAATGTCAGCCATCATGAGGAACTTGGAAGGTCACAGGCTTGATCTGGGGATCTTTTTCTGGGAACAATAGCTAACCCCCCCAATTTTTCTTTTCTTCTTTTTTCCCCTCCATTCTTGTCCTTCCTGTCAGCCCGAGAAGCTCTGAATGTCACGGTCCGTTCCCTGCCCCCAACCACCAACACCAACACTCAGCATTGCTCCCCACCCCAACTCTTAGCCAACACAGCCACCTACTTTCCCTTACATATGCTAATGCTGCAGCCTCATTCAGCTGTTGGTGGCTTTGTCACAGGGGGGAGGGCTGTGTGCATTAAGGGGCAGCTGTATGCATTTCACTAAATTGACTCCAAATAGCTGCCAGACTTGTCCTGATTTTACTCTCTCCTTCTCTTCTTTATACCTTTCTCCATTTTTCTTTCCAAGCTAGCTGTTAGTAAAGGAGCAAAAGGAAGGTGCTGCAGTTTATTTTTCGAGGCTTTCTGCCGTGGAGTGTGTCGGGTTCCTCTCTTTCTTTGTGTGCTTTTGGGTGGCTTGTGCTCAACAAGTGGCTGATGGATTTAATGCACTTGGATAGCATCTCCACAGTGAGCTCATTACCACAGTAGCTCACAGGTCTCTGTTCTTAGAATTTATGGCTCTGATGAAAAAGGACTCTATTAATCAGGTAAGCATGGCAACTATTTATCTACTGTTGCTTTTTCATTTAATGGCCTCACACAGGAAAATGGTGTAAAGGCTAAATAATGCACGTTAGTTAACATGAACTTTTGTTTGAGCCGCATTTATGTGCAGCATCAGCTTCATAAAAAGTGGAGTACGGCCTTTCTGTGTTTCAGACAGTTCTTGTGAGGTGACTGAGTGATTCATCTGTATATCCGTGCTTGCTCCTGTCTTTCGTTCACATCCACTGATTGACTGAACATGGTTTTGTGTCAGCAGCAGAGATTGCAGCTGCTGCCCTGAAGTCCAAATTATCTCTCTTACACCAAAATTCTGTCAGCAGCACCGGGCTGACGGTGAGGAAGAAACTTTGAAAAGGAAATAAAAAGCTGCTGCACTGAGTACAAGGAGGGAAAGACGGTCTATGGCGGCGACGCGTGCTGAGGTCGCCCTGCTGTCAGGCTGCATAAGTGCTGCTGCCCAGCTGATGCGTGTGAATGTGTTTGCGTCAGTGTGTTGACTCTGTCTTAACCGTGTCAAACACCTACTTACCCACTTTCGAGCTGAACACTTTCCTTTTGCAAACTGAGAGTTCTCCTCTCACCGTTTTTCTTCTCCTCTCCCAGAGAGAGTGTACTTTTCTGAACAGGCTGCCATTGGTATGGCTGTAGCTAAGAAAGCAGCAGGCTGCTGGGAAGTGGCGGGGTGGGGGATGATGTGTGCTGATGGAAATAGGTGGTGGTTTATTCTGGAGACTTGCTGGGCCACATCAACCCTGCATGTCCCTTTCTGTCGCCCCATAGCAGAGAGAGGGCCGCTGTGGTTAGGCCCAGTTTGCGGGGGACAGATGGTCCCTTTTGGAGAAGGGCCACAGCACAGAGGTCTCTGTTCATGGGGCTCCACCAGAGCAGCCAAGAACAAACATGGTCTCCTTCTGTTGGGAACATTCAGGAGCTTCAGTCTGTGAGACCTAATGGATTCAGGAAGTGACATCTAAAACTTTGCATGCATGTTAGGAGTGTGACTGTGACGCTGATAATTTTGAATGACCTTTAAATAAGTGCTTTGTGAATGCGCTGCTAGTCAGATTTCCAATAACACTGCATCCAATTAGTCATATTAGTCAGTATTCTTTAGTATTGCAACAGAGGAGAGAACGGGGGACTCTTTGTCTTTGTCCGTAGCCAAGTTTGCAACATTGCTTTAATCTTTTAATTGGTGCATTGTGAGCTTTCTGTCACTTTCCTGCAGTTCTTGTTCTTTGTTTCCATGCGAATAAACAGGGAGAATCTGTTGTCCTGTCTATTTTAATTCTCAGATCACCCTGAAACAACTAAAGGACAATGGCAGTGTGCTGCCCGGCAGGCGCTGGGCAGACGGCCAGCTGGCAGAGCGACTGGGTAGGAGACTCCCATTTTCAAGCAGAACCAAGAGGAGGCTTGCCTCTCCTGCACTGCTTATAGCCAGCACCATGATTATTGTGCTCCTTCTATATGAGCTTTAGTCCGAGCAACTGGGGCTCTTTTCCAGAACATAGCTTTGACGCATAGCTCAGCTCCACACCTTGTCGATGTGATGCGCTTAAGCTACCCCTTGATGGATTGCTGTTAGTAATTATGTTAATCTTGGCATGTAAAGGTCATCATTCTAGTGCTGCAGTGGTAATTTTATCAATGGCTGTCATCCGTAATGCAGTACTTGGCAGTGGAATTTAAAGCCATGCAGCAAATTCATATGGGGTATTTTATACTTGCACTGGAAATATGACAAATTACTTGAGGGTTGAACTGTCAGCTTAGTTGCAACCAAGCTTCAGAGCTTTTGAAGTGCTTTAAGAGGATGTGTTTTGATGTTTAATGAGCCCACAACATATAAAAACACTAAGTGATTGTTTTAGAGGCTCTTAACGTACATCAATTTAAAACATGCTTTATAACTTTGCAATGCAGACAGTGACTTTGAAGCCATGTTTATATGAAAGAAATCAATGCGCAGTCATGGTTTGTTTTTGTTTTTTTGACTCTTGCATTGTATATTTCTGCAAACTCTCTATTGAGCCTTTTTATTTTTTTAATTTTTTAATTATTTAAACCATTCACGTCTTGATTTACTTTTACTCTCTATGTCTTTGTATTGTTCATCACCCAACCTCCCCTCAGCTTCATTTCTTTTAAAGTGAGTTACAGGTGTTTGGTTTTTAACCACGAGTAAGAGAGAAAGCCAAATTTGTAACTACCAAAACTTTTTAGCTCTTGATTCTTTGTCATCTCCTTAGAGAAGACTTATTAAAAATTTTCCAGCCAGGTTGTAAGCGGTTACTTGACGTGCTGACATTAAAAAGCTTGGGTGTTGTTAGTGTCGCTATTTTTATCTTTAATTGTGACTGAGATGAAAATCAGGCTACACTGTAAGAGTCAAATGCTGGTAATTCCAAAGTGTTAAGACTCCATTTATGTTAGCTGTAATTGTGTTGTCTTTGTATTTACCCCTTAGCCAAAGTTCACTCTACAGACTCACAATTATTTAGGCCACTTTGCTCTGGCGGAGCCTTTTTCTTTGTCTATAGTGGAGCATATGGTAGATATTACGGGATTTGAAAGTGTGCAGGAAATGAAAAGAATTCCCTTTTTTTTTTTTTTGTAGTTTCTGTAGTTTCCCTCAACCAAGTGAAATAGAGTCACATCGTGGTTGACCCCTGAGCCTCAGACTCAGCTGTAGCCAGCACATTCCAGATGGAGCTACAGCCAGCACAAAGCAGAGCAGGCTTCAGGGCGCGCTGGTGTAGGAAAACGGACTGCGTGTTCATGTTCATGTAAGCCGCCTCCCTGATAAGACTAAGGCTACAAATAACCACCGGCCCAAACCGCAAACTCCACAGCGAAGCAAACGGCTATCTTTTGTTTAATTGTACATTGTGAGAGCATAGCTGTTGACAGATGAGGTGTGGCTCGGTAACTGCTGGAGGACCGTCACCTCGGGTTAGAGCAGCAGCCACAGAAGCAGATTATCAGATTCGGCTCAGCTCGGAAAATGTCTCTACTGCCACTTGTATTCCAGCCGTTTTCCGTCTTGTGTCTGTGGAAAGCCGTTCAATTTTAGGATGCTGTGGAAGTATAAAAGTCTGATTCTGGTATGAAGCAACTTCCTCTTTGAAAAGCTTCCCATCTAGTCCACTTGATCCAGAAGGGAAACAGGTGAAAGGATTTTTACTTGAGTTTTATATAGATCAAAATGCAGACAGAGCATAAAGAGACTTCTTTTGAAGCTGCACTTATGCCAGGGGTTAGATTCCTGCAGATACTTTGGTGGGCGCTTTCTGGTCTTTTTCCCCCCCCCCTTTCCAATAGCTTCTTTACTCCTAAAACCTGTGCACCTGCGGCACTGACTGGGCATTAGTAAATGTGGGCATTTCCCACAGTGCATTGTCAGGCTGGGTGAAGGGTGAGTGGGTGAGAGTATAGTTTACTCTGTGCTGTCTGACCTCCTTTTTTTTTCTTCTTTTAAATCTTTCCTACTTGTTCGTCTTCTGTTGGTTCAACTAAGGTCTGGATGCGCTGAGATATAAAAAAGAAAACAAACCTCTAATTGTCTCTCATGCTCCTGTGGAAGTTGCTTCGCTTCAGAGCCTCTCTCTCCACAAGCACACGCCCATATAAACTCAGGCTCCACTCTTTTGTAACATTTTATGTCTTTAATCTCCGCTGCTGCTGTCATGCCAATCATCACTCTCTCATGAGGTCACTGCATGTGTTTGTGTGGTTGTGTAATTATGGGCAGTGCCAGGCATATTGGATTTTGTCAGACTTTTCAGCGGTGATGCCCTTGTTTCTGTAGATGGTTTGCACTGTAAAAAGCCCAAATTCAAAATGAATGTTTTTGTGTGTATGTGTGTTTTAGATGTATTTCTTCTAAGCTGATATGACCTAAAAGGGTAAATATCAGGTTTCCTCTACTAAAAGTTTAGTTACCAAGTGAGTCAACAATCTTGGACTGAATTCAGTCTAAATGTGGAGCTAGATCACGGAAAAATAGGAGTCCAGGGACTGTCCTTCAGAAAATCACTTCATGGATGGTGTCATTCTTTCTGGCGCATATTTAAAAAATGACACTTGCCAAAGAGAGTAGCACTCTGACATTATTAGTATAGCTGGCCTGTCAAGACAACTTCTGTGTTTGAAAACACTGGTGAAATCAACTGTAAATGTCAAGTTGAGAAAATCTGGTATAGCAGGTTGTGTATTTTCCATAGAAACAACAGCAACTGTTGGTTCCAGAAAGCTTGGGGTGACACAGTGTACCAACTGTGTATATATGCCCGTGCCTAGCTGATAATAGTACATTAAAGGAAATGGAAACATGTCTAAATATGTAACAAGAAAGTAAGTGGAACATTCTTTTTCACAGCGACCCAATGGGTAAAGTAATACAGTACTTTTGAGACGTATCTTGAAGTGGATACAGCGGTTGTTAGCACATCACATGGCAGTACATCATCTTTGCTTATCAAACAGAAGGTTATGAGTTGAAATCCAACCCTGCAATAAAACACCTGGGATGTTGTTGTTGTTTTTTTTTTTTGTTGTTTTTTTTTAAATTAGTATCGCAAGTGCTGCTACTCTAGATGCATGACTAAATATGAATAGTGACGTTAAATTTAACCCTCTCAGGCTCAAATTAAACTTTTTGTTGCTAATGCACAACCAAGTCCTGCAGTGGTACTTCTGAGTAAAAAAAAAAAAAACTCATAAAATATGTATGTGGGGTAATCAGGTTGTTAGTTTTTAACTGTTGCAAATCTGCAACGCCTGCCTTGAGAGGGTTAGCAAGCTTACAATGACCCTTTGACTGAAGTTCTTAATTTGTTTTTGTTTGAGCTTTTACAGTGTCGGAGGCTGTGCACAGTACACATATGGGGACTATGACAGAAAAATGAGATGGCAGATTAGTACTAAAAGATGTTGGTGCTGATGGTACACTCATAGACAAATGTTCTCACAGTCAACAGGACAAGTTTGCGACAAATAAACTGCCCAGCGTTTGGCTTTGATTGCTACAAGTCAGAACTTGCTGAGATGTTTGCAAAATCTTGTCCACAGCAATTCTAGCTAGTTAACGGTCTCCGCTCTGTGTGTGGGGTTTTTTCCCTTCTTCTTAAAGATGTGGTCTTTGTTGTGCATGTACTTTGTGGACCATGCAACCTATTGTTTATTTAGTCACTGAGTTGACCTGCAATTACCAATGACTCATGATCCAAATTAAAACCAGAAGGACCCTAAGCTGTCTCCATTTCATATAATGAAATAAGTTACCCCAAGTTTACTTATTTGCATTCTTGAAGTATTACCTTTTTTAAGTGTTAAATGCTAAAGAGAGGTTGTTTTTAATGAATAGGCTCACTCATTTTGGCATGTCATTCAAGGGGAAGCTGGCATTCAGCAGCTCTTCTTCTCTTGATGTGTTGTTAGAAAAGCGTAATCTCTTTGTTTGGTTAAGAGAACAAACATGCCCTCTCCTCATTTGCTTATTGTTGTTGTAATGCAGAACCACATCCATTTCTTTCTGTGTGTGTGTGTGTGTGTGTGTCTGTGTGTGTGGGTGTTCATTTTAAGCACAACTGTCAGGATTTCTGGCCTTCATTCTGTGTGACTTGCAAATTCTGCAGACCCCCAGTTACACACCCAGAGCCTTTGAAGACATGCCAAATTTGATTTCCAAGTATACCAGAGCCTTGAGTGACAGTGACTTATGAGGAGGAAAGGATGGAGGGGAAGTAGTGGGTAAATGGAGGATGATTTTGACCGTCTGTTTGGTAAGTGACAGTCACATCCCTCTATCCTCGCTGATGGACAACACTGTGAAATTGGTCCCTGCTGAAGTAATATTTTTAATTCCGTAGCTTGCTTCTTGCGTAACCCTACTTAACCTAAATATTTATGAGGTTTTTTTTAAAATATTGTTAAATTTTGTTTTATGTGTTTTCCAAACCATGTGAATATTTTAAAGGATAAGAAGGCTTGATATAGTCTGTAGTTTCATCATGTTAGGCTTGATAAGGCAGCTGGCTGGGACTCATTTTACTAGCTTCCCTACCGCCCACTGAGGGTGTGACCCTCCATTCACACTGGCCATTAAAATCTCAGCATTACTCCCTGCAGGCAATATTGGCACATCACGGTGTTCGGTAGGTGGTCTAAGCACAATAAGAGAAGGTGGAGTTTGATGATTGGGTTCTTACCGGCTCAGATACACTGCTCTATCGCCGCGTTGAGGAAGGAGTGGCTTCGGCCATTAATGGCAGGGCTTTAGCATCAGTTTTAATATGAGTGTGAGGTGGTGGGAGATTATTCCCTGTTGTGTGGTTGAATTGTGGGAGCAGCAGATGAAAAAGGAAGAAGTTGAATGGTGCATTTCGTGTTCTTTGGTCCATACTTTCATAGCTTTAGTTCATGTGATCAGTAACGCACACGCATACACACAGTCTTAACACCTCTTTACAAGTGTCCTTTTGGTTACGGAGGGCCTTGGGGAAGGTGCCATGCCTGGTTTCTCAGGCCCCAGTAATGAACTCTCAAGGATAACATTGCCCAATTAATTGGTTCTGTGGTTTTAATTGCACCGATCTCTTTGAGCTTGGTTTTGGCAAAACTCCCATTCTATTTTTTTCCTTCTCTGCTTAACCTCTCATTCTTCTTTTTGTAACAACCCAGTTAAGGTGAAGAATCGCTCCAGTGAAGCAGGACTACAAGTTTTTTTTTTTTTTTTTACCCCCCCCCCCCCCCCCCCCCTTTTCTCCTCCATCAGATTGGAGATGTCCGTGTCTGGTTGCAGATATCTCTGCCCCAACCTTCTCTTGCTGCGAGTCTGATGAATTTAATATCTAAAACCAGCACATGCCCCCCTCCCATTCTCAGCACAAGGTTGCAAGCAGCTGCTGACAATGGAGGATTGAAATCAGAGCTCCCACGTTGTTTTAAATCAACTCCTTGGAGGGAGAAGTGCCAACACAGTATGCAGCGCTGATTTGATCGCATTTGAGTGCGGAGTGATATGGAACGCGATTTTATTGTTTTTATTTTAAGTTTATTGAGGAATCAAACGGAGGGCAGTGAAGCATGTGAAACGTCCCTTCAGGTTTGTTTGCTTTCCGCTTGGATTTTATCCCCCCTTCCTCCTTGTTAATGATCCTAATGTCTGACTGTCTGCAGCATGTCAGTGTAAAATGGCAGAAGGCAGGTTAAAAAAAAAAAGGTTTCAAATTCATTGAGAAGGACTTGTAAATTTCATTCACATCACAACACTGCCTCACCCGTTTTATGATGAAGTCCATGAGCTGGAAAATTGATGTAATCATCTTGGCCTCTAGTCTACATTGCACCCTAATTTGGCTGCAGGAGGAGAGGAGAGGATGACTGCATCGCAGCTTGGCCTCGGCTCCTGAGGTTGAGGCTTCTTGGGGACGAGGCCAGCTACAACTTCCTGATTGCAGAGAACAGAGGAGCATTAATGTGGCTCAATTACACAAGGCTTTATTAAAGATAATTGGCCATAATTACAGGCCTGCATTCACCCCAAAGGCGCAAGAGTGGCCAGGCAGGTTGGTCGGGACTAAGTAAACACGTCTGACTTTGACCTGAGGTGCAATAGGTTGGACACAGGAGGATTCCACATTTTATAGGAATGTGAAAATTCGATTCCTGCTTTGACGGTTATTATCTCAGTTGAAGGTGTTGTTACATATCATGCCAAATGTCTTTTCTGGGCAAAACCTGAAGGTAAATTGTGCCTGTGATCTTCAAACACATGCAAATCTTGATATTTTGCTGAAATGATTGTGACTTCTTGGTGACTTTTCAGCAATTGCAACACTCGATTTACTCAACCCGTGCGAGCGGAGCGTCTCAAGGTTAAGCAGCACATGATATTTTCAAAGATAACTCCAGGCCTAACAGCGTGCTATTATGTGGCATGTTTAGCTACTCAGGAATCAATTGCTACCTGAAATGAGCGTTGATGCCAACAAATCGGGTAAGCGAAGATGCAGTATTCCTCTCAAGAACTTTTTTTTTTTTTTTTTTAAGGGCTAATGACACGGTTCTGCTTTTTTCACGTGCACGCTATGTTCCTAATTTCCTGAAGTGCTGTCAGTGCTGAGTGGATTAGTCTTAATAATGTTGCGCTCAGAAAGTGTTTGCGACTGGCATCAAAGTGCTTCAGCGTTGATGTGTGCAGTGCTGTTTTTGTCAAACATCCTGGCACTGTGACTCTTTTTCCATAAATACCATTTGCAAAATTCCGGTTTTCTCATTAATAGCTCAAGTAGCTCAGGGTTTCACTCAGCGTGCCCTTACTAGTCCATTAGATAAATCTGTAACTATAAACATTTGCAGAGTTGGAACCAAAACCCAACAAAAGCACACTTCATGCTTTTGCTCGGAGAGCCTTCCTCTCCGTGCTCGCAGTGGCAGTTCTGCACAAGTGACTGCAGAAGTCAGTCACTCGGGTGAAATGGCCTATTAGCAAAAGAAGAGTATTAATCTCAGAGTGGTGGACAGAACACGTTCACTTTTCTGACAGCGTATTAATATCTGGCGGGCCTTTAATCAGGACACAGTGTCAGAGGATTATTTTAAGACCTGTCAGAACCGCTGGGCCACTCCTCTCTGGATGAACCAAGATGAAAGACAGACTCTCCAACATCAGACAGAAAATGAGTTCATTACTGTAATTAGGCCTCTCTCCCATCTCGCCTTCGCCATTCCTTCCTCCTGTTCACCAGGCCTTTTGTCTTAAACGCCCATAATGGCGATGCATTACTCCACTTAGCGAAAGCAGACCTCTCACCCCTTTCCATCTGCTGTTTCACTTGTGGAGACCAAAACAAAAGAAAGGAGAGAAAGAGGACAGAAAACACACACTCTCCCAGCAGGTCACACAGGAGCACGGATTCTGCTGACCAAGTCGCCTGTGGCACCCTCACTTGGTGGAGGAAGGTGGGGGTCGAGACATGGTGCGGGTCGTTAATCACTGTCAAAGGGAAATTGGCTAATAGAAGAAAGTAAAGAGAAACACAGACCACCATGTTCACTGGGTTATCCTGTCCAGGGCAGCTCACCCTGGCTTGACCCCAAGCAGCAACACAAACAAGGAGAGGCTGGACTTTATGAACTTAAATAGGCTAATCTGCTGTTTCAAGAGACTGGCTTGAAAGACAAAAACTCAGAATAGATTTTTTTTTTCCTTTAAGTGTTTAAAAATGAGGTGTTGTCCTCTTATTTTTAGCCCCTCAACATTTTTAGTTGTTCAAGTGCAGACGCGATGCTGCAAACAGCGCTAATAAACGTCAGGCTTTGATTGTTCTTTGCTCTGTCTGTGTTGACAGGATTTCTGTCTGTTTCTCTCTCAGACTACAGTGAGAAGTCAGTCATGCTGTTTTGTTGTCATGCACTGACATTACAGTATGTCAGTTTCTTTGTTCCTCCTGTCCTCAGTCATCCGTTAAAAGCGTCTATTGGAGTGTCACCACTGATAAAGCTGTTTGTGCAGGTGGCGCATTTTGCTGTCACTCGCTCTAATTGCGAGTGTGAAAAAACAGTGTTCAGTCGACGTCTGGGTGTTGGTCAGGAGACTGCTCCCTGTCATGCCTTTAAAGGAGACTTGGTATTAATTTTGGTTGACCAGGAAAAATCTAAAATGGCTGTCTTGCTGCAGGAATAGAAATATGGGTATAGCTACTTAATATTTTTTTCCCCCAGAGGTTCCATGTTTGTTTTGGCTAGGGGATATCTCCCATGTTGTCTTGAGATAATGGATGTTTAGTGTTGCAAAGCAGTGGATATCTCTTAAGTATTGGCTTACAATTCACAAAGACTTTAGGGATAAAGTTAGCCTTTAAACAGACTGCTCTAGATCTACGCATGTAGGCTGCATCCAAGATTGCATGCTAACATGCTATTCAGTACACAGTGTGATGTAGGAGTGAAACCTAACTACAAGCAACAGTAACAGTGGTATGTGCAACGCATACCTTTTCCAGACTTTGTTATTGTCACTACACTGCAGGCAGACGTGCATTTCATTATTCATTTCCAGCAGAATATTGCAGTATGCAAGCAGACGACGCCAAATAAGAAAAAATATAAGTGAAAGGGAAATGTGGTAGTCGTATGCATAACCCTTGGTGGTGGAGAGTGCCCAAGGACATTTAATAACCCCCAGTTAAAGTGTAAAAATAAGGTTTTAGTTTGCTAGATGTAATATCCTTTTTAGCGTATATTCATTGTTACCTACTTTCCCTTAAATGAGGTTTGGGGGTTATTATAATGTCTCAAACTGACAACACAGCTCTCAGGAAGTGAGGGTTTACGTGCTGAGCAGCATGACAGCAAAGCGCATGATGCTGAGTGCAAGAGGAATATACAGGAATGACTCTTAAACTCAGAAATGACTTGCTATTTTGCACTTGGCATTGGTAAGCCTTTTGAATGAGTGTTTAGTTAAATGCCTGAAGGGGGGGGAAAGGGATGTGGTTAAGAAATGCCTTTGACACCATCACATTTTGTTCTAAAACATAAAATATGCAAGTAAAGCTTTTTACGTCTCTCGGAGATGTTTGTTTGCTAACGAGACTGCAGAAAATTGCCTGAGACATTCAGCAGCTTTGGAGGCTCAGTGATGGGGAAGATGAAGTCATTAAATTGTGATGTAGTTCATTTATAAGATAGCATTAGCATTTTACTTCTGGCAATTGCATTTGTTTCAAAAAATCATAAAAGTTGCATTAAATGGAGATTATGTTGCTGAACAAAATGCCAGTATCACAAACTTTTTATTACCCATGAGTCGCTTTTTCCCTGCAGTAATCCATAAAAGCCTATTAAGAAATCCCATTGGCTGTTTGTCAAGGAAACCAGGGTGATGCAAACTTCCGTGTTGGCCTACAGAAAAATTCCTGCAGGATCACATGGAAGTACTGCTATGCACCTTGATCTACAATGTCTTTGTCTAATTATAGCTCAGGATTTATTGTAGAAATAAAGTCATATTTGCTACAAGATCTGCAGCTTTGGCTCTTTGAAGACGGGCGTTGTCTGTGATTAAAAATAAGTGGCTTTGTTATTGTTCACCACACGGCAGTCAGACACATACTTCATTATTCATCATTTGCCATTTGTAACGGACAAACATATTTCCCACAGCAGTTCTCTTCACTACATTATGCATGACGCAACACAATTTCCTGCCTTCATCTTTAAGCCCCTTGTTAAATATAGTGACACGACATGCATTTTCCTGCTCCTGTTAATAAAGCCGTTCTCATAACAACCCAAGCCCCCGGTGGGAGAGGGAGGGCTGCACATAGTTTGGCTGTTGTTGTAACTGAGAAGTCGTCATTACCAGCCTGTTCCTACACATTTAGGTCATGCATGCATTAACCTGTATTCGGCCCAGGCAGAAGTGAATACTTTATTATTAAAATGTTTCCAACTCGTCCCAAGTGTATTTGGTCTAGTCTGGCTTGCAGCTAATCTTGATGTGGCCCACATTTTCTTCCTAAAATAGTTTAGCCCCCCTCCTTAGCAGTAAATGACAGAGAAATGTAAACAGTTGTCTGGAAGCTGTAGCGATCATATTAAAGGCCAAGCGGATGGAACTGAGAGAAAGACTAGGACCTTGGGCCCATATACCATCATTTATCATGTTCACAATGAAACCTTTCAAAGAAAGACGCTTTAACAGAGCTTCCCATCTTCGCTGAAGCGAATATTGGGGATTTGGTCCATGTTCTCTTTGATGGCAAGGGTTTTACTTGATAACTCAAGGTGTTTTCACATGATTGCAGTACCAGAAGAAATGAAGCACAGCACTGGCCCCAAAGAACAAGAAAAACGCATTTGGGTCAGTGTAGAAAGCCTTGCAGTTTCTACTGCAGTGTAGTGTGATCTACAATGCAGAAGTCGGTGTCAGTAAAGAGATGAATCCAGTATAACACCTCCGTCACCTACCCCCTCCTCTGGAGCTACAACACAACACATAGCATGGGATGAGATTGATGAGAGAAACTTGCTTGTTTCTTCTTGGAGTTTCATGAGTATCTTTATTACTTTGTCCCAACCCGTACCTGCTTTTAAAAGTCTGATAGTCGATGTTCTGCAGCATTATTTACAGATTAAGTGGAAGCCACGTGTTTGTGTATTTTTAACATCTGAAATACCCAGTGGCTTCACTCTCCTTCTCTCCGTCCTTGAATGTTCAGTCTGCTGAATCTGATACGAGCTTTTTCTTCCCTAACAGAATTAGCATAGGCCAAACTTTACCCTCTGAAGGTGTGTGTGTGTGTGTGTGTGTGTGTGTGTGTGTGTGTGTGTCTTACAGTTCTACTCTGCTTTTTCGTTTGTTTTCTTTTGTCACAGCCAGTTTACCTCATCAAGTCCTTGTTAATTTTCCTACTAACCAGATCAGATAAAAAGGCAAAGTGGAGCTGGTGTTGAATATGCATCAGTTCTCCAACTATCCCTCCTGTATAATTTGCCGGCTTGATGATGCTGCAAGCCGTTGGATCAGATACTGGTACATGCGACCGTTTAGTTCAACATCTGCCTCTTGTTGCTGTAATTTGCTTCACCTCCATCTGTTAGATATAGGCTAGAAGCACCATCCATGATATACATCTATCTAGTTATAAACCTATAATGGCACTCTCTCTACTCCCAAAGATGCAAATTACTCATACTCTGCGATAAGCTCGGCGTAGTTCCAAACCTGAAAGATCCCAGCGTAGCCCGTGGTGAGAGTTTATTACAAAGATAACTAGGTACAGACAATTTGGGTCAGCAGTTTTTCTTTTTAGCTTAGCTGATTGTGCCATATTTTGGAGTCCTGCTGAGAAATAAAATACTTGTTTTAAATGAAAATGTCTTTTCAAAGCCTTTCAACCTGCTCGCAGTGCGCTAAATATTTTTTCTTTCTTCTGTGTTTCTGTGCTATAGATCTACCACCTCCAGCTGTCGTTATTCATTGGCGACACGCTGTGAGAGAAGGCTCCGCTCTGCTCTGCTGTGCTACGGCGCGCCCCACTCACTCGTCCTTGACGCCCAAATGCTGTTTGCCAATTGTCATGCCACCCGTCCTCTGTGAGTTATGACGGCAGCTTCATTGACTCAGGAAAAAGGCTGCTCCTTGGCTCACCAGTGAGCAAGTCGCATGATGAAGGAGGGTCCTGGAAGTCTGCTCTTCAAGGAATCTGCCAGCAGGATATGAGTATTTTGAGCCCTGTGACAGCTAACAAATCTAACCTTGTGGGAATTGTGGGAGGCCCAGAAGAATACTCCAGAGTCATGCAGTCAGAGGAGCTATTCAGCAGGAAGCTCAAAGCCTTGAGCGATAGCATGGGACCTCCAGCCTCCAGCATGCAGGGGAAACCTGATGGTGCAGGCAAAACAAATGGTACTCCGGCAATGCCTAAAATGGGTGTCAGGGCCAGGGTCACAGAATGGCCGCCAAGAAAAGACGGATGGGACGGGCGGCCTTCGCCTAACTATCAGAGTGTGATACCCGTGTTTCAGAACGGCCAGCAGGAACACACTGTGGAAATACTAGAGCAAGGTGAAGCAGTCTGTCTGGAGGTGGACTACACTGACAAATACACGCTGAGTGACTTTCTCTGCCACTCTCCGCTGAAGGGTCTGCACCCTATCCGTCAGCGGAGCAACAGTGACGTTACCATAAGTGACATCGACTCTGAAGACGTAATGGACCAGAATGCCGTCAACCCAAACACTGGAGCCTCGCTGCACCGCGAGTACGGCAGCACATCCTCCATCGACCGCCAGGGCTTGACTGGGGATGGCTTCTTCACCATGCTTAAGGGCTACCGAGTTGAAACCCTGGACCACCGCAGTATACCCCCTCTGGGTTTCCCCGAGTTGCTGCGCTGTGATGCCTCGCTGTCCCCCAGCTTGCAGACAGCAGCACAAATTGCAAGGGGTGAGATAGTCCACATTCCAGGCTATGACTACATAGACAGCTCCCTACTCTACAGCCGGGAACGGGAGAAGTCCTTCATGAGACGTCTTAAATCGGAGTCGTCAGAAACATCACTGTTCAGGAAACTTCGGCCCATAAAGAGTGAAAGTGACGCACTGCGGCTCTCAATTGAGGACGACCGGCGACCACTCAGCTTCCAAAAATGCTTCGCCCACTACGATGTGCAGAGTGTGCTTTTTAACATCAGCGAGGCGGTGGCGAGCAGAGCTAACCTGAGCCAGAGGAAAAACACTACTACCGGTGCCTCGGCCGCCTCAGCTGGAGCCGGAGCTGGTGGAGTGTCCGTAGTTGGAGGCGGTGCTGGACCTGGAGCAGGAGCCGATGGTGGAGCAGCAGGATGCAACAGTGCCAATACCCCCATGTTTGAGTCTCCACTGGGCAGCAGAGAGGACTTGAACCCAAAGGAGAACCTGGATGCAGACGAGGGGGACGGGAAGAGCAACAGCTTGGTGCTGAGTTGCCCGCACTTTCGCAATGAGATTGGTGGCGAGAGCGAGAGGAAGATCTCCCTCTCCAGAGCCAACAGTGTCAACTACAGCGGTTTGTCAGAGAGCTGCTCTTTCGAGTCATCCCTAAGTTCACACTGCACCAACGCAGGAGTTTCTGTGCTGGAGGTGCCTCGAGAAAACCAGCCAATCCACAGGGAAAAGGTCAAACGCTACATCATCGAGCACATTGACCTTGGAGCATACTACTACCACAAATTCTTCTACGGGAGAGGTAAGGAGCTAATTTCTGTTTTTACAGATAGTTAAAAGTGATGATGCAGCAGGATTTGTGTGACTCACTGTTGAGGACTATTAAACTTTCCAGGCCAGCTACATTTTTATAAAGTAAGACTTCTTCAGTCACCTGTGGGGAAGCTAGTTCCCAGATGGAACAGCCTCATCTCACAGGGTCAAATATCTCAACGTCCCAGTTGTTTTTTGTACAAGCACATGAAATGAAGTCCAGAACAATAGCAGGCTTGTGTTGGGTGCGAGGGCGTGTGTTTCACTTCCTCAGCAGAGGAGCGGTCATGTCCTCCCTCTGATATTACTCCGAACCCTGCGGAGAAACTGCGATTAGTCATGTAAAAAAGAGAGAGGTGAGTGAGAGGGTGTACTGCAGCTGTTCCCTGCAGGGACTAAGAGAGTACGAGGTCTCCTCATATGAAACTTTAGGGTCAGCAGAGCTACGCCAAGGTCCCAGTTCTCCTCATTAAAACACCTACGAGACGAATGCTGGAAATACCGTGCTGACCCCGACCCATCGCCGCATTATACATATCTGTTTTTCCCACTTCTCTGTGCAATCTGTGCTCGCTGGTCTCAGCAGATAGAGTTACCCCGTCTTAAGCCTGCCCCCACCATAGAAAACAGCTGCTTCACCTTTCACACTCCAAGATGCCTTAACCTCTTCAAAAAGACACTCTGAATAAAAATCTGTCTCTGAGAGACATGTTTATAATTGCTCAAATGCCTTGCTAATACTCACACCAAAGCTGGGTTCTGGATTTGGGTTGTGCATTTATTTAGCCTGCATTCACAGCAATGCAGGCCTGTGTATAACAGGGCATTTTCATGAAGACCTTAGTCTTTAGGGTAGGATGCCTCTTTCACAGTATGGAAATGTAGCCACTGCCTTTTTCATTTTTTTAAAATAAGGTGTTTTATTGACTAGACAGGTCTGTCATCACCTGCGCTTCACAGCAAAGACACACTCACACAAACATGACTACGTGTCACTATTTCTCAGCAGGCTTTCATCAACCTGGACTGAACATTGATCCAATTGATTGCCTAAAGCCCTGCTTCCCTTAGCAACCGGAGTGGTTTTTCCCCTAATGGACACAATGCTTCCTTCACACAAAATGGGTCAAGCTTCACTATGTACAGGTCATGGTCACATTAGGTGTTTGGGTTGACACTGAGATGTGCAGAGGGCAATGTAAACCATCTCTTACTGACATGCAAGGCTTGAAATTAAGCTTGGAGCACTAAATGTACAGAAGAAGGGGCTCACAGTGTTGGACTTTCAAAGATTTTTTTTTTAAGGTGTTTCTGTGGTGTGGATTAACAGCAAAATGAGAAGGGGGCATTATTTGACATGAAAAATTAAAGTCATCCAATTTGCAACCTTTGGCAAATTGTCAGCACCATGTGATGGGCACCGCTGACATGCTAAAGAAATGTGTTGACAAAAAGCTTTCCTCTAAAGTCAGCACTGTCTGACTCACTGTGCTCCTGGTATTTGGATGCCTTGAGACCTCCATTGCTACACAGCCCCCCCCCACCACCACCACCATTTGACCATATGCCTTACATTTCCCTGCAGAACTCTGTCCCTGACAAGCATTCGTCAGACAGTTAACCCTACTTTCCCTCCATACAGATAATTTATTATTAATGCCGATGTGCGTTTTGCTCCACTGTTTATGCTACAGTGACAAGAACCACGCTATTTAACACAGCTTGCACTGCATGGCGTGGATGTAATATCGAAAACTTCTGCAGAAATCTCTTTGTTAATGTCACTGCTTTGTGGACCCTGCTGAGGTTTTTCTTTTAGCTGTTGAATCCAGGTCTTTCTCCTCAGCTTTAGCCTGGATTAAGGGAGTGTTTGCTCAAGGCCCTCTTATATGTGTGCCTACACACACTCATGCGCACACACACACATGTACGCACGCATGCATTGTGTGTCAACAAAGAAATTAGTACTGGTTCTTATGGTGCTTAGAGCTGAAAAGACTAAAGCCCAGCTAGTAATCCTTGTCGTGTAGTGAATTTTTCATTAAATCAGCACAATAACTGATGGAAAGAATTAACGACCGTATAAGAAATTTGGCCAAAAGACTCAACTCCTTTGGAGCGATACTATAAGGAGTAGAGCTGGCATTCTGCCCATCATTATTATTATTAATTTACTCTGAAAATTAATGTCTAGACCTCAGGGTGTCAAAGGGGAAACAACCACAGACTGTCCATAAATGAAAAAAGTATTCATCCTTCAGGGGCCATAAAGAGGGCAAGGAAAAGTAATGAGAATCTGCCCATCACATTTTGATATTTTCAGCACACTGGAGGGGTGAGGAGGTTACTGGAAACATCAGATTTACCCAAAGCCATGAAAATCCCCTGGAAATTCCCTGAAAATCTTGCCTTGGGTTTTTGAGCAAAGTAGATCGAAACATGAAATTTTGAGTGTGCACTCAAATGTTTTTCTGGGATTACACCAGATTTACTAGTTTTCATGCCATGATTGTTGATATAACTGATGGATATATAGACCAACATCTTCGCAGTGATTCCCCCCCCAGTCATGTGATCTCTACCAGTATTGAATGTTGGTGCGGTGTTTTTCTAACACCATTCTTACCCACGTGGTCATCTATCTAATATGCATACGAGTACATGCCATTTATAAAGTGCAAAGCTCGACTTCTGCATCATTCATTTCTAGCATGAGAACAAAGTCAAGGGTTGCTGCTGCAGTAGTAGTAGTCGTAGTAGTAGCTGTGGGAACATGACTTATGGGGCAGAACAGTCCATTAATTTAAAATGACAGAACAACAACAAGAGAAAAAAAAAGTTTGCATGTTCTGTGGGCGTCCTGAGCGTCTGCTTCATTCAGTTATGAATGTTATGCGTCATGCATGCACTTCACTTCAGAATAGAAAACTGAATTAAATTTCTTGATTATTAAGCTCATAAATGTATTGATGCAGACTTATATTAAGACATTATGTCATGTCTGTACTTCAGTCTGCATGTGTCTGCATTGTGCAAAACTCAATGCCACGTGGAGCATGTGGGTTTTATTTATTTAGTGCCGAATTGCAGCAGCAGTCTTATCAGTGCTTTATTACAAAGCAATGGCCAATGACTCTATATAAGCAAGTACTTGGTGATGCTGGGGAAGAAAAAATCCCTTTTTATCAGAAAGAGACTGCTGGCAGACTCAGGCTCAGGGACACAACAGCATCACACAGTAGCTGGAGATCCATGATGTGAACTCTGCTCTTGCTCTACTGGATTGAAATCTGGTGACTGTAAAGACAATTTGAATGAACTCAGTCATGTTCAAGAAACTAGTTTACGATGATTTGAGCTTTGTGACATGATCCATTATCCTAAAGGAAGCAGCCATCAGAAGGTGGATACGCTGTAGGGCATAAAGGGATGGACATGATCCGCAACACACTCAGGTGGCATTTAAATGATGTTCAGTTGGTACTAAGGAGTCCAAAATATGGCAAGAAAATAACCACATACCCCCAGCCTGAACCACTTGAGATAATGCAGGATGGAGTAATAGGCTGTAGCTTCAGTTTTATGTTGACTGGAGTGGCCCTCGGTGTGTTCTGCTGCTGTAGCCCATCTTCAAGGTTTAATGTGCTGTACGTTCAAAGAAACTCTGCTGCATTGCTTGGTTGTAAGAAGTGGTTGTTTGAGTTATTGTTGCCTTCCTGTCAGCTCTGAACATTCTCCTCCGACCTCTTCCATCAAGAAGGCTTTTTCACCCAGAAACTGCTGCTTGCTCGATGTTTTTCCCCCTCCTTTTCAGACCTTTCTCTGTAAACACTTGAGATGGCCATGAAAAAATCCCAGTAGATTGATAATTTGACAAATACACATCCCAGCTCTGATAATGCCACATTCAAAGTCACTTTAATCACCTTTTACCTCATCGTGGTGCTTAGTTTCAACTTCAGCAGGTCGTCTTTGCCGTGTATACATATCTAAATGCATTGAGTTACTGCTATGTGACTGGCTGATGAGATCTTTGTTGAACAGATGTAACTAATCAGCTCGTCTGTGAGTGTATATAGGTAAACAGATAATCTACTGAAACCACAGCAGTAATTTGATTACGTGTTTTATTAAAAATCTGTAATTTATTATTACTTATATTTAAGCTTTCTTTCTTTCACCAGCTAACATAATGTCTGATAACATGCATAACTCTCATTTAATTTTATATCTCTTTCTCTCCCTCCAGAGCATCAGAATTATTTCGGTGTAGACGACCATCTTGGACCCGTGGCAGTCAGCATCCGCAGGGAGAAGCTAGACGATGGAAGGGATAAGGAAGGGACGCAGTACAACTATCGGGTCACCTTTAGAACCAGTCAGGTAACGATAATACACTGATGTGCACTTTTCGCTCACTGCTTACATTATGGATGCATGATTGGAGAACCTTCATGACCTGTCAATTTATTGAAGAATTGTTTACTAGCGCGAACATGGATTTTTCATATTTCTCATATCACATTCAGTGAGACACGTTAAGGTCACTCGGCCTGCGGCTCAGTCAAGCAGTACAAGAGTCCAGGAATGCTTCAGTACGCCCGAAAACAACAGGAAACTTCTCTGCCCTCTTAAATCTGCACTAAGGTGTCCAGTGATTCGGTGCCAGTTGTGACTCAGTTGGCCATTAATGCAAATACTGATACAGTGTATCAGAGGTGTGTAGTTGCCTGCCTTCGCTCACTTTCACACACCCCGATGAACACACAACCTGATTAATCCTAAAAAACGGAGAGGCAGAGTCCTGGTGTCCCTGGTGGGACCGTATCGTCTTGATTGATGCTGGCTTGTCTCATTCACTGAATAATTCAGGTGCAACAGATGCGTCAGGCAGGAAAATGTCACTGATATCCAGTGCCCTTCTCGGTTTAAAGCACCACTCCCACGATAAAACAATGTATCTGGGTCATGATAGCCCTGCAAGTGGCACGCAGGCAGTGTTTTAACTCCTCGACCGCTGGAGCATCTATTTGCATGTACTCCTGTCATTTAGCCTCATTGCTCTCTCTGCGCGACCTGCCCCACATCGCTCTCTCTTCCTTCCTCTGCTATATAAGTCTACTTTTCGGAAAGCCTTTTTATTGGACCGCAGTTGACTGCTGACATGTTAACAGGCTGTGCAAATGGAAATTTGGATGTTGTTGTTTTGAAAGTGTTTACTGGCACACAAACATCTAGTATTCAGTTAGCCTGTCTCAATTATTTAGAATTTGAGTTCCCTAATGCTGTCCAGAGTCATAATGTAGTCATTACCCTTAACACCAGTCAGCATATGGAAGCATACCTGACCCAACCCTATCACACTGTACAAGTAGGAGTTTATATGACTGTTAACTTTACTGGACAAATCCTCACCATCTGTCTTTCCTGCCAGCTGACCACCCTCCGTGGTGCCATCCTGGAGGATGCCATTCCATCCACGGCGAGACACGGGACGGCCCGCGGGCTGCCGCTCAAAGAAGTACTTGAATACGTCATCCCTGAGCTGAATATCCAGTGTCTGAGGCTGGCCATGAACTCTCCCAAAGTCGCGGAACAGCTCCTCAAGCTGGATGAGCAAGGGGTGAATAATACTTTGAGATGTCCTCTTGAACCGTGTTTTGAGTGCTACCACAGATTTTTGCTGCTGCTGCTGATTTAACGGGGTAATCTGAGGTTCAGTGCCTTGATGATTAATACTTGGTGTCTTGCATTTTAAGATATGTATACATATGGTTCTTCCTTTTTCTCTTTAAGACAACCCCCCCCCACAGCAGCCACATATCAGAAACGAAAGATTGTTTTGACTGCATTAGCACATCACGCTACATATTTCAGGCGTATGTGTCTCTATTTGTGACATTTACCTCAGCTATAGAAGGAAACTGGGAGGGATTAACTTCAAATAGCAGGAATCTTTGTCCTATATACGGGCTGCTTGTTATAGATAGATAACACAGACTCCTGGGCCGAGGTGCAGACAATATCACGCTTAAATAGAATCAATAGAAGTCCTGTACTCTCTGCAGCCAGCACCATCTGTTTTTGGCACACTTGTTGTGCTGATAGGACACTTGCACACAAGTTAGAGTAACTTACTTTTGACAGCCTACTTTGCCTGAGAGCAGGAGATTTGGTATGCTGCTCAGACGGTGGAGGGTGTCATCTTGCATTATCTCTGTTTGAATAAAATTGCTAATAGTGATATGGGCTCTCTATATTCACAGCTGTCACAGATTCATTGCGTGATCGGAAGGCCTTTAATTTCTCATGTAATGAAACTGGGGAAAAAAAGATGGAATGGAGAGCGGAAGGATTAGCCAGGGGTGATACTTGTTTCACCATCAGAGAATTGTCTGCTTATTAGTTTAATTACATTCGTTAGCGTGCGCCCATCCTTCCAATTGACAGGGGAAAGGTTCTTATAATAGAAAGTGTCAGCCAAGACCCTTTTCTGTGTTAGGATTTCGTTACACACATAAACAAGAGCAATGAAGTGTCCTCTCTAAAGCAAGTTAAATGCACTCACGGTGGCATGCTCTCTGTGTCCAATTATGTCAAAGTAACTTTGTAAATAAGTGCTTTGAGGAAGTTCTTCCCACCAGATGTTACAGGGGTTTGTTCACCTGCCATGTGACTCCCCATGTCTGCAGATAAAGAGTTTGATAGATGATGAAACTGACACATGGGAGGCAAAAAAAAAAAAAAGCAATAAAATAATCTCAAGAAACTGCCTTCAGAGGAGGAGAGCCCAGGCTAAGTGGGGCTTGAAGCTCTTCCAGTTGGCACTCCTCTGCGCAGACCTCAAACCAAAAGCCCAGTGGAAGCCAGTTTTATATTTGGATGTCAGTATTTTTGCACACTCCTGTTATAATCATTAATGTTATTCTTGCCGGGCAAATGTTCAATATGTCAGGCACTCCTTAATCTGCTTTTTAACCAAGCTGGACTTTGACCGCCCCTCTAATGTGTTTATGTGAGGAAGCTGATACGGGACAGGAAGAACTGCAGCCTGATGATCTGCCTGACTTTTTTCCCCCCTAAAATGCATATTTTTGAGGATTTGTGTGCGCGCGCGCAATTCTTTGGAGATGTTAGATGTTAGTCTCTTTGTTAAATGCTTCCTCTTGCTGTGAACAGAGTCAGAGAGGGTCTCCTGCATCTGCAAAAAGAATATCCCTGAAAGCGGCCTTGTAGACTGCGCCGTAACAGCCTAGGACGTAAGAAGAGAAGAGAGCATATGTGAATGTATTTTAGATCTCTTTGTAGATCACAGTGAATTGACTGTGCGCAGATGGACTGTGGAAAAGGAGTTGGCAGCTAATGAGATTTAGAGATGCGATCTTGAGTAAGAAATTTACAAATTAGGTTTTGTTTTTTTTGTAAGCCATTGATTTTTCAATGCGTATCTGCTGTTTCAATCTAAAGACTCAAATCTGGAAAATTAAAATTCTTTAGTTTATTATTATCTGTGTCAGTTAGAAAATGAAAGTTGTGAATTTACAAGCACTGGTAATACTCATAAATTTGAAAGTGAGAGGAAAATATGAGTGTGTCATGACAGTAATGACAACGTTGAGGAGGTCAGAGAACAGTTACTGACCTTTTCCTCTAAGTTATGTTTGACAGATGATATTCTCCCTAACCTAGAAAGCTAATCTCCCTGCAGTGATCGCATTCATAGCATAAACAAAGAATAAGTGCAGGAAACTTTGCAATTACAAACACTGCGTTTTTTAAAATCCCCTGGCCTTACATTGAAAGTTGGAGAAGTTTCTGTAGTGACACTTTAATGCAATAACCCCAGCAGATGTTTGTGTAGTGGTGCGTGGTGATTGTAGCCAGGTTTAAGTAGCCACATTTTGGATTTTTGCTGCATCAGGACACTGCAGCGCAGACATATGTCACACCACGCCATCCCTCAGGAGCCACTCAGAGCTCTCCGGGGGAAACACTGTCCCAATTTCTTTCTCCACTCATTATGTGTCTTTTGTTGTTTGTGCGTTCTTATTTTAGTTTCAGCTTTTGTTTAAATGAATGAGCAGGAGTTCAGTTTTCAACGCCCTGCAGCTCTGGACAGATGGAGAAAAATTGGAGATGCTTTCTTTGCTAAGATTTTTGGCAAGATCTGTTAAATGGGATACAGCTCCACCTTAACAGAAGCTAATGCCACTCCAAAAAGAGCCATCACAGACGGTGATGCAACAAGCTTCACCGAAGGAGCACTACTCATCTGTATCTTTGTTATATGTCCTGTGTGCTTGCACTTTTCAAATTCGCCCCAAAGGTTAATGTGATTACCCTCCCTATCGGTTAGGCTGTTAAGAGGAGCTGGAGGTCAAGCGAGTCCATATCACACAGGATAAAAGACAGAAGGCCACATCATTGCACATCATGCCATTTCCACAGGGCTTGATGGTATAATAGCTTTTGGTAACCGCAGGAGCTTTAGTGCAGAACAGACTGCCTGATGGGAGGAAGTCACCATGACAACAGTGTCAGGAGTACACCGGGAAATCATAACCTGTAACGGAGGAAAAAGACAATTCCAATTTGTTTCAGTATATAGACCATTTGTCAGCATTCACATTCAGAGAAACCCTTTCTTCCCGCCGTACCGACACATTGACTCTGGGTCAAGATGAAGGTGAAGCTGTGAATAAAGGGCAACAGGTGCCAAACGCAAGGGGCTGCCTCCTCATCTATTTGTTTCCACCCTTGACCCTTTTTTTCTTTCCATCTTCTGCTATCATTGGGAGGGTGTAAGCCTTAGAACTCATGTAGTGGAGAGATGCTCTCACACTAATCTCACAAGAGAATCACTCCAGATGTTTTATTTCTTCCTGTCTCTCGAGGAGATGAGTTCATATCAGACATTTCTGAATTACAGCAACGCTTGTGGTGGAAACTTGAGAGATTTGGCTCCCTTTTCTATGCCTTTAGATGGTCTTCTCAATAAACAAGACATCTGTATGTAGACACATTTGTTAAATAATCTTCCTAGTATTTCACAGCTACAAAAGTATCTCCTAAGGAAGAGGTCCATTAGAAAGTATTGAAATACTGTTGTTGGCAGATTATGCCGTTTTCTTTCATAAACCGAAACTGTTCTGCTGTATGTCTGTAATCCACTCCCTTGTCGCCCCACAGCTGCTCTTAAGTAGCAGCTAATAGCTCAGGTTGATTTATACTCTGCACAGTGCTCCTGAGAGTTCATAGCCTAGCTTCACAAAAGGGGATTTCAGCTCTCTCTCCCCCCCAAGAAGGGTTATGAAGGCCTTCACATTAGCTGTGACATGATGGAAAGTGGGCACTTGCATGCTTTCAGTGCTTAATATACAGTATGTATGAGTGTGGTGTGCGTGATACCGATCAGCAACAGGAAATGGTACTCACTGAGTGTCTATGTCTATTTTCCTCATTCCAGCTAAGCTTCCAGCACAAGGTGGGAGTACTCTACTGCAAGGCTGGCCAGAGCACAGAGGAAGAGATGTACAACAACGAGAGTGCCGGCCCAGCGCTGGATGAGTTCTTGGATCTGCTTGGTCAGAGGGTGCGCCTCAAAGGCTTCACCAAGTACAGAGCTCAGCTGGATAACAAGAGTAAGATAAAATGCACAACACACTCGCCAAGCTAAACATCCACAAATGCTAACCCACACATTTCCAGTCCTGCTGAGTGCAGATGCTCCGCTGTATGTGTTTACAGGGACTGTAGTGCATCTTCAATCTTAATTTTTGTTCTGTGATATCATCAGATCAGCTAACTCGGTTACATTTTGCAATCTGGCCTGAGACCCTGACCTCCCTGTCTTCTCTTATAGCGGACTCCACAGGCACGCACTCTCTTTACACAACCTATAAAGACTACGAGCTGATGTTTCACGTGTCCACCATGCTCCCCTACACACCCAACAACCGGCAGCAGGTGAGTAAACTGTACCCTTCAGGCTCTATCTTCTGCAGCACACCACCATGCTTGCCCTTCTGTGTACTCAGTTGATGTCTAATAGCTTTAATAAATCCCTGAGCAAGTTCCTTTTAGGATATCACCTATCCTGACTACTGCCAATCTTCCCCAGAGACTCATTTCGCCACGGTAATGACCTATCAGTTGAAAGCACGAGCATTGCCATAGCGACGGTACCCCCTAGTAGGACTTTAATCAGTGCTTCCCCAGGGGCTGAAGCAGACGCGGTATTAGATGGACCTCTGTCTGTCCGTGCTAACAAGTGGAATTAGGTGGATGTAGCAGTGGACTGTTGAACGATGGCCCTCTAAAGATAAGATTACAGACATTCACTGTATTAATCTCTATGCCGATCACATGGTTGTACTTTTTGAGTCCATAATACAACCTGTGGGCACCACCCTGTAGAGATTAGAATACCTTGATGGAGGCTGGATGTACAGTCTAAAACATCAGAAACATCTAACAAGTGAGCGTAGAAACATATGATTGGTGGTGTTTTTTTTCTCTTTACCTTTCATCCAATTGTATTTCATAAAGTGGGACTGTTTGATTTAATCCCTGGTGGTAATATTCCAGCAGGGCCAAGCAGAGCTTGACCTGTTCATCCCTTCATCATTTCCAAATCACCCCTGCACCCTCTAATCCTGCTTGTTTCGGGCTCTCACCGACCCTGACTGACAGGCTCACACCAACCAGAGAATGGGGGTTAATGACCTGCACAGGCCAACAATACAAGCAGTATAAATTGGGTTTGAGTGGACATGTGCCCTTCACACACAAATCCTAAATTGAGTTAGTTGATATCTCTACCACCCAAAAATCCCTTTGTCCAGTAAAGTTTCTGTATCCAAACCGGGAACAGTGATTCTGTCGAGGAGAAGGGCAAAATGTGAGAGCTTACTCAAAGGATTGATTTTTTTTTGTTTCGTGCAGGGGATGAACTGATGCCCCCCGTCCCTGCATTCAGTGTAATAAAGATGCTCAAATGTTAATCCAGGAAAATGATGCTAAACAGGTTTTGTCCCATCAGTTGTATCAAAGCTTGTTGCAACCCATGAGTCTATGATTGAAAAATTGTTTCCAAAGGAAAGGCGTGTGGGAAGGAAACATAAACGGTGACAACCTCATTTTCTCAATTACCACACCATGTCCTACTGAGAACGTGACGTACACGCCACAAGATTGTGCAGAGGCCCAATCAATGAGACAGGAATTTATCCCTCTAATGCCAAGTGTATCATATTTGATACATGAGCATTACCTGTTGAGTTCGAAAAGCCTGAACAAATTGCACATTTTTTTTAAACAATTAATAAATAAAAATTCTGGATGTAGCAAAACCTAATTTGTTTTCTTTTAATTTGTCAAAAAGTTCAATAAACATTCCAATTTCAAAAAAATGTAAATTTTCCGGCAATTATTTAATGACTAGACTACAGTTACTATAGTTTTGTATTTTCTAATTATTTTAATTATTATTATTATTTCATTTTGACCTTTTGTTTTCAAGTTCAAGTGGATTTTCTTATTTCAGTTTAGTTTTTGTTGTTTGAAAATGTTTAGTTTAGCCTTTTTTCTTTTCTTTTCTTTTTTGTTTCAGTGTTAGTTTTAGGCTTTTTTTCTTCATTATTATTGTACCAAGAGCATAAGTCACAGGTAAGATTTGGGGAAATCAGGCTGTATAATAAAAACATAACTTTTTGAATGCAGTGATTCGTAGTGTTATAAAAATCCAGATATCCATAAACACGTCTGTCAATACCTCAAGTTTTAGTTAATATAACCACCTTGGTTCAGGCATCATAGGGTTAATTAAATAAGGAACTTTTACATAACTGGCATGTTTTTTTGGGGGTTTTGTTTTTGTTGTTTTTTTGGTTTTGTTTTAAGTCCTGTGACATGTGGTTTATGGCTGTTATCAGAGCTGTCAATCATATCTTGTTGCATTTAAAAAAATGCTTTTGTATCATTTCCTGGTTTATAAGAGATGTCCATTCTGTCCATTAATGAGGACTTTTTTGCCACCCAAAATTCTTTGTTTTTCTTGGATATAGGCATGATACTTTAAGGTTTGCTGGGAAAATTTCTAAGTAATAAAAGGGCCAGTACATATGAGCACTTGGTGCTACACCTTAGTTTGTCTGGTATTGATCGGTGGCTTATCATGGTTAATGTTAGCAAATGTTTGCTAAGTTGAGAGAGAAGTTTTTGTGTGACTGTTGAGTCACTGCAACTGACACACGGCTGGCCTTTGTTCAGAAAAACACTCGCATGCTCTCATTCGAATTGAAATCTTAAAGCGATAATGTGTTTTCCAAACTTCTGTACTCTTAAACTAACCTGACTGTGTTCATCTTTTATCTAATTTAATTTCCATTTCTCCTTTTTGTCTTGCAGTTGCTAAGGAAGAGGCACATTGGCAATGACATTGTCACCATAGTGTTTCAGGAGCCCGGGGCCCTTCCTTTCACTCCAAAAAACATCCGCTCTCATTTCCAGCATGTGTTTGTCATTGTCAAAGTCCACAACCCGTGCACTGATAACGTCTGCTACAGGTAAATGGAACAAGCATGCATCACGCCTGCAAGGCACTCCCAAAACTGTTTTTTACTGTGGTTGGTAAAGAAAAGCGTGCAGGGTAGAAGAAAGTAGAAAAACATCTGAGTTTGGTGGCATTGAGTCAAACCACTAAATATTAGAGTGCTACACCACGGGATAAGAAGCGAAATGGTGTGCTCGAGACAGTTTAGGCGAACGTGTTGATCTTCTGATGTGTTTTTCATAGATGTCTTTGTGTCAAGTGGCTCTTCTGCGTGAACTTTTAAGAGCTCTTAATTTAAAAGGATAATAATAATAGCTTGCTCAGTGATTTCTGTGGTTTCTCTTATGACTTCATAGTAATGCGCCAGAATCACAGGGCTCTTTTCATCTGCTCAGTGATGATGCAGTTATTATCTTCAGAGACACCTTGAAATTATGACTTATGAATTACGACTCAAGAGTTTCTGAAGTCAAGACGACTCTTGCTAATAACATAGCATTTGTTGAAGGGAGAAAGATTAGTCTCAGCAGAAATAATTTTACCAAAAGGCATATAATTTCAGCGCCTGCTCATTATTCATTCATTTCAATATCTACGCTCCTCTTTTTCTTAACTGTCACTCCCGCATTTTATTTTTTTCCAGTGTGGCTGTGTCCAGATCTAAAGACGTGCCTCCATTTGGCCCCCCTATTCCCAAGTCTGTAACTTTTCCAAAGTCTGCGGTTTTCAGGGACTTCCTGCTTGCCAAGGTCATCAACGGGGAGAACGCAGCACACAAGTCGGAGAAGTTTCGGGCCATGGCGACTCGTACGCGGCAGGAGTACCTGAAGGACCTAGCCGAGAACTTCGTCAGCACGGCCACTATCGACTCAGCTGTCAAATTCAGCTTCATCAGCCTCGGAGGCAAGAAGAAGGAGAAGGTGAAACCCAGGAAGGACGCGCATCTGTTCAGCGTGGGAGCGATCACCTGGAGCGTCCGTGCCCGGGACTTTGGCCAGTCGCTGGACTTTGACTGCTTGCTTGGTATATCCAATGAGTTCATTGTGCTCATTGAGGAGGAATCAAAAAATGTGATCTTCAACTGTTCGTGCCGCGACGTCATCGGGTGGACCTCAGGGATTATGAGCATTAAGATTTTCTATGAACGGGGCGAGTGTGTCATGCTGTCTGCTCACGACAACTGCGGAGAAGACATCCGGGAGATGGTGCAGAGACTAGAGGTAAATCTCTTCGTGTCTGCATTGGAATAATCTCTGTCATCCCAAAGCTCTCAATAACTGCTGGATTAGACCACAGAAGGCCAGTGGGATGATCCTTTTTGTAGCACCTCGTCTTCGGTGTCACTAATCATACCATATATAGAGATTTGAGAGAACAAAAGACATTAGATGAATCAGTTTCCAACACCACACCCCCCTCACAGAGCTAGTAATTCATTCTGTTTGCCCTGTCTGTTTAATTGAGGGGTTTTTGTATAAATTTGACATCCAGTTTATTTGTGAAATAATGAGCACATTACAGTAAAAACAATTACGCTGTCTACTACTAGTGCGTAACACAGTTTTAATAGCTCCGCGGAAAGGTGCAGCTGTTGGCGCTAATGCATAAACATAAAAAATTACAGTAAGATTTAAAAAATAAAAGCCAAGCATCAGCAGCACCAAAAATAATGATGATATGGCACTTATTGGGTTTTACTAGAAATAGAGACAGGTTCACATTTTCTAAACATGTTCTAAACAATGCACATAAAACACAATCAGGGCCTCTTCCCCGCCCCCGTGCATGCTACTGCACTTTCACCTGCATGTTGTTGCCTGCAAAATACATTATTTGGGCGACTGTGGTTAATCCACGTGTCTAAAAAGTGAAGTGCATGTGAAGGAAAGTTTACTTTTAATGTGGCAGTGGAGCGTTGTACTTTGGATACTTGTGGGCTCTGCGGTGAAACGGTGCATTCAGCAAATGTTGCTCTTGCAGTTGCAGCTTTAATGCTTGACCACAAACCTTTTAATTCTGTTTTTCACGGTTAGGTCAGCAAAACTGTTGCTCATTTAACCTTTATTCGTGCCGTCAATTCTCATGTGTTGCAGAGCAATAGAGATTTAATGGCCCCTTTTTTTTGGCCTCCACTCCCTCACACACATGCAGTGAAAATATCTCACTAAATTAACCCGAACCTCACTTGCTTTTCAGGCGGCTCCCTCTTTTTTCTTTTTTCTGATTGTGCATTAACGGGAATGTGAAACTGTAAAGCAGAGCCATCAGAGTTCAGAGAGGATTACAGACCTCCTGTTGAAAGCTTTCTTTGGCTCATCACAGACTCGGCAGAGGTGCACAGGCGACCGTTCGGGTCACACAGTTGCAGATGTCCTGCTCTTGATCAGGATAAACCACTATGACATATCACGCAATTTTCACAAAAACTGACTAAATAAATAAAGCCGAAGCAGCTCAGTACTGCAGACAGTTCATTTAATGGATTGAAAGATTAGAGAAAATGTGATTTATTTATTTATTTATTTTTTTTTTGGGGCGTTCTTGAAATGGGGACTGTCTGGGTGCAGGTTTACAGGGAGACTCTTTCTAGCAGGACACCAACCCAGTTTTGAAGGGGAAGGCTGGAAACGGAGGCAATTTGTTTTATTTTTTGGGGGTCTGGCAGACTAAGAATAGAGGACACGTGGCCTCATACTACTACTTTACTCCTATTGAGAGCTCCCCACTTAGTCCCAGTCCTCGCATCCCTATTTTGTAATTCTAGCTTAGCTACATTGTGTTACTGTTTGGGCTATGTGGGTCCAGGTGTCTTGAAATTTTGAAAATGGTGTACACCTGGCTACACAGCCCAGATGCTGTCCTCAGACACCTTGTTTCTGCTTCCTGTGTACCTGCAGGGTCTTGCTTTTCCTATTCTAGTTTCCATGATTTGTTAAGTGAAGCTCTAATCAGGCAGCCTTTTGTTTTCCTTAAATAACATCGTGGTTGAATCCCAAAATCCAAACCTGAGCTGTGCCTGACCTTTTTCATGCCTGGCTGTGTGCTTTCCGGCACTTATCCTGCACAGTCCCTTTTTGGCAGTTGCATCAGCAGTCTTGAAATTTGCAGCAGACCCTAGCCAGCGAATCAGTTGTTCAGCCAACAAGTAACAACCAATTTCCTGCTAAAAACCTGAATGAGGATCAGATTCTTCTGAGGATTAAAGGAGGCTCGGATAATTTTTATTATCACCTCTTGCAATGAACTGAGACTCTCAGAAGAGCTTCTGAATGAGAATGAATAAATGTGCACCTGAGCACAAAGATTCTGCATATCCTTACCAAAAAAAAAAACAGCCACACCAGAACCTGAAGAAGTCTTTCCCATAATTACTCTTTAAAGGACACGGATGTCATTCAGCGTCTACACACACTCATCTTAAGGAAGGACAGAGCGGGATATATTAGCATTCGTGATTAGCCAAAGGACATCACTTCCTCATTTGCTATGCTAATTTCCCCTCACATTTTCTGTCCACTTCTCCAAGGAATTCCTGATTAATATTCCACAGCCCAGTTTTATAAAGTATTATAAAGTTAGTACGGATCGCTGTTTGTGTTGTGATACAGGCAATGGAGCAGCAAGCTGTAGGCACATTTATTTGGGTATAAGCTGACCAGGCATACTTGTTCCCAAAGGTGTCTGCATTTTCCCAAATGTCCTGGAGGTTGACTCGAATCAAATTTCATTGGTGGGATTTACAGGCTGCCCGACCTGTGATGTAATGTGAACAGATTGCCAACTGTAACACACAGAGGAGCCCAGTGTGAGAGCGCAACTAAAAGCTTTGTGATAGCGTCCTGCTCTCCGGGTTGCGGAGCTGGTTGGCCGCATGTTCAGTTTTTACGATGCATGTTCTCTTTGCTCGGGTGCCACATATGCCACTTTCTTTTGTCTGGTTGGGTTTTGTTTTGCATGTTTTGGAACTAAATAATTTGGAATAGTTTTATAATACTATATTGTGTTTATCTAGATTAAATATGTATTAAATTAGTTATAAGTTTTTAATCATTCTCCTAACTCCAAACCTTGCAATTATATTGCTTTTCTATTTGATATATGATGACATTTTAAACACTTGTAATTGTATTTGCAAACAATTTTCTGATTCCTTATCATTTATGCTGTCAGTAGTAAAATGCCATGGTAGCGTTTATGATTATTTCTTTATTCAAACAACAATCCAAAAAGCAACAAGCAATTTTACTGGCACATATAACAGAGAGAAGCAGCATGTTGATCAATAAAAGAGCTTCTTAATTAGTGCTCATTAGCACCATTTTGAGGTCATACATGTTGTTACAGACAAGTAAAAGCTTTGATAACCTCCTGCAGTCCCACAGTGCTGCTGAGCTCCGTTAAGCTAAAATATTCAGAATCACACAAGAAGCTACATGACGTTGATGCAGATTCCTGAAGTATAAAGCGGCCACAGATTTACCAGTCCGCACTTCCAGTAGAATGACAAGGTTTTGTCATGTCTGAGAAACATGCAGACGGTGCCATCAGTGTCAGAGCAGTGTCCGACTGTCAGACCTATCACTGAGGAACAGTGCCAGTAACACTGTTTGGCAACAGTAGTTACAACAGATTTGAGGCTGATAATGTTTGTTGTAGTTTTTATGGCCGGTTATTAGTCTGTTATTGGTTTGGCCAGCAGGACGTGCACACATGTTGACTTTGTCCCTTTTCTCATCCAAGTATCTTCATAGGCCACAAATACCTCCTGTGAGATGATGGATGCACTCTTAGAGTCAAGCGTTATGAATCTGAGCAGCTCGTAGGAGAACCTGAGCAGATTAATTTGGTGGTTGGACTGAATAAAGGGCTCTAATGAAAGCATTTAGAAAGCTATTATTTAGGCCTAATGGATTTCTGAAAAAGGGGTGTTTGATTCATGGTCCCAAACGCAGAAGCCTTCATACACAAACCATTTAGTCCAGACTTTACCCCGGAGAACTTTTATGTTTCATATTTCCAGTTCTTTTTGGAAATTTAAAATGATTGCTAAGTTTTTGGCGTCTTTTCTCTAGATTTTGAACCCGAAGTATCTTTGGCTTCTTATTTATTAGCACATAAAGCAGGGACTGTGTTTGTGTATAATTACTGGATGGGCTCCTTTGCTGAAATTTTACAGTTGTATCCTATTAAGAGGACAGTTATTGCATGATGGTTCATAATGGGGTTCTGCTGACGTGAGAATCTGGTGTGGAGTGTTGACAATCCATAGTCTGTGTTAATGTGTCCCTGAAGCTAGTTGCCACTCTGAAGCAAAGGGAGGCAGTCACCCACAACTGAACCGAGACTAATCCAATGGGTGATTAAAGCTCGTTGGATGTAGCGTGAGGTTTTATTCCCCATTCGTTGTCATAAACCGTGTAGTCCTAATGTGTTCTCGCAGTGTAGCTATAATGTTGTCAGTCATTTTATGTCATCAGTGTGCAAATAGGTGCTCCACTACTCCACTTACTTTGCTGTGTTTGTGTTGTGCTGAAATAAAACCATTGAAGCAAGTAGGTTGCTGAACTGGAGTTGCATTAAAGCGAAGGATGATGCCAAGCCGCCACTGAGCAAAGCGAGCAGCTTAATTTGCATGTAAGCTCATAATTGGACAAGACCCAACTTTCATTTTCATCCAAGAGCGCAACTGGACAAGCAGAGACTGTCCACCAAGAATCCTTAGGGAAAGTGTCACGTCTCTGGCAGCAGTCTGCACAATGGCGAGAGAGGGTGAAGTGAGTCATCTTTTCATGCTGGGTGTGGGGGGGGGGGAAAGTGCTTTAATTAACTGCCAGTTGATGCAGATTATGTATTTGTATATAAATATTACGCTCCAAACTTCTCCCTTGACACTGACTTTACCTAATAGACTCGGCTCTGTGGACATGTCCGTGTCTCAGGGGCCAATTAGATCTGCGTTCCCCGTGCAGCATGAAGAAAAGAGCTACTGTAGTTACTGTCCACAGAGACAGGTGTGTATTTGTGTGCGGCTCTTTGGCAAGACGGTTAGCCGTGCGATGTAGCCTCTTATTAACTTCAAGTTTGAAAGGTTCTTTGAATTAGCCAAACAAACATGCTGGAGGCTTGCTGCCTAAGGACTTCTGCTTCTGCTTTGGTAATGTAATAAAACCCACACACATCTTACAAATGATGCAAACCATTCGCTGTTGGAATATACTCTGTTAGCTTTGAAGGCTCTTATTAAAGAATATTAAGATCATTCATTTTTCTCTCTGTCTCATCTCCTCACTGTCATGTGTATTGCATTCTGTTTCCAGCTAAAGTATCTATTAAGTCCTTCGGTTTTTAAAGCTCAGGATCTGTGCCGTGAAATACAAATTCACCTGCCTTTTATCGTAGATTATAAAAACGGCCGTTTTCATTCTGCTTCCAGATCGCCACCAGAGGGTGCGAAACCACGGAGATGACACTTCGCCGGAATGGCCTCGGCCAGCTCGGCTTCCACGTCAATTTCGAGGGCATCGTAGCCGACGTGGAGCCCTTTGGTTTCGCCTGGAAGGCAGGACTGAGACAGGGCAGCCGACTGGTGGAGATCTGCAAGGTGGCCGTTGCTACCCTCACTCACGAGCAGATGATTGACCTGCTGCGCACCTCAGTCACCGTCAAAGTGGTTATAATTCAACCTTATGAAGATGGCACTCCCCGAAGGTAAACCCTCACTCTTTGGTCGTCTCATTTTCACCTCGGTGCAAACACTTTTGTTACAGCAATTAAGCCAAAATGACTTAAAATCAAATGCAGATTTCCTGTTGTTGTTTCCTGTTGTCCTGCGGTTAGCGAGACAGAAGCAGGTGCTCCCCCCAAAATTAATGAAGCCATAACAGAAAAGTAGTTTGGTTTACTTCTTTTTTCCTGGCAGGTGGTGTAAATTAGCTTGACATTTGCTCTCGTGTTTGAGGCGATTAGCATAAAGAAATGCTTACATACTGTTTGTGTTGCACCGGAGATGATGTCGTCCTCCACTGATTTCTCTGGAGATAGTCTTTCTTTGTTGCGAGAGAAATCTTCAGCAGGCCTGCGGAGCCGCAGACACGGACAGTCAGCATTTCCCACTAATGATAATGAGAAGAGGCTTTTGATTAATGGCTCAACTCTCGCTGCCTTTGTTTGACAGCTCACATTTGTAGATGGCTTTTCTCTAACCTCGCTCAACGTTCTGTTCAGCAATTAGGATGGGAGTGTGTGCCTTTTTTTAGGGACACACTCCCACGTAGAGAGTCCACCGCCCTTGAAATAAATGAGGGAGCGTGTTTCAAATGATTTTTTTTTTCCTTTGTGTGTGCGTGATGGGAAGAGACGAAGGTCTGTGTAAAATGCTTGTTCTGAAAGCACATCTGCTTGTTTTGTCTGTGCGAGACAGACAGCACTGTGAAATCGTATCCTACACTCCTTCACACTCACATTTTCGACATCTTTGTTTTTCTTCGGCTTCAGGCTGACAGATTTATGTACCAGGAAAATGCTGGTTCCACTTTGTCACAGACAGCCACGACAGAATGGCTTGACAATGTGCAGAAAGAATATTTCAATACAAACCCATTTTTCTGTTTGTGTTGTTACAGGTAATGCTAATATACCAGCTAATCGTTAAAGGTAATAACACATAGATAACAGCAGTTAATGAACCACTGTGTATTTTCATTCTTTGACTGTATTTGTGTGCTTTCTAAACGCATGAAGTAAAGTGGCGATTGGTGAATATCTTGATAAATCCCTGATGGGTGAGTGTTTTGGTAAATAATGATAATGACAAGCCTTGCTTAATGTTCTGAATGAATATATGATTAAACAGCTGTGTGTATGTGTGCATCAAAATATAAAGCATGCATAGTAGTTAACTTTTGCTTTCCGGTCTGGCAACAGAGGAGCAACATTTTTGCTCCCCCAGATGGCGAGCTAACGTGTGTTGTCTGTGAAGCCAACAGAGCAGCCTCTCTGGCAGAACCGGCGTCTAAGCCTCTCGCCACGATCTGTGATGATACACGACGATGCAATCATCGTCGCGGTCCGGGGACGGAAGAAGCAGATAAAACGGAACATCCTCCGAAACTGGTTTTGTCTCCACAAATGTGTCCAGCTTATCAGAGCAGTATTTACAGGATGGAGATAGAGAGAGCTTTTGGTGTGGCATCTGTGCCAGGTGAAGACTTCTGGCTTGGTTTAGCTGAAACCACTGAAGTGACTGTTTAATGGGAGCCTGGACAGCCAATAAGAAATGGGGTTAGAAATAAACATAAATGAACAGAAGCTTGTGCAGTGATTACGTCATACTAAATGTGTATAATATGTGTTGTGACGCGTTATGAACAGAGTGTGACCCATATATCGCATTTGCTAATAGAGGCATCTGGCAGATTAGTGAGCATTAGTAGCAGCAGAACGGCAAACTGGTCAGTGCTGCTGAGCCTTCCCCGTCCCCACTGAAACACAGTTCCTCAACGCCGCCCCCATGAGAACCAAACGCCTCCATCTAAGCTCCTCTGAATATTCTCCCAAGACTCCCAACAAATCAAGAGGTGAGAGGTCAGGTGAAGAATCTCGAGGGCCCTCAACACTTTTCGCTGCTGCGTCTTGGAGTTGCTAAAGTGTTGCAGTCAACAATAAGTGCTCCAGTTTCTCTGGCATTATCTCAAAGGAAAGGAATTCAGCAGGGGGCCCGAAGGCCCCAGTCAGTCCCCCGTGGCCAGAGAGATGAGGACTAATCTAGCAACAATGGACAAGAGTCTCATGACCTTCAAACAATGTACCCTGGCTCCACGCTGCTACCATGACAAGGAAAAATGTTTTCATAAGTACATGCGGTGGCTGGAAGGAGCTTCCTCTTTATTCTTTTTAAATCGCTCCAATATTGTTTAGGCTTCCTATTTTTGTGATTCGGCGAGGAGTGATGTTGTCATCTTGTTGCTAAGATTATGTCACATTAGATTGCAACAAGGAATCATTTATACAGTGTAGCATTGTTTTGTGGCAAACCTCCTAAAGCTGTTTATGCCCTAAATGGATTTACCCTGCTCTGCCTGAAGCTGTGAGATGTCTCTAATATTAGCCTTACCTAGTACTGTATTTATTTACACTGGGGGGCAGGATGTGGTTATAGCTCAGCACAGTACCAGAGGCTTTTCCATCATCACTCTGAAAAGCCTTAAACAAGTTCAGCATGTTAGCTTTGGATCAAAACTAATGAGAAAAAGATGAAAAAGATTAGCTCTTTGAAACAGGAATGCGATGTACAGAACATGGTAGAGATTGTATGTTTTGGTATGCGGTCATCAGAGATGTAAGGATAAACAGAAGGATCAGTACAATATGGACTAAAATGTATGTTCATTACAAGACATACAAATAGAAGCAGAACATAAACTGCTACGTGGCCAGTAAGGATTTTTTTCCCCTGAAATTTATTCCGGCTGAGTCCCGGCTTTTTGTTTCTCTTTTTTTAATATCATATTGTCGTTTTAGGTTTTAATTGCAAAGATTTACTTTTGAAATGGTGTCTTCAGCCTGTGTCACAGTGTTGACGATGACATTCAGATGGCCACTTGTGACCTTTCCTTTGTAGTGCCATCAGACTTGTCATTGTGGATTTTCATATGGACTGAAGCAAAGCTGGATTTCTCACTTCCCATGCCAGCACCCACCCAAGATGGAGCACCACTAAACCCAAAGAAACTAGAAACTGCATCACAAATTGTCCTACTTAATCCCCTTGCATTCTTCATAGGAGCTGGGGCGGGGGGGTTGGGGGGGGGGGGTTCTGCAAAGATCAGTCTGTTTTTTTTTTCATCTTTAAGTCTTCAGCACACCTCGTTTAATGAACCCTTTGACAACAGTCTGCACAGCACTGGTGGAGGTCACGACCTCTGTGACTCTTTGCCGTGACAAGGACTATGACTGTGGGAATGGATTAGCATGTCCCCCTCACTTGCTGGCCCTGTCATTGGACTGACAGCTCTCTGACTCAGGTCTAAGGTCCTGTTGTGACACTGATCTATTGTGATTCGTTAAGAGCCGAATGGCTGAAGGAGCTGAATGTTCTCCACCAATCACCCACTAACAAATTTATTTTTAGTTGTGCATTGTCTCCAGTTGTGTAGTTTTCTCTAAGCTTATGTAGGCCATTGTGGCATAATTTATAGCCACTCACATTAAACTGGGAGAGAGGCGCAGCAGTTCTTTTTGGAATCAGAGGAAAAAGACGGTTATTTTTCTCACCAGTCACTCGCTTCCTCCTCTGCTCATGCCTGGCTGGACATGTCCGACAGCTTCTCCTGCAACACCAGCTTCCAGGTAAAGTTTTCTAACTGTTGACCAAACACCAGTTTCCTGCCGTTTCCTTATGATTTATACACTCAGTCTCGGGTCGCCTTTATACAAGAGGCACATTCCTTATACATGAATATGAAGGCTGTTCCCATTAAGTCTGCAGTTGTACTGCTGATGGAGATTATTTGGATCATATGGGCAAATCACTTTGTCACTTCTTGGTCATTCTGGAGCAAAAAGCACAGCAAGAGCTGAGACCTTCACTGTTGACAAGCTGTTAGCTGGGGGATAGCTCTTTTCTTTGTAGAGTAATGATGTGTGGCAACCTATTATGACCACACACATGTGCTCTCTCTCTGTCACACACACAGACATATACACACACAGTTAATCAAGCTAGTGCCAACCATGTTGAAAAACAATTGACCAGCAGTCTTTTTTTATTTTTTGGGTCTTTTTTTGTGTCTGGAACAATAATTGAAAGACCTCGGCGAGCTAATTGAGTGTAAAGAGGTAATGTTCTCATCTCTAAGCTTTTTTACGCATACAACAGCTTCACTTGTGCTCAATACTCTCACTGTCCTATATACCAAACCAGTGATGCATGCAGCATGCATATTGTGAAAACAATTAAGTATGTACACCGTAAGATGTGCAGGATGTAGTTCTTCATCATGAATGAGGCCAGCTGGCGGTGACATCAACCAGATGTGAGAGGACACGGAGGAAGAAGCAAAGGATGATCTTCTAGTTATATCTTATAACACCCGCAGCTCCAGTGGGAAGTCTGGTGTAAACAGCCCAGCCACCCATGGCCCAGACTGATGAAAGGGTCCTTCTGAGAAGGATTACTACTCCCCCCTCCTTCCTTCAGTGCACCCTCCTCAAACCCTTCTATGTATACATTTATGACCACAGCAAAAGTATACAGAGCTTTCCACTCCCCAGTGGATGCTGGAAAATGGACTTTAAAGGGGGTGGGGAGGGGGTTGGCAAGTGTAATCATTAGGGTCATGCTTGATATGCCTTTGGAGAGTGAGCAGAGTGTTCACACTTTTTAACCCTGACCCACTTTTTAACCCCCATCCCTCCCCTTCTTTCCAAACATACGCACCAAGCCGCTGCCTCGGTGATTAATGTTGCATGAAATGGCATCACAGGCCTTGTCCATCCCAGAGATCTTCACTGATGTTAGCAGTAAGTGGATGGAGACGGTGCACCGAAAAGCTACCAGTGTGTAGCAATTCGGGGAATACCCATTACTGGCCGACGGGCGAGCTCAGATTTTTAGCTTTGTGAAAATGATCGGAAATGGTGGGAAACTATTTTAAGTGATGTTAGTGCTCCGCTTACACTTGCAAATGTGTGTGAACATGTTTGTGGGTCTGTTGTTGTCAGTAGTGCAGAAATAAACACTATATAAGTCTAAAGATCTGGCTCAGGGTAAATAAAAGTATTTGTGTGCTTCAGCAGGGTCCTGGAGAGGCAACGTGAGAACACTTCACCCTGGTTTTCACAGATTATTATGAAATTTTCAGTTTCATGGCTGAAAAATATTAAAATATTTAACATATTGTGATGTGAGGTTATAGGTCAAATTAATAGGTTCAATCCTGCTAATTAATCATTCGCATAACTTAAAACGTCATCTCCTGTCATTTTCTGTTCATTGATGAACTTTGACCCTTGGTTCCCTCTCACCCCTCTCCTCTCAGGGGCTGCTCCGAGCTCTACCGCATACCTATGGTGGAGTACAAGGTGGACAGCGAGGGTACGCCGTGTGAGTACAAGACGCCCTTCAGGAGAAATACCACCTGGCATCGGGTGCCCACGGCTGCCGGAGCGCTATCCCGAGGCTCGCCCACTCAGGGCCCCGACCGCTTGCAGTGTCAGCAGATCCTCCAGCAGCACCAGGCAGCTATCCCGCGAAGCACCTCCTTTGATAGGAAGTTGCCAGATGGTTCCAGGTGCTCACTATTCTCCACTTCAGTTTTCTTCGGTTGTTTGCCTATGCCCAATTTGGCACTTATTAAGGGTTGAAAGCAACGCTTGAATATGGGCGATCGAATAACTGTACGGTAGAGAGGCTGCATTACAAAAGCACAATGACAAAAAACACTGTTCACTGCTTAATATTGAGTCACATACAAATAAAGGAGCTTAAATGGTTATCCACGCTGAAAGAAAATAGCTTCTCCACTCGGTCTTTATGAATGTGGTTATCCACTGATGGTTTTATCATATATTTCATGTGTAAGCATTGCACACATGCCAGGACAAATTTACATAATGTCACAGTTGTGCAAAAAGGCAAAGGAAAAAAAACATTAACTAAACAAATTAAGAAAAGAAATGATCCTGTGAGACATTTTTAAATTTTTTTTTTTTAACACACAAACTTTCTGCTCAAGGTTTTTCAGAAACGGAGGCTCGTCATCAAACACGACAGTGTAAAGACGGCGTCCTTTCAGATGAAATCTTTGAACTCTCAGCCTTTCTTATTTAGAAAAGAGCTGCAGTTACACTTTGAGGAGCTGTTATTGTGCTCGGTTATTTGCATACATATAAATGGCGCATTTTAGTTAAATGAATTCACGGCTCCGCTTTCATCTCCCTTTGGATGATAAGGCTGCGCTCAGACTTTGTTCCCGTCCTCGGCTCTGTCTCTTTTGGACATCTCCATTGAGCCATGTAAAGCAGTGATTTGTTCACTCTAATGAAACCCCTACAGTCACGATAACCTTTCCAGTGTGTCACACCGACTCCCCGCCACCCACCCGCCCGTCCAGTATTGCCTGTTTTGACTATACTGGGATAATGGCCGCCTTCTCTGCCTGGAGTCCCTAGCAGTCGGAGCTCTCCGTTCTCACTCCCCTCCTCCTTTCTCTCACTCTCCAACTCCCCCACTCCCTCCCTTTTCCTGCACCCTGCTGAGGAGGTGGTGATGGGGACACTGACACAGCTCCGCTCATCTCATCCAATTACTGCAGAAACAAAGAGAGTGCTCTTCCCTAGACCGCGATATGAAGCGCCCCAGAGGGAGTGGGAGTAGAGAAGGAGGAGGGGAAGGGAGGAAGACGAGACTGTGTCATAAAGTCGCAGGATCTGTAGGAATAAATCAGAATGAGTTAGCCGGACATTTGTTTGTGCTGCTCAACTAATTTTATTTTTAAAAAGCACCTTTTTTAAAAATCCACATACTCTGATTGAGGTCTGAACAAAAACCGAATCACTAACCTTCCCGTTAAATTTAAATGAACAAAAATGGAGCCCGACAGGTGGTCTCACTAAATTACTCATCTCACGAGGCTTTGAGGGGGCATGGACCCATTTGTCTCGCAAGGCCGCGCGAGAATCTTTATAGCTCGGATAAAGCGCCATTTCATCACACGTATAGCTGGATTTAGACTTGCAACCATAAAATATGACGACTGCTTCACAGCCAAATGAGACCAACCCTCTGATCGCTCCCCTCAAAATTTTTTTTTTTTTCCTTAACATGAGGAGAAGAAGAAAAAAGGAGAACGAAAAGCAGCCGCTTCTGTCTCAAATTGAAGTGCCTGGACTTAGCTGGACACTTGACTAACACAGCCGGAGAGAAAACAGCGATCCGGCCAGAGTGTTTGATGATGTGTGGCACAACTGAGATACTGACAGTTTATTTCCCTGTGGAGGGGAAAAAGGAAACCGAACAAGGAAGCAGAAAGTGTTGATGTTTAATTTGGGTCGCCTTGTGAATGTTTATACTTGCATTTTTGAATCAGAGCTCTACCGGATCATTTTCAGTCGCTTATCTGCAAATTTCCAATCTTTGAATACCTGATCCAGGTGACAATCTCTCTTGGCTTTGCATTTAATAAAGATTTAGTCATTTCAGACCTGGTTCCAAACTAATGTATAAGGACAAAAGAAGCAGATATAAGGAGTATAGGCTAACTGACAAGACTTGGCTTACGCTTTAATGTGAAAGCCATACTGCCTGTGTTATTGCAGTCTTATTTCCGTCCGCTCATCTTACCTCATTTGGCGTGCTGGTTAAAGGGAAGGCAGCAGACATAAGTCACATTCAGTGTGTATTTTTCACTGTATCGTCCACAAGTTTTTCCTGGCTAGACAAAAGCAAGCAAAGCATCTTATCTCAAGGTATTAGCTCAGAGGCTGTGATGGTCAAACTAGGTGAAAGGACTAAACTTCAGTAATAAGCTAAGCATGAGGAATCGCACAGAGAATCATCATCTGGATTGCTGAATGAGGTTAATGCCATAATTAACCTCTTTCTCTGCCTTTGAAAATGAGACACCTTTACCTCCTCTAACATTATCTCACATTGTCTGTGAAGGTTCTCAGTCATCCAGGTCATCGTAGTCAAAGGAGCTTGCAAAGAGAAGTCCAGACGCTTTTCTTTGCAAGCTCCTTTGATTATCTCACATTGAGTTTTCTTTCTTCTTTTTTTTTTTTTTTTTTTTGAAAGCCTTTAATGATGCCCTTAAGATTCAGTCCTTCCAAATGATAATTTGATGATGATCATTTAACAATCATTTGATAATACCCCCCTCTATTTATGTCCCTATACATTGTGGACTTTTTATTTTTGTTGTTTTAAAGTGCAATTTTAGGATATTATCTGCACTTTATAAACAAATAAGCTGTTGGTATTAGAACTACAACTGTATATATATATTATGGGCTATCTGTAATCATTTTTAACCACTCCTGTCTGTTGTCCCTCTTTTTTTCTGCAGAACTGTGCAGGATATGGAGAATCCCCAGGTCACCTCATGTAACAAGGGAGACCAGCACTACCGCAGTTCCCCCAGCAACCAGTCGTCCTCCAGTGATCCAGGGCCCTGTGGCAGCAGCACATGGTCCCAGCAGCCTGGATATGATGGGTACAGGACCACAGCAGTGTCAATTTTTTTTTTTTTTTTTTTTGTTTTTTGGAAATAACCTTTAAGTAGTCCCTCCAGGATTATGCGGTTTTACAGTAATGAATGCAGCTCCAATCAGTCCCAGCACTATTTCTGAGAACTTGCAATTTTGCAAAATGACAGCAATTTTTCCACATGAAATGACCAAATCATCAGTGCACTTTTGGCCAGTCGTCATGCTTTTTTTTTTTTTTTTTTTTTTTTTCTTTCTTCTAGGAAGTAATCTAACAAAACAATAAAATTACGCCTGTCATGGTCTAATACCACATCCAGAACATAATGGAGAGAAGATGGAAGATGAGTTTTATTTAACATGCATTATTATAGCTTCCGTGAAGTCATCTCAAAGCTTTACTTTCAAGATGTCTTTCAAAGACGAACAGAAAAGCTACCTCGAATGTAAATGGGCACTTTTTAATTTGAAGCATGCGGTTAAAGGCTGTTGAAAATCCCACCTAAGTGAAGTGTTTTTCTTACTTTGGGCACGTACTTCTCATGCTATTCAGTAAATTAAAGAATGGGTGGCACTTAAATGTAATTGGAAATCATTTTTAAGGAATCTGACTGACTGACGTGGCGATCTAACAAACTATGACAGAATTTTGGAGAACGATTTAATTTAAAGGGTTTAATGAATAATCAAAAGAGAGAAATTATTCAGAGTCAGAGTATTTGGCTTTGTATCATCTGTCAACTTAATTATTGCCACAACAAATTCTTTCTTGTCATCAAATTTTCCAGTTCACTTATTTTACTCAATTTTTTTTATTTTTTTACAATGTTCTTTTCAACATGTTGGTCTTTATCATTTCGTCAATTATATAACGATGTCACGGAGCAGCCCAGACTGTAGACTGCGCAGGCGTAACATCTGTCAGGCTGATTCTTGTACATGAGCAGAATCCATGAGAGACCGACGTCTGTCTGTAAGTGGTTACAGACCATGACAACAGGCTTAGCTCCCCACTGCTGCCTTTTCTGTCAGAGGCCTCAGATGTGCATTGAACACCCGAGGACCACTGCGCCCTGTCAGAGCTGCCCCGATGCAGAACGGCAGACATGTCGACTGATCTGCCGGGCTTTGTCGGAGATCAGGAGACAATGCGGCCTCTGTTCATCTGCTGTAAACTTTATTAGCTCTAAAAGGTTTAACTAAGACGCGCATTGAAAAAAAAATTGCTGCTCTTACCCTTTTGTCAAGAGGTAAAAAGCACTCGGCAAGCTGAGTCCAATGAAAAAAGGTCTTTTGTCAGCGTTGTCTGGCAGCTTCTTTATTCTATTATGAGCTCAAGTGTTTTGACCTTAAATGATGTTGAGCTAATTGCTGTACATCTGTGGTGAATCTATTGAAGCCTTTCTCTTAATTGAATAGAGAGCACACTCTATAGAAAAACTAATTTATGGCCCATTTTCCCCCTCCTGCCCTCTTTTTCTCCTTTTTCTTTTTTTTCTCCCCCCATCAGGTGTCCCTCCCCTATCCTGCATGAGCGGGTAGGGGACATCCAGGGAGGGGATGGAGAGATCCACAGAGAGAGAGAGCCCACCCTGGAGAGGACTAGGTCTGCAGGTTAGTCTGAAGTAGTCATTGTTAACATGCATGTCTGTATAGCAAGAGTGTAACAATCCTGAAACCAAAGCAAATCTCACAAACTGTTGTCCACATATCTTGCTGCCATCTTTTACATACAGTCTGTGAATCATGCCATCTGCTTCTATAGTAACAGTAACTTCTGGCTCCACAGAGGCCAAATGGCACATCCCCTCCACCAAGATCCTGAACCCTCTGAAGCAAAGAGAAGGAGGAAAGGACTCGCCCAACAAGCTGTCCAGGGTAAATGTCTGATCCACTTTCACTTTATTGAAGCCGACCAGGTGACTTGAATATAGTTTGGAAGTCTATTTGCGACTTTTGGGAAGGTCTTCGTATACTTGGTCTGATTCAGCCTTGAAGTGTGCTGTGCTGGCATTAGAGTCTGTGTAAGACCTGCTATATCCCACAACTGTTTCAGGCTGAGCTCAGATTGCCCTTGTTTCTGGGCTTTGCTGCAATCAGTTCAATTGGGGCAGATGTTCATGTTGTCCCCTCTAGACGCTCTTTGCAGTTATCGCTTTCCCTTCATCAGCATGCTAAAGGAAATCTCATCTCATCACTGTTTCAGGTTGTTTCATGCGTTTCTAGGACACCTTTTCCTTGAAGGTTGAATATATTAAGTGTTTTAGCCCCTCGTTTCTCCTTTCTCTATATTCTCCCCACTCCCTCTGATTTATGGTTATTTTGCCCAGCACTGCCTTCCTTTTTTCTTTCTCCTCAGATGCTGGAGGCCGGCTAATGCACCTAAACAACATGTTTTGGTGTTTTCCACCACTGTTGGAAGTGGATAAAAAATTTAACCATTTTCTTGGCACTGTACATCTCTAATGTACTGAGCCTGCTTTTTCAACTGTTTTTTCTATGCTGTGACTAAAACCGCATCAATAATTTAGCAGTAAATCATAGTAAAGGTGACATCGCAGAACAAACCTTTGCAATTCATGGCTTACGTTCTAAAATAAGGCGTAGCTGTTGATCCCCATGGTTTGAAACTGATGATGCACATTGGAATAAGTTGGTGTGACCTTAAATGTATTTGAGCTTGAGGGATAAAAGAGCTAAAAAAACAAAGCTTATGATCATCTGGATTCCTCAAATAAGTATCACAATTTCAGAGTTTGCACGCAAAGTATGTGACATTCAGCATAGTCTGTTTTTATTCCTGCCTACATATTACTGTCAACTACTTGACAGTGTAATGGGCCTCAAGAAAACAAGCTGTTGCCTCAGTCAGGGACACATGACCGTGTGAGGAAGCCTGATGGGTAAACCCCCTCCTTGCCTGGTAGGGCAAGAATGTTAAAGCATCCGTAAGAATTATTTGCAGCTGCTGTTTGACCTTGTTTGATTTACTGTGTTTCTTTCTCCTTCACCCCTCTCGCTCTCTCCCTCTCTGTGCCAGGCGGGTGATAAAAACTCAAGCCACTCAAGTAGCAACACTCTTTCAAGCAACGCCTCCAGCAACAGTGACGATAAGCACTTTGGCTCTGGGGACCTGATGGACCCCGAGATGCTCGGCCTCACGTACATCAAAGGCGCATCCACTGACAGCGGCATAGACACTAATCCCTGCGTGGCCCCCGGGGCCCGAGTGTTGCTGCAGGGAAGAGTCGGGGAGCAGGGACACCCGTGGGTGTCGGAGCACCACGAGGATGGAGCGTCGGAAGAGGATCATGGGAAAATGTACCTACCGCAGGGCTATGCTTCTGCCATTTTGTCTAGCCATGTGACAGAGGGCAGTATCGGGGACCTGAGCGAGATCTCGTCCCACTCCAGGTACAGCATTTTTGTCCTCGTTTGTACAAAACAATTGACTTTGGCTGAGTGAGTTACAAATTAAAGGATAACTTTAAATGGAAGTTGTTGAGTATGCAGCGCTGAACCTTGCCTTAACTGTTATTAGATCTCCAACAAATTTAGCACTTAAGTGAGATTTTTGGATGCTTGTCTTAAAATGTGCTTTCTAAATCCATCATGAAAAACACAGAGCGTCTGATAGACTTCAAGGATTCATGCTCCGCAGCGCTGAAGTTGTTCTGGAGCATGAACACCTTCCTAGCAGGCTTTAACGCTTTCCCCCATAAAGACGACATTTGATGACCTTTTCACACCGCCGTGCATACCAATAAAGATGTGGTTTTATGACCATTAGAGTAGTTTCTGGGTTTTCCCAATAGTAGCTACATAAGCAGAGACTACCCTCAGTAACTCCTGATGCAAACAGTCATTTTGTTCTATAAGCAGGCCTGAAATATGACCTAAAACCTCTCAGTCCAGAAGCTCCTAGTAGGCTTTCAAGGGGTAAAAAGTTTACAGTCAATTACAGCACTCTGTTTTTCTTTGCTGTGGTCAAATAGTTTTTCCTGGTGTGGCTTAGTTCCATCTTTTGGGGTCATTGATTTGCCTTTGTGAACTTTCAAACACCCCCTTTTTTTAAATGGCTCTCGGCAAAATCCACTATATTCCACCACGTAGATGTTTTCAGGCCCACTATCTGTTGAACACATGCAGAGACAAACACGTGCACAAAAGGAAGGTTTCTGGCTGTTAGCTGACCTTTTCACCCAGCCGTGCCCCCTCTCTGCTGACACACAGTCTGGATCATCCAGTTGTGCTGAAAGCTCCTGGTTGGTGTTGCTGTCAGGCCGAGGCAACATCAGGAGGCTCATCACACTATCCTTTAAGTCCTCCTTACCTGACCTGGGACCATCTGGGAAAGAGAAATGGTGTCATTGAAGGTCGGCCCTGAAGCCACTCAGTCTGTCTGTATGAAGCAGCACGGGTGACCATTTGTTGATGTCATATAGGATTATGGTCCCCCAGTCTGTTGAGATCATTGACCTGTTTGGGGGTATGAAGAAGTAACCGTGCCAGGTAGAGCTGGGCGATAGAACGATAACGATATGTATCGCGATATAACTTTTACTCGATAGAGAAATTAAGCTATCGCGATAGACCTCGCCGCTCTTGTCCTCTTAAAAAAAAAAAAAAAAAAAAGGTCAGCCAATCCAAATTAAGTAGCGCAGAGCCGAACCAATCACAGCCGCAGCGTCACGTCGCGTGACTTGTTACGTACAGCACAAGTGCCAAGCCGCACGTGTGTTTGTTTGGGAAGCAGCCAGCGGGTAATGGAGCCAGCACGTAATGGAGGAAATGAGTGTGCCGACTAGAAAAATCAACCGAGCGTGACCGAAGAGAAAACAGATGATGGTTCCAATGCCGGAGAGATTGTCGAACGGAAGAGCCATAGAAGTTCCGTAGTGTGAAGGTATTTCGGCTATTTCAAGTCTGACAAAAAACAGAGTAGCGTGCACTGTAAATTGTGCCAAAAGCAAGTCTGGAAATACAATAAACTGGTGCATGCGTCACACTGTGCACCACGTTATTGTTTCGGTGAAATGGATTTCTACAATACTGTTACTGTTAATTCTACTCTCTGCAGTGTTTAAATGCTTACATACACACACAGTTACTGTCCCTCCACACATACGACTCGGTTCTGCTTCTATGCCCCAGCTTTGTTTACTTTTTCCCACCGAGGCTTCTAGACTTCTGATTGGCCAACATTTCTGCACGGTTAGGAATCTAGCGCCACCTGCTGCTTTGGCATGTTCATAGCAGCGTTTTCCTTCATTTCTGCCTTTATGTGTGGACGGGATTATTTTTTAAAACGGAAAATCTCCGTTTTCAAAAATACCCGTGTACGTGTGGACGTAGCCTCAGTCTCTGACTGGAAGCGCTAATTCGTCATTCGGCTTTTGTCAGACTAAAGTAACTGTTAAAACTGTTTGAAAAGCTCAGCTATACAACAAGGAGAGATTGAGAATTTCCTTTTAGTTCTCAGTTTATTTGATATTGACAAAAGTTAGTCAGTTTTGTCTGATCTTCTGTAAAACAAACTAAGATTTATTTTTAGAATTAATATTTTGTTTCTAAGTGGAATTGACAATTTAGTTTGTTTCGTTTGTTCTATTTTGAAACTTAAACGCTTTAGCGGCTGCCTTTTGTGTAGTTTGCAATATTTGCCTTTATCTATCTGGAAAAAGTCTCATGTTCCTTAAGTACATCTACCCTGTTGAACTTATTATGGGAAATAAATATTTAAATAAAAACAAGCTGCTGATTATTTCACATTTTACTTGTGAGCAATGGCACATTTAAATCTTACAAATATAGTTATATGGCTTATATCGTGATGGATATCGTTATCGCCTGAAATGAAAAGAACATATCGTGATATGAAAAAATCTCATATCGCCCAGCTCTAGTGCCAGGATATCACTCAGAAATGAGAAAAGAGCCCATGCCATCACCTTGACTGCTCTGATGCTTCCCACCTTTTATGTAATGGTCTTTGACACCCGAGTGTCATCTGAGCAAACAGTGAAGCAGCAGGAGCACATTTGCAGGGTGTGGCACAGATGGGCATGAATATGGAAAAGCAGTGTGTTGTGCCTCCAGCCAAAGCGAGCTCTCATGTCTTTAGGGTGTTTTAGAAGAATGTTTGAGTAGCAAAACCCTAACGTCTTTTATGGACCTAAATCTGAGGTCCATCTCTGCAGCTAATAGATGAATCCTAATTAGGCAAAAACAAAAAAAACAGACACACACACAAACGATTCACTTTCATATTAATTATGGAAATAATGAAGGACGCTGTAGCAGATGTGAGACTGTGTATGGAGAGGGGGAGTGCTTAAATGTGAAAGGCCAATGGAAGATAAAGGAGCAAAGAAAGCAAAGCAAGGCAGCGTTCATTACCTGATGCATGGCTCATTTTCACATCACTGCAGAGTGTGACATCGCCATCCTTTATCATCTTGCTTATTATTTGGATAGAGGCAAAGCATTTACACATTCGAGGAATCACATAAAGTAAAGTGATATAAAAACACCATTCAGTCGAGATGAATGCTGTACAGCTGTGTGTATTTGACCTTTTGATCATAACGTCAAGGGTCACCTTCCCCAGTTAACAAAAATAATAGTATTTTCCTCGTGGCATGCAGTTATTTTATTTTGTGTTTGCTCGTAAGTAAGCCTGTAAATCAGCCTAAGGCACAGCATTGTAAATAAGCAGAAAATGCCTCCAGTGATTTGAGTGCACTGACCCTTTAATGTGTTTTGTCAGTTGATATTTGACTAAATACTGAAAGGACAAAGTTCAGGGGGAATATTCACATGACAAACTGCAGCCGAATCCTCTTCCAGTGTAGGTTGAAGGGCAATTTGATGTTTTTAGATTAAAAGGGGGCTTATTGCCCTCATGAACAGCTCCATATTTTTTAGGAAACTACGCAAGTATCTTTGCGTGATTCACATGATTCAAAATATTCATAATCAGTACTTATCTTATATCGGGCCTTAGTGCCTTTTAAATTGATCCTCTGTCTGAGCTGTTTGAACTCCTCCCTCTGTAAAAGCCAAAGTCTTCCTTCCTTTCTCTGTTGCCCCACAGAAACACAGTTTGAGCCTACATGTGTTCACCCTTGTAACAGGATACAAATGACAGAGAATAAGGAAAAGCGTAGCGACCCCGGCAGCATGGAGACCATTCATAAACCATTTTCCGTTTAAAGAAGTCATCCTAATAGGTCGTTTCTTTACGTCTGACATGTTTCTAGCACCATTTCTATTGCTAATGCTTGTTTATGTTTTTGTTATGATTTTGCCTCTTTTTGTTTCTCTGTTTTTAAACTCATTCATTTTGTGGTCACTTTTGAGTTATGTTATGCCTTTTTTTTTGTTTTCTGTTTCTTTTTTTCTTTCTGCTGTTTGATCAGTGGCTCACACCACTCTGGCAGTCCCCTGGCCCGTGGTGCCAGATACTGTATGTCTGCTGACTCCTCCAAGGTGTACACCATCCCCCAGACCAGCAGCTCAGGGCCAGAGCTGGTACAGGGGTCCGGGCTTGGGCCTGGCTCAGAGGCTTGTGGACAGGCACGCACACAGTCCAGTTGCAAATTCACAGTGGGCGCGAAGGCGACTGATGATGATGATGATGATGCCGCCCACAGCACTGAGGAACCTCCCAACATTTCAGAGTGTGGGTGAGTGTATGTGAGGGTGAAAGCAAGAAGAGCATGTGTGAGAACATCAGCAAATGTGCAAAAAAACTACAAAAACAAAGAGGTTTCAGCTCACGTGCTTCACAGCGATTTTATCACTAGCTAGTAGGCACATTTAAATAAAACACCCTTTAATCGCGCTCTTGTCAGCACATTTTTCTCCGTCTTACTGCTGCATCTCCACCTCAAACCCAACGCCACGATCAGCCTACACAGAGTGGCCTTGATTGAAACAGACAGCCACAAAATAAATAAGCTCAGTGAAGCTGCGGACATAATACACTTGGCACATGTCACTTACGGTTTATGATCGCTCCCGTGAAGCCGCGTCCCTGTGGATCGCCAGGCTCGACCATCTCTGGTGGGAGCCAAGCATCAAGACACACACAGGAACACGCACGCAGTCGCACATGTAGTCTGAGGACGCCCATCTGCACAATAGCCTGTATCGCACAGAAGAGGAATGTATGCAATCCTCAGTCTGTGTGAGCAGTGATGACTGACTGTATCTGTCGGGTGATTAAATGGTTTTGCTGTAGAGAACAGAGAGCCATTGATGGTGAAAGCGAAACAGCTTTTACGGTGTGAGTGTAGCTGTGTGTGTGTGTCTGTCTGTGTGCACTGATTTGGAGGATGTTTGCGAGCGGGGCGTGTTTTGCAAGAGAGAGTGTGAGATTTTGCCCTGGAAGGAACCCCGTGCTCCAGCTCCCAAGTAATTTCATTTAGGCTGTGAAATTTGCTACTTACGGTTGTGTGATTGATCGCATGCACTGAAGTCATCTTCTGCCGACTTATGAAAAAGCTCCGTAATTCAGTTTACCCACCCCATTGTTTGTTTATATATTCCTACCGTTTTATTTCATCTTACATAACAGCGCCTCGTGATAAATGGCCTAATATTACTCACAGATATTGTCCTAACATAATGAAGTTTCTCTTTCCCCCCAATTCTAAAAAGTTTTCTCATTTGTTCTAATGCTGTGTGTGAGGCTGGATGTGTAATGGTGCTTCTAACCGTGGGCTCTTTCTTTCTTGCTTCTGCTTCTTGTTTCAGAGGAGCGGAAAGCTTGTTAACCTTCCTTCTCACAATGCTGTCTGAGCGTTCAAGGTACACAGTTAAGAGTGAACCCTGTGGTCCTGATCTGACACCGCCTGCTTACCCCGCACACTGCCCCGCCCTCTTTGTACCCCCACTCCTCCGGTGTCAAGTGCTGGTTCTGCCTTGTGGACCATGCTCAAAGTGGACAGCAACCAGCTGTGCATGAGTGACTGTGACATTTCCACTACAGATTCATACTGCTGTGTACTGTCCATCTAATATCTTCTCAGTCTCTCTGCTTAAATCTCTATTAGAAGTTTAATTTTAATAACCACAACCAAAGCTATCATCACAATTGCTTCCCTTTGGTTATGTTTCGTCTGGGACAGAGTATTCCCAGCTTTATACATGCATATTATAGCTATGACTCCACCTCACATTATCTGAAGGCCAATAGAAACACTTTTCTATCTGCGATTAAACTATTTGCTTCTCTATGAGTGCTGTGAACCATTTCTGCTACATTTTAGCTCGGCATATTAGCCAGCTAACCTATGAGCGTGGAGAAATATTTGAGTCAGTCCAGATACTGGAAGGCATGGTGGTGTGGCGGTTAGCAGCGTCACCTCACATCAAGAATGAGGCCCTGCGTTCAAATCCAGAGCAAACTCTTAAATAGCTGTAGGTGTAAAAATTGTCATTCTCTCTGTTAGCGGAGCGACAGACTAGCGCCCTGCCCAGGTTGTGTACCCTGTGTACCCCATGACAACCTCACATTGGCATGACAGACAATGAATTGAATGGTTGGATGGCTGGTTACATTATGTGTGGGGTCCTTAAAATTTTTCTCCACTGTTAAGAGTCTTTAGCCCAAAAGAAAAACAAAGAATCTTGTGCACCACTGCATCTATGGCTTGTCCATGATAGGAGAAACGAAAGAAGGCATCACAATATTAAGCATCAAACAGCTATTAACACTTATACTTCCTTCTCTTTTGGATCTCTCTGCTGTTTCTAACTGGACTAAGTCTAAAATAATTTTATCATCTTTTTCACAAGCTCTCAGACTTTGTATTAAAAACAGGTGGATGAAAACGTACATTCTTTCTTTTTCACTGCCCCTTGAGAAGTTAATTATATACTGTAGGCATTTAACAGATGCCAGTGCACAGCAGAGTAATATTTAACTCCAAAGATGAGGGCTTTAATGTTGTTCCAGTTTTCTCATAATTATGGCTCAATTACTTCAGGCGAAAATGGACAGGTCAAGGTAGAGTGGGAAAACAGAGGACTTTTTGCTGCAGTTTTTGGCATCAAACAACGAGTGTACAAAATTCAGTTAACTGCACTTGTTTTTCTGCCAAACACAATAGAGCAAACACGGTACATATATTTAGGAACTGTTCTCCGTGTTGCCAAAAGCTTAATACAGTGCGGCTCTCAGCAACAGTGTCTGGAGGTAGCCGTCATAACTAGGCTGTCCCATCGTCTAACCATCTAGCGAATCTCCCTGCGGCCACCTAACAGCCTGCCAACAGCACTCAGTGTGTCAAGCTCAGGCTGCTCACTTAAAGCAGAGGTCTCACAGCCACATGACTTCACCAGCCTGGTCGGGCACATCTTCCGTGCCCTGTAACCTCTCCCGTAAACTCTCCACACCCTCAGAATCATTTAAATGTTCTCAGAAAAAACCCTGCTGACAACCACACTGCTAACAAAACATGTCACCTCTTGTGGGTCCTTCTCCAGCCCTGTCTAACAGCTCTCATGTCTCCCTCTGTTGTTGTTGTTGTGAACACTCCTTTAGTTGGTGCTTTCCGCTTGTTTCTGGAAGTCATTTCTGTCCCAAACCCTTGTTTTCCCTTCTACCTCTCACAGTGCTTGGCTGGATTTTATTTGCAGCCTGTGTAATCATGGTTTTGGCACAGTGATGTGGAACAGGGTAAGATTTGGAAATAAGTTCCCTCCCTTGGTCCTTTTCCATCCCCGTTATCCTGCATTCACCTGACTAGCATGGAGCAGGGAAGCGCCTGATGTTGGCATGATAAGACTGATCCCTGTCCCTGTTCTCTAAGTAGCTGGGATTACCTCTGAACCCAAGCTGTGATGGCTCCAAGGCTGCCCCCCTTGGGATGTATTTTGTGTGACCCTAGTGATGAGCCATGCTCTTCTTTGCCCTCTGTGTCATCTACAGGCAGTTGTACGCACAAGAGGCCGCATGCCGGCTCCAGGCCACTGAGCGGGATGGAAAATCTCTGCAGAGACTCTCGAAAGAGGAATACGTTAAAATGATGCTGCCCGACAGCCCGCCAGGAGAAGACAGGAGTCGCAAGGTGAGGGCATTAATGAAACCCTAACCTCTAATTTATCATTATTATGATGTCCTGTGTAATATGCAAATAAATGTCACTTCACAATTCTGTTATTATACTGACACGATGTATCTACAAAAACCTCAGACTTCCTCCTTTTGAATAAATCCAGTGCAGAACCAGACCTGAAAATCTCTTGCTGGGAATCCAGTGAAAGCAGGACAAACATATGCTGGCACTGCTGATAGGATTCCTCCCTCTCACTCTCTCTCTGGACACAGGACCCTTTCAGTCACCACTGACTGGCACAGTGTTTGGTTAATTTAATTTCTAACAAGGGGCTGAGTTTACTCAGTCGGGATGTCATGGATTAAAGGCAGGAAGTTCCAGAGAGCACATCGATGTTTGATGTTTCTGGGTCCTGCAGTCTCTATTAATTGCATCTCGAGTTCCCTGCACCATCCCCCCCATCCATTATGTACCAGGAAGGGACTCTGGAGATGTACAAATGGGTTATTCTTGGATGCTGCTCAATTCTAATACAAATGCACTTCAGTTCCCCGGAGAAGACGGGCATGTCCTCTGTCACAGACAGGCCTCGTCCCTAACACGAAGCAGCAGTCCACTGATTCGTTTGTCTTGCCTCCAACCATCGAGCTTATGGTTTACAAAATCTGGCGCTTGCAAGACAACTAGGCAGCGTCAGCACCTGTCTCAAATGAAAGCATGCGTGTTGAGCTTGTTTGGATACACATAATATTGATGTAACTTTGCTTCCCACGAATAAAGAAAGTAGCCAGTACAAAGGTGCACTGATTGTCAGATTCACCGAGCAACAGGACCTCTGCTGTCACACTCTCCTGTCAGATTCGGTGTGATAATGTAGTGCGCGGAGCAACAATCTGGGAGGGCACGGGGCCAGGCACTCCAAAGCATATACACATATGTTCCCAATAAACACATACTGTTCTTTTCTGGGAGCAGCTTCACTGTGTTTTCAGTCATCAGCTGGCACATAAAGTCATCAAATCACAGTAATTATATGGTGCTGGAAACACAGTTGGTTTATTTCTAATTCTTATATAAAACAGTCTGAACTGATGATTTGTCAGTTAATGAAACAGATTCTATAGTAAAGGTTAACGCATGTGTCATTTCCGGTACTCGCCCGTGGCCTTTCTTTGTGTGGCTGAGCAGGTGCAGACAGATTTTCCTTGCCAGCCACAGTGTCCGCTGGGACGACCTTCTATGGACAGGCAGACCATTGTGTGGCTGACGTAAAGGAAAGGCCGTTCACAGCTTATTTGCCCACAGTGTTCCTCTTTTGAACCTCCTGTGGGAAAGAAAGAAGAACGATCTGAAAAGGTGGTTGTCCAACACATCCTCCCGAGTGGCACGTCATTGGGTCTTTGTTTGGTGCGGGCAGCGAAGGGAAAAAAAAAAAAAAAGTCGGGAAAATCAGGAAAATCTAGGTGGATGTGCCACTGCTGCTTTGACTGATAAGAGTGTTGCTGCTCTACAAAAGAATTCAAAGCCCGTACAGCCCCGAAGCAGGCTGAGACTGTTGCCAGCTGAGGTGGATTTAGGCATACTATAATAGTCAATAATCTTGCAGGTTTTATTAATACAGTATTTTCTCCAAATGTGCACAGCAGGTACAGTTAACCAGTGCCAGGATGTGTTCAGAGAGCTTGTTTTGATGTACTAAATAGATTGCTTTATAAAGAAAAACATTAAGCCCAATTGGAATTGCTTTCATTTGCCGTGACTCCATTTATGGGTGCTCTAAATCTGCGCTCTTGTGCTTTATATAGGATCAGCAAATCCTGTTTTAAAGTTGTTTTGATGAGCGAGAGCCTCGGGAGTCTAATCTTGTAAAGTTGGGTGGGAAAACTTGCAATAAGAGACAACCTTGTCAAGCTAAAGCCTCTGAGGTGGTCTTTAGAGGCAGTAGATGTGCATTGCTTTGAATTCCTGTATATATTTCTCACTTTAAAGACAGACAAGATGTTTGTTAAATTCTCACCGTGGGATTTGTCTTTGAAATGGAGATGGCTGGGTGTTGGCTTTGCGGGTTTACTAGTCTAGTGTAGGTTACAGCTGGGAAGCAAGGGGAGACGTTTACCCATCTGGCCAAATGCTCCGCATATCATTTGTGGCTACTTTTGATGTCACTGCTGCTGCATTTATGTTAGCTGAACAGCAACATAACGGATGGGATCTGGCTTTGTGGTTTTCTGGGTTTAAAGAGGAGATGCTCTGTCAAAACTGTGGCCAGCTGTAACACAGTGGTGTCTTTGCAGTGATATCCCATGTAATTCTCTCTCCAAAAGACATCCCCTCAGGGTGATGCTACTTTTCAAGCCCTAACAGCTTTTATAATTGTTTATTCTGACCTCATGCTCTCTTTGATCACAGCATGCATCGTTCTGATTTGGCCCCTGCTTGTCTCTGCTATATGAGCTCTCTAATTGCACTATTATACCAAAATACTGGAAGGCAGGCAAACTTCAGATGTGCAGACAAACACAAGACAGAATATTGTTTTATACTTGCTTTTTTGTTTAAGTTAAATTACCCACAATTATCCTTGTAATTGTCCAGATGTCAGTCTCACACATGTATACGACACTGTGGTTAGTTCACCCAGTTGTCTGTATCCTCCTCACCATCTTAAAGACTTCTCGACTGCCTCATGTTTTTTTCCTTTCCGTCTCGCTTTGTGAAACCTGCACTCTGCTTTAGCATTAAACTCAGCGACTACTTGTTGCCACAGTGCAGTGGCTTCTGTCACCACCTCCTCCAGCCCTGTTATTCCCCGTCTTCCAGACGTTCTCCAGCTGTGCTCAATCCAACTGCATTTTCCTGAACGCATAGACTGTAAATGATTCCTGCCACCTCTCCCCCGGATGTTCCCCGTTTAGCCCACCCAGTCGCCCAATCGTGTATGCCTCCTGTGCCGAGGAAAGGCAGAGCATGGGGAATGTGCATCTAGGATTGTTTTCTTTGTTATGAGTAATGCTTGACAAATTGTTCTGATCTTCTCAGGTATCAGCAGTGGACAGCTTGTCCCCCAGACGCTCGCTGTACCGAACGCTGTCCGACGAGAGCGTGTCCAGTAACCGGAAAGGCTCGTCGTACGCCAGCTCGCACAGCTCCATGCTGGACCAAGCCATGCCTAACGACATCCTATTCAGCACCACCCCACCTTACCACAGCACGCTGCCGCCTCGCATGATCCACAACCAAGGCGCGTCCAACCTGCGGAGTAAGTACACCAACGAAACGCTCGACGGGCCGGCTCGGTGAAAAAACACACAAACAGAAGACAGGAAGGCTAATACACACTTTTCTCAGTGACGCTGCTGGATTATCAATCCTCTTCTCTGGCACCGGATAAGAGCCAGGATATCGAGACTCGTTCAAAGAGCCACTTGAGTCCTTGCTGATATCATAAGCACAACTGGTACACACTCCAGCAGCACTCCTCAATATAGTCATCTAATTGGAAATGGGTGAGGCTGCTCACTACTTGCAAGGGACCTGCCGCTCCGTCTGCATTAAGCAGACACCTGTCACTGCTGGCTAATATTCCCTGCTCCACTGTCTCCCAGCATCCACTGAATATGTATTAGCGATGAGAGGTGTGATGTCCTGCCTGCTGCTTTAGGATCTCTGACATGAACATGCCTATTTTTCCATGAGGAATGTCACAATGTCTGTCATACATAATGTTTCATTCACTCATCAGTCCCTGCCAGCCACCCCTCTCTGTCCCTCCTGTCTCATTTTCGTACCATCCCTTTTCCATCTCCCGCTGCTGTCCTTAGATAGAAAATGGCTTTTGGAAAGATGGTTTTTTTCTCTTCGGCCTCTTCTGCCTGTCAGTCTGATGGATTCCTGATTGTTTTGAAGGGTAGTTGAGAGCACAGGCTCTCCCTTTCCCGTACTGAAGCAGCCCCAATTTGGTAAACAGTGAATTACTCAAGCTCCAAGACGCTGGGTAAATTGAAAGGAGAGTGTCAGCGTCACCTCAAGCTCTTTGTGTCTCTTCTCTGCTTCTCCACTCATGCTTTTCTAAATGCCTCTCTGCAGAGTGGGAGCTTGTTTATTGCATTCTCTGTCTTTCAGGGCTGAGGGGGGGCAGGAGGGACAGAGGGGAGGGAAAGGAGTTATTGATTGAAACATGAAGACATTCACTTAGACAAGTCGTTTATCGCCCCTAAGACAGCGACTCGCGAGTGCCACACAGAGAAGGTGGTTTTAATGTGACTCTTGCCTATCATGCTGTTACACAAATCCAGAACTTGGCTTTTCAAAAGGTTCCCAACCTGCTGGAGGATTTCGCCAGATGAGCGAATATAGATTAGGCGTTTGGCAGGAGTTAGGCTAGACAAAAGCCATCCCGCTTCAAATTGTCTCTCTGGCTTCCCCCCCCTCACGTCCCCCTCCCCATTCCTTTCCCCTAACCCCTTTTGTCTGATGCAAACTGATGGGTGACTCAACGATTAGCCCTAAACTCAGGCCAGGCCTAGACACTGATCGGCGTGCCTGCCTGTCTCTGCAGATGAGTTTTGGTTCTCTGACGGCTCCTTGGCGGACAGGTCCAAGTTCAGCGACCCGGGCCTCATGCCCCTCCCTGACACTGCCTCTGGGCTGGACTGGTCTCACCTGGTCGATGCAGCACGAGCCTTCGAAGGTAACCAGCCTGGATGAAGCTGCTGGCACCTTGTGTAATCCACTTCTACTCCCCACCCCCTCCTCCTGGCTGCTTAGCGTGTGTGACTGTGTGTTTTGTAATCTGCAAGTGCCCGCTTGCTTGAATGTGCAGATTTGTGAGCTATGTGTTTTCTTCTAGTTGCTCCTAAGTGCTTCCGGAGCTTACTTTTGGGAATCCTCCTGCTTTTTGCACCTCTACCCCAGGCCCCTTTGCAATTTCCTATTAAGAACAAAGCCATCATTTCTCAGCACTGACATGGAGCTAATCTTCCCACCATAAGGCCAGCAAGTCATCATTCGGGTTTTCAGAGTGTTGCTGCTTTTCTGTTATGGTTAAGGTTTCGTTTGTTAAGTTTGGGATGATTTATGCTCCCCTCTTGACCACCAGGTCCGAATGTGATCTTCTGAAAGAAACAGACTTTTCCATTTCGGGGGGTTTGTTGGTATTCAGCTCTGGGACGAGAAATTTAGATATGAAGCTTTCATGTAGACTTATAGGTTGTCTTCCTGTCAAAAACTTAAAGCTGATTATTCCCCCCCCAATCGTACATTTAAACCACTCATTTGCATCGTAATCTCTTTTCTAATTTAAATACCTTTTTTGGACCAGTCTCATGCCGGTGTATTTCCCATTTATCACAGACCTGCGCACATGCCATGAGTATTTTTTTTTTTTTCTTTTTTTCCACCTTGACCCTGGACCAGTGAGCAGGCAACATAGCATGTAATCATTTGTTTGTCATAATTAACGAAGTCTTTTGTGGAGATTCTCCTTTGATGCATTTCTTGCCGCACGGCCCGCAGTCTTGTCATTTAACGAGAGACGAATCAGCAGAGTTGATGCACAGTCTGAGTGGCAGCGGCAAGGCAGTTGTCACGGCAGCCGCGCTGGCCCAGAAAAAACGCTGTGTAAACCAGGGGCCTTGTTGCCGAGCAGAAAGTGGCTCGGGGCTGCCATTGTGTCATGTATGTTTAACCAGCTTTGTTTAGAGCCAGTGGGGAAAGAGGCTGGCTTAGATGTAAAGCATTCACGACATTCATAACCCTTAGTCATGTGGATCCTGAGAGACGGCTCATTTTTATGATGCTTGCACTATATAAAAAAAAAAAAACAAACTGAAAAAATTAAAACTACTGTGCTCTCTTTGACTTTTGCAAGAAGCAGCAGATGGAAGTGAAAATAGGCTTTTTTTTTTTTTTTTTTTTTTTTGTAGATTTGAACAACAAAGCATGTTGGTGCAGTCGCTGAATGCTTTCGCATGCAGTGTGCAGCATAGATTCTCTTCTCTGTAATCTGTCTTTCTGTCCAGTAAGTATGAACCCCGGGTCACGCAAAAACGGCAAGCTGCTTTTCTGCACTTGTCTCCGCTTTTCCTAGAAGTCTTTAATCTTTCTGATGCAGCCATCGAATATGAAGGAAGATGTTCATTCATATGCAAATGAAGACTTGCTCTCCCGTCCCTGACTCATCTGAAAAACCAACTTTGGGCTCAGCCAGCTTTTGTCTTCGAGTGGATTAGCTTTCATTTGGGGGCTAAATTAATGGAAGGGTTTCCTTAATCTTTTTCTATGAATATGCAGAACCACCCCCCACCCCCACCCCCCCACCCCCCCACCCCATCTTTAGCCTCAGATAAGGGCTTGAGAAAGACAGGTTTCTAAAGAAACAAGCATTAGGCCTTAAAACTGAGCAGGCCCCAAGGGTAACATGCCAAGTTTGGGTTTTCCATGGAGCTTTGACAAAGCTTAAGGGCCTGATATGGTAAAACAAGCATGACTGGTGTCCTACAGCTCCCTGGGATCCAGCCCATTATGAGCCAAACAGCTGTCAGAGGAAACTTGGAGGGGTGAGGGCACTGGAGCAACACCCCAGGGACTGACTTTATCTGTAGTAGTCTAGAAATGCTCTGTTTACTACCTTGTTCCCTGCTGTCCGGTTATAGATCTCTCAGCAAGGCAGGACTGCTTTTGCAAGTGCACTAAACCAGAGCCATCCATTCATACAAGCCATGAATGAATCGTCCCATCCACTCGGGAATGCGTGTGCCAGTGTGTTTATCTGTTCTGTTTTAGTTTAACAGATTTCCTGTTTTCGATGTCAAAGGCAGATCATGACCCATTACTTCACCTGTTCTTTTCCCAGACCAGCGCGTGGCGTCCTTCTGCACCATGACTGACATGCAGCGGGTCGAGGCTCTGCAGATCTCGAGAGAGCTGACCAGACGGGTGGTGGAGGCGGAAGGAGCGGCGCTGGGAGCAGAGTAAGCTTCACTGACACACACACACACAAGAACTAAGTGAATATTGACTGTTAGCTAAACTGTCATTATTGTTTCATTTCGTGTAAATAAATGACTCTTGGCACAGTCCTCTTCTGTGTTACCCCACAAACAGCTCCCCCTCCACACTCACTGGCAAAGTCAACCAGTTAGAGGTGATCCTGAGGCAGCTGCAGCACGACCTCAGAAAGGTGAGTCCGCGTCATCCTTTTGTCGATTATGTTTTTGTCACCTTGGTGCGCTCCTTTCGCACATTAGCAAACTACACATGTCGGTGTCCCACAGCTCAGATGAGCAGACACGGAGTAATGCGTGCCCCGAGGTCTGTGTAATACAAACTCATCCACTTAATTCAATATCCCGCTTCCTTTTCTTATTGTGTCCCAGCCCAACGTTTCCCCACCTACACTAATGTGCTTAAAATGGAGAGAGGAAATGCGCTTTTATCAGAACAGAGGAAGGGCTGCTTTGCCATGTTAATGCCTCCCATTTACACCACGCTGACGAAAGACGGATGTTCTTGTAATAGCGGGGCTTTTATCAGCCTCTTTTGTATCCATTTATTTTTTGCCTCATGTGTTTCGCGTTGATTGCGTGTGTTCACGTGTGTGTGTGTGTGTGTGTGTGTGTGTGTGCCCTGTTTTCAGGAGAAAGAGGATAAGGCGATGCTACAGGAAGAGGTGCAGCACCTGAGACAGGACAACATGCGACTGCAGGAGGAGAGCCAGACCGCAGCGGCGCAGCTCAGGAAGTTCACAGAGTGGTTCTTTCACACCATCGACAAGAAACCCTAAGACACAGAGCGAGGGAGGGAGAGAGAAAGCATGATGGCCTTTATTCCTCACGGGCACCCACTCTACTCCTACTTAAGACTCCCAGATGATCCACAGGCAAACAAACTATAAAACAAACCATTACCAGCTCCCAAGAGTAATCAAGACGCTTTCAAACAACCCCATGTTTTGGAGACTATCGTGCAGTCCTGGGTGAGAAACCTGAAACCCCGATCTGGACTTTTACTTTTGGGATCGTCCTCTGTCTGAAGCGCAGGGTCGTGTCTGATTTAACTGGTGAACGAGGCTCTTGGGGAAACACCACCCCCACCTCCATCTCCAGCACTAAAGAGGAATCAAGAAAGACGACCCAGGGCCCCGCCTGTCCACGGGATCTTCTTACAGTAGAGGAATGTAAAGCTCATTTACTGTAGTGAACATATAATCTACCTACCTACGTATGTCGCATCGGTCTACTGTACTGTATACTCAGCCGTACTGTATCATACTGCACACACTGTCACACAGCTGTTTCTGTGCCGGCCGTCACGGACACAGGAAAGTATAGAGGGGCGAGGCGAGAGGGAGGAGGGGAGGAATAATGAAGTGGTACTTACTGTCTGCTTGCACCAAGAGGAATCCACATGTGGCGCTCTTGAAACGTACGGCGGGGAGGGGGGGAAATGAATGTAGCTCAACTGAGATCTTTTTTCTTTCTTTCTTCTCCTGCTTTCTGGTTTCCAAAGTCGCAAAAGTTTTGAGGTTTGCTGTTTTTCAGACTTTTTGTTTCTTTGTTTTTGTTTTGTTTCTGATGAATTCCGCATTTTCCTTTCCTCTGTGTTGTAATGTAGGGTCACATGGCAGTAATTTTGATGTTTTAAAGGTGCTTTTCCCTACGCACATTTGTCACTAGTTTCCCTTCACTGTCACAATGTCCTAGCAATAACAAAGTGGTAGTTACAAAACTGTGTTTTGTTTTGGTTTTTTTATTTAAATTTTTTGTTTTTAATAAAAGAAGTTACCACAAGCGTGAAGAGTTCCTGTCGAGTCGCAGTTGTATTTGACGTGTATTTATGAAACGAGGAAGAGACTGTGCCTAAAACTCTTGGTTGTCGGTGGATTGTTTCTCCTTGCTTTTAGTCCTTTTTGTAAACACACGCCTTGTCTGTGGCTCACTGATAGGAAAAAAAAAAATGTGTGTGTGTCAGAGAGAGAGAGGTTATGTGAGTGTGTGTGTGTGTGTAGTTTATCACAGGAAAATGTGTTCTTATGCAGTGGTTTCTAGAGCATTAGAGCAAGCGCCAGTGAACCACACTTACAATGCCAAATGTGTTTATTTTCTGTACATACCTGCCACAGAAGTGTCTTGTATTTAACACTATTATTTAAGCTTATTTAACCTAAAGTTGTTTATTTTATTAAAGGTATTTGTTTTGTTTTTTGTTTTTTCTCCACTAAGGAGAGATGAAGCTCTGTGTATGTTGTAAAGTGTGTAGCTTGCCGGGGCAAAAAAAAAAGAAAAACGACAACAAAACTATATATTTAAATATATAAATGATGATTTTGGAGATTCCAACATTTGGATGCTGCTAGATTAACAGTTTGCTGGTTTGTATGCTTTTAAAAACTGTCTCCATGAACTGTCTCATCCCTGGTGAGACATTGGGCGCTTTTTTTGTTTGTTTTTGTTTTTTTTAAATAAATGTAGTTGTAAAAATAAGTCTTTTGTGCTTCGTCAGTCTTTCTTCTCCCAGCCTCGGTACCAAAGCAGCGATTTGAGTTTTTTCAGTCTGGTTCACTGCTACTGCTGTTTGAAGTCTGTTTCAAAGAAATGGTTTCAGGAAATAAGAGAAACTTATTCAGCCTCTTGCCAGGGGTTAGATGAGAAGATGCATGCCACCTATTTACAGTCAAAGAAAGTTTTCACACGACTCTCTGCAGTCCTGTGAAAAGCTAAGCACACTGCATGACTCAGTAGTTTGCTGCCAAAGGTGCTTCTACAACAACGTGAAGTGCTCATTCTGTATGCTCGCCTGTATGACTGATGGAAGTCGCTTCAGTTCACTGAGGTTTACAGGCAGTCATGTATGCACAGCTCTCTTAAAGTCCCACCACAGCATTTCAGTCAGACTCTGGTTGGACTTCGACTAGGCCGTGCAACACCTTGATTATATTTTCTTTTTGTTTAGCCACTCTCCTGTACCTTTAGTGGTGTGCTTGGGATGATTGTGTAGAATAATTTGGTATACAGAGGAGTTTGTGGTCGACTCAATGATCGTAATGTGCATCAGTCCTGTAGCTGCAAAGTGAGTCCAAATCATCATCTTTCTACCACCATGCTTGACAGTTGGTATGAGGTGTTTTTACTGATTTGCTGCATTTGGTTTTTCCCAAACGTGGTGCTGTGCCGACATCTCTAGTTTGGTCTCGTCTGTCCAAAGGTCATTTTTCCAGAAAGCTTGTAACTTATTCAGATGCACTTTTGCAAACCTAAACTGTGTTGTCATGTCCTTTTTAGTTAGGAGAAGCTGTCTTTTGGAAAAACCTTCAAAACGAGCTGTACTTGTTAGGTGATTTAAAAAAAAAAAAAAAAAGTGTCATGAACTTTAAGATTTAACATGCTAACTGAGGCCTGTAGCGTCTGAGATGTAGCTCTTGGGTTTTTAGTTTCTTTGAGCATAGCATGGTCCTTGGGATGAATTTGACTCCCAGACTGTCATAGTGTTAACACACACTTAGTATAGTATTAAATTATGTACGAAGCTCTCTACGTGGATCTATGTTCAGATCATGAAAATCATTATTTACATGTATGCTGCATGTAAGTAATAATGGTTGTGTTGCATCACCTTTTTCAGCAACACTAAGTAAGAGTTTAGGAACTGAAGAGACACATTTTGTATGTTGAAAAGTAAAATGTTTCTGTATTTCTTGCTTGGAAAAAGGGGTTCAGCAGCTCAGGGTGTTTCCTTTTTTTTTTCTTTCTTCTTATTTGATGTACTTTTTTCTTTCTTAATGGGCCAAATGTTTGAGGTGGCTGACAGGTCGACACCACTGACTGCTCTGGTCTGACGGCTGGATCATGTTTTGTATTTGTATTGTTCTTTACAACAGATCCAACTGTGAAATATTCCTGAGTCAGTGCAAAAAATTCTACTTAACAATTGGGTCTCATCATCATGGCCATTCACTATTGGCTATTGTGCTCGGTGTCAGAAATTCTCAGGTTTCTCTTAATCGTTTCATGTTATCATTTCTTGTAGATGATGAAATCCTGTGATTACTATTATTATTTATCTATAAGCATACATATTTATGTTAAGAACATTTATTCTCAGATTGTTCAGTTGTTTCCCATGCACTGATGAACCCCACAAGTAACTTGCATAATTTAACCAGTTGCTTAAAAAACGACAACAACAATTTAAAAAAGTGCAGCTAGATGTACGTACCTCCTTTTGTGTAGATGAGTCACTATGTTAAATCCAGTTTACCCATTGTAGCAGCTTTTGTGCTTTGTATCTTAATTCTCTCTTAATTCACTTGGTTGAACACATTTAATATAACGACTGATCTTTACTGATTTTTGTAATTTGGCATTGTTGACCAAAAGGGGGGAAAGAGAGAGAGATTAGTCACTTCTGTTTCCCCCTTACTTGATTCTTTTCTAAATGGCTGAAAGAAATTGAATAAAGTGTTTATAGCTGACGCACAAATAAGTTGGACCGTTTTCGGGGGTTTGGAGTGAGTCTGCCTCTGTGTGTGAGAGCCATCTTCATCCCTGCAGTAGCTGTTCTTCAGCAGTCGTCATGCAGCTGCTGCAAAGGGATTAGAACAAATTAGCTCCTGAATATTAGTTCATAACTGTGCCATTACCCATTCATAAGCTCTAGTTGGGTTGGGTTTTTATTTATGTTTATGTTTGTTTGTTGCACACACAAATGCTCGTTGCTGAGAGACAAGAATCCGGCACCTGCACAGGGACCTAAAGAGGCAACCTGGAGGTTACCAGTGGCTACGATAACTTGTGTTTATTTTAGCTTCTTTTTGCTTTCTAGCTGCACATCCTAACATAGCCTTGCTTTGGGATACTCTTGTTTTAAAGACTGTTTAAAATAATTAAGCATTTAATATCAAACTGTTATTTGATCTATGATGACATGAGAGTGGCCACATAGTCCACAGCCCACTGGATTAAAATTAAGGTATTTAAGGTATGTATTTATTTTTTAAACCTGTTCCCATAGTGAATCATGGTATCAGGCCCCATTGATGATGGCTTTCTTTCTCTACTCATGCACACGCTTAACTCAAGGTGAGTGTATTTAGCAGCTGATTGGACTAACTCCAATCGCCCTTTTAGGAACAGGAAACTGTTCAGATCTTTGAGTTAATCAACTCAGTTTATATTTTAAGCTCATCTTGGTGAACCTGGTTCCTGAAGTAGGGGCCCTGGTCCAGCTTTTTCAAAATACTTTTATTAAAAAGAATAAATTTAAAAAGAAAAAGAAAAGTTTTAACATTTGACCTGTTGTATTTGTGCAATTTTCAATAAAAAAAGACAGTATTTAGAGATTGGATCTGTAAATCACTGCGTTCTGTTTCTGTTTATAGTGGTATCAGGGACCCTTAGTCCTAAAACTGTAAAAAATGTGGGTTCCTATACACAACATAAAGGGGTAACTGAGTATGACCTTACACTCTTTATATAATTACATCATGTATTCTTACAGGGTCATCTCAATATTTAACTGAACAGCATTTGTTAGAGCCAGAATAACAAGGAACAAAAGTCCTGAGAGTCAGATATTTTTAACTGAAGTTCTTAAAATTTGTCATAAGCAGTGATTAAAACATTTAAACTAACAGACCCTAGATAAGAAAAAATCTTTTGTACACCTAGTGGGAAGAGGCTACTGCATGTAGACTCAGTCACAAAAACCTGTTCTCCAGGTTTGAACAAGAGACAAAGAGCTAATTTGTTGCGGTACGTTCGTTAAGCTCCTGCAAGCTAAAAAAACCAAGGATGACAACCTTTACTATGAGACTTTTTCATGCTCTATTTTGTAAACAGCAGGTGCGCTAAGACTCTCCAATGGAAACATGAAACCATAATGTGTTTGTGACTTGATTCCCAGTGAGTTGGTGTGCTTTAAATAAATGACAGATGTTGCTTTCACTGCAGGGACGCTGAAAGACTCGCTGAATAATTAATCATAAGCCTTTTTGGGTGCTGAGCAAAAAAAACCCCAAAACAATTAAATTTGTTTGCGACTTCCTGCATAAACCTCCAGCCCAGCTGCTGGAGTGTGGCCCAATACATCATGTCCTCCAGGGGATTGGGGGGTATGCTGCTGCACTGAATTGTGGGTAGAGTTGTTCAGGCCAGATTTTTGGCTGGATACATTTCTTTCACCTCTCTAACTGCATTTACCTGTGAAGGAACTGGAGCTAGTTGTTGTTAGTGTGTTTGAAGTTTGTCTCAGGTTACAAAGCAATAAAAAGTGTTTAAAAAGGCAAGCCATGTAAGTCTGAAGGCTTTATGAATGAACCCGGAGCTTAGATTACAACACACTCTATTGTGACTCTCCTGGGAGGCTCTTGATCTCTGTCTGACCTCTCACCTCCGTCGGGCCACGCCACACCAGAGATACCTGGATGGTCATATGGGCGTGTTTTGGGCGAGCTCCGGGTTTGGCCGGGATCAGCATGCAGCGAGATGAGGTAGTTAATCTACACGTGCGCGTGCAATGCCAGGACAGCAGATGGGAGCTCACACTGGCACAAAGCTAAAGTGTTGCCCGTTTCAGATAGAGGAGGAGTCCGGGGCTTTTTGTGGACTTTGACCAACAACTAAGGAGAGGTGCCCAATGACTTTGGCGTCGAGCGATGTTGGTGGACAGAGGCCGGATCGGCAGCAGAGTGAAAACAAGCTGTGGCAATCCATGCGCAGGACTAGTCCTGTGATGCAGTGACATGTTGGAATTTCATTAGCCTTGAAAAATATGCTGACAAGCAGTCATGCAAACCACATTGATTTCTCAAAATGTGACTGTGTCAGCAGTTAAAGGAAGAAATGCTGGCGTTCCTCTGCCATTCAGCAGCGGCGGTCATGCGCTACACAGTTTTGCTGCTCATCACACATAATAACATGTGACTGGGACACAGTTGTCCTGCTTCCACATTCCCACAGCAGATGCTTCCTTGCTGTGAGTGCCACCCTGGTGGTGATCATGTTACCCAGAATAAGGTTCAGTATGCCCAGAGCACAGCTGGCAGAGAGCGCAGGGAGCGAGGGGGGGAGTGGGGCTTTATCGACTGCGAGCGTAGGTCAGTGTGGAGTAACTGCCTGCAGAATATCAAATATCAGCTTTAGCTATCAGCTTCTTTAAGAAAACATTGATTGGATTTTATGTTTCTGGTGGATTTATGTTTTTTTTTTTAAAATCTCCTCCAGCATTGTGTGGAATAGTTCAGAAATATCACAATTCCTCTTGCTGCATTATTCATAATGCTTGTGTAATTCTCGGCTCAACATTTTAAAGCCAATTTTTTCCCAGTTATAACCGTAAGTTTTGTACACAGTATCGACCACCACTCGGGTCTGAAGCGCTGCGGATGGTGAAAGAGAGGGGAAAAACTGACAAAGGTTCGCCGTTGGTCTTGCCAAACAGTTACCAAATCTCACTTGTGTTGTGTGCCTGCGAGGCGTAACAACAGGATTAGCTCTCTCTCACCTGGACTGCTTATCTGTGAAGCTCATCTCTCCTTCACGGGCGCTTTGAAATTCCCTCTCACTCACCAGGGAGCTGCATCTCACACAACACAAAAGAAAGGAGAAGTGAGGGGAGTAAAAAGGAAAGCTCCTCCAAACCAGCGGGCAGTCATCTTGCTCTCCCCCCAGTCTGGCTCCCCCAGGTCCCCATGGGGCCTCACTATCTGTCAGTCAAGTCAAAGGTGACCACCCTCTTAGCTGAACCTAGTGAAGGGGAACGTCTTAGAAGCTTCTCATCTGCCCGTTTGCCTGCTATAGGAATGAGAAAGGATAAATAGAAGTCAGAGAAAATCTACAAAAAGTCAATTCTGTTAGAATAGCTTGAAATCTTGGATGACACAGACGGGGGAGCGGCACAACCTGAGCAAACCTCTCGTGCTTGAATGTGCGAAAATAAAAAAGGGAAGGCCCTTGCCTTGTGTTCGCTGCATGTGCTGTTTCACTGCCAAATTAGATAAAGAGACAGGAGCAAACAGATAAGACAGCGCTCCTAAATTATCTTCATTTGTCCTTGTCCGCTGTCCTCTTCAGTCTTGCAGCAACAGTGAGCTCTGCTATCGATTCTCAATCGGCTGCTTCAATCGCAAACAGCCCCCGACTGTGAGCAGGTATTGAAGGCGTGGGGTAGGTTGGTGAGCGGCTGGGAGAAGTTCAGGACCAGATCTCTAGGCTGACTTTTTTCCTTTAAAAAAAAAAAAAAAATCTTAGATATTGATCATGCAAAGTTGCATTAGTGCACCTGGGCCTGTGCGGCCGAGTTAGAAGGGTTGTTATAAAGGGTCATGGGAATATTGATGTCTGGAGGGTGAATGGTAGGTGTTAAGAGTGGGGGCGTATAGCGCTGAATAACAAACAACCCCCACTGACCCATCATCAGCAGTAAAAGCTTAACTGGAGAAGCAATCGATCCTCGGTGCGGACACGGTGAAGGTCAAACACAAAATGTATTTCAGCTTTTCCTCGTCGGCGCAGCGAGTTCAGGAGAGAGTGATGCCAGAGTGCATGTTGACACGGTCTCATCACTCTGTAAAATAAAGTGCACGCTGGGTCCATGTGCGGCTAATTAGGGCAGACCTGTCATTATCTGCATGCATGGGGCTGTTGAGAGCCTGTTTCAGTTTACAAACATTCATAGTTTGAAGTCATTTGTTTTTGACTTTAAATAAGCTGCAGATCCTTTGATCTTGATGGCCGTGGAATGGGATTTCCAGCCTGTTGATTGGGACCTGGGGCTTAACAATCCAAGTGTCCTCAAGGTGCTCCCGATCAGCTTCTGATACGTTACAAATCCTGCTGGGGGAGGCTTCTCTTGTTGAGGTGTGCTTTTGTGCACACATTTTTTTCCCCACCTTACCTCCATGTGAACTTGTTTAATAACCACATCTATAAAAATCTGGGACTCTCCACCATTTGACCTTAGAACTGAAGAAGCTTCTCGGATGAGAGGTGAAACGTCTTCAAGCAACTTAAAGAAGTCCAGACGCTTTTCTTTGCAAGCTCCTTTGACAACCACGTCTATAGTTTGGATTCTGTAAAGAAAGTAATGCGGAAAAGATGCTGATAGCAAGTGGAATATTCCAATTTTCTAATATGTGCTAAACACTAGTTTTGCAGATATTTTGTCATGTCAGGGTGAAACAGTAACAACACAGGATGAAGAGACGCTGCCATCCATAAAGCCAGGCTTCCAGACCTCTGCTCTCACAACTTCATTGCATAAAAAGTTCTTGGATCAGTATTTATATCAACCTTCTCATCTTATGTCTTACTTTAATTTCCTCTGACATTCTCACAGTAAAGCTGATCGGGGATTACTCTCCTGCTTCAAATGCCAGATGGTGACATTTATGCATCTTTATTCAGCTTGTCAACAAATGCAATAAATGCTCATCTGCTAAGCTAAAATATAAAACTGGAGCGATGAAGCAAACACAGAATATTGGTCTTTTCCTGAATAGTTCATTAACCGGTTCAATAAGTACAAATTAATGTTCCTCTTCCTCTCTCGGTGACAGCTCAGTTTGTGATGCGGGTACAAAGCTCCACTATCAGACTCCTTTGTAATGAGGGATCAGTTTGACTTGGATTACTCAGCTGAATTTTCTATTAATAAAGCACGCAGTCTTAGACTTATCCTTTAGGTGTCTAATCAAAACATTTTAAAGTACAAACTTATGTTACATGAGCCCGTTCTGCTGCTGAGCATCTCCTCATCCATCCTTTAAAACTACCAAACAGCAGAGGTGTTGCACAGACTTTATAAAGTAAAAATATGAATTAAAGATTGAGATGTGACGTCACTTATTTAACATCAAGCCACTAATTTGCACAACAAGACAACTCCTGCAAAGTATTCTCCACCTTAACACACACGTCTGTCAATAGGATATTAAGCCCGCCCTCAGACGGGTCATTATTTTGTATTGATTGCTTTTTCAGTCAATTATATGCAACATGAAGAAGAAAAAAAAAAAGAAGCTTGAATGCATTTGCATAACAAAGCAATCTCAAGATGAATGACCTTTAATCTCCGGTAAACAAACTCACACCGCTCCAATTCTCACAACATATTTGTCTTTGTTCCCCTGCGCCACATAACACCTGACAAGTGCTCATCATACTGCCGCTGTAATTTATGCGCGTAATAACAAAAGTGCAAAGCTCTGGTGATCTATACGTCAAAGACGAGCCAGTCAGCTTTCAGCCTGTCGGGTCCCTGAGGTCCGACACATCCTCGCTTCTCTCTCAGTTATTTAGTTGTACAGTAAATGCATTTAACACCCACCTATATTCAGCTTCTCTGTCTTGGACTGTTTCCATAAATACGGATTATGCTGATTTATACAATGTGAATGTTGTGTAGATTTATGCTAGTACAGTTATGATTTCCATGCAGTGTTTCAAGGTGTGTTTTTATTTAACCTGAACCACTATCAAGCTGACATTTCTGCTTTTAGATAAAGTGCGTTGATGTCTTTAAGATGGGTTGTTGTGTAACCTGCAGGTATCCGTGCTTCTCAATGGACCTGGAACATAATCGTGCTAAGATTTGGGCCCACCCAAGTCAGTGATACGTCCAACAAGTCAGCTAAAAGCATTCTAAGGGAGCTATTCCTGAAGGAAGTAGGCCGCACGATTTTATGACGAAATGTTTGCTCCAGCTCAGAAACAGACACAAGCCTAAACAACCTGCAACGTGTACTAGCTTTGCCCCAAGGTCTTTGGCTTGCTTTGCAACAGTATCTGGGTCCTGTTCTGTAGAAGGTATGTGGAGTGTAAAAGAGCAGGATTCTGATGACTCAGCTGGTTCAGGATCAGCATTTCTCAGCATGTAAGTATCATCTTCACCACTACAGCAAACTGACTGGTAGATTTCCTCGTTCAAGAATTGCTAAATCGACAGCCTATGGAAAGGTGGCATACCCGAGCACACCTGGTGAACACATATGGTTGCATGACCCAGAGGAGACAGCGGGGAGACATTTCAGCAAATCTAATTTTGTACTGCGAGAGTCTGGAGCTGGTAGAGGTCACTTAAAGAGTTAGGGGAGTTTTTCTGCAGAGGCTATGCTGCAACTGACAGAAGAGACCCATCCAGAATTACACAGAATACTAAGAGAATGCCTCAAGGTGACTGTGGATTAAGAGGGCGGATTTGTGGGTAGCAGCTTCTGGGCCAGAAGCCTGAGTCTTAACTGCAGCTGGTTTGACTGGTATGATGTTCAAAAGACACGATGACCCCAGGACACATCGCTGATGGTCTGACCCAGCTTAAAATCAGGGGTTCTTTGACTACATTAGCACAAACAGCACAATTGTATCTAACTGTATCTAAATATAGCACATGTTATCAAGACAAAGCAAAAAAAGACTGAAAAATCCCTGATAATCAGCTGAATTGGCTGGTAGCAACTCTGCTAGTCCTTTTTTTCCCACTAGGTACAGAAACAAAATCACAAAACCTGAGCCTTTGAAGTTTACTGGCTGTTAGTCAAACCTTTTATACAAAGATTTGAAGCAGGGAGCCTTTTCAGATGATGCAAGGATCAGAGAAGAATGGGACTGAGAGGAGTTGGGATGGAGACACAGGTTTTTTTGTTCCTCTTTTTTCCCCTCTAATTCTCAGCTTATAAAAAAAGGTACAAATCTGCCTCCCTTCCACTTCTCTGCAAAAAGGTACCTCGCCATAGAAATCTGCACCAGAATATTGGGCACTCTCAAATGGAGTTGTTTTTTTTTTTTCTTTTATCACCTGCTTTTCTCCAGCTCGTGGTTACTGTAATTGTGCCCTTTCTCATGCAGTCTCTAATCATCAGCCGCTATCTGCACACCATGTGACAATGCAAATAGGCAGCGGTAGAAGAGAAAGAATAACATTAAGTGCAAGCGCAGAGCCGTGTGGCAGCTTGTGTGTCTGCCAGCAGCTGGAAGAACTCAAACAACAGCAACATCTGCAAGGAGCGAGGTCGGGTTTCTATCGCACCACCCACAATGCAGTTTAGTTACCGAGGGTAACGCCTGATACATGGCAGGCCAGTGTGGCAAGAAGCCAAAATTATATTATTAGTACTATTAAAGTTCACTGGGACCCTGATGCCTTAACTGTGGATTGCTCTCACCCCAACCGGTCGCAGCAGATGGCCGCCCCTCCCTGAGCCTGGTTCTGCCGGAGGTTTCTTCCTGTTAAAAGGGAGTTTTTCCTTCCCACTGTTGCCAAAGTGCTTGCTCATAGGGGGTCATATGATTGTTGGGTTTTTCTCTGTATCTATGAAGCGCCTTGAGGCGACTTATGTTGTGATTTGGCGCCAAATAAATAAAATTGAATTGAATTGAAAATTGAATGTAAGTTGTGTTTTTTTTAAATTTTCTTTTATTTTTGAATTTGGATATTTTATCCACTTTGGGGAACTTTTGCTGAATGTGAAGTGATTCACTTGGGCTGACAGCCAGAAATGTGTGAATTACTCATCATGTCATCAGCAATCTACCCATCAGTATTCTCTGTAAATACAGGCAGTGAATAAGCAGCCCAAACATGAATCTCATGGGTCCTTTCAATTTGGTTTTACCCCCTTTAGGGAACAGATGAAAAAAATCCCTCCTCCTGTAGTGACCGACTCTGTGATTTGCTTCATTTTTATGCCGGCTTCTCTCAGCAAAGGTGGATCTGGTTAGGATTCAGCTTCCAGGAACACTCTGTCACCACAATTTATTCCCACGTTTTTGTAAACATTTTCCCGTCGGGGGCATTGCTGTAGGCAGTCATGCTTTCCGTGTTCACTTGTTGAATCAGGGAAAACAACTTTAAAGGGCCAGGATATGTTGTATCTTATTTCACCTTCTTCTGCAGCTGAAATCAGAGGATCCTGTTCTTTCTCTTAATCTTCGGGGGCACGCCGTTGTTCATAATAGTCGTGTTCATTGCCTTGCATTTCCACACAAGCTTTCAGAGAACTGATGTGAGGAAAATAGTTCCACATGTGAGAGCTTTAACCTCAACAGACTCACAATCTCATGCTGCAACAATTCCCGTGTGTTTCCAGTTAAAACCGTGACTCACTGCTTTTTTTAAAGTCTGAAAATCGGAACTGTGCTTCATCAGACTGCTTCTGCTTCTGCTGTTGGTTGTGCTGTCCCTTGTTATTGCTGTTTCAACACACACACACACACACACACACACACACACACACACACACACACACACACACACACGCGCATTTTCTGATGAATAAATCACAGTTACTGAAACCAGTCACTGAAAAGCCTCTGGTTTCCCTTGCTTGCAGCAAACATTTCCGTCTTCCTCAGTGCATCACAGTAAGTAGCGCTTTGTGTCGCTGAGCGGTGGAACAGTGGTTACTAGTGTTGCCTCACAACAAAAAGGTCCAGGGTTTGAGTTCACCTGTTGCCTGGGGCCTTTGTGAGTTTGCGTGTTCTTCCTGTGTTTGGAGTTGGGTTAACTTTTGAGTCTAAACTGGCCATAGGTGTGAATGTGAAATGTTGTTTAAGTCAAACCTGCTGTATTTGTTGCTTTGCACGGTTACAGTGATGTCATCACATAGCTGCATCCATTTGTACTCGCAAAGGCCAAATGTGCAAGGTTGCAAAAATTGAGATGTGCAGGAAAAGACACCAAAGCACTGCTTGCACCACTTGATCTCATGCTGCTACATAGGATTCCCTAACTCCTGTATTTTGCACAAGTAGCCTTATATCAAAGTGTATGTGCAGCATATACTGCTCGGTTGTAACTCGTTGCTGAATTGTGTGCTTCGGTATGGTCGCCATATTGTTCTGGGGCAGCCAGATCTCTTAATGCACATTTGTGAAGGTAAGAGGTCTTTCCACAATTAAAGTCATTATAACTATTGCAGCTATAATAATTTGCTAGTTTTTTTTAATTTCCCATGTGCCCCAACTGGTTTCCCCGTCTCTCTCGTGTGCCACCACATTAAAAAGAAATCCTGGAAGCGCCCCTGCAACATATAGCAATGAACAACAATGTTGTTAATGTTGGTCTGTAGCTTTCTGTTTTGTAGATTTGAATATTAGCTACTGTATATTGAAATATAACTGATCGGGTGTGTGTGCTGAAGTTGTAGTCTGTAGTAGATGCATTAAATTGGAATTTCTCCTCCCTCTTTGCATATAAAGACTTAAACACATATAGTGCTAAATTTAGCACCTACATTCCCTGTTATGTGATGTGCAGAAAGCACAAAATGGAAAGCGACGTGTCCTCCCATCACACTTCACTCTAGTAACACTTTGCTTGCCAGACGCTCTGGCACTCTGAGGAATGGGAAGAATTATATAGGGATAAAGCCAGACTTTAAGTCTGGCTGTTGACGGGAACAAACATCCGCCCTGCTCCTCCTACGCTTCACACCAAACACACAACACACAAGAACTAATGAACCACCATCTGGCGCTACAGCAGACCTGGGTGCCTGCCCTGCACGGGCATCTCACAAAAACAAGTTCTCGAGCAGCTTCCCCACTAAACTACTATTCTAAACAGCAACGTGGCTCTGGCTTTAAATGCTGGCACCATGTACAGGTTAAAAAAGATAAATTCAATATTGTCAAAATTTAAGAAGCGACATTAAGATATCTGAATGGGAACCGAAAACGTTCCGAGTTGTTTTGGTTGCTGGAAAAGTCTTTCCAATCAAGAGCTCACGTTTGTCCATGTGTCAGCAGTGTGTTAACACATTTATGGCGCTGCTAAATAATCATTTATTCCATTTGGTTGTGTAAAAGAAGGGCAGGTAATGGTAATGCGTGCTTGTGCTGCAATAAAAGAGCTGAAATAAATTTCTCTGCATGCATAAAGGCAAAGTTATGAGGGATCACGATACGGGCAGCTGAAAGTTTGCACATACAATAGGTCTAATTCAGTGCACAAAGACGGCACATTGTGCAGAGGAGATGTGAGCGATAGCAGAAATGAATAGCAATTGAAAGGTGTGAATGGCATCTCTCATTAAAAGCAAACACACAGAGAGCCAAATAATCTTCTGATCCTGACTATTCATGCTTGTTTTAGTTGGACCTTCACACTGCTTCCATGTGAGAGAGAGCTGTCAGCTGCAGAAATACTGTGGGAGGCTTTTTTCTCCTGCTTTTTTTTGTTGTAATATCAGAAGGGAAAGGGGCTCTTTTTGTCTACCTACCCTTCTGCCAGGGTGCAAACGAACTCGCTCCTCCACTGTGAGGTTTGTTGTCGCCCTCCAGGCTGAACCAGTGCTGGGTTTCCATGGTGACGGAGGCGTGAAATGTGCCCAGCAGCCAGGCTGTACAGTCTGAGTGGCCATTCTGTCTCGTTCCTTTGTCTTCTGTCCGTTCGGGGAGGCACGTCTGGCTAGCAGCACCATACAAATCAATACAGCCTGGCACACATAACGCACACACATGCATACTGTACATAGACAGGCTGCACATACTGAAAATTCCAAAAGCTGCAGCAAAGGCTCCAAAGCTCCTCGGGCCTTTTTGAGTTTTCCCAAAGTGGAGCTAGGAAAGGAAAGGTGAAGGGTCATCAGCAACAAAGACTTTAATGCAACCATTCAGAATTCAGCAGACAAATCCCACAAATTTTAGACGGTTTACTGCTATCTGTGGCACATAGAATAAAAAGCTGTCAAAGCATGTGCACAGCACCGACAAACAGGAGTGCCTTTGTGTTGACTTTGTGTTGCCTGGGTGTGTGACTGTTTTGCTTTTCAAACCACCAGCTCAGCAGTGACTCTAATGAACTGCTTATTGTCTTTGTGTAAGAGCCTGCTGCTGATTAAATGTGGTCACGGTTACATGAGTTGTCTTGACTTCTTGGTCTTTGCCAGCTGCTTTTCACTGAGTCGGAGCTCTTCCACGCAGCCCTATTAGCAAATTCTTCTGTGGGCTTAATGTCACTTCTGAGCAGTGGGTGTAGACATGATTGCTCATATCTGGGCACTTCTCCAAATACTTCAGTTAAATATTACTGTGTAAGCTATACAGCTTTCTATAATCCTGATTTAATTTTGGTTGGCTGATTAACATTAGGCTATATCTTGCTATCCTTTTGCTAGAGGTTTCTCATGGGAGCTTTGGTACATTTTAACCATGGTGAAGGTAAGAGAATTAGCCTTCATTACAGTGTAACTGATCTGATTTCAAGTGGGAATCGCTCTCGCTCTCTCTCTCAGCTCAGACCTCTAACATCAAGGCAGAAGGGGGGGGGGGGGGTCTATTATCAGTGCATTGCTGTGTTGTGCTTGTCACTAGAGTTTACTAAGATGAAATAAAGTTAATAAAATGATTTACAGGCAAATTTAAAGTCTTCTTGGAAGAAATAACTTTTTCTTCCTCTTCTTCTTTGAATGCTCTCCATAGGGGATCATCTGCCCCCCTCTCATCCCCTCCTTATCATTCTCCTCTGCATGTCCTCCTTCACCTCAGTGGAGATCAATTCAGAGTATTTCCAGTAATCCTCCTCTTCACATGTCCAGACCATCTCAGCCTCACCTCTTTAACTTTCTCTCCAAATCGCAAATTTCTTCAATTCTTGTATCATCTTATGAACCTTCCCCTTAACTCTTGCTGCTATCCTTCTATCACAAATCACCCCTGACACTCATCTCCACCCTGCCTGCACTCTCTTCTTCGTGTCTCAGATGATTAACCCAAGGTATTTAAACTCCATCATCCACCATCAGTTCATCTACTCATTGCATCTTTGCTTATGCCTCTCTTATTCACTCTTGCTCCTGCTAACTTCTGCTGGAGACTCTTTTCTCCCGTGCATACCTCAATCCCTCTAGGCTCTAACTCACTATGTCATCTGTGAACATCATAGTCCACCTCCTTCGGACATCCTCCACGTTTCATTAACACTCTCAAATAGGGCTGCCACAAACGATTATTTTGATAGTCGACTAGTCACCGATTATTTTTGCGATTAGTCGACTAATCAGATCATCATCCATTGGACGTAAAATGTACAGCTTATTGTACCAGCATGCATCTGCTTTTATATCATTAGCTTACAGCTTGAAGTGTTTAAGGTGCTAACTAAAAATAAAAGACAAGATGATAGTTTATTGAATTTAAATGAAATTTGCAGATTGTGTCGGTGGACTTTATTAAACTCAGGCGTCTGCTCCTTGCTATCTAAAATACAACGGGACACTGGAGTATATTCTCGAGCATCTCACACTTCTGATAATCAGTTGTCTGCTTGACGTTTATTCAGCTGTGTGAAAACTTTAACTTTAATCTCAGCCAAACCGATTTACTCAGGAACAAATAAAACACTGAAAAAAGCCAAACAATAACATTTTTAAGTTATCTAAGTGACTTATATATCATGTTTAACCTGAGTAGCGAAAGACGGTGGTGGGTTTGAAAACGATTTGGCGGGAGTCCGGTGTTCTCACGGGCTCTAGTGAGCCTAGCCCCCGGCTAGCTATCGAGCTGGTGGGTAACAGACGTCTCCGAAAACGTCGGAGCGCTTTTGCAAATATGTGATGTCTTGATAAACTGAGCAGATATTTGAGGTTTACACAGCTACATTCTCGCCTGAAAATATGTTAAACTATGTTTATTTTGTGACCCAGAACTAACTAGCTGCCGCCATTGTTGGAAACTGAGCTGGGCTGCGCTATGAATTCTGGGACACAGCTTCTTCTTCTTCGGGGTTTAACGGCAGCTGGCCAGTGTTGCCAACTCCTCACTAAGGAAAATCGCTATTGGTTGTCCTAAAAGTCGCTAGAAGTCGCTAAATGACGTCATCGCCTAATTTGCATAATTGGTCATGCTAATCTAATTGTAACCTATGTTGTTGGAGAGAGAAATAACATCGTGGAAGAGACATAAAGTGAGTAAAAAACGTCCTAAATGCATTTAGAGTTTATTTAGAACTACAAATTAAATTTCTTTTAGCAATTATTGTTTTTTTTAATGTCACAATTCCAACCCTGCTCCTTTACCCGGGCTTGGACCGGCAAAAGTGACCCGAAATAGGCACTCTGGTGGAGTTACTTTGTGTATGTGTGTGTTTATAAGTAGTTTTAAACCTTGTGATCCACAAAACAGCATAAGAGTAAAAGAGTAAAAGAAGAACTGACTGCGTTACAGCACCCGCTGCTTGTTGAGAGTAAAAGCAATACACGCTTTCACGTCTTTTTTTAGCGACTTTTTTTTAGAAAAAAAGTCGCTAAGGGGTCTGAAAACTCGCTAAATATAAAGTTGGCAACACTGCAGCTGGCATCCTTGTACATGCAGTGCTGCCATCTTCTGTTTCAGTCCGTTATTACACTCTTAAATCCTACTACTTATTCCTGCGTCTTTTGGGATCTTACAAAGCTTCAAACGACGTATCGATTATTAAATCAGTCGTCGACGATTTTGATAGTCGACGTAATCGTGACTAGACAACTAATCGTGGCAGCCCTACTCTCAAAGCAAACATTTCATCTGTTGTGCTCTCTCTTTGCATGAAATCATACTGATACATTTTATCCTGGCTTAAAGGTATTTTCCATAACTTTATGGTATGGGTGATCAGAATTACCTTAATTCTTAGTAGCACAGATTCAGTAAGCTGCTGGAAATATTCCTGGTCACTTTCTTCTTTAGCCAAGACATGAATCTCCCGTTCCACCACTGGTGACGGTGGAGATGATCATTGTCATGCTCAAGATATGAGCCCGTGAGATGATTTGAGCTTTGTGCCTTGTTGCAATCTCCTGCTGGAAGCAGCAATAAGAAGATGAGTACACTGTGGTCATGAAGAGAAGTCACAAGAAAACAATTCAGAGATGCTCTTCTTCATACCTTGGTTGTGACTAGTTAGTGGTTATTTGAGTAGCTGATATCTTCCAATCGTCTTGAAGCAGTCTGACCAGTCTCCTCTGACCTCTGGCATCAGCAAGAAAATATTACCCAGAGAACTGGATGTTTTGTCTTTTTCAGGTTATTCTCAAGAAGAGACTGAAGTAGATAAGCAGTTTCTGAAATACTCACTCCAACCTCAACCTCCAACCTTCACAGTCACTTAAATCACCTTTATTCTTTACTCTGATGCTCAGTTTTAATGTCAGCTGGCTGACTTGACCAGCAGAACAAGAGGAACCCGTTTTTGGACAGAAGGTTGGAATGCTAATACATAATACTTGCTAATTAGTAAATTGCAGATAAACACTGAATTCGTTTGCACAAAACCAGAGCACAGAGGGTGCTAAGTGAGGCATTATTACATTAACTTTACTATTTGTCAGATAATTGGGTACCAAATAAAAGCACCAACTCCTCAAACACAGTTGAAAGGACCAGATATGCCATCTAGCAAACAGGTAGTAGGCTATCTCTAATATTACTCAAAGCAGCCATTCCCTTAATATTACAAATTGTTAACTCCTAACAAAATCCACTCCCTTTACAGCTGAAGAAATGAAATATAAGCTGAAAGCTTTTTTTTGTAAGCATGTTAATTTCTGCTGTAATGATGGGCATTTAACTTCAAAGTCTTGGGGGCTGACTCGCGTTTGCAGCCAGCCTCGAGTGACCTTTTTAGTAACTGTAGTTTTTGGCACTTCCCGTTGTCAGTCCCGGAGGCTACCACTTGGTATACCCATGAAGTCAAGAGAATTGCAATAATCTTCTCATGTAACACTTTTCACACTCATGTCTTTAGAGACACAATTTGACTTAATCGTGTACTTAAACTGATATAATGAGGTTAAAAATGGCAGGCAAGAAGCCAGAGAAAGAGTCCACCCACCCCTGTTGCTGAATTATTGAGTCTGCACCACCAGCCCAACTGTATGAGGCTGGCAGAAAGACCGTAACTCATGAAGACAGTTGGAAAGAGCAGTCGGATGTTCTGCAGTGTCATGTTGTGATCAGGCATCACAGGCACTTCTCCTCTACAGGCAAAACCCACAAAGAGCCCGAGAGAGAGATGGCAGAGCAGAGAAGGGGTAGGTGAGCAGACATTCAAGGGCAGCAGATAGAAGCAAGCATTCATGCTCTGAGCCAGTTTTAGAGTTTTAGGAGGATGACTTTGCTCTCTCTCTCTCCTTCTCACTGTTTCTTTCTCTTTGTCGTCCTCTCTCCTGACTCCTCAATGTGCCCCAGGCAAAGCAGAAAATCAGCTGATGTCTGCACAAACACAATGACCCCGGGCGTTGTGTGTTCTCGAATGAGCAAAGAAAGACAAAACAGCAAGGGAAGAATAATGGAGAGAGGGAGAACAGGGCGATTTGTTTGGAGAGTTGTAAAAAGCACTCGAGGTAGCATGCTCTGTCTTTGATGGTACATTCCTAGATTGGATGGCATTTTTCCAAGGGTCCTCTGAGTGCTTATCATCAAAATGCATCCATGCCAGCATGTTTTTCCATACATCGAAGGTCAGAAATCACCACATGGATGAGGACTCAGAATCTTATAAGTTAAACCCCAATTGTTTTTCTTTTTCGCAAACTTTCATTCTTCTGTTGTTTGTTGTTTTGTCCGCTGCAAAGTCACAAATGGCAGCCGGGGCCCACAGGTATGATGCACTCACCTTTATGTCACTTCCTATTTAGGTCAGGAAGGTCCCGACTTATCAGCACAACAGGTCACTAAACACAAACAAATGGATGTCTCCTGAATCATGTAGCTGCGTGGAGGTGAATAAACTTCTGTCTGCTGGCAATTGCAACTTCTTTTGTTTATTTATTAATGTTTTCAAAATTATCTTGATGCAGTTAATTTAAAATTGTCAATTTCATTTCATTATTTAATTTGAATTTTCATTAATTGGAGATTTAAAAGAGGCACTTAATACAAGGCTGCAACAACACTTATAGCATATGGCACATAACAGCTGTGTGGAGCTGTTTACATCTGTCTTTTTGCCCAGGTGTGACATCTGTTTCAGAGCTGAAGGCTGCAGGACATTTCATCGGTGCATGAGAGTTATAAACTGTTATCACCCTGTTTGTGTGCCCCTGTGTGTTTCTGAGTGTGTGTGCACGTTTCTGACATTGCTTTTCCCCAGATTCGACAGATTCTTCACTGTTGGCGTGCCATTGCGTTTTCAGGGCACTGACACTGAAATGCACATTTAGCTCTAAGGCTTGTTTTTGAATGGTCAGTGGGTCAGCGGTTACATAACAGGCTCGGGGCTAATGTGTGTTTTTTAGCACCATGTAATCTTGTGATTCCTTGTCAGATTTGATCTTAGCCATTGGACTTGCTCGCTTCATGGAGCTCGAGCAAGACAGCCTGCCACTGTGTTGACAAGAAAAAGTGTTAAAAGTGGAACAGCAGTGGAAAACAGTTAGCTGTATTTGCCTGATTTATTTTATGGCACACTAGCATAGCTCTGCTGACTTTGCTCCAAACTAACTGTATTCAGACTTTCATAGAATGAATCCTGCTAGCTTTTCTGATAACCCGATCTTTTGTCTGAGTTCACTATAATGTATAAAATGATTCATAAATTAACCAATGAAATGATTTTCACCCCTTTCACCACCATTGTATTACCATCATTAAGTCATTATAAGTGAGGTGAAAGTAGTGTCATCCAAAAGAGGCCTGATATTCTCTGATTAAAGCTAAATGCTAAAACATACACTAACACACACCAAAAAAACCGATCTGACCAATCAGATTGAGCATTTGGCTGTGTAGCTCAGGTACCGAATATTCCAGTAGTAAACTAATACTATTTTACCTCTGACACACATTTAGACTTTGCTCTCTGTGAAATAATTACTCTGCCTCCTCAGATTTGGTCTCAACTCTACCAACAAGAGTTCAAACTGCCCCACTGACATACTGAAATGTGTATGAAAGCAGATGTGATACAGCTGCAACTCCTGGATCAAACCATGAAATTCTATCTGCTTGCTTGTAGGAATTGGAACCAGAATCTTAGTTTTATCATCGTCGCTTGATTCGGACAGTGCGTTTATTGAGGACACATCGGTGTATATTTATATTATAAGACAAGTTTGGATCTGAAGAGTTTGGAATTTCATGTTGTGTTTTCACAGCGTGTTCAGTGTGTAAAGGACTTCAGACGCTGACCCTGAAAAATGTTATAGATCAGCAAGTTATCTGCAAGTCCTCGCTGTGAGCATCTGCAGCACTGATGCAGTTAAATTAAAATGGTAAAAATTATTACAAGTGTTATGAAGCACTGCGTACCTAACCCCTTTTTTGCAGCAAATTGCAAGCTCAAATGCTTGTAATTTCAGCTTGTAACTTTTTAGGACTTGCCACTTTTCTTCCTATTACCTCCAGTCGGTTGTTTTGCACAGGTATGACTGGCTGTATATGTTTCTCTGGTTTGGCCTTTTTAGGGAGCTTTAAATTTAAATTTAGAATAAATTAAGTGCTGCTATTGTTTGCTTACATGAAAAATTCCCTTTCAGAAGTTATTCTGAGTGTATTGGATGATAATTATAAGAAGGTTGGGTCTGTGACTCAGCATTTTAGTATCTAGTGTTATTATTAGTATGTCTTAGTTGGGTTTTGTTTAGTTAAAGTTTCATCCATGTTCCCTTGTGTCCTTTTCTGTTTCCTGTGTAAGTCTCTATGTATGATTTTTAGTTATGTCTGTGCCTCGTTCCCCTTATCTGTTTCCTTGTTCCTCTCCCCGTGTGTCTCCCCAGGCTGTTTCATGTCTGCATTTTTCATGTCATATTGTCAAGTTTGTGTTGTCACAGTCTTTATCTCTTTATCCTATTTTATTTTAACAATCTTATGTTTCCATGTTCAGTGTAGTTTTGGTGTTCGTTCGTGTCAGCTGTGTTTCCCATGTGTTTCCACTTTCCTCATTACCCTTCTGTGTATTGACGTCCTCTGTCTTCCTTTGCTCAGTATCAGGTTGTCTGTTGAATTCTCATCATGTGTCCATGCCTCCATGTTTCCCGGTTTGTAATCATGTTCAAGGTTTTGTTCTTTGTCTATTGTATTTAGCATTTAGTTCTCCCAGTTTAGTTCTAGTTAGTTTTGCCTCAGTGTGCATCTGCCTTTTGTTTTGTACCTTTTCCCCAGCCACAAATAAATAGCTCACCTTTTGTTAAATTATAGTCTCATCCCAAGTGTCTGCATTTGCGTCCTCTTCCTCCCTTCACACAATCTGCTTCAGCCAGACTGTGACATATGTTGTCCAGTGATCTTACAATCTAATTTGTAGAGCAATAACTGAAACCTCTGAGAAACATACCATTTTTATTCTGAAAGAAAAAGTTATTTATCTGTCAGGTGTTACTCATAAGTAGGCTCCGCAATTCGTCATCACCAGGGTCTGATAACACATTGGGGACAAAAGCTTGCATATTACCTCTCGGACTGGATGAAGACTGGAGGAACATTTTGGAATTTGGTTGGTTAAAAAAAAAAAAAAAAGTAAACTCTATTTTGACACATCCAGCAAACTGCAGCAACTATAAGGGATTCAATTTGCACAGAAACTGAGCTAATTTCCCTGTGCTCTGTAGGAAGTGGATAATAAAGGCTGTCTTCCTGTCTATCTTGATTTACGGTGATGTTATCTACAGAAATGCCTCCGCTTCCACTCTTACACCCTTATACTCAAAGTTATTACAGTTATTCCACTTATCATTGTATTTTGTTGAAGGTAAGATGCTTTCTGTTTATTTTGAAATCCCTTAATGGTAACATGTCATATTATTTGTCTGAAAATATTTCTCTTTTTAAAACAAAGGTCGAGCAGCTCTTACAGCTGGAAATAACATAATTGTTGGTCCATTTTTACAAATTCTAAATAAGTAATTGAGAAGCAGGTTTAAAATGTAGTTCTATGTATACAGGGTGGGCCATTTATATGGATACACCGTAATAACATGGGAATGGTTGGTGATATTAAAGTCTTGTTTGTGGCACATTAGTATATGTGAGGGGGCAAACTCCTCAAGATGGGTGGTGACCATGGTGGCCATTTAGAAGTCGGCCATCTTGGATACAACTTTTGTTTTTTCAATAGGAAGAGGACCATGTGACACATCAAACTTATTGGCAATGTCACAAGAAAAACAATGGTGTGCTTGGTTTCAACGTAACTTTATTCTTTCATGAGTTTTACATCCTATTAAACTCCCCAGGAGACTCTAGTTGCTCAAGACCAGAACATTTAAGCATCTGCCGTTTATGTTATGACTCAGCTGCTGCATTTCAACAAAGCTGCATTTTTTTAGAGCGACTCTTGGACCCTTTTAAAGAGTGGAATGAACATTTTATATTTTTTAAATAGCTAAGGACCGATATTGTTGAACTCAGCCCTTCATTGTCATAAGCAATAATAGTAAGTCTTTCAGTGGACCAGGAACAGCCTGCAGTTTTGAAAGGTTTATTGTGCAGAAGCTCGAGTTAATGGAGAGGTATCTGCAGCAGGGGGAATCACAGGTGATTATCAGTTCACTGAGTGGGAACGGTCTTCTGCCAGAGAGGAAAAGTAGATTAGTTTTTGTTGCCGGAGTTGCACTGAAGGAATATGTGTTACGAGTTTGATTTTGATTCTGACTTTTTCCAGAGAAGGCGCCGGAGGCGCCGTGGACGTGGTGGAAGGTGGACTGGGAGATGAGTCTCAGGTAATTGAGAACACAACTCCACTTTCCGCAGGAGCAGACCAGCTCAGAATCCCAGGTGAGTTCTTCAGAGAAAGAGCATTTCAGCCAACTTCAGCCGCCAACTGCTAAGAAGCAGAGAGAAACCACATTAGCACAGAGATTTCACTGATACTGCCACAAATATAACACACATATCAAAGTCCAGTCCACCCACTTAGGTAAGTGTCATAATAAACAGGAATGACTCAAAAGCAGGACTCAGAAGGTAGCAGCTGTTAAAAAAGATCTTTTTGGGAAAAATAAAGAGAGGACATACAAAAGAATGAATTGGAGGCAGGAATAACTGATTCAGGTAAGTGCTGCTCAGCTGGAATAGGTTAGGGTTTTTCTGTTGGAGAGGAGGCCAGGAGTTAATAGAGGTTCAGGTGAGTGTTTGTTTTAGCTTTCAGTTCTTTGCTTTCTTTCACAGAAGATGGGGAGGGAGTAGACCCAGGTGGTCTGCAGTTCAGAGGGTGAGAGAGTGGGAAGAAAGGTGTGGTGGACAGTGGGCAAGCAAGTGAGCAAAACAATTCTCCACACAGAACTTGACTGGTCTGAGTTATGTCAGTCAGGTGAGCGTGGCAGAGAGATACTTGAATTCTTCCGGGTTGGGAGAAACAGGGGAATCTGTCTTCAGCCGTCATTCTCCAGACATGTTTACGGGAAACAGACAAGAGAACAAGATCACAGACTGAATGCACACAAGGAAAACTGGTTCTACAGCAGAGGGCCTGATAACCACCGTAGGCAACAACGATCTGACGAGGAATCTTGGCACCAGTCCGTTCTTAAATACTGCAGAGAAGAGAAAAAAGGGAACAACCTCCAGGCCAAGGGGAACCCTGAAAGGCAGCTGGTTCAGGGTCCAGTGAAGGCACATGCAGATGTTAAAAAGTAAAGTTCAAAGGTATACTTACATATATGCATTATGGTCCTGATCTCTTTGTGATACAACAGGACCATAATAAACATAATGTTGTATTGAAGAAAATCTGAAGATACACTAATTACACAACAGTTAAATTACACAAATTCTTAGACATTACATCTAGATGAGCTGCTCAGCCATGGAAACCCATGCCACTGAAGCTCCTGGATCACAACTTATGTGCTGATGTCAATAACTGACCCATTTGTTTTAACGAATCTTTGTAAAGGCACACTGTTTTGTCTTGCATGCCTGTGGCAATGAAACTGCAAACACCTACAGTGAAAGATTGAAAGGTGTGGTCCTATACTTGTCTCCATTTAGTGTAAATATTAATACCAGAAACTCATCAGCATACTATCACCAAAATCTCATTCTGTATTTCCTGTTTTTCTATCCTATATGTTGAACTATATTTGCCTATTTTATTTGACAAAAAGAAAAAAACTAACACAAAAAAAACAATGTTGGTCAACACATACACCTCCACCACTTTCTGCTGACAATTCCAAAATGTAATACACAATTTATAGACAGAAGAAAAATATAGTGACATATTTTCAAGCACAAAGCCACAAAAGGATAATCACATGATCTACCTTGAAATATCTCTGGAAATGCACTTTTCCTAAACCCATTTTTTGAGAAGGCCACTTATTTCACATGCGCTCACATCAAAGTGCCTGCTGTCCACCCACGCAAAGATGGCAGATATAATCAGACTGTCAATCAGGCTGTGGGAGCAAAGGGCACAAACATTACAAAGTCAAGGTAAACTGAATGCAGGTCACAGACTTATGCACACATGTTGGTGGTGGGGGGGCATCAGCACCAGCATACCACTGGATTATGCACACAGACACCTCCACGTGCATCCATCTCCGTGTTGATGCTGAGACGGTGTAACTGAGTCCTCCTGTCAAAAGACTAATCCCTCACAAGGACAGATTTAGCTGCCGAGCCTCATCAGGCTTTCATCTGAGTCCAAAGCTGATGTCATCAAGCAAGCTGCCCTCACTAACTGAGTTATGTTAAGCGCAAACAGCTTCACGCCTGCTCTGCATCAGCACTGAACGGGTGCTGCTGCTGTTACGGGAGATTGACGACGGTTAGATAAATGAGTTGAGATCCCACTGGAGGCTTTTTCCTAACCACGAACGAAAGAGCTTCAGAAAGATTTGGGGCAGGTCAACATCCTAACTCTCTGACTGTTAAATGCCTGTGGGGTGTGCTGGTGATGAAGAGGAGCTCAGATGCGGTCTCAAAGCGCTGATCAGTCATCCCCTTCCCAAACCCCTTAAACCCCTTCTGGTGCCTGTGGGGCCGTCTGCAGACACCCTGCACACCACGCACAATTACCCTTTGAGCTGTTCCCAGGCACAATTACCCTCACTCCTTAACAGAGCAACACATGGTATTGCAATAATGTATGGAATGGTCACTGATGACTTTGTGTGGGTATGTACTAGAGATGGCACGATACCACTTTTTTATGTCCGATACCGATACCGATATCATAAATTTGGATATCTGCCGATACCGATATGAATCCGATATAGTGTTTTTTAATCAACAAAACTGTTTTTTAAATATCTTGCTGCATTTTGTATAAGTTCATACTCAAGTTTAAAACAACAACTACACTAAAGCTATTCTGTTATACCTGTATGCAAAAAAAAATATTTCATAGTTCAGCAATACTGATCAATCTAATAAACTTAAACCTACACCATCCTCCCTATTCTGGTATTTTAAAGAGTACTTAGCATAAATATTAAGCAACCTAACTAATAGGGTTCCAACTCCCAGCAACAACAAAAATAAATAAATAAAAAATAGGGAACCACCCCTCACGCTCCACCTCATGATGCTTAATCGCCGTAATCAACCTTAATTTGATGCAGTGTGAAAAAAAAATGCACAGAAATCAATTATTTTTCAAGAAATATTAAATAGATTCAACATCTTTCTTCAACAGAATTGCAGACTGCACAGATGGTACCTTCCCAAAGGAAAAAGTACTATAGCTTACTAGGGTATATATATTAGACTTAATAGTTACTATATACAATAATGGACTTCTATTCATTTTACATCAAATTAAAACTTTGGGTGTCAGATAATTATTTATTAAAAGCTAGACATTTTAAATGAGAATAAGAAAGAAAAGTATGTCTTTGTGCCCCCTTTTCCCTGTTAATGCCCTATCGGCCCCCCTGGCTAAACTTTGCTAGATCCGCCCCTGCACAGTTACCAGCCGTCAGCTACATAGAAAAAGATCCTCGAGTAGAAAGTAATATTAAATAAATTCTAACAACAGCTGATCAAGCTTAAACGTGCTGCTGTTGTTCAGCCGCTGGTTTCCTCTTTCTGGTGCAAAGTGGGCCAAAAGCAAACTAGAGACAGGGACTCGCGACAGAAAAGCCGATCAGCTGATCGTTAAGCAGTTTCATGATTGAAGTAGCAGCAAGAAGAGGCAGTCGCTCCATATATCGCTTGTTAAGCTTAACGCAGGAATGCTTTACAAACATTCAGAGATGGACTTACACACTTGCTTTACTTCTCTCGGGATAACTTTGTCGGAGATGAAATGCCGGGTTGCTAGCGAAGCTCCAAATGCTATCCAGACCACCAACAGGTCCTGCATGCCACAGCCGCTCTATCACGTGATGCATACTGCTCGGTGAGTTACGGCCTGTTGCAAGTTTTGTGAGGTGCTTTCGTGATATTTAATGGATCGGATTACATTTTTTATTTTTCTCCGATATCCGATCCAGTAATTTAGGTCAGTATCGGACCGATACCGATACGTAATATCGGATCGGTCCATCTCTAGTATGTACACATACCCACACAAATCAAGGGGAGGGGTGTTGGGTTAGTAACAGTACCCTTATCCTGTCTTCTGGTTGAAAAGGCCACACTGAGATCAACGTGTCTTTGAAGCTCTGATGGAGGTAAAACAGCAACACCACTGTGATGATTTGATTGTGTATTCCTCTTATTGACAAAATGTCAGAAACAAAACCAACCATGCTAACATGCAACAATTTCAAGAAGAACCATAGCGATTCATAGTCCCCAGTGGATAAATACATTAAACACTTGTTCTCTTAAGCCACAGTTAGGCTGTTTAGTAGAGAAATGTCTTGAAGATGTTGTATTAACTTCATTGATTCATATACTTTTCATCTAACTGTGGCAGCCATGTTTAGTATTAGCAATGCTAGCATGCTAACATAATAAAATGCTATATATTACAGGTTTTTTCCACATTCCACTTGCATGTTATGATCCGCTGCACTTAGATGTAAAGATAATTGCACCTCCAGTGAAGCCCTGCTAACTGTGTCTTTAACACTTTGCATAACCTATAACGTAAGGTAACCATATTGTGATTTCTAAAAAAAGGACACTTGCCCCAGTCACGAAGAACTTTAATAATGCTGTTTGCTTCAAGAAAAATTTTAACATACTCAAACGATGCCTTCTCTGTGCGGTTAGTGAATGGTTAAATTAAAAATGTCATATAGGCTAGATAAGTTAACAAGTGCAAAAAAATAACTCTGGAATTAAACAATGGTACAGAAATAAGGCCCTATCTGTATAAGAAAAATTACCAGTACCGGGAAGGTATGAGGGAAATTTCTTTTGCAGTTCGTCTGAAAAGCTGCACTTGTGCAGTCTGTGAGCGCAGAACAACCAGAACAAAGCAGCACCTCGGGGGTGACATCACACATATGGCCCATAGTATTGTAGGCCCATAGAAAAACCTGGACATTTTCATCAATCTCGAAAATCCCCCCAGACGCCCCGGACAGAACGTGAAAAGTGGACATATCTGGGGAAAAGTGGACGGTTGGTCACCCTATATAACATCTTTGGAATAACACCCCCCCCCCCCCCCCCCCCCCCGGAATATACAGTGTGAAGCTTGAAGCATTCTGCAACGACACATCAAATGTTCCAGATTGCTTAGAAGCTACAGGATGCTCAAACTTATCCAAACATGGATTTTTAACAAGTATAAAGCACAGCTAAGCATTTATGACAAGGGAGGAAGCCAGCACTGGCCCCTGACCGTGCAGTGGCCTTTGATGCTACAGTGGAAACGAGCCTCGCAGAACTGCTGGCATGGTTGTTGGAAGCTGCTTTTCCAATCTGAGCATGAACTAGAGATTCCCTTAATTTGAACCCTGTGAGAACTCGTAGAGTAAATGTGGTCAACTGTTTGCTGTTCGCTCAATAAGCCTGCTGATCTTTAATAACATGTTATTAAACTTGTGTTTCTTCTCCGGTGGACTCTGCAGCGATGTTGCCGTCATCCCAAACCTACTTTGCTGACCACAGTTTTATCAAGACTGACAGAAAACCAGACCGGAGATGCAGAAAATAGGACTGCATTGTGATGAATGGGATTTTTATATCCACAGTGGTGGAGATGTTGTGATGTTGTGTGTAAAGTGAGGAAGTGTGTGGGGTTGAGAGTGAGGGATGAAGAGGACTTTTGCGCCTGTGTGTGCCTCTCCACATGTCTTTCCTTTGAAGCTTCCGTACACGGCTTGGTACCTTCAATTGTTGGAGATGGTGAAGTGATTAATTCCTGTGTCAAGTCTTGGGCTGATTGGACAAGCCTTTGGGGAGACTTGGATTGATTGGATGGTTCCTGTTTCTGTATAGCTCCAGTGGTTGTGATGGTAAAAGTGGGGAGGGCAGGTTGGGGATTGAGGAGGCACACATTTGCTCTCTCTCCCCCTTTTTTTCTCTCTCTTCTGCTCTTGGTCTGTCCCCAGAGATCGGCCTCAAATTAATACAAATCAGAGCCCTCCTCTCTGCCCGAGCTTCACCACTCACCTTCCCCCCAGGTAGGGAAAAAAGGAGAGAGGATGCTGGAGCAGGTGCAGCCAAGTGCAGAGCAATCGGAAGAGAAATGATTGGAATATCAGTGAGCGAGGGCTTTTGTGCTGGAGAGACAATGCATGTGCGTGCGTGCGTGTGCGTGTGTGCGCGTGTGTGTGTGAGAGAGAGACAGAGAGAGAGAGAGAGAGAGAGAGAGAGAGAGAGAGAGAGAGAGAGAGAGGCATCAGAAGAAGACACGGAAGAAACCCTTATCACAAAGTTTTGGAAAAACATAGCGTTCCAGTTTTGCTGCTGACACCCGTGTTAATATAAAACGACAGCGCGCAACACATGGACAGATGTTTGAATTTTTTTCATCTCCAGCTGTCATTTTAATAAAAACTCCTTTACTATCTGTCAACAGATTGAAACGCTTGCTAAGGAGAGCACAACCACAAAAAATGTATACTGAGCCCAGCTCTACTGAATCGTATAAATAAGTTCCAGCTTACTCACTGTACGGATAGAGGTCAGAACAAACAGTAAGAGTACAGTGATGGTGGCAGAGTGACCCCTTCTGGTCTGATGCCCAGCACAGCTCTACTCTGCACCCAAAGCTTGCAGTGAGTGGGTTGCCGTGCGGTGATAATACTCCCTTCCTCTGTCCTCAGAGCTCACAGGATCAGTGCTATTTGTGTTACTGCTACATCACCATCATTAGAAAGCTCACAGCCCTGTCATTGTACCATATCTATTTTAGGTGTTAATTATTATATGGAAACTGTTAGTGGTGAGAAACTGACAGCTCACAGCATGTCTCAAGGGGAATAATACTGCAAAGTATTTTGGCTATCACTTATGTCTACCTTTAACAGTGCTACCTGCTATCTTTTGTCTTTCTTGTTTCTCAAATCCACAGGGAAAATCTATTGTTAGTGGGTAGATCTGCGGGTATTGATCTGTCCATTACATTATAGCGTTTATATTCATCATTTTATCAACCTCATTTCATTAAGAAGGATTAAGCTGTTTTGCTGTTGACCATCAAAAATCTCTTTGTGCCGTGCGTCTGCGGTGAACATGATGTATAATATGTTTTGTTAACTGTGTGACGTTGATCCTCGGGGGACAAAAGTGACACTTAAGATTGACAAATCCCTTTCATCTCGCTTTCCGAACACAGCGTGCCGCCGTGAAGAGCACTTCAGATAAGCCGCATAGCCTTTAGGCCATGTCAAGCACAGCTCTGTGAGAATAACCTTGGACGCCCTCCTTTGATGCTGCCGACACGCAGAGATTAGCAGCCTGGTGTCAGTTTGTCAAAACTGATCCAAGTCCAGCAGTGTTCTTTCTGATGATGCCTACTGTCAATGGTGGCACAGCACATGAGGTGGAATTACCAATAGACGTATGAGCAGAGAGATCAAATGGGGTTCTAGCAGTAATCACAGCACTGTGTTGTGCACGCTTTTTTCAGCTAATAAGTCTACAGGTGCCCCACAGGTAAATGAGGGACTGGCACTCGGCAACCACAACCCCCTGTCATTTTGGCAACCCAGATGTCGGCTTAATTTGCTGTCCAAATGTCATGAGGTGGGGTTTAGGGGGAAAATGACACACCAGGCTGTGGCAATTCGTGTCCAGGCTGCATGTAACCAACAAATAACCCTCTTAGGGGCCATATTTGTCCAAAAAGCTCAGTCTGCATGCACCCTTGTGGCTCAATTATATGCCCACATAGCTAGTAAAGTATAGGAGCCATTTGTTTATTGTTATAATAACAAGTGATTGTTACATGAAGATTTACACAGCACTACATTTAATGGGTTGCACCACACAGAGCGTTTACGTCCTTGACTTAAAGGATGCTAAAATTATGTGTAAAAGTCCTGGATTGAAAACCTCACAATGTAAAGTGCCTTGAGGCGACTGTTGTTTTGAATTGGCACTTGTAAATTGAATCTAAATGTGGTTTAACAAGTTGCTGAATTATGAGGTTCAGTAAGTTTTTCACAAGACTACATAGAGTCCTGGGAAAAGTCGTTTTTTTACATGGCTGTATATGATACAATTTCATTATTATTTCTCATGTATAAACGTAAAAGCTGTGTTAGAGAATCATTTTGTATCAGACTACAATTTTATTTTGAAATTGAATCGTGTTATCAATATGCTGTTTTGCTTTATAGTTTGAGAAAACTCTAAAAATGGTGACAGCTGCTATCAAACGTGCGCTAACGGATTATTCAAAGTGTTGCCAGTTTCCATAAACTGACTCAATAATTAGTCAAGTCGCTGATTCAGTTGTTTTTGTATGAATTTCAGAAATATCACATTCATGTTTAAAAGTTTTGTGTGAAATCTTTGTAAAGTAATGTGTTACTAAAGCTGTCAAGTACAGAGGAAAGAACATTTCAAGAAGTGCTACTACATTTATTGGTAACACTTTATAAGGCAGCCTATGATGGGTTTAATTCCTCTGTAATTACATGGAATATATACATCTTTTATTTGAAATTACGATGTAATTATATTTACTTACAATCGGGCGATCGTGGCTCAAGAGTTTGGAGTTTGCCTTGCAATCGGAAGGTTGCCGGTTCGAGCCCCGGCTTGGACAGTCTCGGTCATTGTGTCCTTGGGCAAGACACTTCACCCGTTGCCTACTGGTGGTGGTCAGAGGGCCCGGTGGCGCCAGTGTCCGGCAGCCTCGCCTCTGTCAATGCGCCCCAGGGTGGCTGTGGCTACAATGTAGCTTGCCATCACCAGTGTGTGAATGTGTGTGTGAATGGGTGGATGACTGGATATGTAAAGCGCTTTGGGGTCCTTAGGGACTAGTAAAGCGCTATATAAATACAGGCCATTTACCATTTACCATTTACAACTACTTAAAGGTGGGTACACTAAGATAAGGAGGTAAGAAATTAGAAGAAATTAGAAATCCGTATGCTATAATAACATTTAGGCAGCATTTAAGTAATTTTACATAGTGCATGAGTTATTTTAAGTATTGTACAATTCAGGTAGCTGACAGAATTATTTTGAGCAGACATGCAAATGACATCTAAATTATGTTTCCCTTGTTGTTAATTTGCTTAAATATGAGTCGCACCAGTGATAAGTAAAAGCGCTAATTAGAGAAAAAGATTAACGCAGCTGACCCAAAACCTAATGAAATGTCGTTTAATGCAGTTTGAACAGAAATAGTACAACATACGCCAATAACACAACCTGTGAATAACGTTACCCTGAATTCCAAAATAGTACCAGTAGGTCACCGTAACTGGTGTTTCCAATTTATTCTAAACTGCATGAATACTGCTAACCTACATATGCATGGATACATCTCCTTGTTTGCATATATTACATCAGATATGACCATATCTACATTTACAAACGGCTAACACGTCATTTGAATACATTTTATATGAATAGCTACAATATGTACTTTTAACTTAGGAATTGCATATAGTCTATATCCTTCTCAAATGGGTCTAAAAAGAACTTAGAAAGGACTTCTCACACAAACTTGAGATGGATTTACGAATAGATGGTGACCCACTTGTCTTGTAGCCCACGTTGTCCCCATTAGTGTTCCTCTGTATGAAGCTGATGGACAAATTGTTTTGAGCCCCTGGGCTTCAAATGAGCCCATCAGTATCGCACGTGGCTCCCACATAGCCACTTTATTCATAGGTTCTTCCAATGGGCATTCACTTCTGTCATTCATAGCACTTAAATGTAATCAGTGTACCAGGGACCAGATCTCATTAGCATTGGAAGGCTTGATTAAAATCCATCCTTGTGGAGAATAATAGTGTTTACTTGGTTGGTAACGGTTCTTGTATGTAGGTCAGTCTGTGTCTAGCTGTTTTTATACAGTTTTGTCAAAGTGCTGTCTCACTGGAAAATGCTGCAGCAGGAGGAGTCCAGGACTGCAAGTGGGTCGCAGAGGGATTCTTTCAGCTCTCTTACTCCTCCTCTCCCCTCCTTGTCTGTCATCATACACACCCGAGTGCTTCTTTATGGTTTGGCCTTTAGTAAAATGGTCCATTGTGCATCAGTCTATGAGATCACAAGCCCCCTGTGCCCACCGGGAAATCTCCTGTCCACTCTGAAGCAACAGTACAGTGATCAGCAGCTTTTTAATTCAGTACAATAAATCTTTTAAAACCATCTTTGTGTTTAGATTTTGTTACTCGTGATGCTTTGGGGCCCACACAATTGGTCTGTTATGCCTGGCTGCAGTGGCCTTTATCTAAAACTGCACAAAAAGTGGCTCCAAATCCTCCCTCGAGGCTATTTTCCCCATGAAACCTCTATGTCCACAGGGGAAACACCATGCAAACCCCCTTTCCCTCCCAGAACCACTAATCACCTCTAAATCAGGCGCCTTCAGCGATTCCACACGACAATAACGGTGCCATTTTTAAACCCCGAGGCAGATCACCATACGGGAACAAGAGCAGGAGGTATCTGTAGCAAAATTGGAACACCATATGGTTCTCAAAGGGTTTTTTGATCATAGTGTTAACTTACATGAGCGCACACAAGCACAAACAGAGAAAGGGTGGGAAAACCAGGAGAGCGCTCAGGCAGGAGGGAAGCTCAGTGCTGTGGGCTTTACCTTCCAGTAAACCAGTGTAGCAGCCCCCCTCCCCACTGCCCCTAACTGTAATGCTAAACTACCTAACTCCCTCCCAGATTTAGCTCCATACCTAACACAACGAAATTAAAAAAAGTGGTATGATAATTCTCATTTATTTGTCAGACAGAAAACTGTTCTAAACCGTACAAGGCATGTGACTTGAGCCGAGATGAAAAACTGTACAGTTTAAGCAAACGTGAGCTAATATGATGATGTGGTGTGACAGTTATAGCAAAGCTGTGGTGATGTTGGTCTCAATGTCTGCAAGTCAGCTTTCCAGGAAGCCAGTGAACATAAGAACATAGAGGAAAATGCAAAATTCTACAAATCATCTTTTAATAACACGTTTTACTGGGCTACAGCAAAAGTAATGTAACAAAAATATATCTTGTTATGCTGCATGAGCGAGCATAGGATATGTACTGAATTGCTCTTGTGCTTATGATATCGCAACAAATGACTCTGCCTCTCTGAGAAAGTCTGCGGTTTGGAAACAGCAAACGGGCTGGATCTGGAAGAGGAAAAAGGTCAGCGGTGGGCACATCAGTCATATCCAGACAATGGCAGCGCTGGAGAGCACTGGCTTTCGCTGAGAAAAACTAAGCCTCAAGGATCCCCTTTCAGCAGATGGGGCGTGTGTGAGGAGGGCAGAGGCAATTAGGCCAGCTTTAATCCTCCATCTGCTTTTTCTCCATCACCATCCCATTAGCCACAAGCAAGACTGTCCGCAAAACCTTAAAATCAGACGGGTACCTACTGCAGTAAGAAAAGCCCTGACAGAGCACAAAGAGACTAAATAAACTCTGTCAGCCATTTTTTTCCCTTTTAACTGCTCCCCCCCCACACACACACACACACACCTGCTTCCTTTCAGGTCCTCTCCCTTTATGCTTTCCTTGTATATTTCTACTGTTTCCCTTGCTTTCTAGTGGAGCGGAGCCATGGTCATCTTGTAGCTTATTCACACTTGTAAGCACATACTGCAGATGCTAAATTATGTAGGCACACTTCTAGTGTAAACACAGCGTCACAAGATCTCTAGCTTATTTCTCTAGTGGTCTTAATGTTGTTTACTTTAGTGATATCCACAGTAGGAAGATATAGACTTAAATGACTGAACCAGCTGTGATCTGTTGTCTCTTCACTGCAAAAACTCAAAATCTTACCAAGTATATTTGTCTTATTTCTAGTCAAAATTATCTCATTACACTTAAAATAAGACACAATCAGCTACAGGGCAACATTTCAGTAAGCTAAAGGAACTTGTTTCAAGACAGTGAATCTTGAAACTAGAGAAAAACTAGAGATTTTTCACTTGTTCCATTGGCAGATTTTTTCACTTAATACAAGATATTTTAGCTTAAAATAAGTGAAAAAAGACAGAGCTGAAACACACAGATGGGTTTAAGCAGAAAATGCAAGTCTATTCTGCAATGATGCTACAAAGCCCACAATATACCTGCTCTTCCTGCCGACAGTCCTAAGCTATCAGGGTGCAACAGATGAAGTGCTTGTCAGGTTGTCAAACAATGTTTACTTTGCCAGCTCCAATTGTGATGCTGCAAAACTGACAGGCATGTGTAAGGGAGAAAATGTGTAGGAGGTTTGGCCCTTACACTTTGGCTTGAGGTCATATGTTTTACATGTGCATACCACTCTAGTAAATTAGTGAAAAAGACATGGATTGGAGCATTTGTTCCTCTAAAACCTGTATATACCTTTTAGGATGGATATTGCCTTTCCTGATGTGCAAACTGCCAACATCATAGGCCAAGGATGTCGAACATAAGGTCCCCTATGTTTGACATCCCTGGCCTATGAAGAGTGAAGAGTTTGAAGTGAAATGAAGGGCTTCAAGTGATGTTTAATGAAGCTCTCCAAAGGAATACAGAACTGCAAAAAAGACAAAGAAGAGCATAAAGCTAAATAAAAAGACCAGCAGTGCAAGCTTCAAGAAAAGACCAAGAAATTCAGTGTAAGCTTCTGCACATCCATAAGAAAAACGAAGGGCTTCTAAGTGATATTTGTTTTGCTTAAATTTCTCGTTTGCTTATTTATCTTTGCACCCCCAACAAATTGCCTGCCATTACACTGCCTTTTTACAGCAACCTTACGTCAGTGAGCAACCCCAGCAGGCCCTCATATTGTGGGAAGAACTAGCGGCCCACCTGGGGAAAGGTACTATACAGGAGGTTGATGCTGGGGACCGCCGAGCTGGGTTCTTCTGTCGCTATTTTTTGGTTCCCAAGCGGGACGGGGGGCTCCATCCGATTTTGGACCTCATGGGCCCCAGCTGTTGTCTTTGGCCCCTGAGATGCAAAATTTTAAAGGGTAAGGCAAGCCATCAATGAAGGGGATTAGTTTGCCACCATTGAAATGAAGGACACATACTTTCAGATCCCTATCTGGCAGCAGGACTGGTGGTTTCTGAGATTCGGGTTCGAGGGGAAGGTCTTCAAGTTTCGAGTCGTACCCTTTGGCATCTCTCTCGCTCCCCAGACCTTCACACGGTGCATGGACGCAGTCCTTGCTCCTGTGATGCTCCTGTGACCCTAAATGGCATGGTGGCAGCAACTGACCAGCAATCACCTTGGTCGCTCAGCTCTTAGCAAGGCCGACGCCGGTTTGAGCTCACGGTTCCTGAGGGTTACCCATCAACAAACAACTTGCAGGCCATCAGCGCCCTCCCTTTGGGCCACTGGAGGAGACAGATCAAAAATGTCTGTCCCTCAAAACTGCCTTCTTATTGGCTGTAACATCTGCGATACCAGTTGGTTGAGCTACAGTCTGCTCCCATTGAGGGCTTGGAGCGGGAGGTGGCTCAACATCCGGTGGCCTTGTGCGTTAGGCATACACGGCCAATCAGGAGAATAGAGGATAGCTTGTTGCCTTCCACCCTGGGATCCTGGAAAACCCCTGTCCAAGTCCCGGTTGTTCAGCTGGGCTGTAGAGACTTATGCATCTGCAGGGGTTCCTTTCTTCCCCTCCCAGAGTATCCTTTAACACTGGTATCTGTATCTTAGGTGATGGATGTGTGTAATTCTGCCACCCCATTTCTAAAAATACTTGTCACGATCTGAGGGGGCAGATTGTGTGGAGCAGAGGGTGAGTACCCAAATGCAGACAACACAGGCAATAAAATGAACTTAATGAAATGTGAGCCGTTTATTCAGCCAGCGTTGTGCAAAATTAATATTTTTGCATAAAAAACAAACAGAACTAAAAAGAATGGATGTTCTATACTAAGTTGGCCTTGTCTTCTCTTCCTGGGTGATGCAATCGAGACCTTTGAACTTTAATCCAAGGAAACTATTGGAAAAGTATTATATTAGAATAAAAATAAGGACTTAGTGATAAAGAACATTATATAAGATGACGTTCATAATTGATAAGAAAACTCTTAGGCTCCTTGCCCTTTACTTTGCTTAGCACTGCATCCTGCGTGGGCGTCTGTGGTCAAGGGCTTCTTCCAAAGTGAGGTACCGCAGGATCTTCTCACAGAGAAACTGGGCTCCACTGAGCTCTTCATCACTCTCCTTCTTCTGGGCCTTAGGCTTACACAGCCCCCTGAGATTCCTCAGTTTTTGACCGTTTCCACATTGCCAAGTTTAGACCCTTTTAAAAGTAAAATTGTCTTCGAATGTTATTGTTAATGTTGTTAAAAATACACAGAATTGTGTTCTAATAATGCAAGGTTGTTGCTGTGGCACAAAGGCATTAGTTATTTGTTCTCTAAATAGCATTAAAAATGTCAGCTAATGTAGGTTAGATTTTTAGATCTTATTCACTAATTTTAGCTTTCTAAGCTTTAAGTCTGCTTGTATATCACCAGCTGTCAGCCAAGGAGCTGATTTACTTTATTAGTTTTCCTATTCTGGTCGAACCGGGATTCAGTGTTCTGTTGCTGTGTGCACAGCACAGCTCCAGAGAGCTCCAGTGTGATTTTTGCTTTAAATTGCTTTAAGTAAAAAGGACTGCCTTTGTGCGGCTAAGAGACCGAAACAATGTTGTGCATGTTTCTCTGGGTATCTACTTTGCTGGATATATTTCTTTAACTTACTATAGAAAATTCTGGTCAACGTGACTGAGCCTTCCCCTCAGTGATAACTAAAGTGTCCATTATATTAAAATTTTAATATATTGTATTATATTGAAATTTGATTCACAAATATCAACATATCAACAATTTAAAAATGGTTTTATTTATATACATATACAATTTACTTTTTACTCATCATCCCAACTTTATTTGCAATTAGGATTATTTCCCATGAAGAGTAGAAGTGATGCACTGAAAATATTACCAAACATATCAACAGTATACTAATTCTAATCAGCCCCTGAGGCCATCATCCCGTGGTGTTATAAGATTAAAATTACTTGTAAATTCATGTGTTAGTGGCATTTTACTGTTGTAGTTCTGACTTGGCGTCATAATTATTTGTTCATTTATATAGAGCTGCAACTAATGGACTAATTTTCTAATTATTTTCTCAATTAACTGATAAATTGTTTAGTTTATAAAGAGAAATGTCCATCACAATTACCCAGAGCCCAAAGCGACACCTTCACACTGCTTGTTTCATAATTTACTGGGATACTAAGATACTGGGATTAATTAACATTTACAATTACAAGGAAGCAGCAAATCCTGAAATCTGGAGGGAAAAAACCTCCCATTGTCTATACATAGTTGACAGTCTAACAAAACATATTTTCACATATGTGAACTCAAAATGTAAATGGTAAAATGGCCTGTATTTATATAGCGCTTTACTAGTCCCTAAGGACCCCAAAGCGCTTTACATATCCAGTCATCCACCCATTCACACACACATTCACACACTGGTGATGGCAAGCTACATTGTAGCCACAGCCACCCTGGGGCGCACAGACAGAGGCGAGGCTGCCGGACACTGGCGCCACCGGGCCCTCTGACCACCACCAGTAGGCAACGGGTGAAGTATCTTGCCCAAGTAATTATAGTATATGAAATAAAGTAACACAAACGTGAGTGCAGTGCAGTATGTGAGTAAATGTATGAAGTTACATTCATCCAGTGGCGTTTACACGTGGTTGTTGATTTATTTCAAGCGTAGCCCGACCTTTTCTTCCTGTCACATTTGGCCGCTTGATCACTTGTTTATATGTTTGAGGGTACGCTGATGTGTCGGTGTCAGTGTGTACTGGATGTTCAAGGAAAGTCACTAACTTGTAAGTAACAGGTTTGCAGTAATATGTGACGTGATCTTTCGCATCATTGCATTCGTTTGAGTGCCATTTGATCAATTATCACTAGATCTATCACACACACACCCGCCTTCTCACATCATCTATAATTGACTGAGACAGGACTCTCTTCCAGACACTCGACTGTCCGGCGACCGTGGCTCAGGGGGTTGGGAAGCGCATCTGTAACCGGAAGGTCGCTGGGTCGATCCCCGGGCTCTCTGTCCTGGTCGTTGTGTCCTTGGGCAAGACACTTTACCCTATTGCCTACTGGTGTTGGCCAGAGGGGCCGATGGCGCGATATGGCAGGCTCGCCTCTGTCAGTCTACCCCAGGGCAGCTGTGGCTACAACCGTAGCTTGTCTCCACCAGTGTGTGAATGTGAAAGTGAATGAATAGTGGCATTGTAAAGTGCTTTGGGTGCCTTGAAAAGCGCTATATAAATCCAATCCATTATTACTCTAAACCCAGGCACAATGTACATTTCAAATTCCTTTCATTTTAAATATGTTTATATTGTCTATTCTGTAAAATAGTCAGATGTCTATTCTCATTAATGTACAGAATTCACCTGCTTGCTGCTACCACTGCACATTCACCCAGTGTATATACTATATATATATATATATATATATATATATATATATATATATATATATATATATATATATATATATATATATATATATATATATATATAATGTTCTTCCTCTACAACCCCCCCCCCCATTTTTTGCACATGTCGAGGAGCGTGTCAGGTTACATTTCACTGTGTGTTATACTTGTATAACTATGCATGTGACGAATAAAGAACCTTGAACCTGATCTTCAAACTGGGCTTTTGCGAAGTGAATTTAAGCTGTAGCAAAAAAAAGACGAAAAAGAATAAGTTGTCTTTTTTTTATGGCAAAAAGCTTCCAGTTGGTGAACTGAAAAAGAAAATCAACTTCTTGACCGGAAAAAAATTGGCACCCAACTGACTTTGCCTCCAGACTTTTCTCGTCACTGATGAATGTGAATGAAGCACATTTACTTCCTGATGCTTGAATCAGGCTAACTTTGGTCTGGATGGATACCACTGAGCAGAAAAGAAGTCATGGAGAGCATGAACATAAAGAGACCATCTGCTGACATGTTCTGTCTGTCTGAAAAAGACATGGGATTTGCTGGATCATTTAGTCTGTCACTCATTTAAAAAATGTAACATGAAAATGTCTGTTAGTCGCTGTTATGAGCATGAATTTCATGGCTTATAATGTACTTCAGCAGTTAAAACTAAGGGTGTGAGTCCTCATATTATTTTGACTTAGGGGGCTTGACATTTTTGTTTGTATGTGGAACTTTCAAATCCCCACAGTATAGCTCACTATTATAAAAAACAATTACTACCTCACCCAAAGGATATAGATACATAATATACTGTATCATGGGAGAAATATACAAAGTTGTCAGCAGATCTAGGATAACCTATATATCATACAGCCTGCTTTCTTCATGTCTACCTACCCTAGGGAGGATGCAACAGCAACAACTCATAAGCTTTGCTGTTGGTAGCAGTGGTATTGACCTTCTGCAGTGCTAACAGGTCACAGGGAGTACAGCTCCTGCCTCAGGACTAATGCATCTGAGCAGAACAGCCTGAGATGAGGTGGAAAGAACACACCAAGCATTCATGTCAATCAAATGAACTGCCTACTCACATTTTTCTTTTATCAGATCGTTGCACCATGTGTTGTGTAATCTCACTTTCTAAGTTAAAGCTAATTTTATTTTTTTAAAACAGTGAAATTTAGGCTGCACGCTGACCAGGATGACCAACTCCCAGAGGAGAATTTAATAAATGATTCACTCAGCTAGAGAAAAGTAAGCCCTCTTATGTGTAGTCATGTCCCTCCACTGAATGAATAGGCTTCTTTTTTTTCTGGGCCGTGTGGAGGTTTGTTCTATCCGGGGGCATCAGACTTTCTCTCTCTCTCAATAGTCTGCAGGAACACAGGTTAAAGGGTCAGTGCATTAGCTGCTTTACTCTGAGCGTGAAACACAGAAGCAGCGTGAGGCTGAATGCAGAACTGGTCCTGTTAGAGGCACCTTTTGATTACAGTTTGTGTTACTGTAATTAATTTCAATACGCTTAACAATACACAGCACATAATTTTGACTGAATTGCTTAAGGAACATATCAGGAAATATCTAATGGTCAACAAATCTGAAAAGAATTTGAATTAAGCGCTATGTATTGGAATAGAAATCTTTAGGAAAAGGGTAGTTGCTGGGCAACACAATTAACTACTCGTTAGACTAATTTCAATTCAGTTTTAAAGAATTGTCACGGTCCTGCGTCGGTGACCCAGTGCTTTGTGTTTTGAATTATTATTGATCTTTGATTTTGTCATAATTTATTATTACTAGTCTCTTCTGTTTCTATACTTCTAGCTCCCTAAGTTCTTTGGTATCTCCTGATTTCTAGTCTTCAGGTTTTGTTAATGTGCCTCCCCTTTGTTGCGTGTTATGTCTACTCTGTCCCATGTGTCATGTCTCACTGTCAAGTCCGCATCTTTGCACATGTCTCTTGTGTTTCCTGTTTTACTTTGATAGTCCTTATCCTATGTCAGTGTATTCTACTTTGCTTCCTTTGTCTCGTTATGTCAGATTAGCCCCAGCTGTGCTTCCTTCCTGTTTTTGCGTTCCCTCGTTACTCCCTGGTGTATTTAAGCTAGAGATGGCACGATACCACTTTTTTATGTCCGATACCGATATCATAAATTTGGATATCTGCCGATACCGATATGAATCCGATATAGTGTGTTTTAATCAACAAAACTGTTTTTTAAATATCTTGCTGCATTTTGTATAAGTTCATACTCAAGTTTAAAACAACAACTACACTAAAGCTATTCTGTTATACCTGTATGCAAAAAAAAATATTTCATAGTTCAGCAATACTGATCAATCTAATAAACTTAAACCTACACCATCCTCCCTATTCTGGTATTTTAAAGAGTACTTAGCATAAATATTAAGCAACCTAACTAATAGGGTTCCAACTCCCAGCAACAACAAAAATAAATAAATAAAAAATAGGGAACCACCCCTCACGCTCCACCTCATGATGCTTAATCGACGTAATCAACCTTAATTTGATGCAGTGTGAAAAAAATACACAGAAATCAATTATTTTTCAAGAAATATTAAATAGATTCAACATCTTTCTTCAACAAAATTGCAGACTGCACAGATGGTACCTTCCCAAAGGAAAAAGTACTATAGCTTACTAGGGTATATTAGACTTAACAGTTACTATATACAATAATGGACTTCTATACATTTTACATCAGATTAAAACTTTGGGTGTAAGATTCAGATAAATATTAAATAATTAAAAGCTCGACATTTTAAATGAGAATAAGAAAGAAAAGTATGTCTTTGTGCCCCCTTTTCCCTGTTAATGCCCTATCGGCCCCCCTGGCTAAACTTTGCTAGATCCGCCCCTGCACAGTTACCAGCCGTCAGCTACGTAGAAAAAGATCCTGGTGTAGAAAGTAATAATAAATAAATTCTAACAACAGCTGATCAAGCTTAAACGTGCTGCTGTTGTTCAGCCACTGGTTTCCTCTTTCTGGTGCAAAGTGGGCCAAAAGCAAACAAGAGACACGGACTCGCGACAGAAAAGCCGATCAGCTGATCATTAAGCAGTTTCATGATTGAAGTAGCAGCCGGAGAGCGAGAGGCAGTCGCTCGTTAAGCTTAACGCAGGAATGCTTTACAAACATTCAGAGATGGACTTACACACTTGCTTTACTTCTCTCGGGATAACTTTGTCGGAGATGAAATGCCGGGTTGCTAGCGAAGCTCCAAATGCTATCCAGACCACCGACAGGTCCGGCATGCCACAGCTGCTCTATCACGTGATGCATACTGCTCCGACGTGCTAACGTCCTGAGGTGAGTTACGGCGTGTTGCAAGTTTTGTGAGGTGCTTTCGTGATATTTAATGGATCGGATTACATTTTTTATTTTTCTCCGATATCCGATCCAGTAATTTAGGTCAGTATCGGACCGATACCGATACGTAATATCGGATCGGTCCATCTCTAATTTAAGCCCTGTGTTTCCCTGGACAAAACACAAACTGTGGGAGAGAAATGCTCAGTGCATCATGGGAAGTCTGCAGCATCCTGGCCTGAAAGTGTCTGAATTTTGCAGCAGCTTGTCTTTGGTCATTCAAGTTGAAAATCCACTGTCCACTGGTGTGATGTCTCACAGTGCAATCTAGGTCAGCCACAACAGCATATTTCAAACGTTGTTTTCCTGACCACTTAAAGTACATTCATAAGTAAAACTTTCTGTGTTCTGGAACACAGGATGTTGTTTTTAGTTTTAAAAACATCACTGTTTAATACACCTCTTAAATGTGGAGCTTAATTTGAGTCTGTCCAGAAACAGAACCCTGTGCATCCCTTTTTGGCATACAAAGAAAATCATAATGTAATAAATATCATGCTTACAGATACCTGGATTGATTACTGGCGGAGCCATTTGGCCTCCAGATAAGAAAAAAATCCATTTGGCATGCACTAGCAGGCTGACCAATAAACATACCCATGGCCCCACTTGATGAAATTCACTGCGAAAAGGCCACCTCTTCACATTTGTAAAAGTCACCTTCCATTATCTTCCAACTGTGGCAGTTGGGTGTTCTTGGACCTCTGTAATATTATCTTTTACAAGTGTGACAGGACCAGCATGACATTTGTAAACTGTCACTTGTTTCCTTTTCCCTCAAATCAGCGTCTTTATGGCCAATCAGATAATGTTTCTCCTGATGGCTGGGGTGGCAGCCAGCGAGACTCACCGTACGACGCCTTCCAGAGCTGTGCTCATCTTTCTGGCTAAATGCCACAGTGTCATCACTCTGGTATTTCAGAGAACAGGTGTTCCACTTCATGTTAGCCATGCTGCTCTGTCAATGTGACTGAATAAAATACACTGGAGTTATAGTTACGGGGTGGTGTGACCAGGTTGCATTTCTGATAAACTGTGCGCGTGAAATATAATGTTACTTGACAGGGAGGAGAGAAATATGTGAACTGGAACTGAGAAAAACAAGTAGCACCCTGCTGAGAAGATTTTGGTGTCGGTGTTAAGCTTCTTCAGCTTTTTTCGGCTGCTCCCTTTAGGGGTCACCACTGCATAATAATAATCTGCCTCCAAATCACCCTATCCCCAGTGTCGTCTTTTGCCACACCAGCCCTCTGCATGTCTTTCTTCACTACCAGCATTAATCTTCCGTGTAGTCATCCTCTTTTTCATCCATCCTCCACATCCTTTGTCTAATATATCCACTCGCCCTACTCTGCACATGTCCAAACCATTACAGCCTTTCCTCTCCACAGTGCCCGACCTCAGCTGTCCCTCTGATACACACATTTATAATCCCGTCCCTTATAATCACTCCCAGAGATTTATCAATCAAAACAACTGGGATATTGCTTTAAATGGCAGAGTATTAATTCACTTGATTTCTTTTCCAGCATTCAGTATACTGTGTATGGTATTGTATCAGATCACCTTACAGCCCCACATTTCAACAATAAAATCCCATGAAATAAGAAAGAACAAAGAAAGAAAGAAAAGCATTGTTTGAACCACAGCTGGCAGACAGTTTGGACCCCAGCTGGCAGATTTGTGGCAACAACCCCCACAAAGTGCTTACACTAAAATACGAGTGCCAGTGTCGCTTGTATTTTAGTGGTCATGTCAAGTGTGGTCATGTTAAAGGTAGTGGAGCTGCCAAACTGTATCCAATGGGACATGTACATGGAAAGAAAGCAGAGTTTTGCTTCTGGCAAAAACTCTGCCGGTCGTACTTAATGTAGCATGGAGAGAGTCTGCGAGACGCTCTGCACCTTGCCGTCATTCATTTTCATTATCCCTGAGAGGGAGTGCCAATGGAGATATCAATCAGTGTGTGGATAGTCATGCTGAAGCTGTCATGTGCAGCCATGCTGGACAAAGATGGATGGCACCAACACTGAGCATATCCTTAACAGGAGAATAATTAGCCGACTGCAGCTAAACTCAAAGGCGGTGAATTTAGAGTATGGCTTACAATGAGCCGTGGGTAAACCGCTCTCTCACCTTCCCGAGCTGTTTGGGTCAGAATGATGCTGCAGATAAAAACGATGACAGTGTTTTCATGCTTCTTTGTTTTTTTTAATGTCCAGGCTACACCAGCTACAGAAATAGGTCACGGTGTGGTAGAGAAACAGTGGAGCAAATCACTGACTCCCAAAACAGGCTTATGGTACTCAATCTGGAGCTCTACAGCTCTGATTGAGCAGCTTCAGGTGCCTGTTCAAAAGATTTATAAATAGCACATAGCTGCTCCCCAAGCTGCAGATCCGCCTCCCTCTCAGTGTCATTAAGTCCAATTGGAGCGGTAATTGCTTATAGCGAGGCAGTCAACCACAGCACTGATGGATGGAAGGAGACGTAAGACTATTTTTGGCAGATGCGGTGGCAGTAACGGGACACCTTTCAGAAGCAAGCCATTTTCTCATCAGAAACGTGCCTTACAGGTGCTGCCAAAATCCTAAATGTAATGATCTCTTTTCAGTCTTTTTTATGCATTTATGTATCAACAGAGACAGAGAAAAATCAAGCCCTGAAAGACGTATTGTCAGTATTATTTCCTCACTAAGCACAACATCCATATCAGACATCAAATAGTCTTATTGTTGACCTAACCATGGAGCCTGCACACAATGGGTTATTATAGTTCCCCTGATTGTTTTGTCACAAACACTACACCCAGACAGCCGCTGAAATGAGAGCACCCATCAAAAAGAAGAAGAATGATGCGCCTCTCTTTTCCAATTCATTTTCTTTGCTCGTGGGGGGTGGGGTGGTCTCTTCCTGGCTCTGCAGTGCAACTGGGCAGAAGGTTATTTTTCACCTCACCACCTCACCTGTCCTGCAGCGCGCGCCGTGACAGATAAACCCAGAGGGTTTGCTCTGAGGCTTAAACCTGCAGATGGCACGGTGGTGCTGATGGGGCATTTTGGTGAGTTGGAAGCAGCACGGGGACGTACAGAGGGGGGCTCTTACAGAGTAATAGTAGCAGTATCCAGACTGTGAAATGCCAGGGAGAAATGAGGGGAATGGATGAACCAGTGCCATGGCAACAAAAACAAAGAGGAAGCAGTATGGCTAAGACTCCCAGGGCGACTGTTCCTGCTCTTTTCCTGGATTTCCCTTATCACCAATAGCAAGATGTTCAACAGAGCTGACAGCTTGTTAATGCTGATGGGTTCGCATGATTTCTATGCAATATTTGCACATTTGCCACGAAAACAAATGGGAAAAACAAAGCAGAAGTTGCAGTTTGACCATGTTTCTCATTCCAGATAATTCCTGAATCAGATACAACCTCTATTGGAAGCAAAATTAATTAGATACTGCTGGAATAATGACAGTGCTCCCTTGAAATAGTTTTTTTTAAATACTTTTTCTATTAATAAGCTTTTCCTTCTCTCACTTTGTAATAAATGGAGCCCAGTGGAAGACAGACAAACAGAAGATTTTCTGAAAAATTAACTGCGAGATTAGAAATGAGGAATAAATGAGATGCCTATGTTGCAGACAGAGTTGAAGCCGCCTCCACCATAACCGTGACCTCAGGGTTAGACGGAGACAGAGGCCCCAGGGTGCTTCCAAAGGGCTCCTCAAGTTCATTTTCTACACTGCGGGAGGAATGCCTGCCTTTGGAAAACTCCCGGGAGGGGGGCACAAAGTGACCTCGTGGCTCTGCAATAGAGCTGCTGCAGAACGGAACAAGGCCACTCCCTCCACCATCTCTCTGCTAGCTGAATGTTATTAATCTGACATATAGCTGTATATTAATAAACCTCAGAGGCTCCAAGTGCTCCTACGTGTTTGCACGTTTTCTCCTTTTGCACTTGAAACTGCTGAGGCCTTAATTCCTAATATTATATAATATGTTTCAGACAAGGACAAGGTCAGCTAAAATATGAGGACAAAATGCAGGTTTTTGTTTTTTATGCTGCTGCAAATATTCGGTCAAACTGAGGCCACTACATTAGTTTTCCACCACAGTGAGTTGCTTAAATCCTTATTTTGTACAATCGGTGAACTACTGCTAAAATGAGAAATGGTTTTTCTATTGTGGGGTTTTAAAAGGACAAAGAAAAATGAATTACCTCCATCCAACCTTTCGGTATCTAGCTGCTACTGTTTATTAAGTCCAGGTACAAATACAGAGAAGTAAAAAAATACTATCTTGCTTACTCATGTTGTGTTGTTTTTTTTAAAATAGTTCACTTACAGATGGTCACCCAACCTTGAACACTGCTGAAAGACAGATTAAATAAAGTATATTGTTAGTATCATAAAGCAACATAATTTGATTCTATATATAAAAAAAAGACTATGTTTTTATGAACACTAAAACCTGAATTAGCAAGAGACAGATGGGTTGGAAAGGCAGATACAGCAAGCACATATGGGTTCATATAAAGGCAAGATATGCAACCAGCTTATGATATAGCCTGCTTTATGGCAGGTTAAATTGGGGTTAGTTCAGATTAAGATGATTTAGGATATGCATTATGGTATTTGACATAGCTTTTCATGTTGGTGCTAATCTACATTGTTGAGGTCCATTTTAATCTGATATCTCTGCTTTCTCTGTTGACTGAAAAGGCAGCACCTGTCATAAATTCAATAGATGATGTTTGCAGGCAGTGTTTTTGTATTTGGGTACCCTGCAGGTATTATCCTGTGAAAGTCATATGAAAATCTGTAAAAGGACCACTGTAAGACAAAAGAAAAATCAAATTAAACTCAGTTGGGTTGCAAGTATCATTTAAGATGTATTTTTCAGGCTTGTAGCCATTTTTTTAATGTTAGGACTGTAGAGAGAAGACAGGAAAGCTGGACAGAGACAATACGTACAGTAAACAGCCTCAGGGTGGAATTGAACCCAGGCTGCTGCAAAAGCCTCACTCCATATGACCACCTGTTAAACAGGTACCTGTTTCCATTGCATTGAACTGCATGAAGCCTTTTATTTATTACGTGATGCATATAAATTCTAATTCGAGGTTGTTTTTGCAAAAAAAAGAACGCTGCTCTGGAAGATCACAACAATCCTTGAGTATTCACGTTTATTTGCACGTGCTTTTCTCGCTGTTGTGCCACAATACGCCGGCTTAACGCACTCCCGAGCTCTCTGATAAATAATGATTTTTCTATTTAAGTTTATCTTTTCTCCTGTAGCTGTGAGGCTGCTTATCTGCCACTTCCATTTCGTTTAGATAATTCACGGCCGGCTGATCGTCATGCAGATGCAGGTAGCTGTAATTCCAAACATTTAATGGAACAATGTGATTAACAGCAAATCAAAGTGCAGGAGTTTCTGTGAAACAGAAAAACATTTTGGAAATGCTTTGAGGTGCTGGTGAAGAAAGCTGCTGCATATTCTAGCAGACATCTATTCCCAGATGGGTGTTACAGCAAGCATCCTTTATAGATATACATCCTTTACCCTACAGGAACACTCACAGTCAGCGCTATCTGCTTTTTTTTCCTCTGTCATTTTCTATTTCTTCTTCTCTTTTTCATCCTGCTTCCATTTTCAATTCCAAATGGCACTAATGTCCTTGGGCTGCTCTTCATCGGCTGTTTGTTGTGTTAGCGTGGTAGCACTGTAAAGGATGAGGAAATTTAAGGGGACCTATATAGCGCTTGACACATTTACTAAAACGTTTCACATCTTAAGGCAAAATTGCTATAAATAGTGTGTTAGGCGCTTGTCAAATACATTGCACTCGCGCGCGTGCGCGTGTGTATGCGTGCGTCTGCACATGCGTGGCGTGAATGGGGGCACAGAGTGGCCGTATTGTAATGGATATCCACGATCCTGTGTGATGTGTTTATCAGGCAAACTGGAAACACAAATGCGGTACTAACAGATTTATAACATACATTTATCCAGCTTATTTATTCTGTCTGTAGTGTTTATATCAAGACATTTAATACTACAGCGTCAGATCAGTGACACAGTGACCTCTTTCATGTGGAATCCAAACGCTGGAAAAATAAACCGAGTTAGAAGTCAAACCAGTGCCAGTGTGGTAATCTGTTTATATAGAAACATAATTCCCCAGTTGTGATGTATGGTCCAGCGTTGGTCTTTAAAATATCGGTCCAACTGTCACGGCCCCAAGATTTGTTACTAAGGTTTGATGTTATTCAGTTTGGGGTCTTAGTGAATACACTTGAGTCCTGGTTCATCTTTGATGCTTATATTTGTTCCAGAAGTGGTGATTTCTTTGTGTTTGATCTTTAGATTTCTTTATTCCGGGATAATACGAGTCTTTGTTCTGGTTTTATTGATTCTTTGGTGTCTGTGTTTACTTTGTTCATTCGAGTGATGGGTTTTAGTTTTGTTATCTTGTGTTCTGGCTCAGCTCTGTTATCAGTAGTTTTAGCAGTAGTCTCCTTGTGCCTTCTTTTCTCTTGTTTCCATGTTCGTACCTTATCTGAGCACCTTGGTCCCTCTGTGTTCCCTTGTTTAATGTCAGTTTTGTGTGTGTTAGTCTCTATTGGTTTCTTTTTGTTTTACTTTGAATGTTAGAGGAGGTTTCACATGTTGTTAATGACTTTAAACATTCCTGTGTCATTTTCCCTTCATGTTCTGCTATCCTGTTTGTGGTCCTGTGGTCCTCCCTGTGGATCTTTATGCTTTATGGATAGCCTTTTTGAGCTTTGCTTTTCTGTTCATGTACAGTTTTTGTTATTCCTGTCTGCCTGTGTCCACTCTATGCCATACATAACGATGGAGTTAAATGTTTGATTACAAAGTGAAAAATGGCACTTTATTTTCTAAAATAAGCAAAAATTTTATTTTTACAGTTAGAGTGCATAATATTTTCCACGGATCTCCACAGAGCAGTGAGTGCCCAATACCGAAGAAGCAAATTATACTGCAGAGTGAGAAATTGTCCACCCTGAAAATGTGTCCCTACCAGAGTCTGCAACCTGGGTCACTTAATTATTATAGGCATACAGATGCTTAATATCAGGGTTATTTATACATAAAGAGCAATAGCATTCATTTTGAATCCTCTTTGTATCCATCAGACTAATGTAAATCCAATGTTTGCTCAGATTCCAGCTCTGCTTGGGCATCTACTAGCTTCTGCAAAATATCTTTGCTATTTAGCTGCTAAATATTAAACCACTCTATTTTGAGTTTAAGGCAAGGGAGCTTTTTGTCAGTGAAATTGAAAATAGTTGGCAGCAGTGCTGATTAGAGATCTGAGAGTGAATGAAAACCAGCCAAAGCAAATTTAATTGAAGTTCAGAAAAAAAATGTGCAAAATCTTTCAGAATCATTCAAACATAAAAAATGCACCTAACCTGAAGAATGAATTACATTTATGTCTGCACATAAGAAACAACTCAGCAGAGAATCAATTTTAAATTGTACCTTTGCTACCAGCCTGGGCAGGCAGGTGGAGAACAAAAGAAGAAATCTAAGGCCTAAAATGCTATTTACAGCAGATGAACATTCTCTGAAAGTCGTGTCCTTAAGAAACAGGGAAAATAATCCAGCAGTGACACAAAAGATGCATTTTGCCCTTTGCCCTACTGCTCCCTGAAGCCTCGTTTTGCAGCATGAAAATGATCTCAAACACACTACTAATGCAGTAAGAGCATACCTGGATTGAAAAACACACAGTGGAACACTATCAGTCATGGAACGGCCTCCCCAGAGTCCAGACCTCAACATTATTGAAGCACTGTGGGATCATCCTGACACAGAACAGAACAAAAGGCAGCCAACATCCAAAGAAGAGCTTTTAATATCCTTCAACAAGCCTGGAGAAGTATTCCTATATATTAATTAAAGAAATTACATTAAAGAGAGTTCAGGCTATGTTAAAGAATAAAGCTGGTCATACCAAACATTGGCTTTCAAGTTCATTAGAATTGCAATAACTCAGTTTGTTTGCAGATGTTTCAATACCTATTTCCAAAATACCAGCATAATACAAAAATGAGGAGTGGCTGGAGACCTTTGCACAGTTTTGTGAGCCTGGGATTCAGAACAATACTAAAGTAGTAAACTTCAAACACTAAACTATATCGTATGCTCATCGTTCTCTGTGGGTTTGTCTAGACAGACAGACAGGCAGCTGCTGAGAACCAGCATCTGACCTCCTCAGCTCCCTCCCCAGGACACGAGCCCCTCTAAGTCTCATTAGGCCGAACTGGCAGCTCGAGCGAAAGGAACGAGGGCCACCTACCCCGCCTCACACGGCAAACCCCCACCCCATCACTCACAGTAGCTCTCATTACTTCTCTCCCCTCCCGTCGGTCCTCCAGCCCCTCTCTTATAGGCAGTCAGCTCCATCCATCACATCTATCGATCCCGTCTCCCCTTGGTGTGGTACCTGCCTGTTTTTGAGACTAAGTGGGAAGGATGGCAGAGCTAGCGTGATATTTCAGCTTTCCAGTGGCAGTGCTGTCCCCTTGGGATGTTCAAGGTGAGCTGGAGGTTGGGTTTCATAGAGGAAGTGTTTCTTCATAGATCTAAATGAAGGAGCTCTCCCAAGAGGAATGAACAAAAAACATGTTTTTCCTCTGCAGAAATCAAAGTAATAATCAGTCTGCTGCTGCTTCTCCTATTCACGGTGTTTCCTAAAAATGGCTCTGCAGCCCCTCATGATGCCACACATCATAGCACAATATATGTTTAGCAGCACAAACATATCTTTGTTCAAATCAAAGCAAAGTATTGTTTTGGATTCAACGGTGATGTTCCACAGCAGCATGTGGATGCGGTAAATCTTTGGAAATAGATCCAATATAGTCAGAGTCGGTTCTGACTTTGATCTTATTACCTTGATGGTTTTTGGGCAGAGAAGCAAGCTTAAGCTTTTAAAGCGATTGCCTGAGAGAAAACCATTTTAGAGCATGCTATACTTCAATCTGGGATTAGATTCATAGTATGTGACATCATTCTGTTCACCAAAATCCATCTGAAAATATTTTTACACGTTGCTTCGAGGTACATTGTGATAAATTTAAAAGAAGGGAGCGTGTTTCGTTTATATAGCGTAAAGAATGTTACATAGTTGAGGGAATCTGGCGGCCTAATGGTGCATTCAGCACGAAATCTTCACTCTGATTTTTGGCTCTGAGACCTTTATTGCTTTTCACGCCACTCTCTCTCGCTCCCTCGCTCTCTCTCTCTCCTCCTGCCAGTGTGGTTTCACTAATTATATGCTGAGCTCCAGCATGAATTTTACATATATTGAGGTCACGAGTTCAAGTCCCCCACAACACACACTCTACTCTTCCTGTGGGCTGCTACAGCACGCTTATTTTAAAACCTCTTCTCACGGTTTTGATCAAAACCCATAGGCTGCACTGGTAATTTTTTTTAACATGCAGGTTACTCCAAAAGAATTCGGTAGCAGTCCTTTAAAATGTGAACCAGATGCTATGATACCATGTGTAACTGCTATAGCCAAGGATGTGTCCAAGCAGCTTGTTGCAGAAGGGAGTTTGCTTTTTAACATGCGTTTAATCATGCGATGGAAAAATGTTCACCAAAAGTAACCCATAAAAAGTCAGTGGTAGCATTTTTTGAGACAGTCCACAACTAAGGATGTAATTCCCTGAGAATTAAATGGAATTTTAATGGTATTTTATATGAAATTGTAGTGTAATTATATTTACCTACAAATCCTTACTGGTAGATGCACTGAAGGAGTAACGTTTCAACTTTTAATTTAATGTTGTAAGCACTGCTGCCTTAACCTTGTCTTATTATACATTTATTATGTATTATATGTGTGTGTCGTGGGTGCTACACTAGTCAATAGTCCTCTTTCATTGCATATAAAGACTGGTCTCGCTTTCCTACAAGAATATTGAAATCATTATAGTCTGTGAAGGTTCTCAGTCATCCAGATCATCGTAGTCTAAGGAGCTTGAAAAGAAAAGCGTCTGGACTTCTTTAAGTTTCTTGAAGACGTTTCACCTCTCATCCGAGAAGCTTCTTCAGTTCTGTCAAAAGTCTTCGAGCTGTAAATTGTTGGTGCATTATAGATGATTTTTTTCCTTTCACAAACACTGTTCAATCATCAGCGAACACTTCTGAAGTGACCGTGAGAAAACCACCAAAAATAACACGAATGAAGAAACACCGATAGAATAATTGTTTTTTTTATTTATATAAAAGCCCAAAACTGAACACAAAAAAGGTGTGAAAGCGGGTGCAGGTCACAATCAGCCAGGGTTTCAGGTGAGCTCATTGTGAAACCTGGCCCCACCCTATCATGTGATTTCCTGAGGTCAAATGGCCCAGGATGTGAGTGGGCGTCAAGGCGTCTGGGAGGGGATTTTAAAACTGGATTATAGACAGTTGGTGTTGTAAGCCACCGCCTCTGTTCAAAGATGGTCGCTCACAGTGGACATAAATGGCTTCTTTCACTCCTCTTTCAAACCATCTGTCCTCTCTGTCCAAAATGTGAACATTGGCACTGGCGTCCTAGTGACCTTTGTCCTTTAGATGCAGATGAACAGCCGAGTCTTGTCCCGTGGAGGTGGCTCTTCTACGTTGTGCCATGCGTTTATGACCCATTTGACTCTAGAACTGAAGAAGCTTCTCAGATGAGAGGCGAAACGGCTTCAAGCAACTTAAAGAAGTCCAGAGGCTTTTCTTTCCAAGCTTCTTAAACTGCAATGACCTGGATGACTGAGAACCTTCACAGACATTTGTAGGTAAATTTAATTACAAATAAAATAGAGTGAAATTCCATTAATTACAGGATAATTACACACTTTTTTATATATTATAATGTATTATAAAGTGCTATCAATGAAAATAAATTGAAATAGGGCTCTCTGACTAAGAGGTTGAAGGTTATGCCGTCCATCTCCCAACATGGACATTTTGATCTTCTTCACAGTGAAATTTGACACTACTGGAGCATCACTGTGAGGTCAAATTACTCCAGGGGATACCACTTGCATGACTGGGAGCTGACTGATAAGCGTCAGTTGTTCTGTTTCACGGTTCAGATATTTGAACACTGGATGACCTTCAACTATTGTCATTCAGTGCTCTCATCTGTGTTCCAGGTAAAAACATGTATGTTTGCACTCTCACTGTAAAGTTGCTCAAATTGGGATTTAGGTTAAAGCTCTGCTGTGCAGAAACATAAAGTAAATCTTTACAGCTGCGAGTGGGTGTCTGAATCCTTAAATTATGAGTCTAAAAATACGCAAATCTTCCCGTAATATAACACTCCCCATATGTATGCTTTTAGGACACAACATGCAGTTTCCTCAGGTTGTTAAACCACCCTCAAAAATGTGGTCGTGACCTCAATTTCTTTCCTGTAATTAGAGTTTAGTTTTTTTAATCCGTTGCTATCATTCTTTATGCTACCTGTGTGTTACTGCTTATTGAAAACAGCTTAGACTGTTTGGTTTTCACTGGAAATTAAGTTAGCTGGAATGGGGTCTGCCGGAGCTGATTGTTGTCACAGCTGTGCAATAAACTCTTCATTGGATTCTTGTCGCCATAATAATATCATCATGCAACATTCACCAGTCCCATAGGTCAAACTCACATGTGTATTAAGGATATCAATTATACCACGCTTGGATCACTGAAGATTGTCTTTTCATACAAGATGTTGCATTTGGTGCCATTCTCTTGTTTATATGAGTGCAGTTTTATTGCGTTCGGCACTTGTTGGACACCCACTCATGTTCTCCCAGACTTCTGTGCCCCTTCATATGAATGTATATGTGATACATCAAAATGCAGAAGAAACTATGCGTGTCTCTGGGTATATTTGTCCAGTACTGTAAGTGATGGGAAACAGGCTGTTTCTGGGGAGATTGCAGCTCCCTGTGGGAAAGTGTTTATAATTAAGTGTGATTTTCTGCATCCACACCAGACCACAGGAAAAAGAATAAGGCAGGCTATTTTCTGTAGTTGCTGCTCAGCTTTTCATTTGTTCCCATCTTTTTTCACTGGTTTAAGAGAGAAATATGCAGATTTTGAGTTGGGAGGACTTGCAATTAACTGATTTAAAATGCTTATTAATTCCACAGGAAATTTTCTTCATGTTAAATTGCTCATTTGAATTTATTCAACAGTTGAGTGAAGTGCAGGGTGAATTAGAATGAGCTCCTCAAACGACTGGAAAGACTGAAATAAAGGGCCATTTGCAGACAGAGCTGAGTTCTGGGTCCATGTCCGCGCGGCCTCTCAGTAGAGCTACATTCACTGGCTCAGTGACCAGAACTGACACGCAGTCGCTCACACAGAACACCGGTGTCAGTTTCAGAGGAGGATGCCGAGATCGCGTAGGATATGAAAGACGCGAACACACCGAAAACATCGGTTTGAATTCATTAGTGGTGTCTGTGACGCCAACTGAAGCGGCGTGAGAGAGGAAAGAAAAATCAGCACGATCTCTGATTCTCCCATGGTTCAGAGAGTTTGTACCTGTACCTGTCAGACAACTTAACAATTCAGCAGGGAATCTAGTAAACAAATCCAGAACCCAGAACCCAAATCCCCTGATACAAACACATTCCTAAAATCATTCATTCATTTATTTTTGGGCATGGAATATTCTTCATAAAATCAGTGAAATATTCAAACAAGGGATGGAATATCAGCTGCATTTGCATGTCATTTTCACATGCTAATGAATTTTTTGGTGGCAGTACATGGAAATAATATTAAAAGAGTGTGGTAAGAGTTTGATATTAGAAAGGTAATATATAAAATATTATGTACTTACCAAAGTAATAAGCTTGGGAATATCCAAGTAGATAGCTGGTAATATTAAACTTAGATTTATGTTGTCAAATTCACTCCAATAGCACCAATTTTTATATCTTTATTATCCATCAATTTATGCGTCCATCTTCTGTCAATTTAGAATAACGAACTAACCTAAACCAGAGTATCACACGGCATGGCTCAGCCAAAGGCTGGATTCAAACCTAGGACCTTCTTCCTGTGAGGCAAAGGTGATCACTATAGTGCTGCTCCAGTACTTTAGTAATTTCCTGGTATTACTCTGTTATTAACTCATTCTCATGGCTTATTTAGCCCCATTATTCCCATCTTATTACCACGATGTAATCTTAATTGCCACCCATTTGTCTTCTTGTCACACTGCAGTTATGCAGACTTCTCCATGCATGACTAAACTCGCGAAAGAAACTATAAAGCTTGAGAAGGAATGAAACTAAGAGGGATGGATCTGACTGGACTGTGCAGGAAAAAGGTGGAACGATTTTAATAATATATTATAATAACGAGGTATGGTACAATATCCTAGCAACCAAACTGTAAGAAAGGGATCCAGCGCTGCGTGATGCTTCATTTTACATTGAGAAACATCTCACCCTGCCTGCTTCAAACCATCTGGGTTTTTCTCTGTGACCATTTTATGAGCAGAGCTGCCACGTGGGGCACAGTATGATGCAAGCATAGATTCAATTATGAGGTTGGGGTGTTTGGCAGGAAGGTGTGCATGTGTGTGTGTGTGTGTGTACTGGGCTCTGTCTGAAGCTGATAGATGTGGAGATTTCTAGCTTGGCAAGTGGTTTGGCAAACTGGCAGTAATGTGAGAACGGCCCATTGTGCTTCTGCAGAAAAACCCCTGAACGCTCAGCTGTGTTTACAGCCCAGAGCGTGGCACGGCAGAATCCCCCAACAGCCCCCGCTCCAAAAAACACAGAATCAGAAAAAAAAGTGCCGTTCCCATCCCATTTTTCCCTCAACATGCCCTCCGTGAGGCTGCCTACCAATTAGCCACCGCTGCTGCTGAGGTGAGATAACAACAGAAACCCATGTATCCCCCAAAGACCTCACTAGGACCTTTATTACCGTATTGATATCTTCTGCCTGTCACCGCTGCCCTCACTTGCCTGGCAGCGTGCCAGCAAATTTTATATGAGCGGGGAAAAAAAAACCAATCCATAAAGAGGCTGTAACTCAATGCAAGTAGAAAACAGCAGGAGGCAACATTAGACTGAACGGTACATGCTGTAATTAGTGAGAAACTGGAAGGAATAAATATAAAATAAGGTACAGCTGCTTAGTAAATTTAAAAAAACAAAACAGAACTCAATAATAGGTGAAAGCACAAATATGAATAAAAAAAAAAACACAACCAGTGGCAAACAGAGGGGGAAAAAACAACAACAACAAAAACAGCAGTTTCTAATCCTTTTATGTGCCCACCGATGTTTTATCTCTCAATAATTCCTACGTAGATGTAATTTGTCCTTTATGTCACAAAAATGTTAAAAACCTAAAGTACGCAATGTCGTTTGAAAACAACGGAAAAATCTAAATATTGCATTTTCCACCCACAGATAATAAAGTGTTCAAGTTAGCTCACATTTTTGTAGCACCACAAACGAGTTACTTCATGGACGCAGTTACAAGAAAGTCCAGTCGTTCAGAACACACACAAAAGTGGCTGGCAGACCAAAATAATAATAATAATAACAATAACAATAATAATAACAATTAATAGGCATACATTTTATGTTATTTTATGTGCAAAACTGTTAGCAGTGAAAACAAATTTTAACGTTTTCCGATTGTCCGCTTGGTGTCTGGTCAAAACTCAAACCAAACCTTCATTTGCAGCCATGGGTTACACAGACTTTAAATCTTGCTTATAAAATGGGACTGTAACAAAAGTGGTGACATTTAAATGCTTAAAAAGTGAAAAATAAATTTGACCTTCTTAAAAAACTGTATCTGAAAACGGTTAAAAAGAAACATCTCAATGTGAACTAGTCATCAAAGGCACTCTTTTTAAGGGAGAAAGTGTCTCGTGTGTTGTATTTATATCACGTTTCTTCATTTTGAAGCAGGTGAAAAGTTACAGACCTGATCTGATGGAAACTTTCAGCAGTACCACGGCGGCTGCTTGTCGAGTGTTTCGAGTGAGGCTTTACAGTAAATGGATATGGGGTCACTTCTACTGTAAAAGCCGAGGTCAACCTATCAGGTAGCCATTCTGTGTTTAAGTGCTCATAAAACACTGCAAACATCTATTTCAAATGTCCCAGCTGTCACTGAAGTACTGGTCCTCCTCCTCCTCCTCCTCCTCCTCCTCCTCCTCTTCTTCTTCCTCAATCCCATTTTTCATGAGGTCATCCAACTCATTCACTTCCTCCTCGTCCTCTTCTTCCACCTTGAGCTGTGCAAGCATGGTTTGTAAAGTGGATTTTACTTCCTGAACCTCCTTCTCTAAAGACTGTGCGAAGGGAGTTAAGGAAGAATGCTGCTGCAGACACACACACATTAACATGTAAATAAAACGCATGCCAACAGACAAATATGTCACATGTGCCCTGATGTGTGCCCCCTGACGGTTAATGGCAATAGCAGCGGACAGCCATAACGTGATGAAGTCATCAATCTCCGATTTTGGCCCACGAGCGGATTATCGGGACAGATCATCGAGTCATACTCAATTTAACCCCATCCAATTATTCGCTATTCATGAGCTCGTCTCAACCGTGAGGCTGGGTGGCAATGTGGGGACCCAAGCAAACAGACTGCCCAGCTAAATTATTCATAAACCATCAATGAAACGGGATAGAGGCTGTCAACAGGAGGGGGATTGTTTAACCTGCTTAGAAACTCAAATTAATCGTGTGAGTGTCCAGCTTAAGTGGCAAATCAAAGGGATGGCTTTGATGGCAGATGGGGCCTGATGGCTCGTTTTGCTGTCTGAATGGACACAGATTGTCCTCATTCATAATTAAACAGCTATTAAAGAGCTTTTCATGAATACTGCAGAGGGTTCGACAAGACTTTTAGGGCGGCCTAGTCCAAATGGGAAGAAACTGCTCAGAATGATCTTAAAAACCCTTAAAACTAACCACAAACACCGACAGGATTTTGCCCACCCTCGTCTTCATTTTCTTCAATCCCAGTCTCCGCGGTTGTCCATACACCTCCTGTTATTGAGAGCAGGGACTCAATTAAGACCCTTAGACACTGCCGTTTTGATCGTACTGTCACTATGGCAACAGTCCCAGCATCGCTAGTTCAGTTTCTGTTCAATTTTCCTTGCAAACCGACAATACTGTCCTCAAGTGTCCACTGCAGTTCTGCACGAGTGCAGTGACTTCAAATATCAGAAATAAGTGACACATAAGGACATGAGAGCAGAGAGGTGGAAAGAGGTGCGCCGGTCTCTGTCTATCTCCGACTGCCAGGCTGCATTGAAATCATGCAAACAGGGTCTGTGCTGGCCCCTGACAGTACAGTGGGGGATGCTCTAAAAAGATATAAAAGCAGACTAACCACAGATCAACAAAAAGAGCCGGGGAGGGGGGCACTGCAGAACACACTGGTTCTAGAGATCGCCAAATTAAATACACAATTAAATACTGTCCAGCACAGAAAAATTGGACGTGACAGAAACTAAGCAACAGCAGGTAAAGGTGGCAAATTTTCACCACGCCAATGTTGAAATATTACCTTTTGATTCTGTCTTAATACGCCCACCATGCAGAGGGGAAAAGTGGAGCGAGAAAAATACACTAATCTATTTCCAATCAGCCTTCTAATTAGCACAGAAAATTATGTATTTTTGACCTGTAATCAGCTTCAACAGTTTGATTTGAGTCATTATCATGGATATTGTAATTTCCTGCAAACCACATCCAGCAAGTGGAAGTGGGCAAATGGAGAAAGGGAGGGGCGGTGAGGACGGGTGAAGAGAGGGAGGGTCAGCTTGGAGAATAGACGTTAAGATATGACGGGGAGTCATTACAGTGACATTCTTCTATCTGCTGCGGCACTGCCCCTGTCGACCAGCTTTAATCTCAGCCCATGGTGACTGGCAGCCCGCATCAGCGGCCCTCTAATAACCTCACATGGACATTTACCGTTTCATTTTGCAGCTGGCACTTCCAACCTGTCGAGAAAAATCCTGTGCACCCAGCTTACATTTGAAGTTGAATGGACAAATAATGTCAGATTAGACAGGCTGATTTTTTTCTTCCTTTTTCATTGAATGGTAACGTCACAAAACGCAAACATCAGTCAGTCAGCAGTTAAGCAAGGTAGTTTGAATGTGTACTTTGGAGAGTTGGAAGGTCTTGAGGAAAACTAGGTGTTTCAGATAAATGGACAGACACACATAACTGACCCCAAGGTGTGAATTATCAGGTCAGTCATGCAAGAGTAATATAGGACAGCGAACTCATTGCAACTAGGAAAACTTGGTGGTTCAAATCAGGCTGACTGCAATCACTCTCAGACTGATTGGTAAAGGTTTACAAATAATGTCAATCTAACAGAGGAACTTAGTCAGCATGTCACAATCAATCTGAGCCACTCTAAACTAGCGGTCCCCAACCTTTTTTGCGCTGGTTTATGTCTGACAATATTTTCACGGACCGGCCTTTAAGGTGTCGCACATAAATACAACAAAATAAAACCAGTACCGGTACCAAAAAAAGAAGATTTATTTATAACACACCGGAAAAGACCCAGGGAAACAGAGTTAACGATAAAAACGATTATAAAAAAATAACGCTGAAAACCGATAAAAACCCTGAAAACCACAAATTTCACACCGGAGCCTCAACTTTTGCAGCCCGGTACCAAACAAGTCACGGATCGGTACCGGTCCGTTCCCGGGGGTTGGGGACCGCTGCTCTAAATCAATGAGTGCAACTAATTTATAAAACCGGACTCAACTCAAATATTCTTATATAAAAGCAGGGCTAGCCAGCACCCATGTAATTTGCAATTATATTGCTGTCCTGGAGCAACTATATCACTATTTGTGCTGCAATTTTCTGTTTCATATCTGTGAGACTCTGGCTGGACTCTAAATGTAGTAATTAATGTTGGCAACAGATTTGTGAATTGCACTGATCTTTCACAATTAATTGCCCTATTATCAGAAACAGACTGTAAGTGCCAACTTGACCCCATTCAGTTGCAAACTAATAGCACACTGACTCTGTCTTATTGCCATTTGATGCACCAATGTTGCTCTGTAGACAGCAACTGACTATAAATTGTAAGAGACCTGGATCTTTTCCAAACAACCATTTCAAAGACACTGGAAGTTCAACACCCACAGCAGCAATGATTATGTTTGTGCCACAGGCTCCAGCCACTGTTTTCCCCACTGTGACTGTAGCATGATGTATATTTACAGTTAATTTAAAGGATATGGGTGAGGGCCTGATCCCGATTCAGTATGGCCATCTGCAGTTCATCTTCCAAGGACATCAGCCTGTTACTGATCTGCTCACAGCGCTCCGTCAGTTCGGTAGCCCCAGTGTCGCTGCACCCATCCTGGGTAAGAGAAGACATGAAGGGTCAACAAGGGAAGTTGTTCAAATATAAGCCTCTGATACTGACAATGATCAAAACTTGTGCTAATCTGATGTAGTTCAACCAAAGAAAAGCAAAGAGTTGGGAAATTCACAGAAGATTTCTGTCTCCTAGAAAGTAACATGCACCAAGCTACAAAAACATTGGCTACAGCTCCCATAATGCAACTGGGCAGTTTTTTTATTAGCCCCTCCTTGCCTGATAAAAATGACAAACCGTGTTTGCATGTGTATAATGCAGCATTAAAACTGCGACAAACAATAAACCTCAAAGTTATCATCGTGCTTCATGTTGCCCTGGGTTAGATGAACTGTTTGCAGGATCACACACTGACATGTTTATATATTTATATTTACCAACTACAGTATGCTCTTCATTCAGATGACTCTGTTTATTAACAGATTTTTTTTTATTATAGCAGCTAACGTTTTTTTGCCATTCTAACCACTTGCAAGTCTCAGTTAATGTGCAACAAAAAGCGTTTATTCGCAAACACACACCTAGAGGGGCAGTGTTTACAACATTAAGAGATATCTGCATATTACATGATGCTACAAGGCTGGGTGCATTTTGAAGAATGGCAGGGATGTCAGGTTGGTGGAAGTTCAGAGTGCAGTAGGGCAGAGCATTCGGGGAGCAACGCTGGCCATAATTAGAACAGCCCCCTTTGCAGACATTGTGTCCTAGTTTCTTCTCTCTTATCAAGCATAGAGAACACAAACGCACACCCAAGAGTACACGCACACTCACTTCAAGCAAACAGACACACACACGCACACAGACTCAGTGTTCTCCTTAAACAACACAAAGAGTCTAATCTGACTCATAGCTGCAGGTTAAAAGAAAAAGAAAAAAAAAATCAACTCCCTGCAGCTCAGAGGTGTCAGAACAATCACTGAAAAGTCGCGTCTCTGGTCTCTGCCCTGGAATAGCTCTCCCACTCTGGATGATGTAACACCAGAAAAGAAACGTACCACAACAGCAAGTGTTGGGGGCGGCAATATGTGCGAGACATCCTGACACAATTAAGGAATTAAGCGAGATTTTTTCAATGCAGAGAGGCCCACAGGAAACAGCATTCAGAGAAAAGATATTTTAGCGCTTGAGGAACTTTGAATGAACAAACGATCACTGTCACAAGTCTCTCCTCTGGCTTCACTTCACCTCGTCCTGGATCTTTTCCCCTCAACAGATTCAGTGAGCTGTTTGTTTATCCAGGTTAGGGGCTTCTCCAGCAGATAAGGGCCCTGGGTTTGTGTAGCTAATTGATTCTTTACTTTCCAGCCTTCAGTCAGCTTTTGTAAAGTCAATACAACCACAGGACAGAAAACAAAAGCTCCCCGTGCAGAATGACACTCTTTAAAAGACACGCCTGACAGGTTGTTTAAAAGCCATTAAAACAAAAACAAAATCTTTAAAAAAATAAAATAAAATCACAAATTGTAATGTTGCTCCAGGTGGTGATCAAAACAGCTTTCTTCGCTATCTCTGCCTTTGACAAACAAGGCGACAGATTTCACCGACATGTCAATTTGCATAATAGAATCGCAGGCTTGCGTGTATTGGCGTGTTGATTTGTGTTGTACATTAGCGCTAATGTTATTAAACCAAAGTAAACAAAGCAGACTGGGGGAGCGTGGTGTTGAGGAAATTATTTAGGAATTCAATATTCAAACTCATGTATGCAGTTGTATGATTATTTAAGCAATAATGAGTGAGAGGCAGCAGGTAATTGTGCATGCTCCCATGGGTGCTGTTCTACCCACTTTGCACCAGGCGGACAATACAAAGCAATATTATTGCACTGGCATAGCACTCAAGGCAGTATTTGCTTAAAAAATACAGTGGCTAATTTATTTTAAATAAGAAACTTGGAGTGCCTGACTTTTTTATAAAAAAAATAATAATAATAAAAACTAAATGAATATAAATGAAAGGCCAGTAATACGGCGGTTCATGCCAAACAAGTTCAGCAGGAGGTAAAAGTCTGTATTTTGCAGCATATTGTAAACAGCAGATCAAACGTAAATCAAGATTTTAGCCTCGTTAATGCGTTAAGTACTTTTTTTATGTACTGGAAAACACATCAAAAATACATCAAACAAATTTCGTATAAGAACCTTTAGTGTGTTGTCTTGTCTTTTGGTCCCTGCATTCACACGGGTTCTATTGCTCTCCTACCTTTTGGTAGCCAGCTGTCTGCAGTGGAAGTTACAGAAATCTTATTTCAAATTTGGAGGTGAAACGTTCAAGGACATCGTCACAGTAAAATGCCAAAAAATAGGTGTCTCTCAGTGAACAGCAGCCTGCAAGTTACGCACATCCACGACACCGCTGCTGAAGGAAAGCTATTAGCTCATACTTGAAGTACTTTCTAAGTTACTTTTCTTAACAATGATCAATTTCTGGTATATTCAAGTTGCAGCTCCCTTGTAATGTGAAAGGTTGCTTCTTAGGTTTCAACATTAATCCTTACCAGCAAATACGTCTGCAAAGGAACATTGTATACAAATATGTGCAGTAATAAGAGAATTCAGTACTGCAGTTATTTTATTACATATTCTCAAGGCAGTATGTAGGTTGAGCCCCAAAAAGTCGGCATGCATCATATGTTCAAATGCTTCCCAGACGTGCCATAAATGCACACAGCTGTCCCAAAATCCAAACCATAAAGAAATTAGACAAAGCTGTAAATCATTTCCTTATTTTGCGGTTTACGTTGAAGTTCAAATCGAGGATCAGAATGGGGTAGAGAGGTGTTTCAAGTGACTTTGAATGTGGCAGTAGAAACTTGGGCTCTATTTTACTTTTTCCTAAAAGCAAAGTTTACAATGTCTGTAATGTTTAACACCAAGCTGACGGTAACTTTGGGGATGTCACTCAAATAAGCTTTGCCAAAACAAAGAAAAATCTTTTCTTTCCTTTTCCCCTCATCTTTCTAGAGCTGTAACTGTCATTTCTACCTGACCTTAATGATTTTGCTTTTCATTGTGGGACAATAGCTGCCATCAACAAAGAACTACAAAAAGTGCGCAGGATTGAGTATACTTAATTTTGTCGCTATTCAAATGTGAAGTGGAATTTGAATACAGCTTCAGTTTTTGAGCACTTCTGTCCTACACTGCAGGATTCTCCACAATTGTTCAGTTTGGGGGAAAAAAACCCATCAAGCTATGTTTTTTCTTTGTGATGTTTGTTTGGCAATGATCTTCTAAACCTGTAGCTTGACTGACATCCAACAGTACGTGTGCTTCTTCATTTGTGCCTACAAAGTGATACATTTCATTTCAGAGGTGGAAAAGCAATGCAGTGTTAAACATTATAAAACAACCATTAGTATACAGTAGCTCCTGTAATACGAGGTATGATGTAGGAACCTGTTGCAAAGCAGTCAAACAAATCTCAACAGAAACCATTCAACATTCCAGTTTAATGATGTATCTACTGTTGTTCAGAACTATGGGTGAGTGTAACAAGACATATGCAAGGACCTTGAAAGGATAAAAGAACAATTAGTAGAGGTTAGAAGAAAACAGTAGCAACACACATGACCACACAAACTCACACACACCAATCAATCTCCATTGTGGCAGCAGGGCAGCAGCTAAGTGGAAATCATTTACTTAAAATCATTATGGAAAGGAGAAAGAGGTCAGACGCTCTGCGCGAGGCAGAGAATCGAGCTCCTCCCGATGCTATCACAACACCATCACTGGAAAGATGCCATTAAACAGCTATCACATCATCTGACTCAGTGATGTATCACTGTAATGTCGCTGTACTTTATTGTAATTACCTATTTTAGGGTATCTGGCTTTTTAATAACTACATGTAATGTCATATAAAGTTAGAAAAGGGGAAGGCTTCTCACTTCTACAGCGCCACAGTTAAAATTTCATGTAAATTGATGCTGTCTCTTAAAATAGATTTTAGAAGGTAACTGAGCCAATGTTTGATAGAAGCTTTGGGTGAAATGTTATCACTGGTAATGCAGGTTGTAGCATTGAGAACCTGTTAAACATGACATGCGTCATTTACTGGTTTGAATTCCTGCGAGTGCCACCGTTTACTGAGCCGCTGTGTGACCTTGTGTAAATTCAAACATAAAGTTACTGTCATGGTCCTGAGTCTGAGGACTCAATGTTTTGTGTTCCTTATGCTTTTGTTCATTCCGAGTGTGTATTCTGTTGTGATTTTGCCATTTGTTAGGTTTCTGTTCTTTGCCTGCCTGCTCCCACTTCTCTGTGTTCCCTCTGTCTGTCCATGGTGTTATTGTGTCTGCTCATGAGTCTGCCTGTCATGTTCAGTGTCCTGTCTGATTCTCTGTGTCTGTTAGTTTCCTGTTTTATTCTGAAAGTTCATGTCTCATGTCAGTGTGTTCAGTTTTACCTCTCCCCTGTCTCGTTAGCCTTATTGCTCCCAGCTGTGTCTCCCTCCTGTGGCCCATTCCCTGATTACTCCCCGTGTATTTAAGCCCTGTGTTTTCCTGTGCTCTCTGTCGCGTCGTCTGTTTAGTTCCATGTCAGTCTGCATTATTCTGTTACCTGGTATTCGTTCTGCGTCTCTCTGCCATCTCTCTTTGTGCATTTCGCTCCTCCTCCCGTGAGTGTTTGGTTTAAGTTTTGTTCTTTAGTTTTCCCAGTTTAGGTTTGTTTACTCCCCGCTCTGCTCTTCCTGTTTTGTCACCTTCTCACCGCTGTAAATAAACACTCACTCGCACCCCAGCCGGTACCTGCATTTTGGATCCTTTTTTCAATACACCACACGACTGCTGTGCAGCCGTGACAGTTACAGTGTGTAAAATCTCACCACTAGATGTCACTAAGATGCAGATTCCAATTAAGTTAATTCTGTTTTCTTACCGTTCCCAATTAAAGCGCGTAATCCTAACTATGGTGGCCACTGTAGGACAAACATGTTATATTCAGCCCAGAGATTAACCTTAAATCTAGACTGTTTTGTACACACTATTGTAAAATATTTAAATAATATCAACATTTGCCAGCAAATCGGGAAATAAAAAAATGTTTAAAAAAAAGATATTTTTCAGTTTAATACTTTCCTAAATTTTATATTTTTACCAAGAGTCACCTGAAAATCTATGGACACTGTTGATCTCACAGCAAAATGACTCCAAACCAGTTTTTGCTCAGTAGGCTTTCTGCCTACTGTTTACCTCAGCTGCCAGTGCTGGATGAGAAACGTCCACATCTACTTAAGGAGGCTGTAAAGCTTTGTGAAAAGGAATCGATGAGTCAGCAAAGCTCACTTCTGTCCAACAACAGCAACAATGAGGTGGGTTTTTGAAGACATGATGTACTTTTGTGTCAGCAAGCGCTGTTGTTTTTGCTGCTGTTAGCCTCTGTTAGCTGCTGTTAGCCGAGGTTAGCTGCTGTTAGCCGAGGTTAGTGATATATTTTTTTAAGTGGATCTAACATTCCTGGACTTGGAATGGCAAATAACCTCTTATACAATGTGACAATGTAACCAAACTGTTTACCAAAAGAGAAGTGCAATTTCAACCCTAACATTAGCTGGCTGACAATAAGGATGATCCTTCATATCTGGAGTTTGAAGGCTTGGACGCAATTTAAAATCTGCCTCCTCTGCACACAAATGCCAGTCCGTGGCCACATGCATAAATTGTATTCAAGATAGCAGGACAACATGGTAGATACCACAAAACCTGCCCTTCTGCATTTTTAACAGATTAATTCAATGTTCATGAGGATGCATTAGTTTGCCAGCAGCAGAATTAAGCGATCTGTACATATGAATAGAATATCCTTTTTTTTTTCTATTAAATAAACTCAAAATTGACTGTTACTTATCCCTCATAAGTAACAGTCATAAAAAACATGTTGCAAAAAAGACATGGTGCCTCTCACGTAGATGGTGAAACAGGTGACAGGGGTCATGTTGTTGATAATGTTAGCATTGTACTGATAACATTGAACCACACAGTGATAGTGTTAGCATCACGCACCTCTGGGTGACTATCCTCCATGCAGAACAAAAACTCCTCCAGCTTCTGCAACAAAAATGGGAACATTTGTTGAGGCCACACAGTCGTAAGCCTGCTCATGAATTATTAAAAATACAATTATGTCGGCTGTGTACTGTATGTGTGCAGCATCATCATAATGCAAGGAGGCTGTAATTACTCATCAGCAAAACTGACAACAAGAAAATAGATTAACAGACTCGTTTGTATTGCAGGGTTTTTTTGTTAGCATTCAAAGTATGTAATTTTACATTCTTCACTAAGGAAAAGTAATTACTCTACCTACTGGAGGCTAACATATTGTTTGTGGTTTTAAAAAGCAGAGTGAAAACAAATAATCAGCAAAGTTTTAATTATTATTCTAAATTCAAAAGAGCCTTTTTACTTTACTCTGAGGCAAACACAACTGACCCATCCATAACTCTTCACACAGTATCTGATTGGTTTCAAATGCTGCAGTTTTAAACAACTCATATAAACTGGATTGCCACTGCTATCTCTAATCACATCTCGCAGCAGCGTACAATCTGCCTCACACAGTTTTCGAGGTGCAGATTGTAAAGATTAACCAGCTTCAAGCTCCTCTTTTATTGTTTGTTGCTTTGAGATGAAAACACTCATATCTACCAAGCTAAAATAATGTTTGCTGCCGAACGAAAACAGCACCCACTGAACGTGCCTCTTCTATTTCTATAAGCGACAACAGGAAGGTTATTCTTAAAAGTCTTCATATAAAGATTAAACGTTTTTACATGCCAAAAAGCTTTTTATTGTAATTGTTGCAAAGAAATTCAAAGATAAAGTCATACCCAACATAAATATTACAGGGTGTATTTTGCTACACTGGGTTTCAGGCGGAGGGATTACACAGAAAACACAGCTCACAGGATGAGGACAAAAGAGAGAAATGGCTGGCTGTCTCACCTTTTAGTTCTTGGTAAAATGTTAGGAGGTTCCAGGCTTTAGGAGGAGAAAGAAAAGCAAAGAAAGACAAAAGGGGGAGCAGAAAATAGATTCATGCAGTTTATCATATGCGGTCAAGGAAAGGCAGGAAAGAAGAAGACATTAATGAAAACTGTGTGTTTATGCATGCTAAGGACAGGTCTGTGAGAGAAGCTGAACAGGTTGCAACAGCGGCAGAATTAAACATGGCAATGAAACCCTACAGCTTCCTGTATATTAGATCCAAAAAGAACGAACGTTTGTGCTTGGAAGCACAATCCATCTATCTATATATATATATATATATATATATATATATATATATATATATATATATATATATATATATATATATATACATACATACATACATACTAGGGGTGCAACGATACACAAAATTCACGGTTCGGTTCGGTTCGATACTTTGGTGTCACGGTTCGATATTTTTTCGATACAAAAAAATGTTCATGCCTTTTTAATTTGTCATTTATTAAAATTATAAATATATATTTTAACTCAAAAGTACAGTTTTTAAATTTAACCCTAACCCTTGTGCGCGTTTTTTATTTTGACAGCGAATGCGCACCTGCGGACCACTTATGTGCAGCCCTGGTTATTTAGCTCGTCATATTGCAGCCACAGAAATTCTTTTGTCCATGAAACCATAAAGCTGCACTTTCTTTTTGCCTTATAGTCTCATTTGTCATAACTTCTCCGTTTTGTGGTAAGCTTTTCTTTGGCTGTCACTTCTTCACCCCGACCTGTCTTATTTGGCTCAGCAGAACTGAAATATATATACTGCTACTTTTACACACGGACTCACATAAGCTCAGCGATTCTCTGCGCGATCAACCTCTCACATGTTTAAGCTTGCTGCGGGAGATTTCACTTGTCATGTTTGCATAGTAAGCTAACGATTAATAAGACGATGTCAGAGGAATTGGTGCGCAAATTATCATCACTCACAGATCAGTGCTGTCATTGCAAAGTGAAAGCAAAAAAACAAGCGCAAATTCAAACGCGATTTCAATATGTCACATATTGACAGTGGCTCACCGATGCCAATGACATAATTACCCAGCTACATTTCTGAAAGAATGCAAAAGCATTGACATATATTTTTCCTACAGTAGCCCGACGGGCAGGGCAGAGAGATTTTTGTAGCCCGACTGGAAAGATCGCTAGCTCCGGGACGTCGGGCTAGCGAGTTTGCAAGCCCTGTATCTGATTGAGGAATCACTCATCTTTGGAAAAGAGAGTTTATTACAGAGAAATGTCTCTTTCCAAAATAAAAGCTATACTATCCGCTTCTTCTGGGCTATATTCTCAGCAGCATAAGGAGAATCACGTGCTAACAGCTGTCTAAATGACTCGGCTAAAGTTAGTAGCATGCTTGCTTTTTTTTGTCTGCTTCCACTTGTCTTTGCACTAGGATGATGTCGGCGTAAATGTGCAGTCATATTCGTTGTGTTCCCACTAGTGCTTTCAGGTTAATCTCGTTGAAATGACCTTAACGCCACAACACGGCAAATCTCCGTTAACGAGCTACCGCCGATCGCCCCGTGCATGGGGCTAGACAGCTAACACGTTAACGAGCTAACTGCGCTAACACACTAGTTTACACCAATGTAATTAAGCATTGCATGGCACATCCAACATACTGTTTTACTTTAGTCCATGACTCGCTTACCTTCAGGGTCATACGTCACATGAAAACCAAAATAATTCCAAACGCCAGATCTGAATGAGGGTGGGGGAGGTCCATCTTGCAAGGAGAGCTTAACTTCTGTCTCGCTAGCTTGCCCTGCGCTCTTCCTCCTGACTATGCTGTCTGTGTTGAGCGCTCAGTGGATCTGCGCTCGACAGTGCAGCCTAGGCGGAGTAGTCGAACGCAGATTCACTGAGCGCTCAACACAGACAGCATCGTCAGAAGGAAAGTTGATAAAATAAATTACAAATGTTGTATTGTTCATACATATGCGTACCGAACCGAAAGCACTGTATCGAACGGTTCAATATCGATACGAATATCGTTGCACCCCTAATACATACATACATACATACATACATACATACATACATACATACATACATACATACATACATACATAGTGCTGGATCTGTTGGCTTTGTTCCTATCTCACACTAGTCAGACTCCGTGGGTGGAGGAAAGTGTGAGAAGAGGAGAGAATGAGTCGGACTCGGCCCTGAGGCAGTGGACCTCAGCTCACTGTGGGATAGACCGCCACAGAGAATTCACACTCACACATGTGCACACGCACATACATACGCATGCATGCCCACTAAAGCATTTAATCAGGAAGTCAAAGTATTTCCAAACGGTTGCCCCCCTCACGCCCACATTTTCCTCGTTTAGAAATACCTTCGAGCAAACGCGCTAACTGACTGCTGCTCATCTCACTGCAGTCGGCAGAATCTCAGACTCTCACAATGGCTCCATGCACAAACTGAAGCTGTCCTCTCCAGCCAAGCGCTAAGGCTGACAGAGCAGGAAGATTTTTTTTTTTTTTGAGGTTACATTTCACAGCACAGTAAAGAACAGCAAGTATTTCTGAAAGCAGACGGTTCTCATTTGACCTTTCAGTGGCAAATATGGGTTATGTGCAGAAAATATGTAAGACCTCAGTGCTTGAAAGTGTCACTTGGGAAGCCTTCGTATTCAAGAGACTAAATCCCAGCCTTTGTCAAGCATTCCAGCATTTATACGGAGGTGTTTAGATGAATTATACATAGTGTGCTCTTCACAAGACAATTTACTCTTACCTTAGTGAACTCTGAGTTCTGTAAGTTGGCCTCAGGACACCATCGCCCTCCTAAAGCAGTCAGCATGGCACAGTCCTCTTCCTCTTTGGTGCCTGGCTGGGATGGAGGATAAACTGTTGCAGTGGGGAAGTCTTCGATGTCTGCTCCACTGCAGCTGGGAGTCCGCAACTGGAGACCTCGCAGGAAAAGGTGACATGCTTCCAGGTCGGCTTCCCAGATTCGCTCCAAGCTGGGAGACCCATAACTAGCAAGGGAAGGAGACAAGTATGTTATGCATTCTGATAGAGAACTTGATGTTTGCTCTCAGTGCAAGTTTGAGATCAGTATTTAAATCATAAAAGTCCAAGTGGTCAGAACAGGCTTTAGCAGCAGAGCTATCTGGAGCTGTCTGCATGCTGAAGGAAAACTAACATCAGGTATGTTCTTTTATGTTATTCAGTGATGTGAAATTTTAAAAATGTACTACAACATATAGCAAATAGTTGAACTGTAGCATGTAATCAAATACATAAATACAATCTTATATGTTAAGCTATTAAATAAAATGTAGTGTGCTATAAAAGAATGTTAAAATAATACATTGATGCACATCACTCGCATCACCGCAGAGGCATGTGTCAAACATAAGGCCCAGGGGCTAAAATCCACCCTGCAAACACTCATAAATTTTGGACTTGTCGCTTTAACTTTTTTAAAGGTTTTATGGCTTTTTCTACTGATAAGGACCTTTTTTTCAGCACTACAGAAACTTCTTGTTTTTACAATTTTACACATTTATTTCTTACAATTTATGCCCCAAAAAGTAAAAAGAAAACAGATTTCTTTCATTTAAAAGAGCAGCATCTCTTTGTTATGCAGCAATACTGATATGTACTTTTGAAATTGCACTGCTTTTTTCTAATACTAACATATCTCAGGGATTAAGTGTGCAGTTAAACTTCTTTACACTGACAGAAAGGGGGCATGTCACTGGTCTGGCGCACTTAAGGTCATACTGGGCTGTATTTGGCCCACATTGTCCAGCAAGTTTGACATTCCTATTATACAGGTACAGCAGCATCTCTTCAAATAAAGCACATAAACCTCTGAGTGACAGATGAGAAGTGAATCATTCAAAGAATAAAATTCCATTCACAAAATGTAACAAGAGCGATATTCCTCCTGAAAGGATGCCCTTTACTCAAAAGAGGGTGTGGATGCGTTCGTTTCTCCTGGGGTCACTGAGTACGAGTTCACTGGGAGGGCAAGGAGATTGTTTTATCTACCTATTGAGTTATGATCAGTCAGCCTTCTTCACTCCTTTTTCCCCGACCTTTGCAGGATCTCAGATCCCAGCAGAAACTAATTAAAGCAGGTAAAAATGGATCGTATATACTTAAAAATGAGTTACACCGTTACTGACTTTTATCTCATTGTTCCATTATTTAGGTTAAGCTGATCACACAAAACAAGCAAAGGTAAATGTCACGACAAGCAGAGGTTTCTATATATATATAAACTTGGGGAAAATGCCCAAAATGACACCACACTTCATCCAGATTACCTCATACACTACATCAAAACAATCAAATACACTTTTTATCAAGAAAACCAGACACACATACAGAGATTCCTTGATTGAGAGACGCTGCCTCTGTGAGGATTGAAGCATTGATCTTTTTATTTTCAGAAACCATTTTCCATTTCCTTTAAATAAAATGCTCCTTCACTGAGTCACAATTGAGGCCTTCTGACCTTTAAAATCTTCTTGTTTATTGACCTTCTCCTTTCAGCAACCTTTAGATAACTAAACATTCACAAATGACCGTGATCTCTGAGCCTTTAATAGATTTTAGGGCTTTTAGACCAAACACAAAAGGCAACAGTTTCCACACTAACTAACACCAACTTTGTTTTTGTGAATCCATGTCATGTAGAAAAATCAAACTAAAGCTGACAGGATGCAGGGAAGACGATGATGGCTTTATAGGAGACTTATCAAATCTCTTAAAGGAAGAAATGTCCTCTGTCTGTCTTCACATGCCAAATTCCAACCTAGGAGGAAATACTCTGTCACAGACATAAACTGAAAATGATTGACTCACAATGGTAGAAAATACAGCAATGTCATTTGCTGAACTCACATGCAAACCCTTATAAAATAGTATTTTCACCTGAAAAGTGCACAGTGGCTCATTCTCCGTGATATATAAACAAACTCAAAGGCAAAATGCACCCAGATGACATTGTTTAATCTCTCCCTCTGTTCATTCTTCTCTCTCTCAGGGTTGAATCACCCGCCCAAAAAAAATCCCCAAAATTGAATGCCACTTGTTTTCCAGCCCATCTCCTGCCTGAAAGGGCTGCCAACCTCTGTACCCTGCCAACGCACGCCTCTCAGTCGTTCTCTAACCTTCATTTGGCAGACAGACAATAGAAAAATTGCTCAGCCCAGTCCCCCACCTCCACCCCCATCACCAATTCGCTGCCTCTGAATTCTGCTACGGTGGGGATGCACCCAATGAGCCGTGCCATTGTTTTTTGTCTCTTCCGAAGTGGAGAGGAACACATGCAACACACAGATATGGGTGAGCACACATGTGTTAACTTACATGCCCATAAATCACTCTCTGTGGGGATAAAAATCATAAATTCTTCTAAAAATGTCAAAGCTGGCCACATCGATCAAAGCGGCTTCTCTTCAGTGTCAACCACAATTCATTACAAACAACTGGCGCTGGCATTAGGGCTCTGTCTGCTGAAAATTCAGACAACATGTTAGCGCCTAAGCATCCCTGTGATGGTGGCGTCCTGGTGCCCGCTGGTATGAATAGTCGCCCACGGGGTTAATTGGTGGCAGCCGCTCCGACTGCCATCTGACAGCGGCAGGGTGTGGGCGTGCTGTGCTGCTGATGGCCCAGTAATAAGGAGGAGAAACAGACAGGCACACTCTCTTTCTATAGTATCTTCGCTTCCCTGTGGGACTACTGACTGGCAGGACTCCTGTTTCCCCTCAAGGCATTCAATCCAGACTGCTGCTGAGGAAGGGTTATAAATCTGCTGGAACTTTTAAACGACGGGGCAGTGACCGGGTCCTGCAGGTACCAGCGGGTTCAGTTAGACGTCTCAAGAGAGAAGAGGCACATTATGGGTTCACATCCAGTCTGACCATCATTCAAAAACTTCCCAGGGCTGAAAAGTGAAGCCAACAACCAAGTGCCAAAAGCTGCATATCCTGAAATGGCCACTCGATGCTGGCTCCAAAAGCAAGTCAATCCCCTTGACTCCCGTGTTAAAATGTCCAACTTCACAGCAGAAATAACCTTATTTACAGCCAGGAAAAAAAACAAGTTTTATTTTGTTTTGTCCCTATAGGTTTTGTGAATTTAACTCTAAGTTTTAATATTATTTAACGTTATGTTATGAATTATATTACATGCTTTGACTACCAAAGCAGTGAGCTGTAACTGGTAGCTGTCTACTAGGTGCTACCTCAGCCAATGCAAGTCACTGAACTGGACCTTTTGACCATTTTTTTATCCTTTTTTTGTTTTGTTTTTTATTTATCTTTCATTTAACCAGTAAAGTTGGACTTTAAGAGATTTAAAAATCTCTTTTACAAAAGTTTCCTGGCTAAGAAAGCCAACAGCTAGCATACAAACTGGAAAAGCATAAACAGACCTGAAGAAAATAAAGAATTAAGTACAGAAACATAACATAAAAAACAACACCTCCTTCACCATATTCTTTATGAGTGTTGTTTGAGGAGTAGGTCATTTTTAGTGCACTACTAACTGACATTAGTAATTGGCCAGTCTGTCAGTATCAGCAAATTTATAATGGACGGTAAATGAAAATTTAACAAGTAAAGAAGAGACCGGAGGAACGCATTTGAATTATGTTATGAGTGTTGACATTACATAGTTTGTCCACCAGAGGGCGTTGTATGATTCACCCAACACAAATGTTTGGAACGGCACAAACACAAGAGCCAGCTAATCGGAGTCCAGTGTACACTACGCAACCTGCTGTGACAATAAAACAGGATTATTTTTAAACTGCAGTGTCATATAATCTTAGTAAGAAATCATAAATGACTACATATAACAACTAACAAATGTTGAAGAAATCTATTTATCTGTCAAGTGTTTGAAGGATATATAAGCCTGTATACTATACAGTATATTTTTAAATTGCCAAATATCCTCATCCGACTTAAAAATCTAATATTGACAATTAACACGGTTTGTTGTGCTTTATTAACTGTAGAGATGTCACCAGAACTGACATTTACAATACCTTTAATACCAAGAGGACTTGTTTTATTTTTTTTAGTATTGTTGGTACCATAGGCAGTGTATGTACTGCAAATCTTCCATAAATGGGCTACAACCCTTTGCAGTGTCTAGGCGATGCACCCATGTGGTCTATGAATTCAGCACGCTAACTAAGTTAGGTGCTTTAGCTGGTAAGTTATAACTTCACCCTCTTGTAAAAATACAGTCACTTCTCCTTCTGAAAATATTAACATGACTTAAGTCAAAATGATAAATTTGACTTTTAAAAAAGGGAGTCCAAAACACGTGAGTCGGAGTGGCGGAGACCATCTTTTATATACAGTCTATGGTTATCGGGTTCAGAGCATGAAATATTTTCTCAGATTTTGAGTCATAGTTCATTGTTACATAAAAATCATATTCTGGGTAAAATGAACACCTTTTTTGGTTGTTTTAGAAAAGTGAGAGAAAGGAAATATAATCATTGATGCATTTTTGTTTTTTGAGGAAACCTAAAAGCTATAAAATACGACTTCACACAATAGAAAGGAAAGGAGATGTGATAATGTTTCGCCTTAACATTAGCCTCACAAATAACACCAGCTGTGGAGAGGTGTTAATAATATAGCGATGGAGGTGTGATAGATGGAGGACTGGGAGGGGTTTGTTTGGTGGATGACTAGAGGAGGTTTTTACAGGAGCCAGATGGGCAAATCCAGCTTAAGTGTTCCAAACACTTTAAAAAAAATGTGGATTCAAGAATTTGTATATTAAAAGTAAGAGAGGAGCACATTTTATCCCAGTTTTTTCTCATTTAGATTTTCATAGAGCATCTTCAATTTAACTATACATCTCAGCATTTAATGGCTTCTGTGCCAGTATCCGTCGCGTATGATATATGCCGCTCAAATCTCTACAGGAGAATGAATATATAAATGAGGGACAAAAACGAGAAGCATTTCCTAATGAAACATCTGCATAAATGTATTAAACAACTGTGTGGTGCTGCTAATCTGAATAAAATGTTTTTTATTCTGATGACACACTTACAGCATCTGCGCTGTTCTAACATCCTGTTCTAGTCTTTAGCAAGGAAAAGATAATTGGTTTTTTCAACACCATCCGTCTCCACGGAGACCAGACATCTCAGCACACTAATCTGCCTCTCTCCACCCTTCTCCCCTCCTCCTCTCCTCACTTCTCATCACCACGGTACTCTATCAATGGTAATGTACATTAGAGCTGACTGATAACATTTACAGTGGATGATGAGTGCATGTGTGCATCTGTGTGTGTGTGTGTGTGTGTGTGTGTGTGCGTGCGTGCGTGGGTTAGTGGTGTATGCACATGTGGGGAAAACGGCACATTCAATCAAGGCAAATATGTGTCACTGTGCCAAGCGGGAGCTGGTGGAAGGGACTGGTGTACGCCATAAATCAGAGCTATATTTGTGAATTTATCTAGACCGCCTCTGGTCATGGAGGCCGATCTAAGGCTGAAGAGCCAATCATTTAATATAGAATGTGATGGCCGAGAAAATTAGTTTACAGTCACCCAAGAAGGTGTCCTTGAATGGAAATTCTCTTTTTTCAGAGTGATGTGACTATATCATTGACCCGGCTCTGAAAATTGAAGCCAGTGTGGAAGTCATGGAGTTAAATAAGTAGTTAGGAAGAGGGATGTAAGGATGCATGCACAAGTGTCTCAGATCTGCACTCTTTCTAATGGCAGGAAGGGGGTGACTCTTCAATAGTAAAGAAGTCTTTGGGGGAAAGTCCAAGTAGGGCAACTTGTACTTCTTGTGATGTACAATTCACTTTCATACAACCGAGCAGCATCCTCTGTGTCTCAGTCGGATTCACCCCTCGCTTATGAAAAATAACACCAAACATGAGGCTTCGAAGCAATTCACTGATCAGTGTCTGAGGTCATAGTGTCTACATCCTCCCTTTGCAGAGTCTGTGGGGGAAATACTTATGATTTACAGTATGTAATCATCTGCCCTCGTAGCAAAGGAACTATATACTGTGTTCAAACAGGAACACAGTATATAGCAGCTCCACTGCAAACCAGTTTTACTGGTAATAGTAGTTAATGATGGTTTCCTCGGGGAGCAGTACTAAGCTTTCAGGATTTGTAATCTCAGATGGTTTGCGTAAAAGAAAATTAAAAGGAGATTTTAGACTTAAACATTTTATAGATGTTTTTATAGCTGTATAATGGGGCACACGTGTGAAGAAAATTTTAGTTGCTGTGAGGAGCAGCACTCAGCCTGTGGAAAAGGTTTTATATTGTTATAACATTTTCTGTAGCCCACTGAAGAACTTTAATATATAACCTTGTCAGTTTCATCAGGGTTATCTCAGGTTAAGCTCGGAGACTTTCCTTACAGAAGGCCTGTCGGTGACAGACAGAAGGTCTCCACTGGTGATACCACTGAGTTGTATTGTAACATCTGGCATTTTTATACTCAGTCTTAAATTTTATTCTTGTTTTTAGATGATATTTTTAACGTGTCACACTTTCATTATGCAGTTTCTGTGTTTGATAGTATCCTACGTAGGCTGCTTGTCATCTGTTGTGTGCGTGTGTCTATCTATCTATGTGCCTAGCCCTCAACAAACGTTTTGCCTTCTTTTGTCCTTTATATTTAGGCAGCGATTCATCCCATTCTCTAAAATACTCTGACAAATGCCTCTGCTAGAAACTCAGAAGTGTTGCCATCATACAAACAAAACACAAAGCAGCCATCTGCCCTATTGACAGCGATGGTCCTGAGGCACGATTCCCTGCTGGGCGCTGAGATCGCAACCATGTTGCTCCTTGACCATTCAGACCCCCAGTCTGTGCATCCTTCAACAAGCAAGAGCCCTGCAGTATGTCACTGAGTCCTGGCTCTCATCCAAAGAGGTGACCCTGCCTCTCCAAGGATGCAACACACAAAGCTGTGCCCCCCTACACACACCACAAACAGAGACAAAGGTCAAGTAGACAAACAGGGTCTGTGATAATAAAGGCTTTTGCAAGCTCAAAGTAAACCCATACCACCTAACCTTTTCTCTTCTGAACACAACTAGAATAGACTGAGTGGAAAGAACAGCTCATATGTGGTGCACAAAATCATTACCGGCTATATTTATCCATCTGTAAAACAAAAATTGCTCCAACAACCTGTAGAATAAGAGCCAGTCGCTGTTTGTCTGCCAAAGAGTCTATCCATCTGGTGATTGAACTATAAAAGAAGCACAAGCATCTGTATGGACTCAAATGCTCCCCAGGATCCACACTCTCACCTCCTCAGCTCACTCCTTAAGTCAGGTGAGATGGGTGGCAACCCGTAACATGACTTGTCCTTTGTGATTTAGAACCTCTGAGTTCGCAGACGGAAACAATGAACCAGTCAGAAGAAAGATATTGTTTTGTCTAAAATGGTTTACACACAGGAAGAGCGGAAAGGTGGGAGATGAGTTGATGTCAAAGCCTAAAAAAAGGTACAAAAGGTATGTGAGAAGGTGGGAAGAGGAAGACAAATTGTGTAGGTGAGAGACAGACTGCAATGTGAGAAGGGGCTCTAGGAGACAACGGCGTATGAAAAAAAGGTGTGAGAGCATGATGTGGTAGGTGATGTGATGCACTGAGGAGACGTTGCTCTGGTTAGAGGACAGCAGGAGTGAGAGGAAATTCCTTGGAGCCTGCTGCTTTATATACGTCTCCTTGTTTATTAGTCTGAGGAACACAGAGTCTTCGCGTCTGTATTAAAAAGAAGCAGAGAGCACAGAAAAGCCTTACCTGTGCAATCGGTCCTCCAGTAGTTCAATATACTTGCTGGTGTTCTCTTTCAGGCGGCTTTCTGAGTGAGAAAAAAAGAACAAAGAGAACAACAGCACGTTACCTCTAATACTGTTAACATTGACGCATCAATAGCTATGGTATACATGTTAGAAAAGTTAGTTGTCATCACTTGGTGACGGCATTGTGCAGAGAAACTGCAACAGTACACTTCACTTTAGAGGAGCAGCTGGCTTTCTCTTAACACAAACACACAAATGAGGAGAGATCACTGCCTCTACTCTCAGAGGGGATAAAACTGTAGATGGCCCAAGGATAAAAGGGGATTTTATCATGGCATAGTTCTTTATATCTTGCCAGATTTTCTGTGGGGCATGAAGTTGGATGGATTGCTTATGTTGCTTCCTGTGCCCTTCTGCCAGCAGTGAGTTGTGCCTGAGGAGGCTGGTTGAGCAGTAGTCAGGATGGAGAGGAGGACTGAGCTGCGTTAATGAGCTCATGTATGAAACATGAGAATATGCCCTGCCCATAGGAGCTTCCAATCCTTGAGCACAATAGGAATAGGAAACATAGATGCTATCTATATATATCTATAGACAGATAGACCCGAGTTATAACATACAATCCAAACCTTCCTACTCTTCCTCAGTAAAACATAGCTATTCCTATACATTTATACATTCTCAACAATCCATTGGAACCAGGGAGCACTGGTTCCCACCTTGGAGTCAAAGGATCACAGACACTGCAAGACAATAATAATGAGGCTACTCTAAGTGGAAGCTATTGTCTAGAAAAATAGTAAAATACTGAATATAGAGCAGATGGTGTAAAATTTTCATCTAACATTTGGTAAAAAACAATTTTTTTTAAAGGGAGTACGATTATATTTTACATGAGTGCATACTCCTACTTAAAATACAAACTTTAATGAAGAACTAGGAAAGCCAAAAACAATTGGGAAACTGTTATGTTTTGTGATGCCGCTTAGGCTGCTCACACAGAGACAAAGTCTGCGGATTGAAATACAATTTGCATCATTGTCTTGATGGTGGTTAATAGACAGCATCAGCTTGGGGGTGACATATTCTCGGGGCCAGGCACAGCAGGAAGAAAAGGAAAATGTCAGCGACAGTAGCGTGACAAACACTTTCCACACTCTTGCACACACACACACACACACGCACACACACACTCCTGTCTGTACTTGAAGGAAGAGCTGAGATGGAGCTAGTTGGGTTATTTATGGGGGCTTGAATGTGGGAGTCACAGGAAGGGATGTTACTCGTTTCAGTCAAAGTGGCCAAATCTGTGCAATCAGAGGCCGCTGGAGAAGCTATCACATATCTGCTGTATGTGGACCAGACAGCTCACTTACCAACCCTCTAATTGCCACGTGAGATCTTATCCTACCTGATAGAGCTTCCCCTATCAACTTCCATTCACGCTGGCTCTGTTAAGCAGCTTGCAAGCAGATAGCCGCTGAATAATACATGGAGGGCATTAAGCCTGACTTTAGCTGGCAGAGAGCGAGTTGCCAAACTGAGCTACAGCTTGAACAACAGCAAGACGGATAGAAACAGATGAAGGTGGGAGATTGACACACAAGTGCATTAACTGTTTACTTAATATTTCTTGCCATGCTATACACAGAGGAGAGTGCGCCGTCCTGTCGCCATGCCAACCAGTGGTAAAACTACGGCGGTTTTTCAGGCGTGACAGATAAAAATAATCTTTTCTTTATAGAATGGGACGAGAAATCAAGCGCGCAGAGCCTCCTCCTGCGCAGAGTGGAACCAGAGCACTGGGTGATATTACCACTTCCTGTAAGACTGCGGGAGGCTGCTGTCATGGGCAGGCAATGCGAATAAAATCGGCACTAAAAAGCCCATAAAGAAGACAGTCGCTCTGTTACTCCCTGATGCGTGCCGTGGCATATTTGGTGTTGAAGGAACTTCACAAAGGCGTTCACAGAGCCCACATCGGAAATTCATGAGCTCAGACTCCCTTCACACTAGTGATCTCAGCAGGCATTAAACATCACTGATTGCTGTCAAGGACCCCGGCCAAAATCGAAAAGGCCATTCATTCATAACGCAAGCAGAACTGAGACACCATTGAAGGATGTGGAGAATGGGTTACTGGGTGCTGCGACAATGTCATTTGCTTTATATATGAATCAGAATTTGTTAGACTAATCGAAGCTAAATTGCTTCAGCTAAATAGCTCTAACACTCTAAGACAGAAAAAGACGAGTCTGATGGTTACAAACTCTGATGTGACAGACAAACCTATGAAGCAGGATGTCACAACTGTAGCAGAGTTTACAAAGTTTCTGTCAGTGTGTCCTGATAAGGGACCCAAAGAGCAGAATGAGCTCAGGAAACGCAAAAAAAGACTTTTTATTTAGGTGGAGCACATAATCCAAGGCCTGGTAAAACAAACAGACACGCAGACCAGAAAACACAAGAGGAAGTCCGCAGTCCAACAGCATGACACAACAGAGAACTAAAACAAACTGAGGCTTTAAATAGACACAGGGAATCAGGAAAATCGGAAACGCCAGGGTGACAAGACACAGCTGAAATTAGTCAGAGACTAATGAAACAGGATAAAACTAAATACAATGCACACAAATAAGAGATGAACAAAGTAAAACAGGACATCACCAAACAGAGATGGAGATTTATCCAGAGAGGAAAAAGAATAAACTGAAACTCCAGGAGTCACCTATAAATCATGTCCATAAATATTAACAATAACTAGGCTACAAAATATGATGAAAATAAAACTAAGAAAAGCTAAGAATAGACACATGGTGAAACCAAAAGTCAAGCAGAGAATATTCAATAATAGACAGAACTTAAAATTTCAAAACTCAATCACAGTTATGGGTTTTACAGAAAAAAGTTAATATAGGCAAGGTGTTTTCAGTGCCTCCTGCATCACGAGCATTCAAAGAGCTCTCCAACTCTAAGTGAATAATGCGGTCATTTCTTCAGCGCCTTAACAACAAAAGCACCCAAACGTCTGTGAGGCCTTCTTGTTGTCAAACAAATTAGAGGCGGCTCTGCGCTAACAGAGCACCGGTGACATGCTTGTTATAAAAGCCTGTGCAATAATAAGGCAGAAGACAAAACTGTGTGTCTGTAATTGAGCTGAAGGCACTGACTGTGATGAATGTGTTTAAGCTTGGCTAGGTCTGTCTGAGTGTGACAGCGCTGCAGGTAAAACACAAACACGCAGTAGGCATATGGAGCCACTCCCACCATATATACCTGAACCTAACAGCAGCAGAGCTGACGGAGGGACAGCCTGATATAGGACAGATGCTCAATCACCCATGATGCTCTAGCTGTAGCATGCACAGATTGCAGCTGGCATAGCGGAGCATATTGTTGGGTTGTGCTTGAATGCACAACAAAAAGAATCACTTGACAAGTAATTGGGTGTGTGCAAAACTGTAGTTGGGTTGTGTTTTGGTCTTTTTTAAGTGATGGGTGCTAAACTGCTCAGCTGAAATCTTAAGAAATGCTCACTGTCATTGTATGTCAGTAAATAGAAACTGTTTAGAAGAGGCTCTAAACTATATATTTCTACTGAAGCAAGCTGCAAATATATTTTTTGTTTTTGACAACTGAATCCAAGAAGCAACATTCCTCGGCAATGAGGAAGTCTCCCAAAAAAGTGCAGAGCACTCTCAACGCTTCACCAGCTCAACAATTCCGCCCCATTAAACATGCATCCTATTATTCCCCCGGTTTCCTCTTGGAACTCCGGGTTAGTACATTTTCACTAAAATGCATCTTCCCCCCCATCATCTCCCACTTGTATATGCGAGCAATATATCATCTTACTCTGGTGTTTTCGTTTAGCTGCAAATTTGTGGCTCATGAGATAAATATACTTAGAAACTCCAGTCGTTTTAGGGGAAATTAAAAAATACAATATTACAGAAATACCAAGTAATTCCACAAGATGGAAAGTCGGCTGCTTTCAGTGTGAGCCAGTGTGGTGGACTGACAGTCTGGCGTTACATCCCAAACCAAACAGCTGCAACATTTTTTGAGCTTTACCGTGTTTGCAGTGCACGTAGAAGAGAAGGAAGGCACAGTAGGGATATAAAACATTTGTTTCAGCGGTATGTAATTGAAGAAAAGACCTGATTGATTGATTGACGGAGCCTGATTGGAGTGGTACCTCAGTCAATTGTGTTTTTGCAGTAATTCTTTCAATGATAAATTCATAATGGAATGACAGGAAGAAAAAAATACTCAATATTGCTGAAACTTCAGAGACAAAGACCAAAAAACATCCTTCCCCCCCCCCCAAGTCCACTTAACCACCGTGCCGCTCTCAATCACTCAGATGCTCTTCAGAGAAGAGCTGTCACACATTCCATCATGTTCTCAACAGAAGCACCCTAAAAGAGCCAGAGCTATGAATAAATCATATGTGTCCTCGCCTTTACTGTAAGAGAAAATTGCATTTGTCTAATAACACAGAGTGACTTGTATTGATGTGCACTTAAATCCGACTAGCACCGCACAGTTGGGTTCGAACTGACTGGCTTTAAACTACGGCACGAGCAACAGGAGCTGTATGGAGAAACAATAGCTGGTACAGTAATTAAATGGGTTCCAGTTGAGCCGCGTGAAGCAGAAAACAAGAGAACTGCTGGCATTGTAACAATGGCAGTGAACAGGCATTACCACACTACTTGGCTAAATGAAGAGGAGCACAGTCTGATGCAGCTTTCCCCATATGAAAGTCCTCACTACTGGGGGTCATTTACGCATCTTATTCAGCTCTTCAATTATTTATTTGTAAATTTAGCGTCGCTCGAGATCTCTCTTGGGGACAAAATTATACTCTCAGCGGGGAATCAAACCTCTGGCCATAATGGCTGTGGTATTCATCAGCAAACGTGCCAACGGCAATTAGGGACATAATGGCTCCCAGGCCAAAAAGCCCCCACACCGCAAGCACTCAACAAGCTGAAGCTGTGTGGCTTCAGCTTGTTGATGAATTTCTATCTTTACATGGCATCAGCAGGACTATTCATTGCCTCGGAGCTCACGCGATGACAATGGGCATGCTGTTTTCTTTGTACGGGATGACACTAATACCACAAGCGCGCGTGCTAGAAATGCCTCGGAAACCTAAAAGGATGGCCATCTTGGCTTTGACTTAGACAGTAATTTCTAATCCCCTCCAGCTAAAGAAATGGTAATGTGCTGTTGGTGGGCTATCAGTTTCCAGCAAGTGTGTGCCAGCCCCTTATTACCAAATAGGATGACAGTTTAATGAGCCCCTTGCTTGGTGTCAGCAACACATTTTGAAATTGCGCCTGCTGCCATATTGTGTGCGCCCACTTGAGCGTTTGAGCACGCCGCGCAACCAATCATTAACTTGCCGTCTTCTCTGTGACGTGTTACCACCTGACTCCAAATCCTTTGTTTAGCCGCCGCAGTTTCGTACCACTGGTTTCCCAGCCTGCAGAGCTACATTATTCAAGATGAGGCACACACGCACGCTGCGTTTAGGCTGCTGAGGTGAACGTGGTGATGCTTGTCATGGAAGAGATCAGTGTTATCCCTGGCTGTCAAGCAGACCGAGGTGTTCTTGGGTGTGCTTCCACAACAAAAATCCAGTGGAGGTCGATGAAACATAATCACTTTGAAATGAAAAGAGCTGCTTTCTCCTATAATGATATACAATTATAGACTGGATGTACTAAAATAGCAAGTCTATGCATTACTATACAACCCCCTAAAAACTTCATGCAACTAAGCCTGAACAATGGAGTACAAAAATAAAAGGGTGCCCCCTAGTGACAGGAAAGGGTGCATTCAGGACAGGACAATAGCATTAAATGTGAAGCTCCAGCCACAAATCTTTATGATCTGGGTAACAGCATATGGTAGATGGGAGGTTGTAGCATTAGCTTCAGTCTGATGCCGCTTCACTTCCTGCTCTAGCCCCATCACTTCACCACCCCCCCCTCTCCCGCCCTCCCCTCATCCTCCCGTCTGTGTGTCTCAGTGAGGGAAGTGACCTTTTTTAGAAATCTCCCTGTGACTGATGGACTAGAGAGAGTACCACTGCAGGTGGTGCCGTCAAAATCCATTTAGATCTCTACCAAATGCCCACGCGCCAAATCAATCTAAAGACTGAACCCTAAAAAAAAGAATTAAAAAAAATTTAAAAAGACAAGCCCCCGTTCCTTAAGATCTTAATCGAGTTGGAGAGCGTGTGAACGCTGATGCATCATGTCTGCGCACACTGGCTCGAAGGTAACCGGCTAACTTTACACAATTAAAGCTCAATTCCCTCGCACCACCCTCGCCACCTCGCCTCTTCGCGACTGCCAATCCTTGCTGGTAACTCGTTTGAAGCCGATTCCCCCGCTGACAGCAGATCACTTTTGCTTCATTTGGGAGAAAAGGTCATTGTTCATTGATGTCCTCTCACAGTGTGGAGCAACATCAAGAGGCGACTTGTCTTTCAAAGAGCTCTCATGATTCACATTTTGAACTGATATTTAAAAAGTGTATTCAAAGAAAAAGAGAGGCGCCTTTCAAGTACACAACAAACGCTTTCACGCCTCAGTGGGCAGGGAAAAAAAAGAACAGCGCTGTTTCAGGTAATGCTGCACTTATTCATATTCATGCTTTAAAATGTTTATTCTAAGCTACTATAATAACTGTTTGTATGTTAACAATGGAACAAATGTGTACATGTAATGTCCCAAAGAGAATTATTACACAAACATCCCTTAAGCTGACTTTTTGTTTCTTGAGCTTTTTCACAGTTTTTCAGATTTTTGTCTTATTGTACAGGTTTCGTTCACTCTTGCTGCTCGAATCAGGCTTGTTTCCAGATGCAGCAGACAGCTGTTCTCAGCAACAAAAAAACCCCCAAAAATCATAGAAGGCAAAGTGTACACAACCTGCCGAGCACCTAAGGGCAGGCAGCTGTGCTAGCTGAAGGCCAGAAACATAATCTGAATGAATGACAATATGATGTCAACTTGAAAAGCAATGTGTTAGTTTTGTGTATTAAAAAAAAATACTGCTCACACTAGCTTTATAATTATAATTCAAACATATCGATATGTTCCTTCGACCAGTTTTATTCATTTTTGTTTCTGATAGAGGGCTGGAGGAAAGGATTCATTTAAGCAAGCAGCGCTCTTAGTTTTATTAACACCGAAGGTTTTTCCTCTTAAGAAGCATGAAAGTGACTCCTGAGCTCACTGACTGGATGTTTTGTGGTTAATCACGCCTCAGGAATTCTAAAACTAAAATTGCGATATAGATTTTATGGTCATAAGTGTGTACTCTGGAGCTTTTCTCCAAAAACCTGTTGTTTATTTAGCACAGTTCTTACTCTTTTGTGCTAACGATTTAACCAGGACACTTTTTGTTGTAAAAGCTGCAACTATGAGCCACAGAATCCTGCATATGCAAATAAAATTAACTGGAATTTTATGTGTGGAACCAAAGTGGTTTCTATCTAGCCCCTACTTCAGATTTAATCCCCCATTAAACCGAATGGTAATTTTTTACATTTCAGTTTGGTACAAAATAAACAAGAAGTTATGCTTCATGTAGAGCCTTACTGGAGCTAGTAGGAACATTTTATTAATCTAACTGTATGCTAATATTCACCTGTGTGAGATTTATCTTCTCAACAAATTATATAAATTCATATATCTACATAGATTTTTAAGTAATACCATAATGGGCAAAAGATGCAGCAGTTTATTGAAATCTACACATGGAAATACAGAATATAAGCCCAAAACAGACTCTGTACAGTTCTAACAAGCCTGAAAGTCAATGTTTGGCTGGACTGTTTCCCTCCTCTTGACAGCCACCCTTTCATGGAGGCCATTTCTGATGAGGCTTCAGCAGCTGGATAAATTGAAGGGCCAGATGTTCCTCACAGGTCCTGTGTCAGGTCTTTTTCTAAGGACATACCGTGTTTAGATCCTGTTCATCTACTGTACACAGTTTTTATGCCTAATTCTTTCTTTTATCCAGCAGCATACTGAAATATGCTAAGATTCCAGCTAACGGCTTCTTGGGAATCTTTAAAATATGTGATGTTTGCTGATGATACAAACTTATTTTGCTCAGGAAAAGACATAAAGAAATTACTGAAAACAGTGGAAACAGAACTCATAAAGTTAAATAGATGGTTTGTATTTAATAAACTATCATTGAATGAAAGTAAAACAAAATTTATGTTATTTGGAGGTAGTAAAAGTAATATTAAAGTAAAATTGAATTTAAATAATGTTGAAATTGAAAGAGTATATGAGACAAAATTGTTAGGAGTAATTATTGATGATAAACTTTGTTTGAAGCCCCACATAGAACATGTGAAACGAAAATTATCCAAGTCTATTTCTATTCTTTATAAAACAAGAGATTTTTTGAATAAGAACTGCCTTTATTTATTGTATACTTCCCTTTGTTTGCCTTATATGACCTACTGTGCAGAAATTTGGGGGAACACATACAAAACATATTTGGATTCAATATTTAAATTGCAAAAAAGAGCTATTAGAATAATAAATAAAGTTGGATATAGGGAGTCCACCAACCAGTTTTTTTGTAGGATCATCTATGTTAAAATTCATGGACATTATATATTCTAAAACTTTAGAAATGATATATCGTGTGATGAAAAAGAATGTTCCAATTTATATTTTAAGTATGTTTCAACTAAGAGATGGAAAATATGATTTGAGGGGGTCTTATAAGTTTGAAATGCCTAAAGTGAGAACCAATGTTAAGTATAGATGTGTGTCAGTTTTGGGAGTGAAATTATGGAATGGACTTAATGATGAACTGACGATGTGTTTTTCTTTGTCATTCTTCAGGAAGATTTTAAAAATTAGTATTATACAAGTTTATAGAAATTTGGTTTGTTAACATTTTTTTGTGTTGATTCAATTTCTTGATTTATCATTGATTTCTTTTCAAACTGTTATACAACTTATTTATCAATGTTATTTATTTTCTTGGTTAAGGATTTGATTATTTCTATGGGGGTAAGGGATAGGATAAGTATAAGCCATAAGGCTTCAGCCTATTCCTTTTTCGGTTACTGTTTGAGTACTTTTATGTAAAATTATAATCTGTTGTTGTTGTTGTTGTTGACTGAAATAAAAAAAATAAAAAATAAAAATTTCAATTTCAATTGTTAGTGCAGAAATACTATTTTATGCCCTTCAAACTGTGTTCTCATGCTAAGTTGTTTGTTATGTGTAGGCACAACAATGGTTCATCCTTTGCACCGTTAGGCACAGTTTTTAAGCTTCAGTGATTTGTAGTTCAGTGTTAAGTGATCAGGTACAAGGACTGGACTGAAAATGAAGGAAAAAGCAGCCAACGCCCAAAGAAAAACCTGCAGAACTATTGCTCGAGACCACTTTTTAAAAATTGTGATAAAGTCTTGCTCCTTGTAGAAAAAAAAATGAATAAAGTAACAGTGCTGTAGATTTATATATTAATTAATCAATAGTAAAGACAAGGGTTTGATGTTGTCAGTCATACTGGGTAGCCTCTGCCACTCACCATGCTGGGCCTCCCTCTGCTCCAGCTCCTGTCTGAGTTGCTGCCGCTGCTCCTTCATCCTGGCGAGCTCCTGGCTGCTCCCTGAGCTGAGGCTGTGCAGCCTCTTGGCCAGAGCCTCAAGTCGGTCCCGCTCCAGGTACACCGCCTTCATCTCTGCTTTCAGTTCCTTAGCACTGCTGAAGTCATTACCTGCACCGGTGCACCACAGGAGCACATTATGCTTACAACGTCCATTAACGAGCTTCTTGATCATTAATAGCGTAATTAAGTGAGGCTAATGGTGGGTGAGCCAAGTAAATGGGGTAAATAAAAAAAAGGGTAATGCAGCAGGGATGTAGTGGGGTGTGGTTGAGTGGAAAGTTACCTGAGATGGCTGCCAGTTTGGCTTCATGTAGTGCCAAAAGCTGTGTTTCAGTCTCACTGACTTTCCTCCTTAGGCTGCTGCCCAGTCTCTGACTCATGACCACCTGAGGAAAAGAAAGAGAGGAACATGCAGAGGAGAGAGCAGGGGGGGAGGGCGGTAACTAACAAAACCTTCGCAGACACATGGATCCCACAGGAGGCAAAGCTCATTTCCAATTCCACTTTCATTTTCTTTTTGACACTCATTCTTACAAGACCTTACAAATTCATTTCCGTCCTTCTGTGTTCGCTCTGCTTTGAATACACAGCAGAGCATCAACGCCGATGTGTTACCTTTGTCTATAACCTTTAGAAAGAAAGAGAGTGCTTCTCCTTTCACATGGACAGACTGGAAAATGTGAAATCCTCATAAAAGATATCATTAGAAAGTCAGAGAGGAAAAGGCCCCTGAATGTCACAGCCTGATGGGGATGCGGCACCTCAGCCCTGAGTATTCACAAAGGAGCTGATGGTCTCCATCAGCCCGTCTGGCCCTCATCTGCCCTCACCCTGTCCTTTAAACCTCTGTTATTTCCATTGTATACACTTTGAACCACAGCTACAATCCCCACAATCCGCTTCCTTCTTTTTAGGAACTGTTTTTCTTTATTTTCACTGCTCAAAGAGATTTGGATCCAGATTTTCTGACGCATGTTTTCCTTAAATCTGACACAGTTATGTGCAACACTTTGAAAAGGCAGTCAAATAGACTGTTATTTCCGAGGCAGAACATCCCCGGAGAGTTTTCTCCGCACAGAAATGTAGAAAGCGGATTTTTTTTTTCCCCAAACAGGCTTGTATAATTTTATTTCATGCATTACATGAAGTGAAAATATTTTTTGAGTGCTTTTTCAAACTGTAGAAATTCTGACATCGCTGATTTAATTTCAAAACATCAGGCTATTTGTCAATTTCAAAAAAGTTACTTTCATGTCAGCAATCATTTTGTCACAGCGGGTGAGCAATTTTCCACTTGGTGAATATATCATCTTGGAACCAAACTTCTCATTTTAGCTTAACAATGGGCACTTTGTGATGATGGTAAATGTATATCTGGGTAGAAACCCACGACATTTCTTTCAGGTGCAGCGGCAACATCAATCAGTGATTTGATGATGGCTTTCTGAAAGACTCAGTGACAGTAGCTTTACAGAGCTAACTCTGTAAGCTAACTTCTATCTCCTTATTCCATGCATCTAGTTTCTGGATAAAAATATCTGAAAAAAAGAAAATAACTAGTAAGCAGCATATGTCCGAATGAATATGCCAAAGTACAGAGGATGACAACAATAGCTTAGATAACCACTCATCACAAAGAAAGGTATACAGAAGAGCCTCTCTGAACACAACACATTCACCTTGAAGCATATGGGCAAAAACAGCAGAAGACCACACTGGGTGAACGAAATGGTCAGCTAAGAACAGGAAAGCGATGTTGTGAAGTGTAATAATATGGAGGATATTTTCTTAGCCCAGATTGGTCCCCTTATTACCAACTGAGCATGTACTGTTGCTGACTACGCTCACCTTTTTATAACCAGTGTCCATCTTCTAATGGTTGCTTCCAGCAGAATAACATATGTGACAAAGATCACATCATCTTAAACTGGTTTCGTGGACATGGCAGTGAGTTCTCTGTACTCAATGCCCTCCACAGTCACCAGAGCTCAATCCAGTAGGGCACTTCTGGGTTGTGGCGGAACATGAGAATCACATCGTGGATGTGCAGCCGACAAATCTGCAGCAACTGTGTGATGCCGTCATGTCAATATGGACCAAAATCTCAGAGAAATGTTTCCAGCAGCTTGTTGAATCTGTGCTACAAAGAATAAAGGCTAATGGATGTCCAACATCATCCAGTACTAGCAAGGTATAGATGAGCTCATGGTTTGGATCTCACCCTAAAAGTGTCAATCTGACAACACGCACTGCCAAGCAGCCCCAAATGATGAATTGCTTTTTGGGGAAGAGGAGAGACGTTGCAGGTAAACAGATGTGGGGATTAGAGTTTTTAGAACCCAGTGTGGTACACTGAAACACACTAAAGCTGACGTTGTTTGCTCTAAATGTACTCTTGCAGATGCCTCAGGATTTTACAGTTGAACAACATGAACTCCATGTTGAAAGTCATACCCGAGACTATTTGACTCAGTTCTCATCACCAGTGACCATCTTTGACATGAAAAATTCAGGTCAGTTTGAGACAGACACTGACCGCTCTCACGGCACATTTAGCGTCTGTACTGATGCATATGTGCAAGAGAGATCTAAATGCAGTAGCAGCACAGAAGTGGTGCAAAATCTCAACATTAACAGGAACCGCTGCTACATCCAAATCAAGTTTTTGCTTCTTATGGTCTTCTGATTACACCGTGTGCAGCTTTGTGCCTCCTTTGTGCAGGAAGCACAAAGGAAAAGCAAACCCTTGATAAGCATGAGTGAATTCTAGTTATACAGCAGCATGCAAACCCAGGTAAACACACAAACAATGGACACGGGCTTCAAATCACTACGTTAGCCATGTTTTACTCATTTAGTTGATTTTAAAAGTGTGTATTTAAGCAAATCGGACAGCTTTTTCATCATCAGGTGTTGTAATAATTTTACGGATGATTTAGAATTTAGGGAGGATTTATTCAAAATGACAACTCCTGTGACTCTTGCAAAAAAACTGGAGAGTTTACTGCCTTGTCAAAGAGAAACAAGCTCATGAATACAGACACTGACATTTAGTACATATATTAAAAACACCAAAGCTCGCACAAGACACATAATGTGTATTTTGACTTACTGCTTATTAGATATTCACACACATTCAGTCATCGTCGACATGCTGAGAAGAGAATGAGATGATATAGAATAAATCAAGTCAGCGGAACAGTGGCTTACCTTAGCAGTGGCTTCCTTAATGGACAGATTTAATGCCTGCTCCTGCTCCTGGAGTCTGCAAAATAAAAACATAAATGTCACAGTGCAGGACTAAAGGAAATTTTTTCCATTTTGGGGATGAAATCGGGAGTTATCAATATGATATCTCCTGTTCCAATCTAGATTTTTGTTTTTTTTGTTTTTTTTTAGCTTCTACTCATCTGGCAGCTAATCGCTTAACGGTTTGCAAACTAACAACTATCAAACTGAACCTTGGATAACTTTTTAAAGGACAGTCTTGAGAGTGTTTGTCCAGTGGATGGGAGCAAATATTCAACGACCAGTTCAGCCATGCACAAAAGTGAGACATTTCTTTATATTTTGCAGCTAATTATCTAGATTGCAGTCTTTTAACGTGTTCTTGAGGAATCGTTCTCCTGGCTGTCTAAAGGTCTTTCAAGGTCTTTCTTTAGACATTGGCCATATTTTTATCATTTTATCCAGTCCTTTTACCTGACCACTCTCAGAGGAACAGCCTTTTATTTGTTAAGCCACTTAAAACTGACTTATGAATCATTCACGGACAAAAAAATAAATCTAATTTAAGGTCTGAACCAGTGTTGTACTCTACACATATGATAACATAGCAGCCTGTCATGAAAACGCATCATTTGTTCACATTTGTTTAGTTGAATAGTTGCACCAACAAGGTGACTTACAAAGAACTTTTAGCCAAAAAACTTAGTGTGCAGACATAGTGTGCAGTGTCCTTAAAAACCTTGACAAGTTAAAGAGAAAGCAAGATGTTGCAAACATATAACTGTTGATCTAGATAGTTAAAGAAGAAAGTTTCATTGGCAAAAGGTCTTCATCAGCATATACGAAGGAGGTGAGGAGAGAAGTACAACAGTGAGTGTCTAAAGCCAGCTGTAAAACACAGTGGAGGCTCCGTCATGGTGTATGGCCACATTTCAGCCAGTGGTGATGGGAATGGAATTATAAACGCAGGAAAGTACCATCAGATTTTGATTGGCCATGTAATCTGGAAAGCGTCTGATTGGCAACAGCTTCATTTTTCAGCATGACAATCATCCCAAACACACCGCCAGTGCAATAAAAACATACCTAGATAGAGAAACACACATTGGAACACTATCAGTCATGGATTGGCCTCCCTGTAGCCCAGACCTCAACATTAACGAAGAGTTGTGGGATCATCTTTACAAAAAACAAAACAAAAAGGCAGCCAAGATCCAAAGTAGTCCTTAAAGAAGCTTGGAGAACTATATTGAAGACTACTTAAAGAAATTACAAGAATGTCTTCCTAAGAGCTCAGGCCATACCATCACCACCAATTTTCAAGTTCATGTGGGTTAGCTTAAGACTTTCTTACCTCTCTTAGCTTCTTAAACATCTTGGCATACAGAAGATAAAAGACTTGTGGGTATCTCCATACAGAGTAAGTTCTTTGAACACTGTTCATCTTAGGTTGTAAAAAAATACATATAAGCTGATACTGTGTGCAAACACGAGCATAAGAGACCTGCATTGTGAGGACACGAGCTTTAAATTTTGCATTTGGAATCAAATGCTGTAACCAGTGAAGCTTGAACCTGCATCTGGGTGGCTTACTTTAGCGTAAGAAAGAGAAACGCTGTGAGCGAGTGTGCCCCTTTTTGGAATACTGACCTGAAATAAACTACATCAAAATAAAGAGAAGACTGAACCTGAAAAACACCTTCCATTGTAAAATATGGCTCAATATTTGTGTTTTCTTTAACTGGCCTGTTGGATTCAACTCTAGCCCAATATTTCAGACAATAAGGGAAAACAGGACAACCCATTAAGGTCACACTACTTGGTGACAGATCTAAATCAATTACAAGATGGAGAAAAATGAGCATAAAATCCATTATGCACAGTACAGTCACCTTGAGACAGTCCCAATTGTCTCACAAAAATCATTATGTCCACTCCATGTTATTCAAGCTGATGCTCAGAGTGAGTCAGAGTTAAATGTTGTCTCTGAACATCAGTCTTATAGCGCCGAGTGGATTTCTTTAATTCAGTATTCGTGTGGAAAAAAACCTGATACGAGACAGAAATATCCTGTGTTGTTTGGAAAAGGGGCGACTGCAACACAATCATCACGGTGACCCGTGGCAAGCCACCCACAGATGTGCAGCTGAATATCCAATCTGAGGTCGCAATTTCAATCAGCAACGAGAATAAATGCGTTTCAGCCGGGGTGAGAATAAGCCAGATATCAAATTATGCCAGTGGTGGTGGGTCACACCGCCAAGAAGGCGATAAGTACAATTTACATGTCTTTCTAACGAGTGGCAAGACGGAGAGGCTTTCCACAGTGCTCCCTTGCAAGCTATTAACTTCAGAGGATATGATGCAAAGTGATCGTTAGCATCTAAGAAAAATCCATTAAAATTCAAAGCAGGTTCAAGCAGGTGTGAGAGAAGAAGACTGAAGGCACGTGGGATAAGAAACTAGCTGTCCTCTCTGAATCTAAGAAACAAGTTACTCCTAAAGGGCTGCAAACTGCTTTACATTACATCCATTTGTCAGTGGCTTTTGTTTATAAAGACTTGAAATACATGAGCTGAACCTCTCCAGGAACAATAGGCATCCAGTGCTGCATGGGCAGACCTGTCGATCACCGAACAAAGTGAGCAATTTTGCCTGTAAGCTGATAAAAAGGGTAATGATTCATGTAAATGCAAGGCTAGGTGTCTTCTGTGCTGTTACTGGAGGTGTTGATTTGGTTGAAACGTGATGGTGTGATTTTGACAATTCTGCTGAAAGATTTATTCAAAGTGCCACTTTGTCTAAGGATGGATGAAGCTGAGAGGCGATGACTTAGAAACAGCAGATCGCCACTGACACATCAACTTCAAAATGGGCTAATTAAATGTATGTAACATGATGAAAGAGAAAAAAACCCTATGGACAGACTGTTGCATGGTCACCAGCATTTGCAGCTCTATAGCAGCCCCACCTGGCCGTTCCAGGTATTGCACAAATACAAATACTGACCACTGCATAAGAAGTGAGCACATCTGACAGACTTGTACTAAACAAATGCTTTATGCATAGTAACCACACCAAGATCTTGCACAAGGTTAAATTATCATTACTGTGGCTAATTTTGCCCAAATTAATTGATATTTTCATATTTTTATCAAAGTAATATTAAATACAAATCTGGCTTCTACTGCACATTTTGAGTAATATTAAATAAGAAGATGCACCTCCTGGAGTTTTTATGAAAAATGAAAGAATACAAAACCTTTTGACTGCACTGGATAAACGTTACCTGTCTATTAAGCTGGCGTCAGGTAACAAAAATACTTCTTCTACATTTACAGTAAAGAATTATGTTTAAAACTCCAGTCCTCCTGCTGTCAGAGGAGGAAACCATCATAAAGTGGATAAACAAATAGCTGTCATGGAGGATGCTGTGATGTTTGGCAATTTGTCAGCTTCAGGGCTTGTTTTCCTCATTCCTGACATACACTGTGCCGATTCCTCTATTGTATATAAATATTAGGGGTGCAACGATATTCGTATCGATATTGAACCGTTCGATACAGTGCTTTCGGTTCGGTACGCATATGTATCGAACAATACAACATTTGTAATTTATTTTATCAACTTTCCTTCTGACGATGCTGTCTGTGTTGAGCGCTCAGTGAATCTGCGTTCGACTACTCCGCCTAGGCTGCACTGTCGAGCGCAGATCCACTGAGCGCTCAACACAGACAGCATAGTCAGGAGGAAGAGCGCAGGGCAAGCTAGCGAGACAGAAGTTAAGCTCTCCTTGCAAGATGGACCTCCCCCACCCTCATTCAGATCTGGCGTTTGGAATTATTTTGGTTTTCATGTGACGTATGACCCTGAAGGTAAGCGAGTCATGGACTAAAGTAAAACAGTATGTTGGATGTGCCATGCAATGCTTAATTACATTGGTGTGAACTAGTGTGTTAGCGCAGTTAGCTCGTTAACGTGTTAGCTGTCTAGCCCCATGCACGGGGCGATCGGCGGTAGCTCGTTAACGGAGATTTGCCGTGTTGTGGCGTTAAGGTCATTTCAACGAGATTAACCTGAAAGCACTAGTGGGAACACAACGAATATGACTGCACATTTACGCCGACATCATCCTAGTGCAAAGACAAAAACAACAAGCATGCTACTAACTTTAGCCGAGTCATTTAGACAGCTGTTAGCACGTGATTCTCCTTATGCTGCTGAGAATATAGCCCAGAAGAAGCGGATAGTATAGCTTTTATTTTGGAAAGAGCCATTTCTCTGTAATAAACTCTCTTTTCCAAAGATGAGTGATTCCTCAATCAGATACAGGGCTTGCAATATCGCTAGCCCGAGGTCCCGGAGCTAGCGATCTTTCCAGTCGGGCTACAAAAATCTCTCTGCCCTGCCCGTCGGGCTATTGTAGGAAAAATATATGTCAATGCTTTTGCATTCTTTCAGAAATGTAGCTGGGTAATTATGTCATTGGCATCGGTGAGCCACTGTCAATATGTGACATATTGAAATCGCGTTTGAATTTGCGCTTGTTTTTTTGCTTTCACTTTGCAATGACAGCACTGATCTGTGAGTGATGATAATTTGTGCACCAATTCCTCTGACATCGTCTTATTAATCGTTAGCTTACTATGCAAACATGACAAGTGAAATCTCCCGCAGCAAGCTTAAACATGTGAGAGGTTGATCGCGCAGAGAATCGCTGAGCTTATGTGAGTCCGTGTGTAAAAGTAGCAGTATATATATTTCAGTTCTGCTGAGCCAAATAAGACAGGTCGGGGTGAAGAAGTGACAGCCAAAGAAAAGCTTACCACAAAACGGAGAAGTTATGACAAATCAGACTATAAGGCAAAAAGAAAGTGCAGCTTTATGGTTTCATGGACAAAAGAATTTCTGTGGCTGCAATATGACGAGCTAAATAACCAGGGCTGCACATAAGTGGTCCGCAGGTGCGCATTCGCTGTCAAAATAAAAAACGCGCACAAGGGTTAGGGTTAAATTTAAAAACTGTACTTTTGAGTTAAAATATATATTTATAATTTTAATAAATGACAAATTAAAAAGGCATGAACATTTTTTTGTATCGAAAAAATATCGAACCGTGACACCAAAGTATCGAACCGAACCGAACCGTGAATTTTGTGTATCGTTGCACCCCTAATAAATATGTAAGTAGAAATACATCAAATTAACACAACAACACAAATTATGTTACCTTCAAACTAGTTCTGAGTAAAGGTTATGCATGCAAAGGCCCAATCAGCGGACACTTTTCACAGTTTAGGTGTTAGATCCGGCTCGACCAATCAAACTGAGAGTCCAACGACCGACAGGAGAAACTGTAATACCGACGTGCAAAATTCAAAAGGTGTGAAAATGTTTTCTCAATGCTCAAGACCTCAATTTCCATTTTTCACATACATTTGCACATTTTCTTAACTATTCTGCTCGCTAGCAGAAGCAGATCCTGGAGAGCAAAACGCCTTTAATACATCCAAAGATCTGCAGTGAAGGCTTTGATTCCCTCATTTGAAGTTTTTCCCTAAATACAGATGAGGACAGAATTACTAGTGAAGTGTTTTTGAGGAGATTACAGTTCCAGAAACGTTGAATCATCCCCACATCATAACACTCCCACCACTGTGCTTCACTGTGGGGACGGTGCTGTTTGGGTTATACGCCTCTCCCTCTGTCTGTGACCAAAGAGCTCTAGTTTCATCTCATCTCACCAAATGATGCACTTCCAGTATGAACAATCTTTCCCCAGGTTGTTCTTAGCACATTTCAGCGTGGCAGTTGTTCTGGGCTCTTTAGTCTCATCTCCGACTAGTTCTCGTTCCGGTCATTCTCAGTGCTTTTTTAGAGGCAGAGAAGATTTATATACTGTGTGTAAATTGGAGGATAACTCTTGGTTTTTGTAAGCTTTGAGGAATACAGAGTTAAAGCATGTCATTGCGCATATATAATAAATAATAATAATTTTATCCTCATTTGTAAACTTCTGTTCCTGGGAACAGCATGTTTCATTCATTCATTACCTGCAGCTTTGTAAAGGAGGCTCTAAATTTTTAATTATTTCATGCAACCACTCAAACAAGATGAAAGCATTATTATTAACTATGCTCAAAAAGACAACTGTTTAGTTCTCTATTTTTCCACTTCCTTTTTTTTCGGCTCATGCAAACACAGCCTTTCATGTCACAAATGTGACATTTAAGCAAGCAAATCATGACATATATGGCGCTGACCTGAGCAAGGAGGGAGGACGAGAGACTGAGATTTGTGTGCGATTCTCAGAAGCGACGAGGTCCTGGAGGGTTCGGCTCATGTCGCGAAGCTGAGCCGTGCTGCAGCTCCTCAGCACGGAGGCCTCCAGCTCCTCAGCCTCCACCTGTTGCTCTTCCTGCTGGATCTGCTGCTCCAGACACCGGCTACGGTCCTTCAGCTCCACCAGTCTCTGCTGCAGCTCTGCGATCTCCTCCTGCAGAGGTGGAGCAATGTTCATTTCATTCATTTTACATGTATGTTAGAAATAACATAGTTTCTATGAAGGTAATCAGCAACAGTGAAGTAGTCCTTCAGTTTTTTAAGCCAGCAGATTGAATGAAAAATTCAAACACCTAATCTGAAACTGAAGGAAACTTGACTGGTGAGTTATTAGCTTTTTTCAGAATTGTTAATCAATAGTTTGTTTGATATTAAAGTAGCAGTGAGATTAATTAATCTTGTTCACACTCATTCACTGTCAGTGTAAATACTGCTGACAGCTATGCATATTTTACAAATTTCATTCACTTTTGTGAGCAAGGAAAGAAGCTGTTTTATTAAATTCTCAGAGGAGCAGTAACTCAGACCAGCCTGACGTACAAAGCGGAACGACGTGAGCCGAATTTACCTCGACAAGCCGTCTCTCTCGTATCAGACGTTCTCTTCGTTGCAGTGGACCCTGTGATGAGTCGGATTGCTCCCCTGCAACAGGCTCTGCACACTCCCTGCCACAAAATGACACCATTTTTAACAGCTTTGATTAACATTTTCAGGAGGTTAATCCACATTTAATGTTGCTTTTAATCTCTGTAAGTCAAAGCTAAAGAGAGCTGCAGATTGGTAATATACAGTATGGTTGTGTGTAATCACTTTTTCCCACAGATTCTCATCAAATAACTCTGTGACAGTGGAAAATCTGCTGTTTATCAGAGGTGACCTAAAATCCTTTTGCTTATATTTGTTCGGGATACTCTCTGAAGAGGCCCCACCTGATTTCCTTCCTGTCACAAGAGCTATTTTGGAGAGCTCCCCCTCTTTGATCTGTGCTACAATATTGCAACAAAAGAAAGAGAATGAGCTTATGAACTCAAATAAACCCCATTATGTCCTGAACAAAGGGAGTTTATTGCTATAAAAGTAGATCTGTTTTTGTTTAAGTGACACACAATATAAAACGAGGTCCAAAACAAAACAGGAAAAGTAATTTTCAGTGTAACCACATTTCATATTATATTCCCCTTATATATTGTATGCAGTTAACGTTTTAAATATAGTGTTTCAGTTAACATGATCAAACCAGCACTGACCTGTACTGACTGCAGTCTGCCCTCTGGAGGGCGCTGTCCACCGCCTGTCGGAGCCTCTCCAGGAGCAACGCCACGCTGGGCTGTTGGGAGGGTAAACCCAGCTTCAGAGTGCTTCGTTCTTTAGACAGCTCCTCTAACTTTTTCCCAAAGCGCTCAGCTGTGAACACACATACACACATGCTGAATAACATGCAGAAAACATCAGCTAGAGGAGTCCAGTTATCAGCAAGTGGTGTTGTGTTCTAGCCCTTTACTAGAAGTCATTTAAAGGGAGCACATTTCTGACCTTGCTGTATTTATGAATCCTGAATAAAAATCTGCATTTCTTGGCTCTGTAAACACATAAAACTAGAATTATCCCAGTCTGGCGGGTTCATAGCTAAATTAAAAGATGGCAAGCACGACATACACAGACAGAATTTACAGAACCAATCTCATCAGCTATTTAATCCAACACTGTGTAAGTGGAAAAACAGAAAACTAAACGTATAAGTCAGAGAATGAATAGACAAGGAGAACACCAGCCAAGGCATACAACACTGACCCAAATAATAAGCACGTTCGAACAGATCTACAGGATACAGAAACATGTGTATTTAAACCTGTTTTTAAGCTGCTCCCTTATTCACAGGGGTCACCACGTGCAGATAGACACACATGGTTTTAATATGGTGGGTTTTTAGGCTGGATGCCTTTCCTGACAAAACCCTCCCAGTGATTTCAGTCTCCTGATATCAAACCAGGGATCTTCTGTGTGTAATGCAAATGTGTTAACCACAGAAGCAGATGTATCTTATGTATTTGTTCTATCACAAAATAAAAGAAATGGGTTAAAATGCAGTTTTTGGTTTGATTGTTTATATTTTTTTACAATATCTAGGTCAGGTACAAGTACAAATGATATTTGTTAGGTTTGAGGCTTTGTTGTTTCGTTGCAATAATCACGGGGAACCCCTTCCTGTAAACTTTTCTGTAAAAGCTTCCCTTATTTCTCTGTAAATACCCTTTATTTTGATTTGAGTCGACATAATAACTGTGCTACTTTCTGTTTTAAGCCACATAAATTGAAGATTTTCTAGTTTTACCATTATAGGGTAGTTAAAAATAAAGCTCTGTGCCTCATCTCTCACATGTTCTTTCACACAGGTCATCTCAGTATGGTGAACAGCAAATTAGCAAGAAATTTAATAAAGAAGCTGACATCAAAGTGATAAATGATCCAAACATGTGAGTGCAAGCACACTCATGAGTTAGAAGGACAGCACGTGTTAAGCTCCTGTGGCTTTCTGGTCACTGAGTCAGAATATTTTCACTTTGAACTGTGCTCTTTTCTCTAACTTTAAGTTATTGTGTTTAGGGATATTAAACTTTACTTTTTAAAAACAAATAGTAAAAAGATAAATAGAATCTTATCAAATCATTCATAAAGTCGTTATTTTGTAACCTTAACCGAAATGGCTAAACTGGTTTACCTGCGTCATAATCGTCGTCCAGAATTGCTTTCTGCTGGAGCCTCTGCAGCTTCAACATCATGGATTCAATCTGAGAGACAGCAAAAAGACAGAACAGGTTACACAACAGTAACTCCAGAGTTCATCGCCTTTTAAACAGTCAATATATGCAGAAAAAAGGTGGGTGCAATGACTGCCAGGTCAAAGTGATACTGGGTCAGCAAGCTGAGGAAAGGGCGTTAACAATAACTTGACTACAGTACTTCACCGTTTTACTTTTTTTGAGGAGGACCTGAAAGATTCTATCAGATGTAAAACACTAAAGCAAATACTGAAAAATGTTTTTATCAGATGAAATATGGGGTCATTTTTATCACTTTCAAGCTTAGAATGTAAGATAAAAAAAAAATATTGTTTGCTTTTCTGTAAAATACTCACAAGGCAATTATTTCTCATTTCTTGCAAAATGCATGAATTATACACTAATTAAAAGTACTTAGGTAGTACTTAATATTAATTACAGAATAATTTGTCTTCTTTTCTATAAAATACCTGCAGTTATTCCCTTATTCTAGTGTACCTATCTTTAAGTATTTCCTTGTAAATTTAATTACTTTGTATTTTCAAATAAACTATATTTAAATTTCATTTAATTTCAGGGGAATTATGTCCTTACTCACGTGCAGTATTACAAAGTGTTAACCAAAAGTTTGGTTAAGTAGGTGAGTTGAATACTTAGTTTTCTCTTTCAGAAAAATCTAAACCTGCTTGCTTTTGTCTTTCTTAATAAAACAAGAAAGCATCAGTACAGCATCACTCTGATGAGTCTGTAAGTACAATGTTCTGCTATTAGAAAAAGCTAGCTGGTTAGCTTGAACGTCTAAAACAAGTGTAAACAAACAAACACGATACATGACCAGGTCTTAAAGTGCAACTTAGTTCTGACACTTAGTATAAGATAAAGAGATGATTAGTGAGTTTCAGAGTTACTCAACTCTTGGGTGAATTTTGTTAACAAAACAAGGCTAACAGCTGCTGGCTGTAGCTTCATATCTACCAACAAGGTATGAGCTGGAACTAGTAAGGAAAGCAAATACGGGTTTCCTGATTTAATATAGTATTCATCTCTCTGTAGTTTAGTCTCATCTTGACTGTAGACTAAGGTGTCAAACCTAGGGCCCGGCAAAAACTCCAATCTGGCCCACTGGAAGAATTTGGAAAATGTGAAGGAGTGAATAGATTTTGAACTTTTAACTGTATTTTCCTAGGATATACAGCTTTTTCCATTGACAAACACCACCCCCCATTGCAATCTATACTACACCAAATAGTCAAAAATAACAGAAAAACAATTCAATGACAGAGAAGTTCCTGTATCGACTATGTCCATCATAGAAATTTCTACTATAGAAATAAAAGAACATTATTATAAATATAGGAAAGTGAGGGGTGCCAGAACTTTTTCTGTTATTTTACATATTTATCATATAGAACAGACATACTGTTGAAATTTCTTCTTGGGAAAATTGTTTAGTTAAACTTTACTAAACAGAAAGTGGAGTTTCACTAGTTCGTCACACTTAAAATCAAAGTGGGCTGTATGTGGCCCATAGTGTTAGATGAGTTTGACGTCGCTGCTCTAGACCTTGTTGGGAGATTAATTTGAATGACTGATATGTGAATTTCATGAGTCTGTCTTGCCCACCTTGGTGTGAGTGCGGTTGTTTTGGAGGCAGTCTTGCAGCACGCCCTCGTACTTCTTCAGCAGGTTATCCCAGCCTTGCTCCAAGGCAGGTGTAGCGCTCTCGTAGCCTGAGGTGACAGAGGAGGCAGAGGTACTGTCCGAGTCCAGGGAGAGTGAGGAGGTGGCCTCTATATCAATAGACTGAGCCTCACAGTCAGGCACGTGGGATCTTTCTACGTGGGTGGCAAACAGGCATTCTCGCCAAAACTTTCCTCCAGGTAGTGTTTGAGCAGGAGACGACTGCTTAGAGAAATTGTGCTCGACAGGTAAGGTTTCGGGTTTTGTTTGAGGCAGGTCAGATGCTTTTGTTGATGAACTTAGTTCTTGCTCTTGTGTGGGTGTGGTGGTTGTTTTCTGGCTGGAGGTAAGTGACTGTTGGATGAAACTGAAGCTGGAGTTAAAAGAGTCCTCTGGCTCTGAATGAGTGTCCAGGCTCGAACTTAACCTGAGTTCATTGTTGGGCAGTGAGGACTGGCCCAGATGGCTGGATGTACTCTTAGAATTGCAGTCCACAGGGGAAGGAGGGTGGGTAACAGAGCAGACAAAGCTCTGAGTCTTCCAGGAGCTACACGTGTGTTTATCAGGCTGTTGATGATTTATTAAAGACACACTGTCTGCAGGAGCTGGACTTGGCCTTTGAGCATTAGTTGCATCAGCTATGTCAGCGTCACGTCCTGATTTTCCATTGGTAATAAAAGTGGTTGTCCCAACGTCCTCCTCCTCTTCCTGAGTGGCGCTCTGCAGTCTGCACTGCTCTCCTCTCATGTACCCTGGTCTTCGGTGGAGCCTCTTACGGCTGGAGCTGCCAGCTGTCCCTGATGCTCTGCCACCTGTCGATGCAGAGATTAACCATTAAGCTTGACAACATGGCCATGAGGAAGATAACGCATGACCTCATTGAACTGGTAGGATTAACCATGTAATCAATGGCTAGAGCAGGAAGATGTAATGCTACGTGTACTAATTACACAAGTACCCGAAGCAGCTGTGATCCAGCAAAATGACCTTGTTTTTAAAAATAGTGCCTAATGGACTGAATTTTTTTTTTTTTTTTTAAACGTTGGGCAGATGTGTGACATTTCCCAGGGTTCTGCTCCAGCTGTTGGGAAATACCAAAGCTGCACAGTCATTTATAAGTTAAGACATGCCTCTCTGTGGGATACCAGATGCATGAACAATATATTCTGAGGTTAGATTTGCATTTGTTTATTTTTGCAAATAGCAAAATTCTTCAGAGGAAAGGTTCTCAAAACATAGCAGGGGGTTCACGCCTGGATCTGGAGCCTTAAATCGGTCTATTTCACTGAAATATAGGGCAAAGGGCACACAGGCAAGGTCTGATTCATGTTGGTCCACTAACAAACCGGCACTGATGACGCTATTGTTTTTATAACCACTCAGCTTCTCTCTTTTTCTTAAAGCAGTAAGGCTGATAAAGTTTACCTGAGATCTATTTCTGAGTGGGTGCTATAACCTGTGAGTCTTCCAGCCAAAGCAATAAACTGAAGGATTGTTTAGAACAATACTGATTACCCTCGCTTTATCAAACCCACTTGCACTGCACTCATAGCTTGTCTCAAAGCTTTTCAGTTATTACGAAAGCCATGTTTTTTGTAAAGGGGGCATAACCGAAATAGCTTGTGAAGCACAGACACTGCCAATCTTAGTAACAAGAAGTGATACAAACATGCATGCAAACAGCGTTTGGTCTGAAAGTGGAGCGTAATGATAAAGGCCAGATTGTGGCGGGAGTTAGACACCTGCTGCAGGGCCACGTGATTAATACATATCATGTTTAGGATTCAGACGAGGAGGCGCGCTCAAATGCTGGGGATCAACAGCCCCTTTGTGTACAGCTGCGCTGCTCCTTCTTTCACTTCTGGCTCTCGCTTTCTCCTCCCACTCGCGAACACTGAAGTCACACAGAGGCACACTGACAGTGCTGAAAACACTGGGATCAGTTGTACTATTGTCAGTGTAAAAGCCTGTTAAACGCTTTAACTACGATAAAAACAAATCCAAAAGTAGAAAACGCAAACAAACACATAAAAACAACATCTTACGCAACTGCAAACCTCTACAAATAATGTGTTTTTTGCAGTGGGAGCACAATTATCAAGACAGGAATGCGGGGCATTGAAGAAAGCATGACCGATGAGCAAACCACAGCCCACTTCCCAACACCCAGTAACCTCCTACGATGCCACTCCTAACCTATCCCATGAGACTGTAAGAGACTCAAATAGACACCAGTGAGAGCAGTATTTCAAGTGAAAGTAACACACGGATGCTCCCATTGTAGCCACAGTGTTTTTGTGTGTGTGCAGTGTCACTTAGAGCTTGGGTTACACACAGGTCCATTAGAGGGTCCTTGCAGACGTGGCCACTGGTCCATAACTGATGTAAGAAACCCAACACCATCTGTAGGTTACAGCTACAACCGCACACTGTCTACCATCTGGTGTGGCTAGATGTTATACTAAGCCCTCTACAACAACTAAGAGTCGAAAGAAGAGGGACATGATGGTGTTACTGTATCCTCGCCATACTTCGATTACACAAAGAGAGCTCTTCCTGGTTTAAGGGGAAGGAAATGCCTCAGGGCCCATTGTTTTGTGTCTGCTGGCTTGTGTGTATGTCAGAGGGGCATCTATTTTTTGGCTGAAGCCCCTCAGAGGTATTTTCTACTTCCTGTCGGGCTTTGGGCTAAAATAGTTCACCGGGAATTACAAACAAGCAAGCAGTGACGTTGAGTGGTTCAACATCAAAGATAAAACAGTCTCTCTGCAACAGCATTCTCACTGTAGCATGTTATCAGTGCTGAAGAAACTGTACAGAGAGCCTGAGAAAAAGAAGCATGTCAGCCAGAAGAGGCGAGATTATTTACCTTTGGAGATTAAAGAGGCCCTCCTCAGCACCCTTAGGTTAAACACTGCATCCAATTGGGCACTGAAAGTGCTTGAGCCAAAGACAGAGAGGAATGCAGGGGCTCTCATAAAAACACAAACATTTGAGGAACAAGCTCAGCACCCTCTGACACACACACAGACACACAAGCGGATCTGCATGTCAGCAACCTCCTGAGAAGCAGCACTGCTCGGCAGATGTGCAAAACCTCGCCACTTGTGACCAAAGAGAGCGTCACAAAAAGGGGAAGTGAAAGTTAGCAGTGATATCTATTCATCTTACTAAAGAAATGACTACATAAGTGGATGAAAACCCAACAATACAGTATGCTCCAATGCCAGTTCCTATCTTTGGTCCTAAATCTTGGTCCTTATCGCTCCATTTTGCACGGTAGGTTAAAGGATGGGGATATTCCAAGGATTGCGTCTCTGCTATGCTCTTGTCAGACTGTAATCACATGAGGATCAGTTGAGTCTGTGTTATAGAGATTCATTTACACACTGCACATACTCTTTAATAGGCATTTTGATATTTCTGGTAGATTAGATTCATTCAAAAATGTCACACAACAGAGACCAGGGAAAAATCTACTCACAGCAGAAGCTGTTTCGGAAGCACTTTGGGAAATAGATTTTTATCTAAGGTTTACCACATCTAGCAGCCTTTTAACTGCAGTAGTTACCCTGTTGCATGTGGCGAGATCATAACAGTCTGATAAATGGGTCTAATGGAGGTCTGATTACCGGCATCCTGCGTGAACAGACTTGGATCACATTTCTATTTATTAGTCAAGCTCATTTTATTTGTATAAAACATGTTAAAAGACCCAAATAGAGACAATACGCAGGAAAATGCTTCTCTACTTTGTCTAAAGAGGTGGGGAACATATTATTTAAGTATTTAATCATTTCCAACTCATCATCACTCCTCCATGAATGACTGGTAGGGAGACTTTAAACCTTTATGATCCAGGGAACTGTGAACTTTCATACACATTCCAGGCAATGCATTATTAAACAGGCTATGAGTCTTCACTGCGGCTGCTCTGCTTTTGTTTAATCATCTGATGATTATCCCTCCCTAAAAACTGCCGGCTTAGTACATCCTAATACTACTATTTTATCCAATTTCGGTGTATTAAAGTTGTATGAAGTTCCTGGGGGTGTATACATATCCTGTAAAAGACCAGGGTCGGTGTGAGAACATCAGCGGATAGTTAAAAAATCTTGTTTTACCTTGAATGGTTTCGCGGCGGTGAAGCAGAGAGTTGCCGTGGCATTCCAGTCCCATCAGTCCAGCGAACATTTTTCCATTAAAAAAGGCTGTTTGTGTTGAAAAGTCAAAGAAAGTCAGACCTCGGTGGCACAAGCCTGCATAGAGTTACATCGACCATGTTTTAGAAGAAGTGAAGCCAAGCAAAGGGACTGATCTCATTTCCGTTATGGAAAAGTGAACCCGGGCTGCTATATTTTCCCTGCACACAGTGAGTGACGGGTGAAAACTGCTTCCCAGCGCGCTGTTTTGTCCCTGATGAAAATTTCTTGACACAAACATTTATGGTACATCAGATTCTTACATTTCTCCCCCTGTTGGAAACAAGTGGGTCCCGCTGCGCCTGAACTGACGGTCTGGAGAAAGACTTCACGTCGTGCTGTTCCTTGTGGGGAAAGTATGGAAAACACATCCAGCGGTGGTGTGCAGTGGCAGAAGTACATAGCCCAGGAAAATCCGTCTGTTAGTCGACACATCGATCAGTAATCCGTTAGTCGCTGCGCCCTTGCGTCATGCGTCGCGTTGGAGCTCCTACGTGTTCAGGAATTTGACTCCAGACTCCTTCAGACCGCCTCATATCCACAGCGGGCACACTGTGGAAGTAGCAGCGGACACGGAACCGGATTAAATAACGCAGTTGTTTATGTTTATATGTGCTGTATTTTAGTGTCACTGAAGCTTGTGGAGGAAATTTATGGGGGAAAATACCATCTCTCTACTATTAAGTCACAAATACCATGAAGTTCAAATGTATACACACAGGATGCGTGTGATTCAGTCATTTAAATCACAGTGTAGCAGGTCTGTACTCCCTTACACATCTTAATGTGTCTCTTTCTTTCGGCACTCAGGGAATCAGCGAGTAGCACCAAACCCTAGACCTCACATGGCGCAGAGTCTTTTCATCCACCCCTTCACACACCGCTCATCCCAGTGCTCCTTTCATTCAGCTCGCCTGGCTCGTGAACAATACTCAGAGACAAAAAGCTCTGTTCAACAGACAGAATGCAGGACGTACTTACACATAGCTAGGGTAAGAGCAGGGATGAAACACGTTGCCTGGCACGCAGAGTGCCATCACCTGCTCTTTGTTAAAGATTAGAGGCGCATTGGAGATGCGTTTTTGACATCAGCGCACTGCCCCACAGGCTGGCTAGTTTCCAGGAGAAGCCCTTTGACTAACCTCTCAAGTTTTAGCTTAGTTGTCAAGTTTTAGTCTTTGGCTTACCTCTGTGCCATAAGTTTTAAGACATAAGAAACACCATATTATGCGAAAAACCCAGAAAGAAGATGCTAAAATTACACACGGTGTCTATAAGGGAGCAGATGAAATGTATAAGAATGATGTAATCACATCTGTCTTATGTATTGATATATGAGGGCTTTTATGAAATAATTAAGCAATCAGGAAAAGAGTGACTGCAAGGATAAAAGATGACTTAATCAAAGGATAAACACGTAGCTGTTGACTAATAACACATTAGCTCCTGCTCTGTTAGGTTTAGCTTGCTCTTTCCCTTCATCAGCTATGCATTCAATGCATCCATCGCATGCATTTTTCACAGTGCTGTAGCTGTGTTGCTGACTTTGACCAGCAGATGTCAGACTTCACACAGATATATTAGTTTATCCGCCATAGAAAGTTAAGAAATAACTTTTTTCTTTACATTTCCCAAAAGTATGTGTACACGTTTTCACTTTTACATCAAACCTTGAGAAATACACGTTTTCATCCAACTTTGATTTCATACATAACTACAACCATAGGCTGACTACGTGTTTCCTGATTTAGTCGTATTCACAAAATATTCATTTGATCCATCATGTTTATGTCACTGTATACACAAATATATAGTATCACATTTAAATAGTCTGAATGTGGATTTAATAGCATTCTTTTCTCCTAATAAAAAAAGGTCCATGCCAGTTTTTTGACTTTCTCCTGTGTATGGAACCAGGAAGTTTTTAAGCATGGCCACGAGAGTCATTTCCAAGCCAAAGGTCTAAATCATTGTAAGTTTTATAGCTCTCACTGACAAAGATGTTAAGAGTGGTTTTGGTCTGCCATATTCCAGACAGTAGAGTTACAGCAAATCTCTGGATTAGGGTTGTTCCAGGATTTATTTATTCATTTATATAAATGGGGCGCTAAAGTAAATTAGCTAAAGTGCGTTACACTGATTATAATGTGCACAGGCCTCCTATGTAATAACTACACAGGAGATAACTACGTCTCCTGTTGCACAAATTAGGAGATGTAGTTACCCAGTAATAATATAATGGCTGCACTTAAGCACAAGATTTAATGGTTTGGTAATGGAACCACTGTGATATGGTATAGTTATAGTTTTACAAAGTAAAGCAGTTAGGAATAGTAAGTAGTGGACTGAGGTTCATGCAATATACCCATGCAGTCAAACAGTCACTGCATGTAATATTATTTATATTTAGATAGTTATATATTCACAGTGAAGCAGAGGAGGACGTTTATTTCTACAGGAAAATGGGGAGTTAGACCCCCTTATCATCTCCTGCTATAATTTCCAGTGCCACCCTTAACCCCCTCTTTAACCGCGGTTGGCTGATCATCTCCTTCGTAAACAAATTGCTTTTCTTTGGAGTGTAAAAGGAGGCCAAAACTTTATTTTTTCTGCACATGTATCTGTTTGTATACACCGTTCTGAAATTGCCCAGCAGATGGCAGACCTAAATTATTTGGACTCTCTCTCTTACAGAGTCATAAAAAGGGACAAACTTATACAATATCAAAATGATCCAGTTCATATCAAAACAAAACAATTACTTAATTACAAATAGCCTACATTTTTTGTACAAAATTAAATTTGTCATAGTCTTTTTTTTTCTAATGTATGTGTGATCAAAATGTGATATGTATACAGACCTAAAGGTGACTAATGTGAATCATAAAATAACATTTTCTCTGAGGTGAAATCTGGCAATAAGATTGTTTTGGCCCTATCTTGAATAAAGGCATCTATTTTCAACAACAGACTATGCTATCATTATTTTCATTTGTCACCGTACAATAACAAGCACCATGAGGTGAAGCATGATATCAGTTCTCTACCAGGAATATTCCTCCTCTCATTCCAAATCTCACTTTAAGTGTACGTCACTGCACTGGGACGGAGTGTTTAAAGAGGGTAGAAGAAGGAGACAAGGGGTTGTTTGTGAGTATGTGTGTGTGTGTGTGTCTCCTGGAGAATAGGGGTGTGCAATGTGCAAAGGTCACATGTTCCTCCTCCACACTGAATGAAGAGTGCAGACAGCCAGTGGGACTACCTTAGATTATCTGTGTGTGATAGAGAGAGGGAAGGGCAGCGAGAGAGAGAGAAAATAAAATGAACACATATTTTCAAAGCCGCTTAAAGTCTCAGGGAGTATGGCATATTTGGCACAGAACCTTTATTCATGCAAAACAACTGAAGTCATCAGATCTTTATCAAACAAAAGAGAATCCATTGTCTATTGTAATACTGTTGTTATTGTAATAACAAAAAATGAACAAGCATGTCATAAAACACTAGAAACATCAGTGAAATCCCATTAAAAATGCACACAAACACCAAATGGAGCTAAACTAAACCAGACAATGAGACCACAGAGAAGAGCGTCGTTGAAGCAGTGCGGGATTAAACCACTCCTTCCTCGGGGTCGATGAGTGTGGTCCGACTAGAGAACACGTCTGCCAGCATGTGTTTGGGGATCTCCGAGCCACGGACGCGTAGGGTGTAGCACGCGTCTTCTACTTTGCCCAGGCTCTGCCGCAGCGTGTGCAGCTTCTTGGACACCTCGTACGGGCCTGTGTTCCCAATGTAGGAGAAACCATCGTGGATCTGCCGCAGGAACTGGCTTAGCTGGAAGGGTGTGTCAATGTCGCCATTGCCGACGCTGCTGATGCACATCCGCATCAGCTCCCCTGTTAGGTCGGCCACGCCCAGCAGGTAGTCGGACGACGTCACCTGAAAGGTCAAGACCTGAGCGTTCACCGGCATCGCTTCAGCTGAGCCCTGAATTGGAAAACAGGACAGGAAAGAATACATTCTAAAAAGCTGGGCCTTTTTATAAAATGTCAACAAAAACAGAATGCAATGACCTGCAAATCTCTTAACCCCATATTACATTCATAGTAGAAGACAGAAAACTAAATGTTTAATCTGGGAAGCTCATTTTGAATTAGATGGCAGCAAAAATTTCAAAAAGTTGAGACAAGGAGGGAAAAAAGGATGAAAAAGTAAGTGTACTAAAAAGAAACATCTGGAGGAACACTATTATTTGAAATTCTTTTGGGAAATCAGAGCAGAGAGAAACTATTCAGCTTGTTATCAACGCTCAGTTTAAAAACCTGCATCTGTGATGGTACAGGGATGCATTGGGCACCCATCAATGTCTTTTTCAGGGAAGGCCGTGCATATTCCAGCAATACAATTACAGTTGTATTACAAGTACAACAGTGTGGCTTCAATAGACGGTTAGAAGAGCCTTGCTCCTGCAGTGATCTTCCTGAAGTTGGAATCTTTCACCAGCTGAAAACATCTGGAACATCATAAAATGAAAAATAACAGAGAAAAGACCCAAGACTATTGAGCAGATAGAACCCATATCAGACAAGAATGGGACACCATTCCTCTCCCAAAGGTTCAGCTGATCCCCTCAGTTCCCAGATGTTTATAAACAGCTGTTAAAAGAAACAGGGATGCTACACACTGGTAATTGTGACACTGAGACATGCTGCTGGCACCAATTTCAAAATTATCTTATTTATTTATGTGCATTTTCTGAATTTGAACATTTTATATGCAATGCCTTTAATGCAAATTAATGAGATTTAAGTCATATTGTGTGGATCAACAGACACCCTACAACTGAAAAAAATAAACTGTCACATCTTGCTTTAGAAAAGAAAAAACAATCCAAAAATAAAACCATTAAAACATTAATGGTGAAGTTTCTATATTTGGAGTCTCAAATCGAACGGTGACCTTACAGTGGCTACATCTAAGTTTTATTTTTATATACACTCTCTGAGCCAAACAGAGTTTGATACCACGAAAGCGACAAAATCTATTTTCCAGAATGTCACATAGTTCTTTTAAGGACTTTTTGGGGATTAAAAAATACTTCATAAATTGTTAATGTTCAGTCAGTCCTCTGTGATTTTACCTTAGGATCTGCCTTCTCTGTGTTCATGAACACCAGCCTGGCGTTGATCTCTTCCAAGCTGATGAGGCAGCGATGGCGGATGTAGTGCAGGAAAGAGACGGCTTCCACATATTCCTGAATCCCTGATGAATTAAAGTACATTAAAATGGATCAGAGTAAAACAATGGCATATTCACTTGATCATTTCACTGTGCTTGCTAAAACTGAATGTGACAGTGGCTGGGGCATTTGTTTGCAATTCACTAAAATGACCATGTATCAAATGAGCGTAGCAAGCAGAGCGTGCAGCATCAACATGAAATCTGCACAGTACAGATCACAGATGGAGATAATGATTCAAATAAAACCTGTTTCCTGTCTCTATCTTTTGATAGAACAACAGTGGGTGTTTTTTTTGGTGGGCTAAGATGACCCCTCATTTGTTTTCTGCCCCTGGGTAAACAACAATCCAATAATCACAGGACGGAAGACTTTGTGTCTGAAGTTTACTTTTGGAGCGGCAGTTGAACTTCAAAGAGCCTGCTATCTCTCCGCACTGACCGCAATGCGCTGCACGGAGCCAGCAAGAATACTTTATCTTGACTGTACTCTGAATAGCTTTCACCACTCTGATTATGATTTCAGTCCAGTCACACCAGCGTGTACAGGCAGTGGGCCGAACGACTACACAACACTAATGTGCACGGAAAATATGAAAACTATCAATCGCAGCTACTTCGTTATTTGGTTTTGTAAAATAAATGCATTAAATATATCGATGATCATCTATATTATGTCTTAATGACTTCATTTAACATTTTGTTTATTATGAATAATTATAGAAAAATCATTGATTTTTTTTCTATTAGTTTCTTAGTAGCTGACAAATTTCACCTGCTGAGACAACAGCAAAATCTGATACTGAGAACTTCAATTTGATAATTACCTAATAACTCTACTTACCAACATAGTTAAACATTTGTGTCTTTAAACAAAAGACGTATCAGAACCATATCGCAGCATTAATTCTCAAAGTTGTATGGGTTACATGGAAACATTATGTCAACAATTTGCATTTGATTAACTGGACTGATCTGAACAAGCTGGAGCAGAAAAGTTAAAAGTTAACCAAGTATTGCAAAAGCAACATAAAATAGCATCTTAAGGAAAAAGAGAAATAATTGGAAATAATGAAATGACATGAATTACCAATTTATTATCAAAAGAAATTTGAAAAAGAAAAATTAATTCTTATCTAATCATAATAAACTGTTAACAGTTACAACAAAGTATCCAGTGGTAAAAAAACAAAACAAAATATTTTTATTCTTTGGCTCTTAACCCGGAGCGAGAGCTTGGGTATTTAGGCTGCTATATTATTGCTTGTATTTTTTGTAATTCCTTGAATGCGCTTGTGTATGTGTGTGTGCGTGTGTGTTAGTGTTAATTCTTTAACCCTTTGTTTCATGTACAACATGTTGGTCATCTTTGTTGTTTTTATGAATAAATTTGGATTGAAAACATTTTTTCTTTTTTTTGCTAACAGCATAGTTAGCATTGAAACATTGTTACTTAAAATTGTGGATTAACAGTTTAAGTGAAACTGAGTGGTTTGTAAGTGTAGTCGCAACTTTAAATGGAGGATTAACTATTAATAGTTACAAACAAAAACTATTAAACTGAAACATGTTTACTTGGAGTACATAATTTTATAGTACTGTGAAAGAGTCTTTAGCCACTTTTCATTTCTTTAAATTGTTTTTCTCCAGGCTTCCAAATGTCTTTAAAACCTTAAAAGACCTTTGGAAGCCTGGAGTAGCCATTGGCTACTTTTTCACTTATATACATAACATAATTTCCTTAGGGATTAATAAAGTATTCTGATTTTCATTCCAGTGCTTGGACCTGATCATTTTCAGAGGAATGTTTTTTGATTGTTAAACCACTTAATGCTGACATATGAATCATTCGTAAATAAAAAAAGAAAAAGCACCTAACTCAATTTTTCCAAGCAAAGTATAAAGAAATGAGGAGCGGCTAAAGGCTTTTGAAAAATACTGTATTTTAGGCTTCGGTCCTCCCAGTGTTTATTTGGCAACTGTTTTCGACTCTTTAAAAAACAAAAAAAACAAAAAACAAACTGCTTACCAGCTAAACACTGCCAGTGGATCCACTTTCACAGAGGGAACACCACAGTCCAGGGCAGTTTAAATAAGGCTTTGAGGCAGGCAGGCAGAGCCCAGTTCCTGCATTTACTGTCAGGAGTTGTTTATGTCTTTACTGAAGCAGAAGTTACCTTTGGTCAACGAGGCTCGCAGAAACCTTACAGAACATCGTGTCTAAACAGTGACTAAGAGCTAAAAAAGTGGAAATTTGAGAGATTTTACTGGCATGGTGGTAGGAAAAGTTGAGAGGCGAGGGTGCGAATATAGCTCGGCAGGATCAGATCTTGAGTAATGCGCAAACAGTACCGTTGCGGTTTGGCGCACATTCATGTACTGAGAATACTGAGGATTTTTGGACTGAGCTAATGTTTGACCACAGAGCGGTTCACTGAATTGCAGGTGAGCCACGTGAAAAGTTCCACATGTTAATGTACGCAGCTAGCAGGGTAAAAAAATAACAACAACAAAAAAAAGCGTACCCAAGTGCCACGCTGCTCTGTTATCAGTGGCAATTATGGTCAGATTTAGCCCACAATATCTTTGATGGTCATTATATAAAAAAAACAGACCCATTACACATGCCTGGAGACTTCTCCTCCAGCCAAGATTATCTGGAGGGCCCGTGCATCGAGCCCAGCCTCAATCTAATAAAGACGATGAAAATGGGGAAAAAAATAAAAGGGCTAATTGGTGGGAACTGCCATTGGTCACGTTGCGAAGGATGCAGCAGTGATTCCTGTGTGACCGCAATCTAAAAATGACTTCCCCAGCTGCTAGATAACAGCTCCCACTCGCTGCCAGTCATGTTTTTCTCCTTCGCTGCAGACATTATGGCTACAGTAACAAAAAGTGGTGCTTATGCTAGTTTGAAAACAACTTTATCAGAAGGCGTGACCATCACATCCAGGCCTGCATCAAGGTCATGCTTTAACACTATCACTGACTTTACAATATGTCTATTGAAGATAAAAGAAAATCATTTAAGTACAAATCATAAAAAAGAAATTATTAATTACATCAACGGATAAAGAAAAAAAATGTAGTTTCCTATCTCACCTTAACTCTAGATTTCGACATTTCTTTGTCTACTTCTTATTTTGGGTGAGTGACACTATCGTCACTCTAAGGCAGCTGAGTGAACCAATCAGAAGTAGACTTTCTATCAGAGCTGCATTATACAATGCAAGCTAGTTGTGCTAACTTTCTATTGACTATACTCAATGGCTTTGAATGACCTTTTAGGGCCTTCCACACTATTATTCAGTGTTGGGGAGTAACGGAATACATGTACCGCCGTTACGTATTTAAAATACAACATATGAGTAACTGTATTCCGTTACAGTTACCGATTAAAAAGGGGGTATTCAGAATACAGTTACTTTGTTGAAATAAATGGATTACACTGCGGTACTTTCCTGTTTCATTTTGTCGCGGGTCAGGACTGTTTGGGTTTTGTTTGACAGCTACGTTCTTTTGTTCCAGGCGGCAGCGTTATGGTTGCCATGGTTACAGGGCGACGCTCTCTCTCTCTCTCTGCGACTGTGTGTTTCCTGGGTGAGAGAGCGCCTTTTCGTTGTTGTTGTTGTTGTTGTGCTAAGCTAACAGGCAGAATGCTACAAGCATAGCTCTAAAGAATTGTAGCATCATGGGCAGTGTAGTCCGTGTTGCAGGGAGAATGCACTGCCATACACGTTATGGGTCTGTGAGCGCGAGGAGGGAGAAAAAGGGGAGTGGAAAGGTACGAGTTGTCATCGAGGAAAAACGGGAGCTGGAAGCATGTAAATATAATAATAACCACTGCAGCCAAGAAGAGAGCCTGACGAGCCCAGTTGTAAGTAAGCTATTAAGACTCGACTGTACACCGTGTTCGTGTTTTCCTCCGAAAACAATAAGTTCCGTTGGAGCAGTCTTTCAACGCCTCTCTCTGTCAAGAAAAGTTGACCCACACAACAAAGTAAAGCTATTTTTCGGCTACGAGCCGACAGGGACCCCGCCGTATTAGTCAGAGGTCCCTTTACTACAGTTCGGAGTCGCGGACCTTCAGTAATAGTAATAAATCACACAGCAATAGTACATTCACGTTGTTGTAAAAAGCACGATAATATATTAAGTAATCAGAATTATTCAGTTATTATTATTATTCAAAAGTATTCAGAATACGTTACTCTCATTGAGTAACGTAACGGAATACGTTACAGAATACATTTTGGGGCATGTATTCTGTATTCTGTAATGGAATACATTTTAAAAGTAACCTTCCCAACACTGTACTATTATTATATTAAAGGTATATTTATTAGAACCCTTAATGTACTTCATAAAGATTAAAACAGCAAAATACTTACTGCTTAATAATAAGAAGGAGATTCAACGAATGTGAGCTATCATTTTTGCAAACACCTCTAGTGGAATCTACATCAGATATGATCTAACTGAGTCACACACAAAGGGCCACGTGCCTTGTATCCCATGGGACCGTAATCTAATAAATCCACTTGGGTGTGGCAGGAGAATTTAAACAGCCGATTAACCATTTTAGAGTGAAAAAACACCACTTTCAAAGAATTCAGTTTCTTCCAGAATAAATATGTGCTTTATATATAAACGAAAAGAGGTAAATGACCACTCACCTGGTGTGAAGGCTCTGTGAAACTGATAAATATCCTCTCCTTTCAACTCCTCAGCAATCTGCCCAATCTTCTGCCTGACTCCATCCAGCTTTATGTCTGCCTCGTTCAGGACATCCTCTGCATCTGGTACACTTTACACACAGAAAAAAATGTTAAAAGGTACAAAAAACATATAAATATTTATTTTTGTTTTAGACTTACTTTGTTGCATGCCCACTACAACTAATGCCAATGTATTTATTGTTTTTACTTATCACTTTTAAAGATCATTTGCCATTTTAAGATGATTTTCCCCCTGTGAAGCTCATTAAAGTCCTATTACATTTTTAGCTGACGCTGTTCTGAGATCTTGATTGACATTGAATTATATGTTTTGTCAAGATATTTCCATATTATTCCAAAGCATATATTCACACATTACATCCCTCTCAAAACTATATCTGTACTGAATAGAGACAATGTAAATGATAGGTAGGTTATTTTCAAAGCTGCTGTTTACATCAATGATATAAAAAAAGACACTCTGTAGTGTCCAGACAGCAACTACAATCAGAAGCAGGCTCCAGTGAAAAAACTGATATACAGTTATGTCTAAAGGGTTTAGAACAATGATACATTTTTTGTAATTTTGCCTCTGTATACTAACACAGAAGACTAAACAAAACAATCAATATGTGATTGAAGACTTTCAGGGTTAATTCAAGGGGTTTAACCAAAGTTTTGCAGAAAATGTGAGTAACTACAGATACTTCTGTCCTGAGCCACCCCTCACTTCCTCATATTTTGCTTCAAATGAGCCACACTTGTCATTTTTTTAAACTGGTCCTGAGCAATAGTTTTCCTGAATGTTTCTCTTTTGACATTGGCTGCTGTGCATGTCATTTATTTGTGGCTCATCAGAAATGGCCACAGCAGAAGAGTGACTGTCGATAATCATCCACTTTAGTTGTCTTTTGTGGGCTAGTTAGTATGTTTTGTCTTTAATAATATATCAGATTGTTTATCTGGCTTTATCTCTGACAGGTTTATTTTGTTTTCTTTTTTAGCCTAATGATGCCTAATGATCTCTTTTTGCTTTGGTGTTTAAAATTAAAGTGGAAAACTATAAAATCCTAATTTCAACATGTTGAATGAACTTCAGATATCATGTCTGCTGTATTTATCATGAAATAACCTAGGAAGAGGCCTCACCTGAAACTGCCTCAGTCAGTACAATTACTGGGCCTTTTGAGAATGGGAAACTGTGTATAAAAGTGGCTGTAACTCCTACACAATTAATGCAATATTTTTGTTAAACCCCTTGAATTAAAGCTGAAAGTCTGACCTTTAATCACATCATGATCATTGTTTTAAAAATCCACTGTGCTGGTGCACAGAGGCACAAGTAGTTATCCCAAAAACTTATAGACCTAACTGTACTAATCTATACGGTGCATATTATTGTTAAGAACACCTACGTGGTCACTCTGTGCAGAAGAAATATGGTTCTCTTGCTTTCAATTGTGACGTCGCGACTAATCTTAACAAGACGCTCATATTTGTCGTGTTTGGTGTCGAGCTCCTGTTGGAAAACTTGAAATACACAGAGAAATGTTTCAGTGCAGGCAATACAACATTAAAACCATTTGGGTGCAAAGTGCAGTGAGAATACTGAGGATGCTGTTACCTTTGAAGGCAGCCATGACAGACGAGGAGGGGTTGGCACTCATTTCGTGCTCCTGCGCTGCATCTGCATTTCTCCGTGAACAACCCTCACCTGACAGTAGAGATGATGTCATAGTCTTTAAATAATAACTGCCTCTATCTGCCTCTCAGTCACACAAATAAAATACACTGAAAAAAATGAAATTGGGTGGTTGTTATATGTACAAGATTCAAACTTGTAATTGGAACTAAATTATTTCATGTTCCTATGGTGAACGTAATTAAATCATGTAGCATCTGCATGAAATTCAACAACTTAATTTGTTCTTGTTGAGATGACATGATCATGACATACAATCTAGTAAGAGTGGTTAGTTGCCTGGACTCACGAAATTCACAAGATCACATTAGATGCCAAACTGCAGGAAAATCGTTGGAGTTTTAAGAGGCAGACAACTGCACCCACACGTGGTGTGGGTGCAGTTGTTTTATCGCTATTTATTGTGGTTTAACCTGTCAAGGACAAAAATGTACAGAAAAGTCTGCATCAAACCTTGTAATCAAAGCTTTCCTAGTTTTCTTTCCTAGCCTGGATTGACAGCTTGGTGGTGTGATGGTGAGTGCTGTTGTCTCACAGCAAGAAGGGCCTGGGTTCAAATCCACAATCTGTCTGGTTTGCAGTACGTAATTAGAGTTAGGTTAATTGGCTATTCTAAATTACCCATGAATCTAAGTGCAAATGGTTGTTTGTCTCTATGAAATCATCAATCCCATATTGGTTCATTAAGCAAGACTAGCAGTAATTGCCCTGATTAACAAAGTAGTTGTTCAAACAACAAGATTTCATTGTGTTTTCCTGAAGTTTTTAACTTGTGTAGAATGAATTAAAACAAATTTCACTTTACATACTTCAATATGTAAAGTGACATAAGTCAATGTAAGTATACTACGTTGATCCAACGTAATCTGATTACATTAAACCACCAAATGCCAAATGTGTTGGTTTGACATGGTCAAAAAATGGGTTATTGTACTTAGTTAAATCACGTGGAAAAGGTGCCATGATTAAACTGTGTTCCTCCAACAACAGATTTTTTGGAGTGTAGGACAGAAAATTTCTTGTATGTACAAACAAATGACAACGACAGTGGCTGCATGGTGAGATTTTTCCCATTCAGCAGCCAATGGCAACTTGTAGTGACCAAATGGCTGCTAAGAGCTTGAGTGCGTGGGTATACAGATTGCGTGTAATTGCCAACCTGACCCCATTCAATCGGAGACTGATAGAAACATTTATTGCAGGTTTTAGTGACAGTGTTGGCACGCATTAGAATCTCATTTTTTGCAGCAAAAAAATATTGAACGTGAGATAACTTTATTTAAAATTGTGCATACTTTGCAGTTGAAAAAAGACAAATGCGATACTTGGCTTAATGCAAAAGGTTAAAAAAAAGATAATAATATTGTATCGTCAATGAAGTATTATGATAAAATCCTATCGTAGGGTGACTCGTGATTCGCACTAGTATGTGCTTTAGGCATTTTAAGGGAACACGGGATTAGCACTGTTTACGTCTGTTACGACCGAAATGATTTCGTTAACCTGACTTAGGCAGAGTAGGTTAAAACGTTATCATGTATTAGTCCTACTGTTATTTTAGGCTTGCTGGGTAATTACAAAACTCATAAAACTAAACTTGTTATTTTGAAATGATGGACTTACCTTCTCGTTTATTCATAGCTTCGGTGTTGTAGTGCACAGTTTTAAGGGGTGTATTTCGAGAGTTTTAGCCACTAACTAACGCCAGTACCAGTCAAACGTAAAGGCTGAGTACTATTACGATCAAAAAACAAAATAGTTCCGCTTTAATCCGAAAAAATTATCTTCTCTGAGCGATGGAAAACAAAATTAGTAGAGCCTACAAATATTTTAACGCGAATAAAACGGTGTTTCCTTGGTTTTAATAACAGGCGTTGGTGCGGACCTCAGTCCATCGCGGGGCTTTTGCGCTGTTTACACGCGTAGCAGGAAATTCAAAGAGATGCATCACGGGATACGTAGTTAAATGTCAGCATCAGGAGTTAGTTTTATTACAATGTTTTCCTTATTACTAATTTTCAAATAATTAGAATCTGCTTTTAGAAATTTGGCGTAAATATATAACAATTGCATTTATAATAATAACACAATTTCAATAACAACAATACAAACATATAACAGCTATATTTATAATAATTACATAATAATCGCTTTTATGACGTTATAACTATTAAGTAAGTTCTTGAAGATACCATGTATACTAATTAGATATTCCCATACCAAACCAAAAAGAAAGATGTGCCACACAGAACTTGTGCAGCCCAGACAATTTCTCTTTCCAGTCAAAATTCAAACGTAGAAATTCTCCAGACTGCCACCCTAAAATAACCAGTGTCTTAGATATTCCATCGAATATCTAAGACAACCTTTGGCGAATTACTCGTCTTTTCAACAAAACGTTCCACCTTGACTTCTTCCACAGATTGAAATGTCTTTACTGAAAGTCCTGCAGATGTGATTTGCGATTGCTTTCTGTTAACCATCTGTGCATCTTTTTGAATATTGGCCACTGTTGTGTGATGCTTACTGCATACGTTTGTTTTCATTCACTTTTCATGATTATTTTTAGGTCTCAATTTAAAATTGGGCGTCTCCCTGTGGTCATTTAACATCTCCGAGAAGTTGTTTTGTGCATCATATTTTTTTTCTTCTTGTTTTTATGTCATTGTCATTTTTTTTGTAGTTTTTTCCCCTTTTTGTAGTAACACCTTTCATCTTTTTACAACCACTCTCTTGGAATAAATGTACATATCATCACGTTTGGATTTACTATCTAATTTTGAGTGACAATTGGGGTATTTTCTATGTGTCATTGTTTTAACTTTGTATCTCTTTAAGTGTACTTTGTGTCTCATTTTAGTAATTTTACATCTTTGTATTGACATTTGGTCCCTTTACCAGCATCTTACATCTCTTTGGTGTGTCATTCTGGATGATTGTTTTGTGTATATTATATTTGTGGATAAAACAAGACCAGGACCCAGATGAAAAAACAAAACAATTTAACTTACCGTTGTGATGAATGAATGACAGGTGTTTGTCATAAAATATTTATATGAGTACCTCCATGCTCAATAAAATTTAAAATGTTATCCAATATGGCTTCCAGTAAGTGATTTAAGTCACCGGTCTGTCATAATCCTAAGTTTCATAAACTGCACGCCACCCAACTTATCTGTCTATCATAACAGCAGCAAGCTCTTTAACTTTTTGTTTGTGCGAAAGGAATTTCACCTATGCGAGCCAGGAATGAGAGCACAACACAGTGCTGCTGACTGGAGATGCCTTCAGGTGCTCCCTTCAAGCTCCTACAAACTGATTTGTGCCAAAAACTGGTTTCCGATTCTTCTGTTTTTATTATGTCTTTTTTCTCATAAATAGACTATAGTCAACAGGAGCCACGAAGGGGTTATATATAAAACAAAGAAACGACTTGTTCTGCAAAAAATCTTTATGACTCCGTCTTATTGCATCAACATCATGATTATAATCCAGTCCCTTTTGGCCAATTAAAATATCTTTATAGAAGTGTGATGTTAGTTCTTGACATTTTAATTTTAACGACACATTTGACTTGCAAGTGGGTAGCTTCTGTTTCACTAGCATCACAAGGTGACAGGGCTCAAAACGATTTGCTATCATTCATAAGTGGTATGTTTAGCAGATGTAAATACCTCCAATTATGTTTTTATTTGTATTATTTTGGGGGGACAAATACCAGAAATCACTTTTCGGCACGACACAGGTTTTTAGATGTTTCTTTTGCTTAATATAGAATAATTACAACAGCACAACCACACGCAGGTAGACAAATACTCATCAGAATATCTGGTTTCTTACTTTATAATTTAGGCTATATGATACTATTGCTTCGATAGGAAATGCGCACAAAACGAGTCAGCGATGCTTGAAGCAACACTTGCCATATGGCTATATCTCTTTTGCTTGTCCTTTCCACAAATCTGTAAGCGGTTTGTGTCAAATTTAAATGACAGCGCTACCTTTAATTTGCCATTACACAGTATTGCAGTGTTACAGTAATGGTGAAAGTCAGAAAGAAAGCAACATTGGATTTATAACCTATTATACTGGATTGGGTACTCAAAGTATATAAGTATAATCATGCATTTATGCCCTTTCAGTCTGTTGCACATTTTGTTCATACTTATTACTGCATGGTTGGTGGAGCTAATTTTCTGCACTGTTAGAGAACATGAATATATTGCATAATTGAAACAGTTAGGGTAACATATGTACATCACTTTTTACCGACTGACCAGAGGCGCATGCCCACCCCCGACAAGACTTGAACATGAACTTTCACGTGTCGCAAACACGCCTTTTTTCACCGCCAACTGTCTGTCCGACCGCACCTGAAAGCAGCACGAGAGAGGCGGTGCCTTTGTGCTGACGTCAGAGCGGGCCGGTCCTCGAGCTGGGCTGGCTGAGCACACTCTGAGCGGCGACATCCATTACCCCGGGAAGGAGAGCTAGCTTGCAAAAATGCCTCCCAAAGACCTCGACCCACCCCTAAAAGCTGGTCCATGGGCGCACGTTGTCGTGTTATTCCGCTGACACACGAGGAAGAAAAGGACATGAGTGCGATAAAATGGCAGGGTTTTGAATGTTTGATTCCTCTGGGTATCAGCGTGGCGTCGGCGGCGGGTCGTTTCCAAAGTTGTCGATTAGCAGAGCGCGTGAAGGATCGGTATTAAAGGAGCAGTACGCCTCCTGTATCCTCAAAACATGGAGAAGCCGCAGAGCGAGCTGGACCGAGACCGACAGTACTGTGAACTTTGCGGGAGGTTTGATAACCTTCTTAAGTGCGGTAGATGCCGCAGCTCCTTCTACTGCAGCAAGGAGCACCAGAAGCAGGACTGGAAGAAACACAAGCTCATTTGTAAAGAGGCGGACAAGCCGCAGCCGCCCGCACAGAAGCCCGAGCAGGCACCGCCGCCCGGGGACGACGAGGCGCCTGAGAAATGTCGAGAAGAGCAAAGCTCCGAGCAAGCAGACATTGCAAACACAAAAGCACTGAGAATTGAGGTGAGAGCTGGACATGATATGTCCGACAGCACCGTCACACCTAACGGACAGAGCAGCTTATCCCCGCAGAAACTTGCCATGGAGTGCATAGTGCCGTGCATGAATAAGCACGGCATCTGTGTGGTGGACGGCTTTGTAGGAGCAGAGATCGGGCTGGGCATTCTTGAAAATGTCAAGGCCCTGTACGAAACTGGCAAGTTCACAGACGGTCAACTGGTGAGTCAAAAGAGCGACTCCACTAAAGACATCCGAGGGGATAAAATCACGTGGATCGATGGCAAGGAGCCCCGCTGCGAGAAGATCCAATTTCTAATGAATCGCATGGACGACCTGATCAGACATTGTAATGGCAAACTGGGAAACTATGCGATAAATGGAAGAACAAAGGTAAGTACGAAGCACACGCGCATACTGCGCATCTACTGCATTCATCCTCCAGGAGCCAGAGGCTTGCTGGTGCGACACCTGCCACACACACTACAAGGTCAGGGAAGCAGCAATACTCTGCGTGGGGATGAAATCAAAAGTACCGCAGGTTTTTAACAGGGGTGCATCATTCTGCAGAAGCTTTTTTTCTCCCACTTTTGTCGTTAAAGCGCTATTAGGTGTAACAGATCAACCTTGTTTGCTAATTAGATTCGACTTTGCGGGTAAGAGGCCGGTGAGCCCTCTTCTGGCTTTGCTTTGAGTCAGAAAGGTGATTGCTGGTGCTGCTCACATGTTAATGGTTTTGTTTTGGACGCACGAAGAGTGTGCACAGACAGCGCACGTGTTCGGTCGCCATGGCAATAGAAAGACACCCTCAAATCATTGCTCTAAATAAACGCAATACCTCAACCAATAAGAAAGATTAAATTTGGATAGAGCACGTGTCTGCAGCATCTTTGAATCAAATGAAATCCAGCTGAAATCTAATGAAAGCAAAGCACGAGGCACATTGTTCTAGCAAGCAGCTGCAAGCATATGTCATGCTGGACTGTTTATTCTAGCCTAAAATGATAAAAAAAAAAAAAAAAAAGTATATTGATCCTAGTTCAGATGTGTAAATAGTTTAGCTTTCTGATGCCTACAGAATATATTCCTAAATCCATATTATCCATAGATTACTGCTCAAGTCCAGTCCTCACCTCTACAGGCTGCACTCCCTCCATTAAGTGTGTATTGTTCATATTTTGAATGACTATTGGTTTTTAGATGTGTTTCGTAGGTGTGTAATTATGTTTGGTGCTCTATTTAAAATAAACGTGATGGGGAAAGCATCAGATATAGAAAGCAGAGTTTCCAAATTAAAGATCAGATTTCGCTGAAAGCACCTTAGTAAGCAGTGAATAGCAGAGCTATATGTTCTAACAGACTGCATTAGTTTCAGGACGGTCATTCTGACCAGTGACACGACTAACACCGTTAACACATGCTGCCACATGCACAAACAATGGAGGCAGTCCAGCTTATCAGAATGTATATATTGTATTCATATGTTTGTACTTTAGCTTTTATTTTTGGTAAAATGTGAGTGATGTGAAGAAGCTGCAACCATGTGGCAGCTTTAGTGGTGACAGGTTGTGGTGATAAGTTCAGCGTCACACAACATATTTGGTTAGGCAGCATTCCTATACTGAGAAGAAAACCTGCGTGTTACAGGGGCGAAAGGAAGCTGTGGGTAGCTTCTGTTTCACTAAAATGTGTTTTCTAAGAACTTGTTTTTAATTGTCGGATGTCCTCGTTTTTTCAGGCTGAGCAGCTAGAGTTCAGAAGCTCTCCCGGCTCCTGGTTTGTTTTTTCCTAACTGTTAGTGCTGTCTAGTGGATAACGATGGTTGCGTGTGACCTGCGACTCTTGACAGATCTGGTCACCATGGCCTTATAGCATGAGACTGCCTCAGGAGAGGATGAGGTGCTTTCAGGCTTTCTCCTCTTCCTCCTCCTCTCCTGAGTGAAATTCTTTGAAGGCTATAGTCACTATTAACTAGAAGTTTAGCAACATCACTTTGAATCTGGCTAGAACCTAAACACACTAAAGCAACGGGCCTTTTATTATAATATTAGAGAAATAAATCAACTTTGTAGTCACACACCTCTCACACAGTTGATGGAGCCATCACAAATATCTGCTCTGTTGGCTGAGAATAAATAAAAGCTGCTGGACTGTGAAACAATTTTTTTTTTAATGATTTTAGTTAATATTATAATTGTTTAATATAATTATTTATTAACCTAACATCAAGCTGTTTGAGATTAAATCAGTTTTTCAGAGCGATTTCTTTAGTTTTTAAATTGAATTCAAAATGAAAAGAAAAAATAAATCAGTGAATAAGAGGTGAGTGGGATACGTGACCTAGGTTTATGGCTAAACTGACAGGTATTTTTGACCACAAAGTCTTTTTCGCAAGGGTTAGGGTTTTCTACCTACACCACAGGAAGCTTGCTGCTGCTGGTGGAGGCTGTGCGGCAGTGGGCTCGTACACTTTTGGAGACCTGCGCAGCAGCCGTGAAGTGAATAACGAGGAGCTTAAGCTCACAGCTTTACTTTCTCCAGATAAATCACTAACACTTTGAAACTGGTTCAAAGCATTGCGCACTAAACCAGTAGGTATTTTTTTACTAAAATATAAATATGATATAACATAAACTTTCTGGTCATTTGGGAAAATGTAGGGGTTTTTTTTTTTTTTTGTATTGCTTTGTCCAAATCGTGTGTAGATTAAACATGATTTAACTGCAGAGTTAACAAACACCATATATTGGAATCAGCACATTTTTAGAATAGTTTAATAATAAGTAAACATTATGGCCTTTAAAAAGGTCAGATTTCTTACAGAAGTGTTATTAAAATCTGGTACATTGGGGGGAAAAAATGGTTACAAAAGATTTAAGGTTTTATTAACAGTTATTGCATCTATGGTTGAGCCATATTACACCGTTTACGGTAATACTGGTACAATGTAAGGCAACGATAAGAAAATAAAATAGACCCTGTGCACGAGAAAATGCTAACTTCCTGGTTTGAGACCGGATGTGGGGTTGTACATTTCCGGTAGCTTTACTTTGCGGTCAATCGCTACTGCGAAGATATCCTCCAAAATCATGTCCAAAACTCGAAAATGGAAAGATCGCGTTAAGTTACAAAGAGCAGAAGGTGGGAACACTCACCACTGTTGTGTCATAAAAAATCTAATGATCAACTTTGACATTTAAAGAGTTTAGATCGATCAGTTGTTTACATCACTCAACACAAGCAGAACTGCATTACTGCAGCAGAAGACACATCGTCCACATTCAGAAGCACATCTCTGTATAGTGACTGGTCTTATGATTTAAACAGGCAAATGTTCAGCATTCAAACTACAGGTGAAGAATAGTCCAACCAGATGTTTCCCCTTTATGTCGATATCAGCTAGTCAAGTACACACCTACACAGCATGTCAACAAACCGTGAAAAAAGCCACACAAAAAATGAATGATTGCTGGTAAGGGTTTCTATACATTAGTATTTACGAAGGGTATGTTGTGACTTACCTTCAAAATTACTGTGGTCCCTCGCTAATAACGCGGTTCACCTTTCACCTTGCTGTTTCGCAGATTTTTTTAGTGCAAGTTTGCATGTTGTTTGTTTTTTTTTACGTCACATTGTGTCCTGCGTCCTGATCGCTGCAGACGATCTCCTCCGTGACGTCTCTCCTGTACAGTACAGAATCGCTGCATCGATCGCTAGCAGTGTGACTCTGAAGTGCAGTACTGTATGTCCACGATGTCCACAAAACGTTTTGCACCGTCAAAAAATAAAATTGGCTACTTGATTTCACCTATCGCTAGTTATTTTTAGAACATAACACCCGCGATAAATGAGGGACAGCTGAGAAATATAACATTTAAATCCCTTTTCTCTTTTGCCCTGAGGCGCGGGGGGAAAATATCGACAAGTCGATGAACATCATTTCAAGGTTCAAGGTTCTTTATTATTTGTCACATGCATAGTTATACAAGTATAACACACAGTGAAATGTAGCCTGACATGCTCCTCGACATGTGCAAAAATTGGGGGGGGGGGGTGTTGTTATATATATACATTGGGAAGATGGCCCCAACTGACCGAGTGCTCAGTGAATACCTCAGGCAGCAGAAACCCAAGAATGAGGAGGGAGACGAGGAACCATCATGGAAGGACAGGCCCCTGCACGGTATGTACCACCGGCAGATAGAGGAGGTGGCTGATATCCAGAAATCCTACCAGTGGCTGGACAAAGCTGGACTGAAAGACAGCACAGAGGCACTAATCATGGCAGCACAAGAACAAGCTCTGAGTACAAGATCCATAGAGGCTGGGGTCTATCACACCAGGCAAGACCCCAGGTGCAGGCTGTGTAAAGATGCCCCAGAGACTATCCAGCACATAACAGCAGGGTGCAAGATGCTAGCAGGCAAGGCATACATGGAACGCCATAACCAAGTGGCCGGCATAGTGTACAGGAACATCTGTGCCGAGTATAACCTAGAAGTCCCGAGGTCAAAATGGGAGATGCCCCCAAGGGTGGTGGAGAATGACCGAGCTAAGATCCTGTGGGACTTCCAGATACAGACGGACAAAATGGTGGTGGGTAACCAACCGGACATAGTGGTGGTAGACAAACAGAAGAAGACGGCCGTAGTGATCGATGTAGCGGTTCCCAATGACAGCAATATCAGGAAGAAGGAACACGAGAAGCTGGAGAAATACCAAGGGCTCAGAGAAGAGCTCGAGAGGATGTGGAGGGTGAAGGTAACGGTGGTCCCCGTGGTAATCGGAGCACTAGGTGCGGTGACTCCCAAGCTAGGCGAGTGGCTCCAGCAGATCCCGGGAAAAACATCGGAGATCTCTGTCCAGAAGAGCGCAGTCCTGGGAACAGCTAAGATACTGCGCAGGACCCTCAAGCTCCCAGGCCTCTGGTAGAGGACCCGAGCTTGAAGGATAAACCGCCCGCAGGGGCGTGCTGGGTGTTTTTTTTTATATATAGTATATACACTGGGTGAATGTGCAGTAGTAGCAGCAAGCAGGTGAATTCTGTACATTAATATGAATAGATATCTGACTATTTTACAGGATAGACAATATAAACATATTTAAAATTAAAGGAATTGAAATGTACATTGTTCCTTGGTTTAGTGTCTGGAAGAGTCCTGTCTCAGTCAATTATAGATGATGTGAGAGGGCGGGTGTGTGTGTTTAGGGCACGGATGGCTTGGGGATAGAAGCATTTACAGATATATTGGGTAAATGCCCAAGACATCTATAGAAATGTAAATCGCCGCTTGATTCATTCATTTGCTAAACTTGTTTTGGACCGTAAACAGGGCGTGAATAGGACACCGGAAACAAAGCTCCCCACAGGAGTTTCCGCACCGGAAGTAGCATATGCTAGCGTGCACAAAGTCAATTGCGATAGAATATGGGTAAAACGCGCATGCGCAGTTCCTTTGTTTTCATACGCACATGGCCAAAAAAGCATGGCGGCAACGGAGAATGAGAAGGGGGAAAGCGGATCGTTGAGTGAAACGGATGAACCAGAATTGGTTTGTAAAAATGGTGCCACTTCAGTGATGTGGAACTGGTTTGGTGTTTGTCCGTCAGATACCCACCAAAGCACTTTTTTTGTAGAACATGCAAGCGGGCCGTATTTGTCGGACTAAGGTGCTCGTAAATCTGGGAGTGATCTGGGTCCAAAACTCCGTCCGCTACAGGTCCCAAAGTCAACACTGAGAGTTAAAAACTGTCTAAATTCTTTCATCTTTAATAAAACGAACAGCATTGATGCTTTACCAGGTGTAACAATTAAGTTTAACATCCAGCCATCCATGAAAACAGAATTTATTGCATTTAACGGAGTTAGAAGTTAGCGGAGGTTAGCTCGCTAGTTACCTAAGCATGATATAGCATGTTCTGACTGAGAGATTTCTGAGCAAATTAAAACGTACAGCTCTGCTATCACCTCCAACATAAATGAAGACAGAAAACCAAACAGCAGTGACGTTTGTAGGGTTACTGAAGTTGGGCTAGCTGGTATATAATGATGTGATCGCTAGCGACACAGCTATGTTAGCATAACATAAACAGTGAAGCTGGAGGATGAACGCTAACTTTTTTCCACTCGATAAAAGGTAACATGAAGGTTCCTGATGGTTAGAGACAAATGCAATCTCATGGCAGGATGCTGTAAACGGACCAAACTTCAGTCAGGAGAACAACTGAGATAATCCACCCACAATAGGAGGTTAGTCATTAATATACTGCAACAACATGGGAATAGAGCAGCTGTGATAGAATACAGCATTAATGAATGAATGATACAGAAGTGGAGGAAGCAAGAAGAATGAGTTGAATAAAGTTTGATTTATCTGACTGCTTTGTTTCGCTTAATGTGCCTTATAATCCCGTGCACCTTATGGTCCGAAAAATACGTATTTGACGTTTTTATTTGGCACACTGCAGTTTAATGTTGCAAAGCACCTCTTTTTAACTTTAGTGGATATTATATTCCATTTCTACTGGAAATGCCTTTCGGTTAAACTGTCAGCAGGGAATTTGCATTTGCACTGTTAAATTTTTATATAGCTTTAATGCACATAAAAAACAGCTGCTTGTTTAAGTGAAAATAAATGGATGGGTTTTGTTGCGGTAGTAAAGTTGTGGAGTTGTATTTTGTCTTGCATTAACTATATCGTCTGTTATATCGTTTTCGCAAATTTTCAAATATATATCGTGATAAATATTTTTGGCCATATTGCCCTGCTCTAATTGGATCTAATGGTCTTTTTCTTTATGCCACTTAAATTAAATAATTTTTCCATCCAGTTAAACATTTAAAACAGAAAAATAAAAAAGTTTAAAATTCAGATTATATTTATACATTTCATCTTAGTAACTTGAAATTTCAGTTTTTCATCTAAAAAGTTTGAGTTACTAAGTTTAAATTTTGAGATAAGTTTGACTCCTACATGGCAAAATAAATAAAATTTAACAATTAAATGTCAGAAAACAGCCTTTCATAGCTCTTTGAGTTTTACAATAATTTCATTATTTGATATCCTGATCTGTAAACTTATTTTTATCTTTTTACTCTTTTGCATATAAAAACAAAGCTCCAACCTTCTGACAAGCTTTAAGCAGTTTTGAGGACTTCTTTGGTCTTTGACCTTGAGATATATTTGTCACATCTTTTTAGAGGGAAATAACAGACTATACCAGAACTGGAATTAGCGCTTAAAAATGATACACTAAGAGTTGTCCCTGATCTACATTTGTTACATCATGTTCTGTTATAACAGCCCTTGACATTTAAAGGATCTAGTGGTGAAACAGCCCACATTCGATTGAAGTCTGTGGCCTTTACTCGCTCCAGGTACTTGTTTTTATGTGCTGGCACAGCTCTAGTTGCCGTATGCTGTTATTTTTAGGTTGCTTCTCCTGTCCAGTCGGTCCCCCCTCCTCTCTCACCCTTGGCTGTTTCTTAGTAGGCCTAAATGTTTTGGAGAAAGCACATTATTTCAGGTTGTGCTGTTGATCCATGCAGCTGGCCACTCACTCACACTCTACTGAGAACTTGACTTCCTCGCCTACTGCCCTAGTTGCCTTGGCAAACACACGGCTGAACTGTGACCAGCAAATATCAGCATGACTTGCACAAATGGAAATGCTGCAAGTATCAATGGCTCAAAGGGATATGACACAATGTAAGCACAATTCGCATTGGGAGAGACAGAGGAAAAAGATTTTGCCCAAATAGTTATTAAATGGCATTGTTTCCATTTCCCCCGTTCACTTGATAACACTGTGGGAAGTTGCAGGCAGCGGGACATGTTTGTTTCTTTGCAGATCCAGCATGTTGGATGCTCTCTGATACCATTTAAACATTATCCGGAAACCTAAAGAAGTATTTAGTATTTATTTATTTATTGTCATTGTCAAGAACAATGAAATTGCGTTTGGGGCTTCCATACAACCCAAAAAAAGAAGAAAATAATAAATACCCCTTAAAACCCAAGTGTACATATTTAACCCAGTGTGACTCCAATGCAATAAGACAATCCTTAGCAATAATGTTCGTAGAAATTCAGACAAAGACCTGAGAAACATGACAAAATACAACAATGCAACCCATTCAATATTATTGTACTGTGAGATATGATATCAGATATGATATCTATTTAAGAAAGAGGGGGGGGGGGGCAGGAGGGGGAAGAGAATAAAGATATGATGCACCAATGCAGACCAGTTCATTGCTATTAAGAAGTTGGATATGGTTATTGTCCGTGAGAGGGGGGCAGAGAGTTCAGGAGCCTCACAGCCTGTGGATACAGGCTGTTGGCCAGTCTGGATGTTCTGGCCTGTATAGACCTGTACCTTCTCCCTGAGGGCAGCAGATGGAAAAGGTGGCGCGCAGGGTGATGTTGGTCCCGCAGGATACTGTGCACCCTCCTCAGACAGCGAGTGGGGAAGCTTGTAGCAGCAACATAATTGTCCTGTTACTGACTTATTTCACGCTACTGTTAGTCTGTCTTACATGATAAAAGAATAGCCAGCTAAGCTAAGGCTCCATTATAAACACCCTTACTGCTACTTTTCAAAGTTGACATTATTAAAGTTATGCCGATCACATGAAACATGATAGCCGTGTTAAGCATGCTGAAATATGACTCAGTACTGAATTTAAACACTGTACATACTGTAATGAGGTCCCACAGCAGCTTAAGTTTTCAAATATAATGCAGCCCAATACACACAAGGGAGATGTTGCTCCTGGTTTGTTTGTTTGTTTTTTTGGTCCTTTTTTTCATATCATAGGGCGCTGCAAGGCTGCACATATCCGGTTGTTCAGTCTGACGTCACTAGCCGTGTCTGGGTCTAAACTCCGCTGCAGGTCCATATATCAAACGATCACTGTGGCATTACTGAGAGTTGAAAAACTGTCTAAAGTCTTTCATCTTTAATAAAATGATCAGCGTTCTGCTCTACCAGGTGTAACAATTGAGTTTAACATCCAGGCATCCATGAAAACGGAATTTATGACATTTAACGGAGTTAGAAGTTAGCAGGGAGTTAGCTCGCTAGCTTCTATCTAAATACATTATAGCATGTCCTGACTGCAGGGTTTTGGAAACAAATTAAAACGTACAGCTCTGTTATCACTTCCAGCATAAATGAAGACAGAAAACTAAACAGCAGTGACGTTTGTAGGGTTACTGAAGTTGAGCTACCTGCTATATAATGATGTGCTACGTGACCGCTAGCGACACAGCTATGTTAGCATAATATAAACAAGCTAACTTTTTTTTCCACTCGATAAAAGTTAACGTGAGTGTTTTCGGTGGTCAGGAACAAATGTAATCGCATGGCAGGATGCTGTAAAAGGACCAAACTTCAGCCAGGAGAACAACTGAGATAATCCATCCACAATACGAAGTTAGTCATTCATATACTGCTGCATGGGCTGGGCTGTAGTTACATCCTAAGGTTTTAAAAACTGAGCTTAAATAAATGATTAGCGGTAATAAAAGCCGAGGGAGGTCAACAGTGATCACTGACTGTTTTAGGAGCTTTTTGAGATCAAATAGAAGAAAATACATAACATTAAACATGTTAACAACACAAAAGCCATATTAAACGCAGACTACTTTAGACCCGGAAGTAGGATTCGTCGCGTCATCACTGAACAACCGGATATGGATTCCAGCTGCATTACTGTCTCAAACATGACTCTTTATTGTGAAAAACAACGGGTCAACTGTGGGAAAAAAACATCCCCCTGTAACATAAGTGTAGGCAAGACCTAGAGACAACAACAAACAAACAGTTTTCTGGGCTTTCTTTCTTTTAGTGCTTCCGTATGCGATAATTTTAAAAGTTGTTTCAGCAAGGAATACAAACCAGAGACATCCCATTGATATAATTTAAATGTGTGCATTTGCAGGTTTTGTTAGTCTTAGTTGTCTGTAAATGCATTGAAGTCTGGTAATAGACTGTTAGATTAAAGATAAACATTTAAAGATGTTGTTCTTGCTTTTTATAATGTCTTTGGGCACTAATTGATTCATCAAGAATACATTTGTAAATTGTCAAGAAAAGGACGACTTTAAGGAAGTTTAATTGAAAAGCTGTTACTGTCGTAGACTGTGAGCATGTAATACGGTATGCGGTAGAGCAGGGCGATATGGCCAAAAATATTTATCACGATATATATTTGAAAATTTGCGATAACGATATAACCGACGATATAATTGATGCGAGACAAAATACAACTCCACAACATTACTAGTGCAAAAAGACAACCTTCCATTTATTTTCACTTAAACAAGAAGCTGGTTTTTATGTACATTAAAGCTTTATAAAAATGTAACAGTGCAAATGCAAATTCCTTGCTGAAAGTTTAACCAAAAGGCATTTCCAGTAGAAATGGGCTGACATATCCTGAGCATAACCATGTATAATATCCACTGAAGTTAAAAAGAGGTGCTTTGCAACATTAAACTGCAGTGTGCAGTACGTATTTTTCGGACCATAAGGTGCACAGGATTATAAGGCACATTAAGCGAAACAAAGCAGTCAGATAAATCAAACTTTATTAAACTCATTCTTCTTGCTTCCTCCACTTCTGTACCATTGATTCATTAGTGTTGAATTCTCTGGCAGCTGCTCTATTCCCATGTTGTTGCAGTATATTAATAACTAACCTCGTATTGTGGATGGATTATCTCAGTTGTTCTCCTGACTGAAGTTTGGTCCGTTTACAGCATCCTGCCATGCGATTGCATTTGTCTCTAACCATGAAGAACCTTCACGTTAACTTTTATAAGTGGAAAAGTGTTAGTGTTCGTCCTCCAGCCTCACTGTTTATGTTATGCTAACATAGCTGTGTCGCTAGCGATCACGTAGCACATCATTATATACCAATTAGCCCAACTTCAGTAACCCTACAAACGTCACTGCTGTTTAGTTTCCTGTCTTCATTTATGCTGGAAGTGACAGCAGAGCTGTACGTTTGATTTTTTTTCAGAAATCTCTCAGTCAGAACATGCTATATCATGCTTAGGTAACTAGCGAAACTAGCGAGCTAACTTCCGCTAGCTTCCTGCTAACTTCTAACTCCGTTAAATGTAATAACTTTTGTTTTCATGGATGCCTGGAAGTTAAACTTTATAGTTACACCTGGTAAAGCAGCAATGCTGATCGTTTTATTAAAGATGAAAGAATTTAGACAGTTTTTAACTCTAAGTGATGCTGCAGTGTTGTTTGACCTGAAGATTACGGAGCTTAGGACCCAGATTACTCCCAGATTTAAGAGCATCTTAGTCCGACAAATACGACAATAACGATGGCCGCTTGCATGTTCTGCAAAAAAAATGTGCTTTGTTGTGTATCTGACGGACAAACAGCAAACCAGTTCCACATCACTGAAGTTGCACCATTTTTACAAACCAATTCTGGTTCATCTGTTTCACTCAACGACCGGCCATGTGCGTATGAAAACAAAGGCACTGCGCATGCGCGTTTTACTCCCATTCTATCGCGATATTTCATTTTCCTATCGTTGCCTAACATTATACCGGTATTATCGTGAACGGTATAATATGGCCCAGCCCTAGTATGCGGTATTGCGATTTTCCGTTGTTTTTTTCAAAATCTTTTCCTCATGCTATGAAATCATCTTGTCAATTCATTCATTTCAAAGCAGTTCAACTTAAACAGGACAGAACTGGACAGACCCCTTCCTTATCAACAGAGTTTGATAACAGTGTTTTGACGTTGTTGGCAGTTATTTGCTTTTGTCATTTGTTCTGTCACAGAGCAACGTGTGGACATGTGCTTTCAGAAGGAAGTTGACCGTTGACCTAAATCTTAAAGCTCTACAGAGCGAGTAGACAAGAGGAAGTCATGTGACAGTGGTCCTCTGAGCGCTGGGGACAGCTATACGTTATGCTAAAGGCTCCACGAGCTGCTCATTCCGTCCGCCTACAGTACCAGCTTGACTTAAGTGCAGCACATTTCATGCCTGGTTTTATCCTGCTTATTGTTTAACCATCTCACTGTTGACCAGAAATAGTCTAGGAAGTATTCAGCGCTCAGGCTCACCCATCACTTTGGGGTCCTTAGGGACTAGTAAAGCGCTATATAAATACAGGCCATCATGGTCACGTATCCCCTCTCAAAGCCTGTAATTCATCTGTGGATTTCTTCAAATGCTCATGATACCATTCTTTTATTTAAAACCATAATGTGGTCTAAGCCGTGTAGAGTGATTTCTAAATCAGTGTGACATACCAGAGAGAGGGATGAATGCATCTAATTTAATCCAGCATTTGTTACAGTGTCGTTTTCTTGAATAAGTGCTCATCGGTTAAAATGAAGCTGTTAAAATATACATTTTATTAAAGCTTAAAGCGCACATCCATCCTTCTGTTTCCTATCACAGCTGTCTAAGAGCAACACCTGGCCACGATCCAGGTGGAGCCCTGAGAAAGAGCTCTTTGTTTTTTACTACTTGCAACCGTGGGCTTGAAGACAGGAAGGATTTATGGTGGGTGGAGGGTGATAGTAATGGTGGTTTTAAAAAAACAAATTAAAGCATAATTAGAATTTTTTTCTTTTAAATAGAGAAAGACAGTCTCAGGGGATCACAAGCTAATGTATTCCAAGCCCGGATAAACAGGATGGTTGCGTTCAGGAAGGGCATCTGGCATAATTTCAGTGCCATATCAAACATGAACATCCATCCACTGATGAACATATTTTTGCAAATTAGATACTTTAATAATTATAATTGCCTCTTTGCAACAGTAAATGAAGGCTTCGGCTGTTATTTAAGTCATGTTTAATATAGATGTAGATTTCACTTTGTCTTTTACTTAGAAAGCCAATTTCTTAACTCATATCTTGACATGTTCAACTGTAACATATCAACATGCTGCATCACCCAGTTTCAGAATGAGTTCACATGGCTCTCACACAGTTGATGGAGTGGATGGAGCCATCAGAGGTCAGATACAAATATCTGCTCTGTTGGTTTTTGGGCTGTTCGATATAACGATATATATCGGATGACGATATAAAAACGTCTATCGTTTCATTTTACGCAATCGTTTGTTTCGTGGTGTCGCAAAATAGACTGTTTACGGCAATATTTTTTCATTGTTTTGATGGTCACTGTAGTGGCTATGTTAATTAGTTAAAGTTCTCTCTTTCTCTTATATTTTATATAACCACACTACAGACAGACAAGCGTTTGTTTTTATGCGTTGTCGTTAGCAACAACGACGGTAAAACCACCGCGTGTCCGCTTGTTCCACATAAACCTTTCACAATAAAGCTCAAGATCCTGTTGAGACTTTTCAAAATAAACTGAATCACGTGAAAGATGCAGAGTGTTTACGGATGAGAAGCAAAAAAGAGCCGTCGTGTGCTAAAAAATAAACCTTAGACTCAAACGTTAGAACAGGCTTTTCCCTGCAGCACGCCGTGTAATAAACACAAAGAAAACGGCGGGCGTTACAACTTATGTCTAAAAATGTATCATTTCAGGCAGCGGTTAAAACACTCGACTCCAGCTACACGATGCCCAGCTGGAAACAAGTCGAGCTGCCTAAGATTCACAGAATTTACAGAAAATGTTACATTTTTGGGATTTATATCGTTATCGGATGATAGATGTCTTAATATCGGGATATGAGATTTTGGTCATCGCACAGCCCTAGTTGGTTTTCATTGAATATGAGTCAAGGCTCTTGAACTCTGTGAAAAATCATAATGATTTTAGTCAATATTGCAATTGTGATTATTTAATAGAATTATTAACTTAAACATCAAGTTATTGAGATTAAATCTTTTTTCTGGGGGATTTCCTTAATAAGCCGGTCGTGCACCTCTCGGTTTTTGTAACCTGTCGCGTTTTGCTGCCACAGCTGGGTTGAAGACTCAAGTGTTCAATCATGTCAGTTTTTTATCACCATTTTAAGGATATTTTGATACAGAAGATTAGAGGGTCACTGATTGCACATGTTTTATTATATCAGCTCTGATGTGATAGTATTGTCTGAGTGGAAACGCCTTTCGTTGAGGAGAAGACCGCAGCGGCTGTCTGCGCCTTAACGGCAAGCATAAATAGACGTGGCTTTAAAAGCCGTTAACAGCGGTGCACGAAGCGATCAACATGGTGGGTACACTGGGCCCTTTAGTAGACACTCACAGCAACCATGGGTGAACAACAAGGCGCTGAAGCTGACAGTTTTACTTTCTCTAGATAAATCTTGTTGACCGAAGGCTCTCTTTTAGTCCTCGTGGCTGGAGCTGCACTAAACAGTGAGTGAGCTTGAGATTTAAAGGGAAAGGGTGGGCTCGATTTATGACACAAGAAAAAGCGAGAGCTTTATAGCAAAAATGAATAGTAATAAAGAAAAGTTATCCTTTTTTCCCCCTGTTGGTTTTATAACTCAGTTAATTCCACTAAAATGAATAGACACAGACTGACTGACTGCAGGGCAGTTTTGGTCTGTCACTGGATCCCAGACCTGAGTTTACTCCGGGTGAAACTTAAAGCAGCTCACAGAGACCAGCATATGCATTTATCTTTAGTTCGTCAGCGGGAGAGTGTGCTGAGATATACAGCGCTTTCAAGTTTAAACAATTCCTCTCAGAATATTTGCGTAACAGTACCAGAGAGTGCGTTTGTGTTTCCACCGCAACATGTGGAGGTTAAAGGGTAGTGTTGCTGCTGCATACGTCCCTCAATTGTTCACAGCCTGCCATAAAGAAGAAAAGAGTAAACTGGGCCATTACTTTAAACAAGGATTTCCTCTGAGGCAGCACCACTCTCGGACAGATAAAGCAGTGAGCTATCCTGGGCCAAAACCCAAACTGCCGTGGTTCCCACACTCCTCTGTGCTACAAGGTCTCCATCCCAACTGTTTGTACTCATGTTTGGATAAGCATCTCTTATGTGAAGTGAGCGGACTCCTTGCAGCTTTTCCATTTTTCTCCACCCCAGTTCAAGGCTCACATCCTGAGTTATGTGTCGACACAGGGTGAAAGTTCCCTAATGTCATGTGTAGATGCATTTGTTTCACAGGTCTGTTTTAAGCAACTGTCCTTTATGTTTAAAGCTGTAATCAGTTTTTAGTTTGAGGACATGTTCTGGTAAATGTATGCCATTCTGCTGAATTTCTTAGTTATTTCCTTCTTTCTATATAGGAGCCCTTTAAATGTTTGCATTAGCATTTCTTTTACCCGACAATGTTTAAGGTACCATAGCTTAGTTAATGTTTGAGCTACAAAAAACAACTTGGGTTTATTCTCTCATTTCCCACTGAAACGTTAATCTCATATATATATATATATATATATATATATATATATATATAAATTTTATATTTATTAGGGGTGCAACAATACTCGTATCGATATTGAACCGTTCGATACAGTGCTTTCAGTTCGGTACGCATATGTATGAACAATACAAAATACATTTTTAATTTATTTTATCAACTTTCCTTCTGACGATGCTGTCTGTGTTGAGTGCTCAGTGGATCTGCGCTCGACAGTGCAGCCTAGGCGGAGTAGTCAAACGCAGATTCACTGAGCGCAGGGCAAGCTAGCGAGACAGAAGTTAAGCTCTCCTTGCAACATGGCAAATTGAACCTCCCCTACCCTCATTCAGATCTGGCGTTTGGATGTGATGTATGACCCTGAAGGTAAGCACATCATGGACTAAAGTAAAACAGTATGTTGGATGTGCCATGCAATGCTCAATTACATGGGTGGGAGCTAATGTGTTAGCGCAGTTAGCTCGTTAACGTGTTGCACGGGGCGATCCGGTAGCTCGTTAACGGAGATTTGCCGTGTTGTGGCCTTAACGTAATTTCAACGAGATTAACGCTGACAGCACTAGTGGGAACACAACGAATATGACTGCACATTTACTCCGACATCATCCTAGTGCAAAGACAAGTGGAAGCAGACAAAAACAACAAGCACGCATGCACCAAACTTTACCCGAGTCATTTAGACAGCCGTTAGCACATGATTCTCCTTATGGGGACCTGATATGTTTAATATGCTGCTGAGAATATAGCCCAGAAGAAGCGTATAGTATAGCTTTTATTTTGGAAAGAGCCATTTCTCTGTAATAAACTCTCTTTTCCAAAGATGAGTGATTCCTCAATCAGATACAGGGCTCGCAAAATCGCCTGCTCTACGTCCTGGGGCTAGCGATTTTTTCCAGTCGGGCTACCAAAATCTATCTCTGCCCTGCCCGTCGGCCTATCGTAGGAAGGAAAAATATATGTCAATGCTTTTGCATTCTTTCGGAAATGTAGCTGGGTAATTATGTCATTGGCATCGGTGAGCCACTGTCAATATGTGACATATTGAAATCGCGTTTGAATTTGCGCTTGTTTTTTGCTTTCACTTTGCAATCGCGCGAACTGTGTATAGAGAGCGACAGCACTGATTGGTGAGTGATGATAATTTGCGCACCAATTCCTCTGACATCGTTAGCTTACTATGCAAACATGATAAGTGAAATCTCCCGCAGCAAGCTCAAACATGTGCAGAGAATCGCTGAGCGTTATGTGTGTGTGTGTAAAAGCAGCAGGATACATATTGTAGCGGGTCAGGGCTGTTCGGGGTTCTGTTTGTACAGTTATGTTTTGTTTATGTTGCCATAGTGACGGGTGACGCCCTCTCACTGCGACGGTGTGTCCTTCCGGGGTCAGAGGGCGCCCTGTGTGTCGTTGTTGTTGTTGTTGCTGTGCGGTTGCCGCGCTGAGCAGTTAGCTAGCGGCAGTGTTCTTCTGCAGATGTCAATAAACGGCTGTGCTCCCTGGCTAGCTCACGGGAAGCAAGACCAAACGACACCTCCGTCTCCTCGTTGTCTGAGCTCGCCACATTGGTGTCAGAAGTGGGATGATGGTGGCACTCCATGTTCTGACCCGAGTGACTTTTCCCCCGCCGGTCGTGACCGGCCGGTGCGCCAAAAGAAGGCACCTGGACATTTGCAGGACTTTGTGTGGGGTAATGGGGTCGTCGGGGACGACTGACCCCTTAGGTGGGGGCTATGTAGCGGGTCAGGGCTGTTCGGGGTTCTGTTTGTACAGTTATGTTTTGTTTATGTTGCCATAGTGACGGGTGACGCCCTCTCACTGCGACGGTGTGTCCTTCCGGGGTCAGAGGGCGCCCTGTGTGTTGTTGTTGTTGTTGTTGTTGTTGTTGCTGTGCTGTTGCCGCGCTGAGCAGTTAGCTAGCGGCAGTGTTCTTCTGCAGATGTCAATAAACGGCTGTGCTCCCTGGCTAGCTCACGGGAAGCAAGACCAAACGACACTTCGTCTCCTCCTTGTCTGAGCTCGCCACAATATTTTAGTTCTGCTGAGCCAAATAAGACAGGTCAGGGTGAAGAAGTGACAGCCAAAGAAAAGCTTACCACAAAACGGAAAAGTTATGACAAATCAGACGATAAGGCAAAAAGAAAGTGCAGCTTTATGGTTTCATGGACAAACGAATTTCTGTGGCTGCAGTATGACGAGCTGTATATCCGGGGCTGCACATAAGTGGTCCGCAGGTGCGCATTCGCTGTCAAAATAAAAAACGGGCACAAGATAAGAAGTTGCAACGCCTGTTTGCGTACATAAGATTTTCAGGAGGAGGACAGACATTTGTTTAGAACTCTTAAAGATGTCGAAGAAGCAAGCTCCTTTAAGCAATTACTGTGATGTTCCTCCACCTCCAAACAAATGTCAGAAGGAGTCCAAACCACAAAAGAAGCACGTATTCTCGGAAAAGTAGTTGCAGGAGGTGAGCTGGCTTCAAACAAATGATGAACGCACAGAGATGTGGTGCGGAATGTGCCGTGAAAATTTAATAAATGACAAATTAAAAAGGCATGAACATTTTTTTTTTGTATTGAAAAAATGTCGAACTGTGACACCAAAGTATCGAACCGAACCGTGAATTTTGTGTATTGTTGCACCCCTAATATATACACACACACACACACACACACACACACACACACACACACACACACACACACACACACTAGTCTGGAAAAATTCATAATGCTAGTTTCCAGTCTAAAAGTACCAGATAAGTAACCCTTCAATTATTAGCTTTTATTATGCAACATTTGAAAGCATGTGCTGCAGCAGCAGTGTTTGAGTACCAGGCTTTATTTGTTATGTTCTCGGCCATTATCAAAGACCCATTTATTTAATTGACTGCTGTTTTTTGTTTTGGTTTTTTCAATCAAGGAAGTGCATGGTTTGGTACTAGTTGCAGGTTGTGCGTGTTTGTAATGTCAATTATTTTCATGCTCTTTTAATATCCATCTGTGAAATGAAGCCTTCCTTTCCTGTGGCCTCAGCGACAGCCTCTGAGCTTTCTTCTGTGACCTCCTCTCGCTCTCTGCCTGTGAATGCCCATCGGCTTCAGAAGCCATGCCTATGGAATGTAAACAAACAACACCAAGAGTAAGGTCAGCCTCCTAATGAGGGCCGCGGAGGAATGCGGAAGAATAAGTGGCTAAAGGAAGGGAAGCTCAAATAGGTATAGAGGTTAGGGGTGAAGAGAGTGAGGAAACAAGTGTGTTAAAAATAGCTTTCATTTGAAAACATTTACTCCTGTCCCCACTATATCAGCAGTAACTCTGTTAGACAAAGGGAATGGAATTATGGGCTACCTGAGTTTAGTAGGACATGTTTTTTATTGTGGGAAATATGATTTTTTTTTCCCTTCCCTTCCCAACTATTATTATTATTATTATTATTTATATAGTTGTTATTATTTTAATACAGATTCTAACACGCCGAGGCTGTCTGGATTTTGCATTTTTGTAAATGTTTTAGCTAAAACATCTTATTCTCTTAGGATTTTTGTTTTTGTATAGACCAGCAATCCATATAGGTTTAGCTGTTATGCATGTCATGTTTTTTTTGTAACAAGAATAATCACAAACCGCTCTTGCATTTGTTATATAGCATGTGCTGATGTCAAGCTTTCCTGGATCTGATGAAGCATTAGAACGTTTCTACAGCTGTCTATTTGAGGGAATTGTAAGCTAAAATGCCGCGTCAGGAGTTTTGCAGAGCGCCTAGGCTCTTGCACCTCGGCTCAGCAGACGCACAAACACACACACGCTTCCCCTACACACACACACACACACACACACACACACACACACACACACACACACACACATCTCCTAGCAGCCGCTGTTTACCCATCTCCAGCCTTGCAGCGCAAGCCCAGCAGTTGAGGGTGGGAGGGGTGACATTGCCGAGGATCAGCCAGCCCTCCTCACGATCTGCACGTAGCACAACCATTAAAATACTGCAGCCTCTGGAGGGAGGCCAAGAGTCAAAGTTCACTCAGTTCACTCTTGTCTTCTTCTCCAGCCCCACCCCTATGCTTTCTCTGTCTGTGCCCCTCTACCTCTTTCTCTGCCACACACAGACTCACACAAAGAAAGAAAACATACTGGATTGCGACTTACTTACAGGAAGCGCTTTGTCAGTTCGTACCCCCCCCCATCCCCCAACCCAGCACCTGTTCTTGTTAAACCCACCCCATTTATATTTAAAAAAAAAAAAAAGATAAAATACATGCAGCCAGAGCTACCTCCCCCATCTTTATGTCAGATTTTTTGTTGTTTTTCAGCTTTAAAGGCCCTGATAATGTGCATTCCAGCGGTAACCTGCATCACACAAAACATGTGAACACAATGTGGACTGACGCAAGTAACTGTGATCAGACATGTAGAGTAAGAAGATGCCGACGTGGGTCTGATGTCATTTTATTTTAATGCTCTCACTATGGCGTTAAAAGGCTTTGCACGCAAAGATTTACAATTTTTCTGTGGTGCAGTGAAATAATCATGAAATTTGTGCATGTACAGAAGTAAATGTACCTGTTCAACTCCCGGATGTTCATTTTGAATCCCAGCACCTTCAGTCTTTTCTTTGTTGAAAGGGTAGCTTTAACTTCTAAATGTGCTAGCATAGATGCTCTATAATATTTTACAGGGTAGAAACCCCGAGGAAGAAGTTTAGTCTACACTGAGTGTTTATAATAATGTTGCTATGGTTTATGTTGATGCAAGTTCTTGAAAGAATGTGGATGAACTTGCCTTTGTCTGTCATATCGCTGCTTAGACACTGCTTAGCATGAGGGCTTATTCCACCCTGTGTGCACGTTCACCACTCATCTGAAAAGAAAACACACGCTGTTTGGTGTTCAAGTGTCAGCTGTAATTTCCAGTGCAAAAGCTCTGAGATGTCTGAGAAATCTCTACTGTTAAAGAAAACACATTTTTCTGTATCACAGTCCTCGGGGTGGTGTGCAAATCACCGCTTGTGTGCGTCTTATTCCTGAAGGGCATTCGAAGGAGCGGGCGTGCTCCCTCGATGTTTACACCGAGAAGTTTACAAGAGCTCGTGGAGGTTCACTGCCAACACCCAAGCAGATCATGCAAGTCTTAGTAGAGCAGGAAGAGACGAGGGGAAGTTGCAGCATGATATCTCCGGTTTATTTTCCTTGCCAGTTTAAAGTTTATAACGAGGCAGCTGTGTTTTAGGCAGCTTGTGCCTTGTGTCAGTCCTGGTGCAGGTGAGGCAGTGCTACAGTCAGACTGCGGCGAGGCTTTCTGCTACTTCCACATCACGAGCCAGCAAATGCAGTTCGAGCTCCTTTGCTCCCGTTCTTCCCTTCTTTCTTGTCCTTGCAGTACAGCTTTTGTTTGACAGATGAGCTGTAGAGACTGAATGCCTACATTTCTGCTGTTGTCACTGCATATCTGTTTTTACTAATCAGGGGTTTTTTTTCATGTTCCTCTCTTCAGGCAATGGTGGCATGTTACCCCGGAAACGGGACAGGATATGTGCGCCATGTGGATAACCCTAACGGCGATGGACGGTGTGTCACATGCATATATTACCTTAATAGAGATTGGAATGCCAAGGTATGGTAGTGATGTGTGGAGAACCTTCTTGTTATCACCATTTGATTCAAGAGTGATTTGAAATTAGAGCCCTACCGATACCCGGCCGTTATTGGTCTGCCGCAGATCTTTAACGAGTTTGAGCAATACTGGAAGGTTGATTTTAAGAAAGCAACCCCATCGTTTTGAGTTATTTTACATTATATTTTTTGTTTTAATTTCAATGACTCCTGTATTGGTCGGGCTCTATTTGAAATTATTTGTAAAATAATCATCAAAACAAAGTCATCTGTCATGTGTTTGTGTGTCAGGTCTTCATAACTTCTGACTTCCTGCCACAAGCATTTGACCAGTCAGTGCAGTTGTGTGTGTGTGTGTGTGTGTGTGTGTGTGTGTGTGTGTGTGGCACTGTTGTCACCCTCCACCCTGCTTTATTCCATACACCACACCCGTACAGAGTTCATGATAGTGGTTACGTGTAGGTAAATGCTGTGTGGCCACTCTCCCTTTTTCATATTTCCCATTAAAATGCAGAGAAGGAAAAACACCCCATACTACCTTCCACGTTTCTTTGTTGTTGTTGTTTTATTACAGGAATTTTCATATAGTGGTCAAATTAATTGAACTTTGTGTCATACAGTACTTAAAATATATCCACAGGAATTCAGTATTATCCTAACTTTATTTTTAGATGTCCTGCTAGTAAGTTGAACTGCCTTTCACCTTTACAATTGCCTATTTCATTGAAGGTCTTAGAAATGTTGTCTTGAGATTTTTGTGCATATCAACAAGATAACGTCATGTACTTACTGCAGATTTGCGGAGAGCTCTTTCATGGTTTGATCCTCCTCATCCACCACATATCAAAGCTGCTCTGTTCAGTTGCTGACTGTAGAGGCCATTTGGGGACAGGGAATTCAGTGTTACTTACAAGAAACCAGTCTGAGATTATATAATATATATGACATTAGAGCAGGGCGATATGACCAAAAATATTTATCATGATATACATTTGAAAATTTGTGATAACGATATAACTGACGATATAATTGACACTAGACAAATTATTTTCAACTCCACAACTTTATTAGTGCAAACAAAAAACCATCAATGTATTTTCACTTAAACAAGCAGCTGTTTTTTATGTGCATTAAAGTTATATAAAAATTTAATAGTGCAAATGCAAATTCCTTGCTGACAATTTAACCAAAAGGCATTTCCAGTGGAAATTGGCCAACATATCCTCAGCATAACCATGTATAATATCCACAAAACTTAAAAAGAGGTTATACACACACAATAATAATAATAATATTATGTTGAAGCGCAGTACGTATCACTCCGCGAGGCTCCTGCCTACAATAGCCGTAATACTCCGACAATCCATCAAGCGGTGCGGGTTCGTAGCTTAGCAAAGTCGTACTAAAACATTTGACTGATTTGCTAACGCCGTGTACCACATAAAGGTCAGTAAACACAACCAGAATTCATACATAAGGCCCATGGGATTATAAGGGGTACTGTCGATTTTCAGAAAAATCAAAGGATTGGTTTTAAGTGTGCCGTATTTTCCAAAAAACATGGTAATAACGACGGCCCTCTAGCATGCTCTACCAAAAATAGTGCTTTGGTGTGTGTCTGACGGACGAAAGCTAAACCAGTTCCACATCACTGAAGTTGCAGCATTTTTACAAACCAATTCTGGTTCATCCGTTTCATTCAACGATCCGCTTTCGTCCTTCTCATTCTGCGTCGTCGCCATGCTTTTTCCGCCATGTGCGTATGAAAACAAAGGCACTGCGCATGTGCGTTTTACCCATATTCTATCGTGATATTTCGTTTTCTTATCGTTGCCCATTATACCGGTATTACCGTGAATAGTATGATATGGCCCAGCTCAATATGACATCAACATCAGGAGATGGGTACACTGGTCACAGAGTGAAGGGCATGGTCAAAAAATATTCAGGTAGGTCATGACATTTAAATGAAGCTCAGCTGGTATTAAAGGGGACAAAAGGGTGTGACTTGAAACTGCCTCCCACACCATTACACCCCCTCTTTGAATCTGCTGCTGGAGCTCATCTGCTTTAAGGCTGACGTGTTGCGTGTTCAGTGTGATGTAACAGATGTGTGATGTAATGGGTGGTTATTTGAGTTACTCATTCTGTCAGTTCAACCCAGTCTAGCTGTTCTTCTATGACCTTTGCCATCACAAGGCATTTTTTATTCATTTAACTGGATCATTTTTCCTTCCAGACGTTTCAGTAAAGCCTAAAGTTGTGCATGCAAGTGTAAGTAGATCCTCTTGGCAATATGCATTTAACTGCAATGTGCTTCAAGAGTTTGACGTATTTGTCCTTAGATAAGCAGTTGGGGAGCATACCTTCTAGACAGGTTCCAAGTTTCCATAACAGAAGGCAGCAACTGTAAAGTGGATCACTTTCATGTTTCTTTGAGGAGACGGTGACATGACACCAGTGCTGGGGCAGTATGACCTGTATTTGTATCGCAGTGTTTTTTAGTCTTTTTACAGAAGCAGGCCTTTTATATATTTTCACAGTAAGTTGTTTATCTGTCAGGATTGTGCAGAATAAAAAGCGTTTTACTGTCATAATAAAAACTAAATAAACATAGAGGGTTTTTTCTTTAAATGATTAAATAAAATAAAAAAATCTACTCTTGGGCTATCTTTAAAAAAATATATACATTTGAAAAGGGCTCTAGAGGCAGTTTTCAACATAGACTGTATATAAAAGATGGTCCTATCCACCATACCATAACCTGTTGCATAGTGAAGTCCTGGGTTGAAGCCTCAAACAGCATTTTCACTACTTTTTCAAACAGTCAGGAATAAATGGCGGGTCTGACAGTGAAATCAAGGGACACTGCATTCCCTGCTTTATCTTCCATTCTGACTGTAGTGAGGAACATAAGTTACTAATTGAACTGCATCTTACTGTCACTGTGACCTGAAACTAGCGACTGACCTCAAAGTCATTCACAAAGTGTTTATTGAGGTCGAAGAGCAAAGCAATCATTTTCCTACAACTGAAAGTCTTTGTGCAAGGCACTTGTCATTGGCTGTACTTGTTCAGACCTGGAAGCTGTGTCCAATTTGTACATATAGTAAAAGTTTCAGTTCACTGTATTGCCACATTTTGGCTTACTTTTTAAATGATTGTGGTGTTAATTGTTAATCCATTGTCATATAAAACACCTGTTAATAAAATAATCGTGAATTATTATTTGTCAATCTAATATAGTTTTTTTTTTTTTTTTTTTTGTTATAAAGAGGGTGCAGAGATCATACAGTTCCCCTCCCAATATGCTCTAAAATGCATATAATATATTATGTATAATCTCTGGGGAAAACCGTGTTGAGCGTTGTCTCTTCACCGATATAGCGATATTTGAAAAGATCATATTATGCATGAAATTAGGACTGGTATACCGGATGTGCGGCTATATCTGCTAGCATTACAAGTCACATGAGTAAACAAGAGGCTGACGTCCACACTTCCTTACATAGTTGACCTCCAGACCTGTATATGAAAATGACATAATTACAGGAAACTCTGTGCTGCTTTGAGATGCGAGTTTGCGGCAGGTCATGCATGAGTCTGTGTTCTCGCTGTGATTTCTTTCTAAACATCTATCACTGAGCAAGCAGTGAGGTGAGTGGAATGTGAGAGGAGACAAAATACACAGCCGAGTTAACAGTACTTTTACATTTAATTGCAAATACTGATACTGTGATCGACCCTTTTGCTGGTCACTTATGTACTGCTTTCAGCTGCTGCCTTATTCATCACAGGTCTCCACATACAACCCTCAGACCCTCAAAGGGATTCCTGGTTGTTTTAGCATGTTGCTGTTGTTCATCTGCATTAATGCAGTTTCTGTGATGGTCAGGATGATTTACTTTGATTTGTGATAACAGTAGGTACTTCTTTTTTTTTAGTTTATCAGATGTCACTACACCTTATTCAAAGCAGCAGTCTCCTGAATCTGACTTGCACCATTTACATTGTATTATCTGTTCTCTGAGCACTTCCTCCGCAGAATTGCCTGTTTTCTTATCTATATAGTAAATCTTTTCCTGTTAATGCGTATATCAGTCATGAGGTAGGTTGTACTGCTTTTTTTTATGCGCATGCTTTAGTTGTTACAGCAAGCCATGTGCTAGATTCCTGTTGGACATGTGAATAATTACAATCTGGCCTCTGATTGGCTATTAGTAGGCTTATAGAATGTGGTTGCCTGGATACCGGGGCCTCACTATGAGAGAGTGACATGGCTTTGGAATGTTCAGGTTCAGTTGTTCCAGTTATTTATCCCCCAAATTTATGTCTCTTCAGCCGCCACGCCTTCTGTATAAAATCACTTTGAGACTTTAACATGTAGATGTCCGTCTATCTGCAATGCAGTAAATAAAATGTTGATTTAATATTATACACTCATTTACCACACAGGCAAGCAAATGTAAGAGAAAGGAAATGACTCAGCCGCTTTACTGCATATACGAAGTGCAAAGTATGCTTAAAGGTTTAACCTACAACCCATATATTTTTCCCTCCTTTTGGAGTCACTTTAAACATCAAGCTAAAGTACTTTGCGACTGTAGGGAAAGGAAAAGCTGCCTTTCAGAAACCTCAGCATTTTAGTGTCTGCCAAGGTGAGTTGAGAGGAAAGCAAAACGACAAAATATGATCACTGAGAAACAAGGAGCCTTACGAACAATAATAAGGTTAAATTCATGTGTTGTAAGATTTGTTAAAATGGAAAGTAAAGGGGCCTAATCTTTAAAATATAGACGAGCTGGGCTGGTTCCACAGTAGAGGAACGTGATGGCCAAAGGTTCTGCCTCCAGTTTTATTTTTGGAAACTCTCTGAACCACAAGTCTGCACTCTGACAATTGTGTACTCTATTGGAATAATGTGAAAATGCCAGGCCTTAAAAATGCGATGCAGCTTTGTATGCACTGAGAAGAGTTTTAATACCGTTTCTCGATTTAAAGGGAGCTTATGAAGGGAAGCTTTTATGAGAAAATGTGTTCTTTTTGTTCTGGTTGCTCTCAGTACTGTGTTTTTGTTTTTGTTTTTTTTTATGGGAAGGTGAATTAAAGGCTTTTCAGAGAGAGAGGCATGCAGACATCCTAAAAACATGAAAATATAAAAGTTCAATTAGGAAGTAACAATGCACCAACAGTTTTTTTTCACTGTCTTGTGACAGGATGTTCCGTTTTGTTGACAATGCTGCACAGTCGTCGAGACTGTTACGTATGAGACAAAGAATATATTCTTGTCAAAAATGACTCCCGAGATTTCTCGTAGTAGCAATAAAGGCCAAGGTAACATCACCGAATACACATGTTAAGACTGTGTTTCCCTGAGGTTTTTGGCCAATATACTTAGTTGGCTTTAGAAAAAGAAAATTACAGGTCATCGAATTCGTTGTGCCTTCAGATGTTTTTGTAGTTTAACCAACTGATGTGTGTGTTCTGGTTGTGTGTTTGAGTCTCATCTGCATGGAAATAGAGATTTATGCACTGTTTCTTTGTAACATTCCCTAAGGAAGCACGTTTAAGGTAGAAAGTATCTATCCCTAACACAGAACCCTGTGGAACTCCATGGCTACATACAGGAAAGAATCATCTCAGACATAAAAACATGGGGAACTTGAATTATTATGTTAAAAACCTGTGCTGTGTCAGTTTATCTAGTAGGACAAGTATAGAGATGAGTACAGTAGTCTGAGATTGTGACAAGATTGTTGGTGGCATTTGCCGTTTCTGTGATAAATCCTGACCTAGACAGACTTTAATGATACAGCTGTGAGAAAGATGTGATGTTCAAAATGGTCACCATTTTATTTTTAAAGATATGAAGAGTCATGTGATCATTGGTGGTGTCAGTCTGGCTACAGTGCTGGGTTTTTTTCCAGTCAGCAATGAGCAATATGCAATTCTGCCATTACTAAAGGCATATTTTTCAATGTTGTGATACTTTGGGTGAAATTCTTCCACATTAGTAAAACTCCCACCTCCCATGCAGCTGTATCGCAGCTGTATGAAGTATTTATATTTTGCAAGACTAGCTGCTATTTTTCAAAAGTTAATATGCTGTAAATTAGTAAGAAGTATGAAGTGTCCATACATGCTTTTTCTAGTATAATTATTTTACTCAGGGTTCCAGGGGATTTTATCTTCCTCCAGCCTACAGTGGGTGAGTGGCGAGGACCGGTCCTGCGTGCGTTAACACCCACGCTTGTAGTCGCCACTCCTATCATTCCTGTGAGCATGTTGCAGTAATCACCGCCACCATCACCAATACTAAAGCTAAAGTTATGAGCCCTGATTTACAGTAAATGTTATTTTAAATGATAAACATTCATACTGGTATCAGTGCAAGGTGCTGTCAGGTTTGGTGAGATTTTATTTGTTTAACTTGGACAGGGTGTAAAAACATCACGTCCCTACCACAGTTTCCAGCACCTACTCAAAAAAAAAAAGTGTCTCATCAGCAATCTCAGTATTAGTAATTTCATAACTCTGTCATTGATGGGACGCTTCCTTTTATGAAGAAAGTTAACAGACTATTAATACTGAGAAAATTCTGGTAATGTGATCGCTGACTTTGAAATAATTTAAAGCTCAGCCGTCTGTTAAAGCAATCTGTACAGTCCACCCCAGTGTGTGACTCAAGCTGCATGTGTGTGTGTGTGTGTGTGTGTGTGTGTGTATATTTATAATATATTTATTAGGGTTGCAACAATGCACAAAATTCACGGTTCGGTTCGATACTTTAGTGTTATGGTTCGATATTTTTTCGATACAAAAAAATGTTCATGGTTTTTTAATTTGTCATTTATTAAAATTATAAATATATATTTTAACTCAAAAGTACAGTTTTTAAATTTAATGTTGCTGAAACAAAAGTACCACCCAGCACGCCCCTGCGGGCGGTTTATCCTTCAAGCTCGGGTCCTCTACCAGAGGCCTGGGAGCTTGAGGGTCCTGCGCAGTATCTTAGCTGTTCCCAGGACTGCGCTCTTCTGGACAGAGATCTCCGATGTTGTTCCCGGGATCTGCTGGAGCCACTCGTCTAGCTTGGGAGTCACCGCACCTAGTGCTCCGATTACCACGGGGACCACCGTTACCTTCACCCTCCACATCCTCTCGAGCTCTTCTCTGAGCCCTTGGTATTTCTCCAGCTTCTCGTGTTCCTTCTTCCTGATATTGCTGTCATTCGGAACCGCTACATCGATCACTACGGCCGTCTTCTTCTGTTTGTCTACCACCACTATGTCCGGTTGGTTAGCCACCACCATTTTGTCCGTCTGTATCTGGAAGTCCCACAGGATCTTAGCTCGGTCATTCTCCACCACCCTTGAGGGCATCTCCCATTTTGACCTCGGGACTTCCAGGTTATACTCGGCACAGATGTTCCTGTACACTATGCCGGCCACTTGGCCATGGCGTTATATATGGTTCGATACTTTGGTGTCACGGTTCGATATTTTTTCGATACAAAAAAATTTTCATACCTTTTTTAATTTGTCATTTATTAAAATTATAAATATATATTTTAACTCAAAAGTACAGTTTTTAAATTTAATGTTGCTGAAACAAAAGTAATTAAAAAAATAAATATATCTCAGGGCTCTCAAAATTTCAAAATCCCTGGTAGCCCTTTGGGCAGGGACTCTTCAGTTTTTGGTAGCCCAAAATAAATTTAAGTAGCCCGAATAAAAAAAGAGAGCAATTTTTTGATTGATGTTTTGTTTCCTGTTTTGTTTCCTTTACAATATTATACATTAAAGTTTAATATTGTAAAGGAAACAAAACATTAATCAAAAAATTGTTGAAAAACAAATTACAACATTGTATAAAAATTGCAATCATCAACTCAAATACTTGGTTCTAATTGAACAGAAATTTCTATGAACTTGTAAGAACTGTGTAGGACATGAATCAATCTGTGTCAGATCCTGAATTTGAAATTTCCGCTGAAGTCACGGGTAAGAGACAAGTGGAACCAAGATCTAGGCCATTTGCTTTTTGAAGTTTGCAAAGACTGCTACATTTTGCCAGTGGTAGTTCACTCTTTGCAACATAGTACGCTGTTCTAAACAGATTTTTCAGGTTTATTTTTAGTATGTTATTTGCAATTGGTGTTTGTTCTGGGAAAGATATTGCAGACTGAGTAATAATGCGTTTCTTGCATTTCTCATGGGTTCTAATGGGGGCCTTTCTTAAAATGACTGGTCCCAGTAACAAAGGCGCTTGTCGACTCAGAAATCGAGAGAAAACCAACAACACACCTGGCAGAACATCATGTTATTTACACGGGTGCACATAAGTGGTCCGCATGTCGGCATTCGCTGTCAAAATAAAAGACGCGCACCAGATAAGAAGTTGCAACGCGCGTTTGCGTCCATATAAAAAGCACTGTTTTTGTGCGCTAGAGTGGGATTTTCACGGCACATTCCGCACCACATCTCTGTGCGTTCATCATTTGTTTGAAGCCAGCTCACCTCCTGCAACCACTTTTCCGAGAATACGTGCTTCTTTTGTGGTTCGGACTCCTTCTGACATTTGTTTGGAGGTGGAGGAACATCACAGTAATTGCTTAAAGGAGCTTCTTCGACATCTTTAAGAGTTCTAAACAAATGTCTGTCCTCCTCCAGAAAATCTTATGTATGCAAACACGCGTTGCAACTTCTTATCTTGTGCCCGTTTTTTTTTTTTTTTTTTTTGACAGCGGATGCGCACCTGCGGACCACTTATGTGCAGCCCTGGTTATATAGCTCGTCATATTGCAGCCACAGAAATTCTTTTGTCCATGAAACCATAAAGCTGCACTTTCTTTTTGCCTTATAGTCTGATTTGTCATAACTTTCACCCATAATCTTCACCCTGACACATACACATAACGGTCAGCGATTCCCTGCGCGATCAACCTCTCATATGTTTAAGCTTGCTGCGGGAGATTTCACTTGTCATGTTTGCATAGTAAGCTAACGATTGATAAGACGATGTCAGAGGAATTGGTGCACAAATTATCATCACTCACCAATCAGTACTGTCGCTCTCTATACACAGTTCGCGCGATTGCAAAGTGAAAGCAAAAAACAAGCGCAAATTCAAACGCGATTTCAATATGTCACATTGACAGTGGCTCATCGATGCCAATGACATAATAGGGCTTCGGAGTCACGTCACGCCGCAATGCATTGTGGGAGCGCGGCGGCATTTTCGGGGTCTACGAATCAAATCAAACACACTGTGTTGGAACGACGATTACAAGATGCTTAAAAGCAGCTCAATAGAGAATAGACTGTATAGAGACCGATTGCGTCCAGAGGCGAAGCGGCGGTACTTGCAGAAAATAGCGTGCATTGGAAATGTGGACCCGTATGAAATACGGCCGTGGAGTAGAAACCCTGAAGACCGACCGCTATTGACGTAGCCTGATATATTTCATACCTTATCTGTGGAGTCAGCGCGTACAAGTCGTCATTCAATCAAAGGTAAGTCAGCTCGAGTACAGCGAGTGAAATGCGTTTGATTTCCCTGCAAACATTCAGATTACTGCAGCATAAATTCATTCATGAGGGGAAATTACAGTGAGAACATGTGGAGACTGTTAGGTGGATAACATAGTGAGTTCAGTGCATTGATGAGACACTGTCCTGAAGGATTTAGTTATTCTCTATGGTTAAAGAAATTGCAATGATTTATTAATGTTTATTATAAATAATCCTAATTACACATCTTGCTTCCATATTTGTATCTTGTGTCACTAAAAATACATTTTATTTTAGTTTTATACTTTGATTAATGACCTGCAGAATCTCCTTAACATATTAAGTGATTCATAATTGTCACTTTATGCTTTCTCCATCTCTAAAGTGATGACATCCTTGCATTACATACTTTAGGTTCATTTTCTGCAGGCAGGTTTCTGACAGAACAGACAGATTTAGACTATAACATGCAGCGTTCTATAGATGGACACATAAAGAAATGAAAAATTACATGTATGTGCTAACTTTCTTGACACTTTGTTACATTTATGATAAAGTAGATTAAACACATTTGTGTCGGCCTTGGCTCATAGTTCTTGTCTTTAAATGAACTTTGTCTGTGTGTGTTTCAGGTGCTGCACTCTAAGACTGAATGAACCAGCATTGCAGCCATGGGTCACTGTGAGCATCACAGGGAAGGTTGAAGCCGCCCACTGCAGCTGTAAGGCCGGAGTCGCAGAGACCTGCACCCACGTCGCTGCTCTTCTGTCTAAAGTAGACGGAACAGTGTTGATCCGTGGCACAAGGACTGTTACAGATGAACCTGCATACTGGGTTTTGCCTGGTAATAATACCAAGATACACCCAGAGGTTGGCCATAAGATAGACGACTTCTCTTCAGCTGCCCAAAAAAAGGCTCTTGATCAAAACATACACAGACCATCTGTAGTGACAGGTAAAAGGAGCCGTCCTCAAAAAAGAAAAACCCCACCTGCTACTGTGGAGGAGTTGTCACTGCTATAATGCCATCATGTTTTATCTAGGGGTCTAGATGTATGCCTGTAGTGCACTGCTGTGTAAATAATTTGCATTTACTGAGTCCCACTGTTCAAAAGTTGAATAAAGAAACTAAATTATTTTGCCTTTTTTTTTTTTATTAAAACCACTTTATAGAACATCACATCAGTAACAGTGTAGAATCCATGTCATTTACAGTTTACAAATGACAAAATGTTTACACCAAATCATGAGTGTTTACATGATATCACCCACTACTAACATTACTTTATTTACTGTATCTTTTGAAAAAATAACAGCACAAGACTTAAGAACATTTAACAGGAGCAGGTTTCATTCTTCTCTGGTTTTATTATCACACTGTTCACCAAACGCAGCAAACCTTCACCATCTTATCCAGAAGGGTCACCTCTTCACCCTCACATGGAAGAAGTAATCTGATTGGCATGGTGGTGTGTTTGAAGCAGGTCCCTCGTGTAGCGCTGGAAACCAGTCATGATGTTTCATCCATTTCATCGGCTGGTTTGCTGCAATAATGCCAAATAATTAGCAACTCTATAAATAGACGGTAGTTCTGCAAAATCACTCAGTAGGATGTTTGTTCTAATTTGCTATGAGCTCAGAGCGCATCGAAAATGAAACTAATAGGCTATAAAGAGAGATATGAACATATTTAGAACTTACCGGAATGAAAATGTCTGGAGCACCAACAGATATTTGGAGATGGAAGAGAGCTGCACGTCAGCTCATCTCACAGCTGCTATCCAGGCTAGACGCCTTCGTTTGGTAACATCGATACACGAGCTGCCTCATGTCGCTTCCAGGTTGGGAAAGCATAAAAAGACAATCCAACCTTATTCCCGTGCCGGTCGTAAGATCGAACATTGCAGCCGAGCACACAGCAAGTACGAACCATGGCTATGCTATCGCTCCTAGCTTAGACCCCCAAAATGGTGAATCGGGCCAAAATCCTTTCCACGCCCACCCCCGTGACATCACGCTCCGAAGCCCTATTACCCAGCTACATTTCCGAAAGAATGCAAAAGCATTGACATATATTTTTCCTTCCTACAATAGCCCGACTGGAAAGATCGCTAGCCCCGGGACGTCGGGCTAGCGATTTTGCGAGCCCTGTATCTGATTGAGGAATCACTCATCTTTGGAAAAGAGAGTTTATTACAGAGAAATGGCTCTTTCCAAAATAAAAGCTATACTATCCGCTTCTTCTGGGCTATATTCTCAGCAGCATATCCGGTTGTTCAGTCTGACGTCACTAGCCGTGTCTGGGTCTAAACTCCGCTGCAAGTCCATATATCAAACGATCACTGTGGCATTACTGAGAGTTGAAAAACTGTCTAAAGTCTTTCATCTTTAGTAAAATGATCAGCGTTCTGCTCTACCAGGTGTAACAATTGAGTTTAACATCCAGGCATCCATGAAAACGGAATTTATGACATTTAACGGAGTTAGAAGTTAGCAGGGAGTTAGCTCGCTAGCTTCTATCTAAATACAATATAGCATGTCCTGACTGCGGGGTTTTGGAAACAAATTCAAACGTACAGCTCTGTTATCACTTCCAGCATAAATGAAGACAGAAAACTAAACAGCAGTGACGTTTGTAGGGTTACTGAAGTTGGGCTAGCTGGTATATAATGATGTGCTACGTGACCGCTAGCGACACAGCTATGCTAGCATAATATAACAAGCTAACTTTTTTTCCACTCGATAAAAGTTAACGTGAGTGTTCTCGGTGGTCAGGAACAAATGTAATCGCATGGCAGGATGCTGTAAAAGGACCAAACTTCAGCCAGGAGAACAACTGAGATAATCCATCCATAATACCAGGTTAGTCATTCATATACTGCTGCATGGGCTGGGCTGTAGTTACATCCTACGGTTTTAAAAACTGAGCTTAAATAAACGATTAGTGGTAATAAAAGCCGAGGGAGGTCAACAGGGATCACTGACTGTTTTAGGAGCTTTTTGAGATCAAATAGAAGAAAATACATAACATTAAACATGTTAACAACACAAAAGCCATATTAAACGCAGACTACTTTAGACCCGGAAGTAGGATTCGTCGCGTCATCACTGAACAACCGGATTGTAGCGGGTCAGGGCTGTTCGGGGTTCTGTTTGTACAGTTATATTTTGTTTATGTTGCCATAGTGACGGGTGACGCCCTCTCGCTGCAACGGTGTGTCCTTCCGGGGTCAGAGGGCGCCCTGTGTGTTGTTGTTGTTGCTGTGCGGTTGCCGCGCTGAGCAGTTATCTAGCGGCAGTGTTCTTCTGCAGATGTCAATAAACGGCTGTGCTCCCTGGCTAGCTCACGGGAAGCAAGACCAAACGACACCTCCGTCTCCTCGTTGTCTGAGCTCGCCACATTAGTGTCAGAAGTGGGATGATGGTGGCACTCCATGTTCTGACCCGAGTGACTTTCCCCCGCCGGTCGTGACCGACCGGTGCGCCAAAAGAAGGCACCCGGACATTTGCAGGACTTTGTGTGGGGTAATGGGGTCGTCGGGGACGACTGACCCCTTAGGTGGGGACTATGTAGCGGGTCAGGGCTGTTCGGGGTTCTGTTTGTACAGTTATGTTTTGTTTATGTTGCCATAGTGACGGGTGACGCCCTCTCGCTGCGACGGTGTGTCCTTCCGGGGTCAGAGGGCGCTCTGTGTGTTGTTGTTGTTGTTGCTGTGCGGTTGTCGCGCTGAGCAGTTAGCTAGCGGCAGTGTTTTTCTGCAGATGTCAATAAACGGCTGTGCTCCTTGGCTAGCTCACGGGAAGCAAGACCAAACGACACCTCCGTCTCCACCTTGTCTGAGCTCGCCACAATATTAAACATATCAGGTCCCCATAAGGAGAATCATGTGCTAACGGCTGTCTAAATGACTTGGGTAAAGTTTGTAGCATGCATGCTTGTTGTTTTTGTCTGCTTCCACTTGTCTTTGCACTAGGATGATGTCGGTGTAACCGTGTAGTCATATTCGTTGTGTTCCCACTAGTGCTGTCAACGTTAATCTCGTTGAAATGACGTTAACGCCACAACACGGCAAATCTCCGTGCGTGGGGCTAGACGGCCAACACATTAATGAGCTAACTGCGTTAACATACTAGTTCCCACCCATGTAATTGAGCATTGCGTGGCACATCCAACATACTGTTTTACTTTAGTCCATGACGCGCTTACCTTCAGGGTCATACGTCACATGAAAACCAAAATAATTCCAAACGCCAGATCTGAACTATTGAGCATAAGGACAATAGTTTGTGGCAATCTGTTGATGTAATTAGCTGTAATCAATAATAAAGAGTTGCACTGGTGATCCAGAGCACAGCTAACTATTGAATATTAATTCCAATCATGTCTTGGGCTTTTTTTCTACTTACATGACTTTACTGACTGGCTGAACTACAGGATGGACTCCAACCCTGATTCTGTATTTGAGGATAGCCTAAGAGTCTATAGCCATGCTAGCATTTGCTGCATTCAGCATGTTCAGTTCAGCTCCATGTGGGTCAGGAGGTCGTGCCCTTTAGGCAAAGGGTAATCCTGGTTGGGTTAATCCATACAACCTCATCTGCAGGCCTGCATAATAATGGTCAGGCCAGGTGGCTGCCCCTCCCTGAGCCTGGTTCTGAAAGTACTTCCTGTTAAACTGGAGATTTTCCTTCCCACTTTCGCCAATTAGGGTGTCATGGACGTTGACGGATTGTTGTGGTTTTCTCTCCATTATTGTAGGGTCTTTACCTTAGAATATAAAGTGCGTTGAAGCAACTGTTGCTGTGGTTTGGCGCTGTATAGATAGAATTAAATTAAAATCACATACATGGAGTTAAACTGCTGTTAAAAAGAGTGGTCCCTGAGCTCGTTGACTCAAATTGCAGGGGAAAACCATTTCTCTCATCTTCTTTGTCGCTATTGTGCTTTATTTAGTTTGGTCACACCATTGGCATTCCCCCTCATTCACTGTACATGGGAATAGCATTACATTAGGGTGTGAGCCTTTATACTGTGCCAGTTTGCGTGTGAAGAGAGGGCTATCATATCAGCTGTGTGAGAGTTTAAGCGGCACGCTTGCAGCAATCTGCTTTTTCACTCCCCAGCTCCTTTATCCAGCCACAGCAGTTTTCCTGTGGGTTATTCTTCCTATCCCTCCACAGGAAAGCCGTCCCCCGCTGCTGCTTCCTATCCTGAGCTTTCCTCCTTGCCCTTGGAGTTGGACAGCCCTTTTCCTTCGACACTATCGTTCCACGTTGATAACTTAAGAAGCTTTTAAGTGTCTGTTTTATGAGTAGTACATGTGTTTATTGTGGGTGCCTCCTGTCTCTGAATAGTTACCTGTCAGCGATGAAGATTAAGTCCAGAGATGTGATCACTGCAGAAGCTTCACATATGTTTGCTTCCTACGGTCTCGCTTTACCTTCCTGCTATTGCTTTGTCCTGATTTGTATACATAATGGGGTTGTTTATTCGTGTTCTGCTCTTCCAGGAACATGGAGGCCTTCTTCGAATCTTCCCAGAGGGAAAGGCCCAGTTTGCCGACATAGAGCCAAAATTTGACCGTCTGCTTTTGTTCTGGTCGGACAGACGGAACCCTCACGAGGTTCAGCCCGCTTACGCCACAAGGTCAGTGTCTAAGTGTGTCCGCTGCACATGCTCAGACAGTCTCGTTCTCTTTTACGGGAGGCTCACTGCTCCCGTTCCATCTTCACAGGTATGCCATCACTGTGTGGTATTTTGACGCAGACGAGCGAGCCAGAGCTAAAGAAAAGTACTTAACAGGTAGGATTTAGCGTATCAACTGCACAGTCTTTGCTTCTGGGTATCAACCCCTTTGTGATGTCTTACGTCATCTCTTGTGTGTTTGTTTCCCTTGCGTGCAGGTGCGGGGGATAAAGGAGTAAAAGTTGATCTCAACAAATCGTCAGATCCCAGCTAGTGGGATGCACAGTTCCCCTGCAAACAGCCATTAAGTGCTCTGTCCTAAGAATGTGGCCTATAGTGAGCGTGCGAGTGTGTGTTTTAACTGCCATACAGCAGACTTTAGTATGAGTGGGTGGAAGATCTGTGCTTATGGAGAGAGAAAAAACAGACAAAAATCTGGTGATTTCTGTTCATTTTCAGCCAACCTCTGCGACCCAGCGGAACTTGAATGTCATAACATTGTACTGAAAGGGATAGTATGTTGTTTTTGCTCTATTTTCTTTCACCTCTGGTGAAGGAAGCTTATGTTACAACTGACATTTTCAGCCATTTGCTTTGAACAGGTATTAAGCTCAGAGCAAGTCTTCATCTTTTTTTTCTTTTTTTTGCTGTTTATTTTTTAAAGGTACAGTGTTCTGCAAATTTGTCATGTGTTATGCTTTTCACAATGAATCAGCTGTTATAATAAGCTACTGTATGTGCTTATGTTTGCAGTCATTTCAGAAATGATCTAAAATTCAGATTCCCGTCAGAACGTCTTAGTTTAAGTTCTTCTGCAGCGCAGTAGATGCTAATGGAGGATACATGAACTCGCGCTGACTGATCATTTGTATTTTCAGCGTTGCAATGTGAATATGCGCAGAAATGCATCTTAAGGCTACCTGAAATGTGATTTCTGAGTCAGTTTATTTACGCATACCAACCTTCCACACGCTGCATGAGCAAATATTTTTAAAGCGTGTCTAATTTGTTTTAATCCAGTATGTCTGGACTAAGCAGTATTTGAACTCTCTAAGCAAGGTGCAAGCCCCCCCCCCCAAAAAAACTTTTTTTTTAAAAGGCATGAACTGTGTTGCTAAAAGCACTTTTCAGATTTGGTTTTATTGCAAATCGTCATCTTCCGATGTCAAACAGTCTTATGCAGTTTTTCCTCACATTATTCAGGCTTAACATGAATTATCGGACTCAACATCAAGTTTGCAAGACACATGCTTAGACAGTATCCTTGACAAGGACTCTGTTTTTATGTGCAGTCCTGGTTGCACCATATACAGTACAAAGATCTGTGCTGCTCCCTGCAGGAAACTTGCTGTACTGCATCTTTTTTTGTTTGTTTGTTTGGAAGTTTTTGTCCGTAGATGCGTTGCTGGTTTCAAATTGAAATGAGCATCTATTTTTGGAAATAAAAATAAAAATTTCTCAGTTTCAACAATTGATATGCTGTCTTTGTGCTCTTTTTGGTTTTTAGTTATTTTACGCAGTTACGTTCTAGAGAAGAGCTGACGTGTCTGTGCTCAGAAGTGCTCTCCTTTTCATCACAGCTCAATGGGAAAATGTGTCAGGGCTGCAGAAGCTGTTATTAGTCACGGAGCATGATCATTATGTAACAGTCGTCATGGGTTCACCTAAACCTATTTGTGTTATGTAGGGTTTGAAGATTTGCCATGAGTAAAGGTGACACAGCTAAAATTTGTGATATTGGAGTTGCAGTTTAAAAGGACAGAAATTAAAATGCTCCATCGCATTAAGTACAGATAGATTAGATTTGAATAGTAGTAACTGGCTTTTTTTCCATTGTGAAACCCACAACTGCACGCTGCCAAATTTTAGAGGCAGTGAAGCAACCACAAACTGTAACATCTGCGCCATCATCTTGTCATGGGGGAAATGAGGTTATTCTTCTAGCAAGCTCTATTTGGTTTTCATCAATGTGGTTATCTCAGCTATCCAGTTTTTTCTAGTCATCTGCAGATGCTGCGCTGAAATCTCATTTACTGTAGGACAATTTGACACAATGTTGAGGTTCTTTTAAATCACCTGCCAGACACAGTTTCTATTCACTCTTTAGTCTTTGGAGAAGGCTTCAGATCTTTGAAGATGACCCTCCACGCTTCCAATAGCAGAGAGGACAAGTCCTCGTTGTCAGGTGTTCAAAGAAAATGGATCACTCCCTAAAGAGTTTAGTCATCAGTACCTAATCTTGTTTTTTTGATTTTCTGTTCCTAAGTGACCACAAACCCTTGTGAGTTCTCCTTTGAGTGTTTCATTAATAGAAGCTGGAGAGGAAAGCCATCTCTTTCTGCTTTCTAGCAAGACTGTTGAAGTTAAGTATCTTTACCGTTAGTTTCTTGTGCTTATCTAGCTCAAGGCACTGACATTTATGTACTGAGAATTACTAGATTCCTAAAAGGAAAAGACATACTCCTCATGTGTTAATGTCATAGATGACTCCAGGTGCTACAGAAGTCTCCACACAGTCTCTGCACATTTTTTGTACAAAAAGATGAGAATCTGTAGCTGCCAAAGCTGTACGTGATCCACATAGAAACTATTCTGGTGTGATATTAAAACTAAACTTCATTTGTACATTATTTTTCTTTTTTGTTTTTTAATATGAACTAAATGAATATCTTCTCTATAGAAACAAATCTGTATGGAAAAAATGAAACTTGTTCATAGATGTTACATAAAACAGAAATACAGGACATATTACAGAGATCAGGATATATATTAAGTAATATTCAATATAAACCTTTACAAGCAGATCAGGCTTTGTACAAAGTGTGTGCAAAATCACGTCCCTTTACTGGGTCTGTATACATACTGGCAACAAAAGTCTATTAGTTCTTTAGACAAAATAGAAAATTGGATGTTTGTAGTCTGAAGGGCACTTTGATCCCAGTGTGCCTTGGTCGGTCAGTCAGTGTGCAAAACTTTACAATTTAAAAAAGCAAAAACAAAGCCACAGGTCCGAGGAAGTCATCATGGCCTTCTGTCAGTAGTGGCTGAGCTCCTCTGGAGGAGTGAAGTTGCAACTGTCATCGCCGATGTAGGCGCCGATGCCGCCGCTTTGGCTCCCCCACTCATAACTGTCGGCGGCGAGACTAGAAAGTCAAAAATCAAAACACTTGAAGCATCTCATGAACATTTTTTTCCTGTGCAGCAGTTTCCAGGGAACAGGTTGTGGCACGCTTACCTGGCTTGGATGTTTTGGGGCATTATGCTCCACGCTAGGTCATCGTCACTGTCGTAACGCCGCGGGTTGTCAAAGAAATAGGCCCTAGAGGAGAAGATGTGACCAGGAAGCCCAGTGCCGCTCTGCGGTACAAGACAAACAGAAGGCATCAGCGCAAACACTCAAAGGTAACTGTCCTCCTTATAAACCTGTGATCTCAAGGAGGGTTCCTGACTGGTTTAAGGTAACTGCTGGCTCACCCTGTCCAGTTTAGGCTGTCGAACTCTGAAGAAGAAAACGACAAGAGATGTGGGGAGCAGCTCCCACATGAACAAGATCACTCCGAAGACGATGTAGCCGGTGTCGCCCAGAGTCGACTGTAGGTCTGCCTGAAAGAAAAAAAATTGACGCATGCATTTTAGAATAACATGAGAGCAAAAAGGGGACACATGCAAGTCTTGCTAAATTCTGACCAGCTAGTCTGAACAGTCAAAACACAGCTAATTGGCTTTTAAGAGATAAGAGATAAAATATTTAAAGGAGCTGGAAAACAGACTGATTTCTCTAGAACTTGCACTAAAACCCACTTTTTGTTACATATTTGCAGCAGAGCAAAGAAACAAAAAAGTAAGCTTTAGATGGGCCGGTCTGAGCTAGCATAGCTGCTTCCCCTTGTTTCCACACTTCCTACAGTCTCTTTGTGAGGTATCGATTTACTATAGAGAGCAATCATTCCTCTTATCCAGTTTATCCAGTTAGACAGGAAACCAAATGACATTTTCGGACAAATGCACTCAAACTTAACATGAACCATCGTGACCCCCTCCCCCAGTGATTCACCTGGTCTGAAACGTTGTACCAGTCATAGTCAAAGGAGTTAATACTCTTGTTTGAGAGTGCCAACACCACCAGATTGTAGCAGGCCCTGGATGCGTACAGAAGGATGACGATGGCTCCTATAATCGTCACCTGGCACACTGATGTCCCCTTCAGTTTAAAAAAAACAAAACAAAATAGAATGACTCGTGAATTCATGTTAGGCTGAAAATAAGACAAACTGGTGAGACGTCAAGAAATGGCTTAAAGAAAGTGCTCTAGATCGTCACTAAAAATATTATGTGCTTCCCCTTTCCACGCCTCACCACTCCACTAAGTTTCATGAAACTGTGCTGCTGGGTTTTTTGCATCAGCATGCTCAAAACTTGGAAAACAGACCTCCTTCATGCACAGGAGAAATTTCTGTATCTTTAATTAAGGTGTGATTGGAACACAAGAAGCATGTCCACACCGTATCGAACCTTAAGCTTTCGTATGCACCGCAGCACAATTTGTCACGCACAAGAACGACGCCCAGTTGCTAGGGAACTATCTCTACGTGGCAAGCACAAATTATGTGCAGAAGTGACTCTTCATACAAGGGTGCACAATACCTTTTGATGCTAGTGACGCACCGGCTGTTAAATCAGTCGTAAGTGGCAGTGTTCAGGAAGTCTACACCGCACCAATCCTGCCTGACTTTGAGTTGCAGGACATCTCACCTTGGACTCCAGGTAAATGTTGGCCAGCGACATCTTGGCGATCTTGTAAAGACACAAGGCCAGCGAGATGGCGCACAGGACGAAGAGCGTGTCGTTGATCGCGACCCTCACCAGCACGATGGTGTGGGCTTCTGCAGAGGACATCCTCACCAGCAGGGCGCACACCAGATTGACAACTAAAAACACCAGGCTGATGAACAGGAAGGTGAGATACAGTGGCAGCCTGGTGGTGAGGAAACAAAAACAGGCAAAGATTTATTAACCCCAAAAATTACTATTAAAAAGAATAAGACTCTTTATTTTATTTAAGTCCACCAGCTGGTCTTACCTGTACTTCAAAAGCTCCGGTGCATATTTGGACTTTGCCTTAAAAATAACCTGTGAAAAGGAAACAAACAGTTTCATTCAAATGAGCAATGGCCTTGTGTCAGACTGCTTTCACTTCTCTGTTCTTGCTCTCCGAAACGCACAAGACACTCTGATTAAACAGGAACCTCCAGGCTGTAAAACGATTTAGAGCTGAACTTCAGATATGCAATGGTCACACAGCGCAGGGCCTCAGAAGCTTTGAGCCTCGCTTCTCGTTCGCAACTGTGACTCACATCAAGCGCAATAGGATTTACGCTAAAAATAGGCTTCAGGCAGAGGCCAGAGGAGCTATTATTTTGTATCTGGATTATGTAAGCAGTTGAAGGAATGATTCACTGCATCCCACTTTTGCACCTGATGTGAATGGGAGTCTGTTGCACTGAGAGCAACAGGTAATATTCAGTGGACGACTTACTTCCTATATGAATCACCGTTACAGTGGCATGTCAAGCCCGGGGTCATGGCCTGTATCCTGACAATGCCTCTCTAAAATTCAAAATCCTGAAAAATTAAAAAATAAATAGAGCCATCCATCTAGCCATAGTGGGTGGGCATAAGAAAATTATGACATGAGGTTTATGGACCTATATTAGGTCCATAGGGGGCAATTGTGGCTCAAGAGTTGGGAGTTCGCCTTGTAATCGGAAGGTTGCCGGTTCGAGGCCCAGCTTGGACAGTCTCGGTCGTTGTGTCCTTGGGCAAGACATTTCACCCGTTGAAAGGGGTGGTCAGAGGGACCAGTGGCGCCAGTGTCCGGCAGCCTCGCCTCTGTCAGTGCGCCCCAGGGTGGCTGAGGCTACAATGTAGCTTGCCATCACCTGTGTGTGATGGGTGGATGACTGGATGTGTAAAGCGCTTTGGGGTCCTTAGGGACTAGTAAAGCGCTATATAAATACAGGTCATTTACCATATTATCAAAATGTGTTTAAACTGGCCAACTTGTTCAATGCAAATGAATTTTATTTATATAGCACCAAATCACAACAACAGTCTCCTCAAGGTGCTTTAGAGTGGAAGGTAAAGTCCCAACAATAGTACTATGACAACCCCAACAATCAGATGACCTTCTGTGAGCAAGCACCTGGTGACAGTGGGAATGAAGAACTCCCTTTTAACAGGAAGAAACCTCCAACAGAATCAGGCTCACAGAGGGGCAGCGATCTGCCTTGACTGGCTGGAGGCTATACCTAGAGTGACCAGGTGGTCCACCTTTCTCCCCGTCCTCCCATCCATGACAGTAGAATACACAGAACAATCACATACATCAGTGTTTTAAAGCAGCTCTCAGCATTTCCACATTATCCCACTCAAATCTACTCTTTGCCCCACATTTAGTTTGTTTGCTAGTTCATTATCACACTGCAAGTTGGATGTTGGACTAACTGGTTTATAAACCAGCTGGGGTGTGACACAATTTTTTTTAGCCCAGACATAGACTTCCCTCATTAATCAAACACTGTGCTGGCACACGAAAAAGAAAAATAACATCTGAGCAACTCACCTGCGCAAAGTACAGGTTCATGAGGCAGAGCGTGAAGAACTGCAGGCAAACGGGGAAGCAATAGAGCAGCCAGAAGGGAAAGGGTCCCAGAGTGTTGGCCGTGACAAAGTTCTTGAAGTAGAAGGAGAAAAGCACGGTGCGCAGCGCCGACCACAGCAGGCACAGAAACAGGAACACGGTCTGGTAGCTGAAGCGCTTGTGTCGGTACCGCAGGACCAGCCAGAGCTGGATGTAGATGAAGATGAAGAGGAGAGAGTAAAAGACGGTGTAGACCACCGTCAGGCCCAAAGTGACGTAGGGTGGCACGGCCGGGCTCAAAGTAGGCAGGGGCTGCGAGTCGTCCGACGCCCAGAGCCCCTTCTCCTCCGCCAGAGCCTCCATGACCTGCTCTCTGTGTCCGGGGTGAGAAGGAGGGGGGGTGATCACCGCCAGCTCCTGCGGCTTCACGGAGCCAGCTTGTCGGCTCTTGTCTCTCTCTCACGGCCGGCTGAAGAGAGAGATGGAAGCCAGAGGGAAAACAGGAGAAAGGGGGAGGAGAAAACAAGGCTGTCAAGACGAGCGAGGAGGGAAAAAACGCAGCAAGTCCAACTTCCTGCAGCCGATCCGGAGAGCGAAGCACGTGATCAGCGATGAGAATGAGCCGTTTGTCGGGAGAGAGAGCAGGAAGCCGCTCAGAGTTGCAAGCAGGAGCTCCGAGAGAGGACCAGCCTCCTCCAGCGCCCCCATCCGCTCCGTTCTGCTCACTCGTTTACGCGACGCATCAGCTGACGCAAGTCGCCGTACCTTTAACCCCGCGGAGGGGTTTCCCACCGCAGCGCAGATCCCGGGAGAGTTTACATGTGTTTACCTTCAGTTCATCAAGATGAGTGAAATAAAGAGTATAATTAATCACGCAGGGGGAGCTGCCCTTCCGGTTCACACAGTTTAATGACAAAAGTCAGGATCCTTAATCAGTTTTTATTTTTCTTTCATTTTGACTTTTTGAAATGTATTTATTTTTTACTCAGTTTAGTTTCAGTTCCTTTCCAGGGTGGAAAGTAACTAGTTTTTGACGTTTTATAATTTTTTAGTTTCAGTTTAGTTTTTAGTACGTAAAAAATATTTTTACTTCGGTTTATTAGTTTCAGTATTAGTTGTTTCCTTTATTGAATTCCTGTTAATGTATGGAGAGAATGTGTCAGGGTTAAGATTCAGGAAAATCTGGAAAGGTATTATACTGAAACAATGTAATGAACATGTCCGCCAAAGCCTCATCAGGTAAGTTCTGAGAATAAATTTAACCAAATTAACAAATATTAAAACTGAAGCTTTTTACTCGATTTATTTATTTATTTTATTCGCATCTAGTTTTACTTACTGTAATAACCTCATGTTTTGAACGAGAACGTGTAAATCCCAGATCAACATTACGGTTTAAAATTTTTATGAAGTTTAAAGACTTATTATACGGTAATTAATGAATTAATTATTCTTAATGAGATACATTTGCATACAAAAAGGAGGAAAATGTTATTTTTATTTAGCGTCTGGCACTTGTCCTCTTTACAAGACAGAGCCTCAGACTTTCGAGGTTATCTCATTTCAAATTACAGTTAATCAGAATGAATTTGTATATTTAATAGATTATTGCAGTCCAAAGGTCCTTACAGATGACTGACAAGCCAATCGTAAAACAGGGCAAAAATTGAATTTACAAAAAGGACACAAGAATTGAATGAGGTCAATAAAGTAATGATTTTTTTTTCGGTTTGAACCGCCGGTGCTGTGCTCACAGTCAGAGGTGTTTGCCTCTTTCAGGACATCACTTTAATGCGTCAGGTCACAGGACTTTCTAACATTAGCTTTGCCTCTTATCCACACTGAACTTCAAAAAACTGGATTTAGAAACCTTACTGCCTGTAACTGGAATGAGCTCCAACAAATACAGAAATAAATAAACATGGAGCTACATTTTCTGATGTTACCAGAACATTTCAAAATGATCTATTTATGAATCTGAAATCATTCTCATGCATACTTTTCCTCAACTATGTATAATGTGTCTTTCTATTTCTATGTACATTCTTTCTTGATCAAAGGGGGACATCCTGTTTAAATAAAGGGTGTAATACTGAACATGATCTAGATCCCAGAGCAGAAAAGTCTGTCTGAGCAGTTGAAACCTGAGGTTTTGACTCTCTGAGAAGACACTGATGTCATTATTGTAGACTTTTTCCATGTTTAATATGAATATGCAGCACTGTAAGAGTATGTTGATGACACAAAATAAGAAAAAAGTATGATAGGTTGACTTTATGGTATAAAGACACTGTTTATACAGTTAAATTATCATAAAGAAACAGCCAACCTTGGCGAAAGACAAACTTTTAAATGGTCAACAAATGTTTGAACTAATCCTACAGAGGCGATCGTTTCCTGACTTTTAGTTCCTGTTATGAGTCATGATCCAAAAATACTGAATGCTACAGCTTTGATGAAGCAGATCGGTTCTTCATTTGACCTTTCCTGCCTGGAAAACACCCACATTTTTAGAACTTCACAGATACATCTTGCGATGTAGCTTTTTCATTTAAAAAAGTAAGTCCCATGGCTTTCATGACATCATCAGGATTATTTTCTGCCACATTTTAAACTACATCCTGAGTTTCAGAAGACCTCATATAGTTTTCATACATTGAATAGTCCACCTGGTCACAAATAAAACACTTTTTGTGTTTTAAAAATGAAAATGAAATCAAATGTAACATTTCCCTGTAATTCCAACCGCAAGTCACATAATTCAGTTTATGACCCAATCGGTTATTTATCCAATGTGCACAGAAATCTAAGGGACGTTTGTTTGTTATGGTAAATATCCTAGCAGCAAGGTTTTGGTTTCACAAGACCAGGGCATGTGAACACGAAGAATGTCAAGGATGGAGGTCACTGTGATCCATTAATCTTTTAGCACACGGGGACAGTGCCAGCCAGACACCAAACAGGATGCCGTCAGCTACAGTACCTCCGCCTTGGCTGTGAAACCACAGGTTGGTACTCTCCAATATCAGAGATATGTGATTTTGTGTTTGGCCTGTGTAAATGCGAACATAAATGCATAGATTTTTACTTCAAAGATGAATAATTCGACAAGAGGCTTAATTACGGTATGTCTTAATTAGGCCAGGTCAGTGTAGTTTGTACAGAGTGCTGGGATGAACTGTTCTGCTGTTGGGGGATACCATTGCTCTGACATGGAGTGGGAGGTGTGGATGGATGTCTTAGTCCATTCCAAAGTTTAGGTGGGTGGTAAGTGTCAAAGTAACATCCACATGAATGCCAGGACTCAAGGCATTTCCCAGCAGAACATTGCAGTAAACTGACCAGTCAGTGGTTTCACTGTTGTGGCTGTGTACTGTCAGTCTATACAGATAGCATAAAACCTCTTTGTACATGGTATATATCGGTTTCTTTGTTCACTCAGAATTACTTCAGCCTGCCTGCAGCCCTTCATATTGCCTGCATCTCTGGTTTCATCTGTAACAGTATTGGAGTGATAATGAAATAGCACTTCAGTCTGATTATCAGGCCACAGCGTCCTGTTATAGACACATCAAACACCAGCCTGCTGGTTCCTAGGCAACTTGGTAAGAGAAAGCAGACTCGCTCAGACAGTAACGAGTCAGACCTAATGGCATCACCAGCTCTGATGTAAATATCCCAACAAGGGTCCATTGTGTCTCATCATTCAAACGCAGAGAGATCCATTTTATTTCCTACAAACAATGTGCTGTTATGAATAACATTCTCTGCAGCCCATATATAACAATCTAAATCTGTGTTAAGGAAATACAAGTGCACTATGTTATTTAAATATGGTGTATGCAGATTAATTTTGAAGCCATATGAATCTGTGGGGTAGGCATTTAGAAACCACAAATGGAAATCCCACAAAGTGACCACGAGGTGGCGCCTTTTAGCTGTAGAAAAACAGAAAGACATTGGGGGATACTGACTTGCTGATTTTGGAACCACAGCATGTTTGGTGCTGTGAAAAAGTATGTGCTCTCTTCCTGATTTCTTCTTTTTTTGCATATTTGTTACACTTAAATGTTTCAGATCATCAAACATTTCATCTTTTAAACATTTCATGTGTGTGTGTGTGTGTGTGTGTGTGTGTGTGTGTGTGTGTGTGTGTGTGTGTGTGTGTGTGTGTGTGTGTGTAGACTAAGAGATCTCAACATCTGAGATCCCTTTGGAAGTATAATTTCTAAGGTTTTGGGACTTCAGTGAAGCACAGTAGGAGCCATTATCTACAAATGGAAAAACCTTGGAACGGCATCTTGAACATTCCCAGGAAAGGCCAGCCTATCAAAATTATTGCAATAACCCTTTAATGATCCATTCAGGAGGTTACAAAAGCACAGAGAACAACATCTAAAGAACTGCAGATCTCACTTGTGTCAGTTAAGTTCAGAGTTCATAAATCAACAAGTCCACCTTCGACTGGATTTTTAAAAAGGGGGAGGTTTTTGAGTGGCCTAGTCAAAGTCTGGACTTACATCAGATTGAGATGCTTTGACGTGACCTTAAACAGGCCGTTCATACTCGAAAAGACTCATTGCCAGTTATTACTAATGCTTGATCATCGGCCTAACTTTGTGCTGAACATTGGGGGGGGGGGGGGGGGGGGGGGGGGGGGTCAAGATCTCTTTCTAAATAAATAAATACAGCTGGGTAAATTCCCAGATGATTAAATATGCAACTATTTTGCAGCTCAGAGGAACAGAAGAAATATTTCATTTACACAGTCTCAGCAGGTTTGAAAAAGAAGTTAATGTTGGGTGTTTTATCACAACATTAGGCAGCTTCATAAATCACTGTCTTGTTTAAAGAAATCTCCTCCTGGTGGTATTTATGAGAAAACCACAGAAACATTGTCTAAACATATCAGATACTTTGGAAATAATTCTAGGTCTTGGAGGTAATTTGTCATTGAAGATACTTTAAGAGCTACAGCAGTGGATGAGTCTGCATTTTGGAGTGATGGTAAACATTTGCAAAAACCCTTTGTGGGGGACCGTGAATACCAACTGTCAAAGCACTGTGGACCGAAGAGTTTGACGGTTCACTAAGCATCTCAAAAACAGCTCCAAGTTGAAGCATATTACTGTACCGGCATGACTCTCATTATCCCAACTGGAGATGAGTCTGATAGCCTCAGCACATGCCTCAAATGATTAGTGTATGGTACAGTGCTTTGTGATATTGTCCTTTACATAATGTTTCAGTCAAACCGGGCATGGGGCTCTGTTGCCGGTTACTGGTCCATGCTCTGATGGCCTGCTGGCCTATGTCCAAACCTGCAAATACAGCTTCAGTGTTGTCCCTCCAGAGACAGTGGCCCTTCTATTAAAACCACTTATAATCTGCACATAGCTGTCTGTTTTCTACTGTATTGGCAACACTGCAATAATCCGTTTGAAGAATTTTAAATAAAGGATCTGCAAATGACCTTAGCTCTTCTCAGAGTTTAATTTGACTCAGTCAAAGTGCATGCCATTATAAAAAGAAAACAACAACAACAGCACCATACCATTTGTTTCAGGAACATTAATGAAAGCAAAGTTTGGGCTACCTCTCACTGAAACTCCTCTGTGAGTTAGTGACCGCCCACAACTCTTTCTACAACTACTGGGTTGGATGTATCACTCGCGCCTTTAACGCAGGACTGCTTAGCTCCCTCTGAAAGACGGACCATGGGTTGGAAGGAGAAAGGCTGGATTGCTTGTCTGAGTTTTCTCGGATTTGTGGTCTCGGTAAAGAGCATAAGTCGAGACGAGCTTTTTCCTTTTGGTCCGAGCGCAAGAGACCAGTTACTGGAGCCAGGGAATGATCAGACGTACCGACTGGATCTGAGCAAACCGGTGTTGTTTTATGATGGCACTTTCCTCAGCATCTTTGTAAGTTAATTCTTAACATTTTGATGATGATTATTATTAACATTAATGCACTTGCGTTGGCTTTACTGGTCATCAAACGTCCGTAGTTCTTGCGCAATTGCGCGTTAGCCAGAAATGGAGTGAATTTAAACAGTTCCTGGAAGTTGGACAACGGAGTTCCAGCAGCGTATGACTTTTTTCTTGTCTGTGGAGTATTTGTAAATACTGGATTTCTTATATGCAGATGCGACTGTATCATGTCGAAAGCATGTGCCCAGGCATTTCTTTGTTTCCCTCGAGGTTATCATTTTACTGCCGATACCAAATACCAAACCTTATTTTGCAATCCATCCTAAAAACACCCAGTGATGAGACAGAGAACTTTACAGAGTGGTCACTGGGAGGTTTGTTTCTGGAATAAATGCAGTAAATCATGTAAAACTGTATGATTTGCTAGAATATTAACTGCTGGCCTGTAGTGTTTTTAAAAGCCGCACCATTGTGTGGAACGGACAAACAGCCCTTTATTCCCGCAGTTCTGGTTTCAAAGAAAAGTGCTACATCTCTGTTTCAGTGCTGCATGAGTAAACTGTGCCATGACGCAGTGATTACACTAACAGATGCATTCGTCAAAGCTTTGCTGATGTTTTATGCATAAAGATGTTTCTACCAAGCATTCAAGCTCTTAAAATGAAAGTTTCTTCTTTAGTAAAGCTTGCCATTCATTCCACAGTAGCCTGTCCAGTCTCAACCCAGTGGAGGCTGTCTCTGCACGATCTCCATTTAAGGAGATCGTGCAGAGACAATGATTAACGTGATTAACACATGAGTCTGAAGCTTAAATGAAACACATGAATGCAGCGTTCACCAATTAGTCTGCTGACTGCCTCCAGGTTAACCTTCCATTACCCACCACAAACATATTTCTGCGCTGCAGTCAAGATGCCCTCAAGAGTTTTGTTTTCATCTCTGAGACGGTCTGCCCTGAACTGTCTCTGCCCTGGGGTGGGGGGGGATGATTCTTCTCACCCTTCATGAGTATGATCCATTTTTTACTGAGCACTTACATGTTAACCACTAACCTTAGAGCTCTCTATCTGCAGCACCTCTGTAAATAGGATCACTGATCATTTTCCCAGATCTACCCTCCATTTTGGCAGGAAGTTTCTGTAATGACATTTAGTGCGCAATCTTTAGGCTCTCTGGGGCTACTCATCGGGGGCAAGGACAGGAAACCTTTTGTTTTTTCCTTTGGTCAGGAAGTGAAGGAGCCCCCATGTCCAGTGTGTGTCTGGGCATGTTTTCTTCACACGAGCGCTTTTTTCTTTCTTTTTTACGAGCCTTGCATGTGTTCCCACTGCAAGTGTGTAAAGACTGCGTTAAATAGCATCTTGTTTGTTCATTAGCACAGTAGTGGGACATAGCTGCTGACTCAAATCATTACTGCAATGAAGATCAAAGTGGGTCAGATTGTATCCCCTGTGAAACAGTTCAAGTTGTGTCAAGAATAAAACTGTGTACAACATCGCAGGGATTTCATTTCAGTTTCTGTCTTCTGGATTAATGATTTTAGCTTTTCGTTTCAGATTAATACCAATGGGTTCGTCGCCACAAAAGAGCCAGAAAGCGAGCTGACGTATCTTGGCAAAATGCCCCCAAAATTTGGCATGATTGCAGCTCTGCAAGGAGACCTGCACACGAGCGATGGTGTGGGGAAAGTTTTCTTCCGAGAGGACTCCAGTCCTGATATTCTACGCCGCGCTGCTGAGCACATCAACAGGGCTTTCCCTGAAGATGACGAAATCAATCCCACCCATGCTGTGGTGGTCACCTGGGTTGATGTCACCACCCATGGACTTGAGAGCAGAGGAGACAGCGGCATCAAGAAGGTGAGTGTCACATAGTTATTCAAGTAATCTAAAGTGGATGTGATCACTGACAGAGTCTATAATGTTTTGTTTCTCAGAGAAACACCTTCCAGCTGGTTATTGCATCTCTGGAGACCACGTCATACGCTATTGTCCTCTATCCAAGGGATGGGATAAAGTTTTCCTCCATGCTTGTGGGAGACACTAATGTAATCATGCATGCTGGTTTCAGTAAGGGTTTAGTCCGGGGTTTCTTCAGTTCCATCAAGGGACCATACTACCGCACCACCACTGATGACGAGCAGTCCGTTAGAGCTTTAGCAGAGTAAGTCAGACGGTAACAATGACGGTTCTTGAAGACATGTTTTCTGCCCAGAATCTAAACTTTTCCCCCCACAGGGAGACGAACTCTGGCCTGAGGGGTGTATGGGTGTACGAGATTGGGACTTCTCCCTTTTTTAGCAACGTGGCTCCAGGTGAGGTCCCTGAGCTGCCCACTGAGGCTCCACCACAAGAAGATGTTGACGCTTATGAGGAGTCCAGCGCTGCAAGGAGGCCGTTGTACCCTGACAGACCGGTGGTAGCCTACCCTCCTTATCTGCAGGAACAGACTGAAGTCCACCCAGTTCAGTTCCAACCACAGAACCCGGAGGTGGTGGAGGTGGATGATCCAATTATAAATGTAGATGGTGAGTTTATGATGTTTTAATCCAACGAGTGCTTTTTAGTGAGCCGTTCACCCACACTCGCTGATGGTAGCAAGCTTGTCTGCAGCTCTGCTTCCTGAGCCATGCTGTCTATCACAGTGTATTTTGAGAGTGAGAGCATGTCGTATATAAATGTTTATTGTACTTGTCTTATCAGCTGTTCCAGTCATGGTATTCTTACCGTTCCCCATGTTTTCAGTGTTCTCGTACAACCTTGGCAGCTGTGCAAACAACAGAAATAAATGCTCCAAGTTTGGTGAATGCAGGGACTATGCCAACGGATACTGCTGCCATTGCATCTCTGGCTTCTATGGCAACGGGATACAGTGTGTGGCAGAAGGTACACGCAGAAAAGCGTTTAAATATGACGTTTTTTATTAGCTAGTTGATGTGGAAACATTAGAAGAAATCTTAGCTGTTCTTGGATGAAATTCATTTTAAGGGAAGTGGGTTTGCACGTCTCGGTGAGTAACTTCAGTGGGGTGGCTGTGTTTTTGTTTTGTTTTCTTTGGGGGATTTTGCAGGAAAGCCACAGAGGGTGAACGGCAAAGTACACGGAAGAGTGTTTGTGGGCAGGTCTCCTTCTCCGGTGGAGTTCGCCAACATCGACCTCCATTCTTACATTGTTGCGAATGAGGGTCGAGCCTACGTCGCCATCAGTGACCTCCCGGAGACTGTTGGGCCCTCGCTGGAGCCCCTGGTGTCAATTAGCGGTGTGATTGGGTGGGCGTTTGCTCTGGAGCACCCAGGCTTCAAGAACGGCTTCAGCATCATCGGTGAGTGAGAACAACGCTGCAATGAAGATATCTCATGATGTGATATTCAGTAGCTTGCCTTGTAGTTTTTACAGGGTTTAAAAAAAAACTAGTGGGAAGCATAAATTTCTGTAAACAAGCTGTTTGCGCTGCTGCAAACACAGCTTGCATACAGCTGCAGTCTTCTGCACTGTCTCCCTGAATTCCACTCGCATTACCTCAGCTGTAACAGAAGGCCACGAGACAAAGTTCATCCCGGGCCAGTATTAGAGTTAACATCCTCCTCTCTGGCCTCCACAGGGGGGGAGTTCACTCGGCAGGCTGAGGTGACCTTTATGCCAGGGAATGAAAAGCTGAACATCAGGCAAGAGTTTAAAGGCATCGATGAGCACGACCACCTGATTGTGAGCACCAACCTGGAGGGCCGGGTGGCCGAGGTGCCTCTTGGCTCCACCATAAAGCTCGACCCGTATTCTGAGATCTACCAGTACAACAACAACTGTGAGACATGACTTGAACAGAGAAACAATATTTCACCACCTTTTCTGATTTTGAGCGAGACATAAAAGAAGTGAAAAAAGGTGAGCGTTTCTAACGTGTCCATCTTGCCTTTCAGTGATCACCTCGTCGTCCACTCGGGACTACGTAGTGACTCTGCAGGATGGATCCAGGGAAACCAGGAGATATCAGTGGCGTGAGACAATCTCCTTCAACGGCTGCTATCATAGCGAGACTTTGAGAGACATGAAACCTACACAGATGCTAAGCGTGGACCACATTTTTGCCATTTACGATCCTGCACAACGACTCATCCGGTTCGCCCTGACCAGCAAGATCGGGGACATCAATGGTGAGAAGACGTATTCGTTTTCCTGCCTTTGGTTTGAGCTCACTTCCTTCCTCAGGAACAACGTCCTGACAGAGAGATTATTTTTGCCAGACAGGCTTTTTGTTGCTATTGTTAAATGGTAAAAATAGGTATGTTTTGCTTCAAAAACCCAAAACAAAACCTGTTTAGAAATAAAATTCACCTTTCCTTTTCAGGAGGGCAGCCAGAGCAGAACCCATGCTTAACCGGAAGACACGGATGTGACACGAATGCTGTTTGCAAAGTCGGAGAGGGAGCAACGTTCACTTGCCAATGTGCTGCTGGTTTCAGCGGCGATGGACGCGCATGTTATGGTAAGAACTGCATATTTAATCGTGTAACAAAGAGCAGTTAGAGTTTATTTTCTGCTTTTGGAAAAAATCTAACTGTTTCCATATCTTTCAAACTCATCATTAAAATCAACCCAGATTTTCTAAAGCCTTCCTTCCTGACTAGGGAACGGCACAATCATACAATTAGCAGGGGGAGTCCCATAGGATAAACAAAGCATTTCCGACTCAGAGACCAGGTTAACAGAGCTATTTCAACCTCTATACAACCGAATCTTTTGCATTAGAGACCAAACAGGAAGAGGAAGGAAGAATTTCAGACAGATGCTATCATAAAAGTATTATTATAAATCTAATCAGGCTCTTTTCTTTGATCCGAAAACATTTGATAATGAAAAACTTATCTGGCAAACCAGACTTCTCAAACTCTGACCCAGTCCAAGACTATTTAAATCAAGTCATTTTGTTTACACGACTCAACGTCACACGTAAAGTTTCCCAGGATTTTACATACATAAAAACAGGAAAAAGGCACTTGGACAGAGAGGCGATCTGTCCAGGATGTACCCCGCCTCTCATCCTATGACAGCTGGGATACGCTCCAGCCTCTTCTGTGACTCTGAATTAGATAAGCAAAAGACAGTAGACAGACGAAAAAAAAATGTTATCAGTTTAGCATCTCATCACTACTCTTTTCTTTCTTTTTCTTTTTTTATCAGACAACGATGAGTGCAGAGAGGATCCTCAACGCTGCGGCCCTAACGCTATCTGCAACAACCAGCCCGGGACCTTCCGCTGCGAGTGCGAAGAGGGGTATCAGTTCGGTAGTGACCAGAGAACCTGCATTAGTAAGTGGCTTTTGTGTGCTGTAAAGTGCTATTCCATATCAGGCAAACCCTACCTGGTTCTAAGGAGGTAGAGGTGCAAACATAACCTGTAATAAAATTCATTATTGTATGAAAAAGTCTGTGGTGATTATTAACACGTGTAGCAGCAGCAGCAAATTAGATTTGCTCAGCGCGGTGGCTGTAAAGTATTTTCTGGCATGCCCCAAAAGGATCCAACTTGAATTTCAGTTAAATAAATATTAAAGTATATTCATTCGTCTTAATTTCACGCCATATTTTTCACCCTGTTCCCCAACTTAAGCGGCTCTATCCAAAACCAGTCAACACATTATTTTTCTCACGCTGATAGCATTTCCCAGAACTTGTTCTGCTTCTCCTCAGAGGTTGATCGACCCGTGGACCACTGTGAGGCAGGCACCCATACCTGCTCACCCCATGCTCAGTGCAGCTACGCCGGAGGCTCGTCCTACGTCTGCACCTGCCTACAAGGGTTCACAGGAGACGGTAGAAGCTGCCAAGGTACTGCAGACAAACATAATGCTCTCAGAATTTTTTTCATTGTTTGTTTGTTTGTGGGTTTTCTTTTTTGCATAGTTCACCAACCTGCAATAAGCAGTGTTACGTGTTTTCTATTATTAAATGAGTTTTTAGGTAATTTTACTGACAAAAAAAGGCTTAAAGTTTGTTGGCTGCATGTAAGGATTTGCAGTTTTCCCTGTTCCTTCCATTTATGAAATAAAATTAAACAATTAAATTAAATAGTAGGAGCTTCTAAAGCAGGGGTGTGAAACATAAGGCCCAGGGGCCAGAATCGGCCCAGCAAAAACTCCACCCCGGAGTTTTAGAAACACAGTTTTAACTTTACTCACTATAACTTCACTTTATTTATATTTGTTTAAGTTTTACACCTTTTCCTATTGATAAAGATTCCCCCCACCCCGCTTTATACTACAGCAAAGTCATTTATAGATACACAATTACATGATGGAAATTTCCTGGGGTTTTTTTTACTATCTACCACAGAAATTTATGGTTTTGTTTTTTTACAGTGAGTTCACAGAAAAGGGCTTTGTTTTCTGAATGAAACTTTGAATTTTATAACTACAGGACAGTCTGGGCAATGATTTTACACATTTGTCATGTAATTTCACTGGTCCGGCGCACTTAAGATCAAAGCAGCTTTAAGTGTGACCGGTCAAAAACGAGGGACATGAAGAAAAATCTGCTGAAAGTAAGGACTATGTTCAGTGTGGCCAAAATCACTTGATTCACCAAATGCATCCTTAGGAATTATTTGAATTGTTACACCATCTGCTCGGGACTGTGGGCAGTCAGGTTGGTTGCATAATACACCAACAGAGACCGAAGAGTGAAACATTAAAAGCAGATGGGAATTTCATGTGTAGAGGTCCCGGGTCTGGGTGTAGGGTTTTTGGAGGGGTTTCTCTGGTCTGGGTCCTTCCATTCTTTCCACATTTTTGCTTGATTTTCTGCTATTTGAGGAAAGTTTAAGTCAAAGGTTCACCCAAGCTCTTCTGCATGGATCTCCACTCATAAAATGACACAGAAAATGTTCATATTTGATTTTTTTCTGCTCTCTCATCCTCCATCCATCCATCTCACCATCATCTCATCCATCTGCCTGAAGACATAGACGAGTGTCAGCAAAGCAGGTGTCACTCAGACGCCGTGTGTTACAACACAGAGGGATCCTTTACCTGCCAGTGCAGGCCAGGTTACAGCGGCGACGGTTTCCAGTGCCTTCCTGGTAGGTGAACTCTCTGAATTGCACTGCTTTAAACATTTGTTAGCTGGCTTGGCTGCACATTCATTCTGGGGGTTGAAAATAAAGCCTGTGTAGTTACATGTTTGTTATGGAGGTCCTTCACTGGAGTTCAGACAGCCGAGTAATAGTTTTTTGTTTGATGTTGTTTTGCAAAATGGGTCATTTTCATTCACAGCCTTGTAGCCGTTTAGGCCGGAGGGGGTGTTTGGAAAATGAATTCCTCGCCAGAGTATATTGGTGCCAGCTGGAATCTGTTTCTCATTCCCTTCTGGAAAGCGCGAGGAATTTGTCATGCCTTGTGAAGGATGTGAATTTTATGTGTAGTTGAAATTTAAATTAGAAGACTCCAAAAAGATAAAAGAAACAAGTTCGGGGAGTTTGTTGCAGGCTGTATTTGTTAATTTTCGAGTCTTTCTTTTCATATTTTTCTTCAGGGAGGCCAAAAACACGATGTGAGGTTCACAGAGAGAACGTCCTGGGTGTGTCTGGCCCACGGGGGCCGCAGCCTCCGATTGGCGCTTACATCCCCACGTGTGATAACAACGGTCAATATGAGCCCATGCAGTGCCATGGAAGCACGGGACATTGCTGGTGCGTGGACCAAAATGGACAGGAGATCTCGGGGACTCGCACCGGGCCTGGCAGCAGACCAATGTGTGAGTAAATCACAGAAAGAGGTGACAGTGTCACTCACAGTGGCATTAAACAAAAACTATGGAAGCACAAACACTTCGGGAGTTTTGATGAACTGATTTGTGTGCGTCTCAATTAGGTATCGACCACAATACTGGGCTGCCGCCCGTCGGACCCCGGCCACGGCCCGATGTGGACGCCCTGACCCCAGGAACACACCTGCTGTTTGCCCAGAGCGGCAGGATAGAGCACGTTCCTCTGGGGGGTTACGACATGAAAAAGAACGATGCCAAGCCCGTCCTCCACCTGCCCGTAAGTTCATCTTTAAGAGAGGAGTTATTTCATAAATTTTTATATGGCTTTTGCAGCAGTTTTATTCTTATTTTTAAGTTAAAGCCACAATTTCCTGTCAGGATTGTTTACTTAATTTAAATAATATATGAGAAAACAGTCACAAATAACTGCGCTCTGTTGTCCTAAAACTTTCTTCAGCTCTGGGATTTTTCCCATCTGCTTCTCGCATCCAAAGCTTGCACTTTACTGGGGGCACATGGTGACATTCAAGCTAATTGCTAACATCAGTCAGACAACTTTACAGTTGCAGTCTGCTTTTCTTGTTGCACTGATTTGAGCTGCTTGAGCTCCTCACTGTGTGACTCAGTTTGTTTGGATTTAAAGTCTCGACGATACCATCCAAAAAGCACATCTGCTCCACGTTCTGGACCGTTGTTGTGTGACGAAAACTGCACTTCAAAGGTTTGTTGTTTGCTCACACCCTCCTTGGCTCCACAGGAGAAGGTCATCATTGGTGTAGCCTACGACTGTGTGGAGAAAATGGTGTACTGGACAGAAATCACGTCTCCCTCCATCAGCAAGGCCAACATCGAGGGGGGAGAGCCCACTTCTGTCATTAGTTCAGGTAGTGTTTTCTTCACGCTACTGGTTCCCCTACATTTTGAAAGAGGAGGTTAAAAAAAACAGAAAAAATGCACTGTTTTAACAGGTTTGGAAAGCCCAGAAGGGATTGCGATTGACCACTTGGGTCGAACAATGTTCTGGACGGATTCCGCTAAGGATCACATCGAGGTGGCGTCTCTGGACGGGTCTAACCGACGTGTCCTCATAAACACCGACCTCGTCAACCCACGAGCCATCATCGCTGACCCTTCCAACGGGTGCGTTACGATTTAACAGCCTGTTTATTGAACATAGTTTGAGTTAAACAGCACTCTCGGTGAAAATCTGCAATGCTCATTTACTTTAAAGAGCAGGTAACATTCACAAACAGATTGATATTCAGTGTTGCTGAACATCACAGCAGACTCACTCTTCACCTGTCCTCCAACAGTAACCTATACTGGGCTGACTGGAACCGTAAAGCCCCCAAGATTGAGACATCTTACATGGATGGATCCAACAGACGGGTGCTGGTTAGAGACAATCTAGGCCTGCCAAACGGCTTGACTTACGACCCTCACAGCTCACAGCTTTGCTGGGCAGACGCAGGTAGATTTCAGACAGATGACTCATCTGTGAAACGGTGTCTGCTGTGTGCAAGCAGCACTAATTACAGTCTCTTGCCTGCAGGCACGCAAAAAATGGAGTGCATGGATCCAGGTCGGGGTAGTCGCAGTACGGTTTTGGAGAGGATCCAGTATCCTTTTGGAATGACAGCTTTCGGGAAAAACATCTATTACACCGACTGGCGAAGGTTTGATTTTTATTTTAAGAATGTTTTTTCAAACTCTGCCTTTTTAAATCGTGAAAAAATAATAATAATAATATTTCTTGCAGCTGGAGTTTGTTTATAAATGAGACCCACTGGTGTTGTAGCACCGAAGACACAGGGTTTTTACTTTTACCTGTGATTCAATGTGTCAAGGCAGAGGAAAGAGAGGGAAGGTTAAAGGTCAAAAAGCTGCCCACACTCAACCCCCTTTACATTCTCTGTGGCAGGGCTCAGACGCTCCCACACTCGAAATTGTGGAGCTTCCTCCACATGTGTCCGGCTCTGTAAGTTATTTATTCCTGAGCGACTGCAGAAAAAAAAGGGGAGGGCTTTGTGTGTGTGTGCATGTGTGAGTATGTGTGTGTGTTAGTGTGCACATGAGGTGAGGAGGAGTCCTGAAAAGTGACAGCTGCTTGCAATTTCTCAGCCCCAGACGTCTGCGAGTGACCTCCACAGGGCCTCCCTGTGATCTCGCCAGGGCCGCAGAAAGGTTGAGAGGAGGTGGTGTGGGTGGTGCACACTTAAACAGTTTACCACAAACTATGTCATGTTGTGGCTAAGAAACCTACCCTCATCCCCCTCTTTGGCCTTACTCAGTCTCGACAGACTTTGTAGGAAACATAAGGAGGCCGGACGGATGATTGCGCAAGCTCAGATAGTCCTGGATTTCTGAACTCCTGTGCTGACTGTGTTTGCAACAGGGATGCTGTGATTGCAGTGGACCGCTATGCCAGCAGGGAGTCAGATGAGTTCCAGCCTCAGAAGCGGACCAGGTTATACGGGATCGCCACAGCCTATGCCCAGTGTCCTGCAGGTAGGAAGTTGTGATGGCACATTCCCCTTCAATTCCCCCTCTTCACATGCTCGAAGCGAATCTTTGCACGGTATCTAACCCTGATGTTCAGCTCCACTTTAAAGCCGCATGCAGAAACTGCTTGACCCTTGTATATTTGGGGGCTACCTTTGAGGCCAACCTTATTATGCGTTCCTTTTCCTTTTTGGGACCAGGCTGACCTAGTTGTGACCTCTGCAGGCTCTCTAAAGAATCCTTTAGAGCACTTTGCAAACAAAACAAACAAACAAACAAAAAAACACGAGTACAGTTCTTAATCTTTAAGCAACTGGGGGAATTCTTCCAGCTTGTATTTATTATCAAGCAAAGGAATGACTAATGGCACCAGGCAACAGCCTCTCTTATAGATAGGGCTAAAGCCAGGGAATGCAGAGTCAGGGGAAAGGGGCCTCCAACATCTGGAGATTGCTGCATGCTTCCTTTGGATGTTTTTAGTGCATTAATAACAAGCAGTGAAAAGGCTATTTCCCACCGATGCCTGCTGTAAAATGTTTCCTTTGTCCCCTCCGTCTGTCAGGACAAAACTACTGTTCTGGAAACAACGGTGGCTGCTCCCACCTGTGTTTAGCAACACCAAACGGCCGTTCCTGCAAGTGTCCCGACAACGCGGCTCAAGTGGGCTGCGTCGAGAGAGAGTACTGAAAGGAGACATCCAGCGCTCCCGGAGTGGACAAGTTTTAAATCCGGAGCCCCTCAGCATGACTAAATTCGAACTGCTGCAGAACCAGAACCGCCTCTGAAAAGCAGAGGTGAACTTACTGTGCCTTTTTTTTTTCTACTGCTCACTGTTATTGTTACCTACATTTTTTGTGTGTGTGTTACATTTCCCATTTATAAAATCACAATGAACTGTAAGTAGAAGCACTACCATGGTGACCTTTTTCCTGAGTCCACAAAAACTGAGAATGAAGCTCGAAGGAATGCGTAATTCTAATGTGAACTTTATCAGAGCGGTAAATGACATCATCTCATGCACTACTGCACACTGAACCTGGGCTTTTTCTCATGGAAGTGTTATTGTGGAACAGGGTAGGGGGGGAAGCTGGTGGGATGAGTCTAGATGCTGAGCAGAAATGTGAGGGAATAAAAATTTTTCTGACACCGTGGGCTCCCGAGTTTGTTGCTTTACAGCGACACCTTGTGTTAGGTAAGTGAATTACAAATATTCATATCTGGTGCTGTTGCGGTAGGTGTCGCCATTGTATAACCTCAAAAAGGGGATGCCTTGTGATATACAGTACCTGCCATGGTTGAATAAATAACTTGTCTTGCAGATTTATATGTATGAAAATGTAATAAATGTTTATTCTTAAACAATTTCTGCGCGACTTTTATCGCAGATGACTTATACACAGGTGCCATTATACACCATTTCTTGCAACAGGCTTATTTTTAACAAGCTGTGTGTGTGTGTGTGTGTGTGTGTGTGTGTGTGTGTGTGTGTGTGTGTGTGTGTGTGTGTGTGTGTGTGTTTCTTGTCACATGACTTATTTTTTGCGTCTGCTTGGATGATGCTTCTTCTTTCTCAAAAAGGATCAAGAAAAGCTGCCACCCACGCAGTCTGTGTGCTGGAGGTGGGAGACACGTACGTCAGTGGTGCATTAAGGGGGCTTTTAATAAACCCGGAATATTTTTATCATAAAGACTTGAAACCTGATTGAAAACCTGCTTCGAGTCGCAGCAGTCGTTACTGTCTCTCTCCAGTGACTTGTCCCATTCACATCAACGCCTTAGGGGTATATCTTGATATGACTCTGAGACAAATCGTCATTTCGATCTCACAAAACAATGCTATGACCATAACTGGAAAACAAAATAAAATTCTGTCCTTTTCTATCCAAATTATCAGTGACTGTCATTGTCTAACAATAAAAAAGTCTGACCATTAGTCCTGTGCAAGACTGCAAAATTTGGTATTGATCAGACACAAAGTAAATATTGAGACAGTATTTTAAATATGCTGATACTTTTAATCTATAAAGACAGCTTAAGTTGGGGAGATCATTGTGTCAGGATTTATTAGAGAAATCATCATCACTTTGCAAATTCTGAATACATTTTAATGATCATGGAATCACTGTGGTCTTTTACTTTCCACAATACTTTAACACAACAAACACACCTTTCAGCTTTTCATATATTTTGAATCTGAGGCTGTGTGTGTGTGTGTGTGTGTGTGTGTGTGTGTGTGTGTGTGTGTGTGTGTGTGTGTGTGTGTGTGTTATTTACTATAAATTAAAAAAGACCTGACGATCAAAAAGGTTCAGATATTTTTCAAAGTGCATGTTTGATAGAAAAAAAAGTATCGATTCTATCGTGCTACTATTGATCTGATACCAATACCAGCGTTGGAATCGATACTATTGGTTCAGTCCGCCAACCTCTACTGGCCATCTGTCAAGCCACGGGTAAGGAACAGCAGGGGAGATTGTGACCAGAACCAAGTAGCTAATTCTGTTTTTCATAACTGTGACAGATGTGCTTGTCTTGCTTCACTGATTACCAGCTGTCCATTAAAATGTATGAATAAGGGGGGGAATTCAGTGTCCTGAAGCCCACAGTAATGTCACCATAAAATAAATAAAAGCAGCAAATCCTTGTTCTTTTTTTTCACTAAACACATCAATCATTCGTCATTACGCAAAAATTACCTCAGTCGATTCGTTTAACTTTATAAGTAGTTCAACTACATTTTCATACTCGTAATAACCCTAATCTGCAAGAAAGATAACCTAACGCCGGGATTTTTAGACAATTGTCTCGAGTGTGGCGGCTTCTCACTTTGATATGCACAAACAAGCAAATTACACTTTAGGGGAAAAAATGAATTAGCTTGCCAGTCTGTTCTGCCATCTACAGAGCTTCCCCAAACGCACCACCATTCCCTGGGCTAAAAGCTTTGATTGATTGGAAAATGATTTGCGTGTTATCCAATTGGGAGCAGAACAGCAGTCAGTGGGCACTCCACAGACCGTTAGCGCTTAATAACACAATGGTCATTTGCACCCTCAGACAAGTCTTTGAGGAAAAAAGCTGATCAGCGCATAGAAAACTTAAGCTAACTATTTGGCTTTCAAGGGCTAAACATGCATTATGCATTACGCACAGCCATATTAAGTCTTAGATCATATTAATAGTTTCCAAGGAAATAAATCGCGAAATTAGTGTACCTGTTTGGGTGTTATTACAAAACATTTGCTATGACTTCTCTTTGGATTCTAGGAGGTTCTTCGCAGCCAACTAAATGGGCTGTATTGTAGAGGGAGTTGTCTTGCAGTCAGAGCTGAGGGCTTAACGACCCAATATCTTTAGTGCTGGATGGATGCTAGCTTTAGCTGGGTTAATTTGGGGGAAAACGAAGGTATGTCATAAAATTAATTCTTCTTATTACAGGTAAATATCATACATGTAAGAGATACGTGGCTATACCCATAGCACCTGCTTGTTTTGGATGTTCTTGAAGATGTGTTGGTCGCTCTGTGATACAGTTTTGACAGCTGCCGTACACAGGACGGTGCGATGCAACAATCAGCAGAGCCGCTAACGTCACGGCTGCTGGCTAAAGAGCCAAGAACTCCGGAATAGCTACTTTATTCGTTAAAAAACGCTCATAAAGTCAGTCGGTAATGCGTATCTCCGGAGAATATGGCATTTATTTGGACATTTTTTTAAAGTTACCGAAGCTGCTGGGTTGTTTCTTTTTCGGTCAAGCTAGCCACAACTATAAACACGCTAACGGAGATGAACTTTCAAAATATATCTAACTCGTTCGTGCGATGTAAAGTATATGTATTTTAAGTAAAGCCCAGTTCCGAGGAGGGGAATAGCCACATTACAGAGTTACCACTTGCAATTTATATATTTATTTTATCTCAGTATGAAACCTAGATGTCTCTGCATTTGAATATTTCCATAACACACTTGAAACGAAATTTTAAATATAAACATACAAATTACATTTGAGTGTAATTTAACCGTTTAATACTGACTGAATACAGCAAGCATCCAAATTGGATATTTTATTTTCAGTTTATTTGCGATTCGGATTATCGATGTTCTTTTACTGCAATATAAATGTGGGTGCATTTATTTTGAAAACACAATTTGTCGCCGGAAATGGGATGTGTGTCGCTGCCTAAAGACTTCACGCAGTTCTGTCAGATACCTAGCTAGCTAGCTGTCTGTATGGCTAGTGTCCGTTTTGTTTTGGTAATGCCCTAGCGTGTCAAACTCGCTTGGGCGAAGTTTATGGTTCAAGTGCGGGTTTTTTGTTGTTGTTTTTAACTGTTAGTGTATCTGCGTTTGTTGACAAAAGTGAATGCGGCATTGCCAGCTAATTCTGCTTTGCTAACCCATCAGACTTTGTATTTTTCAGCAGAAGCCCAGTTTAAAAGTGGCAGAGCGATGCAGTGAATATGCTATGAAAGACTCCGAAGAAGATTTGGGGCTTCGTTCGGGTTATCCCGGGGCACTTCCAGCCACCTGGAGGATTGAGAAAGAACCCCAGAGGAGACCTTTCTGATTCCTAACTTCTTCAACCAGACTTGGTGTTGTATCTGGAAGTGTGGACGATATGGCCAGTCCACAGGAGACAGATCTGTGCTATGCGTGGGAAAAGTATATGGACTGTAGACTGCAAGGAGCCGATCTCCAGGTATGGCGCTTCTGGCAGGAGTGTAACGTCAGAGATCATTCTTTGGGTGGTGGTGCTGCTTACTTTTTACAGGAGCAGGTCCTTAAAAAAGATGATGTCATTGTACTTGGGAAAAGGTCTGAAGACAGCCATGTATCTTGTTTATTCTGATAGAGACAAATTATTTGTTTTCAATCACGATACAGTTGCAAAACCGGTTCTCTCCAGGATTTCATTCAAAGGGCTGAGTCGATACGAAGTTAGTGTGCTTTCTACGCTTGAATAGCAAGAGTTTGTTCTGTGACAGGTGCTATATGAACGCTTTTAACCTAGATAAACTCATGAATAAGGTAATCTTATCCAGAAATACTTTGCTTCTCATTTTTGCCCTCGCTGTGCCGAGGTCAGTGTTCACTAACACGTTTAGGCAAAATGCTCCAGTATGAATTTTGTGCAGAATTATACATGTGCATATGAAAAGTGGGTAAGGGGAAGAGTCACTGACTATCAAAGAAAATGACTTCCGATGTGTTTTTGCATATACCTTAAACCCTCTGGTTTACCTTGGCGGTCCCCAGATATCACTTAAGTGGCCAGAAATCTGGCTGGTGCACACCAGAGGCCTGCGTAGGCCCAGCATTAAGTCACTGCACAGAGGTGGAGGCAGGTGTAAACCACAGATTATTCACTGTTGGCGCTGCATAAAGGTGCTTTGCTTTCTATCTCATTGTATCCTGTGCATATGTGGTAGCGGTTCTGAAAACTGTCAGATCTCTGCAGCTCTTTCATCCCCCTCTTTCTGTCAAGGGAATGAACGGCATCCAGATCACGAGACTTGGATTAGGTTCAGACTGCGGATCTAAGAGTACACACTCGCGCGCACACAGAGGCACACTCACTCATAATGTACCCCATTACTTTTGATTAATCATGTGTGATTTGTCCTTTTAAAGACAGACCTACTATCATTTTTAAAGCTAATTAGTGTTTAGAAAGCCTTGAGGGTTTATTCTCTCTTGGAAATAATGACTTCCTTCCTCCATAGTCATCATGTCTTTGCTGGTGTAGAATGCTTCATTGCTTTGTTAATCACATTAGTCTGCATTATGATATCAGCAGGAGGAATGGTGCTGGCTTTTTCTCAGTTGTTGCAACACTTGGAGTGTGCCAGGCAGGCTCAGCCTTTCTATTACTGGTAACTTTTGCCACTTGTGACGAATCTCATGGGACAACTGTGTGCGCTCCTCCACCTGTCAGCTTCCCAGTGATCAAAGTGCCATGCAAGTCTGTGTGTAGAGAGATGGTTAGGTGAGCACAGCTGTCCTGTCCTGTGTTATGATCCTGTAGCTTGCCCTCCTGATTGAGCCTGCAGCACACAGATGCAGCTCATTCCGCCAACCCCGTCAGTGCAAGAGCGTCTACTTTCCATCCTTTTCACCCAAAGTGACATCTTCTGTTCATGGCAGTCAGTCTACAGGTAAACACAACAAAGCGATCATGGGAAATGTCCAACCGTTGACAGAAGCAAGCCTCTGTTGTGCTGCTCTGCATCCATTTCTGTGATCACACCTTCTAGAGAAGAGGGGAGTGAAAACACAGCTTCTCCTGCTGCAATCAATAAGAGAGCACAAAAAAAGGTGTGAAATATACCGGTGTTGCAGCAGCTCCTCACTTTTATCATCTTTTATTCATGCCTCTCTCTGCTTTTCTTCTTAAGGTGTTTCAGGACTAATTTCACACCCTGTATTTCCATCATTTGTTCACAGCGCAATCACCGTGGTCATTAACATAAGTGCTGGGTGGGCTAACCCTGACCGATGTGTTCCTCTTTCTGTTTCCTCTTGTGGCTCGATCGTCACTCTCTTCTGAGAAAGCAGACAGTGCGAGTTTGTTTATGCTCCACGTAATCACAGATTTTTATGAAGCTGCAAAGACAAAAGACATACAATTTCTCTATGATTTATATTATTTATTTATTTATTTATTTTAAATGCCACAAGGACGACCTTAGATGTGGCCACTGAAATTTGCATACTTATCACTGGTAACTTGAGCGTTCTTAATGTGGGTGTTAGCTTTTAGTGTCTCAGAGTTATGCACTCAACAAATGTCTTGCTTCTTTGTAGGATTTAGCCTCACAGTGGGACTGTGACCTGTCCAGGGTGCACCCCATCTCAAACCCTATGACAGCTGAGATAGGCAGTTACTAAAAAAAAATCAAAACTGGTTAGAGTAGAACGTTTGGATTGATACTGCTGCCTCTTTTTGCCCCTTGTCACTTAGTTTCTCCTAGTTTGCACATTATATTACCATTTAGATGACAGCAATATGGCATAACCACAGCCACTTCTTGTGCTGAATTGGTGGTATTTACCAAGGGTGTGCGCATGTATCATAGCTTCAGTATAACAGGATTACTGACATTAAGCTTTTCTATGCATTCATTCTAATGGAGCCAAAGCTACTGAATTAGTGTGATCTGCTACAAAGAGGATATTTCGAAGGATCCGAAAGGATACTTTTCATTCAGTCCAGTCTCTGAATCTTGATGAGCAGAGTCCATTTAGCAGAATGGCTGCCTGGCGAGGAGCCAGGCAAGAAAACAGGTTGCCTGTTGATAGTTAAGTTTCATTATGAGCTAACAGGATGTTTCAAAACACCAAAGTGAGGTGTTTGTAGCACTTCTCTTTTTCTTGCTTTTTGGCACAAAGGGGGTTCAGCTAAGTGATCTCTTTGCTTGCTCTGTATGACTCCTGAACTACTTAAAATTCCATTAACTGAACCAGTTGGTCTTGAATTCATGTAAGGTCCGCTTGGCTTTAGCTTTTTTGCATAAATGTGGATAACCAGTCTTTTCCTGCACGGTGGATGAACACATCTTGTGAGTTATGGTTTTGGCAGTTTACAAATTATGGGCTGTAGTGTTAATTACACTGTCTGTGAGGTGTCAATTAATATGTGACAGCAGATACTTTTGTTTAAAGCTGATAAAATGGTATGTTTGTTTTGTTTTAATTGTTTTTATTAATTATTTGTTTTAAATAAGGACAGCCACACATTCCACCCACATCACTTGTTATTACTTCTCCGAGTTCTGTTCTGTGCATCTCATTCATGCTGTGGTAAAGCACTGAATCCTTGTCTAAAGAAGATTAAACTTGTCGAGCAAAGCATGAGGCAAAAATGTGGTGAATACTAAAAGGAGAGTAAAGATGGCAGTGCTGCTTTACTTTCATCCCCAGCGTTTGTTATTTGGCTTGTCAGGACTGAACAGTGAGGGGAAAAAACTGTGCCATCCTCGTATTTTTAGAATATTTTGGTTAAAGGCTGTGCTGTCAATGTTATTTCTGTGATTGTATTAACTGAGACCTTATGCTGTGCTGTTTGTCTTGCAAACGATTGAACTCATAGCAGTACAGGAAATGTAATTGTAGCAGTAAAAATGGAAAAATAATGAATTAATAATAATGGATTGGATTTATATAGCGCTTTTCAAGGCACCCAAAGCGCTTTACAATACCACTATTCATTCACTCTCACAATCATGCACTGGTGGAGGCAGCTACAGTTGTAGCCACAGCTGCCCTGGGGCAGACTGACAGAAGCGAGGCTGCCATATCGCGCCATCGGCCCCTCTGGCCAACACCAGTAGGCAGTAGGGTAAAGTGTCTTGCCCAAGGACACAACGACCAGGACAGAGAGCCCGGGGATCGAACCGGCGACCTTCCGGTTACAGATGCGATTCCCAACCCCCTGAGCCACGGTTGCCCAATTATAGTGTTTTCTTTTCATTTTAGGGTGAAGTACACTAAATGGTCTATAAGGCATATATCTGCAATGCTATATTTAGTTTAACCCTAAGTTATTCACTAAAGAATATTTGGTGGTAATTTTTGAACTGTGTGTATCTATTTGTGCAATGTAAGTTCTTATCGGTGTATCTCATTCATCTTCATAGTAGTCAGAAACGAATGTTCAGTTCTTTCTTACCATAATTTAGATTAGTGATTTTGAAATTTATGTGAGTAACTGAAAAATGACAACCACTAAGTTTATGCTGGAGAGTTCTCGATCTTTATGCTTTCAGTGTTAGTAATTCCTAACCTCGGGTGGTGGGGGAGCTTCTCGGAGGTTGTCCTGTCATACCTAATGTGTCAGAATCACGTGGACCAATAAGATGTAATGCATTTAGAGACCACTTCAAGGTCTTTTCTTTTTTCTTGTTTTAGACTTATCCCACAAATAAATCAGATCACTGAGGTCCAGTGAATTAATTTATTAGGCAGAGGTGGACTTCAGTCAAGATGTAGACGCATCTTCAGCGTCACTGATGGAAGTAGGACACTCCAGAGCTTTTTTGCAAGCCCATCAAAACAGACCGGTAACAGTAATATTACATTTAGAGAAACGCCTAAAAACTTGATTTTACTTTTTCATAGGCCCTTTATTTGTTATGCCTTGTTAATACTGAATTGGATGTCTTTTTACCTTCAGAACTACCTTTATTTTTTGTGTAACTTGCTGAGATTTAAGTCCATATCAACGTGGTGGCATCACGTAGCTGCTGTAGGTTTGCACATGCATGATGCAAATCTCCCGTTCCACTATGGAGGCCATTTGACTTCAAAGAACCTATTGTGAAGAAACCAGTTTTAGGTGATTTGAGCTTTGTGACATGGCACGTTATCCTTCTGGAAACAGCCATCAGAAGATGGGTAAACTGTGGTGAAAAAGATCAGCAGCAACACTGCGGTGTTTAAAAGATGGCTAGTTGACACTAATGGACTGACCACATGTAGCTGTCGATACAAGACAGGATGGATTTGTGCTCTGTTTATGCCAAATTTTAACACTACCATGCAAAAGCAGAAATCGACACTCATCAGCTGGGACACTGTTTTTCAAATTTTGATGAGTCTGTGGGATTTTATAACCTCAGTTTCCCATTCTTAGCTGACAGGAATGGCAGTGTGGTCTTCTGCTGTTTTAGCCCGTCTGCAGCTAGATTTGATGTGCTGTGCATTAAGAGATGCTCTTCTGCATACTTCAGTTGTAAGGAATGGTTATTTGAGTAGCTGTTGCCTTTCTGTCAGCTCAAAGCAGTCTGGGAGTTTTCCTCTGACTTCGGGAATCAACGAGGCATTTTTTGCAAAGAGAATTCCTGCTCACTGGATATTTTCTGTTTTTGTGGTTGTGTGGTAAAATCTCGGTAGCTCAGCAGTTTCTGAAATATTTAAATGGGCATGTCTAGCACAGACACTCATGTTGTGATCAAAGTAACTGAAATCTCCTTTCTTCCCCATTCTGATGCCCAGTTTAATCTCCAGCAGCTCATCTTCACCACGTCTGCATGCCTGAATTCACTGAGCTGATGACGTGATTGGAGGATTTACTTTAATGAGCAGTTGAACAAGTTTATCTAACAAAATGCTTTTTCCAGTGCACCATTTCTGTCCTTCAGTGCTGAATAAACAATAGAAGTTTTAGGATTACTCATGTCTAACATCTGTCAACACAGTAGATAAATCATTTGATCCTCAGTGATTTGCCGATACTTCACTGTTTAGTGATTCACCACTGAATTTTAATTCAAGTGCTACAGACCATGCCGGATCTGATCGTGCTGTCTTGTGATCATCACACTTTGACAGGCTGCTGTTGGCATTGTTTATCATCGCAATTTTAGTGAAGTTGCTTTGTTGGGCTTGCTGACTGACCATACACTTGTTTCACATCTGCTTTCATTGTTCTGCCCTTTAGCTTCAGCCTGACTCCTGCTCGCTCTGGTCTCCGGGGCTGTTCCAAACCACTGGCTGAATGGATGAATTATTCATCTCTCTGGTTTGGGGTTGAGTCAGATCCCAGCCATTGCTATGCCTCAGCTTTTTCCACCCGGTGGCTTGTTATTAAGTCAGATTCCTCCTCAAAAAACACAGTGTCTCAGGCCACAGGGGAAGAGAAAGGCCAGAGCAGGTTGCTTGGTTTGTAATTTTGACTTAACACCAGCTTGCGTGCTATTTCCCTGTCATGAAAACAATGAAGCAGACAGTAACAGATTTTCATTTCCTGCACAGTGGCTATGCTCAAACAAAGGTCACTGTTTGTGACAGCGAAGATCTGAGAGTAGCAAAAACACCAACATGCTACCTTTTTTTTAAATTGTGGCTACCTGATATTTTGCCTGTGTCTTATTGGACGGGGTTGGGGGAGCATTTTATTATGTTATTTATGATCTTGTGTGAAAGGATTCTGCTCTCTGACTCATAGCGGAAATGTGTAACGTTAGGGGCTTCTCATGATGCTCATCACCCAAATGTCAAATTAAATCAGCTGAGATCTCAAACTAAAAAAACCAAACAAGATTGCATAACTAACGCTACACGTCCTCTCTCATGAGGACAGGATCACATCGCTTTCCGCGCCTCTGCCAAGTTGTAGACTGCCCAATTATCCAAGCAGAGCTTGAGAGGAAAAGTCTGTACAAGCATGGGTGACTCACCCATCACACTCCCATGACTAGGTCTCCCATGATCACCAATTGGATAAAGACACAAGTCACAGCAACTGTATCAAAGCAATTATGGAAAGTCAGAGTCTCAGCTGGAATCATGTATACCTCCCATGTAGTAGAGAAGGGAAGTCTGATTTGAATCTGTTATTTTTACTTAAATGTGTGTTACTTTAAGCAAATTAATCTTACACGTGTGCAGTGGCAGTCCACGAGAGAAGATGAAAGGAAAGGTCGACATAACCAAAGTTACCTGTGGTTAAATTATGTTAATGTATTCTACTGTCGCAAGCTATAAAACAGAAAGTAACACCTTAAATAAGCGATAGTAATGGAAATCTGTAGCGGCAAGTGTCAACCGACCTGGATAGCCTGCCCACGTCTACATGACAAATGAGCGAATAAAGAAGTCGGTGCAGAGGAAAGGTCAGAACTTTCCTTTTGTTTACAGAGATGTGTTCAGTGAGCTTTGTGAACTGCTGATTTCCCTTCTAAGCTGCATTAATTGCTATTGGCAGTCTCTCCATTATCAAATCACGCTGGCTGCTTGGTGCTGAGTGCATTGTAATATTGGATTAGAGCCTCGGAGGAAAAAACAAACCTTTGCTGGGAGATGTTATCTCGAACCATTCAGTTTCCCTTTCCCATATGAGGAATACAACCAGAACACAGATACACAAGATAACACGAGGACAAACACAGTCATTTTAGATCCTCATTTCGGAAGATTAATTTAATAGACGGCGTGCACAGCTCCAGCATTGCTTCAGGGCTTATTTATCAAACTAATAACAGTTTTTGCGAGCTTGAAGCTTGGATCTCCTGCCAGTCACCTCCTCTGTTTATCTTTGCTCTCATCTGTTGCTGCATTTATTTCTTTCACCTTTACGCTCTTGTCCACTCTCATGTTTTTTCCCCCCCTTGTCCTTTCCTGTCTCTCTCATGCTCCATGCATTTCTTTTTCTTCCCTTTCCCGTCTGCTCTGTATGATGTTGTCCAGCCCCCTGATGTGCAGTGACCCCTCCCCCATCCACCCATCACATCAGTGCTTAGGTGGGTTGTTGCCTCAGGTGTTGAAGTATCACCCTCCCTGACCCTCCCTGACCCTGGTGAGTGTGGTCAACTTTGCACCTTCATCATCTGGTACCTCACAGTGTAAGACACCTGCCTTAAATGTCTACATGCTTTTGACCATATGACACACATGTAAAATCTGTTTCATACCATACATAAGCTAACAGAGTAAATAACCTCCTTTTGACAGTTATGACACAGGAAGGAAGTTGACTTCTCGCCTAAATGTAGGGTAGCAGAGAAGTGATGCCAGAAAATAGCCTCAGTCCTTGTGCTAAACGTGATGCTTGGCGTCAAAAGCTGAGGTGTAATAGAACTTCAGCACCTGAATAACCGATGTGAAACTTTTCCCCCGTTGTGTTTCAATCATAGCGTGTGAGAAAATCACACTTTCACTCTAACTGTCGCCAAGTTTACTTGTTAAAGTGATGCTTTACATCACTTGGCTTTATTGTTTTGTCATGTCGTACTGTAAGTTGTGTAATGATAAAAGACTGTTTTGCAATGAATCTGTTCAAGGTGCTTGACATAATCTTTTATCCAAAGATAAAGATCTTTTCAAACTATCGTTGTTTTGATGGGGTTGGGGGATTTAAGGGCTAATACTGGGCTCGTGACAAAAATGAAGACAAATCAAAAACAAGTGTGCTTATTTTCTGCTTTTTCTTTCCAAAATGCGCGGTTTTTCCTTCAGGTCTATGTTGATATATTCCATGCATGTGATTTATCTTTTATTTGAAGGATTTAAATGCATCTTTATATTATTTTTAATGGACCAGCTGTGGGGATTGTCATTTAATAACCATACCTTCCAAAAAGCAGTGTAGGGATCACCCTAAGCTTGTAGATCTTGTTGTGTAATGTAGCATGTGGTGTCTGTTCTTTGGCTTTGTGACCCAGACACTCGGGGCAGCCGCATCAGTCAGGGATCAGTGTTGCCTGAATGAATCCAGTCAGCGGTATCAGATTAGCGGAGGCGTAAAGCTAGCTCCTGTGTAGCATAGGAGACAGCAGTATGCTGGCTTAGTGGTTCACCCGTCTGTTGGCAAGGTATTAACACACTATCCTAGAAAAGTAATGCAGTTAAAAGTGGTCAGATGGCATGTCTTACCGGTAAGAAAGTTCCTGTTGCCTTCCAGCTCTAATGACAGATTTGTGCTTGGCGGTCAGGCTCTGACCGCTGCACTGTGACAAAACAGATTCATCATTATATGGTCTTTGTTTCCCTACACTGATAGATGCCTCAGTACTATTAAGCTTACTACTTTTATTGCTAATATTGTTAATTGTGAACTTTCATAGTGCTCTCCAGTAGGGCAGACCTTTTGTTCAAAGTGTTAATTTTTCACTTTGCTAATAAGTTTATGGAGTTGGGGCAAAGATTATATTAGAAAGATGCTAAAAGAAAATGTGGTTATTTTCATCAAAATGGCATCAGAAATATTATAACTACAGGACTTGTAATTTTGGTAACTTATTTTTCTCTTTGAATGTGTTTTAAATCGGTGCTTTTATAGTAGGAGGTTAGAGAGGAGAGAGAAAATATACTGGCTCCCAGCACTTTATCTGACCTGAAAAATCTATATTGGAGCAATACGCTCACATAATGACATTGGAGGCTTTTACATCACTATTGAATGGACTCTGCTACCATTTCGAATGATTGTAAAACCTAAAAATGTTACAGTAGCTGTCACTTTAAAAGAAAATGCTTTCAGGTCCTCTTTGTTTTAGCACATGTACATAATAACCTGGGTTTAATTTATGTTGCTACTCTTGTGTCTCATTTGTGTGTCTCTGTGTGTGTTATCAGGTCAGCCTTCAGAGTCTGGAGAATTTCCTTTGTCTCTTCCACTACGTGCAGCACCACTGCAAGCACAGCAGCAAAGATGCACTGAAATTCTGGTAAGGTCTCATCACTCTGTCAGTGTCTTAACACCTCATTATAAGACATTTGTGTCACTTTGCCGGGATAAAGCCTATGTATGAAATGAGCTTTCGAAAATCTGGTGCAACAGTGGAATCATAAAGACATATTTATTAGCATTATTGTAGGCTAATAATACAATCACTATAGTTGTGTCTCAAACTATGTTGTCAAAATCAAACAATCAAATTTAAGAGAATAAACAAGGCCACATGCAACTTAATGTATATATTCAATTCAGTTCAGTTTTATTAATATAGCGCCCAATCACAACAGCGGTCACCACAAGGCGCTTTATATTTTAACATAAAGGCCCTACAATAATACAATGGAACCAGTGTGTCGTAGATTGGATGCAGTGCAAACATGCAGGAAGTGCAGTTATTTTAGTCCTCTTTTTCTCTGTTTTGGCAAAAGAACGGCAGAAATGACACATTTATATCCTTTTATGTCCTGCCTCTATAGTAGAGGTTTGAGGAATTATGTAATCATGGTGCATTGGCGTTTGGAGTACCTTACTGCATAGATTTACATACTGATGAGGAAAATTGTGGGACTTTAGGAACCTTGAGTACCTCTTGTTTGTATTCTGTTGAGTGTGGGTAAGTCGGTCTCTCACACACACACACACACACACACACACACACACACACACACACACACGCAGTCTGCCTAGAATTAAGTGGATGCATTAGCATTTGCAATCCACATGTTCCTTCAGCTGAAAAATCATTGTTAAAATACCAAAAATAATGTCCTTGTGTAAAGATGAGCTTGAGGCGTTTTGATGTTTTGCTCTGTGAGATCAATTACTGAACACTAATTTGCTTAATTAACAGAGCTTTTTTTTATGTGAAAATGAAGCGGTTGGCTAACAGATGTTGTAGAAACAAGACCTCATGCTGTACAACTTCTTACATTGGACTAGGTTGTAGATTTTTACTTGTGTGCTGTTACTGTGGTTTGTTTTAAACCATCAGACGCTTACACGTTTATAAGTAATATTGTTAGAGGAGCATGATCACAGATTAAAGTAATACCTATACTGCCTACATGCTTACATGTGAACAAAGAGTTGTGCCAAACCTTTAAAAAAAAAAAGCATGTTTGTCGGGATTATTTGAAGAGGCAACATCCAGTATACATATAGTTTAAAAAAGAAATTCAAGGAAAACACTTGGATTGCATTTTGAAATAAACTCCTTTTACTTGAAATTGTTTGAGCAAACGTGAGTAGAAGTGTTGTTTCTTTTTTTTTGTTGCAAAACTAGAACTGAGAGAGGAATTGAAAAATTTGACTGTAAGCCTTTACAAAGTTCTGAAATGATACAGGAAGATTAGTGACCATAGTACCGCTAATCCTCCAATCACAGTGACAATGTTCACGGTCTAAATATGAAAAAGAGATGTCACAGGAGTATCGGTGATGGTCTGGATTTCTGTGACTTAGATAATGATCAGACAGACAAGATTACAGTGTCAGTCTGTATTGATAATGGTCAAGAAATGAATGTATTCTAGCTGCGTGGTTAACCTAAGATATATAGGTGCTCCTTTAGGTCAATGAAAACATTTCAACTTCTATTAAAACTAATTTACTAAACTAGAGTGCATTGGAGTTCCCTGATTTCTACCCTGCTTAAAAAAAAATTAAAGGAGCTCTTTTAAAAACACATTAGATCTCAAAAAGAAATCATGCTGGATATCTATATTGATATGGACTGGGTAACCACCAAACTGGTCGTGCACCTGTTCTCATCTGTGAAAAGCACAGGGCTCCAGTGGTGGACCTGCCAATTCTGGTTTTCTACAGCAAATGCTAATCTGCTCCACGGTGACAGGCAGTGAGCACAGGGCCCTCTAGAGGACATCACGCCCTCAGACCATCCCCAGTGAGTCATTTGTAGCTCTGGCAGTGCTCATCTTGTTCTTCTTTGAACAAAGGAGCAGATATCGGTCCTGCTGATTAGTTAAGGACCTTTTACAGCAATTTCCAGCTCTCCTTGACTAACTGTCTGTTTCCTGGAATCTCCTCCATGTTCTTGAGACTGTGCTGGGAGAGACAGGAAACCTCCTAGCAATGGCGCATGTCCCCGCCTTCCTGGAGGAGTTGAACTACCTGTGCAACTCTGTAGGGTCCCTGTATCCCCTCGTGCTACCAGTAGTGACTCTGACCCTAGCCAAATGCAAACCTAGTGAAAAAAACAGTGAAAAATGTCCGTGTCTTCCACGTGTAAAACTATTCCTGTTTTGGGGCTTGTCTCACTGTTGCCCCTCTAGTGCACCTGTTGTTAATTTGATTAACACCAAAGTAGAAACTGATTAACAACCTTGTCTACTACTGAACTGATCAGATCAATATCCCAGAAGATTAATTGACTTCATGCTGTACTCTGATTAAAATGTGGTGCTCTTTTTTTTTTTTTTTTGTCCACGTTAAATTGAATCAGGTTGAATTTCAGGAAGCGCTTCGGTACTATTACCAAAAATTATTTGTTCAGTCAGAAGGAGTCCAGCATGTTTTAGACAGGCTAGCATACTCCTGTTAGTGAAGTGGCCACATCACTAAGTGCTGTTGAGACGACACCACGAATGCCTGTGGTGCTGGATGACAAGGTGACTCCTAGTCTTCTGAAAAGGGAACACAATGATAACAATGATAAAATCACAGAGCTTCTAAACAAGATAAAAATGGAAGACCTTACTATCTTACCTGATCCAGTAGAATGCCTATGGAGAATACAAACGAGAACGATCGCGCAAAACAACCCTCACAAAAAAACAGTGCCTTAAAGATAGCGGGGCATCTGTTCAAAAATCTGTGCAATGCTTAGACCCTCCTCACCGAAGAGGATTTAATGTGCCATTAAAAATCCAGAAAACTGGACAATAGAGTAATGAAGTGTGTAATACTACTCTGGATGTACTGACTTCTGTTGTTTTCTGTGTAAATCTGTGTCAAACATATAAGCCCGGAGTCCACTGTCCCGGTTGTTGTTTACAAGCAGCCATGAAAACTCACTTAAGTCTTAATTGACAGATTTAAATTCATTACACTTTTTTTTTTTGCATTAAATTTGCATTAATTATCTAATCTCATGTTGTTTGTAGTAGAACCAGAACTACAGATGCAGGAGATAAACAGTGCTGACAGTCTGTTAACAGTGCATGCCACACAGGAATCCTTTCAATGACACTGAGGTTTTTATTCATAGATGAGGGGAGCTGTATTTGAATATTATCCAATGCATGACTCAAATGACAAAGCTGAACAAAGCATCCACTATAATGATAACTGGGTTTGAGTGAAGAACGTCACAGTTTTTGGCCTGGGGGTAAACCTAAAATTTGACATCTGGAGTGGGAAGCTTTGTGGGAAGCTAACAAATTTCCCACGTGTGGGACTAATAAAGGTTATCTTATCTTATCTATCTTATCTTTCATGGAAATCGTTTTGAAGTACTGAATTTCGATTTAAGGTCTCGTGGTAGCAGGACAAAGCGGGTGAATTGGATCAGATATTGACGACAAAGAACTTTCTGAGCTGTCGCTAAACTCTCTTAAACATGGTGGCTGTAAACTGATGGTGTATTTGCAGAGCTGTCACATTGATCATGGTGATGATTTTGAGCTGTTAGCATTTTTGATCTCTAATAACAGTGGAAGAAAATGGTGCATGCAGTTTTTTCAAGAATTTGTTAGACCAACTGTCATAAAAAAGAAATATTTTAGCAACCTGCCAAACACTTGTTTAAAGCTTCAAATTTACATTGTTTATTAGGCAAATAATAAAGCAAATTCACATTTTTATACCCAAATTTGAGTCGGGCACTGGATTTCTCAGAAATTAATCAAGCATAAAATTCAGCCAGTAAAAGAAAATGTTCTGTTCAGAGATGTAATTTGGTGTCTTAATCAAACATTAGGGGTGGGGGGGGGGGGAATCGATACTGTGTAGTATCGTGATATTTTGTTTGCTAATAATGTATCGATACAGGGACAGCAGAAATCGATATTTTGTTACAAAAAAGGTTTTTGTGCTCTGACTTCAGAGCATGTTGATCCTTTTTCTGAGCAAGAATCCTGACATTCCTTCACTGTCCAAATGTGTTTAACTTTTTTTTTTTTGGCAGCAATAAACATGACAGTTTACTTATTTTAATTTAAGACATGTTTTATTTTAAGTTTAAAGCTTTTTTTTATGTAATATAAAATTATATTTTGTTTTAATTTACTTTCAAATTCTTCAGTTGCTGAAGGGGCTGCATAGTTTTCATAAATTGCATAGTTCAGAATAGCTATAATTGTACCAGATGGTTGCACTCAGTTAAGTTGGACTAGACTGTAATACAAACCGTTTAAGTTTGTCAACAATAAAACTGACTGAAATGAGAGACTGAGTGTGAGACTTTGATATTAGACAAAATGAATATTGATAAAGTTTACCTTTATGTACAGAATCTGAATATCGCAAAATATTTTTAAAAAATTGCAATAATATCGTATCGTGCATTAAGTATTGTGATAATATCGTATCGTGGGATGTATGGTGATTCCCACCTCTATCAAACATCCCAAATTTGTTTTGTTTTGTTTTGTTTTAAACAGTCAATATGAAAATTCAAGGATTAAAAACAGTAATTAATAGTAATACATCACCAGAAACATAACAAAATGATATTGTCACTACTGTTTTACCAGTACTGTACCTTTTAATTTAGGGGAACTGTGGCGTAAACCTTACACTGGGTGGTGGTGTAGTATTTTTCTGAAACACTGTACACCAATTTATCTACTTCTTTTAAAAAATATTCTGTGCTTTGAACTTTGTTAAAATATTAAGGGAAATGAAAAATGCTGTGTACACACACTACTAATTACAGTAAGACGTGTTTGAAAAATGTGAGATCCAAAGGTTGTTTGGCAAATTGAGTGGCTTGAATTAGGTAACTGTGAAACAATTTTTGGCAAATTCAGCAAATTTAGTCAACGAGCTGATATATTTAGTCATGTACCAAAGGTTCAATTTGAGATTTATAAAAATTTAGATTTGTTGCAACTGCATTATGCAAGCCAAATTACATGCAAATTCATGCAGCCAGTTATGAGATAAAAATGCTTTCAGGTTGTGGTGCCACCTATTAGTGAAGCACAATTCGCTTTATTACATCAGACTTCTGGAAGTCTCTAGAATTTCAGGTTGAAATCCCAACTTGTTTACAAGTTATTGAAAGCATTTGAAAATTAAAGGATGGGAAAATAAAAGCAGCTCAATGTGGGCAACCTCAAATGTAGCGAAGGCTTCTTGGGAAAGGTTAAGCGTCCTCAGAGACAGTTAGAAAGCTTCTGTAAGCAGAGGCAGATCTATACAAAGGCAAAATTTTAGACCTGGCTCACAAAACCAGGTGTTGCAGCTGGATTTTCTAAAATGTGCCGCTCTCTTTTCTATTTTCTTTAGCCAGTTCACTTCATCTACTTTCTTCTTGTGACCTTATCTTTTTCTGAGTCTAGCCGGCAGTGAATATCTGCAGCCCACTCCTCTTTCCGACAGTGCTATTTTTTTGTTTTTTAATATTTATTTATTGTGTAAACCTCATGGCCTTAATTAGAACCAATATTGGAACTGCAATAAATTAAAAAATAAACATGTTTTTTACACTTAATATCTTACGGAAATGGTGTTTACTGATTGGAAAAGTATAATTAGAAATAGTTGGGGAAAAATGTAATTAAAATTTGCATTTCAAATTCATCACCGTGCAAGGTTAATTTGTAAAGATGAAAGCAGCAAAAAGTTTGAGAAATATCTTTTTTTTTTTGTGTGTAAAGTTTCCCTTATGGCACCTTCTCTGCGTATCCTCTGCAGGGCTCTGTGTGCATTAAAGAAAACCTCTCAGCTGTTGTAGTGGAGGATACAAAGGCAGTTACAATGAATGATGGTTGAGGTCTCGTATGGGGCACTGGAGGCTGATCAGCTCAGAGGGCCACTCCCATCGCCATGTGACATCACATGCTTTCATGTGATACGCTGATCTGCTGCGAATCTGGAAAGCTTCCATTTGAAATTCCAATTTAATGGAATTTGTGCTGCAGAACAGAAAATTCAGTCAGTAGTCATGTGAGATGGTATGCAGATACAGCCAGCAGAGCTGCAGTCAAGCTTTCAGCACACAAAAGATGACTGGAAGGAAACTATTTGGCCCAGTAACATTTGGTAAGATAAGAAGGACTGTGCGTGTTGCAGAGGTTTGTGTCAGAAATGGGTGTTTTTTATTCTTTTAAATTAAGTACATGTTGAAGATTTTATTAACCAAGCCCTCCTATGTGTAGATTATTGTATTGTACGCAGGTTTGGATTAGAGGTGAAATGTAAACATCCAAGTGTGAACACTGAGTTATTGGATCTGTCTGATGGAATTAATCATGTCTCAGTCCTGAGGCCGTGTCTTGAATTCGCGTTGTGCTGTGTTACAGAAATTGTTCTGAAACTGTGATTGAAGGAGGTGTGTGGTTTACAGCTTATGCTGCACGTGGTTGCGGCAGGCATGCACATACAAGCCTGGAGCCGCTCTAAATGGCTTTCTTAGTAGAATAAGCACAGTTTCCTGTTTGATTTGGTATCAGTACGAATCAACAGTTTCATGTTTGATCATAATGAGCGTAATTGGAGCATTGATTTGTTTTGCTCATTTATACAATGCCTTGTATAGTCTGGCTGTTTCAGGGGGGTTGGGTTTGGCGGTTTTTCATTCATCCCATGGTTTTGTGTCGTAGATCTGACGTCACCAGTGGATTGTAAAGGGAATGCAGTTTTACAAAACAAAGGCTGAACTAATGTGATTACATCCTTGTTTTGTCTCATTAGTTAGAGCTTCACAGCCATCTCAACATATTATGGCAAAAGGATTATTTGTTTGTTTGTTTTTGGAGTGTTTTTTGTCCTTTTTTAGACGTAAGTGAGTGCTTTTGCTAAAATCGGATATTCACGTGATTCATGTGTTTTCTTTTACTTGAGAGAAATTTACTATCGTTCGTCTGAGCGAGTTAAGTTACAAACACACTAATAGCAAGGTGTATTTTTACTGTTTGTCCACTAATGCTTGTGAAGAAGGAAACCAGAGTTTTTCAGTATTATAATGCTACAATCCGAAATATTTATGAGTGTTTTGATGTGTTTGTCTTCTGTTGTAGCTCAGACATGAGTGGGGCCAGTAACACACTGGCACGGGAGTTCTTGACTGATGTGCATCAGCTCTGCAGTGCGGTAGCCCAGAGATCGGAGGCACGGGAGGAAGATGAGGAGGAAAGTCACATGGTGGCTCTGGGCGAGTACCTGGTCAGGGGACGAGGCTTCCTGCTGCTCAGTACCCTGGACTCGATCATTGACCAGGTAAGGAGAAGTCAAGTGCACCCATCCTGACTTTGATTATAGAAAAAAAAATCCATTATGTATTTAATTCCCCAAAAAGTTAACCTTTCTGTGCTGTAGTTACAGAGAACCCACAAACATTTATCATTTATGCAGCTTTGCCAACACCAGCGTATCAGATTCAAATTTCTCTTCACTTGCCGCCTCTTGCAGCATCTAATCTCTTGATCAAGGAGAAACTGCAGATAGACTTTGCAGTAGAGAGATGCAATATAGTTAAAGCACATGACAGAAATGAGAGAATGGAGATATTTAATGACCATTATGCATTTATAAGACGCGATAACATTTTAAGAGTGAACAAGATGGGATTTAGTTGAGCATGCTGTATATTTGAAAATTTCCTGGAGTTTGATGGTTGTCAGTAACTTTCTCTATGCTTTTTTTTAAGTGCCTGGAGGTGACTACTGTTGTGATGTGGTGATATATAAATAACGCTGGATTGAATTGACTGCTTTTCTATGCTTCTAGAACCTTTATTCACATTAGGGGACTTCCAGGCATTATAGCCAATTCTTTTACTACCACAGAGCCAGTATTTTCTGTTTGTTCAAAGGCAATTTAGGCTCCTACAATACATCTGCTTCTGGTGTTTGCACAACTTACAAGACGGTTTTATCATAAGAGGAAACTGGCGATGCCCACACGCTGTTGATGACATGAATGATTGCTGAGAGACGGTCTTTCTGCTTCTGCTATATGCAAATTATTGATGCAAGTCTTTATAGAATATATGAGTTGCACTTAAAAATGCACACACACACACACACACACACACACACACACACACACACACAAGCCCATTCAGCTATCTTAGTGAGGACCTTGATTGACATCATGCTTTCCCTAGCTGCTTACCCTAACCATTAAAAATGAATGCCTAACCCTGAACCTAAACATAACCTAATTGTAACCCTGACACTAAAACCACATTTTGAGCCTCAAAATGCCTTTAAATACCATCAAATTTGTGAGGACCCGTTTGTGTGTCCTCACAAGTGATGGTAAGTATAGTAGAATGCAGATTTTGGTCCTCACAAAGATAGCTAGACTGTGTGTGTGCATTTTTATAATAGATCATAAAAGACAATTCCTCGGAAAATTCTTTGTGATGTGGTCTGAACAATATTAGTACATAGAAATAAATGAAGGCCAAAGTTTCCTACCCACTGTCTATGAGGGTAAGTTGAGGCCTTTTTTGTGGTGCTCCTGTTAAATAGGATGTGCCTCTTTTAGACACAGTTTTTGTTTCCTCTGTTAACTGGCACCAGGCTATGACAGAGTGCAGGGTTTTTTCTGCCTACACACTTGTGTACCAGTCTTCAACTTCACCTTGGAGCTCACACTGGAGCGCACTGTGCGTTTCTTATATATTGATTTGGTCTGTGAGTGTTTTTTGTGTCAAGAAAGAGTTTAGGAGATTTTTCATTTGTTTATTTGTTTATTTATGGTTGGTTTTTGCAGCTTTCACATGACTGCTGGAGCGCTTCCCCTTGATAGTTTGTGTGAGAAAAAGATTTCGGGAAAAATGACCTGTCTATATCAAGTGTTTTCTTGAAAAAAAAGAACTGTTTGTCAGTGTCCCCACTGCCTCATGTTATTCATATCTTTTAGCTAATTTGAAGTAAATTTTCTATTTTTGTCCAAGCCTTCAGTGTAAAGCATCCATGTGCAGCTGTGTGCATCAGCAGCATCCCAAGTGGAATAAAGCCTTCAGAGACACATTATGAAGAACTTAAACTTTTCGAACAAATCAGGTTTTAAATCATAGACCTAGTGTGTGAGAAAATGTATTTTGAGTAGTGTTTATTCCACACAGTTGTTATGTCCTCCCAGACTGTGTCACCTTCACTCTGTTGGTTTAGATGATTCAGATCTACTCTGTAAAATTCTCTTTAACAGTAGAAGTGTTATTAGTCTTTACATTAGCAGAACAGGAGTCCTGTAGTCAACCATGTAACATCCTATTGATTTGAGGGTTTTATTAAATTATTTTTTGTTCCCTTTTAAATTAAGGTTGTGTGTTGATGTGTTAAGCGTCAGGCTTGTGTCGGCTCTTTGATTTCACCTTAATGGTTTACCTTTCAAATGATTACTACATATACTACAGCTAGAAAAAAATGTATTACAGAAGTCATCAATAAATGGTAGTAAAAGTATTTGAAAAATTCCAGAGTAATACTAACAGAATATCTAGTGAAGATACTACTGGATATGTGACTTGCATTTACTTACTGAATGTCGGTGTGAGTCATTTCTGTCTGCAAACAGTTAACGTTGACACACCCATTGGAGATGTCCTAAAGAACAGAACCATCAAAGGTTGCGCTGGAGCACCGATGTTTTGAGCCAAGGCAAATAGGCACGTTGGCCATATCTCTTACCCTGTATTCACATTTCAATAACAAGTACACTTGAGACAAAAAAGAACTGAAAACAGTTGTGGCTATAATGTTCACTTACCCCTGGACCAGAAAAAACCTAAGAGAAGCACCAATTAGAAACACAGAAGGAGTGGGACTTCATCCTCTGCCAAGGATGCTATTATTACTCTCCTTTGGGCATTTCCACAGCAAAGGTGTTTGGTGTTGTGTTCATACTCTTCTATTATGAATCATTAAGAGAAGAACAGCTTATTTTCTCCCTTCATTATCCAAAATGTACCTTTTGCAATAAATGGAGATGCATATTTGTAAAAAGTAGTAGCTGAATATAATACTTTGAAATGCTCAAAATGATCCTGGAATGAAATGGATTGCACTTTTTCTTTTTTTAATGCAGTCTAAGTCGGCGTGCGCTATAAACTAAACATCCTGTATGTTTTTGCTAAATCAGAAAGCTGTTTAATTCACACATGAAAGAGTAGGTTTATCATTTTTAATTAACACCTGGAGGAGGAATCCCCTGGATAGACATGAGCTCCCCGAGGTCTCAGAAGTAAGTCTGTCATGTAGCTGCTACATTGCTCCTCGACGCACTTGCATTGGAGATTAAATAACTAATTCAATAAAAGTGCTTATAAAAAAAATAAATGCGTTATTTCCAGCTGAAGGAAGTTTTTTAAGTTTGTTCCATTTAGATGCAAGGCAGATTATTGTGTCTGGCAATAATCTATTCATTCTAACTGTTGAAAGTAGTGCAAACCAAGTGTGGTGGGTGTGTCTTGGTGTGACATTGGAGTGTGACCACAGGGAAAAGCAAAGAGAGGCTTTCTAGGTAAACTCAGTGTGCTTTGCTGCCCTCTCAGGAGCTGACCTGTCGCGAGGAACTGCTCACTCTGCTGCTGTCTTTACTCCCATTGGTCTGGAAGATTCCTGTGCAGGAGGAAAAAGCCCCAGGTCAGTGCCCACACATGACGTGTAATGTAGCATTACCTAAAAAGTTTCCTTTAAATGTGTCCAATTCATAAGTATAAAATTAGCTAACCATTATAGTTACTCTGTTTCGTGTTCTAGCGTTTACATTATTCTTAAAAAATTATTACTATCAAGCAATCCCAAAAAGTTGATTATGGGAGAAAAGAGACCGAAGAAGTCACTTGAATGAATGACGAAACGTTTCTCCCACTGAAAGTGCTACGTTCAGATGAACACAATCAGCTTTCTGGGATTTACTTACCTGGATGATTGAGCATGCATCAAGACTATCAAGCAGTCTTCCAGCATCAGGTTTGGTGGGTTTATCAGTAATATGCAAGAGTCTTTACCCATTGTTCATTTCTTTATATTTTCATTGGCGAATGGGGAAATGAATGCAAGGATTTAAGGAAACATGTGCAGACACACATGGAAATAACATATATAAGTGAACATTAAAAGTTTTCACCTTTATTCTTTTGCACAGCTTTAGTTGAGCTTCTTTGTAATTTCTTTAAGTAGCCTTCAGGAATAGTTCTCCAGTTTCTTTGGATGTTTGCTGCCTTTTATTCTGTTCTCTGTTAAGACAATCCCACACTCCTTCAATAATGTCGAGGTCCTTGACCAATAGTCTTCAGCTGTGTTTTTCTATCCATGCTTATGCTTTTACTGCTCTGGCAGTGTGTTTGGGATCATTTTCAAGCTGAAAAATGAAGCCATTACCATAGTTTTTGCATTGATAATTAAATCTATTTTGAAAAGATCCCTAACACCACTGACTGAAATACAGCCCACAAAGCCCATAAACTCTGGAGAACTGCTGGTCAAGACCACTTTAAAAAAAATTACAAAACTTTGTCTCCTTGGAAACCGATAAAAATTGGGGGGAAGCTCAAGAGTTTTGCACACTACTGTATGTGAAGACACTGAAATTGGTTTTGACTTTAAATTGCGTCTCTAATGTCCTTATTGAATTACTTATTTTTATCTCAGGGCTGTACTTGCACAACACAAACTTTCTACTGTACTTGTTTCACAACGGATTAATCAATTTTAACCATTTACGACATTGTGAATGATGTTAGTATTGCAAGCACAAGCAGCCACAGAACGGGAGAAGAGCAGTGATTACAGAGTCCTGTGACCTCCAGATGACACTGGCATTTAGTACAGGGCTGCCGATCCTTTCTAACATGCACCCTAGACATTTTTACTTTAATTAATTCTTGCTTACTGAGAGTTTGAGCAAACAAGGTACGGCTGCTGAGATGCAGCTGAGCATTACACTTAGGAAGTAATATTTTTGATATTTAAAAATAAATATTTGTCAGGCTGGTGTCTAACATTACGTGTCAAATACTAAAATGTGACATTTACAGCTGCTGAGTATACGTCTACAAGTATACTCAGCAGCTGTCTATAGGTAGTCCCATGAAAAATGTTGCCTTTTTGGTATTTGTACAGATAACATTTTGTACTCTTTGAAGCAATACCAATTAATACAAGTGTATTTAAACCCAAAATGTAACAACTTGACTGCATTAAACATTTGCCTATATTAAATCAGTAAATAAATATCAGACACTTGCAACAAAATACACCTGTACATATGTAACACTATCAGATCCACATAAATGGAATCCAGCGTTTGTGAGATCTAGGGTGGGTTTTTTCCTTTCTGTGGGAGTTTGTGGTATAATCACTCCAGTCGCAGTCAGGTTTTAAGAGAAAACCTGAGGGGATACCTACGAGTTAGTCAGGGTGATTTAAAAGTATGTTAGTCATAGTACACATAACAATTATTGGCTCCAGCAAGTTCAGATCAAGATCACTTGATGCGTAAAAAGAAATGAATAATAAAAGGCCCAATGAACCCTCCCAGATTTTATCTCGGGATCTGCAGGTAACTATTTCAACTATCGGTGACAAAGTTCATGTATTTACAATCAGAAAGCAATTTTAACTTGCATGGGTGCAGGGCCAATACAAGTCTTTTCTATCCAAAAACAACATTAAAGCTGCAGCTTGCCAGTGAACATATGGGCAAAGAGCTTACCTTTTGGAATATTGTGTGGTCACAGTAATGATAGGATGCAGAGCACAGGCCAAAGACAGCTTTTGATGAAAATAACCCCATTCAAACTGTGAAGCATGGTGGTGAAAATGGTACGGCTTGAGGTTGCTCCTCTGCCTCAGGGATTTGGCAGCTTGTTGGCAGGGCTTTAACTTTCATTTTTCACTATCAAAGCTTACTTGTTGATGATGATGTAAGCTATTTGTAAATGGTAAAAGGACTGGCACTTTTCTACTTAATCTGAGCACTCAAAGCGCAGTCTGAGTCCTCAGATTGTCTATTGTCTAAATATTAAAACAAAAAAAACAATACTCTCACTTTGTGGGATTTTCTTACTTTTTTGCGATTTGCATGCACCTAGAACAAGTATGATAGATATGTATTCTATGTATTGACAGATTTCACCCTGCCGTCCCTGCTGGAGGTATTCCTGAACCGGGAGGTGAAGGCCATCCCTCTCAGAACAGGGCTGAAGGCTGCAACAGATGAGCAGACCTCTGGGAAGAGATCCCGTGTTGCCAGCAGTACCTGGAAGTCACGGAGGTCCCGGCGGACAGCGCAGAGATACTCTGTGAAAGATGCTCGCAAGTCTCAGGTTTCTACCTCAGATTCAGAAGCCAACTCTGAAGACAAAACTGGCCCAGGTAGTGCACGGAGCCGAAGATCACATGGCTCCACCATCCAGGTAAGCTGTCAGCATCATCGATCAGACGCCTCGCAGTTCACGTCCACCGGCACCACCACAGAAACCATGAGTGCCCCATACCCACATCCCAGAGCCCCTGGATCCCAGATGGCTGACAGCGAAACCCTAACAGACCCAGCTGCAATATCAATATTCAATCGAATGGAAAACTCGCCTTTTGATCTCTGCCATGTGTTGCTTTCCTTGTTGGAGAAAGTGTGTAAATTTGACATGAGCATCAACCACAACCCTGGCCTGGCTGTCAGCGTTGTACCTACTCTCACAGAGATCCTTACTGAATTTGGAGATTGTTGTGGTCCAGGGGGTGGAGGAGGAGCAGGACCAGAGGAGCTTGCTGGAGGCTGGACAGAGGAGCCAATTGCACTAGTTCAGAGAATGCTACTACGAACCATCTTGCACCTGATGTCTGTGGATGTGAGTCAGAATGACAGCCTTCCAGACAGCCTGAGACGTAGTCTAACAGACCTGCTGCGAGCCACTCTCAAAATCCGGAGCTGCTTGGACAGACAGAGTAACCCTTTTGCTCCTCGGCCCAAGAAGACTCTACAGGAAGTACAGGATGACTTCTCATTCTCTCGTTATCGCCACAGAGCGCTACTGCTTCCAGAACTTTTAGAAGGAGTACTGCAAGTGCTGCTGGGTTGCCTGCAGGCTTCCACTCCCAACCCTTTTTTCTTTAGTCAGGCTCTAGAGCTCATCCATGAGTTTGTTCAGCACCGTGGCCTGGAGCTCTTTGAGACTACAGTGCTTCGACTGGAGGGACTTGGCAGAGCCAGAGATTCTAAAGTTGGAGGTGAAGCCTCAGAGAGGCTACGAGGCCTCATTGCAGGGGTCTTCAAGATTGTCAGTGCTGTAAAGAAGGCAAAGTCAGAGCAGCTGCATCAGTCTGTGTGTGCCCGAAGGCGCCATCGTCGCTGTGAATATTCCCACTTCCTGCATCATCACAGAGACTTGTCAGGTTTGCCCGTCTCTGCTTTCAAGCAAGCTGCTAGGCGCAACCCCTTTGAAGAGGATGGAGAAGGCGGAGGAGAGATGGAGGGTGAAGCAGTACGTTATCCTGAGCGCTGCTGCTGCTTGGCTGCCTGTGCCCACCAGTGCCTGCGGCTCCTACAGCGCCTGTCCCCCAGCGGGCCAGGTGTGTTGCAGGTATTGGCTGGGGTGCAGGCTGTTGGAATCTGCTGTTGTATGGACCCCCGTTCAGTCGTAGGACCTTTACTCGATGCCTTTAAAGCTCCACGGCTGCGTAGTTACCAGTCTCATGTTCTTAGTGTCCTGGGGAGACTGATCTTAGACCAGCTTGGTGGGGGACAGCCTTCAGAAAAAGCCAAGCTGGCCTCATGTAACATCTGCACTCTGGATAGCAGCCAGCTGCCAGGCCTGGAGGAGACATTGCAGCACGGGGAACCTTCAGCTATTTCTACCAGCCTGTGTTACCGCTCCCAGGGTATTCTGCCAAGTGGAGGGGGCACTGAGGATATGCTGTGGAAGTGGAATGCTCTGGAGGCCTACCAAGAGCTAGTGTTTGGTGAGGACTGGCAGCTTAGTCAGCAGATAGCTGGCCATGTGTGCCACCTAACTCAGAGGGGCAATGCTATAGTGCAGTGGCAGCTCTACACACACATCTTCAACCCTGTGCTGCAGAGAGGGGTAGAGCTAGCCCACCACGCCCAGCAACTGGGAGTTTCTACTGTCTGTACTCAGGTCTGCAGCTATCACACGCAGTGCCTGCCTGTGGAGGTACTACTTGTTTACCTACAAACGTTACCATCGCTTCTCAAATCAAGGTGAGCTGGTTCACAGGTTTAGTTAGTTTAAAATATAATTCTCAGTTTTCCCTCTTCGTGTGTGTGTGTGTGTGTGTGTGTGTGTGTGTGTGTGTGTGTGTGTGTGTGTGTGTGTGTTTTGTTAGATGTCAAAACCTCCTGAAAAAAAGCAGCACGTTCTTTGGTTATGAATATTTTCAGAAGCATTAGCAATTTATTTTATAAATTTCTTCTGAAAGACAAGTGATATAGATGTTTATTTCGATAGATATTGCATATTTCTTTCTTATGAAATGGATTCCTGTCCTTTTGATACAATGACCTAAAGCAAATATAATCCGCCAGTTCAAAGGAGGATACCTAATCTACTTGGAATTTCTTTGTCATTAGATCTATCCCTCCAGGTCATTGCTAATTAATGCTAATCAATAATTTAGCACTGCTTTGTGAACTCAGCGAGATGGAGAGGATTATTGACAGTTTATGTAAGAGTGTCGTGAGTACAGTAGCATAACATAGCAGAGGCAGATAATGTTTGTTCGTGTGCTTTTATCAAAATGCTGGCAAATGTGAAGTTGTGTAAAACTGTATTTTTGGTTTTTGGTGTGGATATTCTCAGTTGTCTGTAGAATTCTGAGATGTTGAGACAATCCAGAGACATACAGGTTAAGTAAACTCTGAAACGCCCATAGAATGGGACGTGCAGAGGTCTGTGCCTGTGTGTTAACCCAGGTGACCTGCTTAGATTACATCTCAGCGGCCGCTCTACACATGCTGTGATTGGTTGCATGTTCTTGCGACCCTCAGCAAGATCGGGAGTGTTAAAAAATAGATGGCTGGATGCTTTGAGATGTTTTGTCAGCAGTAGGCTGATAGATTTCCTTGTTAAAATTCAGAGAGTTCTCTGCTCTCTACAAGTTTGACTGACATCTGTGATGGGTTTGGTTTTTTTCTCTTTTAACCAATCCTCTGAATTACATTTTACAACTCTTTAGAGCATAACAATAAACTACTCATATCAATGAGGTGTCTGATAAAATATTTATTGATAAAAAGTCCACATGTGTTTTAACGAGAAAAAACATTAATAGCCCAATAGCTAATCAGTTTAACTCTGCTGCTATTTTTCATTATGTTAATTTTTTTTGAGACAAAATGCACAACAATTTACTTTTAGATTCAGAAAAGCAGGAATCAAAATTCTCAGCTTGTGTCGAGACTTTTAGTTTAATTAATAGACTATAAATGTAGATCTATAAGTTTATATAAACAAGTTTTCACTTATCCTCAAAGCCCAAATGAAGGGGTATAACATTTACAATTAAAACTCTCTTTTATGTTTTCTGCAGCAACTTTAAGGTTTTTGTGCCATATTCAGTTGTTTGGTATGCAATGGATGTAGTTGTAGATCTAGTTGTATTGGTCTGTTTTATTATAACCTCAGCTCACAGAACACAGGATAGTTGGTGCGTGGCTTACTAAGATGTTAAATCTGTACTGGTCTCAAGGATGAAATTGAACGACCACATTTCCCCATGAAGTCTGCAGCATTACTCCATGACAAGCTCCAAATTAAAAAGTCTTTATTGGTACTGAATTTGCAGTTGCATATGGTCAGACCTCACATCTTTGCACATGGTCACTCTCGCTAGGTTAGACTATACAGCTCCATCTACTGGGCTATATACATATTTGTTCCAAATATAGCTGCAAAGTTAGCTGGCTGCAAAGCGGTGATTAACTTGTGTTGTTTAGGTTGGCAGACAGATGGAAATTAGGCGAAATAGGATCCACAGATCATTTGATTTGGGGCACATTCATGTATGAGTTACACAAATTGGAGCTTCAGAGCCTTCAGTACTGCGGGAAAAGGTTTGAGCGACATGTGTCAGATTTTTCTGTCTTTCGTGGTCTCACAAACCGAGCGATTGAATCGATGAGGACTGAATTTTAATATTTGTGTGATCATCCTTCACGTGGATGGGCAAAACCAATTCTACTTAAGTGGTTTTTACATCACCTTCTTATGCAGTCTGCTCATGCAGGAAAAGTTATCGAAAGATAACCTGAAAGACGAGCAGCTTTTCTTCAAAGTTGGACATCATCTGATGCATTGCCCGCCACTGCATCATCTCCTGCTCTCGTTTCGGTTTCTGCGAAACAGGAATCATATTTTTCAGAAGTGAGCATTAAATATGCAGACTAATGAATAGCCATTCTGATGGAGTTTCAGACCACTAATGAAAGAAGGAAATGTTGTGAAGAAGCAGATTTAATCAACGCTACATTTATTTAGAGGAAGACTGGAGAAAATGGGTTTAAATTGGTGAAAAGAAATCAACAAGTTAATAATCTGTTAAATTTGTTTTGTGTTTCACGCTCCCATCCTCAAAGCTCTAACTGAACATCTGTGTCACCGCACACTGCAGAGAAAACTCCATGCTGAGATTAAAGTGGTTGTTTTTTGTTTTTTTGTGGGATTTCAGTCCGTTTGTAATGTTAGCACTTCTCTCAAGTTGTTTTTCCACACCAAATGTTGATTTCACTCAGAGGTGATGCTTTATTCTTTCACCATAATTTACCTTGTGCTGTGATAGCGTCATTTATTATTCATCACAGCCTCAGTAGTGTGTGTATATCACCAGTAAACAAATTTAAAAGGGTAAGGTGTCAGCTGTGTTTTCCCAGTAAATATATGATTTGCCTTAAGATAACAAGTCGTGAATTTGTCTTTCATGTTGCTCAATAGAATAAACATGAAGCAGAAAAGACATTGGAGAACAAAGAAAACGCAGTAAATAAAGACTAGCAGGTGTGTCCGTGTGCATTATTGTAGATGATGACTTATTTATGTAAAGGTGTTGTGCTGGAGAGAGAATTATTTCTGCAACCTGAAGAGAACAAATGGAGTTGGCGTGTGAAGGCTCCTGCGTGATGAGGTTTTTTTTTCTGTCACTGGCTGGTTACAGCACTTGTCTGATTGAACTGAGCGGTGCTTTTTATTTTAATAAGGGAGCGCTGCGGTAGGAGGTATTTGTGTGCACTCTACACATCTACCCGAGTTGTCAGCATGTTGTTTATTTTGCTGGCTAATAAGAAGTACAACTCCAGTTCCAAAAAAAGTTGGGATGCTCTGGAAAATGCAAATAACAGAATGCAATGATGTGCAGATTTCATAAGCCCATATTAAATTTGCAGCAGAAGATAGAAAACGTATGTTTAAACTGAGAAAACATACCATTTCAAGAAAAAGGTTATTTTTAATTTGATGGCAGCGACACGGCTTGAAAAAGTTGGAACAGGGTCATGTTCACAATCACGTAGCATCTCCTCTTCTTTTAATAACAGTCCATAAACATCTGTGAAATGAGCTGCTGGAGAGAAATGTTGTCCCATTCTTATCTGATACAGGATTCTAGCTGCTCAACAGTCCTGGATCTTCGTCACTCTTTCCATTTCATGATACACTAAATGTTTTCAATTGGTGAAATGTCCTCAGCACCTGGATTCTTCTACTATGGAGCCATGCTGTTGTAGTAGATGTAGTATGCAGTTTAGACCTTCCCTAAAAAGGCATTGTCTGGATAGGAGCATATGTTGCTCTAAAACCCGGATATGCATTTCAGCAGTGATGGGGCTTTTCCAGATGTGCAGTACCATAGGCACTGAGGCACCCCCATACCATCAGACAGGCTTTTAAACTGAACGCTGATAACAAGTCAGATATTCCCTCTCCTCTTTAGTCCAGAGGGTGTGATGTCCATAGTTTTCAGAAAGACTTGGTACATTTTCTAAGTACAAATATTTTATGTTTTATATGTTCTGTTGTCATTAATAATAATTCATGGCATTCTGTTTTTATTTATATTTTACATAGCTTCTCATCTTTTTTGGTGTTGGGTTTATATATATATACCCATTCTTTATGAGGGGGGTAATAAATGACACAGTGCATTTTAATGTGAAAAACAACTTATTAAAATGTCCTTTTTGTTTAACTTAGTTTCTCATCTTTTGTATTATAGGGTGATCAGAGACCTTTTTATTAGCTGTAATGGACTCAACCAGGTGACAGAGCTTGTCTACTTGGACCAGACACGCTCTTTAGCTTTGAAGGTGTTTGAGACTCTGATAATAGGCAGTGGAAAGCAGCAGGCTGAGGGGGTGCTTCAGGAGCTGGAGAGTGCTGATGCTGAAGAAAGGGAGGCTGTCTTAGGCCTGGCTGAGGAACTGGGGTCCAGAGGCATCGGAGAGGGCGCACAGAGTCTCAGCAAGTTCTATGAAGGCCTGAAGGAGGCTTATCCACGACATAAGAGCCGTAGCGGCCAGGCTCGTGGACCGGGGCGCAGCCGAACAGAGATCCACCTTCATGTTATCAATCTTTTTCTATGTGTGGCCTTCCTCTGCGTCAGCAAGGAGGCAGATTCTGACCGGGACTCAGCCAATGACTCCGAAGACACTTCGGGTTATGACAGTACAGCGAGTGAACCTCTGGGTGGACGGCTGCCATATCTGTCCCCAGACAGTGTAGCCCTGCCCTCTAAAGAGCAGCTACGACGCGCCGCTGATGTTTGGTCAGTGTGTCGGTGGATCTACCTGGCCAGCCCTTTGTTCCAGAGACAGTTCTTCAGGCTGGGTGGACTGGATGTCTGTTTGCGCCTTATGGCAATGGTCATTCAAAAGCTCTCCTGTAAAACGAAGGATGGAAAAGCAAAGAAGAAGAGAGACGGCAAAGGTAAAGGCAGCCCCGATTCCACAGCCACTTCACTGGGACTGGAGGAGACTTCTCATGATGCATCTGAAACCAGCAGCACCAGTCCAGCTGAAGGAAAGACCAAAGATCCATCAAAGAAACTTGAGGAAGAATGGCAACTTCAAAGTATTCGTCTCCTTGAGGCTTTGCTGGCTATTTGCCTACACAGTGCTAACTCAGCCCTGCAGAGGATAGAGCCTGAGCTTTCTTATCAGGTATGTTGAGCAATGTGTTTAATTAACTAACCCCTAAACAGGCCAAATACGCAAAAAAATACTTTGGCTTAACTTAAAGTGTCATGTCCTCTCGATTATAGCTCCATTCAGTGGAGGATACCTTGTTAGAAGTGAGAGACCAGCTCTCTCGGTCTGGAGTGGTGAACTCTGACCTTGCCATACCCCTGTTTGACTCTCTCCTGAGAGTGGCCTTGGCTGAGGTGTCATCCTGTCCCGATCCCCCTGAGGAGAAGTCAGAGAGGGTGAGTCCTGCCTTGGGAGAACCTGTGAGACAATAAATATTCTCCACTTTCATGAAACACTCATGTATAAAGAGACATGAGGTGCCGTCATTGTTGATCACATCTAATCACTCTATAAAGCTTTTGGCAAAATGTCTCTCATTATTTGTTCGGCTGAATTCCATTTACTCATTAAAATTAATCTTTTTTTAAATCTCTTTTTAAAACCATTTGTTTTCGCTTGCACAATATGTGCCTGTTTTCACACTACTAAAAAGTCATTCATGAAATAAATATTTCAAATGACTATATTATTGCACTAAATGAAAGCTGCTATAGGTTGATTTATTGACCTTTTGTTGAGCAGTTAGTATCTTGGAGGCCTTTATTGCCCATATCTGTCCTGTTGACTCTAAAAACAACAGGCATACTTTCCTGCCTGTTTTTTACTTCTCTGTCTTTTATGTTACTGTTTTTCTCACTCTTTTAACAAATTCCAGAGATAATTCCTACTGATTTCAGCAACTTGGCAGAAGGGCAAAACAAAAGGGCAAATGCCTTCAAAGGTTTCAGGCAGGGCTGAGAACTAGAGAGAGAGTTGAGAGCCTGTGTGATCAGAAACAACTGCATTTTCTTGTGTGTGACCCCATGTTATTAACTCATCATCTCCCACCAGCAGCCACTATTAACCAGTCAGACGGACAATAACATGCAGTGCAAACACGAGTGAAAATTGTATGTTTCTTTTTGCTGCCTCTTTTGTCTGCAGAGTGAAGTATCTGTGCATCTACAGCGTGTGTTTGAGCACCGTGGTAAAATATAATGAGCAGTGGTGTTTATTTAAGAGGCAAGCGTACAATGAGAGGAAAACCATTTTCCACCCAAGTGTTATCAAGCATCAGTACTGCCGTGTAAGGCCACTCGCACTATGTTGCTAAGCAGCTGTTATCAGCCTGATGTACAACAACAGAAACGGTGAACGTAAATAATTATAGCCCTTGTGTGGAGCCAGCAGCGGATGCAGCCTCATTTTAAAACCCAGCATGCTGCTGATGTTTCTTTGTTTTAGTGGATTTTACACTCTGCTGTCAGCTCTTCAGACAGACTTAGTTTAATTAACATATTGAAAACATTTTTTAATTCAATCAGTTATCTTCACACATGTTGACAGTTTCTCATTTGCTCAGTACAGATGGGCCTCTACAAACTCTCACCTCCTTAGCAGTGCCACTATCAGTGCAGGCTTTGTAAAGCGTTATTTAAGATTCGCAAGAGACATGAATCTGTTTTTTCATTTATTCCATAAATAAGGCAAACACAAACGAAAAGAAGCCGTCCGCACTTACATGACTGAAAGTAACTGTCTCATGTCTCTCAGCCGTGTTTTCTTCAAGTCTTAAAATGCCTGTCTGACTAAGCCTGTTCCAACACAGGAGGATTTGGCTTTTTATATAATAGATTTACCTATTTCCTAAGAGCTTAGTTCTTTCTCAGTGAGCACTGGCAGACTGTGATGTTCGCTTAACCATTACAAGTATGTGCTTGAAGCACCGAGATTAGTCTTCCACCGCAAAGTTTGTCCACTGATTTAGACCAGTCTTTTAAAATGTTCACCCACAATTAAATATAAAAACAGCCTCATATTAGTTTCGAAGGAATAGAGGTGTGTGACGCAAAAAGCCTCTTTGAACCAGGAAATGGTTTAGTTTGTCAGTTTACGTGTGTGTGTGTTTGCCTACATGCACATATGATGACTGTTCATGTCGAGGAACTGGGGCTGTGTGAGCGCCTTGCAGGTCAGCTGATATTTGTCTTATGACTAAAAATCTTGTACTTTCTTTTTCCCCCGTTTTGAGGGCAGTCGATTCGCCGCATCAGGCATGACACTCCATGTCATGCCTTTTACATTTTACCCTAAAAATACTCGATCGAGGAATTTTTTTTTTTTAATTTTTTTTTTTTTTAAAGCAGCATTGGGTAAGCTCTTATGAAAGCAATCTTATCTTAAGTGCTTGAAAGTTAACCAGCCGTTGAACTTGGAGTGTATGGGATTGAAATTCATGATTTTTTTTTTTTTTCTTCTTCTTATTCCTACCTCCTCTTCTGCCTCACTTGCTCTTTCACTCTCTTCTTGCCAGAAGCTCCAGGTGTTGGCGGAGGGGGCGGCCCCAGCGGGCGATCTGTCTGAGGAGGTGGACGAGGTGCAGAGCTGCGGCGGCAAGCCCCCAGGGGAGGAGGAGGGCTACGACGCTGACAGCGAAAGCAACCCAGAGGACATGGCCAAGCAGGAAGAGGGTAGGTCCACACTTACTGCCACACTACCACACACACGCATGCTTTTATTCTCACTTACTCCTCCTCAAGGATCCATAGCTGCTGCACATACCAAACCACTTCAGATATTGTTACTGAGGCTGGTTGCAGTTCACACTTATATGAGTCTTATTACTTTTCACTGCCTATTCATTTTTCAGTTTATTTTCTGAACGCTATAAATCATTTTTACTTCAGATGTTTGTCTTCTCTGCATCTTGTTTTTATTGGCTATAACAACAACAGACTAACCTCGCTGGATTGAGAGGTCATGGGACCGTTATAACCTCTAAACCTGCTTGTTTTGAGTCTTGGGAAACCTTGTTTCTCACACTGTTAACTGTTTAATCGGTCTTTTTGCTGAATGATTAGTCCTTTCTGGAGTTCTGTGCATTCACTGGATGCTCTTTTTTTCAGTGCAAATGCACATACAGACAGTTACTTCTATAATAAAGAAAAAAACAACATCCTCCTTTGGTGTGCTGTGAAGGATGTGAAGCAATAAACGGTGGCTAGTTTTTAATTCATGCATATGACAAGGCAGAAAATGCGTTTAACCTCTTGTGTCAGCTCTGTTTCACCGCTTGCAGGTTAAAGACACGGCCCGATTACACTATTTTTGCTTCATCTCCTCAGAATAAAGTCATTGTTTTACGTTTTACAACTGCAGGCAACTAAATTCTTTTGGCCTCATGAGCTAGATCCTGTGACTTAAAGTCTTCATCAGATGGAAATTTTAGCTTCCTGGAAAACTCTTATGTCATGAGAAACAGAATCTTTAACCTTGAGTCATATTGAGCAAACCAACTTCACAATGCAGTGCTATTTATTTGGTAATTAGCCTTATCTCGTGTTTCTGTAAAATCAAACCACTTATTTCCACTGAAAGTCCTTTTTCAATGGTACATAGCTCAACTTAGGTAACTGAGCACAATCAAATCAAATCAAATCAAATCACTTTTTATTGTCACATCACATGTGCAGGCACACTGGCACAGCACATGCGAGTGAAATTCTTGTGTGCGAGCCCCACAAGCAACAGAGATGTGCAAACACAACAACACAAACGAGCAAAATACAAGAATGGCCAACCTGAAACTAATAAATATATGTACAATATATAATAGTGTATGCATTTCTGGATGTGTATACTAAATATTTTCCTACGTGTGTGTGTGTGTGTGTGTGTGTGTGTGTGTGTGTGTGTGTGTATACACACATTTTTACAAATTAAATAGTAAAAAAATAAAATAAAATAATAATAATAATAATAATAAAATATATAAAATATACAGAGTTGAATATGTGCAAAACAAGTGGCATTTATATACAGTGTGGAGTGCATAATGCAAGCACCAATGACTGTTCCTTTTTTCACACTCAATTAAAACTTGATCCTTTTTCCTGTATTTTTTTTAATCTAGCATTACAGCAATTCAAAATTATTTCTAATATTTAATAATAAAAATGTTTATTCCAGAATTTCTCTCCTCAGGCTGTTCTCGTTTTGTCCAAATTGGCTCCTGTAGCTGCTGCCTCCTCACATTTCCTGGTCTCTTAGCGGCGTTTACACTGCTCCAGATCCTTGTGTTTATTAGTTTGAGGTTAATTGAAAGGATAAAGACCATAAACATAGCGAAAAGTGATGTGAAATGCATACTGTAGACTTCCTGCAATTAAATTTAACCACAGACCAAACACAAGCATCAGTATAATGCACTATCAAGGCAGACGGGTATGACAGTTGGTACGTGGCTTTTAGTTTATATTTACTGCTAGCAATATGTGACTGGATGCGTGTGTGGTAGATTGTAACAAAGCGTGTAGCGGTGCACAGGAAGACAACCAAGCTTCTTTAATTAAAAGGAGTTTCTAGGAGCCGTGTGAGAGCCTGCTGGACTGCTTTCCTTGAAAACACGAGGCAGCTCTGCAGCTGAGCACAGAACTGAGGCAAATTCATTTTTATGCTCTACCTCCAAGAACCCAAGAGAGGGAATGCCTTTGAATCATGGTGCTGTTCAAGGAGCAGAGGGTGGCATATTGTGCCTGTGCTTTAGCAAGGCAGGCAGTGCGTGCCAATCTCTTGTTTGTGTCTCTGATCTTCTTCTGTTGGGTTTCTTAGGTTTGAAGGTGGAGCCAGCCGCATTGCATGAGTTTGTAGCAGTGGCAGACAGGCCCGGGCGAGGCGCGCTCCTGTTCCCAGAGATCTGTACGATGGAGTTGCAGCTACTTGCCTCTGGCTCCCCAGACCTGGAGGTTCTGAGTCATGTGTTTCACAGCCTGCTCAGTGCAGTACACGCCAATCACCACAATGCTGCTCTCCTCTATGACCAGGTCCCGCCAACCACAGTTTCCTCTTTGTGCTACACTTAACCACCTCCCGTATTTGTCTTACTTTACTACTCAGCTGTGGTCTGAAGAAAATGACTGACTGCTTTGTTCCTGTTTTCACAGGGAGGAGTCAAAACTATCCTGTCTGGCTTTCACAACATTCTCAGTCAAACAAACCACTCGTTCACAGGTTTGTTCTTCATCCTGCTTTATTTTTTTTCTGTCTTATCTGATCTAAACACATATTTTTCATGTGTGATGTCTCAGGAGGAGGGGAGCCCTCTCAGTTTGCTGTTTTCCTGAGATTTTTTCTGCTTCTGACATTTCAGCTGGGTCCCCTGGGCTCAGTGTCATGTTTTATCATAGGTACCTTTAGTAGTTCTTAGTCAGTCTTACCCGGTGGGCTTCTTTGGAACTTAAGTTGATCTTATTTAACATTATAATATCATGATGTCCAAAATCTAAAGGAAAAACAAGATAAGTGTTTGCTCTCTGTGGTGTTGGGGAGGATTTTTGTCCTTGGGATATTTTGTCAGCCAATTTCTAATGGCTAAAAGTTCAAATACAACATAGATTACATTCACAATTATTGAGAAAGCTTAAGAAAAATCATCTATTTTCTGTGGTAAGAAATTATTCTGATGCCTGCCAAAATGCGATGATAACTCTTTATGTAATCTGCTCTTCATTGGTCTACATTCAGATTGCCAGACTGTGCTTGTGGAGCTGCTGGTTGCCATGGTGAGCCAGAGGATCACAGCTGAGGAACTTGCTCTATTGAGTCGCCTCTTCCTGGAGAAGACCCCACCTACTGTAAATAGCCATCTCCTATCAGTCACTCAACAGTGTGCTGTTTGCTTGCACTCGTGATGCCTGACACTGATGTCTTCTTGTTCTCAGTGCCTGCATGCTTTTGCTTGTTTTAAAGCAGGAACAAGAATCTATTTTTAACACACCGTGCTGTCAGCCTCTCTTCTCACTTCTTGCCGCTTTAAAATGTATCAACACATAATGCTCCCTTAGGTAGCTTCATTCTGTATACAATTAACACCAAAGTGTGCAGAACAGATGTAATACTAGTACTTATTAACACACGTCTGCATTTAATTGGAATTCAGAAGTCTATGAGAGCAGACAGGAAGGATTTATTTTTAACAACTTGCAAGGCAAGTTAATTTTGTCATCTGTGCGGATAACACACAACTCTTTGTGCTTAGCTGTATTCATCTGCATTCTTCATGGTTTGTTTGCTGGTTCTTTATCAATATTCTGCAGGTTTATTATGGATCACAGATAAATCAGTTACATTTCTTAGTGTATTAGCTTTTATGGGGGGGGCTTGGTTTTGTTTTGTTTTTTTTAAAGGGGACATATCTCTTTATTGGGTGTGTCAGGACACCCGCTGTGAAAATCGGCACTATCAAATATGTGGGGCTACCCATTGTGGCAACCCCTTGTGAATAAGAGAGCAGCTGAAAACAGCTTTAAGTTTAGGGTTACAAAAAAGCCCAGATTTAAGTGTTTTTGCATCAAATTTAAAACAGTTCCCCTAACTTCACATTTACTTTGTTACCTCCCAGGAGATTTTACTGAAGGGCATCTTACAAATTGTCGAAGCCAACATGAACATCGAACCTCTACACTTTCTGAGTTTTCCGATAATCCTTGGGGCTTCGACTCCGGGAGTGTTTTCCCCCAGCTCCAGACAGAACTGTGCCGCCGGAGGGAAAAGTGTTGGTTTGCTCTGGAAGAGCAAGCTGTCTCCAGGCCGTAGGGAGGGAGAAGCTGAGTACCAACCGAGCCACCTGCGCACCTCTCCCTGGCACATCGCCCCTCTCCACCTGCCCTTAGTTGGACAGAACTGCTGGCCCCATATGGCCAGCGGCTTCAGTACCTCTATATGGCTGAGGGTGGCCGAGCAGGGAGCGAAGGATGGGGACAAAAACAGGGGTGAGGCAGAACTCCTTTACTAAGAATCCTTTGTGCATGATGCCCATGAACACGAATCGTTTTTGACATTCTCTGATTATTGTTTTCCAGAAGAAAGTAACCCTCCTGCAGCTGAGTTGCACCATGCGTCATCTCAGGCAGGGACAAGATTGCTAGAGGAAGGACTCATTCATATTCTATCCATGGGCTCCAAGGCACTGATGCTTCAAGTGTGGGCAGACTTCTCTACAGGCTCTCTCACTTTTAGGTGAGCTCCAAGGAGTGCAGTCTCAAAGTAGTGTCAAAAGAATGAAGTGCTGTTTTTTAAGTATTCAGATTTTCTTGGACTTTAAGTATTCTAATATATTTCTTTTCCTCAGGATTTGTATAGACCCCAACGATGAGATAAAAGCAGGCCTGTTGGCACAAGCAGACTCAGCTGAGGGCCTGTTCAGTGGGGGCCAGTGGCAACACCTTGCCCTCACTTACAGCCAGCAGCCGGAGGGAAAGAAGAACGTCCACGGCCGCGTGGTCGTCTGGGTGTCTGGCATCTGGTGAGGAAAACTGACCGAAATGTAAGCTGTCGTTTGGCTCGCATGGTTTGATAAATAATTAAAATTCAGTCCAAACTGCCATTTTCTGTAGGAAGTGTGAAGTTTCTTTGGATTACACCCTACCCAGAAAGTCCAGTTTATCATCTGACAGCAACAAAACCTTCTGCATGTTGGGCCACTGTGTGCCATCCTCAGAGGAGATGGGAACACGCTGGAACATGGGCACTGTGCTACTCTTCAACGGTAGGGCTCCTGTTAAACTGAACTGAAGATAGTGTCTGTAATATCATACTTAGACATGCGCACTGCAGTCCGTTTTAATTGTTTAACTGCCCTCAGTGCTGCTCTCTGGTGGCACATTGATTATCACCTTCACTTTTACAAAGCAGTAGAAACTGTAGAAATGCTTTGTGATGCATTTGTATTTTAAAAGCGTATGCAGCTGTAGAAGGCTGCGCGTGGTGTGATGTGTGGCGTGCTGTGGATTCTCAGCATTCTCTCGGGAGGCTTACTGAATACTTCTCTGGTTACCTCTAATTGGCTGTGAAAGCCTTGCATCTAGGCGCTCTCGACCTATGAGCCCAACTGATGTGTTTAGACAAGCTTGGCCTCTCCGCTGTGGTTGGAATTCATTGTGTGTAGCAGGTTCTTCTTTGAAAAGCAGGACTGAAAGTATCAAGAAAAAAAAGTTGACCAGGACACCTCGGGAGTCTTGCATTGCATCAGCTCATGTGTTATTAATTTGCAGCGTATTAGTGGAATCATATAAATCATTAACTCTTTGAGTTCATTCAGGCTTTAGTTTGGATTTCTCACAAATCAATTTTACAGCTTCTGGATTGCACAAACACACAAAGATATTCCTTAAGAGAGAGGATATTCCCTTTTCCTAAGTCAAATAATAATAGATGTTTGCATGCCTCTTCTCAGGGTCTAGAATAGGATCTGAGGAGGCCTTCTACCTGTACACGAGTGGACCAGATCTCACCTCGATCATGCCCTGCAAGTATGGCAAACCCAGTGTAACATTCTCCAAGTTTGTCACCCAGGAAGGTCTGAAGTGTGAGCACGTGAGAGAGATTTTAATGAAGAGCAAGGATGTAGACACAACAACTTTGGTCGTAAGTCTCTCTTTTTTTCTCTTCTTTTTTTTTTTTAACACGAGGCATTAAAACATCAGCCGTGTCACAAAAAGTGTAATTATGAAATGAAGCCAGAAAAAAAAATGTTGCCGTGTTTGTTCATCTCTCACTCAATTCCTGCAATGCCCGCCGCCGACCCCTCTACTTATGCAGGGTGATTCAAGTGCTCTGTTAGCGTGGCAAATCCCCCCTATGTCTCATTTATTGTTTCATTTCACGGTGTATGAGTTATGTGCTGTTCCAATTAGCTGTCATTAATGATACTGCATGGTAGGAAGTAATTTGTCCCAAATGGGGAAAAACAACTATTATAGTTAAGCTGCAGTTATTTTAGTCAGACTGAAAATAGTTTTTCTCCCATTAAGTGGGAATTGCTTTGTTGATAATAGCTCATTTTTAGCTAATAGCTAAAAAAAGAAAAGCCAAGATGATAAGAATAAATGTTTGGCCATTTTTTTGTAACTTACTGTTAAATCTAACAACCCTTGCCCTGGTGTACATTTGTACCCTATTTGAGGACATTTTGGCTCCTTATTTATTTATTTTTAAAATTACTTTATATCTAATATCCTAAATCAAGTATCAACAAATTTCCCACGTGTGGGACTAATAAAGGTTATCTTAATAAAGGTTATCTTAAGATATTACTTTTTTCCCAAAAAAGATAATTGTGTGCGTTGGTTTCTGCACAGGAGAGCCTGGCGGTCGTGTACGCCCCCAGCAGTCCGAGAGTCTACACAATTTATGAGCCTGTAATCAGACTGAAAGGTCAAGCAAAGACTGTGGTTACCCAGCGGCCCTTCAGCTCCAAAGAGGTGCAAAGTGTTTCCCTGGAGTCCAGTGCTCTCAGAGCTCTGCTCCCCACCGAAACCCACGGCCTGCAGAGTGTCCTGCACAAGATCGGAGGAACTGGAACTTTTGTCTTCCTCTTTGCACAGGTGGGATGATTTAACCCTTTCTCACCCAAGTGTCATACAGGCTGCCTGGACTTATTTTGTAATTTTGGCTTTAAAATTGCTACATAATTCTCAGCTTTCAAGAACTATTTGAATTTTCTCTCTAGCCCAAAATAGTTGAGGAGTTACAGTAATGTGAGGCACATATGGTAAAATCTAGAACCTGATTTTTCTGTCTGTGTGCACACAGCAGTATCTCGTGAATGCTTTGTGCTACCGTTATACACCAAATATCTCCATAAAGCTCATCTTCTCTTCTTTCCGAAACCAGTTGGGGTTTCTTTCTGACACAAACTGTAACAGAGTTATGATTATTTAAAGAGACCCAAAATAAGTAAAGGGTTAAATGTGAAGGGCAAAGCCTATATATAATATGTATGCAATTTGATTGCAGTATGTAGGAGAAAGAAGGCTCTTGAATGACTTTGGAGAATTTTTGTATTTGATTAATTATATTCCAGGCCAACTGATGAGGTGCCCATTAGTTCAGTTTCATTCATAAAGAAAGCATTTGACATTATTTTGTGCTTCTGTGAGCAGGCCCTCATGTTCACTCTGTTTTGTTTTTCCCCCCTTCGCCTCCTCTGGCACCGTTGTGTCCAGACAGTGGAGCTCAGTGACTGTGAGAAGACCCAGGCTCTGGCCCTGCAAGTGCTGCTGTCGCTGTCCAAATTTAACCAACACCGCATCCACGAAATGGACTGTTACCATGGTTACTCCATGATCCATCAGGTCCTCATCAAGCCCAAATGCATCGTAGGATATCACATGTTGAAAGTGAGTCACACCTTGAACTCTTGTCTTCTGTCCCTGCAGCCTCAGCTGATCTGCACAGTAAAATATATCCTCTATTTATTTGATTTTTGGGGGGCCATGAATCTGATCTGGCCCGACACACTGGTTCCTCTCTGAGCCGGTGTTGGTGACCCTGCTGTTACTTGACCCTCTGGCTGTGTCTGTAATTGAGCTGTGTAATGGCTCTGGCTGAAATGCATTGTGTCTGACTTGATGAAACACTGAGCTCCTGCAGAGTAACACAGCAACTCTGATTGCATTTGTCACTTTAGGCTTTCTCATCCTGTATTGTATAGCATAGAACTGCACTGATTAGTGGCATTAAATTCCCATGATCATTCCTATATAAAAGGAACACGCTGTGCTACAGTTGTTGATAGTTTCCATTTGTACCTTTCACTTCATGCTGTAAAAGAAATCTAATTCTGGTACCTTTCTTAAACTGGGGTAGTTACATTGTTAACCTGCATCTTAATGTTTTAACTGAGTGCAAGGCTGCAAGCTTCTGTCTTCAAGTAACAAAATGTACCAGAGACATAAAGGACTGCAAGATTTATGACCACTGCAGTGAATCTGGTCACAAATGATATTCTTTGATCGATACAGACAGGGCTGCTCGTGGAGTAAATGGAATTAGTTTTGACTGAGTTGACTGAGTGATAAGCACTCCAAATATTTCATGGAGAATGTATTGATTTTCTTCCTGCTTGAGATTCAGAACTAGAGATTATCAATATGTTGAGGTGTGTTTCTGATGAGAGTGAACGGCGCCCTGTGAGTTATTATCACAGAAACTCTACAGAAGTCGTTGCGTTTCTGACGGCCACGATTTTTCTTCCTAGACTTTACTCGATGGGTGTTGCAGTGGACCCATCCTCATCCTCGGAGAAGACGGTCAGTTCCATTTGGACGCGGAGTCTGTGGCCGTGGTTCAGGATTTAAGGCTTCTCTCAGACATTCTGTTGGATTGGAAGATCTGGGCCAAGGCGGAGGTAAAGACTGCATTACAATTAAATGTAACTATGGCACACCGTCTAATTCAATTACATCGTTTTGGTCAGGTCCATCACGTCCAAAAGCAACATCCATGTATTTGCGCACACATATTTTCTTAAGAACAGTTTTTATCATTTATCATTTACATCAAAAAGAAACTGTAACATTACATCAAGTTAAAGTCCATCGCCCTTCGTGCGAGGATATCTGTAATGTAAACATCCAGAAAGCCTCTCTCCTCCTTAATAACAACTCATCATCTCCACTCTCCTCGGTGGAAATAAGTAGAGCATAAATAAATAATGTATGATGTTTTTGAAGGACACTGTGTCTAACAAAGGCAGACAAAACATGAAAAACTAAGCAGGTGAAGATGAGCAATCACACATTCATTACTGTGAGGATACTTCAAATGAGCTGCATTTCTAATGCAGTTTGTTCAAGATCTAATCATTCATTTTCTCATCACACCTGAAGGTACAGTTGTAAAGAAAAGAAGGAAAGTTGTCTTTTTTTCTGAATGACTTTTGTGAATCTCAGCGTTTCTGGTTTTTTCAGGGTCTGTTCATTTATTTATTTATTTATTGTTATTGATATCCTCTCCTGAACAGACAGAAAGCTTAAAACATTATCAGCTAAATGATGAGCTTCTTAGAAATTCATACATTAACTCTAGTGGCCATAGTCACTGATTTTAGTTCTCCCACAAAATCCCCGCGGCCTCTGAAGCGCTTTAAGGTTTTATCTTCTGGTGAATCAAATGTTTTCGGAGAAAGCATCAGTTAGTGGTTATTCCTGCAGTTTTTGTGCTGCAGACGACATTTTTTAAAATCAAAGAGTCCGTGAGGATTCTTTCCAGAACTGTTTTACTGTCTCAGCCGTCATATGGTGTCATTTACTATTTGTGTCAGTGCGGAGTGTGGGAGACGCTGCTCGCTGCCTTAGAGATCCTCATCAGGGTTCACCACCCTCATCAGGTCTTTAACATCCGTCAGTTCCTCAAGGCTGAAGTAGTGCATCGCTTCCTGCTCACCTGTCAGGTATTACAGGTAGGTCGCTGCCACAGAGCTGCTTCACATTCCCTTCCCTCTTCCTTCCTTTTTATTTTAAATATCGTGTTTGTTTTAAGGAACATCGGGATGAGCATCTCACGGCGATCCCACAGGAGGTGTCTTTGTCATTCATCAAAATCATCCAGGAAGTACTCGGGTCTCCTCCTGACATGGATCTGCTAAAACTGATCTATAACTTCCTGATGGCAGTGCACCCACCTACCAACACCTACGTCTGCCACACTCCATCCACCTTCTACTTCTCACTGCATATAGGTGAGGAAGCGGTTACAGCTGAGCGCACCGGCTCCATATCAAAGATCCATTAAGCTAATGTGCCATGTTCCTTTGATGTTTCTCTGTCAGATGGGAAGCTGTACCAGGAGAAGGTGCAGTCCATTATGTACCTAAGACACTCCAACAGCGGAGGAAAGTCTGCCAGCAGCTCTGTGGTGTCGCTCTCCCCGACTGCTTTTGCCGATGCTCCTCATGACGGTACAGCTGCTCCAACTAAACACCAACCTTAATGCACTCCCAGTACCCTAACATAGCAGATAATTAAATACAGACCTCAGGTTGTTGCTTTGAATGATATTATAAATCGAAAGCTCAGCAGTGCTTTTATGAGAGTATGTGCCTCTAACAAAGGAAATTTGTTTAACATGTTTAGTGCTGTATCAGCCTGATTACGTTGGGTTTTTCCCCCTCACTCTGTGATGAATTGGTCTCAAAAGTTTTATTTTAAGAACTTAATGTAAACATCATTACTTGTGGGAAAAAGCTGATGCATGAGCATTAGGTCATTATAACTCTCCCTCCCATCCTCCTCTGCTTTTAGCTTTTAAAAAGACTTGAAATAACCTCAGCTTGATGTAAGTCTATTAGAGCCTCTCTTTGTAATACTTTGTGATATAAATTCAACATATCTAATTACTCTATCGTTTTACCTCTTTTGACTGAGCATTTATTATTCCTGGTTTTACTTTAAGAGCCCCATTTTGCAATCACGGTGTTTCTTTTTGATTTATATTTTATTTTAGTTAAACTTTAGCAAGCACATGAGTAATTCCTACAATACTTTGTGATCAACTCAGCTATAAGGGGATAGATTTAATTTCCTAGTCCTGTTTAAACAAGGACGCATTATGTTGTTCGCCGCAGCCCGCTGGTCTCTGAGTATTTGTATTTGCACTTTAAGTGTTGTATACTATGCGTGCATACAAATAAGGTGCTCTGCAGCCTTTAATTGAAGCATTTGCAAATACTCAATGAGTCGCTTGTGTTTTCCAGGCCATCTCCATGCTTCTTCCCTTGATCATGGAGGTGATGATCAGTCATTACGTGCCCCTAGTCTGGGGCCGTCTCCGTACTCTTCGCCTCTGCTGACGCCTCGGCTCGGACGCAGTAGCTCAAACGAGGCAGCCGAAGGTGACGGGGCGTCCCTCGCCACTCATCAGGCTCTCGGAAGCACAGAGACGCTCAAAAAGGGCGGAGGTGATGAGCAGCTCCTCAGCAGCTGTGAGTCTGCCAAGACGATATGTGAGGACAAAGACGCGGGCGAGGGAGCAACCCCGCGCACACCATCCATCAGTGTGGAGGAGGAGCGGGATGAGGCAGCAGAGGTCGACAGCCTGGCAGACGGGAGCGTTGGGGTGGCAGAGTCCGAGGACAGGTTCGAGTGGGTCATGGACGAGGCGCCACGCCGACCTGACAGCCTGAAAGGCATCCCATCCTTCCAGAGGAGCCACAGCAATCTTGCTAGTCTGGGTCTGGCCTTCCCAGCTACAAATGGCTCGCTGACAATCAGCCGGTGGCCCACAGCTGCTGACCGGAGCTCCATACCTGAAGACTGGGAAAGTTACACCTACTCTCCTGGCTATGAGAGGGCTCACAGCAAGACTGAGTCCAATGACAGGTATGTAGTTCTCTTTAACATGGCAGCTTGATATACTGTGAATGAATAAATAAATAAAAAAACACTCGGGATGTTTTAAGCGCTCATTATCATAAGTAATTATGTTTATGCAGCCCATAACAAACTGTGGCCAAGCTGCAGTGAGCAACAGTTTATCTAAATCCACGTGCACGTGGGTTTAGCTCTGAATGTATCACCAGAAACGTCTCTCATCTGATAATGACCAGAGTCGGGATTTGCATAATCTTCATAAAGCATGTGCTCAGAGTAATAATCCCCAGCCAACTATGACAACGATTTGTACTTCCGTGATAGATTCAGCTTATTCCTCCTTGTTATATTAAATTCAACACTCTGTCTGTACTTGACTTTCTTAGTGTTATTTGGTTGGTGTAGCCGTTCATGTGCAGTAACATTCGTCTTGGTGTGTTTCTTAGGTCCAGCACAGAGGATTGCCTGGTGCTGATCTGCTGTGGGCTCTATGATCTTCTGAGGGGCATCTTGCTGCTGTTGCCTGACCTCATGCTTGAGGAGGTGATGGACAAACTCATCCAGACAGAGGCCCTCATCGTCCTGGTCAATCACTCATCACCGCTCATCCAGCAAGGAGTCATGAAGGTTGGTTTCTCCTTAGAGAGTCTGATGTACTGTAAAGCAGAGGGGGGTCTGATTCTGCACCAGGAGTTCATTTTCATCCCAGTATCTTCTGCAAAATACTGTTACGGGCTGTAGGATGTGTGAGCTCATTGCCATTCCAACAAGCTGTAGTTACACATTAGTTTTGTATTTTATGCTTTGCAGCAAGCACTTTTTCCCCCGAGATACCTCACACTGAGCTTTTAGAAAGCTGGGAACAGCTTGGACAGGCTGAACACTACTTTTTTCCTTAATGCTTACAAATCCCATCAAAACTCCAAATCACAAATGTGTCACTGAATAGCCTTTTGTTTTACTTTTGTGTATTTTTAAGAATTTTATAAACTAGGTGGTTATTGCAGCTAAAAGGTTTGCACACTGAAACTTCACTACACATTTTCTTTTGTTAATCATAAATTACTTGTAAATAGTGGCTCTTTGGGAAAAACCTTGCATTCAGCCCACTATATTTTCCAACAATTAATCCAAATTTTTTTGTGCATATCCCTCCTAAATGCCAACACACATGTGGTTCCTGTGGAGCATAGGGGCAGTGCTACAACCCAATTGTCAGAGGTGAAAGGGTGCAACAGCTGTTAATAAAACAAACAGGAGGATTGTCGTAATACCACGGATGCCTCTATGAGGCTGAGGGATAACACTGGCGCTGTACTCCTCTGTACTGACAGGCGTAATTTATTCTGCTTCTCCCACCCAGCTGCTGGACGCCTATTTCACCAGAGCTCTTAAGGAGCAAAAGGAGAAGTTTCTGAAGAATCACGGTTTCTCACTGCTGGCCAACCAACTATACATCCACCAAGGCAGCCAGGGGCTCCTTGAATGCTTCTTGGAGATGCTGTTTGGACGGCCGGTGGGCCTGGAGGAAGAGTGAGTACATAACATCCACTGCACCACAGGCGCATGATTGCACATTAATATGTATAGAATTGTCTGCCGTATGAATAATGTTGGATGCAAACATATTCTTCATGTTGTGCCACATTGTTCTTTCTCGTGTTTCTCTTTAGTCTGGACCTGGAGGAAATGGAAAATCTCTCACCCTTCAGAAAGCGCTGTATCATCCCAGTGTTGGGTCTTATTGAGAACTCTCTGTATGAGAACTCTTTGGTGCACAACATCCTGTGTATGCTCCTGCAGCTCATCAATGCCTGCCCCAAGCTGGCAGACATCCTGCTAGACCACGGACTGCTCTACGTGCTCTTTAACACCCTGTCTACCCTCAATGGCATGGAGAACGGGTACGACTGCCAGAACAGGGAATGATTCATTCAGACATCTCCACGGGTTCATAGCACGTTTGTGTTGAACCTTTGAGCCAAGAATTAAATCATTAATCCTCTTATTGTTGGTTGATCTGGCACATGTGAGTGGTAGACTGACTTCCTGTGCTTCATATTTTCTTGTTTTCCTTGTCCTCCCTCTGTAGTATTCCCCTGAATGACTACAAACTCCTGGTGTGTGACATCCAGCAGATGCTTGTAGCTGTGACTATTCACTCCTGCAGCTCCTCTGGGTCCCAGTACTTCCGCATCATCGAAGACCTCATTACCTTACTGGGTTTCATGCAGACCAGCAAGATGCGTCGCACACAAGGTGAGAACCGTATTTCAATACACATGCAAAACACATCAGTCTTGTCACCTCCCATGCTCTGCAATCGTGGATGATATTAAGCTGTCAAGCTTGGCTACACAAACAAATAGGGCTGTCACTTTATTATCTCCATCTGCAGAGTGGAAACTCATTTGAGAAATATCTCCCATTTTCATCTTCCCACCAAATGGTTTTCTCTCATTTTTCCCTTTTATTTGCTCTCTGAAAAATATCTCTCCCTCCTCTTCCCCATTAGCACTTATTTCCTCGCTATATTTATGATCTGATATTATCATTCTGTGATCACAGAAGCATTAGAATGGCATTATGAGTGTGTATCTTTTTATTTTTGGTTGTTTTTCATTTCAGATATTATATTCAAATGTTCAGATGTATTATTAACATTATGGGGCTCTGTGCAAAAAAACATTTTGTATTGTTGTTCTCAACTTCTCATAATTATTCTAAGTCTTAATTGTACAGCACTTTGCAGTTTGCTTATTTCAACTTAATGACTGTGTCCTTGTTAGTGAGGCGTGTGTGTTCATCACTTGTGTAATCAACACCATTAAATGCCGCATGAGGCTACCTGTGCTGCTCTGTCTGCAAGTCCTGTTGCCATTAATTTTAGTGTTGTCAGTATCAAAGAGCAGTAATTAATTGTAAAATTGACTAACCTGTCAGTTGACTGTAGCATGAAGAGCGTGACCTTGAGTCACTCATCAGAAGCAGGTTGGCTCTAACATGACACAAATCTTTCTTTTCCCAGAGATGGCTGTGGCTTTGCAGTTCCGTGTCCTTCAGTCGGCGATTGAGTTTATAAAAACGACCGCCAACCAGGAACCTCAGAAACTGAGCACTTCTGTTAACGCTCCAAGCTCTCCGCATCACGCCATCTATCAGAAACGCAAGAGCATCGCCGGTGAGTGTCTCAAACTGCCTCTGGCACTGTAGAAAGCTGCAGTCTGCTTCTGTGCTGCTGGAGGTAGAAATGTGTCTGTTTATTGATCGTCTCTTCATCCCGATCTGAAGGTTCCATTGCCATCAAAGACTCCATTATCCCCCGCATCCCCAGGCAGCACTACTGCTCCTATGGCCAGATCCCCTTGTCCCCTCCATTCAGCTTCCTGTCCCAGGACTCCCCCCTCCCTTCCCCCACTGGAGCTCCATCGTACATGCTCCACTGTGACGCAGGTAGCTGGGACTGCGGTCCACAGCAGAAAACATCCTCCCTGTCAAGGGGCATGTTTCCCTCTCATGCAGTGAACTCACCCTGTCCCCAGGACCTCACCTTGGGGGTTAATTTGCCCAGTACCCCAGTGTGTTACTGGTGCCTTCTCTGTGTGCATGTGAGTGTGTGAGAGATCAAATGCTTAACTTCGTCAGTGTTAAGCATTCCAGCACAGATGACTATTTGATTAGTGAATCCTAATAATTTTCTCTTTACCAAAAACACGTGTGCTTATCCTTTCTGAAAACTGGCTAATTATCCCAGACTACCAATTTTATAACCACATTCGAGCACTTATCAAGATTGTTCTTGTAGGTCGGCGCCGGTTCTCTCTGGCCCAGACTGACTCTCTGCTGATGCGAATGCGCTCTGTAGCCAGTGACGAGCTCAACCAAATGATGCAGAGGAGGATGAGCCAGGAAAACCCCATCCGTGCCAGTGAGACCGAGTTTGTCCAGCGGCTGCAGAGGCTTGTGGTTCTTGCCGTCAACAGACTCATTTACCATGGTACACAGCCTGGTGTTTCTTTGAATGATCTGGTCTAAACCCTTTATGAACACTGCACGCTAATCCTGCTTCTGTTTTTTTGTTTTCCTTATTTTAGATGTGAGTCAAGATTTATTTGATCTGCTGAATATCCCAGAGTGCACAGACCAACAGCTTTTCACACCAGATCCAGCTGATCAACCGCACGAAGATGGTGGCTCCGCTTCTGTCCCGCACTCTCCAACTCCCTTCACTCTACCTCCTGCGAGCAAGAAGAGCTTCCAGAAGGACATCCTCCAGCTCATGATGGACGGGATCAAAGTCAGCCTGGTACGACAGCAGTCCAGTTGAAGCTTTTTCATGCTTTAGAAGCTCTTATTTGTAAACCTCTACTCTGAGCGTTGTAGCGTTTGATGGCTAACCTAGTGTTGCTACTGTGTATCCGTAGGGGAGCACAGGTCGTGGCGGAGCCCCGCATCAGCAGTGGCGAAGGATCCTGTGGTCCTGTCGGGACACTTTTCGGGTCCAAATTGGCCGTTTGCTGGTGCACACACTCAGCCCTGCACTTCCTCTATCAGACAGGAAGGAGGCACTTCAGTTTGTGTTTGATCCCAAACATTTGGATATCCTCAAGGAGAGTCTCAGCCCTGGACTAGAGGTGAATGTGATTTGTCATGTTAACTCCCATGAATTAGACCCTAAAGTGAGATATTTCTGTTCATTTTAATCTATATAATGAGAGAAATTGCGGATTAGGTACAGAAAAAAACTCTTTAGCTTTAAAAGTTCAAAAATTGGTGTCTTTCCCTGTTCATCCCCCTGCCAGACTTTACTGAAAGCTAGATGAAGCTCGGCTCCAATAGCCAGTGTCTGTGACTTACTTCAGACACAAATAAACTAAAGTCTGCACTTTCTTTTCTCTCGCCGCTCTCAGCACGGACCAAAGTTGTCGCTGTACCTGTACGAGATGCTGCACGATCACAAGGATAACCTCACCAAAGAAGAGCAGAGCGCCGTGGGTGTATTCATGACCTCTCTCAAGCTTTGCGGTCATCGCTGCATCCCACCCAATGCTCCACACAAACAAGACTTGCTCAAGGCCATAAAAGAGGTACGTCCTACACGGTCATTGTCAAAGAGTCATTGTTAAAGGAAAGGGCACCAGCTTCCAGGCTGCTTTAGTCTGACCTAATTCACCTGTTCCCTTCAGCTGTATGAAATATATTAACTTTAGTGCAAGCAAAAGTCTGTCTTTGATAACCTGACAGGCTGTGCTTAGCATTTTTCTTATTATTCAGATAAATTTGTTTACCTGCAACAGGAAAAATTCAAGTATGAAGCAGAAGAGAAAACAAGTAAAGTGGCATGGGAAAAGAAAATGGCAAATGCTCAGAGGAAGTGAGTATAATTCTTTTCTTTCTTTTTTCTATTGTTAACAGACAGAATCATATGTTAGTTTGTTTTATTTCGTTCGCTCACTCTTTTTATTTTTCCTCTGCAGTCTTATCCAGAGGCTGGATGGAAAGTCAAAGGATATATCCAAGATTGCAGCCGATATCACTCAGACTGTGTCCCTCCGGCAAGGCATGGAGAGAAAGAAAGTCATCCAGCACATCAGGGGCCTCTACAAGACCGACCTGAGTGCCAGCCGCCACTGGCAGGAGCTGGTGCAGCAGCTCACACACGACCGGTAGGAGTTGTTCATGATCTACATTACTGCTCATGTCATCCTCGCTGTGGCTGCTTGTTTGTTGGTTTTGGTTAAAGTGCGAATAAAACAAATCAAATACTTCCCTTTCAGACCTGCAAAGCTTTCTTTTGTACTGATGTAAGGTTTTGAGTGTGCTTTTTTAGTTTCTTTTTCTTTATTTTTTTTCCTCCAGTGCGGTTTGGTATGATCCCACATCCTACCCAACTTCCTGGCAGCTGGACCCCACCGAAGGGCCGAACCGTGAGCGACGGCGGCTACAGAGATGCTACCTCACCATCCCAAACAAATACCTGCTCAAAGACAGACGCAAGCCTGAAGGTGGGAGGAAAAAATGCTCTTTGGCTAAATTTTGTGTCGCACTGGTGTCTCCCAAATCTCATATTTCTTTTCTTTTTTTTTTTTAATAGAAACTGTGAAGCCACCGCTGTCCTTCCTGTTTGAGGATAAGACTCACTCCTCCTTCTCCTCCACTGTTAAAGACAAAGCCACCAGTGAATCCATCAGGTATAACATCCTGCTTCTTTCTTCCTGTAACCCTTTAAGTGAACATGTCATGTCAGGTTGTAAGAAAAACGTCATTCTTTTGTCCTTAGGTTCACCAGACGTTGCATCAGCGTTGCCCCTTCCAGAGAAACAGCAGGGGAGCTTCTTCTGGGTAAGACACCGGCCACTGTTTACACAGAGCTCCATAATCTGCTCTCTCTGAGGCACCGCGGAGTATTGCTCCTCCATCACACACAAGCATTTGCTATTTATTCAGTAAAGGAAGCGTTTGTTTGTCTTGCGTTCAAATCTCACTCTCACCCTGTGCTGTCTCACAGGAAAGTGTGGGATGTACTTTGTGGAGGACAACGCTGCTGACGCTCATGACAACCAGGTAAAGCCAGAGCACCGTTCAGGCGTGTTCCCTGCCAAAGGAATGACAATAATTTCTGCAATAATTTCCGCCTGGCTACTCAACACCGAACATGTTTGTGTGTCTGAGCAGAGCCTGCACGGGGAGACCGAGGCACCTTCTTTCTCCTGGACGTACGAGGAGATCAAGGAGGTGCACAAGCGATGGTGGCAGCTAAGAGACAACGCTGTGGAGATATTCCTCACCAACGGCAGGACGCTGCTGTTGGCCTTTGACAACTCCAAGGTGAGTGGAGTCAGAGGGGCTTTTAAATAAAAGACACCGGATCGTTTGTGGAAGGTTTGGTTAATGCTCATGATTAATAAACAGTAGATCTTGTAAGTTGTTTACTTTAGCTGTTCAACATAACTATTGCAGAGCGCTGACTGGACTAGACTACCCAGCAGATTACAGGAGGAAATATTCCAGTCTGTGTTTTATCTGAGTATAAAATGTAACCGCACAGGATGGACTGTGATTAAAAATGATAAAACAAAGAAGCATAGTGATGGTCAAAGAGAAAGATTGGACAAAATCACAGTTTCAGAAGAAGAAAAAATAAATGCTGTGGGAGTTAATTGTTGAATTGCCTTTTTGGTATTCTGCTCTTGAAACCTCTGGCTCTGTAGTGCTCCGTGCGAGAAATCGATCTTGACAATAAGCCATGATAATAAGATTCAGTAGCATCGCACTCTGCTGTGAAAATATATCGTTATTTTGCAGTGGCTTAAAGTGATACACTGAGAGAAAGTTACAATATGGTCAGACAGATGGCTTATTGCTCATGCTTTTAATTCAGAAAAATCAAAGGGCGTGCCGACCTACTGAGCACACGAAAGCCAAACAGATAATGTTTGCAGACTTCTGAAAACCTTTCTGTCAATAAGGCAGGAAGAAAAGTTTTCCATTTCTCCTTTGTATTTATTTCAAGTTCAGAAGGATATGGAATTTTTAAAGTGTAAATGTTTGCATGCTTGACCTAATGTGATGTCAGTGGATCGGGATTATAGTCGGGAGATCATCGTAATTCAACATCATTACGATAATATAAGCCTCACAGAGCTACTAATGGTTTGAAGCTTTTTAATTGTAAAGATCGTTATGTTCTATCATAGTTGTTGCAGAATCTGAGGCTCGGTTTGCTGGAGAAGCTTTAGAATGAATGAAACTAAAACTAAAGAGTAATTTAATTGTTTTATGTGGATTAGCCATTAAATATTTTTAAATTAAAGTTCATCTTTCATGTTACATTTGCAAGTTAGCACCATGTTTCAGTCAAGTCTCTAAACTACCTCTGGAAATGATCTCGTGGTGTCTCTGCTCTGGCCTCAGTTCCGAGATGACGTCTACCACAACATACTGACCTCTGATCTTCCCAACCTGCTGGAGCATGGAAACATCACGGCGCTCACGCAGCTTTGGGGCTCGGGTCAGATCTCCAACTTCGAGTACCTCACGCATCTCAACAAGCACGCCGGCCGCTCCTTCAACGACCTCATGCAGTACCCGGTGTTCCCCTTTATCCTGCGAGATTACACCAACGAGACTCTCGACCTGCAGGACCCAAACATCTACAGGTCCGTGCTGGATGACGAATCTTTTCCCGAGTTGACATTGACACAAAAGCTAATTTAAAGCCTCCCGTTTAAAGCTTTTCTATTAAAGTATTATGAATCCAGGCAAACATTGAACTGTTGTTATATTTTTTGAGAAAAAGTGAAAGGGAACTGGCGTCTCTTTGAAGTCAACGCTTCTGTCGCTGATGATGTCATCGCTCAACAATTTTTTGCTTTCGTATTTTAACGCAGGAACTTGAGCAAACCCATCGCCGTCCAGTCCAAAGAGAAAGAGGATCGCTACGTGGATAATTACAGGGTAAGTCCTCGTGTCTGTTTCAACACGTGCTACTCGAGCATTTTGCGTATTCCATAAATAAAAACACACTGACGTGTTCCTCGTGCAGTACCTGGAGGAGGAGTACAAGAAGGGCATCCGTGAGGACGACCCCATGCCTCCCGTCCAGCCTTACCACTACGGCTCCCACTACTCCAACAGCGGCACTGTGCTGCACTTCCTGGTTCGAATGCCTCCTTTCACAAAGATGTTTCTCGCCTATCAGGGTAAGTCGCAACATTAAGCCTCCTTCAGAATACAAGAAGAAAATCTTATGATTATGGTTAATTGTTTTGGGCCTCTAATAAATGAATGATGCTATACTTATACTGACCAAACAGTATGTTTTGTTTTTTTTATGTGAAGCCTGAATCTGGCACGGTGCTCTCAGATCTAACATAGGATTGCAGTGTCTGTGTTATTGCTTCATGAAAGCCTGCTTCATCTTTACACTCTTCTCTGATCAGCTCCTCACCCTTCCCCTTCCTCGCTTCTTTCTCTTTAATTTATTTTGCATTCATCTGATCCTCCGAGGCATCTTTTTATGTGATTTGTAAATGTATTCAGCGACCGTGGTGTTTAAGGTCATGAAAGATGTTTTCAATCAGTGAGTCGAATTTGTAATTAGACTGTCTCCGGCCTTAATCAGACCAGAGCTTTGATATCCCGGACCGGACGTTTCACTCCATGAACACTACGTGGCGTCTGTCCTCTTACGAGTCAATGACTGACGTCAAAGAGCTCATCCCAGAGTTTTTCTACCTCCCAGAATTCCTGGTTAACAGAGAAGGTAATTAGTTTTCCTTTCCTATTTTTAGCTTTTGTGCGTTCATCTTTCATCTTCTCAGAATTTCCTCTTTTTTTTTTTTTTTTTTCTTTGCCTGGATAGGTTTTGATTTCGGGGTTCGTCAGAATGGCGAGAGGGTGAATCATGTGAATTTACCGCCGTGGGCTCGCAACGACCCACGTCTGTTCATCCTCATCCACCGACAAGCACTAGAGTCTGATCAGGTCTCCCAGACGCTGTGTCAGTGGATCGATCTGGTGTTCGGGCTCAAGCAGAAAGGCAAAGCAGCGGTCCAGGCCATCAATGTCTTCCACCCAGCTGTACGTAGCTGCTGACTCTCGCATTTCCTCGACGTTAGTGTAAAAAAATAAATAATAAACTTTTGTCGCTCAGACACCAGTTTCATGTCACTCTTTACAGACCTATTTTGGCATGGATGTTTCGGCTGTAGAAGACCCTGTTCAGCGACGGGCCCTGGAGACGATGATCAAGACATACGGACAGACGCCCAGGCAGCTCTTTAACACCTCTCACATCAGCAGGACAAGCACCAAACTCATGGAGGGGGAGCTGCCAGCAGCCATGGGCCTCCTGGTCCAGCTGGCCTTCAGAGAAAGCAGAGAACCAGCCAAGGAAATAGTCTGCCCGGTAATCAACTCTGTGGTGTTTGTGACTCTGGCAGCCTGCTGTGCGCTGAGCGAGACATGACTTAATTCACCACCCGTGAAATGATCTGCTCCTCACCTAGCAATTTTCTCTTCCTCTCCCCAGAGTCCGCTGCCGTGGATCAAAGGTCTGAAGTGGGGCGAGTATGTGGGCTCACCTTCCGCTCCGGACCCAGTGGTGTGTTTCAGTCAGCCGCACGGGGAGAGGTTCGGATCCCTGCTGGCTCTGCCGACGCGAGCCATCTGCGGCCTCTCCAGCAAGTTCTGCCTCATGATGATTTACAGCAAGGAGCAGGGTAGGAAGCCCAAAGACTCATTCCAGAAAGTATTGCACAAGTGCCCCGCTGACTCGCATTAAATTTTTCTTCTCTGCTCTGCAGGTGTGCGGAGCATGCACAGCACAGACATCCAGTGGTCAGCCATCTTAAGCTGGGGCTACGCGGACAACATATTGAGGCTGAAGAGCAAGCAGAGCGAGCCACCTATCAACTTCATTCAGTGTTCACAGCTTCACCAGGTACGCATCAGTTTATGCTTCGACAAATCCTGACCACCTGTTATATAAGAGTTATCTGGCTTTTGGTGTGCGCTCCTCCATCCAACCGTCCGTCTCCCTCTCCTCCAGGTGACCAGCTGCGCCTGGGTGCCCGATGGCTGCCAGCTATTTACGGGTAGCAAGTGTGGAGTCATCACCGCCTACAGCAACCGCTTCACCAGCACCACGGTGCGTTTCCATGGCAACGTCCCCCTCTAACCTTCCGCCTGCACACGAACACCCAAACCGCCCACCCACCGCTGATTACACCCCCCCCACCCCCCCGTCCTCTTCTTTAGGCAGCCTCACCATGCTCAAACGCTCAGCTTCATTAGTCACATCACAGCTGCCCTTGAAACACATTTCCACCGAGCCCATAAGTGGGATTAGAGGTCTCAGAGTTCAGTCATCAGAGAAGCTTTCAGACCTCGTCAGTCCCCACCAGTAGACATGTGGATTTGCCATTTTTCTGGACTTCCAGCAACTACCGAGAGGCAATTTGACTTTAATTAATGGAGATTTTTAGGAAAAAGCAAGACACAATATATAAGAGTCACAGATACATTTAGATCTGTATTTCTTCTGTGTGTGGTCTCTAACATGTATTTCCCTCCACAGCCATCAGAGATGGAGGTGGAATCTCAGGTTCACCTGTACGGGCACACGGGCGAAGTCACCAGCCTGTTTGTCTGCAAACCTTACAGCATCCTCATCAGTGTGAGCAATGATGGCACCTGCATCCTCTGGGACCTGAACAGGTCAGTGTGTGTGAAAGGTTTTTATGTTTTGTTTTTTTTAAAGAAGAAGAAACTGCATTATGCAGTGTTTGTGTGGTTTCTGAGTACTTCTGTGTTTTCCAGACTCTGTTATGTACAGAGTCTCACAGGCCACAAAAGCCCGGTGATGGCTGTGTCTGCCAGCGAGACCACAGGGGACATCGCAACAGTGTGTGACTCAGGTATGAGGGGGCGGGCGTCTTCTTTTATAACCAGAGTGTTTATCGCGTCTCATCTTCTGGTTATTGAAGTGTCTTCTGGTCCTTGGTGTGAGTTATGGCTCCTCCTCTTTTGTTTCCAGAGGGAGGAGGCAGCGACCTTCGCCTGTGGACGGTGAACGGGGACCTGATTGGGCATGTCCACTGCAGAGAGATCATCTGTTCTCTGGCTTTCTCCAACCAGCCGGAGGGCGTGTCTGTCAACGTCATCGCTGGTGGGCTGGAGAATGGCGTCGTCAGGTAGGCAAAACTTTTCTTTTGCCGTTACGTTTGTGTCCTGTTCCACTAGACGGCTTTGGAAATTTTGGAGGAGGGAATACTTTTTCGACTTCAGCTTTTCCTTCTCATATAGATCCACTCCATGGCCACTCACCAAAGTAATTAATACAGTTAGGTCCATATAAATATGGACACTGACACAAGCTTGGTTTTTTACATGTTTACTCAAACATATTTTAAATATAGTCATAGAAGTTTATATAGTTATAAGAACGAACATTGTATTTTCAGTTATTTAATTTGTCCAATTACTTTTGAGATCCTGAAATGAAGGGATTGTGTTCAAAATACTTTAGTTCTTCACATTTTTATCCAATTTTTTTGTTCAACCCGCTGAATTAAAGCTGAAAGTCTGCACTTCAACTTCATCTGAGTTGTTTCATTTAAAAATCATTGTGGTGATGTTACAAACCAAAATTAGAATAAAGTTGTCTGTCCAAGTATTTATGGATCTAACTGTAAATAAGTAAATATTGCATGACAGAAAGTTCCTGTTTTTCACTCTCTGCTATAGAATTTATTTATTTTACAATAGCTCAGAAGTTTTTTAAAAAAGGAGAATAAAATAGGAAATTGTCTGTGAATGACCAAAAACGTTTATACTTGGAGTGCAGTCTGAGCAAAGAGCTACCAGAACATTGTAATTTTACACATTTATTTCTTATAATTTAAGCCCAAGGAGTCGTGCTGACAGATTTGTTTTACTGCAGCAGAATTTCTGTCATGTAGAAAATCCCAGATGTCCTGTTGAAACTGCACTGCTGGTTTTCTCATATTAAGAGATCCCATGAATTAAATGTGTAGTTAAATGTCTTTGGATTGACAGGAGCTTCACTTGTCCGGCCCACTGGGCTTGCATGTGGCCCACGATGTAAAATGAGTTTGACATCCCGCTCCCTGTACTGTTTATTTTTTATTTTTTTAATCTCTGATATGTTTTCAGGTTATGGAGCACCTGGGATTTGAAACCAGTGAGAGAGATCACATTTCCCAAGTCTAGCAAGCCCATCATCAGGTTTGTTTACTGCGCGCTGTTCTCTTTGTACTTTTATGCCACGCCTGTATGCTCGTCAGCATTTTAAGTCTAACAGTCTCCTCTCGTGTCTGCTTCAGCCTGACGTACTCGTGTGATGGCCACCACCTCTACACGGCCAACAGCGAGGGCACGGTGATGGCGTGGTGTCGACGGGACCAGCAGCGCATGAAGCTGCCCATGTTCTACTCCTTCCTGAGCAGCTATGCTGCAGGATGAGTGTTTGTGTGATGTTTGCGCCTGTCCACTTCTCAGCAAGAGGACCTCCCCTCCTCCTCCTCCTCCTCCTCTTGTCTGCACTGACAGAGAGGAGGACATGTCAGCATGTCCTCAAACTCTCTGAACCCTCCCTGACTTTTAAATAAAGCCATCCCCAGCAGAGCAAACTGTACCACCGCCACTCCCAGCATCAAGAAATGATTATGAAAATAGTATTATATGTACATAAGTATATATTTATAAATACATTAAAATGGACTCTTGCAGGAATGGTTGAGTATTTGGCTGAGGCTGCATCAGACACTTTATACAAGATGTATTTCTGAGAGTGTTTCATTTGTCGAGTCTTTAATTCCTGCTGATGTGTTTTTGTTGGCTGGTGTTGATTTAGCCGTTTCCTGGTAAGCTGCTATGGTCTGGACAAAGCCAGACTCAAAGTGTGAAGACCCTCGTGTTTCACCTCGACATCGCTCACGTCTCCTGCAGCGTGCGGTCTGACAGATCGCCGCCCCAGCTCAGTGAACGCGTCCTGCTGACGCTGCAGTGGCTGCAAGGGAAGGGAGCCCCCTCCTCGCGTCTGTCGCCAGGAGAGGTCCCGCTCTGCGGGAGTGAGACGTCCCTCCGCCGCGCTGTCTGCTCCACTCAGATCTGAACGCTAGAGTCACAGACCTGCTTCACTTTGTGTCTGAGCTCAGTTGACGGACCGAGGGGACCTTGTGGGTGCCTGTTGTTCTGTCCTGCTTTTGCATGCTAGGACGATGCTGCCCTTGACTGTGTGAATGTGGATGTAACATTTGCTGCAATGCTCCTTGTTTTAAGGCTTCCCTTAGTTAAACCAGCCCATTTGCTCTTTAAAAACACCATGGAGGCTCATCTCTGTCTTGCCCGTCGCTTAAATGCACAAGAACCACTTTTCACTACTTTACAGGGCTGATTTATTTATTTTTTTGAGAAAGCAATTAACAAACTGTTAGATGCTTGCAGTCGGAGGAGGAAGAAGGCGGAGGAGAGAGTGATTTCCTGAATGCTCCGTGATCCTCACTGATCTCCCACACTTACTTAGCACCTGTGCAGCATTACTAAAAGGGTGCAGTGGGTGTGGGAGGGTTTAGTAAAGAGCGTCGCGTCGGCTGATATCATATACACTACACACATCGGTCTGGGAAACGGCCGAGCAGCTGTTTCTTTTTCTTAACCCACTCCAGGATCCATGTAGCCTTTCTTTACATTCCCACTTACGTTACTGCACTTCACGGTTTCTTAAACGAGAATCAGAAGCACTTTTTTTTCCCCCCTCAGCTACTTCAGTTTAAGTAGAGCCAATGATCTGTGGCCTTAACACAAACTGAGCTTGATTTAATTCCACTAATAAATCAAATCCAGAAAGCAATATCAGACACAGACATGCAATAGGTCATGTTTTTGGTACCTTGTTTCATGTGGGAAGAAACCAGGGTGCATTTCGTTTCTTTTTCTAAGACAGCTGTGAAACAATTAGTTTTTATTCCCTTTTGTGGTGACTGCAGCACCCGGTGACGACTAATGTCTTACACTTACTTGAGAAAGGGATTATTTCTTGTTAACTCATTCCTTTTCGCTTCGACCTGATTTATTTTTCTTCCTGATCCTACGTGGACATGATGTTACTGTGTTTGTTTACTGATTTTCTCTATGAAATGTATGAAAAACTTTATGTGAACCACAACCTCTCAACCCAAATGTGTGTTTGTATGTATTTTTTGTTTGTTTGTTTTTTTAATGTAAAAGGTAGAAAATGTGACAGATTTTCTGACGGAAGGAAATATTATATTTCTGTTAATGACTTAAAGCTATGCATAATTTAAGATCATCGTTTTAGGTTGCTTAAGTTGTATTTTGGCCCCTCCTGCTAGTTTTCTGTTTTTTTCCTTTGCATTTTTGGCATCTTGAAGGTTCCTAATGTTTAGTTTTGTTTGTATGCGTGTACGTGTTTGAATGAACCAAGTGATAAGCATATTATAAATATATAAAAATCTATAAATATTTGAAGAAATATTATCGTCGTGTTGATTGTGTCCATTTCTTTGTGTGCGTGTGTTGGGGGAGGGGTTGCGTTCAGGGACATAATGTAAGCAGAAACTCGTGTCGTACTGCACAAATCAGATCGGAAGCACGAACAGGAAAAACAAATTAAAATTTTAAAAGTTATCAGGATGCAAGCCACGCTTAAGAGCGCGTGCAGTCGTTAAGGGTGAGGCCATCAGGGGGACACGGTGATGTCAAAGCTGATAGAAAATAAAATAATAAACGATACGGGGAAAGCCTGCAGACCTGCGCTGCCTTTTGCAGCAATCAAGCTAATTAGAATCAGCCGCTCCTAATTTGACTAACAGGCAGCGTCGGTGCGTTTACGGCCACTCTGGACAGCTGAAGCTCATCCCGGCTCCCTGCTGCTGCTGCTCCTGGTCCACTGATCGAGTGCTCCCCGCCCCACAGCCTGTATCTGATCGTCATACAGAGGTTTCCCCCCCTGCTGCTGCTGCGTAACATCTCTCCAAGTCCAGCCGTGGTGCTCACCAAGACCTCACCGCTTGGAGCTCATCTTCCTACACGGAATACGCACTGAGCGAGCCGCCGAGGCGACATTTAAAGACGCCGAGATTTTTGGCTCCTCGGGTTCAGTCCAGACCGAAGCGAGGCTGGGATTTCCTCTTATCGTTTCATATTTGACAGATCTTTGTGTGTGCGCGCGTGTGTGTGTCTGTGTGTGTTGGGTGGAGTCAACCCGGAATTCTCCCAAATTGGAAAACCACTGGCACATTTCAGGTAGGTCGGCGGCTGCAGGCTACATTAATGAGCGCGTATCCGACCAATGCAGGGATTTATTTCAAAATGTTTATCATCAGTGCAAAAATCATTGCTGCTCCTTCCCCCCCCCCCAAACATGATGCATGGTTTGCTGTTTTCTGCTCTAACCAGGGCCGCAGCTCGCTGTGTGTCCACAGATTAATCTCCTCTTAGAAATAAATAGTCGCACGCGTTTTCACAGATCTGCATCAGCAATTAGCAGCATCGTTGCATTTGGATAAAACTGCACAGGGGCGAATACAGCCGAGAAACCCTCAGGATGGATGCATCCAAAGCAAACCTAAACGGAGAAGGCCCGATGGCTTCCTACGAGGGTGTGATTTAAAAGCTATAAATTGGCCGTAGAGCTGTGGAGGCTGGAGGGATGGCAGAAGAATTTGTCGTCTTCGACAGTCTGCTTTAAGATAAATACATTTTTTGTGTGATTTTTAACAAAGAATAGATGCGCAATAATAATAATGCATATTATCATAGAAAGGGGGATTGATTCAGCAACCCCTCACCTCCAGTGAAATGCTTCATTTCTTAAGGCAAATTATTAGAAAACACATCTGTGGGCACATCTTTGCCGTGGCTGCCAAACTGGGACATTTCAGTGGTGAGTGAGTGGGTGGGTGGGGGTGGCTCAAGGAGGCTAAAATGGGAGTAAGATGTAGTGATTGCGAGAATTGATCTGCAGAGCTGCAGCTGATGTACTCTTGAGGTGAAAGTTGAGAGGAGGAAGGCCAGCAGTGGAAAGATCTGCAGATCCTGGGAGGAACTGGGGAGAAGCTGCAGGTGCTTTGCTTAGGTGTACCAGCATAAACTCCTGCTGAAGAGCACTTGAGCAAAAGGGTGTGTGTGTGTGTGTGTGTGTGTGTCTCTCTCTTAATCCCTCCCAGCCCTCCACTCCTTGCTAACCTCCCCCCCCCCCCCCCGCCAGTTGGTCTAAATAATAACGTGACAAAGGAAGAAAAGCAATCATGCATGAGCGCTGGCTGAAAAATGACAAACCGCTGTCCAGCTGATGCCCACAGAGCAGCTTCTTCAGATAACAAATGGACAAACAAAATGGGTCCTTCCAAGTTTCACTGTGTAAAAAGGAACGGGTGGGGGTGAGGTTGTAGTAGAGTAGCTGCTCCATCAGGGTAGAGCTGTCGCCAGGGGGGTGCTGATTTAATGTGACGTTCACTGAGTCTCCCCCCCTCCCTTGCATCTGTTTGGCGTCACAGGAGCACCATGAAGGACGGCATCGCCAACAACAGCACGGCCAGCATCTCCCAAGCCAGGAAAGCTGTGGAGCAACTGAAGATGGAGGCCTGCATGGATAGGATAAAGGTACAAAGCTTTATTGTTGTTATTGTCTGCGCACGTGAACAAATATTTTCACATCGCTTCTGTTACCAAGTATGCAATTACTCAAAAACCGTACCTCCACTTATCATGGAACTGAAAGCTTTGTGTGCCTCTAACATCGGCTGGGATTTTGGAGCAGTTCAATAGGCGCGTCTCGATGAGTGACAGTTCTCAGCAAGCATTTCATTTTTGCTCATTTTTGTCTGAATAAAGCACAAAATTAACTTTGCTGGCTTACAATTGGCAACATTATCACGCTTGGCTCTCATGGCTTCATATTTGCACACAGTAACACTGTTTAAAAGAAGAAATGGCCGGGATGATGGTGCCGTCGTCCAAAAACTGGGAAAAATGCATCAATTAGCCACACTGCATTGGCTTTTCCTCGTGTTTAAAATACTCACTCGTGCACTAAATCTGCATCCTTTATTAATGCACTAATTACTCCTGTTTGAATCACCGTTGGTAAACACTACAGTGCCCAGCTGTTTGAACGTTATTTATTTAATTTTTAAATGAATCCTCATTTCCACAGTGGGGTTGAATTGGCTTGCTGTCAGACGTATTGAGGTAGATCAAAATAAACCTGGCACAAAAAGTAAGGAAATTTGTCTTTGGTCAATTTCTTTTTGTTGTAACAAAAAGCCTCTTGGGAATAAATATTATACAGTTGGAAATCTTGTTTATTTTTCCTTAAATGGTACCACTTGTAAGGAAAGTGCATTTGTTCCGCCCATGAAAAACTTGCCAACTTGGCAAGCTAATGGACCCTGCTGCAGCGGTCAGTTGGTGTCTAATCCAAACATGCCACGTTTGACTGATTTGGTGCTTGCGCTGTAGGACAACGTCAAGCTGCAGAACCAAGATGCAGCATTATTTGGAGTGAGCTCTAGTACAATCTCCAAATTGAAGACGAAGATTCCGATAATGGAGGATGTCAGAGAAAGGCGGTGAAGTTGGCGTCCCAAGAAGACTGTTTTCCTCCCTTGTCAGCACTTAAGAACTGTTAGCAGTCTTCTACAGATTTGCAGGATGACAACGGCTCTCTACCCAGATGATCTAGAACAGGCTCCATGCAATCTCCGGTTTTGTGGCGGCCTGTCCCGAGCCCTTCACCATCAGGCATGTTTGCACTGGTGTCACCAATACGTGCACTGAAACCTGAACATGTGGAGGAACACCATGTTCAACCATGAGTCCAGATCCTGCTTGTGCTTGCCCCTGCAAATCAGAGACTCCATCCAGAATTTGGGAGTGGAGTGGATGGTGTGGCATGCCAGCAGTAATGACATCAACCCCACTGAATACTTGTTTGATCAACTTGAGCGTGCTGTTCAATTACACTGACTTATGACAAATGCTGGTTGAAGAATGGGACACATCATGAGGAGGCGGTGCCAGTGTGACTGTATTTCCACAAATTTCTTTAGGCAGGTTTAGGTATATTTAGAGACCAAGACACACGCTGTACATAGGCATGGAAACAATGTATCACTAGTCCTGTTTAAACCTTCATCCCTGTGACATGGTCCACTTTTCTGTTACTCCAGCCTATTATGTTTTCTTGATTTAGAAGCACAGTGTAATAACTCTGCACTCATAAAACATTCAAGATAACATCCATGTGTTGAATCCTGGGTCCGCTATTACTGTGCACTCTTTGTCTCAGTCCATTATAAAAGCTTTAACCCATTTATTAGATGGCCTGGTCCAGTTGGAGTAAATCACTGCTATTATCTTCCCTCGTCTTTCTTGGATTTCTTTTCTTTAGAGAAGCGCGCCACAGTTTTGAGTATTGCAGTGCTGGCATTTTTGCCAGACTCGTGATGGATGCTTGGCGCACTTTTTCCCACCTTGCAACTCGACTCGGTGACAGTTCAGTGTAATTACAAACTTGCATATTTGTTATTTTGAGTCCCTGGATTGTGTAAAGTTGAATGAGGAATGTTGGGCACTTCTATAGATTGTGTATATAAAAGGTAACTGTGGTCACTATGACATCAGCAGGGCCTCTTGATGTTCTGAAGGAGTACCTCTGACGTAGGGCTGCTCGATTATGGCAAAAATGATAATCACGATTATTTTCACTGAAATTGAGATCTTGATTATTTGACGATATTTATTTAACCCTTACGACCTACTATAGAACCAAGTCCGCCAGAGCTTATATTATTATTTTTTACATGTTGTAGTGCCATTTGTGGGAGCATTTCAAGTTGCTATACAACTATTATAGCCCATATTTTAATAATATGTATGCGTTAAGTCCATAGTAACTACATTAATTGCAAAAAAGTGCAATAAACTACAAAAAAATTTAATCTTTTGTTTTTACATATATTTCTACTTGGAGAAATTTAAGAGGTTTATCCCTCAAAACTTTAAATACAAAAAAGTTGCAAAAAATAGTTTCCCACCACAGGAAATTTATTTTGAGTGTCTTTATAGTTTTATTTTGGAGATACACCAATTTTTATATACTGCAGGAAAAACGAAAAAACAATCCTATGATGCAAATTTGCAAAGAAAACAGCAGGTGCATCAAAATAAACTATTTCCAGCAGTGCAATTCGAGTTCTAAGCATCCCAGCAACTATTCAGAAAAGTCAAACATGACTTATAAAACACCAGTATAGGCTTTTAAGGCCTACAAGTAAAAAACTACATTTTCCGCGAAAATGACGTCACTTCTGGTTTTGGGCAGGAAATGGCGGACATGCGCGATAATTCGCACTGACGTCTGTTTCACTGTGGGAAGTGTTAGGAACAGCTGATCGGATCGGCAAAGCCTGTTTCTGGAATATTATGTTTTTGTTCCTGCAAGCGCTTTTTATGCAATTTTTGCAAAGCTTTATGTGGAAGGAAACCGTGACCGAGGACAAGCTGATGTCATAAGATGTAAGTACAACTCCTCTGGTTTCATATGCAAAAAAAAATTATTGTGCTAGCTTACAGGGCTCAGGGTTCTTCAGGGATTTAAAAATAGTTACACAAAACTGAGCGTGCAGCTCTGACCGGCTTTAAAGGGTTAACAATAACAATGTATTGAATAATGACTTTAAAAAATAATAGAAAATAGTGTGCAACACCACTGAAGTTTTTTTTTTTTTTTTTTTAAACCTCTCTTTTCAACCAACGGCAGTCACTCTCCTCTCCAAATAACTTCTGCTTAGCTGGTCTCCACCCTTTTTTGCGCCACGGACTGGTTTATGCCCGACAATATTTTCACGGACCGGCCTTTAAGGTGTCGCGGATAAATGAGGGAGGGGCTAATAATCGGCTCAGTCATTTTTAATGATCGTTGAAAGCCCAGATCGTAATCGTGATTAAAATTCGATTAATTGAGCAGCCCTACTCTGACGTTCATGGACATGGTTGTGGATTACGTGTGTCAGTTGCATATGTGGGGAGGGGAAAAATAAATGACCCTAAACTACCTCTTTATTTTAACCTGTTAAATGCATTTTAAACACAATCTTGGTTATGTAGTGGAAGGGATCAACAACCAATTTATAGCAATTAGAAGGGAGGGAACGTTTGTCAGCGCTAGCTAGTTGGCAAGTAATTGACGTTTGATGATGTTTGGTGTTTGTTAGTGAGGTTTGAGTTCTTGATTTATGGCTCTGACTGCAATCACTCAAATTAGCGACGTTCTACAAGTAACTGCCCTCTAATTTAAAAGCGCGGACAGATTTCCAGCACATCTTAATCACTCTGAGATTTACGCTGATGGGCTCAACTCATCTGTGATGACTTCTTGCAGCAGGAGACTCGACTCAACTGGTTCTATTCTTGTTTCTCTCACATGAAAAGCAAAGTTGCCAAGCCACTTTGTCATTTTGTAGTTAAATTGCATTCCTGCAGCAACCATGTCACACTATGTGGAAGAATTTCAAACTTATTGTAATTTCACCCCCAGCCGGTCACAGCAGATGGCTGCACCTCTCTGAGCCTGGTTCTGCTCGAGGTTTCTTCCTGTTAAAAGAGAGTTTTTCCTTCTCACTGTCGCCAAGAACTTGCTCATTAGGGCTCCTCTGACTGTTGGGATTTCTGTATTATTTTAGGGGATCTACTTAAAAGCACCTTGAAGTGACAGCTGTGATATGGTACTATTTAAATTAGATTAAATAGCCAGCATGATTACATTAAGCTGTAAACTGATGGCAGATGGACTCTGCCTTATTGGTGTTTCAATGCCAAATTGAGGACCAAAGTTGATCACATGAGTTCTCAAAATCAGGTCTCAATCTTTGAAGCGGCCATTTCAAAGGCAAAGAGACTGCAAGTTCATTGCACAATAATTCTGGTTGTGCTGTAGTCTCCGACCACTGCTGTCTGATCCGCTAAGTGGGATCACTTCTTTTTAACTCCCCCAATCTGCATCCTCACATTTTTCTGAGCCTTAGTGATATCGCTTGAGTCAACATTATCAGATTTGGCCTAGTTCCCTGTCACATAAACCCTCAAACTACAACCGTTGCATTTCCCACCACTGACTTCCACAGCAGACTGTGACATGCCAATAAAATGCACGTGGGTCTTTTTTTTTTTTTTTTTTTAAATAACTTTAGTCCGATGTCTTCTGACAGGCATTGCACGAAGTCTCGGTTCACCTTATCATCGCCTCTGCTGTGCACAGCTTGGAATTCCAAGCAGACCAGCGTGTTAAATGTGAGGGATGAACCCATAGGAAAGGTGGGCTATGGTGGCTGCTAACCAGCTCTGACAGTAACTTTCCACCAATTTAGGTCAGTGTGGCTGCAGGATTACTTCTCCACCACACACATTATTGTGAAACAGTATTGTTTCCTCATTAAACAACACCTGGTTAAATATTGACTTTTGCTCCCTGTGCACTCTTTGTGGTCGATCACCTCGAGGCTGTTGCTGCAATTAGACATCAGTTTGGTGCTTCCGTCCATTCCAGGCATCATTTTCTCGGTATGTTTACTTCCTGTTTTCTGTTCATGTATCTGGCATGTTGGGGCAATTCTGAACACTTTCTTTTATGAATGACTTCTTATGCAACTTAATGTCATCTCATTCAGTAGGCTCCTCGTGTGTTTGGGGAATGATTGCCCTGCAGATCAGAGGCTGTTCACTCAGCAATATAGCTAAGCATGGAAGCCGGCCAAACACCTTCATTCCTACTCGGCACAGCACAAAGGCTGCTTACAAGCAAACCTCATAGTCTTAAAAAGTAAAGTGATCCGCCCGAAACTGCAATCAGTTTTAAGAAGATTAGGTATCAATTTGGGCTTCTTTCAGGTAGCTCATCAAAATAAGACCTCATGCGTTTTAAAGATATTAAGTGTACCGAACAGCAAAACCATTACTTGGTTTTTAACACAGCATGTGTGCAATGGGACTGCAGCATTTTTGTAGACAATACAAACTCTAAAATGCCAAATTTTCATTGGAAAATTGCTGAAAATGTTGAATTTTTTTTAATTTTTCAACACAAACCAGCAGATTGAGTTCAAACCCATTATTAAAGAGCAATTCTTCCTCTGGTTTTGAAGCCTGTTAATAGCAATATCTTTATTATATTAATAAATCTGATGCACTTTGGCTACTTTTTGTGAGATCATTGTGGAGTCTGTGAAAAGTGTTTTTAACAGGACTCCATGCAGTATCCTCGCACTGCTTCCACAGGCACCGAGCCACTCAGCCAGGATGCTGACAATCAAATGCACTTCATTAACTGATCATCAGCAGGTGTGAGCACCTCTATGAACGCAGCCGTTTTGGCAGTTTGCGTGTCTGGAGCATTCAGGTGTGTTAACGCAATCTGTCCCGGGAGCAGACGTCCCAGCAGTTTCACCCCAAAGGTCAGACGGTGCAGTGCTCTGACAGCCAAGAGCTTCCTCTCTGCAGGCATCAGTTAGCATGTTAAAGTTCATGAGTACATTTAGAAAATGACTGAACAAGTCTGACTTCTTTGGAAGAGTTGTCAGAAGATCATGCAGCACAACTTAAGTTTGCAAACTTGTAAGAATAATGGCGCACTGACTAGTAAGTACTCTATGTAAGGAGACGTCTTTACCTTAGAGTGAAGCAGAGATGATTGAAAAACTAAGACTAGAAGGAAATGAGGAAGGACAAAACGGCACGTGATCTGCCAACCTGAGATGGGGAAACTCACTACAGTGGATGGGAAAATAAAAATCCAAATTCTCCAGCATCTATAGGATAATGCCAAGAAATCAATGTTTTTTGGGAGATTTAGGCTCTAAAACCATTCTAAATTTGTTCAAACTCTACAAATTTAGAAAGAGTGGTCCAAAATTTCTTCACAAGATGTGAGAGATTGATAGTCCAATTTGTTGCTGCCAAAGGTGGTTTTAAAGCTACTGAATCATGAGTGTAGGTAGGTGTGTCCCCTCACATGACTGTAAGTAGCCATTCTGACGTAGAGCATCAGTGTTCCCGAATCAAAACGCGAGGTTTCCTCCCCCGTATGCAACCGCGTAGAAGAACTTTCAGGTTTTGGATGGCAGTCTTATCAGACTGTCTATGCAGAAAGAAAACCCAGCATCAGAAAAATGGACAGTTTCCTTGTTGTTTTTTTTGCACATTATGTTCAGGCCTGCAGCCAGTTCTCGAGTGGATTCACAGGATGGTGCCAGAACGACAGCAAGGCAGCTGAAAAAATATTGTTTGATTCATAAATTATTGTCTTGTGACCCACGTCTCTACACGCATTTCAGCAGCATGGAGTTATAAATGGTTTATTGCAATATATGAGTCTCTTGTCTTAAGATGAGAATTAAAGTTTTACTGTCAATTTAGGATTTTATAGAAAAAACTGCTTTAATAACAACTCTATTCTTTAGCCAAATCCTCCTAACTTTGGTTTTCATGCAGGTGTTGTTACACTGATGTTAAGTATTGAGGATCATCTGCTTTTTTCCTCTTTTTATATGAAGCGTTAGCTTAGCTGTAATGGTGTTCAGACCTTTTCAGGCAACATATTTTAAGCTTTGTTTAAATTTCCAAATTAAGGGGGGGGGGGGGGATCTTGTTGCTCTGCAAAACAGCAGCTTCAGTTGCAGCATGATTCACATCTGTATCATTTTCTCGGCGGTTGCTCAACGAAAGCGAGACAGCTGCTAGTATTTAATAACCGCATAGTGCATCAGATGTGGCGATCCAAATAATACTTCATAAAAGAACTCGAATGTGCATGGATATAAAAGCAGAGGGAAAAGGAGACTTGGCCACGCCTGGCGATCCCTTAAATTTAATTAAGGGATCTGACGAGGGAGAGTGTGACAAGAGCGGTCTCTGTGCTGCTGATTGAGGGATCACCACACTCTCATTAATTGCTCAATCAGCCAAAGGAATGTGATCTGTGCTAATTAGGAGGACTCTCCTTCCATCATGGGGCTGCGGTGTAATTACAATCAGTCTGGGCCTGACGACACACACTGAGCAGTACCACTCTCTGTCCTGTGAGCCTCCTGTTCAGAGCAGGAGCATTTGGCTGCAGTTGCATAATAATATAATGACTGCATTTACTTTGATTATGAAAATAATTAAACTGTTTGCTTTGTTAGTGTTCACACTTCATGCGAGCTTGGATTCTCTAATTAGTGCCTGAGTTTGGTCTTTTTTTTTAGTTTTTAGGTAGCCATTTGGGGTACATTGTGTCTGAGCGACTAATTTTTATTTCAGCTAATTAAAGTTCTCTGTTAATCAACGCATTAGTCACATTATTCCAAATATTCAGATCACTGGTGGGTCTGTAAGCGTACAGTCACTGATGACGATTGATCCTCTCATGAATGCAGTGTTACAATTCTGCCAACTAAAGTGTGGCGTTGAGTCTTTTTTTTTTAGTTTCAGCACAGACACCTCTGTTCTGAAATATCACCGTGTGGTGTATTGAGTATTAGGTGACTTAACAGCTTTTATCAGCAACAGAGGAACTGCAAAAGGGGATCCATGATGTAGGTGCAGACATAAATAATAGAAACTCATTAGCTGGAAGAAGGTGGCGACAGTACCGTGGCTGGAGCAGAAAGCTGACAGAATGATGCAGAGAGGTAGCCATGCGTGGTAACACTGCTGTGTCAGTATGCTTGGCTTTCCTTTTTAAGTTTCATGCATTGCACAGCTTATAACTAAACTTAACTTTGGGTTGGATTTTGCTGAAAGAGGTGCTCGATGGAAATGAAAGCAGCAGTGGGGGAAAATGACTCCGCTGTGCATTTGTAGTTTGAACAGGATGTCGTACTTTCATGGGGTCGTTTTTAAAAGTAGTTCAAAATGAGAGATGCACTCGCTGTCCATCTTCTATAGTTACACTTTGCTTGTACTGGGTTAGAGCACAGTTTTGCCTTTTTAATGGCATCAAGAAGGTGCTTTAAACATTCCTCATGTTTTGGTCGATGCTGACATGAATGCAGTACAGTTGCTAACAATCTCCTGTTCAGTTGCATGCAAAAACGGGTTTGGTGACACTGGAGGCCATTTGAGTACAGTGAAGTCACCGTCATGTTTAAGAAATCAGTCTGAGACAGATTTGAGCACCTTGACGTGCAACAACACCGTACTGTAAGCGGTCATCAAGAGATCTGTGCACCGTGGTCATAAAAGGATGGACATTCAGTAAAAATACGATATGATGGGGTCTTAAAATGATACAGTTGGTACTAAGTGTGCCAAGAAAATATTCCCTGCACCATTACACTGCCAGCACCCCTGAAGCATTGATACAAGGTAGGATTTGTCTATGCTCTCGTGTTTAAACCATATGCTGCCCTTCCATGTGAGTGTTGCAGCAAAAATCGACTCATGAGACCAAACATCATCCAGTCTTCTGTTGTCCTCGGTGTGGTCTTCCGCTGCTGTAGCCCATCTGCTCCAAGTTGTGACGGGTTGTGCATTCAGAGATGCTCTTCTGCACAGCTTGGTTGCAACAAGTGGTGATTTGACTTCGTGTTGCCTTCCTATAATCTCAAATCAAGTTTGGTTATTCCCCTCTGACATCAACAAGGCATTTTCACTCAGAGAACTGCTGCTCACTCAGTATTTTGTCCTTTAGACCATTCTCTGTAAACCCCAAATGGTGACCATCTCAGTAAATCACCAGTTTCTGAAATGCTCAACCTTGAAAATCCTTTAAATCGCCTTTCTCCCTCACTCTGCTCAGTTTGAGCATGATGACGTGTCAAGCTACACCGAGCTACCATCATGCATTTGGCTGATTAGAAATTATTTTTGCATTAATGAGCAGATGTACCTAATAAAGTGGCCATGAGTATATCTAAACTGTTCTTGGGTTTTAAAAATTTGGGCAAAAGCTAACTTTCCAGTGAGAATGAATTACGATTAGAGAGTCTGCCATTCCTCTCAGCAGTCCAACCATGTGGAACAAAATCAAAGGCTTCACTGCTCCTTTCAGGATGGTCTGTGGGGACACTGGTGATCCCTGACCTTTTAATAATGTCACATTTTTTAATGTGGCCAATATTTCATTTAATGGATAATATCGCCTGGACTGTTTGTTTTTGTGGCATTTAGCAAACAGCATAATGCTAATATGGTAAATATGGTTGATACTGTAAACACGATAAAGCTTCTTAAAGTCGGCTCGCTGACATTAGCGTTTGGCTCAAAACTGAGTTGTTGAGATGGCTACAGACTTTTATTCTTGTTTTCCGATTTACTGGCACAGCATGATGTACCTCAGTGTTTGCCAGACTGTGTGACCTGTGAGCGTATTGTCAAATTGTTGTGGTTGCCTGATGTGAAAGCAAAGCAGGCAGTAAAGGCTGTTTGTGGGGAGAGAGGGAAGAGAACATGTTTAATAGATTTTTTTTTTTTTTTAAATAGATATGGGTGTCCTTGTGGCTAAGTGCTTGGTAGGGATGTTGAAATTAAGAAACTGAATAACACATCCTGGTTTTCTGCCATTTCTTCTCTTTTTGTGGGATTTTGAGTTGAAACTGCTCCATTTCAGGCTGCAAGATGGTCGAAACGGTAATGTAACAATCCATGCTGAGGACCAAAGCTGTGCTATTCTCTTGTGAGAGCAGCAGTGGGTGAGGTGAAGTGGCAGGCAGGAGATCAGATGGCTCTGTCCTCCACATAGATCCCTGAGCCCTCGCCAGCCCTCTGATGCAGCTGCTCCTCTGCTCTCCATTTGCCGCCTCCCCTCCCGTAACCTCCCACTCAATTCCCAGTTGAAAACCTGCATTCACATACAGTCTGACTGTACTATAAAATTTATGGTCACCGTTCGACTTTTTTTTTTTTTCTTTTCATTTGCCTTGGAAGATGTCACATGCTTCGTGCTATGCTTGTTGAAGTCCCACCTTAAGACCCGTGAGTTACCTCGACGAGCTTTCTCGCCCTGGTTCCTGAGGGTCGGGTAACGGTCATCGGTGCAGTCGCTACAGGCGCTGACAAATCGGGAACATCGGCAATATGCAAGTTGAAAGAGCCTTACAACAATTTGCCCAGGTCTCATCTGGTGTGAGTTTAACTTCAGAAACATCTGCTCTGAGAATGAATAAATGGTGAGCTGCAGAGATGTGTGAGCTTATTCACCTTGCTCTCAAGAAAAGACGTTTGGGCCTCGTCCACTAATATTTGCACTAAAATGTTTTTACCCTGCGCAAAAAAAGTTTGTGCGAAGCATTACTGTTGGCAACATGCAGAGGTGGAAAGAGTACTCAAAATTTGTACTCAAGTGCAAGTACTGTTACACTGGTTAAATTGTACTCAATTACAAGTAAAAGTACTGGTGTTAAAAAAATACTTGAGTAAAAGTACAAAGTACTGTTCTCAAAAACTACTCAGAGTATTAATTACTTTTTAACAGACTGATGTTTTATTCTGTTGTCAATAGCAGGCATTCAACTCGATTCACCAGTATAAATATTTATGTTCAAAGCACATTTTTCAGATGAACAAGGTATAGAAAGGTAACTTGTTTTGTAAATAAATGTAGATATAAAAGGAGGAATTTTGTTTGTTAAAACAATGACAAAAATGTTTCTGAACATGCGTAGAACCATTTAAACTTTTCCCCATACACTGAACAACAGGCAGGTAAGTGTCTTAAAGTCTTAGCATTTCTTTCACACTTTACTTTCTGAACCTTTTGTTCAGTTTCAGCAAGAGCTGGTTTTCTAAATTAACAGAGGCAATCCGACTTCGTTTGGCAGTGAAGAGTAGACCAGCACAGCTAAAAAGTCGTTCACACGCAGCAGAAGCAGGCAGAGCTGTGTTTAGTTTAAGAGAGAGGTTTTTGATGGCTGAGAAGGAGTGCAGCAGCTCCATGGTGTCTGTGGCACAAGCAAGATAACCATCAAGCTCAACTGCACTTTGCAGCCTTCTGGAGATTGGTCTGGAGAAGAATTCATCTTCATCAGATGACTCTCTTTGCTGATCCTCACTCTCATGCTCTGTCGTTTCAAGATGTTGTTTGACGTATGTCAAGGCTGTAATTGCAAGTAGATAACACAATTTTGTTATTTAAATTTCAGTGATTATTCCTGAACACAAATTTAAAATCGGCAAATTCTCAAAAAGGATTGTTTAGTATTCAGGACAGACCATCGATAACTTACAATGTATTAGGTGAAATACTCACTTAAGCATGTGTTCAAATGTAAAAATACACAAAAATGGGATCACATGAATCCTTACCAGCCTCTGTTACATCTGCTCTGTCAGTCCAGGAAGTCTTGAACTTGGGTAAGAGGACTGCAGCTGCAGCCAACTCTGGATCCTCCATCATCGCTCCAAAACGCTTTTGAAGGCCATTTTGCAGGGCTCTGATGAGTGGCACGCATGTCTTGCTTGATGTCTCCAGCCTGCTAAGTTTGGACAGTAGTTGTTGGATTACTGGCAGGAGCCATCCCATAAAGGAAGTGGACTCAGACTGAAGGATGTTTGAAGCTTTCACCAGTGGCTTCATGGTGGTACAGTACTCCCTTAGGAATGCAACTTCTGCAGGACTCAACCTGTAAGACACAACAACAAAACCCACCATGACTATAATAGGGATCTTCTGATTTAATATTAAGAGTCTGCTCACGTTTTTAACCATCCATTAAGGAAAATTCACAAAATTTGAAACCATATTGGTAGGTGTCCAATTTTACTCACATTTTCACCTTGAACTCCTCACAAATGCTCCTGATGGCATCTTCCCCCTTCTCATCAATGATGCGTATTATCCTTTCAATGGCAAGGTAGGTTGAATTCCATCGTGTTGCATTGGGACGAATGATCTGTAGCTCACACTTGTCCTCTACCACTTCATTAGCCAAATGAGATCGGCCAGTTTTGTTCCAAATGGCCTGGCATTTTGCAAAGGTTGCACGGGAGAGCCTCTTGTAGGTTTCATTCATGCTCTCTGCTAGGGCAGCATCAGTTGTTGCCACAAGGTTTAGCAGGTGACATGCACATCGCTGATGAGGCGGAAGTTGATACTCCAAACCAGAGTCTTCATCAAGAATTGCACTTGCCTCATGGTAGTCCCTATGGTCAGTCAGGTCAATAGTTTCTGGGTCTGCTTCATCTTCATCTGCATCATTTTGTGCCCCAAACATGTGGAAGGCCTTGACAAAGTTGGATCCACTATCAGTTGTGGTTCTTACAACTTTGCCTCTAATCTTGTATTGGCAATGGATATCATCAAGCGCACCAGCAAGCATGTCAAATGTGTGAGACCCTCTCAATCTTTTGCATGCTGGTGCTGCAGATCTTCTTTCCAGGGACGCTTCCTCTATCCAATGGCATGTGACTCCAAGGTAACTTTTCTGATGAGCTGACCAACAATCAGTAGTGGTAGCAACAAATTTGACTTTATCCAATGCTGCAACCAAAGTCATCTTCATGTGATCAGCAGCTTCACAGATTCTGGCACGGACAGTGGGTCTGGAGATGACTTTGGCTTGAGGTTGTAATGTGGTAACCAATTCTTTGAAAGATGGCTGTTCTACCACTGCAAATGGCTGTAGACCCTCACATATGAAATTGATGACAAGCTTGTCAACAGTTGCTTGTGGAACATGTTTGTTTGCAGCTCTCAACATCAGGTCTGGTAACTTGGCTTGTGTATTTGCTGAGAGCTTGTTTGGTGTGGCTGTGGTCTTTCGCTGTCGAGATGTTGATGCCACAGTGATATTGTACTGCTCAGTCTTCGATGGATGTTTCCTCTGTAGAGATAAATATTATCATACGTCAGGTTCATACATTACTTCATAACATCACTGTGATTAACACTAAAAGAAAACACATTTTTAAAACATTATTCAACTAGACTTGAGCTAATCTTTGATTGTTGAGCATAGTATAAAAGAGTGGTGAATTGGTCAAATTTTGCAGATATATTGCTGTATTTATTCACAAGTGTAAACCAATTTTGAACGATCATTGCAAAAAACATGAATTTCTGTATACATTCTAAGTTCTGTAATATGTATACTATCTGTAAAAAGAGTATCGACCAATGTATCAGTATCTAAATTTTTAACTCCTTTTTATCAGTATCACCCTAAAGTTTTCAGTATTAGTCAGGTCCTAAAAATACTAAGAGCAAAATATGTGTATCTAGCAAATCTAATTTAAGAAAAGGGATCACATACACAAAAATGCTGCCCATACAGCTAACAAATAAAACCAATCCACATTATGTTCTTTAAAAAAAGATATCATATTGGGAAACATATAACCCTACTGATTAAGAGCCATGTCACTATGATAGACCTATATCAGGCCAATGATCCTGATCAACTGATCCATCAATCGGGCTCTGGTACATGTCAGCTGAGAGCTGGAAGATTAATTTGAGATGCAGCTCAGCACTGTGTTCAAGTTTGTTTGTTTTTGTTTGTTTTTTTTAAATAGGCCAGCTGATTGTAGGCCTGTGAGTTTTAAATGACTACAAGTTTAATTTATTGTAATGACGGTGGTTATCCAAATAATAAGCTAAAACATTCCTACGAATTGTAGCTCAGTTATGCATGCACACACGCACATTAGCTAGCTCCGTCTTATTTTAATATCAGGCTAACCAATGGCGGTGACAATATCTTAGCCAAACTAATAACCTTAACACACATGAAAAATAAGAAAGCAATATCATACACGTATAGTTGTAAAACCTCTTACCTCAATGTGTTTTTTTAGATTAGATGCTGAAGTCTTGTAAGCTGAAATGACTGTAGAGGTCAAACAAAGTTTGCACTGCATCTGGACGCTGTCTCCTTTTCTTCCTCTGTACACGAAAAATTCCTCCAGGTATGGCCACGGGCACGCGTCCTCCGTCTTTTCTACGTCGTTTTCATGGTTGACAGTGTTGTCCTCTGTCTCCATTTTGGCTTCTTTGTCTCCAAATCTTTCGTCTATAAAGTAGTTTATACTCCACCATTTAGCACCTCCAGACACCTGTGCCTGCTGCTGCAGCGGAGTTTATTCTTTGCTTACGTCTTAAATTGGCGCGGTTGCGATTGCACGGCCTTATTGGCTGCAAAAATGCAGACGAAAGGTTTGAATATTAATTCAAATTGTGGGCGTACTCAGTAGTGACTTTTGATTTTATAAGTAGCGAAGTAGATTACATGGTGTAAGTTGTACTCAAGTATGAGTAAAATTACACACTTGAAAAATTACTCGTAAAAGTACAAGTACCCAAAAAATGTACTTAATTACAGTAACGTGAGTATTTGTAATTCGTTACTTCCACCCCTGGAAATGAGATGCAGCTATGGCCCCAGGATGAGTTTGAACTTTGAAGCCATGACTACTGAACTTTAGTAAGAGAACACTGGAAGCAACTTTAACAACATGAACATTGATTGAAAATCTGAAATGCAGGACTGCGTGTTTCTGGTAGCACCCCCAAAAAACGGCCTTGAAACATCATCACACAGTTTAAAGAATAAATCTGAAATGTCTGATCAAAAAATTTCTTCTGAATATTTCAGGTATCCAAAGCCGCCGCAGACCTGATGGCATACTGCGAGGCGCACATACGCGAGGACCCCCTCATCGTGCCCATGCCCGCCTCCGAGAACCCCTTCCGGGAGAAGAAGTTCTTCTGCACCATCCTCTGATGAGCTGCTGGTAGAGCTGTGCAGGCATGGCGTTGCCTGGCTTCTCTGTCTTCACCACACCTGAAGCTACTGGCCATAGGCATTGAGCTGAGTTTTGCCAAGGCGGGGACACTCTGTTGTTGGTCAGCTCTGCCCCTGGTGGCTGAAGGTTTTGGGGGAGTCAGCTACCAAACTGGCAACCCAGTGGGCGTATAATGTCTTGTTAAATAGGTTTGTTATTGCTTTGTTATTAGAGAAACAGCCTTGCTTAGTGCTCAAAGAGATGAGAGATGTTTTGGTTTTTTCTTTTTCTGTGCTAGATTTGAACTTGCCTCAGGAAACAACTTTGCCCAGTGTTTGACTTTTTTTAAAAAACATTTATTTCCCCTTTTTCTTTCTGAATAAAAATGTGTAGGTCTTTGTATAAACTCAATCATGACTTGTGTTAGTGGGTTTTTTTTCTCGTTTTTTTTAAATGGCTCTCAATGCACAGATGTAACTATTAGTAGCAACACTTAAAGCACCACTAAAAATTCGACGACTTCCCTCAGCAGTGGTTTCAGTTTCAGCATCGACAATTAACCCACTCGCTTTAGCACAATCTGATTCAGATTAAAGCCCAGAAACGGAAACCGTATCTCACAGTGAATAATTTCCGCTGCACTCTCAGTAAGAATGAGGCGGCCGCACGTCGCGTTCTGCTGCAAAGAAATGAGTGGACTGTTTTTTGAAAGGTGCAGAGCTAATGTTTCAACAGCCAGATGAGTTCTTCGGGGTTATCACTGTGCAAACAAGCCCTTAAGTCAAGAATTATTTATGAATCTGCCACCTTCTGCCCACTCTAATGCATTCTAACTTTGCTTCTCGGTTTGATTTGCTCTTTTCTTTCGAATCTGAAAAAGCATCAGTTAATCCTGCAGCTCTCTGCAGGAATAGATATAAAATATCATTATTATTTTATTTTTTTGCAGGACATCTTGTTCCCTTCAGCAGTCTCTCTTAATTTCTGGGCATGTTTCCTGAGCCTGATTCTTTTCCTCCTTTTCTTCTTCCTTTTTGCCTGTCCTAGAGTGAATGGCGAGGCCTTTGACATTAATACCAAACTGGAGGCCTGCATGTTTCTCTGCTCCTTTTTGACAGCCTCCTCTGTTTCCGAGGGACCGTCAGTCTCTTCGAGTGTACAGTATGTTACGGTGCCAACTTCTGTGGGAGCGGTGTGATCTTCACACTGTGCTTCCCGGAGCCTTTTCTTTTTCTGTTCTGGGTTTTTTCTCTTTTGGAAGAAAAAAAGCACACTGTCGAAACATTTCCTTTACATGGTAGTTGAATAGCATTTGCTGATTTTTATGATGACTTGTTCTGATCGTTATTAATATTGTTATCAGTAGTATTAACGAATATCTGTTGCACAGCACTGACAGCTACATGACGTGCAGTGCTCCTAAGCCTGTATGATACGTAGAGAAAACGTTTATAAATCATGCAATTATTGATACTATCGTGAGTATTTTTTAAAAACAGCGCTGAGGGTCGTTTACATAATGGGGTCCCTTTTTTCTTCTTTTCTTTCTTTTATTTGGAGGTTCAGGCTTTTTGCATCAAGGTTTCTATCATCGAAGGGGAGGGTGAGTGGGGACTTCCTTTTTGGTACTTGAATAGCCATTGCATTAGGAATCAGTCTCTGATACTGGACCGTAACAAACGCAGACTCAATTGTCTTCAGGATAATTATCGACTTTATTTCCTATCTGAAAACCTGAGCTGACCTCAGGACACTCTCGCTGACCTCATCTCAAGGATGGTGCCAAAATCTGAAAAGAAATACGACGGCTAGAGATGAATATTGCATGGATTTATTTCTATTTATAACAGAACTAGTATATGAAATATTGCCTGTTCATTGACTTTTCTGGGTGCTACTCTGCACATAATAATCTCCCTGGAGTCCGGATATGTCAACAACGTGCAGCTGTATTCATGAATGGTGGTATTGTTTTGGGGGGGGAATAAATAGCATTTACATAGCAGACTTTGTAAAAATCCTTTGACGGATCAAATGAATTAAAAGAAAACGGCAACCCACAGTGTGCTGTGTCTTCAGTATTTTTCTCTCTTTCTGGCATCTGTCTGATCACACCGACAACATGCTGCAAATCGTTCTGGGTCTCGCAGAGGAACATCGTGTTTCGGTGTGTATTGGAGACCTCCTGTGGCTGAGCTGAACCATGGGCCATCTGGATGCACTCTTGTGTTTTTTAAAAAAAGAAAAGGATTACGATTCAGTTCAGCCTTGGCCAGTTTGCCTTCTATTCTGCAAATCTAAAGCGGGAGGGCATTACATGTGCTGGGTGACAGCACAGTTTGCACGAAGAACGGCCTCGATTTTTATGATTCGAGGTATCAGCGGCTGACATCAGCATTCACGTTGTCTGCTGTTGCTCCTTCATGTCTCCATCCATGCATCCATTTACATCCTCACTGGGGGAATAGGCCAAAATTACAACTTTCCACCTAATTTAGTTGATAGTGGTTATTTTATTTTTAGCCACTTTTCACTGCACTTCATGGTCTGATGATCGGGTCAGAGGCAGAATTGGTCTTTTTTTTTTTTTTTTTTTTTTTTTTGGACAAACAAGGAAATCAACTCTTGCGTGTTGATATTATGAGAGACAGCAGTTATGATTTAATGCACAGCACTGACAGTTTTGATGAATGACACTGAGAAGGTGAATACTGGTATCTCTTATTGATTTTTTTTTTTTTTTCTTCGCCCGGTTGATCCCAAAGGGCTAGGATGTAATTAAGAAGTAGTCAGTGTTATAGTTTTTCTTTTCTTTGTTTTTTTTTTTTTTAAGGCTTGGGACCAGCTGTGCTGTGGATTATCTACATTTATTTCACATTTAAACCCCAGTGAGAGGCAAAGTTTCTCAGTCAGCATCTTACAGTGAATGATGGGCTCCTCCATGAATACGCTTCTGGTTTCTAAAGTTGAAACGCTTTTGTTTTTCCACAATCTGAATAATCTTGATCTCTGTCAATCTACACCTTAAATCTCTTGGCAATTATATTGCTTAAATTTAGTTGTTGGTCATGGCTACATCAAAGTTAAGAAAAATCCTTTTGCTTGTGGAAACGATATGCGCTATTGAGAAGACAAATGGTGTACCCAAAAAAACCCCCCCTAAAATTAGGTCCCTGCATCATTGCAGGCACATTGTTCCCATGTGGGACCTGACTGGATAAAAAGAAACTTTTATAGATGTGGAGGGAAAGTACAGTGATTCCTGAGTGGGAAAAGATGAGAAACACAAGTTGGAATAGTATAAATAGAGTATGAACTCCACATATAAATAAGCAGACTCTGATAGACGAGGGCTGGAGAAGCCACAGCATTGCGGGATGTTTGGATGGGTTTCAAGGACCCCTGAACATGCTATGAATAGCCTTTTCCTTTCAAATGAATAATGTGTTGCGGGGAGAGAACTAAATCATCCTAATGAGTAGATCTATGAATAAGAGTCCAAAAAGAATTATATAATGCACAGGAAAGTAATTATCCCTGGGGCAGAGGGTTATCTAATATTGGATATCTGCACTGGAGCAATTTTCCAAATTGAGCAGTGAGGCCCCCAAAGTCTACCAGAATAGTAATAATTCCTGATAAGATTATTCATCTACAGGCACAGCATGGTGTTCTGCAGCAGCTTCTCAATGAATTCTGCTCAGGGCACTGACATGCAGCACATTGCAGTGTTTCCCCGTCACATTATTTTTTCACTCCGAGGGGCAGTAAGGTCTCTGAAATGGCACTTGTGAAATGCTGGAATTCCATTAAAATCAATACAAATAAAATGTTTACAAGCACTATAGAGGGCTTGTTTGTTTTTTTTTCTTTAGTGGGGTGATCCATTCCTCCTCCTCCGGGAAAACACTGGTGCTCTCCGAGTCAAAAGAAATCCTCCTCAAGCGTTCGTCTCCATGCACAAAAGATTCCATTTAAATGATTTATGTGCAGCACAGGGGAACAGCTTTTGATAAAGTTGCGCTCTTAATGCTAGAACACATCACCTGGGTTTAGAGAGGATGAAATGATTCATATGTTACTTTTTGTCTTTGCTTACAGTGTTTTCCTCACTTTACTGTGTGGAGTAAAGGAAAACAAACCTACCAAACTGACATGTCTTTATGTGATAATCATGGGATGGGACGCACCTTTAGTGTTTTAGCGTTTCATTTGTTTTAGGGACATGGGATAAAATATTTAGTGAACATACTTAAATTAACATACTCTTGACTTTAATATGATTTGAGTGGAAAATAAAACAGCACGAGGCTGATTTATTTTTAATGGAGACACATTAAATGCTAGAAAGTGTTGCCTGCTGTTGTCAACACATTTATCTTTGTACACAGTATGATGGAGGAAAGGGAACCGGACCACTGTATCACATAAAAACTTTTTTTTTTTGGCCCTAAATATCCAGTATTTGTCACTCTAATTTGCATCTTTTTTTCCATGCTAGTCTAGCTAAGTAAATGTACTAGATACATGTACTTTATAGTTTTATTTCACTAGCTAGAGTTTTAAAAAGTAATGTAATACTTAATATTTTTTAAATACTATTACTATTAATCCTACAAATAATAATATTGATAATAATGAAGCTATGTCAAAAGAATAAAAGTAATTTTATTAAGCTGAGAAAGGACCAGAACATACATTTGTATGATTTATTATTTTTATTATTAACCTAGAGAACTGCTATATCAAGTTTAAGGCTCGTTCGATTGGCTACAGGGTTGAACTTCACCTCCCAGAGTGCACCGCGGTAGGGCTCCTCGTCTCCCATTGGTCTCGCTCATCGAGCAGCGGAGGCAGACATGAGGCAGTGGTGAAAGCCCGGCGGAGAGCTGCGGAGCTGAAATGAAGCGCACACACGGAGCAGCTCACACCGCGCAGCACCGTGCGGCTCGAGGAAGGTAGGCAGGCTCCGCGCCGCTAAAGCTGAAGGCTGCTCCGGCTGAATGAAGGGCTCCGTCCATGCGGAGGCTAGCGCTCTTTCTGCTTCCCTGTGCTGTCGCCGTCCTGGTGCACTTGTGGTTGGCACAACGACCCTCCTCCGCCCCGCTGGACAACAACACATACTCGGGTACTTTTTTAGCCACTACCCCGGGCTTTTACCTCCTCAGCTTCGCAACTTTTTTTCCTTTCGAGCGGCTGGTTAACTTTGCCTTTACCGCCCCGGTGTGGTAGTTTGCTAGTTAGTGTGTGTGTGTGGACAGGTAGTTAACGGCAGTGACTGTAATGAGTGTTTTCTAATGTGTGTTTTACGGAGGAAAAAGAGGTGAATGTAACATTTGAATAGTGCGGGGCGTTGCTGGGATAGTCCCTCGCCGTGTTACAGTGCAACTACTGTGCTCCGTGGCTGCTTGAAGCGGGTTATCACTCATTATCAGCCCTCACGCTGGCTGTGTGAAGCGGCTTCACCATCAGATCAGTGTAGACTAACTACCTTTTAATGCACGAGGACATTAATCTTCACGGGGTGCATCGCAGTAAGTCACCGCAAACTGAGTATGAGAGGAAAACAGGTCTGGTTAGATTTCTTTTTTTATCCATATGTTACATCTGCCCTTACATTTTGAGTACTCTGCTGTTGTGTGAGGTCATCTTCAGTGAAATGTCTGTCTCCAATGCAGATGAGCCATTACCTTTCTATGAAGTTTTGGTGGGGGTGCTGTCAGCAAGACATCATTATGAACTGCGACAGGCGATAAGAGAGACCTGGCTGGGATACCTCAGACACCACCCCCACTTCCAGCACAGGTCAGCAGGCTGGACCTTCAACTTCACAGCTTTTCTGTTTGTTTTGATTTGTCTTGCCTTTCTTTTTCTCACCATGTCAAATTCATATAGTAGAGAGAAAGGGAGGGGGGGTGAAGCCAGCAGCAGCTGGCAGCAAATAACTGACAGCCCCATCAAGCCTTTTATCTTTACCTGACCAGCGGCCAATATTGTTCTTTCATTCTTCCTCTTTGTCCATTTCCTTCTCATTGAGCGATCCGAGCACAGATAAGGTGTGATGGCCTTTAAGCAACCCCCCGGTAACCATGGCAACGCAGGGTGGATAGATGGACAAGCTTTAGAAATCTTGTAGCCGAATATTGCACAAACGGGGGGATATGTCACAGTGTTTGTGGTGTTGTTACATATTTTTTTGTTGTTTTCTCTCATCCAGAGTGGGGGTGAAGTTTATCGTGGGGGAACATGGGTGTCCTATACCAGAGGATGACCGAGAAGATCCTTACTCCTGCTCCCTCCTGAACTTCACCGAGCCAGGTAAAAGAGGGGGAAAATAGAAAAGCAAAAGAGGGGAGAGGCATCTGACTGCAGCTCTAATTCTCTCGGCAATCTGTTGCTTGCGTGCACGGTCGTCAAAGGGGAGCGGAGGCAGGATAACAGCAGAGGAGTCGAGAGAATGAGAAGAATGGCTGTTGAGAAAAAGAGTGAAACACCTTTTTATTCATGTGTTCCCACAGCTCAAGGACAACTTTCTCTTCCTTTTGTATATCTAAGGCCAAAGCAGAAATGCTCACTGCTGCAGGGCTGAGGGAAGAGGAGGTGGGGTAACTAGAACTGCTTAACACTTAGAAAAGTAGAGCTGCACAAAGAGCAGACACTATATGAAATAATTTAACTCCCTCGCAGTCAGTTTTGAACATTGGCAGTAATTGTTAACGTCTGTCGCCTTCGCCGAGCCCGTCCACTTGAGCCGGCTTTCTCCACTTTTACTGGCGTTAAGCTGCCTTCATGGAAACATAATTACAGCTCATCAGAATGGGCTTTTCACACAGTGGCCTTTGGGGTCATGGCAATGCGTTACATATATATTTATTTATTTCTTTTTTTGTTCCCCAGCCCTTTCTCTTGCCCTCCACTGCGTTAATGGCTGTTGGTTGTTGACGTGATTTGCTTCAGAATGGCAGGCAGGCTTTGGGTGCGCGTGATGCTCCGTGTGATTGGAAGAGAAAGAGGCAGTGGCAGCTTTTTAAGCACAGTCGGGGTACCTGACGCAGGATTCAGGTCAAAGCGCGCGTTAAGTGGACAATTAATTGTGGCGCTGAAATGTGTTTGTTTGCTCTGCGTTCATCACAGCGATTTTTTTTTTTTTTTTTTTTTTTTTTTTGGACTACAATAAGGTGAATGCTAATTAGCTTCTCAGAGCAGTAATCCTGCAGCCGGCAGAAGGTGTGTGTGTGTGTGTGTACGCTTTGAATCCAGGAGAAATAGTGAGATATTTAATGATGTTTGAAGGTTTTGAGATTTCAGAGCTGATATAAACACTACAGCATGAGATGAATGGACTGATTGACATGTAATTAAAGATTTTTGTCTTTGCCTTTGAATTCTGAACTATTACAGAAAACAAGCACTTTAAAGACACTGAGTTCTTTTTTTTGTGTGTGTTATTTATTTATGTACTTATTCTTTTTTTTAGACTGAATGTTCATCCACTAGCCAGTAATAAAAATAATGGTTTGATTTATGATCTATTTAATGAGCCATGCCCAATGCAGCCTATAGTTGGTGCTTGATATTGAAGTAATTGCCCATAAACACCCTTAGCGACAGAAATGTAATGATAAAAATGTATGATAGTTTGATAATCACATTTTTGTCATGTTTCCGGGGAATAAAGCATCGATCAAAATGATTTGTCTATTGTCTCTTAGTGGTAGCACAATCCTGCGGCTCAGTCCCATTCAGCTAACGTGAGAAGCGTTTGGCGTGATAAAACCTCTGCTCCTCTTCGCCTCTAATTGTCTTTATTTTGGAAGGAGCTGTAGAAGTTGTGTAGACTGCACATAAAGTGAAAGCGGGGCGGGGGTGGGGGGGGGGCTTCGCAGCTTCGCTTTAACAGCCTCGATCTTTTCATTGATCTCTCGGGTAATAAACTGCTCTTTTGTAATTAAGAGAGCACGCTCACAAGCAGGGGCTCGCTTTGAAGACAGCCGTCCTGAAGAAGCGGCTCCTCAAAGTGCTGATGGTGTAGCTTTCCCAGAGTCCGCCGTTTTTTCCGAATGCTTTCTCTCGTCTCTTCATCACTAGGAGAAAAAAAGAAAGATAGTCAGCATGTTGGGATTGTAATAAATTTCATGTGTGCTTGTGCAGTGACTCGCTGCCCTCTCTGTGTCCCAGCGGCAGGCCGGGACGGAGAGATGGAGATTGTGACAGTGTCTGATCCCTCGCTGCTCGCCCCCTCCGACGTGTCTGCCATCGCCCTGGACTTCAAGGTGCTCCACCCGGTGGTGATAACCCGGCTAGGGGTGTTTCCCAGCGGGACCCGAGCCGAGCTTCAGAGCAACGTGACGGTGAAGCTTCTCCAGCTGGACCAGGAGGTAACGTGGCTTTGGCCTGTGAGCATAATGCATCGCGTATGCTGCGTTTCTGTGGAGCTCGGTAGAAACGCAGCCCGAGGGCAGCTGGAGGACTCTGTGCTGCTGCTGTTTGTTGAACAAACTTCAGCTCATTTTAGAGTCCTGCTGTTGACAGAGCAGTGTGTGGCTGTGTTCAGTATGGAGGACGGCATCTCTGTGAATTCTTTATGGATAAAAAGTTTGAATATTTCTTTTTTTGCACTTTCTTCTTCAGGAGGCTGTGGTTACTGCTCGCTTCAGCTCCATTAGCACGGGGACCTTGGTGAACTGGATGTGGTACAAACCAGTGGAGCAGTTCATCCTGCCGAAGGTCAGTTTGTCGCTGATCCTCTGAGCTGTAGCCACGACTAAAGAAAAATGGAGTAAAAGTCCTCCAGTCGGGAATATAAGTCTTCAGAAGCTGTTTTAGTTTATTCTATTTTTTTTAAGTACTAGAAAGCTACTTTCAGCTGCTCTTATTCACAACAGGTCACTACAGCAGGTAGCTCTGCATATTTGATTTGACAGATTTGTTTTAATTTATTTTTTAACCTGGATTTTCTTGATGCAGCCACAAAGGGATTTGTGTCTCCTCCTGGAATCAAACTAGGGATCTTTGGGTTGTTTTCATTAGCTCTGCTTGGGTTGATAACTGTGGAGGAGACGAAAAGAGAAAAACACACGAGACTTATGGAAGTTCAGGAGTTTATAAATTTATTTAACAGAAGGGATTTATCATTAATGTGAATGGGTGCCACATGCAGATTTAAAGAGGTTAACCCCCCAAATCAGAGGAGGACACATGAAGGCATTCATGTGTATGAGCTCACTCACTGAGGTTGATGTTAAATAGAATAAGTATCTGTTTGGAGAGCCAAATTTTGGAGAGCCTCGCTTCATTTTGTCCTCTTATATTTATATAACGGTGACCTCGCACTGAATTTGATGTTTACCTTTGAATAAGTAAACATCCCCAACCTGAACTGATGCAGAAAAGCAACACATCAGTGCATAAAAAAGTGTTTGATGCTCACGATGTCCTGGCTTTAACACGCACCGCCAAGCGAAAGCCGTCCCCGTGTCTGCACGTACGCCTGGCGGTGATGTCAGGGGTACAAGAGTACACCGGTACATCGCTGCAGCAGAGGCTAGGTTCAGGGGATGTTAAATTAATCTTTCATTAACATTGTAGCGAAGCATAATGTAATCCACTCTAAAGTTTCCAAGTCTGCAGTGTCCTTGATGGTAGCTAATTACATCATTCAGATGAGATGGCGTTGGACAGCACACCCATAACATCTGTCTTTATTCCAGGGGTTTGAGGGGACGCTCGTCTGGGAGAGTCTCGACTCTGCCGCACTGACCACAGTCAACTCCTCCTCCGTGCAGCTCAGTGATGGAGGAGGCGTCCTAAAGATCTCTTCTGTATGTGTTCGCACACAGTATCTAGAAGGAGATATATGAATAACGCACTCTCATTCCTCTTTCAAGTTTCCAATAACTTAAAACTTTTTTTTTTTGCTCTTTTTCTTGGAGTTGCAGATTGCAGAGGGGATATTGCCTCATAGAAGTGCTCTTGGATTTCCTGGTTTGGCTGGAGGCTTCACATTTACTATCTATGGTTAGTCCTGCAGCAGAATAAACTTTGCACTTTTTTTTATATGATAATTGTGTGATCAAAGCCACATTTTTAAAAACAGACCAGATGTAAGAGCTCGAAAAACACCGCTCACCGTGCTGCAGGCTTTTTGTATATGTTCCAAATAGAAAATAGCATTTTCATAGCCTCAACACCCGGCTGTTCCAGTATTGATTTTACCTACATGTGTTTGCATTTTGAATCTTAAGAGCAGATTTGGTGTAAATCTGTGCAAAACAAAATTAAATCCATCATTCAGCATCTCTGAAGAACCGAACTAATGGTCCATTGTGCCAAACGTTATCATTTTTTCATATCGTTTTACTCGATGGTAATTAAAGTTATTATACCTCAAGCGCCTTAGGTTATTAAAAAATTTGGGCTGAATAAATATAATATTTGCACAAAAACTATTACAACTTTTTCTCTGATTACCCCGAATGTTTTCCTCACTCTGCGTCAGATGGAGACGGTCTGTCAGAGCTCCTGCGGGGCCGCCCAGCCAGGATGGAGCACCATGCCTCCAGGCTAAGGGAGGAGGATGCCACTTTGCAGGAGGAAAGCCTCAGGCATGGCGACATGGTGTTCGTAGATGTGGTAGACACCTACAGGAACGTGCCTTCCAAACTGCTTCAGTTCTATAAATGGTATGCCAAGTGCTAATGACTCGATTCTCTGTCTCCAAATTGCCTGGGCCCTCTGAGGAAATCAGCAACCTGAAATGAAAGTGTGCCGACGCCTCAAAATGTCTCACTGTTAAAATCACGACTGCAGTCGCTCAGTCAAGAAGTAGAGTTCTGAGTCATCAGATAAAGCAAAATACACAGAGTGGTCTTAAGCTGTGATGTGATAAGTGTTATACTTATTTGCAGACCTCCTGCCCTTCATGCTCGCTGGTATTTGAAAGTAAATCCACTCTGGGATATTGTATAAAATCAGAGGGTGGGCTTTAATTAAGGCTGCATATTCCCTCTCCGGCAGGTCTGTGGGAAACGCTGACTTTAATCTACTGCTGAAGACGGATGATGATTGTTACATCGACGTGGACTCTGTATTAATGAAGATTGACCACAAGGGTCTCAAACGCAGCAATTTCTGGTGGGGGAAGTAAGTACAGTTCGGCGTCCGGTACTGTTGACAGCGTATACTTTGTGTCCACTTGTGCTTACAGTTTAACTTCAGTGCGCTGTCAGCTGAGTTTTGGAGCGAAGAAACGGGAACGCTGTGCACGGTTAAAAAGCTGATAGGTCACCTGAAATGGAGACTGTATTTGATGATGATGTCTCTGCCATCCTGACCCAGTTTCAGGCAGAGCTGGGCAGTGGATCGCATTGGGAAGTGGCAGGAGCTGGAGTACGCGAGTCCAGCCTACCCGGCGTTTGCCTGCGGCTCTGGCTATGTGGTCTCTCGTGACCTGGTCCAGTGGCTTGCCAACAATGCAGAGAAACTGAGGGCCTACCAGGTAGAGTACGAATGCTAAATAAGAGCGTCCGACGTTCATGATCATAACGTGAGCAGCCCATCCTGGATGTCTCGTTGCAGGGAGAGGATGTGAGCATGGGGATATGGATGGCAGCTGTTGGGCCTCAGAAATATCAGGTGAGAAGCTGAATGGTATGAACTGCCAGCTTTAGTAAAACATAAATGATTTGTTTTGCTTTATTATCAGTCTAACACTGGCATAAAATACAACTTAGCCCAGTGCTTTCACTTTCCCTTATCAACGTCAGACTGATAAAGGTCAGCGTCTGGCATTAAGAAATGTTAGAAAGGTACAGATATGAATGTGTTTAATGTGTACATTTTTCTTAGAATATAAATGGCAGCTGAATTCAAGCTGTAAATATAAATGGTACTTAAATTTACAGCAATATTGATAAGATACTGTGTATTAACACATTGTTTTGTTTTTTTATATGACTTAGAGCTGTTAAACAATGTCAGACAAAGAGAAAAACAAATAATAATAATGGATTGGATTTATATAGCGCTTTTCAAGGCACCCAAAGCGCTTTACAATGCCACTATTCATTCACTCTCACATTCACACACTGGTGGAGGCAAGCTACATACTGCGTAACAAAAAGAAAACTGCACTCTTTTGTACTCACTATTGGTCCTCTGAGCTTCATTAGCCAAACTTTAGCATCTCACTAATAGGCTCTGCAAGCAAAAGACACAACGTGAAATAAAAATGTGAACTGAAATGATAAAACCCCCTCTCACCCTTGAGTTTTTTAGTCTTCTAAGCACGTACAATTTGATTTCTGTGGAGAAAAAAAGTGCAGCAAAGAGGCATGAACATTTATGATTGTTTTTCTCTTACCAGTAATTCAATGTGCGGTTTGCTTTACAGCTTAACATTTTTATTACGAGCATGCGGCAAAAAAGCTTTGCTAGTGGAGTCGCAGTTTAAAGGCGTAATTGTGTTAACTGGTTTAATGTTTGTAACCTGGAGCATATCAAAATAAAATACTGCCAATTTAACCCGAGAGAAATGTGACCCAGCGTCCGTCTCATAATTAAATAAATTTTATTCCCCTTCCTGTTGCCAGGATCCCGGCTGGCTGTGCGAGAAGGAGTGCTACCTGGACATGCTGTCGTCCCCCCAGCACACGGCCAAGGAGCTGCATGTTCTGTGGGATAGGAAAAGAGCCTGTGGAGACCCCTGTGGATGCCCCTGGGACCACTGAATGTGGTTCACACTACACTCACTACGTGACACTGTGGGTAAAATGCACTCGACACTAGCTGTCAGGTCATTTTCTGTAATATTTTTTTCTTAAAACACTAAACTGAGCCATTGTCAGTTACTAGAATTATGATTATTATATTATAAAAAAAAAACACTTAGATTTGGAAATGTGGGACACTCTGTAGGGAAAATAATGTCAAACTTTGCAGGTTCGTAATATTAACAACATAAACCATTTGCAGCTTAAAGAAAAAAAGACCTCACCTTTAGCTGTAGCATCCTGCCGGTATTTGTATCATGAAGTCGGTTATTAAATTTGAAAATGTCAAAATGTGGGAAGACTGCAGATGAAAAGATGCTTTATTAATGTAACTGTCAGGGATGGTACAAGAACCATGTGCAATACCAGCGTGTGAAGGTCATCATGTTCAGGGTGATTGCTGTGAGACTGAGTACTTTATTCTAATTGTTGGTACTCTGGAGACAGAGCTGAACCTTTTTTTGGTTTAATGCAGATATTTGATGGCGTTTTAACGATGATTCCTCTGCATTGCTATGTTTTGTAAATTTATTGTCTGAAGCTTTTCATCTTCTTTACTGTTTGTAGGTTTATGATGGGCTTTCTCACAGACGCACACACAGTTTGTACTGTAATTGTTATTGTGCAGATAGTGATGTGGCCTTACTGTATTTGTTAGGCGTCATACTGTACCTATGTTAACACTTGTGATATTAACAGATTTTTTTGGGGAACTTGACAAAGCAGTTGGAGCGACTGTGGAATAGACTCACTCGTTTAACACGGTTTTATGAAAGCCTCCTCAAAGGTAATAAAGAACATTTAAGAGAGATTAATGGCTCACTTGTTGTTTATTTTGGGAACGATGAACGCAGTAAACTTGGGGGCGCTGCTGATGCTGCTGTGCTCAGTCCACACTGGATACGGACCACACAGGTCCTTTTTTTCCCCACTTAAAAAGGAACAGGAATCCTATTCTTCTCCTAAAAGAGTAACAGCGCTGGAGTTTTGAAGCAGAGGATGTGTTGGCACCAAACTGATCAGTGTTTTCATGTAATCGATAAGACCAAGGCTTCTTTGGACACATGCTTCTTTTAGGGGGATCTGTTTGTTTAGCCATGTGATTGATGCTGAGTCCCCACAATTAGATTTCCTCCCTGTATATTTTCTTTCTTTTTTAATTAATTTATTTTTTGGGGTAAATAATGAAAGATGATGCTGAATGTTTTATTAATGGAGGACAGTTTGAGTCGTTTGTTTTATTTAGGCCCGTCCCACCTGCCAAGAAATCTGTTCCTGCACTTAACTTGACATTCGAGCAGGCATTCCTCTTCTTCTCCTAACCACCCTCCTCCTCCTCCCTCCCATCGTATCCTTTCGCCTCCTCTCTTTCACTGAGCAGCATCCAGCATGATAACAAAGTCATACCCGCATCTGTTCCACTCTCCAGCATAGATAAGCGCGGCGTTTTCCGCCCCATCAGCCTTTCTCGCTGATTCACATCGAAGCCCTTCATTGTGAACTGGGAGAAGCGTGGAAATGACACACTGACGGGAGGGGGAAAAAAAGGTCACTTCTGCTTTCCGTGCCGATGATTCTTTAGGGGAAGAAGTTATTAAATTTGTCTAAACTTTGATGAGCGCTGGAGGGATACTCATGCAAAATGTTTAAATTATTAGCTCTAGAGATATTCTTCATCTCCTCTGAATCCTTTTATTCGAGTCCTGTCCTCACCAGAATCTGTCATCGTGTGAAACAAATTGTTCCGTGTTTACTGTCAGATTGCAGTTATGTATTACACTTTAAATCTCCTCAGGCTTTTCTATTATTATAATAATTTAACAGCTCGGCCGTATTTCCTGAGTGTTTTCTTCCGTTACGTTTGCCACTGTTAGTTTTCAGAATAACGTGTAATTATGAACTTCCTCATATTTGGAGGGAAGATGAGCTCCTGTTTGGGCTTAAGCAAGAGATAGAAGGTACAAAGTGATGTCGTCTAGGGGGAACACTACTTAAGAATTCCTTGTTTTTCCGAGCGATCAATACTTGTGAACATATACGCTCTCAAGGCTGGACGCTTAAAGGCTAAAGAAGCCAAAGTGTAAAAGTGCCACAGCAGTAAAACGAGCGGAACGAAAAGATCTCAGCTCATCTAATTGACCCAGAATCTGTGATTCATTCATACGTTTGATATTAATAGACCCCACACGTTCTGAATTGTTCTATGCCCTCAAGCGTGTATGTAATCTTTTCTAAGTGACGACAAGAGTACAATTCCCTGAACTACTGACTTCTTTCACTCTATTAATATTTTGCCATGAAAGTGCAATCATCCGTTTAGACTGTGACAAGCGCTGCTCAGAGAAAATAGAAGGAAGTTGGGCGCTGGAGTTAATTGTATTTATAAAATCCTTTTCATCGTTAGTCTCACCTCTTCCAAAAACTCATCTTCTTGTGGTGCAGAGTGAATACGAGAATGTGTTGACATTACAAATCTGAGTCTCATTTTCGGGATGGGTTTGGCAGACACTTAATTTTTGCTTGAGCAATTTAAAGATTTCTTTTTTTTCCCCTCTGAGGAAACCCACACAGGCCAGTCTGAGTTTATACCTACAATTTCACACAGTTACAGAATTGTTACAATATTTTTCCTTGCAGCTGAAGTTTTTATGTTGCTTTGGGTATATTTGGACTCTTAATACTGATGCTTCAGCAGGTCAGAATTTTAATGTTGGTTCATTATTTTTGGCTATTTCAACTCTTGACCTGCTACTTTCAGTCATTTCATTGATTACTTTTATCCAAACTAACTGCTGATTATTTTCCTTTTAATGTATCTGCCTATTTTAATTTATTTCAGCTATACATGTTTCTATTATCTACAGTCTCCATGTACATCATTGGAGCTTTACGAGTACAAAGCTGCACCCTGCTTTCGGAATTGCTTTAATTCTTCATGGCAGATCCAGCTAGGTTCTGGAAACATTCTAATAAATGTTGGTCCATATCGACTTTATAACATCACCCATTTGCTGCATATTTGACAGCTTCACCTGTCCTGTTCCACCACATCCCAGAGGTGCTCTATTGGATTGAGATCTTATTACTCTGGAGGCCATCTGAAACCAGTCTGAGAATATTTGTGACATGGAGTGATCCATGATGAAAGCAGCCATCAGAAGATGGGTGCACTGTGCTCATAAAGGGTTGGGCATGGTCAGCAACAGCAGTAGTTTGTGGAGTATCACCTGCAAAAGCAGAAATATTGAGGTGTAACATTAGCATTTAAATGCTACATTTGGTGACACCATGAGTGCAGTGGGTATCTGGGTTGATCTCATCATCAGCAAATGTGTTTTAATTTGAAAAAGATTTTACTCCAAACTGTGAGGCCATGAACAAAAGGCAAAAATAAAAGATGTTGATATGGAATTTGAAATGGTAAGTAATTACAATTCATTCCAACATTAATCCCCGGTGACAGTAATAACCAGTGCCTTTTGTTTTTCACACCTTGGCTCGTGTGATTACTCACATCACATGATCAGTGGGTCTGTGGGTTCAATATTCATGACCCTTCAACATTTGCTATTGGAGTTAAAGGAGCCCGTTGGATAAAACAAACTTCAAGAAGTCCAGTTGTCTCTTTTTTTTTTTTTTTTTTTTTTTTTAAAGCTCTTTAGACCACCTTGACCTGGATGACTGAGAACCTGCAAGTACAGCTAATTACACTTTGTCACATCCAAAATAACAAAATGACCCTTTAAGCAGACAGATTTGGAATCATGTAGCAGTGTATCTGATTTTACCTACATTAGAGACTATATTAAAACCTACCTGTTGTTTTAAACTGAACTCGCCTGGATTCAGATGAGGCACAGCTGTCTCAGATCTCAGGAGCTTACACTGTGCTGAGAGCCATGCATCTGCATACTTATTCAAACATCTCCAGATTCTTAGACTTTCCTCGCAAAGCATTACACATTTCTGTCAATCAGCCTCCTCTTCCTCCTCTCTGTGCACTAAAACGAGGGGGAAATCATTTATTCATGACACCCGGCATTCCAAAACCAGCATTTCTGCCCGACTCTGATTCGCAGGAATGAGGAGATATTATTAGATGCACAACTATGTCCTAATGGGGCAACGGTTTCATTCCCAATTTGAAACCGCGCTCACGTCTCTCTCTGATTTCCATGGCTTCTACAGCGTCTCAGCCTGGCGAGGTTATGACTGCCCCCCCCACCTTTTTTTTTTTCTCTCTTCTTTTTCCAAACATTTGCAGAGCGCAGCTGTGAGACGTGTGTGACACATCGGGTGGAGGGCGTCGTCCAGCTAATCCATTACATTGATAAAGCCGTGGAAATGCCGAGTGAATCGCGAGTTTCATAAGCCCACTTGACCCCTGCTGCAGTAACGCGGCAGATTTACCGTGATAGTGTTTGTGAGAGATAATTAGTAGAGCCATTACTGAACCATTACTGACAGTCATTCTGTCTTAAGAGGATCGTGAATTAGCTCATTGGTCTGATGATGATGAGATTCTTGGAAACCACTCAGTCATTTAATGTAACCTGATGTGACGCCATGTGTGCAAGAAATGCCACGATGTCAGCTCAGTGAATAGTTTCTCCCCCTCAGTTCAGCATTAAATGGGCTCTCCTTCTGTTTAGGATTGCACTTGATGGATTTCTAAAAGAAACTCTGCGCTTTAGAGGATGACTTTTGCTCCCTGCGAGTCATGTAATGTAGCTCAAAAGCATGTTTGTAGACTTCACCTACCTGATGAACGCTACATTTATTTTTAAACCCCACCTCTTGCCCCAGTTTGTAAGACTGGATATCTGTCGTTATGTGTAATCTTCAAATCAAAGCAGAAATGACCCCGGTGTCTCTGTTCCCTTCAGACAGCGCCGTATCTGCACATGGCCATGTCGAGCTCAGAAGACAGATTTATATAAGCTACAGTGATTGCATGCGGAAACAAGTGAGCACTTTGTTGCTCCTCTTTATCCCCAGAAACGAGCACTGCGTATTATTCACAAGGCTGGTTATCTAGATCATACTCACAAATTCTTTCTTCAGGCAAAGTTACTTAAATTCCAGGATCTGGTTAATTACAATACATCCATAATTTTGTATAAAGCTTTTACTAAACTTTTACCGGCAAATTTACAAACTAGATTTGAAATTCGAGAAAAGGTTTATAATGTGAGAGGCTTTGGAGAATTCAAATTACCCAGAACTCGAACAACCCGTAAAGGCTTTTGTGTGTCTGTATGTGGTGTGAAAATCTGGAACAGTCTGTTTACAATTGAAACAATGCAAAAATATTCATAGATTTAAATTTCTCTACAAACAGTTGGTCTGGTCACAGTATACTCAATGATGGGTTTTAGTGTGCTCTGTAATGTCTGTCCTCTTACCATTGCTGGTATGGATTCCAAAATAAAAAATAAAAAATAAAGTGTGCGTATGTATGTACATATATGTACTCTTGTGTCTAGATATATATGTATGTATATGTATGTGTGTCTGTTACTTGTAGTTATTACTGCCTGTTACCTGTGGTAATGCAATTTATAATTTATATATTCTGTATTCAGTTATGAAGGCTCTAATTGTTGGTTGCGAGCTGCCGCTTAGATGCTTGTATCTGCCCGGGGCTGTTGATGGGTCTGTATGCAATGATGGGCGTAGCTGCGGGAAGTTTATTGTTTTTTTTTGTTGATGAGTGAGTATAGGGGTGGGATTTAATAAGTTTTCTTCGTCCCAAGCGACTGAGTGCTGGCAGAATTATGCATGAGAACATGTTGTTCTGGGATCGGTGACATGAATATTATAAAATGAAGGAAGCTTTTTATGAAATCCATGAATCAAGTGGTTTTAAAAACATCTACAAAGAAAGCCCAACTTTACATCCACATCAAATTGACCCTGCTAACAGGAAGTGTCTGTAAAACTAAAACCAAGTGTGGGTTATTCTTCCACTGTTGTCCAAAGGTTATTGCCAAAATATCAGCGTGCCACCAGGGTGACATGTTTTCTTTTCATTACTATGAAGTCTGAGACTGTGGTTTCTTTTGTGTCAGCCCAGCCTGGAGCTATTGACTGCACACCAAATCTGCAGTCGATGGTGGTCCCCAACAATTGGCCAGGAGTTTTAATAGTTTTTCAGGCTTTTCAGAGAATGAAAGACCAGTTTTTCAAAGTGTCAACGGACAACTTTTCCCTCCCTCTGCTCGCTTTGCAAAGATTGGATCATTTTCTCTTGGGCAAACCTGCTTACTGTTAAGTAAGCAGGTTTGTCCACTTACTGATTAAACCGAATATCTCATTTGGATCCTCCCAAGTCTCAGCTCTCTACAATCATATGAACGCCTGTCTGAGGTTAACTGCTGTTTAATGTTTGGTTTCTTTTCCATGTTTTTAACTTCCTCTGTCAGGATGGCTCTCGTCTTCTTTTGTTTTTTTTATTCCATCACAGAGCTTCTAGTAACCACTAGTTCAGGCACCTGAGGAAAGCTACTTGTAGTTGCAGAATCAAGGCTTCATTTTTCTGGGAAGTTTTCTACAAGTGGCAGACACAGCTGCATGAAAGAGGCTTACAGAGAACCAATCTACGGTAAATGCTGATGGTTGATTATTCTGTAGCCACTGGGCCGTGAACATTTATCACACAGTGAGAAGTTAAAGCAAAAACAAAACAAAAACGCTGAACACAGTGGTAGTAGTTTCGGGAGGGCGAACATTGTAGATTTTTGGTCATTTCAGGGGATTTTATGACTGTGTTCACCATGTCGACTGTTTTATGTCACAGAAGCCACTGAGCGGTCATGTGGGTGGTTTTCTTCGGAGTCTACTGTGGAAAATTTTAATATCCTGCCAGGTGCTTCAGTGAAGGACTGCAGTGGTTCTGCCAGCTCAGAGGTGCAAATGTGTGCAAGGTGAAACCTCCAGCGATCGCGTGGAAACTTACCCACATAGTTGAGCAACAAGAAGAATATAGAAGCTAATGGTATGATTCAATTCAACAGAATCACCAGAAAGGCAGTGGAGTACACACGGTGCCCGATATTTACATTTTCAGAAACAAGGTTTTCAATTTTTTTTTCTCTTGTTGTCACAAGAATATTTATGAAATATCCATCAGAGTGCTACCAAGCAACACAGATGTGTAAAGCACGGCCCAGTGATAAATAATCCAAAGCTTGCAGAGGATGAAGGAGACAGTGAGCGAGCACAAAAGCTATTCTGTTTTGCTCTCAAACAGAATTCAGACACCGTGGGTGAGGAAAATCAATCTAGTCAACCTAGAGAGCGCGAGAGAGCGAGGGGGAGAAGAAATGAGAACCGTGAGAGGCTTTGATTATTGTGATGGACTTAAGTCAGCTCTGCGAAAGCCACTTCATACATTTCCACTATTTATCAAATCAGAAATGCATTTGCGTCACATTTTCCTGCACTTGCGGCTGCTTGGAAGGCAAATTAGCAGAGGCGCCGGTCCCACAGATTTATAAAAAAAATGGACATTTTGATTAATAGATGCTTTTTTTTTCTTTTTTTTTAGTGAAACCATAATTCAATCTTAAGGACACGTAATTAATTGAATTGCAGCTGTCAAGATCTGGGGCTTCACTGAGTGAACAGAGCTGTTGAGAACAGATAGCCGCCCTCCGCAGCTCTGCCCGTCTTTCAGCAGCTCAGGAAAAACTCACCACAGTATTAACAGAAGCTAACGCAGGATTTAGATGAGCGGCGCCCAGTTTGGTTTTGTTGTCTTGTTTTTTCAGACCAAGCACCAACCGCATCCAGAGGAGCCAGGCTCTGTATGCATGTATTCAGTCAAGCTTCCTCAAATCAAAGCAGGCAATTCTGTAATAATCTCAGAGGCCGTACTGTTCAGCATGCAGATGTAAAAGCACCGATAACCTTGAAAACTAAATACACATCTGCTGTAACAGGAGACAGCTTATGATTACATACACTACAGATAATGATGCCTCTGTGATGGGCCCATGTGTTGTGGTTGTGTGTGTGCAGGATAAATGAGAGACACACACTGGTAGGTTTGGACAACTTTTCTCCCTTAATCACCGAAATTATCATTTGAAAGCTGCATTTAGTATTTACTCAGGTTAGCTTTGTCCAATGTTAAAATTTGCTTGATGATCTGAAACATGTAAGTGTGACAAATATAGCGTGATAAATGTAAGGGGTCGAACGCTTTCAGTTTCCTATTCAGACCCCTTAGTACCAACTGAACACTGTTTAAACAGCACAGTCTGAGTATTGTTGATGACTGTCGCCAGGAAGTCACATCAAAAAGCTCAAACTTTATTTATTTCTTTAACCTTTATTTAACCAGGTTACTCCCACCAGGAGCCAAGATCTTTTTTCCCCCTTTAAAAACAAAGGAGACATGGCCAAGAGGGCAGCAGCAAACAGATTGAATTAGCAACATTAAACTGTTTCTTCACCGGGAAACATACGTAACCTGATGTGTAGCTCTGGAGAAATGTAGCTACATGTCAGGTTGGCCTGTAAAAAGTTGTAATTGTCATTTCTTATGTTGGACTGCTACTGTATATGTGAGCAAAACTTTGTCCTTCAAAATTGTTGGAAATTATTAACTGCATCTCCTGACATAATACACAGCTGTTTCGGGGGGTTAACCACACACAGAGGACATTAGGTGACACTAAAGGGCAGAAATGTCATTGTATGAAAAGAATCAGAATATCTGAAATATTTAAAACTTTAAGATATGTTGTAAATATATATATTTTTTAAAGGTGTGTTTTGTGGCAAAAAGCTATTTCAGTTTCAAAAAAGAACAGATTCTTTGTGAAGTGCGACTTTCATAAATTTTAAAATGTTATCAGTATTTCATCTTTTAAATTGACATAACATTCATGGATTTTATTTAATCTAAAAAAAAAAAAAACCCCCACATTTTTATAACTTAGACTTTCCAGTTTCACTTCAGCTTTCCATTTATTAAGCTTATTTAAAAAAAAAGAAATTTCAGTAACATCAATGTTATCAATTACCAGTGCAATTCATTAAAATTAGTCAATTAAATTTATACATCCAGATTATAACAACCCCTGCTTTTATAGTGACTCAATTCATTATATAATATATTTTTGCAATTGTAATTTTTATTACTAGCACTACTCCAGTGCTGAAGAATCTCCATGAACAGCTTCTGTCATTTGCACATCTGTCCTCAGATTAGTTACTGTAATAGATTCAAAAGATCAAACTGGCACTAATGCCAGGAACTGCTTTCCACAGGTGATCTTTAAAGAACCTTTTTTATTAAATAAGTACAAACAAGGTGTTACTGCACAGAGTTGTTTCCTAATAAATACCAGTATGACACTAATGAAGTGTTCGAGGTGTAAAGACCTCTGTTGAAACAAAAACATAGTATTCAAATACTGAGAGCATGAGCAACAGGAACACTACTTTGCATGTAAAACCAGTGTGTTACGTAACAAGGAGACAGTACAGTGGTGGAGGTCTTTCCTATAAGCTTGGCACTCTGGTGGTTTGATGATTAAGGAGCTCCAAACCACATATAAGCCCAAGACATCCACATCCTATTTTTAAACATGAGAGGGGGGGGGGAAGAGACTTGCTCTTAGATAAACAATTTACATTTGCTTACAAGGAGGGGAGAAATACATTTATGCACTGTTGTGCACATCAAAAGGCGTAAAAGCTTTTTTGCCATCTTGGTAGTTTTCATTTTCAGAAAAAATGGAAAAAAACCAAACAAAGTTAATTTCAATTCATGTCTTCCGCTGATTGAACTGTTACACTTTGATACAAAAGTTAGTTATGTGTACAATAAAGCAACTCTTGCAGGATGCCTTCATGAACACAAAACCAAAAGGCAACATTTGGGACTGGTCTGCTTTCTGAATTCAGTGATGAAGACTCAGCATAGTGTGTGAAGGAGATGTTCTGGTATGTACTGAGGTTTTCAGGAATGTGCGTGTCTGTATCAGTGCATCAGCTAAGGATCTGTGTGCTGGAGTGCATGGGAGTCACGCAGCATTTAAGGTAAATATCCGGTCAGTGGTTTTGGCTGGAGGGCGGCTCACAGCTAGACTCTGCTGTGGCCTCGGCCTCGTGATGCATCTGGCTAAGATGTTTGACCAGGCTTTCCAGCTGAGGGTTTCCCCCAAACTCCCTAATGAGCCGGTAGGCCTCAATCTCCAGTTCCCGCAGAGTCTGGCGGGTGTAAGCAAATGAGCCCACCTTTTCCAGGTAGTCCACGCAGTATCGTTTGATGTCCATGTTCTCCGTGCGCTGCCTCAGGATGTTCTGCACCTGAGTGCTCTCCGGACGTGACCATATGGCATGAATGGTGGGGAAGGAGAACTTGCCCTCGGTCAGGTCCTCGCAGAAACTCTTGTTCTCGCTGTACTCGCGGGAACTCAAGTTGGCGTAATCGTCACGGATCTGGAAAAAAAGGCCCAATGTGTCCAAGAGGGGTTTCAGGTCCTGCTTCCAGTCTGAGAAGAGCTGCATCAGGCCTACAGCGAGGCCGAACAGCCCTCCTGTCTTCTGCAGCACCATTTTGCGGTACTCCTGCTCGGTGGGACAGGTGTAGGTGTCTCTCCAGTGGATGTCGAGGCCCTGACCGCGATGCAACTCAAGAAGCTGACGGGTAAACACTCGCACCGCCTCAGGGTGCTCCAGGATCAGCACCTTCTCCAACCCCAGGAAGTACACGTAGTTGGCCGAGTTGATAACAGAAGGAACGCCATAGATGCTGTGTGCCACAGGGAAGCCTCGACGCAGCTTGGAGCTATCCTCAATGTCATCTATCAGCAGGCTGGCATTGTGTAGCATCTCAGTCACCTCAATGATCACCTGGACATAAGAACAAGTGTGTTTGTGTTAATTCATATAAAAATGTATCCGGAAGTAAAATACCTTCTTGTACAGTTGTTAATGTTTTATCTTTACGAGAGCTTCCAGTGCAGAGGAAATATTTTTAAAGAAACAAACAGTCTCTCCTCCAGCTCAAACCGACTCCAACAGGTTGTCAGAGGCTCTGTGTAAATTATGCATTACAACTTGTATACAGCAGAGGGTGCCATGTCTACACTCTTGTCTGCACTGCTCCACAAGTCAAAGTCTTCATCAGTAAACAAAACAGTTGGTGCTGAAACAAGCTAAGCAGTCAGTCTGAGCATGAAGAGCTCAGCAAAGATGCACTCTGGCCCGGAGCAGACTCACACTGTGACGGAGCAGCTGTCAGGAGAGACACAGAGCTTTGACGAGGTTATAGGAAATGCATGGTTGAGCAATTAGAGGCGTCATTGCTGGGCTTGGTGCACTTTAACCTCCTCCACAGAGACGATGAGGAAGGCTGAATGCTTAACCTTAGTCATTACGATGAGTGTACTGACAAGCTTTTTAATACAATATGACCTACCAGCCTCAACATACAGAGCACTGCTGTGGTGAGTCAAGGGCACTGTAGATATATTCTATCCTGATCTTCACCACTATGTGGCAGCACACATGTACCACATACTGTTTATGCTGTGCTTCACGAACCAATGCCAAATAATAGTATTCATTTATCAGTGGAAAACAGAGCCCCACACATACACACACACCCCGTTAACCCAAAAACGGCCCACGTCGACTCACAACAGTCACAGTGGCCATCAGGTGTCTGCTGTCCTGAGCTGGCCTTACAGCCTGCTCGAGTGCCCTGCTGATTTAAAAGACAAGTGGGGTGGCCTGGTAATGAAAGCTGTTTGTATGAGGCCTGAGAGCACAAAGAGTGACTCAGTGGGTCAGGCAGATGGCCAAGGCTAGGCCAGTTGAGCAGTTTATCAGCCAAACACAACCTTTCCTTCGGCAGGGTCCCAAACACTTGCTCACCCTGAAACCTCAGTGAGCCACTTACAAAGCAGGGGACGTGGATAAAGCTACAATAAATGCATGCATGAACATGAAAATGTATTATTTAGATGGAAAAAACAAACACAACAACAACAACCTGAAGTATTTAAAAAGGTTCACTGCAAATTACAATGCACCATCAGGGAAAAAACAAAAAAGAAACAATGGCTCAATCAACTTGAAATTCAGCTAGAGCGCTTCAGATAACAGCAGCAGCAATCAAACCCGAACACAAGCACAAACAATTTTCAGGTTTTGGACTTTTAAGTGTCTCCATTCTCCAAGGAATTTAATGAGTCAGGCTGTCACTGCATAATGCTGTTTGAGCCCCGAGTGCCACTACTCCGCAAGTCTATATTGATTATCACAAGAGGTTAGTGACGCAGAAACTCAGTTTGCTAAAGCTATAATCAGTAATCTATTAAAAATGCAGAGACACATTCACAAAAAACAAGCATACCGAGTCTGACATGATGACAGGAGGTAAATGAAAACAACAAGCCAGTTATGTTCTGCCATAAAACCGTCACACTTGGCGAGATTACAGCAGGTGATCACATTTATACCTGAAGCAGGCTGCAGCACTGGTCACTCACACCATGCCTACTGGATTGTGTCATTCACAAAAAAATAGCTTCATTCATCCATTTTAGTGTTTTAGTGTCCAAATGATTTATGGATTTATAGATATTCTGCCAATGTTGAAAAATCCACAGCTGTTATCTGGGATTCATTTAAAAATAAATAATCATGTTAGTATTTATGCCGAGTTCCCATATTTTGCCTTCACATGCTCTTGTTTTAATAAGAGCAAACAGAAGCGTATCATTTTTAAGCAGTGCAGTGAAGCCAGAGAAATTTCAACTATGTGGATAAGTGAGCTCTGAACTAATTAAATAACTGACTACTGTGAGAGAAATCCTGTAATACAGGTTTATTACAAATAGTTATCCACATTTCTAACCTGACACCTCTTCTGGGCACACAGCGATAGTGATGTTAGTCACCGTAGCAATAAATGTGAGGACTAGGTAACAAATAGTGAGCCCATAAATAGCTGCTTAAACCAATGCTGGTTAACTGGTTGGGGTCAATACGTGAAGTGAAGGTGAAGATGGTAGAAATGGTTTGTACTACAACCAGTGTCTCTGGTAATAACTAGATCAGAGTTATGACGTTAGAAAATGTGAACCCTATACACAGAAAAAAAATTACGTTTTAATGTTGTATTTTTAGCTATTATGTGGGTCATGTCCTACATCTGTCCCCTGGCACCGCATCCCCCTTTTGCTGAACATCAATAGTGGTGCTTGCATGAACACATACACATGAATGACTAGTCCTCAGCTATGGAATCCAAGTCAAAACAAAAAGTCAGAGGTAAACAGGGTTTAACAGTGTGTGAACAGATTTGTTTGCTTTCACTGTCAATGCTGCTGGCTTGCTGGTATTCTGGATCTGAGGATTGAGTCAAAGCGACCTGCATAGGCTTTATAGCTACTGTTTCAAAGCAGGCCTCAACATGCTAAAATCCCCCCCGTGTTTCACAACTGTTCTGTTAGTTAAATAAATAAATCAGTAATAACCTACTGCAGAGCAGACATGTGGCATAAAATAATTTATATTATTTTATACTCATTAGTAATGGTCACTATGGGCTCAGATGTGTTTCGCATCTAAATGATTCTTTGTAAAAAAAAAAAAAAAAAAGTTAGAAACGTTTGGGAATATCAACCCATTCTCTTCCACGTATCCAATTCAGGGTTGCAGGGACCTGTGGATTGTGGGAAGAAGCCAGAGTACCCGGCAAGAACCCACACAAACAAACCCAGTAGCAATGCGAACCACAGCGCCACAGTGCTGCCCATGTTTTAAGAGTAAAACTTTCCAAATCTCAGACTAGTTTGTCCAAATTTCCATTTAAATGCATAGCAAATTAGTTAATAGACACTCACCTAACGTCTTCCATAGATTATTGCTGAAGAACCAGTTGACATTTGTTGTCTTGGCTGATAACGTCACATTAATGGACTGAACAGAGAGGTGGTTCAAAGAATTACCATTTTAAGCCATTTTGAGACCAAGTCGTACAAACTAATTCACCTTGATTAAAGCTAAAATACTCCCATACACGGCAAAGACTTTTCTTCACTATTCTGCACAACTTACTGAGCTTGACATCTTCATATCAGTTTTCAAAACAGAGAAGTATCGGTATTTTAACCTTATTTTACCAAAATGCATGGTTTTGAAAATTTCCTGTTATAACGTATGATACTGATGCTGCTGACTATCTAACCTGGTCCAGCTTTTACTGTGATGTGATTGTCTGCAGGTCATCCGCTGCATGTAATAATAACCTCGTCAGATATTACAAGTTCAAATGCCAGCCCGTGCATCGGAAATACTTTAAGCATGCCTTCATTATTCCAGTAGTTACATTTTTATCCACATTATATTTCATGAGAACCTGACATTGATTCCAAGTCTTTTTTTTCCTCCCCTGTTGTCCCACTCTGTCACAAAAACATGAGAAGCTCTTGGCCTGAGGTTGCGAGCACTCATGAACATCATCTAAAGTAAAAGACTGTATATAAAAAAAATATAGCATCAGTGTCAGAGAAAACAAAAGGAAAGCCATCAGCTAAAGGTCACAAGGAAAATGATGAACACGGGGAATTTCCCCAAGCCTCCACCACCTGTGCTGTCATACGCAGTACAGAAGCACATATGGGGCTTGATAAAAAATGCACTGCCAAGTGAACGAGAGAGAGTACCGCTGTCACTGCCTCCATCTATCTGAAGCCATGGTTGTTTCCATGGCGGCGGCAACGATGACTTCTTGGCAGTACACTGATGATGACGAGGAGCGCGCTCTCAATCTGCATTGTGGGTTCAGCAGGAGTTTATGGGGCTTCTACAGAGACGGAGGGAGATGCGTGGAAGAGACAGGGCTGTTGTATCTGAAGTAGATTTAAGCCAACTGCTGCACCGTAACAGGGAAGTATCCACTAAAGTGGAATTATCAGGAGAACGCGAGTAGATGTTCACACAGCTTGCTTATGAATGCACGTCATACACCCTGTCAACAACATCGCAGACTCAACCAAACTCAAAACTAAGGATTCATAAAGTGTTTTCTCAGCTTTAATAAATTTGACCTACATACAGTGTGAAAATAATCAAACATGACACTGCAGGCTAAACTGTTTAGGTTATTCTTTTTGCAATCTGAGTTTATTTCAATCTGCTGTAAAAGCTGCAGAATGAGATTAAAGACTGAGGTAAACAGGGTCTCATGGGAACCGCTGACATGACCGCACTGATGACAACTTTATTACTTTCCCCCACAAACTGTATCCGTGTACTTAGTTTTTGTTAAATAGATGCCTGAAAATGGTCATCAAAAATAAGACTGGACTCCTCTTTGGAAACTACGGGAGACTATACAGGAGACAACTGTGAGAGACCTCACTTTACTGCAGAGCTAAGATTCCTCTATTTGTGAGGGGTTTATAAAACATTCAGGACAAACAGACCTGTTGAACAGCAACTGTAATGAGACCCGACAGGCTCAGCACTTCTGCATTTTCCACCATAAAAAGGCATGCAGATTCAGAAAACACAGATTAGGTAGCTTTGTCAATGCAAACAAGAACAGTATTGAGTCAGTACAATGCTAATGCTATCAGTATAATAGGATCAATAGCCTGATCGCCCTAAGGAGACAAAGGCAAGGGCCCTGCTCAATAAAACCAATAAATCCAGAATGGCTAATCTGAAATTCATTTGACAGAGAAAAAGGGAGGAATTCAAGAAATTTCAATCTGCCTGCGGTCTGTATTTCAATGTGTCTGTAGCACTCTAATCAGGCAGCCAAGAACATGCTACAACAATCTAATGGATGAGTGGAACTGTAGGTTTTTACTCTGGAAGCAGTCTGTGACTTGAATCCACTAATCCCCGTCTCACAAAGGTGATCAGAGCACAAGAAGCTGAAAAAGAAGTAGCCTTTCACTGGAGATTAACGCAAGTACAGTACATCTTAAATACATAAACATTCACCAGATGCTGTCTAATACATGCTTTGCACTAGAGCGGGAGGCGATATGACCAAAAATATTTATCACAATAGACATTTGAAAATTTGCGATAACGATAAAACTGACAATATAATTGAAACTAGACCAAATACTTTACAACTCCACAACTTTATTAGTGCAAAACCAAAAACAAAACAACAAAAATAAAACATCAATGTATTTTCACTTAAACGAGCAGCTGTTTTTTTTTGTTTGTTTTTTTATGTGCATTAATGTTATATAAAAATGTAATAGTGCAAATGCAAATTCCTTGCTGACAGTTTAACCAAAAGACATTTCCAGTGGAAATTGGCCGACATATCCTCAGCATAACCATGTATAATATCCACAAAACTTAAAAGAGGTTATACACACACACACACACACACACACACACACACAATACGGTAATATTATGTTGAAGCACAGTACGTATCACTCCGCGAGGCTCCTGCCTATGATAGCCGTAATGCTCCGACAATCCATCAAGCAGTGCGGCTTCGTAGCTTTGCAAAGTCGTACTAAAACATTTGACAGATTTTCGAGCGCCGTGTACGACATAAAGGTCAGTAAACACAACCAGAATTCATACATAAGGCCCACGGGATTATACAGGGCACTGTCGATTTTGCCGTATCCTCCCCCCCACCCCAAAAAAAAAAAAAAAAAAAAAAAAAAAAAAACCACGGTAATACCGACGGCACTGCGCATGCGCGTTTTACTCATATCGTTGCCCAACATTATACCGGTATTACCGTGAATGGTATGATATGGCCCAGCCCTACTTTACGATTTACTAACATCTGGAATATATTGTATAAAATAATCTATAGCGACTATGGCCTACCCACTTTTATAAAAAACTAAACAAAAAAAACCTACAACTAAGCATAACTTTCTTTAAAAGATCATCCAAGTTTTAAATGCTTTTCATCTTGAAACATCCCAATATAAACAGCAGCTGCCACATCATACTGAAACTGCTGTTAATCCACATTTGCTTTCATTTGTCCATCCAGCTTCAGAGAAAATGAAACAAAAGAAGACAATTGAGAAGTTCTGCAATCATTATGAAATTTCCATCCCAGTCTTCTAGTGAAAGGGTGATGTGATGCCCAGCATGCACACAAACTCATAAAAAAAGAGTGTAAGCAGTGAAACTTGTATGAACAAATATACACTGAACTGAATTCAGTGAGTAAAGCCACAAACACGTACTATTGGAAGTAAAACATGTATCACCACATACATTTTTACAGTGTTTAGCATACCTCTAGGCATGGAGTTATCTTGTTTTTCTGATGTATTGCATTTAATGTCTTTATATAGTGTAGCCAATAAAAGGGATTGTTTGACATATTTCATTTGTTCTTCTCTGCATTTCTATGTAGACCATTCCTTAGTGGAGTTTACTGGGAGCTTCTGTGGCATTCAGGGGATGGAAATCAGTGTCATAAAAATAGATTTAAAAAATAAATAAATAAATAAATAAAAATGTCTACACAACATGCCCTGATCTGACACAGCTTGGTGTTGTTAGTTGCATCAAATTTAGCTTCAAGCCACAAAGCTGGATGATGAATGAACCTTGTGCCTCTAACTAGCTCAATGACCAGTCATCAGAGCAACATGAGGTCTTTTTGAATCGGCCCTCTAAACGTGTAATAATGTGGCCGTCAATTTAGAGATGTACAGATGGGATAAGGAATCATGCCTTGTAGCTGTCACACCTCACACTCCTCTCTTAAAGCAGTCAGCTGGCTACATGTAATGTAAACAAGGTCACTAGCAGTTATAAAATGACAATTCATTAAAAAGGTACAGTCAGTCATTTTGAGGTTATTTTATAAAAAAGAGAATTTACTTCTAAGCGCACAGCGATTGGTATGCAATTACGTAATGCAACAATTACGGCATCGCCAACACACAGAGATGCATTCCTATCAAGTTAGAATTAATCCATTACAAAGACAGACGGGCACTGGTTTTTGGAAGCTACCATGTTGCCCTCCCATCTTGAATACAGTTGCCGACCCAATTCCATCTCCTAAGCTGAAGTCAGGGCTCTAACACACAAAAACATGCATAAACAAACTTATTTATTCCCAATATTGTTACAATTACATATCATCAGGAAATTAGCCTCCAAACTGCTGACAACGAGCCAGCTAATCAACCACAGCTGATTAAAAGCTAACATTATGCCAGTTAATGTTAAGCTTGGCTGTCCTTTAAAAAAAAAAAAAAAAAACCCCCAAAAAACCAGGTTCAACAATGTTAGATCAGTCACACTAAAACCGCTAACAGCAGCACTTACAGAAAGAAAAGTCCTCAACAACTAATTTCAGTATCACTGTCATCAGACAGAAATGAGCTTCACTGACTCATCAATTCATATTGAACTCCTTTTACAAAGTTATAAAGCCTTCTCGAGAATAAACCGATGTGGAGGCATTGACAGCTGAGCTAAACTGACTCACTACAGCTGGCCAGAGTTGTTTGTCTTACAGCAGCCACCATCACTTGAATTGGGAGGGGTAAGAAAACAAAGTTCAGCTGAATGAAATCTGCAATCCACCGACATCTAGCAGTGACATTTTACACAGTGTACCTTTAACCAGCAGCAGGCTGAAAAAGGAAGCCAACAAGGGAGTGATAAAACTGGAAATTCCTGTGGTGGCCACTTGAGACCAGCGTCAAAAACAGAACCAATCCCCATAGACACTCGTTAAAGATGCCCAACTTCATAGTCTACTAGGCTTTACCTTATTAAACTGGACCTCTTCATTCTGCGTGCATGTTTTAAGCCGATTGACTGTACATGTGTGGTACAGTTCATCACAGATGTTTGTGCTTCAGTCTTGGCGAGTGTAACTGTAGTTTATTAGTATGTTACTTTGTAATAATTAGCAGATCTGTCGCTGTTGAACCATGAATTAATTTTGTTAACCAAAATATCTAGCTTTAGCTGATAACTTGGCACTACACTCTAGTCCAAATAAGGCAACTTCTGGCACCACAAACTAGCACAGCCATGGACAAAACTTGCACCGCGGAGTTGAAAACCAGTGTTTGAATCACAATGGCGACATACAAAGTATATGCAAGTCACTGTGTTACCCAAGTGTGCATCTCTAATGCTCCAGCAACATGAACAAATATAACACACCAAAGGTAAACACAATGCATTCAATCTTAGAAATTCATTAAAACTGGAGAAACAAGGGTTTAAAATGCAGAGAAACTGAACAGTTTTTAAAAGCTTTGCATCGTTTTTTTCCCCACCATCTCGTTCCACTTAATCCTCAGCTGCATTAACAATCTCCTTTAATAAATCATGTGCGCTCTAAGCTCTTCTCACAAGCTTTACACTTAGGAACAACTCTGCTGATAAAATGCAAAATGGTCGCATTGCAAAAATAAACTACCTGTTCTGAACGAGCACAGTTTCATTTCACCTTCCTAAATCTGTCAGCAACAATTAACACCAGACAGCTCTGGCAGCAAAACGGATGATTTTTCTCACCTGCAGTTTGTCCTCGGGAACATTGAGCCAGTGGTTAAATGCTTGGGCGAGTTTTGTTCTCACTTGTTTTCCTACCGAAAGAGCAGAACAAAAAAAAAAGAAGAAAAAAAAAAGTAAAAGATCAATTGTTTTATCCTAAAAGGACGTGGCATCTACAGTGGTATTACTTCACACAAAGACTTCATGTGGACAATTTCGGGGTTGTCCCACCCCCAAATGGACCCATTATGGTCATTTAAACCTTCCTTTTTTCATTCCTTCACTCTATTACAGTCAATTTCCTTGATTTCCAATCTAAAATAATCTTCATTTATCACATGCTGGGCTCTGGTGGAGGCCCCAGTAGTCGTAGTAAATGACTACTCCACCAACTAAGAGTTCTGATATGTCATGAAATAATGAAGGAAAACAGATCTGACTGCTTGTAACTGACTTGGCCATTTACTTTTGAGCCTCTGTAAATCGGGGACTGTGTATAAAAATGGCTATAATTCCTAAACAGTTAATGCAATACTTTTGTTAAACCCTTTGAATTTAAGCATGAAGTCTGTTCACATCTTAATTGTTGGAGTGAAAAATCCACTGTTGTGCTGCACAGGGGTAAAAATCACAAAAATTTTGTCACTTTACGAAAACGTATGGACCAAAGCTTTAATTATAGAGTTGCAGGTACAGAGTGTTCTCAAAGAAATGGCTTTTGCATTTAGTGTGCAATGAGGCTAAATAAACACCAGTCTCACACAGATAAAACACATTTTAACTCCACTTATACAAAACACAGTTGAAGATTAAGTGAGGGTGAACATTTAAACCATTAGTTGATCAGCTCCCGCTGAGCTCCTACCTGACTAAAACACTAAAAAGCTGGAAACACAGGCAGGATTAACAGATATTTTTATCTTCAAAGACAACATTTAAGGCATCTTTTCCTCCTTCATCCTATTGAACTGTGCTGTAAAGCAGTTTTCACCGAGTGCTCAAAGCCATAGTCTAAACCATTAGGAGTATAATGATATGTCTATCTTACAATTGAGACACTATGCCTTAAAAGGTCTCGAGTATATTCCAAATGCAGTTCTTTCAATATTAACCAACATCGCCTCAACTTAAAATAGAGACCTGGCGCCATCCTTTGTTCCATTTAAAATTAGGGCTGAACGATTATGGAAAATAATCTAATTGCGATTTTTTGCCCCAATATTGCGATTGCGATGCGATATGCGATTATTTTTTTAAGGTCTTTGTCTTCTGTATTATTAAACAAAGACAAGCAATACATCATATAGTATGGCCAATACTATATTACATTAATTTTAAACTGTTCTTTCCTGGAAGACAGACCTCTGTTATGATGACATGAGGTGATGCATGAATTGATGACTGACATTTTTATTTAACTTCTTCAATCACAACAGTATATTTGAACATACACAATAGTTTATTTTTAGCTTACAAACATCTGAGCATAAAGTGCTGACAAGGAACCCTGGTGTAAACATTAAAATGAAAGTCAGTACAATGTGCAGATTGCAGAAATATACATAAAAAAAAATCAGTGGCTTTACCACACTCAGTTTTTCGACATCTGTGAACTACTAGACAGTCATTCAATTAAAAAATAATATTAAATAAATAAAACTAATAAATAAAAAATACACACATCTTACTGATCTCTGCAGTCAGTAACATTACACATAAAGTGCAAACATAATAGCAATTGTATAAACACACACACAAACACGCCTTTAAAATTTAAAGGCGTGAAATTGGATGGTCTAGCCTTCTGATTAGCTAATCAGAAGGCTAGTTCTGATTAGCGTCACCGCTGTCTCGGTGGAGTTTATTAAACTCGGCCGTCTGCTTCTTGCTATCTAAAATATAACCAGACACTGGTGTAAATTCTCGACTGTCTCATACTTCTGTTTAATAAGTTTTCTGTTTGACGTTTAGTCAGCTGTGTGAAAACCAAGGAGGAACCCACCCGGTGGATTAATAAAGTTTTATTTTATCTAATCTAATAACTTTAATCTCAGCCAAACCGATTTACTCACGAACAAACAAAACACTGAAAAAAGCCCAACAATAACATTTTTAGGTTGTCTAAGTGACTTATATATCACGTTTAACCCGAGCAGCGAAACTCCGCGGTGATCTGAAAATGATGTGCCGGGAGTTGTGCCGTTCTCGGCCGCATCAGTAACCCTCGAGCTCCCGGCTAGCTGTCGAGCTGGTGGGTAGCAGACGCCTCTGAAAACGTCGAAGCACTTTTGCAAATATGGGATATCTTGATAAACCGAGCAGATATTTGATGTTTACACAACTACTTTCTCGCCTGAAAATATGTTAAAAGTTTATTTTGTGACCCAGAAAGATTAGTATGAGTAATTTTAAAACTTAGTAGCGGCCGCCATTGCTGGAAACTGGAGTTTGGCTGGGCCGCGCTATGAATTCTGGGATATGGTAGTAATTTGGACAGCCTTCGGCGCGTCGCTGTGACGTAATCGGTCTACAAATGCGGCCTCAGGAGGATGCAGCCCATGAATTGTATAATATAATCGCAGTATAATCGCAGCCTTTGCGGTTAGAAAATTGCACTTGATCATGTCGCGATATTATCGCAAATGCGATATATCGTTCAGCCCTATTTAAAATGTAATTTGTGAAACACAGAGCCAGGAAGGAAAAAGGGTGCAACTTCTAGCAGAGAAACAACCCTACTAACAAATACCAGGCACATGTCTCATTTATCCAAATTAACGTCTGGTGTTAGGTCAGGCTTTTCTCTACTGACGAGAAGTGACCAATCAAAACTGAAGCAATAATTAAATCTCAAAAACAGCTGCTAGGAATGAGAATCCACACTAAAGAAAACACTTAAACATGCACAGAGATGTGCACAGCTTGCTCATTTCAGGGTTTCATTGTCTCATTTCTACAGCTGTTCCATTTTATTAATATTAGAAGTCATTATTCTGTGAATTACAGCCTCATACTCGAATCAAAGAGATTACAAATACAGCAAATTGGTTTATGCTCAAATTATTGTCAAGCCAGTCTGTGGTGAACATTGAAATAAAAAGCATGTAACTTTAAAGCTTAGAAAAAAAAAAAATAATACCCTCAACAAAAAGAAAGCAATATACTGCTGTAAAACTACATATTATAATGTAATAGCAAATATCAGTCAGTTAGTGTGGTTTTATTTCAAAGACATTAGAGCGAATGCGCCAAACACCAAAATTACTTGAAATACTTTGTTAAAAGCTGAAATCTGTAAGCTATAACTTATGATTATGCTCAACTGATTATAAGACAATCCCTTTTCCAATGTATAACCATAATTCTTTTACACTCATCCTTTTGGCAAAGTTTCCCCTCAGACACCAATAATTTAAGAAGACTGGAATCCTCAATTAACCTTTTCCCCTCATAAAATATGAAATATGCTAACATCCAAACCCATATCTGTGTATCTTGTCTATTAGTCACAGACTTGCGCACACACTCCCTTATCAGACTCCCGAAGAAGTCAGAATCATTTGCTCTCACAGTTAGCATTTGAGTGTTTCTGAGCTCATCGTCTGTGAAACCCACAGTTCTTGACTGTCTGACAGATGTTTACTCCTGCAGTGAGGACATCATGAGACTATTCCAGTTATCATAAATTAGACAACCCCCACGTTTTCAAACCTGATTACTAGAAACAAATACTGCTTGTGTGACATTCTTTAGTTTAACACCTAATAAGCCAGTACTGCAGCATCATACGGTGTTTATAAAAAGACCAACATCTGCCAATCTTTATTGTGCCGACTGTGTCTGAACTGGAGCCTTTTATCGTGTTCAGTATCCAAGATATTGTCCTCATGCTCTGTTCCACAAATACTAAAAAGGAAGCAAGCAGCTCAGGTCAGTGTAGCTAAAGTACTCATCAGCTATATGTAAAGCCCCTTTTCCATTAGTACCTACTTGGATCGACTCGCCACGGATCACCACAACTCGACTGGTTTTCAATTACAATCCAGTACTACATAATGTGCATGGTTGTCGTCATAGCAACGCATCCAAGCATCCTGCGACGTAATTAACATATGACGCGAATGCTACAAAAAAGGTGGATGTTGCCGCATGAATATACCTGCTACTGAGTCTGTGGCTTTTTGTCAGACTCGGGGATCACAGCGTTGATTTTTGTAATCATCTCCCTCGTTGCTGGGTTTCAAAAATGGCGGTTTAATTTTCCCGAATGAGACGCTCTTATGACTCATCGAGTGACACTACTGACCAGCCAATCGATGGCATTTTAGTATTTTACTCAGATCGCTTTGAACCCGGGGCGAGCAGGTACTAAAAAAAAGTACCTGGTACCAGGTACTATGGCCTAGTGGAAAACCCTGAAAACCATGGAGAACCATGCCAGGTCGATTTGAGTAGGCACTGACTTAAAAACTTAAGACATTAAAGCTGCTTGTTTATCTACATCTCCTTCCTGCCCCTGTGGTCACTGAGAGACAAAGAGACTCACCTGGCAGTTGTAACAAGTATTTATATGGTTCCAGCAAGATTCGGTCAGCAGCAGCCTCTGTGCCATGGTCCATTGCTTCAACTTTATACAATATATCTATAATGGAAAATAAAGAACACAAAAAGCAATTTATTAAAAGAAAAATTTGGTTTTTGAGCGAATGCATGCACTGTGTCATTTGGCCTCATAACAACGTCACTAGAACAAAGAACAAACCATAAAAAATAATAATAATAAAAATAAAAATACCCCACTATGGGTGCAACTTTGTTTTGAACACTGAAGTTCTGATGAATTCAAAACGCCATTTTAACTATTATATACAAAATAAATTCCTGTTTGGATTTGTTATTTTTATTGCTTGACGTGTGGAATGTGAATTTTGAATTCATTAATGAACATTATGCCTTCAAGCCCAGTCATGTCCTAAAAGTGTGAATGTCTGCATCTTCTTTCAGGGTTCATTATTTTTCAAAGCCTTATTTATTTATTTTTAAGTGCTAGAACCGTTTTGCATTAAACAGAATAGTTAAATACATCTAATGTACAATGACAGACTTATATACTCTAAATGTCGACTGATTTTCTGCTGCTTCTCCTGGTCCAGGTTACAGGGGCAGCATTCTAGTAGAGACACAAAGTGTATTCCTAAATAAGTCAGAATTTCCAAGTTCCCGGTTGAAATTTGAATCTGGAATGCCCCCTCAACTTGGATTTTCTACTTGGAACATCAGCGCAGCCCCACAATCCCAGAGCTAACAATCCAAGATGTCTGCACTGAGCATAAACACTAGTAAAGTCTAAGACATTCATGGCTCCATCCATGAATGATTTGCAGCAGGTTTTTAAGGGGAAAAAAATATTATAAGAGTAACGTCACTCCCAAGTTCTGACATCCAAGTTACGAAATATCTGGAATGTGGAATAACTAACCATCCGCATCAGCCCTTTCCAGGGGTACACCAAGACATTATCAAACTAGTAGAGAGATCTCTCCAGTGTATCCTGGTCTACTCCGGGTGTCCTCCTGGTGAAACCTGCCTGAAACACTACACCTAAGGTGTGTCAAGGAAGAATCCTAGTCAAGTGCCCAAAACACTGGAATTGCCTGAAAAGCTCATTTAAGCTGTTTGCATGACCATAGCTGGGGACAGGAACAGAGACTGTTAAACTGACAGTTTAACTTTAATGCTCAGGACTCTTGTCACTACGACCAACTCGTACCACAAGCACCACACTGCAGATGATGCTCAAATATGATCTTCTGCTCCCGTCATCCCTCACTACTATATCAGGGGTGGGGGATCTCCAGGACTCAAGGGCAGGTGTCCTCCAGGTTTCAGATGTGTCCTTGATCCAACACAGCTGATTCAAATGGCTAATTTACCTCCTCAACATGTCTCAACATTCTCCAGAGGCCTGGTAATGAACTAATCGCTTGATTCAGATGTGTTGACCCAGGGTGATATCTAAAACCTGCAGGACACTGGCCCTTGAGGCCTGGAGGTCCCCACCCCTGTACTACATACTTTAACTACTCCACTTGGGGCAGCAACTCACTCCCGGGGTGATCTGGTAACACTTGCTCTTGCTTTAAAATTTTACTCACCAGAAGAAAATACCAAAAGTTGCTCTTCAGATTTAGTTTTAAATCTAACAAATGCTAAAAAGGAACATTTTAAATGCAGACATTAACTAAAAGCACATTAACTCACATCACAACAGAAAACAGTTAAATTTAATCGATGAATGACCCTAAAGTAATATGGTGGAATTAATGTTGACACTACTGAGCTCTAGAAAACGAAGATTTGACACACCTAACACTGGAGTAAAAAGAAGTATACTATTAGTGAGGTTACTTGTATCTGTCATTTGTCACCGTCAAACTTCGACCAAGCTCTTAAATAACAGATTGGGCAACAAGTTTTCTGAAGACAGAATCTTTTTACAGGAAATAGAGTGCTGACATGACAAGAAGAATGTGAGACTCAAGGCCATTTAAGTGTAGCTGAAATCAGACACATAGCACATTTTACTCATACGAACAAAGTGTAACCATGGGTTACACTTTGACCTGTTTACGCAGAACTGGGCAACAGAACTATAAACTCCCCTTGTAGTGGTGACAAAACTGTCACATGAGCCACTGGATAACTTAAAACAACTACTTCACCTGTGAGGCACTTAAAACTCCCAAAGATCGGCTTAATTTAAAAAAAAAAAAAAAGTGCGGCTGTTTTGGATTTGTGACTACTAGATCAGAAAAGTCTGTGATAAAGACACCAAAAATAAAACTATGGAACTATATTTGATCAGATGTTTGATGTGTGTACATTGTAACTGCATGTATCACTAGTTTTGCAGTATTTTTTTGTCGTTTTGAACTTTTATGCACCGAAAGGTTAACTGAATTCATCGCAATTTAGGAAGTTTGCCTCGTTTACGCCACTTTCAGCCACATTGTAACCAGTGTACAGCTGCATTTTTCTTCACGCTCACACTGAAAAACTACGAAACATTTCTGCACCATGTTTTCGCGTCTTGCTGGCTCCCTTTAAATTAAGAACATACAGTAGTGATTAATTTGAAATGAAACATGCCCGGCAGAGCAGAAAACACCACTTTTAAAATACAATGCTACCGTGGAATCTTAACACATACCGAAACTTTAACTCCACCCACCTTAGCAGACTCAGTCCGCTAACTAGCCGGTGCTGAATTCCGGTTAGCCACACTGCTACTGGGCTAGCGTTAGCAGGCTAACACAATGGTGTATCACCATTCAGTATGTCTTTCTTTCTCAAGATAAAATCATCCACTTCCACGCTGGTCGAGTAAGGCACAAAATATAACTGTTATATCCAGACCTTCATATCATTTTAAACCGGTGTGCTGTCGGCTACTTCATCTGGTGCTATGCTAAGCTAGCGCCGTTACAATAGAGCACGCTACAAGCCTTGTACTTCTCCAGCTAGTGTTGATGAGCTACATATATATGTTTCGTCTACGTTACAGAGCAGGCGCGAAGTAGCTAGGCAACGTCAGATAGGTGCAGCGCATTAATCTCCGTTGCATTTATATCTCTACATTGCCCGGTACAATATCCCTTACATGTAAGTTACCAAGAAAAACCTTACTTCGACTGTCGGGCTACTCTGTCATACATACCTAACACACCAGTACTCTAAGACTGGGTGTTGTAGTTTTTCAACATTTTTGTCTCCGGTATTGTGTCAACAACCACCCAGTAGGGTACATCGGACACTTTACCATGGTTATTTTTTCTCCACGGTTGACCAATCATGTGTTACTAAGGCGTTTTCTTTGTCGCTGCCATCCAATTGGAGGGGTTTATTTTTGAAAAGGCGGGATTAGTATACCCGTCAATCATTCTCAGGAGGAGGGGGAAGGATCACAGAAAGAGCTAGGCTAGAGGAGCTACTCAACAAGGCAAACAGCAGCTCTGCGAAAACGACTTTTACCCATCCGCATCCAACATCAATCGGTGGACGACGTTTAAATCTGTCGCATTTTTCTCATAAATGTTCCTATGGATTACTAATCCACTTTCGTCGAAAACCAGAGGTGTTTTTCAACTTGACAGCATAGGTGAGCCTGCTTTTGTTCGGCAGAGCCGTTGCTATTTAGAACATTTTACTAGCTTGCTTCCCTGCTGCTATCAAGCCAACCTTGACGTTAGCTAACTTGTTAACTAATGCTGTGTTGTGTTTAGGGAGGGTGGTTTAGAGGAATGAATGAATTTGGCGACAGGGCAGTAGAAACCTGCAGATTAAAAAAAGAAAAGGAAAAAAAAACTTGTTCAGTTCGATAACAAAGTTAAGCCGTAGCCAGCCAAATTAGGCGGATGAGCGCAGTGAAAGGTTATGCTACTCCGTGGCTGAATAGTTTCAAGTGTGCTGGACAGGCTCCGGAGTGTTGTGTTGTTGAGCGGAGGAATCCTCGGGGACGCTGTCGTCGAGTAGCGCCTGCCACGGTGCTCGCGAATAGCCATTTAAACAAAAAAAGTGATATTACCCGAAACAATCGGTGAGTTCTTATTAGCGTGACGAGATCTGTCGAGCAGCGGGCGGACGATATAGTTAAACGGAGGTAAAATGCATTGTCAGGCTTTCCTTTTGTGCCACCAGTAACGTCTGGCTCCTCACGACTGACTTGTCCAATGTAGGTTGGAGCTACCGTGTATCAAGGAACTCGCCCATTTGATCAGTTGTGGGGATAAAAATCAGCTCAAAGGTTATCCATATTTCCCCACCTACTGCTAGTGATGACTTGTTATTCTCGGTGTTGTGGGTGCTTGACCAGTATTTTTTTTTGTGGTTATTATTATGTTACGTATGTTAAGTAACAAACTGCTTGGACGTGAATCACTAGTGGAGAGGTTTAAATGAGCTCGACGCTCTAGTTAATCACTGTAGCAGCTTTTAGAACAGGAGAAAAGACTACCGAGTCTCGAAGCTTGTACGAGTGTGTTAACGTTGTTGGGAATGGTGCTAGCAGTGGTGGTCAGTCCACTCACTCGCATCGGCTCGGTCTAGCAAATTGTCTGGGGCGGATGACATTGTATCCTCCGTGAACTAAACCAAAGGAGGACTGCGACCTTGGCTTGTGTTACAACAATAAAATTGTGTGGTGGTGGTGATTTGGGGGGGGGGGATTAACGCGATGTTGCTGCGTTGCAAGTCTTCGAGCTTGACCTTGTTGCGAACCGTTTCGTCGACTTGTTTCTTTGTCGGGAGCAAATCTCCACTCATCGCTGCTCCGTGAACGTTCAGCGAAATGCCACAGTAGAGCATTCCGTTCAGAAAGTGACTTCCAATCGGTCTGCACGGCCGAGCTTCACTTTTTTTCTTTTTTCGGGGGGGCTCAACTTGACGTGTTTTGTACTACCAGGGCGGTGATATGACATATCTGTAAAGGTTTTTGGGGTCTAGCTACTGTGTTATTATCTCGCTCCCTCGCTCTACATTTATATATATTTTATTTATTTATTTATTTATTGCCGTCGAGCGCACTCTCCGCAGAGAGCAGTGCACCGACACCGAGGGAGAGAGAGAAGCGAAAACGAAAATGGATGGTCTCGGTGCAGTTTTCCTGTAACAAAAAACACAGCGTTATCCCAGTCTCCGATGAGAGAAATGGCCGTGACACGGGCAGGTGACTTGCGACCGCGGTTCCCTGGATTTTCCCAGTGTTTGCCTGCTCAACTGTTCTCCTTTTCTAGCTTACTGTCAGCTACAGAAATGGCGTCATCCTCTGCTGTAGCGTTGGTATAGTCAGTGCAGTGCAGACAGCAGGCACACCACGCTGCCGTGTACTCGGAGAAACGAGCGCCGTGCGGCTGTTAACACTGTCCATCACTCCATTAAACAGCTACAATATTATCCATCTGTGCACACAAACAGACACACACACAGAGGAAGCCTTTGCTTCGAGTAGCGACTAGTTACTTTGTTTGTGCTCGCCGTTCTTAGTCACAAGCCAAGTCTGGCTGACTAGCGCTGACTGACTGACTTACAACAGTGTGCGCTGGGCATTACATAAACGGCTTTAAAGGCTCTGCGAATGAGCGATCAGCCTGCCACGGTGTACTTTGCAACACATATTATTGGACTGGAAAGCTCCCGTACACACACATACACACACCCTTGTCTGTCTCTTTCTCGAGCAGATGTGTTGCAGGATGTAAAGAAAAGAAAGATGTTTCGTGTGCAGTCGTCGATGTTTTTTCCCCAAGCCGTTTAAAGTGAGCATCTACCGCCCAGCTTTTTCTTCATTGCATCCAGCAGTGTAGCAGAAGAAGTGATGTCATCATAACATAATCGTGTCTTGTTGTGGCAGACATAAGTTGGCACTCTCTGAAATTTCTAACAGCTTCTCCTACCTTTTTGTTTTTCCAGCTTGGGATCCGTTAAACTGGTCACCTAGAGGACTCATAGAGAGATGAAGGTATGTTCATTCATTTTTTTTTTTTTATCTTGCATGTGCTCAGTAGCACGGGGAAGCTCCCATTAGCTCTACTACTTCTGCAGCTCAGTTTCATTCAGCTCTTATGTAAACACGACTTAACCAGAGGAATTAAACGGTTGGATCTTCCTATTAAATGTAAATGTAAACACAGCGTCCTGGATAAAGGCCAGACTAATACAATTGTTTGATGTCCCCGATGTTGAGTTTCTAGTGTCTTCAGCTTGCTTTGCAAATGCAAATTGAAAATTGTAATATTAATGTTGTGCTTTGTTATGTGTTGGCATTGAATTATAAGACGAGAGGGCGTGGATGTGAAGTGATGTATGTGTATGTGGCTCTAAATTTATACCAAAGGTGTGGCTTGTGAACTTCATGATGAGATTTAAGAAAAACTTGGTCATGACATTGTTTTCTTCAGCCTTATTTAGCCTGAAAAAACACAGCTGTCTCTCTCAGTGATTTGAGCTATTTATTCTCGTGTTATAGCTGCAGTTATGACTGCAGGCAGTGTCCTAACTTATCATTTGTTGCCACATGAGTCATTATGCTGCCTCGTAACCTGCAGAGCAATTAGTATAACGCACATGAGTTTTTTGTGTTTGTTTGTTTTTGTTTCCTGACTCATGTAAGGTAATAGTGATGTGTGAGGAACATAAACCAAGTAGAACAAGAAGTTGCCAGGCTTTGTGATCGGAGAGTTGATAGTGGCCACATTACAAGCAGCTCTGGTAATGATTAGCTACTTTGTTATGCTTGTTGTGGTTAATCGGACTAAACCGCCACCCACTAATAAACATGTCACCTTCAGCCAAATTATCCAGTTATTAAAGTGCAAGCAGAAAGAGCAGGGGGATACAAAGATAGATGCCACTTTGATATGTTTGTCTACATCCAAACTCTTTCTGTTGGTTGTCCTAGTGGTAACGCTAACTTAAGCTACTGGGTGGTCTGCGATTATTTATTTTATTTTTTGGTGGTCTGCGATTATATAATGACCTATTTGTGTGGCGAGAGGAGTTTTGATTGCCAATACTGGAAATGCACTTCAATAAGCCGAGATGCACACTGAGGAAAAACGTGACTTTAGCAGATACCGCCTGACTCGCATGTTATGTTGGCCTTTTGCTGCTTAATTTCCCCGACGTCTCTTTGAATAAAGCTAAACATATAAAAACTCATGAAACATGGTGCTATTAGTAACTGTGACCATTTTGCAGTTATTGTTGTTTCCACATGGGTTGCAGTAGGCCTCTAGTAGATGATTATTATGCTTAAATGTTCACATCCACGCGTCAGCTGAAAGCAGTGATGTTCCCACACTGACATTTTCTGTTTAATGTTGTAGCATTTGTTGTTTTCACAGCGCTCTGAGTTTGTGTGGCTCTATTGATGCTAGAGGAGTGCTCACTCATTTTACCGCTGTGTGTATGAGCATCTGCTCAATGCCTAAACTGTAAATTGCTCTGTAAATAGGACAACTTTTCATTATGTTCACTTAGCGTTATATGTCACTTAGGCTCATGGTCTGCAGGCTTTCTTCACCAGCTGCGCGCGCACACACACACACTGCTGTAATACAGTGTGTAAGATGAAATGCTGTACAGATTAGACCCATTATAAGAAGTTAGAAGTGTTGGATGTTTGTTTAAATCCTTAATAAATTTGTTATAAAAGAAGTGGAATACATTAAGCTTCTCCTTTTATGTAGTAGTATCAATAGCAGCGGACCACTCTAAATTCAACCACAGTCAGTAATATTAAGGACATTCGTCGCTTTTGTTAATAACAACAAAAGGGTTTGATTGTGTGTGAGTGTAATTGTGTAAAGCTTAAACTCACACAACAGTGAAAACGTTGATTTTCTATATATTCTATACGACAAAACAACACTACAGGAAAAGTACTTTTCCGACTTTATTTTCATCACAGTTTGATCTTATAAAGAGGAAGTTTTCCATATTTTTCCAAACAACTTTGTCAGTGTTTTTATTACATGGTCATAAAACTGGAAAATCAATAATAAAAAAAAGCATGGCTTGCAAACTGGAGGTGCTGGGTGTGTAAGAATGAGGCAGGGGAGGTCTGATGAAAGATGTTTTTGAGTTACATTTTAGGAATATCAGGAGAGCTCGGCTTTTAAGTTTGACCATCCCCTTTTAAATCTGTCCTTTATAAACTTGAACTGCAGTTCTAGTCCAGAGTTGCTCTGTTGTGTCAAAGCAGTGAGTATGCAGATTTTGCTGTTACAGTGAAATTAGTTATTTCTGTGGCCGTAAACTGTATGCAGTGCAGTCATTTGGTTCCTATTTTTGCATTTGAGAAGATGGACTCAGGAGGTCAGGTACAGTAGGCTGTCTAATGTGCTTTGAAAAGTACACCTCATGATCACATTTAAAAGCTATGGTTCACTTTTGGTTAGTATTACGTAGATCTGGATACAAACAATATAGTCATTCTTTGTAAAAATACAGTACTTACATTTTTATATGTTTAAAAAATGCATAAAGTAAAAGTAAAGTCAGCCTGTTCATTCATGATTTTTAGCTGTACTTAAATTTCAACGTTGTATCTTTAAGTGACATTCACTCAACTGTTTATATTACTTCACTTGGGTCCTGGTCTCAGTAGCGACACTTAAAAAATAATAGCGCAAGTAGCTGTGAATGTAACCAATTATACTGATTATACTTTTTTACATTTACACTCACTTAGCTTGATTTGTAACTCAGTTTCAGTGTACCTTTCATTCAACATTGCTGAGAGATTTTCAGTTAATACTTTGTTAGGAATACTTGCTAGTATGTAGTAGGGCTGCACGATTAATCGTTAGAAAATCGCGATCTCGATTCATACTTATGTGCGATCTCATTTCCAAATGACAACGATTTAAAAAAAAAAAAAAAAGAAAAAAAAAAGACAACGACGATTGTACCGCATTTTGATCCGGGACGTAATCTGCATGAAAACAAGCCTCACTCTTCCTGCTCAACAAATGACAAGGGCGGAGCCTTATACCACGTGATACAGAAGCTGTGGTGTGATGCTAAAATTAGCAGGAAAAAAACAACGGAGAGCACGTCAGGGATGACGAGAAAGTGACAGGAGAAAATCTGTCCCGGACAACCACCCAAACATCAATAACGGGAACCTTATACAGCGCTTCCCTATACCCGTCGAACTCCCGCAGGCACAAAGAAATTACGGAGGCTATCACTTATCACCTGACCAAAGATATGGCTCCCATCAACACTGTGCAAAACGAGGGATTTAGGAAAATGATCAACACCCTAGACAAACGCTACACAGTGCCGTCCCGCAACTATTTTTCTATTGTTGCACTACCTGCTCTATACACGCAGTGTCGAGCAACGGTGGAGACGGAATTTCAAGCAGTACAACATTTTGCGGCAACAACAAAACGTGAGACATTTGTTGTTTTTATGTTCAGTCTCAACTGTCACGAAGTTGATGTGCAGTTAATAAGTGCAATAAATATTTATACTGGAAAAGAAAATCGTGAGAGAATCGTGATCTCAATTCTAAGCCAAAAAATTGTGATTCTCATTTTATGCAAAATCGTGCAGCCCTAGTATGTAGATAAGTTTACCCATAGAGCTGTAAACTGTACAGTTTTAGTCGAGAAGAAAAGTTTTCCAGTCTGTTAATCTGATGTTGAATTGTACCTGTTGATCAGTGTTTTATCATCAAGGGTCTGTCCATATGCTTTATTAGAAAAAGGGTGTCTGATAAAGACTTGTTTAATTTTTTTTAAATATAAAAAAAAAAAAAAAAACTAAATTCAGAAGCACTGAAATTCTTGAAGTAGATTAAACTGCTGCTGATCGCACAGGAAGCGTGAATATGGTGAATGCCCTAAATGTGGGGGAGTGAGTGCGTAAACAAAAAGTATTAAGATTGCAATTTTTTTTTTTTAGTTCAGAGCTGCCATGGCATTGCCAGGGCAACTCCTGCTGAAGCACCAGTCACTGGAATTGTGGCGACTCTGGTTTGGACAAAGAGGTGATTCACAGCAGGATTATTGTACGTGTGAGCTAGGCTGGGAGGGTGCTTAATTCTTTCCTGCGTGCCTCTTGCATGTTCCTTTGTTTGGCCTGTGAGCACCACAGTACAGTATAATGGGTGTAAAACTATTGTTTATAATATTTCAGAGATGCTACAGTCATTAAAGCATTGTAATTCTCTTGGATAAATATAATAGATTTTAGATTTAGATGTGCCAGTAATCTTAATAGACTGAGACATTTGTGTTTTATGTCATCCTATACAGCCTAAAATAAAATAAACCTAAACTAAATCAAACCACATTCAAACTAGCATGTGTGTCATTTTACATTTCACACATCCGCAGTATTGATTCACAGTACTCTGGGAAATGGCAACAGTTTCTTTATTTATTAATTTTTTATGTCTCACAAATACAAAGTGTGTGAGTTTCTGTGATGGTGTGAAGTGGAAAAAAGAAAGAGACTCTGAGATCTGAACAGCAAGCAGCTTCCTGTCGTTTCAATTTTAAATCTGATCTGGGTTCACATCATCAGAGTTCGGCTAATTAACAGTGGTTTTTAATATTCTGATACTGTATTTCAATGAGAACAGCTCTACATAAGTCATGTTTTAAATATATAAAAGTATGTAAGTAAATTAGAAAGTATTCACAATATCTTTGCCAGGTTAATCAGTATTACTGTTTCATAGTTTGAATTTGTTGTGGATTTGAAGTCTTAAAGTGTCGCCCACACGCACGCACAGCCGGCACAGGTGTTTTCACTTAAAGTGCCTAATTAGAGCTCTTCTTCTTAGAGGACAGTGTGAGCATCTATAAACTGTTTGATTGACAATACGCTCTATTATATTTTTCAAATGGTATGAATTGTCTTAAATTCTTTTTGGATGGGACCTAAATGATTTTTAGTCGCATCACTGTGAGATTTTCATCAGACAGTATCTGCTCTTCTGTTCGCTCAACCACACAGTGTAGCTGCATTGTTCAGGCCATGCCTTAAAAAACAACCTGTTATTTTTATATGTGTTTAGAATGGTTACTGGTAACAGTAGGCTGTTACGTTAGCTAAGTTAACAGTTGCAGGTCAACCCTAAAAGGGAATAAAAACGTATTCAAATGACAAAAGCCCCAATGCGTTGACCTAAAGGTGGCGATGATGAGGAGAAGGCCTTGTTAGCTACAGGAAAGACAAGAGACAAATCATGTGACTCTTGGAAATGAAGGGGCGATCGTGGCTCAAGAGTTGGGCGTTCGCCTTGTAATCGGAAGGTTGCCGGTTCGAGCCCCGGCTTGGACAGTCTCGGTCGTTGTGTCCTTGGGCAAGACACTTCACCCGTTGCCTACTGGTGGTGGTCAGAGGGCCCGGTGGCGCCAGTGTCCGGCAGCCTCGCCTCTGTCAGTGCGCCCCAGGGTGGCTGTGGCTACAATGTAGCTTGCCATCACCAGTGTGTGAATGTGTGTGTGAATGGGTGGATGACTGGATATGTAAAGCGCTTTGGGGTCCTTAGGGACTAGAAAAGCGCTATATAAATACAGGCCATTTACCATTTTATTTACCATTTACCATGAAGTCATGTCAGGAAAGTGTCCTGTATGTCAATGATTGTTCAGGAGAATGCTCCTTTAGTTAAATTTACATTTTTAATGCTACTTTAACTCGTATATCTTTTTTAATTAGATTACACATAATAAGATAATGCAATATATTGCATCGTCAATTATAAGTTAATCACATATATATATTCGACTGCAAGTTGAATCAGCTCAAATAATTGCAAATATCTGTGTGTAGTAGTGTTTCATTTGCAACTTTTTTTTGTCACCGTCTTTATTTCTTTTGTTGCAATTTGTGGCTAGTTAAATGTTCAAAGACAGTGAGACAAAGAGCTGAAAGACTTTAAAAAGCATTGTTATTTGTCAATTTATTTTATTTTATTTTTTAATTTCTCTGTTGTCTTGGCACAAAAGGGAATTACATAACAAAAACACTGGTATCATCTTTTGGCCAAATTGTTTTTTAAACATTAATATCAGCCCAGAATTTCACAGTTGGTGATTTTTTATTTATTTTATTTTTTTTGAAAAAGTCTTTTTTTGGTGCAGAAATAATCTGTCATGCGATGTGTCTTGTTGTATTTTGAATTTGTGGTCAAGAAGAATAAATGACACGGAGTCATTGGTGCACCCTTGGTAGATGAATAATATCTTATTAAACTAAATACTAGATAACCTTTTATTGTCTGGCAGTATTTGGGCATTATTTTTTTTAAACAAATAAATCATTCATGGCTTTGTGAGAGCAAGATTAACCATGCTTCTGCTGTTATAGGCTACCTTACGCTCTCCATGTTGGAAGTGGAAAGGAAACTTCCTGGGTCCTCTTCCTCTTTTTCATCTGCTGCAGTGTCTGCACTGATGAACTAAATGTACCTACACAGGTCTGCTGTTCAGTCTGTGCTGCACAGTATGCAGTGTGGTTGGTATAGTGCTACACTGACCCACCTTTCCGTATCTCTGGGTTGCTTTTCCATGAGAAGAATCAATGGTAGAGAGCACGATTTTGCATAAAATGAGAATCACGATTTTTTGGCTTAGAATTGAGATCACGATTCTCTCACGATTTTCTTTTCCAGTATAAATATTTATTGCACTTATTAACTGCACATCAACTTCGTAACAGTTGAGACTGAACATAAAAACAATAAATAAACATAAAAACAACAAATGTCTCACGTTTTGTTGTTGCCGCAAAATGTTGTACTGCTTGAAATTCCGTCTCCACCGTTGCTCGACACTGCATGTATAGAGCAGGTAGTGCAACAATAGAAAAATAGTTGTGGGACGGCACTGTGTAGCGTTTGTCTAGGGTGTTGATCATTTTCCTAAATCCCTCGTTTTGCACAGTGTTGATGGGAGCCATATCTTTGGTCAGGTGATAAGTGATAGCCTCCGTAATTTCTTTGTGCCTGCGGGAGTTCGACGTGTATAGGGAAGCGCTGTATAAGGTTCCCGTTGTTGATGTTTGGGTGGTTGACCGGGACGGATTTTCTCCTGTCACTTTCTCGTCATCCCTGACGTGCTCTCCGTTTTTTCCCCTGCTAATTTTAGCATCACGCGGCACAGCTTCTGTATCACGTGGTATAAGGCTCCGCCCTTGTCATTTGTTGAGCAGGAAGAGTGAGGCTTGTTTTCATGCAGATTACGTCCCGGATCAAAATGCGGTACAGTCGTCGTTGTCTTTTTTTTTCTTTTTCTTTTTCTTTTTTTAAATCATTGTCATTTGGAAATGAGATCGCACATAAGTGTGAATCGAGATTGCGATTTTCTAACGATTAATCGTGCAGCCCTAGTAGAGAGTGATATACAGAAGACTGCGTGTGTCCAGAGTCTGTGGGCTTTTAAGAAATCCATGGAGACTTACCAGTGTCCCTATAAAGTGAGGCCCTATGTATGCATTACCTCCCACCATACCATCAGCACTGGAGCTTTAACCTTTTGATAGCTGCCAGGATTTTTATTTTATTTTATTTTTACTGAGTTGTAGAACGAAAATGCTATAGTCACTAAGGCTGTCTAAGAAATGCGCCATAAGCAGCAGCTTATTTTCAACCATGGAGCCGGCTGTTAAATTTTTCATGACCCGAGTCTTTATTGAGTAGAAACTGATCTCATTCTGCCGCTGTCAGTGTCACTCCAGACTGCTTTATTTTTGGTTAAAGCGGCGATGATTTCAAAGCTCTGTCTTAATGTACCGATATCTTTTGTTTTCCGACCAGAACAGCTTAAACGTCGAATAGGTTTTTGGATGATCAGTAATCAGTGAAGCACTCGTACTCTATCCGAGACAGAAGTACTTTATGACCAATAACAGTGGTGCACCTTCACCTCTGGTATTTCTTTTAGATGGCTCATTGTGGAGGGAAAAAAAGCTTTTAAGGCATGATTACACATAAGGCTATTATCCTGGGTGTGCATGTTTGACTGATAGCCAAGTAGAGCATACTAATAATTACAACTTGGACATCATTATTTTCCCTCTCGAAGCCAGAGTGCAGCTTTTGGAGGAGTTGGTGCGTATTTCTATGAAAGGTAGCCGCAGGTGCGTTTTGTCACCCCATGCCAACTCACATTTGTATGTGTTTAATCAAGCACATGTGCCTGGAGAGTATTTTCCACATCAGTAGCGCTAGGTGAATAGCCAGAGAGCTGGTCTTGATTGTAGTGCTGCTGCTATCATCATGCTGACTTTCTGCATGTAGTGGCTGAAGTGGCGCTTAAGGCTTATCATAAATACTGTTCAGTCCTTTTTTTTGTCTTTTTTTTTTTATGACAGAATCTTGGGAAAGAGCCGTTCTCATTAGGTGCATGATGTTGTTATGAGTTGACGAGAGGATGTTTCACATCCCAAAGGCATAGGAATTCCACTTCTTTGAGTTTAGTCATCTTGACTGGTTGATCTTCTGAGCGGGGCAAACAACACAAGATCATTCAGCACTGGCAGAAGCAATGAAAATAAAATAAATAAAAGTAGTCAGTGTTTTTTCTCCAGACAGCTGTAGGCCAAATAGCAATCTAATCCGAGGAATGGAGTTTTCTTTTCATAGTTGTGGTTCAGTGCAGGGCGGCAGGGCATTATCGGTGGAAACAACAAACTCTCCTCTGTTTGTGTTGGAATGTGAGCATGACAAATGTAATTCAGGCCTCAGTAGTGTGTTGTTAGCCCTGTCTGGTTAGGTTGTGCATATTTGGCTAGCGCAGCTGTTGAGATAACCCAAACTGCCCTTTCTGAGTCCCCTAGTATGACTTCTCCTTTTAAAAAAAAGAAAAAAGAAAGGAAATGGGTTAGTGCGTAGAGGACAAAAGGAGACCTGTAATAGTATGAAAGAGGAGGCTGAACACTGGTCTGAAGACTGTAGTGGTACAGCTTTGTGGCACAGCCGTGACTGACAAGAGAGTTGGTGAGACAGTGGAAATGGCTGCTGCGTCATGTAAACCCATAGTTGGCTAGGGCCGCTGGTGCTCAGGCCAGACTGCTACAGACTTATGAGGTGTTTATCGGAGAGGTAGAGAGGCTGGAGGGCGCTGGACTCTGCCCCCGAATCCCATCTGTCAGAATCCCAGAGAGTGTGGAGACGAGGCCGCCTGTTCTGGTTTGACTAGAAAAGCTTACCAGCATTTCACATAAAAGATGCAAATTTGCTAAGCTGCAAGCTTCAGTTATTTTTGTAAAGTTTCCAGGAGAGTGATTATTTCTGATGATTATTTGAAATATCACCTTCTGTTGTTACATATTAGCATAATATTTATATACGGTATACAAGGGATGGCAGACTCGCTTTAGCTAATAGGCCACATATGGCTAAAATGAGCTGCAAGAGTGAAATGATTGTATAATAACCTGTCTTTCTTTTCAAGTAAAGATATAAACATTCAGAATTAGAATAATTAGAATAAGTGCGGTTTCAACAACACGTCTTATTAGGACCGATTTATCGGCAGACCGATATTATCAGCTTTATTATTTAGCTATTTGTTGATCGTTCTGCATTTATAGCGGTTGGTAAATCTTTTTTTTTTAAAGAGACTGAAGAAACACTCTACGATGTTACAAGTACTGATGTTGCATAGCTTGTCCACTAGAGGGCAGCCTGCAGATTTCCTGTAGGCAGCACATGGGGTTTGAACGCCACAGACACAACAATCAAGAGTATAAACGGGGAAATCTGTTTAATGTTTTGTGTTTCTGAAAGGAAAAATAAATAAATATAATCCACTTGGAATATCAGATTTTTAAATCTCCAAATATCGGTATTGGATTTTTAAAAAAAAATCATATCTGTCAGGCTGAAATCAAGAAATAATTTGTAATGCGAGCCTGTGTAGTAAAGTTAAGATATTAAAGCTATGACTGTAAATTTTACACTACAAGTGGGCCAGATTAGACCCTGTGGCAGGCCCACACTGGCCTGCGGGCTGCATGTTTGACACCGCTCACATATACTGTTTCTACCCCCTCATGGTAATTTGGGTTAGAGAATTCTGGAGGGATTTTGGGGGCCATATATCCAACCATTTGTAAATAATCAACCATTGTGAAAATAATCTTTTCAGTGTTTAACTCAGTTTGAGTGGTTTGAAGACAAAGTTAGGCAGGCATGGTTGAGATGCTTTGGAAATGTGCAGAGGAGGATAGTGGATATTTTGGACAAAAGATGTGGAAGATGGAGCTCCCAGGCACAAGAAAAATACGTAGTAGATGTAGTGAATGAGGACATGCAGAGGGTTAGTGTGGGATGGGGGCAGATGATCCGCTGTGACGACCCCTAAAGGCTGCAGCCGAAAGAAGAAGAAGGAGGATTTTAACTCTACGGGACAAACTAATTAACACCATGTCCTGAAGACAGCTCTACAGGCAATTCTAATGCAGGCCTACATCTAATAGCAATAAAAACCCATTAAAGTGCAGGCAGTTACATGTTTGACCACTAATTACTGATAGTTAGAGCAGTATGAGTGTTTTCTGTGTTTATAATGTCTTCACTGTTCTGCCTAGTTTGTGTGATATGGTAGCAGGAAGTTGTCAGTCTGTCACTTGTTTTTGCTTAAACAAATCACACACGTTTCAAAGGCGAGATGCAGCCAACAGCACAAGGCGCCGTGCACCTGCAGAACGTTGAAGTAGCAGCTGCTTCTCCCAGAGCCGCTGTGCTCGCTTCTTCTGTGCACTCCATCAATGCGGAAGTCCTCTGAGTTTAGTTTTTTCCCCCATTTCCATGTCACTCCATGGAAGCAGGTCATTTTAGGCATTTCTGAGCTCGATAGGTTACAATAAGCTAAGGTTCTAATTAGGATTGAGATTTGTAAAGCTCACAAATTACCAAGCATCCTGACAGGATTAGGACTTTGGAGCATATCAGGCCTGAAAAAGTGGTTCGGTCATGACACAAGTATGTGCCATGGTGGACTGCATGCAGCTGGCGTTAGCAATTAGTTCCTCTTCACTGCTTCAAGTACAGCTAACCGCTGGTGTAGTTTTTAGCTGGAATGACAACCTGTGCACTCTTTGCTCTCCTCGTGGGAACAATGAACAACTGTTATGAACAGCCCCCACAAATTATGTGGTTTGAATCTCTTAAAGCGTAGAAAATGAAAATGTCGCAATAAAAGGGAAAAAAAAAAGGAGAGGTGTGCATCTCACCAAGTCTTACAAGTTATCATCTTGTCGTGTGAAATTGAACAGGTACAATTTGCAAGGGAAAATGGTTTTATATGGTAATGAGTAATGAGCAGAACCAACTTCCTGCTGTGAATAACTTCATTTGAAATTGATTGTTCTTGTTACTTTTTGAGCATCTCCATTCCATCTGGCGCTCATTCACTGATTTCATTCAGACAAGATGAGAGGTCTTCTTCTTTTTCAGTGTACTGCAGAAGTGCTACATGTGTTTGAGCTGCTTTCCTTGCTTTCAGGAGTAGCAGGAAGTGTGGCCCACTTTGGTTCTTATTCTAGAAAGATGTCTAAATATACCGCTGTTAGGCTGGGCTTTTTTCCTCCAGTCTAACTGAAACAACCTCAGTAAATTCATCTTCACACTGTATGAAGCACAAACATCATGTGCCCCCATCTATAGACAGAAGGTCTGCTTTCTCTGTGTACTCTACCCTCTGCAAATCTGTTCTTGGAGGAAGCTGGGGAGGGGGGTGTTGAACCATTGATGACACAAGATGGTGCTGTGTGTTTCGGATAGCTTCTTCTTTGTAGGCATCAAAGCTGTAGTGAAGTGGCCTTTTTGTTTGCTCCCTCAGAGGCTTGTTTTCCAAAACCCAGAGCAGATGGTATGTGTATTCCATGGATGAATCACTGAGCCGGGTGGGTTTTTTGCGTCGTTGCCCTGGACTCTGTTATGCCTGTATGTGTGCGTCCTCCTGCTTTAGCTTTGTGAATACACCTGTGTCATTAAGTTGTATTGTATTAAAAAGGGTTTGAACTCTGTGTCATTTTTTTATTTCTTCAGACTCTGGAGGAGCCCCCCTACCTGACAGTAGGGACGGATGTGAGCGCCAAGTACCGAGGGGCTTTCTGTGAAGCCAAGATTAAGACTGCCAAGAGGCTAGTCAAGGCCAAGGTAAGTCATATTTCAAAGTGCTTATGATCCAACATTAATATTTAATTATCTGTCTGTGTTGTGTATGAAGTGGATAGCAGCCGGGCCGGGGGGGTGCTCTTGTCTTTGTGTGAAGCGGCTACAATCAACATCACACAGCACTGCTTTATTGTGCATCCAGAGCTGTTGGTTTGGACACAGACACATTATCCAAAACGTTCCTTCAGAGCCCGGGTTAGCCTGGGATAATTGGATAAAGATCCTTCTATTAGATAATAGAGTCTGCCACAGTCAAACCAGGATTAGTTTCTTATTTCCAGTGTTGCCAGAAATCCAGCTGTGCTGCTCACACGCTGGAGGCCCGTCACCTGGTTTACGCCGTCAGTCAGAGGCCGATCAGGAGCCCAGCTGCGGCAGATGCGAGATCACCCGGTACCCGTTGCATCCTCGAGCGCACCTCTCACCCGGAGCTTCTCTGCTTTGTCACGGCCTCGAGAGCGATTGCCGCCTCCCCATTGGTTTTCAGCCCTCCTGATGAAGGTTTTGCATGATACACGTAATACGGTATCTCATTTCCCAGTGGGGCTGGAGCATCTGGATAATACAATAGAGACAGATCGCTTGTCTCTCATTCTGCTGGAGTGTGTGGGAGGAACAAAGACTGGATGCTGGCTTTTTCACTGTGTCAGTGCACTGTAGTTCCCCCTGTAGAGACAAAAGAGCAGAGATGCTCTGCTATTCCAGCACACCAGCTGAACTCATCAAATAACGTCCTCTTTTTGTCTCATAGACGGGGGACAAACACCATGACAAAGTAGACCACGCAATGTTCTTAGTTTAAATGATGCCGGCTGAAATGAATCTAATAGGACAGTCTCAGCTCATGAATTAATTACCATACTAATTAGATGAGAGTAGGGTTTGTTGTTTTTTCCCGGGTAGCTGCGATGTGAATGTGGAGCTCGGTTACACAAATGTTGAAACATGGCAATTATTCCGTGGTCGTTGTGAGTCTGAATATTCCGCTGTAATGAATTTCTTCGTAGCTCTTTGGTTCATTAATCTCTGTCTGCTTGTTTATCAAAGTCGATGTTTGCAGCGTACAGCGCCGGTGTCTTTTGAGTGATTTTTAAGGCTTAGTGGAGGAAAAAAACAAACACGTGGTTAAGATTGAGCTGCGCTAGAGAACACGTAAGACACCGATTAACACCATGTTAGTATCAATCACTGCAGTTAGGACTAATGCTGAGTATTTATATATAAGTCTTTGTAGTATTTTTATATGCATGCAAACAAAAGAGTGTCTCAGATGAAGCAATTGTGAAATCTCGTTGTGAGGTTCTTCTGACTCATTTAAAGAGTAAATGGATGAAGCTGCACGTACTAACAGCTTTGAAGTACTCGTGGAGAACAGATGAACACCAGCTCCTTCTCTTAAACACATTTCCCGGTTCTTTGAGCACTTGCAGACCACACTGAGAGAAAGCCCACTCCTCTTTAGGATGGTGCTGTTTCAGAAATGTCACGCTCAAACAAGTGCTGACTAACTCAGTCGTGTGAATGCCACTCATGATGTAACCTAACCTTCCTAAAACTGATTAAAATTCCACTTCTGTGCATTTGAGGTGCCTCACAAAGTCTGCAGTTTTATCCTTGTGGTTATGTCGCTTTAGCAAAAAAGGCACCAGAAAGCTTCACCATTGCTCTTTTATCTATTTATCCCCCCCCCCCCCCCCCCCCCCCATTTTAAATGACACTATTTCTAGGCTTCAGATTAGGTTACTGTAGATTAAATATTTATGTGGGTTTTCCTTATTTAAACAGCCAGGTGTTTGACTTTTGGAGGTAAATATTGATGTCATTGTCCTGTTAATCTGTGCTCCTGCTGTGTGGCACGAAGCGATACTTCGAGGCAGTTGTAATGGAGGGAAAGTCGATTAAATAGATGCGAACATGTGAGGTGAAGAAAAGCAGATTTATAAAGGCACAAATGGTGAAGGTGTGTACTCCCGAAACATATCTTTTTCAGCATAAATAATAAATGTTGAAAAAAACAACATATAAAAATCAGAACAGTGGAGGGCTTTATTACTGTGTCAAATCCTTTTAGCTGTTTATGGCCACAGAATCCACCTTTGCTTGAATAAAGCAGTCACTTCTCACAGCTCTCGTTTCCTGCTGAGAGAAAACGGAGCATGAAGGACTACTGGCTCCTCATAAATCTGTTCACAGCATAAAATTGCTGCGCCGAGGCTCTGTTGTATCAGAAATATGGTTTCATATCTTATTCCAATATTTGTTATCAAGCCTAAGTGGCTGTGCCGTGTGTACGGCTCGCAGTTAGGAAGTCGTCAGAGCGCTCTGCCGTTATTGAAGCCAAGGCCTCGGACAGCGGGAGTCACCCTACCTAAAGTCTGGGGGGAGTCGAGCTTCTTGCCATCCCCAGAGAAGAAAGGGATTCCTTTATTCCCCCAGTCGGGAATGTTATTATCTCCATAACTGATGAAATGCTACCCGAGGAAGCTTTTTATTTCCCCCCCTATTTTATTACCTGACAATCTTACAGTATGCATTTCTTTCATTCATTGTCTTGATTGTGCATTCACAGCGAGACCTTGATTGCTGCTTCTGCTGTTGTTATATTTGAAACTGACTCGAGCATTGTCTGAATTTGTTACCCGCAGGCTTGTTTTCTGGGATGAGGTGCTTAACTTTTTTTTTTTAGCCCCCGTTCTCTCCTCTGTACAGCACCTTATTCTAAACTGAATCACAGTCAATAAAAGTGATGCCAGTTTTCCATTATAATTATGTTACAATTTTTTTTGTGTGCATATGCTCTCAATAAAAGTGATGCCAGTTGTCCAAAAGTGATCCATTTAAAACTATTCATTGTTAAATAGATCACTTTCAAGTATTGATGCTATCACATTAATATCGATCTGATACCAATACTAGTGTTGGTATCGATACTGTTGATATTTGGATCCATCTGCCCACATCTACTAAAAAGATCCTGCACTTCTGGCTGCTTTCAAACTTTTGCACATGCTCTCTGGAAAAGACGTGGCAGTAGATGGCTCTTAAGTGCGTGTGTGCCTGCCTTGTGGCCTTTTCTGTCTCACAGTAATGCCAGGTTGCCATGCAGATACAAGATTACCACAGCGTGATCAGATTATGATCTGCCGTGGCTCACTTAGGGGGTGGACGTTGCAGATGTAGAGAGCGGGGGATGGTCAGATGTTCGGCATCAACTGAGGGTTCAGTCATTGTGTAAAAGTCCTGCAGTATTAGGAGAGACTTGCTGCCTGTGTAAGCAGGATGATTGGTGTGATCCGGTCAGATCTTTAGGTAATTGTTTTGTTTATGCTGTTACTGATTCTACTCTACTGTTGCCTCCCACCTTCCCCAGGTGACCTTTAAAACAGATCTGACCACAGCTGAGGTTCACGATGAAAACATCAAAGGACCTCTAAAGGTAAGGCAGGAAAGATGGAGACCTATTATTATTATTATTATTATTATTATTATTATTCAGTATTAGTCATGAATCCCTCCTGTCTGAATTTAAGACTCCTTATTTTATTTTATTTATTTATTTTTAGCTTCACTCCTGTTTGTATCTAAGCTACACTTCACCCTCCCTTTGCATAAAAGCGCACGGGGCAGCAAAGCATTAGCTTTGCAATTTAATTTCACTACATTAAGGGTTTATGTAGCAGCAGTATCATCTTCTCATTACTTGAAAATACATCATTTAGATTTATCACCACAATATAATAATAATTAGTGCACTGACTGGCAGAATAACAGCAGTGTATCCGTCCCACAGGTGGGTGCTGTTGTGGAGGTGAAGAATCAGGATGGAGTTTACCAAGAAGCCACAATCAATAAGCTGACCGATGCTAGTATATATACAGTTGGTAAGTCAATAACAAGCTGTCTGCCTTGCCTCCTTCCTCTCACACTCTTCTTTACTCTACCACTACCTCATAAAAAACATGTTTGCACTGACAGAAAATCTGCTCTTATATAACTATCATTAGCTTACAGCTTTAAGTGTTTAAGGTATGTGCTAACTAAAAATAAAGACAAGATGATAGTTTGTTAAATTTCGTTGAAGTTGAATAAACTCCTTGCTATCTAAAACATAACGGGACACCAGAGTAAATTCTCGAGCATCTCACACTTCTGATAATCAGCTGTCTGCTTGACGTTTATTCAGCTGTGTAAAAACTATAACTTTAATCTCAGCCAAACCGATTTACTCAGGAACAAATAAAATACTACAAAAAAAAGCCAAACAATAACATTTTTAAGTTATCTAAGTGACTTATATATATGTTTAACCTGAGTAGCGAAAGACAGTGGTGGGTTTGAAAACGATTTGCTGGGAGTCCGGTGTTCTCACGGGCTCTAGTGAGCCTTGCCCCCGGCTAGCTATCGAGCTAGTGGGTAACAGACGTCTCCGAAAACGTCGGAGTGCTTTTGAAAATATGTGGTGTCTTGATAACCTGAGCAGATATTTGAGGTTTACGCAGCTACATTCTCGCCTGAAAATATGTTGAATGTTTATTTTGTGACCCAGAAAGAATAATAAGAGTAATATTAAAACTAACTAGCTGCCGCCATTGTTGGAAACTGAGCTGGCTTGCGCTATGAATTCTGGGACACAGCTACTTCTTCTTCTTCGGGGTTTAACGGCAGCTGGCATCCTTGTACATGCAGTGCTGCCATCTTCTGTTTCAGTCCGTTATTACACTCTTAAATCCTGCTAGTTATTCCTGCAGCTTTTGTGAGCTTACAAAGCTTCAAACAACGCGTCGACTATTAGATCAGTCGTCGACGATTTTGATAGTCGACGTAATCGTGACTAGTCGACTAATCGTGGCAGCCCTAGTGCATGGAAAGATTAACTGTGCTGATACTTTTGGCTGCTCTCTTATTCACCTCAGCAGGTAGCTCCACATATTTCAGTTGAAAACTATTTATTTATTTTACACCTTATGCCCTCCCTGACTCATCCCCAGTGGGATTTGAGTCTCCTGCTGGGACCATTAGGCCAGTGTGTAAACCACTACTCTAAGGCTACGTTCACACTGCAGGTCTCAATGGTCAAATCCGATTTTTTTTGTCTGCTTGTTCACACTACAAATAAAATGCGACAGCAAACGCGCTCTAGTGTGAATGCTCAAAGCGGCCCGCATGCGCAAAAGAAGACGTCACACACAACGCGCTCTGTACACCCAGAGCAAACGATATTGTTTGACTGATGGGCCTTAATATAAAGACTTCGGACTTTACGTTTCCCAATTTTTGCTTTAAGTTTTGTTATTTACATAACAATGTAGATAACCTAATAATTATCCTTATTGCTGTTTTAGAGGAGCGGTGCTTCAAAGGATAGTTGCAGATTTCTGTCAGAATCTGCAGATTATACAGTACAAATAAAATATACGTGAAAATAAAATGTTCATGTTTCCCCAACGTTGTCTTCCCAACAGTTTCACTAACATCTACACTTATTGGCCAGGAAGCGTTTGCGATGTCTTCTCGGGCGCTGATAATTGGTGTCTGTCTTGTGTCAGTGACGTAAAAGACGGATTTAATGCGACATGACTGTTCAAACAACAGTCGCTTTCTAAAACATCGGATATGTATCGGATTCAGTACCACATACGAAAGTGACCCAGATCGGATTTGAAAATATCGGATTTGTGCCGTTCACACTGTCATACCATGATCGGATATGGGTCGCATAGGGTCAAAAAAATCGGATTTGATGCGCTTTCGCCTGCAGTGTGAACGCAGCCTAAGAAACCACAGGACAAATACTAGGCTGGACCTACTTTTGCTTTCTGAACTGCCTTAATTCAACAAGTTTTTGGAAACATCGCTTAGAGATTTTGGTCCATATTTAAATGATGGCGTCAGCTGCACATCCATGATTCTCCATTTCCCCATGGTTTCATGTTGTTTACACTGGTTGGTGACCCTGTGTGAACTGTAGGCTTAGTTTCCTGTTCTTAGTTGGCAGGAGTGACACCCGGTGTGGTCTTCTGCTGCTGTAGCAAATCTGCTTCAGGGTTTGATGTCCCTTGGTTGCCTTGCTATCAGCTTGAAGCAGTCTGACCATTCTCCTCTGACCTCTGACATCAACAAGACACTTTCCCCCAGAGAACTGTGCCTCCTGGGATCTTTTCTCTTTTTCAGATCGTTCTCTGTAAGCCTGAGAGATGGTTATATGGGAAAATACCAGTCACTTAAATCACCTGCTGTCATGTTATTGCCTGATTACGTACTAGCATTAATGAGCACTTTAACAGATGATGAAGTGGCCAGTAGGTGTATTTGGCTAAATAGCGGAAACCAAAAGTGTCTTATTAGCAATTAGTATATAGTTAGCTAAAACAATGAATAATTTAGAGTATCTATGTATGAATACATGAAGTTTAAACTAATCTTAACACCAGAAAGAACAACCAGAAGAACACTGTGGGCCAAAAAGACGGGAATCACTGTAATATAACACAAGATAGCAAGTGAGAAATGCTGGTGATGCTACATGTAGGGGGATGAAGTGTGATATCAATCATTTGCTCTATAAAAAGTTCAAAATAAATATGACAGGGTGGTGAGAACCTCAAAAACCCCAAGTTTTAGCTTCTAACTGAACAGATTTGGTGTTGGGGTTTGTTTTTGGGTTTTTTTTGTGCCCACAGTTTGTAATTGCGAGTCTGTCAAGAGCACGCAGTTACATTGTTGGATAATCCAGAGTACACAGCATATAGACTTGCTGCAAAGCTTTCCAGTCTCTCGGCAGCTGCTCGTCACTTAAGAGCACCCGTGGGGGTTTTCTGCGCCTTGAAAACACTCATCTCGGCACATTTTCATTCTTTTCATTCGCTGGTGGGGAAAACAAAAACATAACTCACTGTTGAAGTTACCTCAAGTGTTCCCCTCATTGTTGTCTACAAGTACGTTTGAACAATGAACAACCCAGGGTTTGTCTTTGCGATCCAAGAGACTGTTTTAAGAGTCCTTGAGGTCATTATTATTAAATTTAATGTTAGATTTAGTGCTCTTTCACATGTGAGCGCATTTTACAAATGGCTGCTCATTTATGGATAAAATATCAGAGAGATATGAATTAAATTGAGACGCTTCTCCTCACGTCTTTATTTTGCTGTTTACTCAGCTCTGTGTAGCAGAGGGTCCTTGAAGCTCGAGTAAATCTGTGAGCTGAAAGTAACCGTGGCTGCCTGCTGGAGAACGTATGAGCCTTAAAAGACGAGCATCATTTGTTTGCAGTATATCTGAGGCGCGATGGCATTTTGCAACTGAGGCAGGAGTCTGTCTGTGCTTGAGTTTGTTTTTGTGTGGGCGCGGGGGTACCGGTGGGCTCGCAGTCTGATAGTTGGTCTTTTATCTCCGCAGTGTTTGATGACGGCGATGAGAAGACCCTGAGGCGTTCCTCCCTCTGCCTGAAAGGAGCGCGTCACTTTGCGGAGAGCGAGGCAAGTATCTCACTGCCCCTCAGTCCCATAACAGCCTCATCTCTGCTTTCTGGGGAAATGAAGCTCATTTTGTGTATAAATCCATTTATAAGTGTGCGAATAGAGGGTAAACCTTTTTGTCCGGTTGTGTTCTCTCCACCGCAGACACTTGACCGACTCCCTCTCACCAACCCCGAGCACTTCGGCACACCCGTCATCGGCAAGAAGGGGAACCGCGGTCGGCGATCAAACCCGATGTGAGTATCATCCACTGGTCTCTGTGCTCAATCCCGCAGCGCTCATATTTAGCTTCATTTTATCAGAGGCCTGTGATGCCAGTGGGAAGGTATTTTCTGCTCCGATCCTCCGCCATCAGAAACAGACTCGCCCTGCTCTAAGTGTGCTGACAGCAGTTGAAATGAAAGATTTACTCTCATCTCCATCCCCTCATAAAGAGCCCCCGAGGCCTGGAAGGAGAGAGAGCCTGCTCGCCTCCTCCAGCTCCTTAATCATAGCGGGCTCCCTGAGTGTGTGCGCATGCATGCTGGAGAGGCAGAATGAGCGTGGCACAGTCCTGCTGAACGTTATCTCTCTTTTTTTAATTATTTATTTAATTTTCCCTGCTTTGAGTCTAATGTTGCAGTGAGTGTTTTATGCTCTGATGTCCCTGCTCCTGGGAGACGGCACAGTTTTCATCGAGGGAATAAGAACTGCTGAGGGTCTTCTTCTTTTTTTTTTTTTGGTGCTGGGTATATTCGTAGCTCCTCTCTGGTATAAAGAGGACACTTGGCTAGATAATCTTATTCTCTTGCTAATGGGGCCCAGAGAAGTCAATATTACTCTAAGCATTGATGCAATATTGACTCGGAGCGGTCCCAGCTGCACATTAGCACCTCGGACCTTTTGTTTCTTTAGCGTGCACTAATAGTGTTTCAGCTTTTGAACTGCAGGGATTGGCTGCTCTGTAAAGATAGCAGCCACAAGGCCTGCTTTTAAGTTGTTGTTTAAAAAAAGGGGGGTGGGGGGTGTATAGTTTGACTTGTTGGAAAACATGCTAATTTGCCCTCCTGAGTTAAATGAGAGGAGAAATATGCATTAACATAAACACAGGAAACAGAGGAAATAAGTTTATGTAGCTGTGAGTTTGCCAGACGACAGAGAAGGAGTCACTGACCATGCCAAGAAATAGACGAGCTGTTAATTAATGATATTTTTAGGTTGCTTTAAGGCTTATTTTACTTTGTTTTTTAAGGAGCATAAGGAGAGCTGTTACCCGTGTTGTTTGGTGGTAAGAGTGCCATCAATCGTCTCCTCCAACAAGAAAAAGCGAGTGTATCTCAGAATGTGTTTATTTAAATTGCTGCCTTTAAAAGCAACGACAACTGTAAAGCAATCCCTGCAACATCAGTCTTTACAAGTGGAGAAAACGTTTCTTTTTTTTCCCCTAAATGAATAATAGTCTGTGCCTCATTGAAGAGTTAGTGTTTTCTTTGTGACTTTGATTCACAGCTTAGTTGTTGTTGTTGTTGTAATAGTAGCAGCCTGGCTGATTTACAGCTCTTGAGTGGTGCCAAATGCTGCGTGTGTTTATATGTACATAGAGCTGTGCTCAGAGCCCCGTGAGCCATAAAAAGAGAAAAGCAGGGTCTGTTTGCCTCTCGGTGCTTCCTGCATGATCACTCAGAGACGAGGCTATCTGTCAGGGCTCTGCCCGAGCATCAGGAAGACTGTCAGACGGCACACAGCGAGCCGGCTCCTTTTTACCCACCGATCCTAATGAGTGAGCTCATCAGTAGAGGCAACCTTATGTCTCACTGTGCTACATGATAAGACAATGATGGATTGTTAGGTGGAGACTGGTGGAGGTGTTGTTTTTAATCTGAGGAGCAGTTAAATGATGACTTGGTTATCAGAAATCATCTGCCTCCCCCTTTTTTCCCTTTTTTAAATTGAGACACGCAGTTTTCTGTAACTGAAATATAAATGGAATACGACCATTCACGGCGCCTCTTTATTATATTATATTGCATAACACAGAGAAAAGCAGCAAATACTCAGAATCAGATTCATTACTTAGGAATGTTTGGCATTTTTGCTAAGTGGCTTTTAAAATCAACAGCAGCTCTCACGTGGTATACTTGAATTCGTGTAATGAAGGTAAAATGGTGAAAATGGTGTAATATATGAATGCTCGCTGTGCCGTTCTGTCCATTGAGCAAAGTCTCCCTTCCTCCCACAGTCAAGAGGAGGAGTTGTCCTCATCCTCCAGTGAAGAGGAGGAGAGCGATCAGCGGCAGAATGAAGACCTGTTCGGCAAGGTGGTCTGCGTGGAAGGGGTTCCCACCGGGGACAAAAAGAAGACTACGTGGTATCCTGCTCTGGTGAGCTGATAAGCTTTCCTTCCTTTGCTGCTCTCTGCAGCATCGCTGTGGAGGAACGGGGGCTGCTGCTGCTGCCGCTGCCGGGCTTCCAGTGAAGTCACGGCATTATGCAGTTTCATCAAAATGCCTGCTTATGTAACCTTAGCACCCAGCAGGATTATGTTATTGTGCTAGAATTTGCCTTCCATCAAATGCTGTAATATGCATGTAATAACATTTCATATCCAGACAGACTTCATGTTCCGACTTGAAGGACGAAAAAGAGCTCGAGTCTTATTTTGCAGAAGAAAAAACCCCCGTCTTGTTTTCCATGATGTGTGCGAAATGTCAGACAGACATCAGTTTGATGTCTTCAGTCTTTGCCTATCCATTTCCATCCACCCAGCTGTAACTCTCAGTCACCGTTAGCGCACAATGAAATAGTGACAGGCCTTGTTTGTTTGTGTAAGTGTTACAAGTAGAACTGGGAGAATAGGAGAGGGTGGGGAAAGCTGTCCCTTTTACTGTGTAGTCAGCAGGGGCCCCGCCTCCAGGATTTGTTGTTCTTGGCTTGCTACTGACTGAGCTCCATGCTGCCTCCTTGTGACAGTTGAGAGAAGTGCACTGCACAGTAGCCTGTCATTGTTTACACTGCAACCATATGGCAGAGGGGTGGAGTAGGTACACTGGCAGCTGTCTCGTGCAACAGATGATGCGCGGCTGTGATAGACAGGGGCTCTTTTGGGTGGCCTTGTTATGTAAAAGTTCTAAGACACGAGCGTGCACGTGTGAGCGTATGTGACAGAGCTCGAAATCACACAGCAGGCGTGAGTCATGGACCTGAAGTGAAAGCATCCAATCCCGTGAGCCCGAGTGTACGCAGGTCTGCTGGAAATGCGCTGCTTCCTTTGGGTTAGACCCCGGCAGGAGTAGCAGCCCTCACGTTAGTTCTCCTCCTCAGCTCCAGCTGCTAATGATGCTGGCGGGTGCCCACCCCTCGTCATCTCTCGCTCTTCATCTCTCCTGCTAGTTTGATTTTGTATCATAGGCAGCACATTTTGTAATCAATCAGTGTGCCCTTTTGCTGAAACCGCTTTAGTCATTAAGTCATTCTCTGATACACCCCCACCCCTCCCCTATTCTTCTTCTTTTTATTGCCTCAGCACCACCTCACGTGACCTTTTTCTGACTTTCTCTTGTTTCTGTGCAACAAGGTCATCTCCCCCGACTGCCACGAAGACATGACCGTGAAGAAGGACAACGTCTTTGTGCGCTCGTTCAAGGATGGAAAATTGTGAGTCATTAATAATTCGCCCAAAGCGACATTTACATTCTGTTGTGTTAAGCTGCTTCTGCACTAATCATTATTAGTAGCTTATCCAGCATAATTTATGATGCAATCAATGAAAAGTGAGACAGAGGGAACTTGGGCCGCTTGTCGGCCACAAAACTAAGAGGTAGTAAAGCTGTGGCGTGCAGATGCTTTGCGCTGGCCCTTGATCATTTATATAAGTTGTTCTTGATTCATTTTTGTTTGTAAGTCAATTTGCACACTAACCATTTAATACTAATGTAAAGTACGGCCATTGTGGCTCTGTCAGATAACATTTGTATTTCTTGACTAAGTAATTGTGCGTGTGTTTGGTGAATGAATTCAAATCTCCATTGATTAGAGGAATATAGGCTCATATAGGCCTCAAGCACACAGCCTTCCTCTGCAGCATCGCCTATTGTTATTTTATTTGTCCTGAGGCTGTGAGTTACTGGTGTGGAGAGGTAGTGTAGCTTCCCTGCAGCCTGTCCTCGGCATAGAACCACACAGCCAGATTGTTTTGTCTGTGGTAAAGAAAGAAATAAGTCCTGTCAAGAGCTCAGCTGGCGGTTGTGTTACTGCAGCCTTTCTTCATGTGGGTAGAAACATAGCCCACACTCGGCATAAATTAATCTGGCGCTTGTTCGCCCGCTCCAAAGACTACTTTCCTGTCTGTTTGAATTCCCGCAATGACTAAATACACTTGCTTTAAAAGGAATCTTGAGCGAGTCGCCGGCGTGACCTCCTTAATCTGCGGCTGAAGACAAATATGCAGCACAGGAAGTCTTATCACTCGGTTAAAGGTAGAGCTGATGAAAGGGATAAGATAAAGAATGATAAATCGGAGACCAGCTGGAAGTTGTACGGCTGTGAAGTATTTCCTCTCTGACCGAGGGCACCCTGTGAAAAACCTGTGTGGTGTTTTTTTTTGTCTTGTTTGCAAGTGGAATCGCATTGGAGTACTTTTTCTTTCTGCTCTGCAGCTATTTGATTTAAGTCGCTGAAAGCGCTACTGTGCATCCAGGTGAGATTGCAAAAAACAGCAAATGAAAGGAGGAGGAAAATCTATATGATTGTTTTCAGTTTGTTTCCGTCTCCAATCGGTTTGCTCTCATATGCATTAAGCAAAATTTCCAACATGTGTATCATTATTGTTACGCATAGCATTTTTAGAGTGTAGTAGCGAGACATAAGAAAACACATTTTAAGCACATTTGATTGCTGAGTGTGCATCCTCTCTGTCGCTGCAGTGCTGTGTGATTTCCTTTAGCCCTTTTACTGCTTTCAAGTGCCTTTCCATTCTTCTGCACACACTTGTCACTGTTTATTATTCCACTTTTTATCTTTTCTGACAACCTCTTCTCAGCTATTATCAGGCTGGTGTGGTTTGTTTTTTGAACAAGGGGTTTACATCCATAGGCCACGTGACCTCTCCCGCACAGCACCCGGGGTCAGTGTGTTCGCTTTCCTCAGGAGAGTTGTATATTGTTACTAATAACCATTGAATATGTCTTTCAAAAAAAAAAACAATGGCTTGGAAAACATTTTGAGGGAAAGGAAGGTCAGATCCAGGGGTGAGGCAGGAGTTGTCAGGAAGTGGTCTTACTGTTTCCACTGTTACTACAGTAACCAGATCTGACAAGTCTTTCCTGTTTCCACTTTTTTTCCCCCATTTAGCCAGCTTGCAAACTTGTCTGTGTTTTTTAACCTGCAACGGAAAAAGACAGTGTAATGAGCGTGAGTGTGTTTTAAACCTCAGCTAAACAAACCTGCACGTGGTTTCTCCGAGTTACAGACAGGTGTCCTTGTCAGTGCCGTGTTTGTAGTGATTATCTAAGGAAATGCCAGGAAACCGAGCCGTTCTCTCAGTGTGAGGTCGTTTAGCTTTTATACACTTGTTTCTTTAAAATTTCACTCCATGACAAATCTAGTCATTGGATCTGCTCAGCTGCCTACAGATACCACAGCAAATCGCCTCACATTGCTCACCAGCCAAACCTCTGACTGCTTTCAGCTTACAAGCTTCACTGATCCGTGTGTCTGCCAAATCGCCAGCAGCTGACTGTGCCCAGCCGCTTTAGGGGTGCTGTAAGAAAGTAGTCTGTGACCGCTCAGGTTTTTGGAGGCTTTGATTGGCGCACAGCTGTAAGGTTGTTTTAATGAATAAGACTATACGGTAGAGCTCTGAGCTGTTTAGACTTTGTTGTTTTAAGAAAACTTTTTTTTTTCTACTCCACACTTTCTAATCAGAGTTGCTATATTTTTATTTATTTTTTGCAGTTACATGGTGCTACAGAAGGACGTCCGTGAGTTCGACAGCAGCTGCCCTCCAAAAGCTGACGCGAGCCTCAAACCCGGTGAGTTTGAAGTCGGTGCTACAGAAGTGGTGCGCAGCAGAGCATACCTTTTATCAGCCGTCTGCGGGCAGCTCTGTACGCTGACACACTTGGCAGAAAACACTCGCAGAGTGGAAGACCAGAGAAGTTTTGTTTATGTTCTGGAGAGAATGCAGCGGTGGAGAGCTCCTGTCACTCTGCAGTCTATTTTTAAAGTCCTCACTAAACTTTTTTTTATAAAAGTGCTACATTATTTTTCATTTTATTCAAATTTTTTTCCACCGCTGAGCTCGTACTCTCGTAATTGCACTTAGCAAACAGCTTTGTATTGTCCCCGTCTTGATATTCACAGGTGGTTGACTCACAACTGTGATATTTTCCGCGTTACAAAAGCGTAAAACAAGCATCTGCCGAGGTGGTTAGATACTGCTAAAACCCACCTGTGACACTGTGGCTGGATGCTTCAGCTGCTGTGCGTCACTGTGCAAACACTGGCAGGTTTTCATGCTTCCAGAGTTCCTGGTCTTTTTTATACTGTAGCTTTTATGTGGGCGTATTATTGTTATTGTTGTATATAGTGTAGAACACATTTTTAAAGGTATAAGTGTGTCATTTGAGCATGCAGTGATGCACGCACAGCTCCAAGAAGTGTTTACGAGGTTCGATTAATCCGCTCTTTCAGCGCTGGACGCAGCCCTGGAGTTCCAGAGGCAGCTGGTCGTGCCCAGCATCTGGAAGACAGAAGTGAAGGAGGAAAGTTCCAGCAGCGAAGAGGATGATGACGACGAAGAGGAGGAGCAGGAGGAGGATGCGAGTGGTGAAGAGGAGGAGGTAGAGACAGCAGAGCGCACTTATCCTCTTATCCTACAACCTCCCAGATTTAAAAAAAGAAAAAAAGAGAGATGCCAAACTGTCTTGTTTCCTGTCTGCAGGAGGAGGTGGAGCCGTTCCCCGAGGAGAGGGAGAACTTTCTGCAGCAACTCTACAAGTTCATGGAAGACAGAGGTGAGAGCAGGGCAGGGACCAGTGTGATGTTTGAGGTTTATTTTCATTTGTGAGACAGGTTGTGAATTTTGTCTTCTTTTTTTTTTTTCCTATTAAAAAGAAAAATCATAATTTTCTCCAGCAGACAAACATGTTGTGCTGCTTTTCTTACCACATCCACCTATGCCTTCTGCTTCTCCTCTTCAGGGACTCCCATTAACAAGCGGCCGGTTCTGGGCTACAGGAACCTCAACCTGTTCAAGCTCTACAGGCTGGTGCACAAACTGGGAGGTTTTGACAATGTGAGTGCTACTGCCCGCCCCTGAGAGCAGTTTGATGTCGCTCTCGTTTCGTTTGGTGTCGACTCTCTCTGAATTTTGTCTCCCTCGTTGAGCAGATTGAGAGCGGTTCTGTTTGGAAGCAAGTCTATCAGGATTTGGGAATCCCCGTGCTCAACTCAGCTGCTGGCTACAACGTCAAATGTGCTTACCGCAAGTACGTACAGACACTCCACAGCTCGAAAGCTTTCAAAATGCAAAATCCTCCAGTCGACTTGCTTTTCATCTTTGTGTGATTAACTCTGAGCGACGCAGGTGTGTCGGCGTGCGCACGCTTTGGAGTAGTAAGATTAAACTTTGGAAAATCTTATTGGATGTGTTGAATGTCTCATCACGCAGGTACTTATACGGATTTGAGGAATACTGCACCTCCACTGCCATCACATTCAAAATGGACCTCCCTTTGAAGCAGGGGACCAAGGGGGAGGGGAAACCTGAGGGGGAGGCAGGGAAAACGGCTCCTACGTCATCAGTTGCCGAAGAGCCGAAAGCCCAAGTGGACGGAGAACCTTGTAGCACACAGCCCGTTATCTGCAAGGTGCATTATCCCGAGTGCTGTCTGTTATTTTAGATGAATTTCTGCACACCTCCCATGTTTCTCATAATAAAGCGTCATGTCTGTGAAGGTTCTCAGTCTATAACCTTCACAATAATAAAGCGTCCTTCTCTCACAGGACGAGAAACCTGATTCGACCCCGAGTAAAACGGAATCCGAAACATCGAAAAGCGAGGGGAAAGAGGGCGGAAACGATGGCGATGACGAAGAAGAGGACGGTCCGCACAAAGCCGACGCCGACGAGGGCTCGTCGACGGCTCGCCTCGGAGCCGACGACATGAAGGAGGAGCACGATGAGGAGCAGGAGAGCAAGGACAACTCTGGGTAGGTTCACTGAAGGGGATGCTCCCTCCTCCACAGTTGCTTAAAAAACAAAACGTATGGTCAGGGCACAAACATGAGCTCCTGCATGGTAAAACTATTCCATGTGAAAGCAAAATAAGAATGCAAAAGGACTCGAGGTATTTGCTTTCCTTGGTGGCAGCACGATGCTAGAACACCATTAGCAGATGAGGAGCAGTGATCCTTCTGACCTTAAAAGTACTAATACGCCGTATACTCTTACCTGCTAACCAGAGAGAGGCACGCTCTCCTCTCTCTCCTCTAACTAAGCTCTTATCCACTGCCCTTTGTGCTATTATTATTCCTTGTTGCTTAGTCGACATCGGCTGGCAGAGACATCTTAGAGCACCAAAGCCTGACTGCTACCTTTCACCTGGCATGTCATGCTGTGCTTTCTCGCTGTCTCTCGCTCGCTGGGATTGTTTGACCATGCCGAGCCTCTCTCACTCAGTGCACAACATGGCTGTGCTCTTCTTGATTCCTGCCCTTTCCTGATCTCTCTCTCTGCCACCCTCTTCCTGTCTTTTCTCTCATCTTTTTGGCTTTCAGTGTTCAGCTTTATTTAAATGTTCCATGTGTGTGAATGTTGTCATAGATGCATTAACCCTCCAGTTGTGAGATATGTATATATATTTATATATACAGTGCTTGAGATGCTTTTAGAGGAAAACTCTGAGTGTTGGTAAATGGATTGTTGTACAGTTTGGCCTCCGCAGTTGCATTTTCCCTGTTGCCTCCTGTGATTAGCGCCGTCTGTCCAGCTCAGACCTGTTTGTTCAACGTCCACAGTGACAGGTGTACAGTTGTGTTGTTTGGACTGCTGAAAGCTAGAAAACAGGTTCTTGGTTTACTGAGTCTCTGTGTCTGACTGAAGGACTGCAAAATTCCTGCACGTTATGAGGAGGTTATCTGTAGTTTACACCAACCGTGGCCACAGATACCTGCTGATAGAAGACCACTTGTGACCTCTATGACAGTCAGAAGTCTCCTTGATCCTTCGGCTTTGTCGGGATCAACGTCCTTGCAGATTACGAGTTTACGGATGCATTCAGTGGACAAGCCGCAGGCTGATCTGATCTGAGCTTTTCTGATCATATCAAACCTGTTTGATGTTTACAGGCTGTAAACTGGAACAGACGGGTGTTGTGTCAGGGTCATGTTTTCATTCCAGCATCAGCACAGACGGCGTGTAGCCACTGAAACTAGCTTACTGTGAGCTTAAACGAGAAGGCGATGCATTAGTAGGAGACATCGATGAGTTATTGTTGAGTTCTTGCTGGACAGGTGCTTATTTTTACGATGAAGCCTTCTCAACGGCTTTGCTGGAAAGTTCACTTGGACTGTTGACCTTTTGGCTTTTACTCATAATGATGAGCACTGCAGTTGAATTGTGCTCATTTTGAGCAAGCTGAGTCTTAATCTACGTGATATTTGTGTGTTTTATTTATTTTTCAATCAGGGGTGGAAATGTTTTTAAAAATCAGTCGGCTCCTGGAAATAAGCCCGTCTGCACGTTCTGAGGAGCTAAGTTTGGGAGGGACTGTGAGGCGTGTTGTGCTGTAGATGTTGTTCGTCGCAGCGGGCCGACTAGGACCTCGCAGCCGTGCTTCCTCTCAGTGCTGTAGCCTCGCTTTAAGTTGCTGCGTTGCCTGTCCCGTTGCGCTTTGCCATGCTTAACCCACCCCACGAGGCCCCCTGGCGCCTAAAACACTTACTGACACCCCTGCACCACCCCTATATCTCCTGATTGTTTCCCTCTAGCTCCTTCTTGTGGCTGCTTTGTTTCTTTACAGCGTGCGTACGAGGGTGAATGAGAATCCCCTGTGTGTGTGTGTGTGGGGTTAGACAGCATAACAGTAGTGTGATTTCTTATCATTAATTTTTACTATGAAAGAATAAAGAATGATGTGTTTTGTTTGTTTTTTTGCTGAAACACTTCATGTACTGTTCTTTGACTGGCTTTTCTATTAATGATGCAGCTGGACTAGAGCTAAGGCAGCTTATGTTTCTGTGCAGGTGAAGGTGTAGTGTTGTAATGAGACAGGGAAAGGCAAGGGTGGAGCAAATAGACTAGAAAACAGGCTTGTTATAGCAGCAGGCAGCGAGTTGGGGGTGGATGGGTGAGGGTGGTGGTTTTTGTGGTGTTATAGCCTAGGGCCAGGAAGTGCTGAACTGTTTTTCTTGCAGGGATGACAGCAGTCAGGAGGGGGAGGAAGGGGAGGAGTTTGAGTGTTACCCCCCGGGGATGAAGGTGCAGGTGAGGTATGGGCGAGGCCGCAATCTGAAGACGTACGAGGCCACTGTGAAAGAGGCAGACGTGGAGGGGGGAGAGGTGCTCTACCTGGTGCACTACTGTGGCTGGAACGTCAGGTAAGACAGGACCTGGGGAGAAATCACCTAAACGTCTATTTTCACCCTAATTCAAAAGAAAACAGACCAAAAAAACAAATTTTTAAAAATCCATCTCTTAACTCATGGGATCACCGCCTACGTGGGTGTCCCCGCAGCAGTAACCCTTCCTCGCAATTCTGCTTCGTGTGAACCAGTGCCATGGTCAGCACTCTGATTATGGAGAGCACTGGGCCATCTAGTGGCAGAAACACAACTGAGTATCGGGTTGATGCGGATTCACTCCTCAGCTTCCTCTCTCTCAGTTTTGACCAAAATCCCCTGTCTGTCTGTCCCCCAGCTGTCTGTCTCTCAATCTACAGACAGCCTGATTTTTTTATTTATTTCTTTTTTTTAACCAATTTGAAGTCTTTTAACAATCAAACAAAACTTCCAATCCTACAATGTGATATTTGAATGTGAGCTAACACTGAATGGCCAACCTAAGTGCTGCTACACTCACCTCTACCTCTCAACCCTCTCCCCCCTCCCCAGCGGGTCAGGGTTAAACGCAGTGTTGAGTAGAGTGTTAGGGTACCATGACACAGAGGTTAACTAGTGCAATCGGCATTTCATCGTCTCAATGTTGTTGTGTGGTCCTCTAGCACTCTATAAAAGACAGTGGGATGTTCTCTGCATTGTGTCTGTTGTGTGTGATGTTGTGAAACTTTTTTCTTCCATCCCCCCCTCCCCTCCTCCTCATACGACCCACTTCCTCGGTATTGTGTGAATTCTACTGAATATGATTTGTGTGGTGGTCGGTGTTCTATCTTGTTTCTTTCTTCATCGTAAAAAGGTTGTGTCTTTTTTTCCACATAACACCATGGGATTTCTTCTCTTGCTGTTGAGGCTTACTGTGTCACAGCAATATGTCGGGGTCAGACAGTAGAAGCGTCTGTGTGGTGGTGGGTGGTGTGAGAGAATATTTCACAGCTCCTTCTTCAAAGTCCTAAATGATGAAACTCTTTCTCGTCTTTGTACTTGATTTTTTTTCCTTTTTTTTTCTTCTTTCTTTCTTTCTTTTTCTTTTCTTTTTTTTTTATATAGATATGATGAGTGGATCAAAGCAGACAAGATTGTGCGACCCGCCAATAAGAATGTACCAAAAATAAAGCACCGTAAAAAAATTAAGGTATGACTTTGGAGAGCCGGTGACTTTTATTAAGTCTTAAAATCCCGGTTTGGTGTCGTGAAGTGAAAGGCTGACTGACTTATGTTGACTTCTGGCAGAAAATGCAAGACAATTTGGAGAGGCTCGATGACAGGGAGGTCCTCGGCCCTTCGTCCAACGCTAACCGTGTCCCGCGCTCCAAGTGTGGCCTGAGCCAGGACGTCTTTTCCAAGATGGACGAGGGTGAGGACAAAGGGCCTCAGCAGTCTCCAGTCAAGGCTATAGAAATTACTTCTATCCTCAATGGCCTGCAAGGTAGCAACACTCATTAGCCTGTAGTGGTCATGCACACTTGCAGCAGATTAGGACCGCGTCACTCTGATGTGTGTTGTTGTTTTGTTTTTTTAACAACCTAATAAAGCTTTGTTCTGTTTGCTTCAGCCTCCGAGGTGTCCACGGATGAAAGCGAGCATGAAGCTGAGGAGGGAGAGCATAACGAAGAGGATCAGCCAGGGAGCCGTCTCAGAAAAGGCCAACCAGAGCCACCGCAAATTCCAGAGCGCTGGGAGGGCGGAGCCCCGTCCGAAGGGTCCAAACCCTGTCCTGTCACGGGAAAGGCCCAGGACACCGTCAGTGTGGAGAGCCCAGATGCCGGAAAGCGCAGAAGCCAACCAGAGTCGGAGGGAGAGGCAAGTACGAGGAAGAGGAAAGCTGACAGCGCAGCAGAGAGGACTCCAAAAGGTCAATCCAAAGCTAAGACCAGGAACACCAGGAGTGCTGACTGGCTACCTGCGGGTTCTCCGATGAGAGGGGAGGAGAGAGCAGCCGCTCCTGGAGAGGAGAGGGGGGCCTCATCTAGCAGCAGTTCAGATGATGAGGGTGCAGCTGTGGCCGAGGCTCAGCCTGAGGAAAGTGAGCGAACCCGCCCCAAAACCAAGGGGTCACCGACCAAGAAGTACAACGGAATGAAGGAGAAAAGCAAAACCAGCCGACAAGGAGGTTTCTGGGAGATTCCCGAAAAGAGAGCCAAAGTTTCTGGGAATGTAGAGGAAAGGCCCGCCGTTCGCCCAAAAGGACAAAAAGACGTGTGGTCCAGCATCCAGGCCCAGTGGCCAAAGAAGACTCTCAAGGAGTTATTCTCTGACTCGGACACGGAGGCCGCAAACTCTCCTCCCCCACCGGTGTCCTCGTGTATGGAAGAGCCGAGCGTCGAGCAGGACGCGAGAGGCGAGGACGACACCTCGCAGGAGCAGATGGAGACCGAGAAGCTCCGGGAGTTCCCGAGCAGCGGGAGCAACTCTGTACTCAACACGCCACCGACGACGCCGGAGTCCCCATCGGGAGGAGGAGGCAGCGCCGTGGAAGAGTCTGGTCAAGCGCAGCCTTCCTCCCCGGCCCCATCCATACCCGCTGCCTTGCCCTCAGAGCCGGTTTCGGACGCTCTTCCCACAGGGCCAGTACAGGAGGAGGTGACGGGCGGGCGCAGCGAGACAGATAGCAGCACAGTGGAGGTGGAGAGTCTAGGAGGAGAGCTGCAGGACGAAGGGGCGAGTTCCCCCTCGAAGGTGTTCGACGTCAGCCTCTCGTGCAACAGCAGCAGCAGCTGCAGCCTCGAGCTGAGCAACAGCAGCCAGCAGGAGAGCGAACAGAAGTCCAAAGGTACGAGTGGCAGCAAAAATCTATTTTAACAGGTTTATTTTTCAGTGACACAACTCATTTTTCTTCAGGATGGAATACTAAAGAAACAGAGGCTGACTACTCATTTCACAGTCCGCCTATTCCCTCACCGTCTTCTCACTCTTTTCTTTTGTAGCGTCTGCGAGTCAGAAGCGGCAGAAAGAATCACAGACTGGCGGCGCAACAAAGAAACACAAGCCAAACCGCAAGAGCCTCGGTGTGCCTCCCAAAAAGAATAGGAAAACAGGTAAGAAGAGCTGTGGGTAGAAATGATGACACCCGCTAACGTTCTCATTTTCAGCGCCAGCACTGCTTTCATGTGTCTCCGTTTCATTTATTAACCCGTTTGCAGGCATCATGTAACAGATGCCAGGTAGGAGAGGATTTGAGGCGTTTCCTGTTCACTGCATTTTCTTTCTTTTTCCTCTTTTTCTTCAGCCAACAGCAGTGACAGCGAGGACCAGTCTGTTGTTGAGGGCACTGCCAAATCAACTGCCTCTAAAAACAACCCATCGGAACTGAAGGCTGCCACTTCGCCCAAATGTCACGGGCGATCTCCCCCTTCGAGCCATAAATACCACAAGCAGGGTGATGCAGACCACGCACAGCACCGGGATAACCACGGAAGATCGCCGCGGGTGTACAAGTGGAGTTTCCAGATGTGTGCGTATCCAACCCATTTGGTTTATGCTTGTCAGCTCTTTAGTGCTTCTTGTGAACCTATCCTTTCATTTTGGGTCCTCTCAGCTGATCTGGAGAAGATGACCAGCCTGGAGAGGATCTCGTTTCTTCAGGAGAAACTTCAGGACATCAGGAATCACTACCTCTCCCTCAAGTCTGAGGTCGCCTCTATCGACAGACGACGAAAACGCATGAAGAAGAAGGAACGAGAAAGTGAGTCAGCTCTTTATTGCCTGGAATAATAACTAGCATGTTATTTACTAAATTTGGTTCACCATTAAAGCAAGAGGAGTAAAACAGGAAGTCACTGTCGAATCTTCTTCTTTTTTTAATCAGCTTAACCAATCACTGCTTCTGCTCTGCAGGCACAGTGGCCGCTTCCTCCTCATCATCCTCCTCCTCCTCACCGTCCTCCAGCTCGCTCACAGCGGCAGTCATGCTGACGCTGGCAGACCCTCCGGTATCATCCTCATCGTCCTCATCTCAGAACTCCGGGGTTTCAGTGGAGTGCAGGTGACAGGACGACCCAGCAAGGAGCCACACCGCACGAAGCACTTAACCAGCACCCTGGGGTCAGCGCCCCGATTCCCTTTCAACAGGATGAAAAAGTCGACCCACATACTGTAACTACGGGGCACAAAAACCAGACCAGAGACAAAAAAACCACGAAAAAACAAAACAAAAGAGAAGAAACAAGCACTATTTTTTACTGACAACTGTTTTCTCGGCAAGCTAATGGCACTTAAGTGCACTTTTATGACGATTGTGTAGGGGTGGGGCGGGTGAAATTTGTCCAAAAAAACCAAACCCAACATATATACAGATTTGACTTTTGTGCTTTACTTAATTGAACATTTAAAAGAATTGTTTTTGCAAGCAATAATTGTTTCCATTTGATAAAGTTGTATTGCAAAGGGATGATTTCCAGTGAAGACCATCTGTCATCTGTCCTCGTAGCCCAACATGGCGCTCGCCATGTTATTTCTGGAAATCTGGAGGAGAGACGTTGCCACATTGGCATTAAGGGCATAGGAAAGGTAACTTTGCTATGTTTCTCTCTGTTTCATTAAAAAAAACACAAAGAAAAATAAAAAGGACCTTCATGTGGATGGGGTTGCCCTCCCCATGTACAGGCAATCGCTCCTGTACATGGTCTGAATCAAGTAGGTGGTGATGGATAAGGTTTCAGCACCATCGTATGTCCGCTGATGGCCTCAGTGGATCATAAGGAATGATACTGTAGTGCCTTTTTTTTCTTTTTTCTTGTTGTTGTTGTTGTTCTCCGCGGGGGCACTTTGAGAAAAGGACAGTACTTTCTTTTCCTGATCCTCCTCTCAGATCAGAGCGTTAGCTGGAACAACGTGTCCCATATAAAAGACTGCAGAACGCTGTGAGTGAGCGAGTGAGCGGGCAGTGAAGGGCTAAGTCTTGGCAGGTAACGACGGGATGTTATCAGTGTATTAGGATTATTACGGTAATTGTAAAAGCAGAGCTCCTGTGTTGGATCACCTGCAAATCTACTACTGAATACTCATCCACAGATTACTGTTGAGATAACAGTCTAAAATGTGCAATGATGGAGGTTGGCGAATGCAATGGATGCATTAAATCAGTTCATCAGCCTTTTTAAAAGCCCATCTGCTTTTTTTCATTATGTTTCCATCCTCCATTTTTTTTCAATCCCCCCACTTCAGTTGCATCAGCTTCACTGATGTTAATGTTGCATATCTGCAACCGGATCGAGTCAAAAGTCAGAACACACACAATCAAAGCCGAACTCCACGTTTTCAGTGTTTCCACCTACATGAATTTATTTAATTAAGTACATTTTCACTTCATCGAAATGATGCACACTTTATTGGCATGACATGCCTGCTTCTCACACTCATCCCTACCAAAAGAAAAGAAAAAAAAAAAGTTTGACTCTGTTTCTTGTACTATGACCAGAATAAAGGTAGAGATATTGTAAATGTGCATTTATATGATAAGGTGACGTACATGTATACATTTCTGAAGACATCTCCAGTGTTTCCTTTGTATAGACCCCCCTACTGTATGATATCCGGAAGTTACATTTTGTTCGGCACTTGTATGTAACTGTATGCTTTTGTTATAAATTTGTATATTGAGAAGTGTTTTGAGTCGAGCTATTTAATATCTTGCACTGTTAATAACATGTACTTTTCTGTACAGACAGTTTTATGGTTTTAACTGTAGTTTGAGTGTAAATAACTGAGGGTTGCAGCATGTTCCGTTTTTGTTTTTTTGTCCTCTTTCTTGTTCTGTTTATTTGAGCTCATTTAATGTTGTTCTGTTCTCCCTTTCTCATCAGTTTTGAGTCTTTATCTAATTTCATGTTTGCTTTAGTTTTTATCCAGTTTTTCTTTGTGTCTTTTGTTTTTCTATAGCTTGTGCTTGTGAGAGAAGAATGGTGGTTTTTGGATGTGGCTGAACTATTTTCCAACCTGTACATGGCCTAAAGCTAAAGCTGTATGAACTTGTATACAGGAAAAAGTCTGTGTCATAGATCAACAGAAAGTAACGGAGCTTATTGAAAAATGCTCAATAGTATTTATTAGGCTCATCTGAGGATGGTCATTGTGTAATTTATTGTAAAAATGTAAGCAAAGCAGAAGCCTCTGTTTGAAATAAATGCCATAGTTTGTGAAGTACTCGGTGTGTCTCTTGCATCAGTGGTGGAAAGTAACTTTAGTCAAGTCTTTGAAGCACTTTACTCAGACACGTCTCTGTTATTATATAATTCAGTGATGACCAGCAACTGTAATCACTTCTATCAAAGCAGAGGTTTTGGCAGTTTGCCAGTCTGCAGCATTCAGCGGTGTGTTAGCATAACGGCAACGAGGAAAGACACCAGCAATCATCTTGGGGAACCTGCCCGTCAATTTGGAAAGGCTTTTAATGCAGCGTCCAAACAATATGAAGCCAATCGCTCTACAGCGAGAAAGATAAAAACTACTAGAGTGGGCATCCCAGGAAATTCACCCCAGGTTTATGACAGCACAATTAGAAAAAGACTGGACAAGTATCATGTGTTTTGTCTCCAGAGAAAGTCTTTCCTCCCCAAAAAGAACATGGCAGCAGTGTTGGTTTAAAAATGTGCATCTGAACAAACCACAAGACTTCTGGAACAATACCCTCAGAGCAGACAAGACCAAAGTAGATACATCAGACCATAATACCCAGCACCATGTTTGTTATAAACCAAACTACACATCAGCACAAACCCCCTCATACTAATTGTCAAGCATGGTGGCTGGTGGAGGGGTGATGATTAGGGCTTGTTTTGCAGCTACAGGACGTGGGCATGTTGCAGTTAGTCGACCACAAAGACCTCTGTATACCAAAGTATTCTAGAGCCAAATGTGAGGCCATCTGTCCGACAGCTAAAGCTTGGCCAAAATTTGTTCATGCAACAGGACAATGATCCCAAACACAGAAGCAAATCTACAACAGAATAGCTTAAAAAAACAAAAACAAAATGATGAAGGTGCTGCAGTGGAATGCTGCGGTGAGATAAGAGATTTGTGCATAAATCAATGCCGGCAAACCTCAACCATCTGAAGCAACTTTATAAAAAAGAGTAAGTGGAAATTCCTCCACAAAGATGTGAGAAACTGATAAGGTCACAGCGAGGTGGTTCTGTTATAGGGGTGTGCTTAGTTTTTCCTCTTGGTCTAATTTTTGTTAAATAAATAAGAAATAAAAACTTTTTTTTTATTATCTAAGACGTAAAACCTTAGAACTGAAAGACTACATTTTAAACCATAAATTTAAATACTTGTTTTTGTTAGTTTGTACATAATTATTTTTTTTAAATGCAGCATTTTAACTTTTTATCAATTTATATTAATATTATTATTATATTATGTATTTATAATATTTATATCTTAAATATTATTCTTCATCATTTTGATTTTAATTTAAAGCATGGCTGGGTAAAAGTGCTAAGGGGCGAAATGTGGCCAAACAAATTATTCGACAGATTATTATTGGTAATTTAACTACATTATACATTAATTTTGGTAAAGTACAGATTATTAACCAGATTAATGATGGTTAAAAGCAACTAATCTTTGTGCGTTATTTATATTTGCCTTTGCTAATTAGCACAGGCAGTATATAAAATACTATACAGTCTATGGTTATTAGTGGATGTTTTATTTCCTTAGTTTGAGCTTGTTTGTTGCTAACTCAGATGTTTTGGGGTAATTTGGGTCACATTTCCCGCCTTCGTCTACGTCATCACTTACGTACTTCCTGGCACACTTCCTCAGCAGCGTGCTAGCTGCTAGTCAGCGGCGAGCGTGGCTGTTCATAAGTAGTTTGAGAAATGTTAAGCGGCAGGACGAGCGCGCTGGTCGCCGGGGTGTGTGGTGCTCTTTTCATCGCATACTGTGTTTACTTTGACAGGAAGCGGCGGAGTGACCCCCGTTTCAAGGAAAAGTTACGTGAGCGTAAGTGTGCATGTCAACGGCGTAAACTTAGCATCGTAGCACGTTAGCCTCCATGTGACCGCGAGGACGTTAAAAAAAAAAACACTTAAAGCTTCTGGAAACTAATCAAGACTGCGTATTTTCTGTAGCCTTGTAAGCTCCGACTATGGTAACATTTGCTCTAATATTATGTCCCTCAGCTGCAGAAGAAGAAAAAGCATGCTACAAGCAACAGCTAGCAAACTTATTCCCTCGTGTTTTCCGTGTTGTACAACAGCAAACTAAACATGCAGCATGGTCTTAAAAACCCACTTCTCTCTCACAGGTCGACGAAAGCAAAAGGTTTCCAGTGAGAAGACTGGGCTTACAAAGGTAGGACATGTAGAAAATAATCGATTCTTCTCTCATTTTGTTTAGTTGGAGCTTAAATTTGTTTTTTGTTTATTAACTTGACTTTGAAGCTGCCGAACTTGAAGGACGAAGAAGCTGTCCAGAAATTCTTCTTGGAGGAAATCCAGCTGGCAGAGGAGCTCCTAGCACAAGGTCAGCCACATGTTCATTCACAGAAAACACATGGAAGCTTGCAGCATGCGCAAGACGCACACCACTCATATCACTGTAACTGTGGCTACACTGGTGTAGTGACTCTCTACAAAGTTTTAAGCCCTGATACATTTTTAATGCTTGTTTTTTATGTGGTCTGTAAACCTGTTTCTTCCCTAACCCAGGTGAATTTGACAAAGGTGTAGACCACCTGACCAATGCCATTGCAGTATGTGGTCAACCTCAGCAGCTACTTCAGGTGCTTCAGCAGACGCTGCCTGCTCCAGTCTTCCAAATGTTGCTCACCAGACTACCCAGCATCAGCCAGGTGAGAGTTACCTGCATCTCCTTGTTTTTTTTTGTTTAGCATCCTTGAAAACCCCCCAGTTGCTATTTGTGATTTCTGGGACAAGAAAGGGTGCAAGAATAAACCTTAGAATCATCCAAAGCTGAGAGCTGTGTGTCAGTAGCTCTCGGTTATTTCACCTCTAAGACAAAAATACTTAACGGCCCGTGTAACTGATTTGCCTTTCTGTAATGGGTAATCTCTGAAAGATATTTTCTTCCTCTCTTTCAGCGACTCATCGGCACTCAGTCTTTAGCAGAAGATGACGTCGAATGAACGTATGTGTGTGAATGAGATGGAAATCTATGAGGGAAGGGGGGTTTTAGACACTATCACTGCTGCACGGTTCAGTTGCTTGCGAATTCTGAGCTTCACTGGCCATCGGTTGAGATGAATTTCCCTCCATCACAGCACTTTGAGGTGGATGAACGTCTGCCAGGTTACATTTATCGAAATGCATTCCTCCTTTCCAACCTATCGGTTATTATATAGCCATTTGTTTGTATTTAAAGTGCTACCTAAGTATGTAAACAGGAATGTAGACGGTTTGTTCTGTTTGTGACTTGGACTGAAGTGAGTCTGTCTACAGAACACTTGCTTGTGGTGTAATGTTTATATAAATGATTTTGCAGGTTAATTAATATGTACTTTTTAAAAAACAAAAAACAAAGGCATTCCAGTCTTTCACCTGGGTTTTTGTTTTTTGTGTCTGTGTAATACTACAATAAAACATGATAACATGTGTTGACTTTTTTGATTGTCCACTTGCCAGTAGATGGCAGTAGCAATGCACAGGAAAACCTGAAGCATTTAGTTCTGAAATATGGAGCAAGGGCACTTTCACTTTCCCCTCAAATAAAGGGTGTGCAGGAATTGGGGACAAGTATGTTTGTATCAATAAATATTAATGAACATGGAGGGGAGTGAGCCAACCTATTGTACTTATCCCATCCATGTAGGTGCAAAACAAAAGATCTGTGAATTGCTGACATTAGTAATAAAACATGCTGCTGAAATGGGGTTAAATTGCTATCGTGAGAGTATTTGTTTCCAGCCAGAATGCTGAAACCTCATCTTGTACGAGTCCAATGAACCACAATGTCTTTATTGTGTGTGCAGGAATATAAAACTGGAGCAGCTTGTAGGGGAAGGGAGTGGGTCTGCTTGGATGTGTGTCTCTTGGAAGACAAATAGAGCTGTAATTATTTTTATCCCTCTCTGCAGCTGTTTTTTTCTTTCTTTTTTAAGGGCTCTGGCCAGAGCAGCCCAGGCCTCAAGTTTTGCCAGGAAACAAGAGTAGGGGGGAAAATAGTTTTTCAACATTAGGAATGAAAAAATGAACAGCGGCCCAGAAATGTCGAGTGCAGACTAAATGGTAGACAGTGTTCCATTTTCCATGAACTCATGTGATCACTCTTCAGTCTTTTCTCCACCACTCCTGGTGTTTAGCCACTTGGTGGAAATGGAGAAGCCTGTCAGGGGCCTGCAGAGTCCACTGGCGCTAGGTGTGTGCGTGCAGAAGAAGTGACTCGTTGTTAATCTATCCTTCGGGGAGGCGGAGAAGAAAAATAACAGACTGTGTTGGAGGTCAAGCTGAAATCTGTGGTCTGCTGCTGGCAGATCGAGGCTAGAAGCAGGTTCAGACTTCTCCACGGAGCGTAACACTGGCCTGCCTCTCCTGTAAATAAACACTGCTGCTGGCCTCGTGCTCTGTCCCCTGCAGACTGGAAGGAGCTCAGGGGTCACTGAAGGATGCCAGATAGGCCCCTCCTTCTCTGAAAGCGTGCCAGCACAAAATAAACCCATTGAAACAGGCCCTGACACGAGGACAGACGCTGTTTGATTTAAGGATGACACAGCAAATCCAGTTTCAGGGCAGAAACCACACCCGAGTGAAGAGTGGGATAATAATCTAATGAATGGAGTGCTCACTGTAATACTTTTAATATAACATCATTCTTTTAATTGCCTTGCTGCTCTATTTTCAGTCTGTATGAATGGGTTATGAGTCAGCTCTTTGTATCTGATGAAGCTGGCAGCGGGAAGAAGAAAAATGAAGAAACTCCCTGTTGTTTTGCAGTAGGGGGCACTGTTGCTCCAGGCTGTATTTGGACACCTCTGTGGCGTTACACTGAGCCGCAGACAGATTCACAGTTTGAGGACGACTGAATGGACAGAAGCTGAGAGCACAACAGTTCCAGTTGACAGCAATAACAATGTCTGTGCCTGCAGCACAGATACCCTGTGATTTTTAAAAATCCTTTTGTTGTTGTTGTTGTTTTGCTTTACTAATGTGTGCACGGTGACACATAAACATCGCTCCACCACAGGTAGAGAAAATAACCCCACGATCATGGCACAGGGAATGCTCAAAGCAGCCTGACTGCCATTGTAATTTGCTGGAAGTGTTGAACTGGGAATATTATAATCAGTACAATAATCTGAACTCTGCAACTCATTAGTGGAAATCCTGTCAACAAATTATCCGCATCGCTAATGACCTTTGCTGTGTGTTATTGGAGTGTGTGAGTTTGAATGTCAAAGCCTGATTACTGCTTCTGTGTACCAAGTGCTATCTGACCGGTGGAGATGTCTGGTTATGTAGGAGCAGCTGTGTTTGGGATTTTAAGGCAGCCAGAAATAACTCGGTTGTGTGTGGTTGCTATGGCAGCTTCACGTAGACTCTCGGTTGAACCGGTCTGCATTTGAGACCCTCTGAGTGTTGGCTTCTGAGCAGCGAGGGGGGTATTTGCTGCCTGTAGCTTGCTGATCGGTGTCTGTGTCCTGCTGCTGCTGAAGCCATGGCTGTGGTGCTGGGGGGATAAGAAATGTCCCAGCTATTACAAAGCCCAGTGCCCTCACTTTGTGCGCGCAGCACCAACACGGTATATTAAATACCCGCCACCTTTTTTTCTTCTCTTTGTCAGTCACCAGCGAGGGGAAAAGAAGACGGAGAAAAAAATTTCCAAGGCACGTCCTAAAAATAAAGCAGCACTGTCTGTGCTCAGAGTATTAACTTCCACACAGATGACCCATTTTTCCATCTCAAAGGGTCTGAGGATGGTTGGAAAGGAAAAAAAGGAGGGTGGGATGGGGAGGCAAGAGTGGAGCCAATCACGTGAATCTAAAGGAGGCTACAAATCCTGGCAGATTTCTCTTTCTCTGTGGGGTAATGCCTTGCTGTCATCTGTTTTTCCATTACTCTGCTGCTAGTAACTGAACTTGTGCTGCTGCTGTTGCTGCTAGCTGCTGCCAGGCAGGTTTTGTCCTCCATGTGTAGGCCTGCCTATTGAGCTCTGTTGTTTACATTCCCCGTGAGTGGGAGCCAAAGGGTGTGGGTGCCCCCCTTTTCTCTCCCCCACTACCAACCACTCAACCATACTGACTGCCTCTCTCCCTCTCTCTCTCTTTGCTAATGTCAGCCCCCACCCTGCCTCCAGCCTCCAACCTATCTCCCGATCACTAAATCTCTGATAAGGCTGAAATTCAATAGCGCGGCTGTTGCCTGAGAGAAGTGAGTGCGTCACATGACCTGTGAATTCCTGTTTACACTGAGCGGTTTTCATATTTCTGGTCTGATAACGCGAGGGCTGAAATTTTGTGATGAAGTGGAACAAAAGGGGAGAATATCAAAAGAACGTGTCACTCAGCATCAGTTCTCACCCTGTCATTGGCGTTATCTGCACAATCTAGGCATGCAGTTAAGCTGCAAGGGGGGGAAAGACGCACATACACACACACAAGCTGAACTGGAGGGTGAAGAAAGGGTTAACTAAGCAGACTGTGTGCACAGTTTTTTCTCTCCTCCCCCTCCTCCCTGTGATCTGCCTTCCTGTCTCACAAGCAGTGCAATGCAGAGGCTTTGAACATCATGAGAGTCAGACAGGCTTGTTTTGCATACTGTAAGTCTCCTGCATTGACTTGTAGCAAATCCTTGCCCTTGGGAGGCACGTCAGAGGGGATTAATGGGAGGGCCGGGGCCTCACAGAGTTTCCCATTGTCGTGGCTGTGCCCGCACTGTATTTTCATCCCGCAGAGTGAGAAAAGAGTGAGCAGGTGGGGAGGTGGTGGTGGTGGGGTGTGTGCAGCTTGTGTGTGTGAGAAGGAGGGGGGAGGGGGTTATACAGTGGTGTTATTTCCCTCTGCCCTGATTTTTGGAGCTGAGCTGTAGGGAGGGGAGGACAGTGTAAATAATGTATTTGGAGCGGCGGGGTAGAGGGAGATGGAGCTTGACCGAGCTTAGAGCGGGTGGAGGGGGAGGGAAGGAAGGGTTGAGCGGTAGTGATGGGATTTCCGGCTCTTTTTAGAGATCCGGCTCTTTCGGTTCGGCTCACTAGAAAGAGCCGGCTCTTTCGGCTCCGAACCGGCTCTTCAGGTTGTTTTGTTGCTTTAATTAATTTATTATTAACAATAATATAAAATTATGCACAAAAGGAATTACTAACGTAAAAAAAGTGGTTTTATTTATATATGTTTATATATAAATATATGCGGTGGCCCCTAGAGACAAAACACGTACAAACTCCAAAACACATTTCTAGCATGAACTGAACTTCCAAAGCAGAGCTACTAGATCACTTAAATTACACAATTGAAAGCATGTGTGTATTGTTTGTGTATTTATACACAGGCACTCATATATATTCAAATAATTTAAAAAAAAGTTCATTTACCTGTTATTACCACACACCAAATCCGGTCGTTGGTACTTGCTGGCTTGTGTAGCCACAAGATAACAAAGGCTCAACACTGTGCCCAGCATCCTGGAGCACTTCTGTTGTCTTTTGTACGTGTTTTGAGTTTTTATATGCTTCTGAGTTTTTACGTGCTTCGGAGTTTGTACGTGTTTTGGAGTTTGTACGTGTTTTTACGTGTTTTGGAGTTTGTACATGCTTCAGAGTTCGTACGTGATTTGAAGTTTGTATGTGCTTTGTCTCTAGGGGCCACCGTAAATATACTTTTATTTATTCACTCCACATAAAATGTAATAAATAAATCATATAATACAAAAATCAACTATTCACATTTCAAGTTTTAACTATTTAAATTTTCAGCTTTTTCCTTTTACAAATTTAAAGTGAAAAGAACACAAAACACTGCAAACCACAACACAATTAAATATAAATTATAATATGAAAACAAACAGAAGATGCACATTCTCTGTCATATGGACCTGCATGAATAAACTTTCTCAATCCTTTATCATCTGCAACCGAAAATAGTTGTGGATGATTACTATACCTTTCTTATGTTGTTGTCCCTGCCTCTCTTTCTCTCTCTCTGGCTCTGTTCCTGTGCTACTGAGTGTAACTACCGCCCCTCCCCCCCTCTGCCCAGCGTAAAGCACAAGGCTCGCGTGCAGAGTGAAGCGGAAAAAAAGTGCGAGAGAGAGGCTGAGAAAAAGAAAAAAAAAAAACCCACGTGACGGCTCGCGATAAGGAGCCGGCTCGCGTCGTTCACGTCAAAGAGCCGGCTCTAAGAGCCTTTTCGTTCGCGAACGACCCATCACTATTGAGCGGCCATTCTGCTGCACAGGAAGCAAGGGGGTTGGAAGAAGGGGAGGTGGAGGTGGAGGGGGGAGCAGAGGAGGAACTGTACGAGCTACAACAACAATGTTGCTGTGGTGGTGCTCTGGGGAATATGGGGCCTCCGCAAGAATGTGGCAATCCTCTACTTCCGCTCTGCTTTCTCACTTTTAGCAAGACAAACAGTTTGCTGCTGCAGACTGCCGCTAATGATGCAAAGTTAAGAATAATGTAGGCGTAATCTTACAGCTGGTAGGACTTTCTCACTAAGAGCAACGATTGCAAAATGACACCGGCCGACCTTCTACAAAGCACGCATGCTAAAATTCAAATTTAAAAAAAGATTTGAAAGGTGAGGCAAGGGACACATTTTGCATTTCATGCTTACAAGCTCGCCACAAAGACAGAAAACACAGAATCATGCAGCCTAACTGTACAAAGCATGCACAAGTATCTCTAAACTGTTAAAACAGACAAGTTTGCAGGTTTTCTTTTACACTTCCAAGAAACTGCATTAAATGGCACAAGCCACGTCTGACACATTTTTGCAGAGCACTGAGCTGTGGTGTCATTTTTCAAAAATAGATACACAAACACGTCAACAGCCAAAAATAAGCTAAACCTGCAAAGTGACTTAAAGGCAGTTGCTGTTTTTTTTCCCCTAACCTTTTATCATTCATGTTTACGTCCAAATAACACCAACTTCACAGGCATTAGCTTTAAACTACTCATGCAGGCACTGAGTGATTGTTTACATACATACATTTTTATTTTTTAAAGCCTGCATGCTAGCTAGCCTCATCATACCTTATTTAAAGAAGTGTAAAAATGACGAATAACCATTATTATGGGGGATGTGTGCTGGACTGTCTCTAGTATTGTGTGTTTTCCACCTTGGTCTAACGTGTGCTAAGCTAAGCTAAGCTAAGCTACCTGTGATTACGAAAAATCACAGGTTGCACGGTGACTGCATTGCGATGTGTGTCTTTCCAGTTTTCCGGTTATATTTATATATAAAAACGCTGCTGAGGGCCTGTGTTATTTCGCACTTCAATTGCCCGCATTCCTATTTGTGGAGAAATTTCAGCTTTTTTTTTTCAGATCTATCTCTATCTTTCCGTGTTAGCAGGCAACCATAACTAAATCGTTGCATGTAATTGCCAACTTGACCCCATTCAGTCACAAATGGATTGCAGACTGATGCCATTCATTGCCATTTTGTCGCCATCTTGATGCGGCAGCGTTACTTTGAAGATGACAGCCGACTGCGCAGCCGCAAACTCTCTTCAAAGCTATCATTTCAAAGACAAAGAGATTGCAAGTTCATTGCACACAGTGGCATTACTTTTGGTCGTGCCGCAGTCTCAAACCACTGTTTACCCTAGTTGGACTTTGGCATAAGCCGGAGGCTATAGCAGCTTAAATAGCCGGAGGCTATGAGAGCAGTGTTGGTCTTTGCATGAACACAATTGAATGTATTTTACAAAAAACCCCTCTGTTCCACTACCAGCGCCTCTTTATTTCTCTCCTTCTCATTCTTCCCTCACTCTCCCTCGGCGTTCCCTCTCCCCTGTATCTCTCTCACACCTGCCATGTTCGGTGGCAACAATAAAAGGCACCTCAACCTTGAAAGATGATAGAGCAACTCCGAGTACAATAACAAAAGAAGAAGAAAAAAACTACAAGTCACTTCTGCTCTCCTTTACACACGATGTAACCTTGGTGTAACTTTTGTATTTTATTATCTTTTCTTGGGCTCACACAGCTCTGTTGCTGTATCACCCTGTGCAGCTCGGCAGATACAACCCACTCGTTCACCCGAGAACTACAAAGTGGGTTTGACGCCTTGCATCTTGTGTAACCGCGGTCTTTGAAGACTTTGGCTTTGAGCTCTGTGTCTTATCAATTCCCTACGCAAAGCTAAATCTGAATCTGAGGCAAGCGCATAAGGGGGTAGCTTATCTGCCCCACTCATTTAATATTATTCATTCATGCGCACTATATTTATGACATGCTGTGCATGCAGAACTAATTTACATTTTTTCGACATTTATGTAAGCATCGTGTGTGTGGAAGGGCCAATGCTTAGACGTGGCGGTACGGCAACTTATTAACTTTGCATGAGGGAAACAACTGGTTTCATTTTGTTGAATGCATCAAACAAAGGAGCACTTCATACATTAAAGGTGTAATTCCTAATGTTTTGCTCACAGAGTTTATGCAAAAGAGTCGACACAAGCTGACACGTTGGTTTGTAAAGCCTTGTTTTGAGGTCTCGGTGTTAGCATCTTAGCGGCGGTCATATTGTTTTCCAGCACCAGAAATAACCACCTTCAGATGAGAGGTTGGCGTTATCAGCTAATGCTACCAAGCTAGGAAAGGAATAATTAACATATGAATTATGAAAAACCATGTTATGTTATCAGGTTGGCTGTTTACATGGGAGTTTATGGGCATTGACTCACTTTTTTAAGAAGGCTCCAGTGGCCATTTGGGGAACTGCAGTTTGATTTTAGCCCAAAAGGATGTCACTTAGTTTAGCGTGAAATCTGTCACAGAGGACGCAGTCGTGGGTACTTTTAGGGCACACTTTGAAGTCAACTCACATTTAAACCCAAGGGAAAGGGAAGCAAAGTAAAACAGATTTCCGCCCAATTCCAGTCAACGGAGCCGCACCGTAAAGTGAGTGGTACTTATCACAGCAAATTCCTGACTTATTTGTCATCTGGGGCCTCGGATTTGTCACATCGAATCTTCTTTTCTCAATGGACTGGGGAGGGAGATTACGGGCTCATAGTCGGTGAGATAATGACGGCTTTGACTCTCAAATGAAAGTCCTCAAGAGGATGCTGTGGAGAATACAGACACGTAACATTTCATTCCCACGGTGCCACCGAAGCTCGCTCTCTCACCCATCTGGAAATAAGACTTATTTCCCGGTCAGCCTCAGAATTATTCGGTGAACCCGAGCCGCAGAGCCACACCGCTGTTTCCCATCTTTCAACCCTGCAAATCATCACATGGCACGTAAATGACTGGACGGTTCACTTTTGACCTTTTGACTGATTCTCAGATTTAGTTCCTCTCCAGCAAACAAGGTTCATTTATTTTTGCATGATGTCACGTAGAGCACATGAATATCCCCATTTGACCCATTTTAGCTAAAACCTCGTTTTCCCCTCTTGTTTGTTTGGCAGCTACTGTGAGGATTTGATATTGCTGCCTAGCAACTTGTTAGTTTCCAAACCTGGTTTCATTAACATATAAAAGGCTTGTTTTTGGGGGGGAAATATCCTTATCTCATTTGAGGTGCTTCTCCCCATAAATTATTCCACAAACGAGGCTGCCCATCAGCCAGATAAGCTCTTTACTATTTTGTTTCACGCAGAAAGCCCACATTCCTGGACTTGATTTGAATTTAATGGACTTGTAGATGATTAATGAATCAATTACCGGATACATCATCTGATCTCTGGGTGGCTGCAGAGGCAAAGCTGACAGCTTTTCAAATTGAAAGGAGCAAAGTCGTTGTGGAGTCTTCCCAGCTGCCAGCTCAATGCGCTCCTATAATTATAAATGCATGAAATAATTAACAAACAACTCCACTTACACGCCGGGTCATTCGGGGTCAGCTGGAAGGGTTGGTGGAAAGTGGAGCTCGCCGATGATTGCACTTTGTCTGATAAGGATGGTAACGCGGATTGAGTTAATCTTGTAGCGAGAAATGCACGGAAGGCTTTTAGTCCAGATGACGCTCAGTGAGAGGCCTCTGTCCTGAAAACATGTTAGTGTGGATGTAGCTCTAGTGAAAAGCTTAGTGAAAGCCCCCTCCCACCGGCACCGCCACCTCACCATCCATACCCCCATCTCCCCTCCCGACCCCTGCCGCTCCATTCTTCCAGAGGGATGGCTTGTTGACATCCATTAGGAGGTTTCCCAGCACCGAGCCAGGCCAGGAAAGAGAGCTAATGATGTAATTCCCTGAGAGATGACATTAAAATGTCAAAGTGCTGCAGCTGACATCATCCATTTAGCACAGATTTTCCTATAGCATACATTTGTCTTCCATTTCCACCCTCCCATCCCTCAGCTTTTTCTTCCTAGGAACAGAGCTCTCCACCCATCCCAGTACCTCCAGGCTCCACTTAGGTGTGCAGCCACACAGTGGAGGACAGGCTGGAATCAAAGCATGTATTCCCCTGCAGCTATAAATGCCCTGCTCCAGAAAGCAGTATTTTTGAACAGGGTATGTGTGTCACGTTACATTTAGCTCTTCTTCTTTTTTTTTCTTTTTCCAAGCTTCAGCAGATGCTAATTCATCTTGTCTGCACAACAAAGACACCACACGCCCTACAATTCTCTCACCTCCACCTCTTTTTTTTTACTACTTGTTAATTCCCGCCCTCCTGTGGAAATGACCTCTGCATGATTTTAGGTTAGCTACCCGAGTTTATCCTGTTTTGGAAAGTGTGATCTGACCTGGTTTTGTTTTGCGTGACAGAACCAGGAGAACATTTTGTACAGACCGCATTTTGCTACCTGCCTCACGTCGCGACCCTGCGCCGTTTCACATCGGTCAACAGTCACGCTGTTGAAAATGTGGACTCTGAATTATATTTCTACGAGGGAGACTTGACAGCTCTCTGTTCTTCAGCCCAGCGAGTGGGCAGGCTTACACGTCAATAATGGATGCTCGGAGGCAGAGTGAGTAGACGTGAACTGGAAGCAGAGAAGGGGGCTGCGCCTCACTCAATAATGAATCAATTGATCCTCCTGCAGATGATGGATCAGGTTGCTATGACGACAGATGCAGTGTTACCCAGAGCGTGGAGGAGAGAAGCTGGTTTCCCAGAACCATAAACTCCAGGCTGCGAGTGTGTGGCTTTAAATGTATGGTGACGCTGGATGCGATTCATAAAGAAGACGAAAGCAGAAAATATTAAGCAGTAAATTAATGCGGCCAGATTCTCTGAAGAGGAATTACCGCACAGAATCAGCAATCCATCACATCACTCCAGATCTTTCCTTTTTTTCCTCGATTTCTACCGTGAAAAACAGATGTAAAGATGTTGCAGGTGCATAAGGGATTACACTGGCGGTCACCTCCGCTTTGATTAATCGAGGCGTCGTTCCTCTTTGATGGATGCTGTAGCACCCAGAGCTGAATACACATGTGGGTTTTATTGTGCGTGTAGCTCTGGCTTCTTGAAAAACCAACATGTTTACCGTGTCTGCGTGTGTGCGTTGTGTTGCTGTGGCAACGCGGCTGATGCCGGGTCCAGCTGGGACCACGTTGCCAAGTAACAGCTGAGTTATGAGAGCAGAGGAGAGGAGCGTGGGCGTTGGGAGGGGTGGTGGGGGAAGAGGGTGGAGGTAGAGCAGAGGATACGAGGACTTCTGTAAAGACAGCAGCGAGTAACAAAGACTGGAAGCATGAAGGGAAAAAATATCTCTGAGGGTTAAAAAAAACTTTTTGCATTTATTTAGTGTAGTGCTATGGATTGAAAAATAACATGGTTTTCATCTCTCGCTCGCTCTCTCTCGCTGCGGCTTTCTGCCAGAGAATATTAATACTTGACACATCTCATCGCTGGCAACATAAAGTGTTGTGCCCCATGCTAAATAGCAGCAAAGCAACTTTTAGAATTTCTTTGATGTATGTAAAGTTGAAGTAATTAGTATAATCCTGTGTGCGACCCTGCCTCTAATATGACAATACAAATGGCCTCCAGCCTCCAATGACTTCCAGGTAGGCCGACACAAGCCTTTAGCTACAAATGGTGATGACTGTGCATCCTTGTAGTCCAGGAGGCTCAGGTGCGGAGCTGCAGTACAAGGCCTGTTGTTGAGTCAGCACTGAATGGCAGCTTTTAGGAAAATGAACCCACTCAAGAGCCAAAACTGCAGTTTCTCCAGTGGCCATTCAAAGCTGGCTAACTAATGGTACCGGTCTGTGAGTCGTTTGGTACTGGGTCACGAGCAGAGATGGGCAGTAACGCATTACTTGTAACGCGTTACTGTAATCTGATTACTTTTTAAAGTAACGAGTAAAGTAAGGGATTACTATCGCAAAAACGGTAATTAGATTACCGTTACTTTCCTGTAGGAACGCTGCGTTACTGCGTTACTAAAACCGTGATTTTTTTGCGAGAATGTCTCATGACAGTAATGTAAGCGAGTGCGACGTTCGTGACAACAGCTGTGTGCAGATCAACAATGGATCATATATCGAGTGCAGGAGAGAGTATGAGCGTGCAGCGTTTAAAGCGTGGAAGTACTGACCTTACTTTGAGTTTGATTCCATAAAAAGTGACAAAAACATTAGTGTCCGTTGTGCGTGGGAAGAAAACTTCTTTTTACAGCGAAAAAAAAACCCCCTAATCAAGCACCGAGTGCGCAACGACGTAATGGGAAATTCACAGAGACACTCGCGGATTCTTCAACTGACCGCGGCACACCTGCACCAGGGTAAACATCCGCCTACCCCCAGTCCTGCTTTACAGGTGAAAATAGAGCAACAGGACCGCTAGTCTTTGATGTTATTTATTTTTTGCTGTGTTTTACATGCATCTATTTGAAAGACTGAGTGTAAACACAAAAAATATTTTATGTGCTGGAATGTGCAGAAAATAGGTTTAAATATTAAACTAATTTCTTCAAGTCAGAGAATGGTGCATATAATTAAATTTTTACTTGATGCATAAAGTTAAAAGATTAAAACTGATAAAACAAGTTAAAAAAAAAGAGACTTTTCCATTTGATTACATTTTGTATGATGGATTATGCAGAAAAAGTAGAATTGGGCTGAAAGATCTATCACTTTATTACCTATTCAAGTTGTAAATCGTGTTTTTAAAGTGTTGGTCAAGTTACTTTTTTCAAGTAACTTGACCAACACTGGTCACGAGAGTTGAGGCTTGGGTGTGAAATTTATGGTATTCAGGGTTTTTATTGGTTTTTAGCATTATTTTTTTTATCGTTAACTCTGCTTCCTTGGGTCTTTTCCTGTGTTATGAATAAATCTTCTTATTTTGGTACCGGTACTGGTTTTATTTTCTTGTATTTATCCGCAAAACCTTAAAGGCTGGTCCATGAAAATAGTGTCGGACATAAACTGGTCCGTGGCGCAAAAAAAGGTTGGGGACCGCTGCTATACACAACCTTTTTAAAAAACTTTTTTAGCATCTTACAACTTAAAATGAAGTCTTAAAGATTTTTATTATTAGGAACGTTGCTGCTAGTTTTAGTCACTAAACTGGACTATTTCATTGTGTTTGTAGTGTTGGTGCTGTCCAGACCTTTTTTTATATAATTACCTAACAAACAACATAGCTTCCTGTGTATTTAGCTGCTCTAACTAACTGTCCAGAAGGGCTGTGCTCAATTTAGGCTAGTAAATCTTAGCATTTTATGTGTCTATTATGTAGCACTTATTAGCATCTACACCCCTTGACAGCTGTTGCTAGGAAAAAATGTCTATTCCCTGACTAGTTCACAAGTGGTTGCTGGTTGTTGCTAGGTGCAGCAAAAACCTCGCCATGATTGCTTTTGTTGCTAGCAGATTGCAGTTTGAATAGAAGATGCCGACCTTTCTGTAAACACTCGCTAACTAGTAGCCAAGTAGTACTAAAACTTGGCTAAAAATGGAAACAAAGATCCATCTTCTTCAAAGTAAGAGTTGTGCCTCACCGCTGAAATCATCAAGTTTCAAAAGGCACAACCTTGAAGACATTTGGTCTCTGTTTCTGGTTTGTGTTGCAATTTTATCACTTTCAGTACCGCTTGGCTAGTAGTTAGCAAGTGTCTGCAGACACTTCAGCACGTTCCAAAAAATTACGGGCAAATCATGGCATCTCCTAGCATCCAAAGCAGTTGCGTGGAGGTTTTCACCAACTGGTTGGGGGAAAACACATTTTTCATTAGCGACTGGTTGTTGCCAGATGTTTGCGAACCAGTCTTTACATTGTCACACTTCCAAAATGACAGACAGGTTAACCTCACGTGGTTAGCTGTCACATAACTGCAAAGCCTCAACACTATCTATGGATTCAGTAGTTTGCTTTAGCTGATTACTCAAACTAAAGCTTAAAAATGGGACTTCACAAACCAATGGCTGACATCATTGTGGCTAAGTCCATTTTCAATATACAGTGTGGTCAGCACTGGTTTAGTGAACACCAACAACAACAAAAATGTGGTCTGCACTTCAGCAAATTACATGAATGTGTAATGGTTTGTGATAGCAACAGCCGGTCGAGTTTTTCAGCTTCCATTAAATTGTTTCAAAGACGGGTTACACCCATTAAACTCCATCTGTGTGTCAGATGATTAATAGCAAAGGATGACGGTATGTTTTTACTCTCCATCCACTCCTCTGACCTGCTCGTTCACACACATGAATCATCCGACCTCAAAGACTCAGAGTCTGTCCTCATGCTCAGGGCATGATTATGCAGTTCCCCTGTCATATCAGTATTTGTTGCAGGCTTCTGGCTCAAATGCTTCCCTTCATGGTCATTAAGAAGAAACTGGCTGAGCAGTCTGATTTGTTGTCATGGAAACTGATCCTGAAATGCCTCTGTGCTTCATTTGAGACTAATTGTCCTCCCCAAACAAACATGCACGCTCTCAGACTCACATTAGCAACTGAAATCACAGCATTTCTCGCTCTCTTTGTTGTAATATCCTTGTGCTCCAGTACTTCTCAACAATAAACCTCTGAAACAAGCCCTGCAAAATCCTGTGGAAGAGCGAGTTAAACAGCTAAAAACAACAAACTCTGCAAAGCAAAGCAGCTATTCAGGTTCCCGGAGCTGCTCCCTGGCCAACTGATCCAAATATGCTTGACTAATTTTCCACATTTGACGCTGAAGTGTGGTTGACTGACACATTTAGTCCTTGGCTGAGGGGTTCATTAAGTTCGCCGCTTAGAGATCAGAAGGCAGATTTGTGCGGTGGAGAAATTGCAGGTGGAAAAAAGGGTAAGCCAGAACAACAAAAACAATGGAGCCAACATGGTCCAGCACTTTATATAACAGAGCTCGCCTGTGGCGATTGTGCAATGCGGTGCAGTTGTCTGGGCTGATGTAAACAGAGCCTCAGTGCCTCTGGAGGCTCAGCCATGTGCCTTGATGCAGCAGTTATGGGCACATGCCCTACTTTCATAAATCAGAGCTGGAAAAAAAGGAAACAGCGTGATGGGGAGTGGAGGAGGAGGAGGGGCGAGTGGTGAGAGGGGATGCCGAGTGAGCTAGCGAGGGGAGGGAGGGAAAAGAGTTTTAGAGGAAAGGAGGGGAGGTGTTGCGGAGGGGGGAGGCTGAACAAGGCTCATATTGATGTTCCAAACACAGCTGCAAGCGTCAGCTGACTAGCTGGCCTGGAAGCAGCCCCAAGCTCTGCCTCCTACCTTTATCAGTTTACACTGCGACCTTTCTCTTTCCATTGGAATAGATGACCCTCCCCCCTCGATCTGTCCTCTCTGACATCTGACTTCTGCCGGGGGTTTCTGTATCTGCATGCCTCCAGAAACACTGGCTCTCTTTTCAGCACATCAGCACTTTCATTTGTCTCACATGGCTCGGCTTTCAAGCCTCGCCCCACGCTCTTACACAACTCACCATGAAGTCACTGTTACTCCTCACGTCCGCACCCAATGGCGGAGGATAAAGAGAGAGTGATGATGACGGGCTCGGTTACTTTGCAAATACATGCCACTTCAGCGGGATTGTTGGGCAATGTGCAATCCTCTCGTCTCGGGTTTCTGCAGAGCGTTCCTGGAAACAAAGAGATGGATTTAGATACTACGTTTAAGCTGACACCTCAGGTTTGGACATATTTGGTGAACTTGAAGTTGAACCTGAAGCAATAGTTCAGGGTTCAGGTTCGAAGCAGCGGCAGCAGCTGTTGTCAGGAGTCTGTCCTCAAGGGGCAGTAATCAGCAGAGTTAACTGTCAATCACAGATCCCCCAACCTCATGGGCTTTTTCTCAGAAAGACGCCTACTTGCCTACAAACACACACGCACACACCTCCTCTTAATGACTTTCTTCAAGTGTTACTGGATAGTGTTTCTATGGGAGCTGTCCACCCCCCCCCACACACACACACACACACAGCAGTACCTCCCTCGCCTCCCCTCCCAACTGTTTGCAGGAAACACTCATCCCTTCTCTGGAGATGTCGCTCGCGGCAGCTCATGCACTCACAAATCCCGGGCTCCTTTCTGGGAAATGAAGGGCTCAAAAGATACATACATACATTTACACACAAACTGGGAAAGCAAAAACCGAGGGAGGGGTGCAGAACACCGCTCGCCAAGTATATCTGCGTCGCCTTTTTGACAGTGAAGAGGTTGGATTGACTGTCTGCCTTCTGCAGGAAGCAAATGAGAAGCATATTCTGTTCTTCCCCCGGTTACTATGTGACAATCCGAGTTGCTGCGGTATCTAGGCAGACCACAGCGATCCCCAAAACATCACAGGAATGAGAATTGTTTCTGGCAGAGACGGATGGAGGGAGCCAATCAGAGAGGAGAGGGAAAGAATAGATGCATTTAAAGGCAGCCATCGCTGGCTTCAAATGTCACCGAATTCCCGGTTAGACAATGGAACACAGCTGCTGCTAAGCTTTGAACTGCAGCTGTCTGTCTGCTCTTGGCATTATTTGTGTGGAAATGTGGTCGCTGGTTGTGTTTTGAATGTGAGGCAGATATAAAACATCATAGGAAGATTAGTGCGTACAGTATTCGCATGTGGAGAGGGTGGATCAAGGTCAGATAGAGCTGCAGAGAGACACATGAGTAGGTGGCGGCCATGTCAGATGTTCCCAATTTAGAAACCCTCAAGCAAGAAGCAGAGATGAGGAGAGAGGTGGGGTGGCGAAAAGAGGCTGCGGTGCTCAGTCTGGAGTGGGCTTTAATGGTTTGGGGTTGAGGGTCAAAGAGACGGGGGAGGGGGAGGGAGACGAAGGATGAAGCTCCGAAGGACGTCTCGCCTTTTGAGGCGACTCTGAAAATGAATTTCGATTGCCTTTTTTGGCGTGCTCGTGACTCAAATGGCCGCAGTGTCCGTCACACCTCCACAAGTGGCTCATTACCAGTGTCATCTGTGGATCATTGCAGAACATCTCTTCCCCATCTCTGCTGCTCCTTTGATCATCCTCCAGACAATACCCCATTAGGCCCGGGCTGATTTTCTAAAGCACAGCTCAATTACTTAAGGATACACTCATTAGCATATCTGAAAGCACAGGCGTGACTCTGCAAATAAAAGAACACATTAGATCCCCCCCGCAATATGTTTCAATTATTCATACAATACGAGGGTGAGTGGAGAGAACCGAGTCACAGCCCTATTTGCATTCAGCCAAGGTAATTAACATTTATCGAGCTCTCGTCCGGGCTTCCACTTTGGAAGCACTTGAGTCGCTGGTGTTTGCCTGCTCTGCAGCACACGGGCAGGTAAAGTAGGCTGACAATACGCCTCAGCATCAGTCCGCCTTAAACGTCACTTTTCAAGCCACGTCATTTTTGTCACAGTAGTTAAGCGTATCACCCTGGATGCCTTAGTCAGCAGCTGCTCAGCTGCGCTAGGCAGGGCTCCTCAATTATTCACAGAAAAGAACGCGCACACACATATGGGCTCACTTTGCATGTGTTTGTGTGTGTCTGGAGAACAATGATAGCACTTTGCAGAAATTCTTCTTCTTGTTCTGGTATTTTTAGCCAAACAGGGTGATGGCAATGTCAGTCAGTGCCACCGAATCCTTAAAAACGCTCATGACAGCCATGATGATGAGTCAGCACTATCTGCCTGAGTTCGGAGAGGAGGAAAGTAGTAGAACATCTTGTTATCCGGGGGTTGTGTGCAGCAAGGTTAGAAAATGAAGCAGGAGGACTTTTCTTGAATAATATATCAGCCGTTCGGCTCGATCCCTACCATTTTTTTCTTCTTTTTGTATGCATGAGTAAATTCCTGTGCGTGCTTATCTGTTCATGGCCTGCTGCAGTGCAGCGCGGCGCAGTGCAGATCTCTGCGTCGCACATTAAGAATGTGTGAATATGTGTGTGCGTGCATCAGCCGCTGACTTTGTGTTCATTCCACAGTAAATTGATCTGGCTGCTCAGTAGACTGGATGGAAAAGGGCCCGGGGCGAGAAGTGCACAGTGCATCAGCAGATGGGAGAGCCCGCTGTGTTGCCATCACACAGCATTCCTCCTCCACTGGGCATGCTCAGAGGGGCCACGCCTCACGTCTCACGCAACACCACCACACACCCTCCTCCTCCTCCTCCTTCTGCTCTCGGGGCCTGTTTGAACCAATCAGTTGGAGGTGGCGGTGGCAGTCCTTTCTCCTGTTTCTCATCTGACCTTCAAAAGCCATGCACGAGGACAGTAGGTTGACAGGGAAGGGAGGAGGGCTGTTTTTCTAAAAGCTCTCTGGGTAGCAGGGCTGATATGTCACTCATTATTTCCACTCAGTGCTTTTGCTCCGTCATAGCCCTCGGAGGGACGTGGAACAAACCGGCGCCTTGCACGCAGAGCCAGCAGAGGCTGGAACACAATAGCTGAACAACAGAGATAACCTATCTTAACGTGATCTGTCACCAACATTAGCTACTATTACCTCCTGTTTCTTATCAGTACAAGAAACTAACAGCTGATGATGATTCCCTCAAATGTCAGTTTCCTTGATTGTGAGCTGATGTCGAAAGGGAACTTGCTCAGAAGGGTTAATAACAAGGAAGTGAAATCATTTTAGTCACTGTGTGGCTCGCTTACGTAACCCACAAGTTGTGCAACCTGACAAAAATACAAGCTGGTATTAATTGAAATCACTTTTGGTGAAGACTCACACATGTGCTCCAAAATGCAAAGTGCAGTGCTGGAGGTGTAATTCCTTTCGAAAGAAAAAAAAAAGGTGTAAATGCACGCAGTCTCATATTTGCAGCACTGCTCGCATATCTCATTCACACTTCTATATTTAAATATACTGCAGGCCCAGAATGACCTCATGAATCACATGGTGCACTTATAGAGCGACAGTATCATCTTTTTTTTGGTTTCCTGCTCTGCTGTTGCCAACACAATCAAACCATACTTTACACATCATCATTATTGCTGCAAACCGCCTGCTGACAATGCAGAGAATCTCAGGCTTGAATTCCTCCATGAGTCACATAGCGTGTTACTTTTTTTTCCACTCTCTCGCTCTCACTCAAAACTAAATCCCTCAGGCTTCCACACATTCCCTCTTTGTTTTGCCACCACATTCTGCTTGTCTCTTGTCCTTCCATCTTTGCTCGTTCCTCTCTCTGAGTTGCACGACCGGGTTCCTGTTTATGTCAGGCGAGCATCAAGCCAATCAGCTGTGAAGGCTCTGATCCTCCTCGTAGCTATTTACTACCCTGTGGTCTGCGTAAAAAAAAAAAGAGAAAGACTGAAAGCGAGCTGAGCTTGGGTGCAGGCTGCTGAGTAAGCACACATGCAAAGCTTCAAATCACTCCACAGCTGACCTACATACATGTAAACCCCTCTGCTTTAAACTGTGCATGCGTGGGCCGGCACAGTTTTACCTTATCAAATGTGCTCCACTACATTTGCTTGAGTTTGTCACAGAGCAGCAGGAACAGCGACGTGATGACATTTTTTTTTCTTTGTTGCCGTTGAGGGCTGGAATGTGCTGGTTTGTAGATAACAAAGCAGCCCGAGGCGGCTGCATGCTAACTGCGCATGAGGTCACAGTCCGCCAACACAGGACGGCGTGATATGAGAGGGGATTTTATCCTGGATTCTCCCTCGGTGGTGTCATACCTTTGCCCTTTGTCTTCTTCTACTGCCTTGTTTTTCCTCAGTGCTGCAGTTTCAGACTGCAATTGCTGGTTATCAAAACTGCCAGCCTCCTCTGTTATTATATGGTTGGAGTAAAGTGCAGACTGCATTTGAAGACAGCAAGAATAGACTTTTGCAAGAGTGTGCAAGGACCTGTTCACGAGTCCAGCCAGTCGCAGCTTTCTCTTGGGAGTTCACAGTGTACAATAAATCTGTTAGGCAGGGAGAAAATATAATCAGGGCTTTGCTGGGGCATTTGAGTTCACTACAGGCAGTACATGAGCACTAATGCCTGATTCAACTCTGGCTCTGGGAAACATGCCTGACATTCAGTGTTTACACCCCTCAATGAAAGCTGCTAGTCAGACAGTCTGATCGCTCAGCCTGGAATTAGATTCAGGAAGTCATGAGATTTCCAGGTGGCTCGGCTTTCCTCGAATTGTTAAGCAGGGATTTTTCAAAGAAAAGCCAATACACATTAAACCGAGGGCATCGACTGGCTCCCCGCGCTTGGCACGTGGTCACGTCTAAACACGAGAAAGCTGACACAAAAGGGAAAAAAAGAAAAAAACAACAACTAACTGAGTGAAAACAGGGGGAACAGCATTTGAGCGTTGTCAGAGAGAAACCTCTTCGCCGTGCCATCGTTTGGTGCACAGAAACACACGAATTATGAATCAGTGCTGAACTCCTGCTGAACTCTCTGCACCAGCACCAAGCCAGAGAGCTGCACCACATGACATCCAACACACACATGCGCACCCTGTGACCTCTGCAGAGCTCCAAACATACGAGGCAGTCTGCTGTGGAGTGCTGCGTCTGCTGGGTGAATCATTACGCTGTGCTGCACCTGGCTGCATTTAGAGAGCAGAGAGGATTTTGATAAACTTGACGTCTGTTGGGAGGTGGCGGAGGACGCAGCCAGCCAAAGGGGAAAGATAAATACAAACTGGTGGTGCAGCGGTTAAACCTCCCGCCCTTTTTTGGCAGTCAAAGTGTGCGTGTGTGTGAGTGTGTGAGTGAGTGAGCAAGCGGGTAAATATTTAACCCTTGTGTCAACACCACACATGTGTCACAACAGCATTCCTGTGAGGCGCTTGTCTTGTGACAGAGCGGTTTCATAACAGGAGCTGTGCTCTGATCGCCCGCATTCATTGTTTTGCGGCTTTTGGAAGAAGCTTTGTGTGCCGGTGCAGAGTGACTCGTGTGGCATGACGAGTTTCGTGTTCCTGCACGTTGGGCGTTAATGAGCGCAGAGGTGAGGCTGTGAATAGCTGGGTTAACTAGTTCAAGACAGCAAACAGCACTCTGTTTACCCAGCAAAAGCCTCTTTCTCTCACTTCCTCCTGGCTGTAAATGGTTAACTTGGCAAGAATCATGTGAGCGCTAGTAAGCTTTTTTTTTTTTATTGCATGGGGGAGGGGTGGGGGGTTGAACTTTACTCGCCTTGCTGTTAGGCAATGACATTTCTGATCAGAGCGATTTTATCGTGAGGAGAAAGCGAGAGAGCGGAGCACGTCACACTGCCTCAGGAAGGAAGACAGAATTGAGCTGTCTGCAAAGATGTTTTCTCGATGAACAAAGCAGATACGCGCATGTGAAAATAAAAGTGGAGAAAGGAGGGAGGGGGAGGAGGTGGTTGGTGCGTTGTCCTTCAGGGCAACCCTGGGTGCAGCTAGACTTGACAGTCGGTGTGAGAGCGTTTCCTCTTCAAGGCTGTCTGGCTCCTCCTCCCCCCTCCCTATTGTGTGGCAATGCAGGGTGGGTGAACTTTATCCCTGTTTGGTGAGAGACACAGCTTTCAAGTCATTTGCATGGAGCAGGATCAGGTTGCACACTGTGCACCTACTGCACAATGAGAATCCCAGCACTTAACAGAAAAACAGGGAGATGTAATCACAACCTTTTATACGGAAAACAGCCTCTGCCCAAACCTGTAGGACGACTCCAAGCCCGCCCTCCACGCACACACTCAAAACAAGGGTTAGCCTACATCACACACACTGATATCAGAATCAGAATCAGAAACTTTATTGTCATTGTCATGAGAACAACGAAATTAAGAATGGTCCCCGATCATTGCATCATCCCTAGCAATATCAAAATATAAATAAAACAATAAAATTCAATAAATAAAATAGATAGAATACTTAAAATACTAATAAGATATAACAGTAAAACATTCACATACATTCCCACACACATGCTTCAGACCGTGCATAGATTAACACAAGAGTGGCGTGATGGACATTTTTTTGTAGTATTCAGATGTGTTATTGCAGTTGGATAACAGCTGTGTTTGAGTCTATTAGTCCTTGCTCTGATTGCCCTGTACCGTCTGCCTGAGGGCAACAGTTCGAACAGGGAGTGGCCAGGATGTGAGGTGTCTTTTATGATGTTTTGGGCCTTTTTAAAACAGTGGGCGTTGTGTAGAACTTCCAGTGTGGGGAGAGGGCAGCCAGTGATCTTTTGGGCGGTGTTAATGATCCCTTGGAGTGCTTTCCTCTGAGCCCCTGTGCAGCTAGTGTACCAGATGCATATGCAGTAAGTTAGAACACTCTCAATGGTGGCTCTGTAGAAGGACACCAGCAGTCTCTGTGTGATGTTATTCCTCCTGAGAATTCTCAGGAAGTACAGTCTCTGTTGGGCCTTTTTCAGCAGCTCGGAGGTGTTCACACTCCAGGAAAGGTTCTCCTCTATATTGACTCCCAGGAAGCGGAAGCTTGCCACCCTTTCTACACAGTCCCCATTTATGAATAGTGGTTGGATCTCTGCCTTTTTCCTTCTGAAGTCTATTATGAGTTCTTTGGTTTTTGAAGTGTTGAGGAGGAGGTTATTGGCCTTACACCATGACGTCAGCTGCTCCACCTCGTCTCTGTACGTAGACTCGTCTCCCTTGGAAATGAGCCCCACCACTGTGGTGTCATCTGCAAATTTCACAAAGATGTTGCTGTGGTGGCGAGGAGTGCAGTCGTGTGTGTCACAAAGGTTACAAAGGTTGCACCACACCCAGCTCCACATGCCCTTTGGACAGGCAGGCAGGTTTTTGCAAACACATGGCGTAAGACGGCTCAGTATCAGCGGCGTGCTTGTAGTCGTTACGAATTTGCACAACACAAACATGCGGGTTAATATCACCTTTGCCTTATCAGGCTCCTTCAAGGGCACCAAACTTTCCCACAGTGCTCTGCTCTGTCCCGCCTGCGTTCCTCTGGGACCTCAACTGTTGCTATAAGAGTTTAACAGTCATTCCATGTGCTTCCCACACTCTTACTGTACCTCTTCAGCTGAGCTCGTTGTGGTGACTAAACCATCCACTATGTCTTAGTAAGGACTGACTGTATGTAAGCCAGCGTCTGCCAGTGGCTGTGTTGCAAAACTAGTTTGTCATAGACAATTACAATGCTGGGAAATGTGATCATAAGTTCCCAAGACCATCAGCACTTTTGTTTCAGTTTAAATAATAACAATAAAGCCTCAAATACATTTTCACTGTTGGGCTTAATTCCTACCAGTATCTTTAGCAATTTATTCACTGGAGTTTTCACTTTTCTGGGGAAAAATAACAGCAAGAACTAATTTAGTTTTGAGTATATAAGTAATATAATTAGCTGTGCAAGTAGTTTTATTTAAACAGTCAGAAAATCTATGGTGTTGAAAATAAGCTCATTCATTACACTTTTGCTCAGATGGTTTGTCTTCAGAATTACAGATTTTGCGACGCTTACTAGTTTTCCCCATTTTGCCTCAGAAAAGCCAACAACAGCCTTCTTTATTTTTTAGGGCAAAAGGGCACAAAGCAGGTCAGACAGCCAAGTCTGGACAACATCTATTTATCTGGGTTTTCCTGTGTAATAATAAATTGTCTCCATCTAAGGCAGGGGGAGCAGCAAAGACTCCACAGTGTGTAGCAGGAAAGTCAGTGACAACAACTGTTACATTAATTATGTTAGCTTACAGAAAAAAGAGGAGGATTTTGGTGGAGGTGGGTTACAAAGCGGCTTGCAGTTGGTGAAACAATTGCAGGAAGCCTTAAAAGGTGCCTCCTGGGAGCATATATATGCACATACTGGTTTTTTCTACCTAACCTCATTTTTACTCTTCTTTCTTTCTCTTTTTAAATCACTGTTGTGTTTACAGATTTCCGCTCATAGTATACGGCCCTTACCAGGCATCTGTGGCACTGTCTGTTTTTCATTTGTACTACTTTTCAGTCTTTATCATGCTCCTGTAACACAACAATTTATCTTTTGGGATCAATAAGGTATCTATCTATCTATCTATCTATCTATCTATCTATCTATCTATCTATCTATCTATCTATCTATCTATCTATCTATCTATCTATCTATCTATCTATCTATAGATACCTTATCTATCTATCTATCTATGGTATTATCATAACATGCAATTACATTTGTGACTACAATGTTCCACACTATAAAAACTGTCCTTCAGTACACATTCACACGCTTGTCCTTGTCATCAGGACTCTATTTTCTATTTCAGCTCTTCACAGTGAGCCGTTTCCTGAGACAAGGCTTTGAAGTGGATGAGGGAGGTGAGACACCGTGCGCCCAGCTGCCCAGCCGCTGTGGTTAAGGGGTCTTTATCACGCAGACAAGGGGGACAGCACTCAGCTCTTGCCCTTCTATCTTTCACCGCGGCAGAAGAGTGATTTTGACAACCAGCGCTCCCCAGCTGCGCAGGGGCCAGGCCTGCGAAACCACAGGCGGATAATGAATGCCACACCATCGTGACAACTTGCACTTTTATGGAAAGGGGAGGAAGGACACTTGTGCTCACAGCGTATGATGGGACGTCCCCCATAAACCAGACAATCAAAGCGAGGGCAGATAAGCATCTGTGGAATCTGTGACGGGAACCTCCGCTGATTTATGGGCACTACTGGAAAAGGTTTGTTTCCAAGTGAACGTGTTTAGAGGTAACCAAAGAAGAAATACAACTTTCCCAATGCAACCACGGCATCTGTAAATGATAAACCACAGTCGCATTATCCATGATCTTCCTTGCTTTCCTGAGCTGAACAAGCCACATGCTATTTATGAAGAACTTCCTCCAAAATGAGAAGACTTGAGGTTTTCCAATTAGGTCAGATTGCTATTCTTGGTGACGCTCACAGTCGTGTTATTTGTATTCTGTACATCAGAGGGATAATACATCCATTTGCTCTCAATGCAAACGTTACTAGAAAAGGAGCAGCTTTGATCTTCTTCCAATAGACACGCTGAAACAGCTTCTAAATAAAGGAGTTATAAATATGCATGTGCATACGTTCTTTTAGGGATTATTTGCCAAGGATTTACACACAACTTCAGTTGAAAGAATGAAACAAATCAGTTGTGTTTTCGAACTAATAACTGGAAAGGACAGCAAGAATCTGCGAGCCTGAGCTGTGCCGTGCCAACTGCTTTCTCCGGGAACATCAGAGTCCATTTCTAGCAAATAAATGGACAGGAGCTGCAGTAATAAATAAGCCTACTTTGGAAAAGTTATATTTTGACTCATGCTCAGAGAAAGAGGTTACATAACACATGAAATACTCTTCATGCTTCTCTATTTTAAAAAAAAGAAGCTATGTGTCCAAATTTATACTTCCATCTAACACAGGCACATGTGCTCAGACACACTACAGAGCTCTACAGAGTGATGTCTTTGGAGTTTGCAGGGTGATCTGTCAAGAACAAACCAGGTGCACAGAAACCACTGCATTGCTGCTGTAGGAGTGGCCGTGGGCGATGTTGTCCTTCTGGAAATTATAAATGTGTCTGTGTTGACATTTTTAACATTTTGTCTGAGTAAGCCACAGAGAGCTGAAATGACTCCGCAGATCACTTCAGTATGCTAAACATAACAACCGTGAGTCAGGTTTGAAACTGCCTTTTAAGGCCAATAAATAAGACAGCATTGACTTGTGCAAGGAATGCGGCTAATAGTGGCTTTTGAATTGAACCTCAGATAATGAAAAGAGGCTGAAGCTGCATTGTGATTCATTGAGGTCACGCCATGTGCTGATTTAGCTACAAAAACAAAACAAAACAAAACAAAAAATAAGAGAAAGGTTGTTTACATTAACGTCTGGTTATGACTGAAAATACACGGGGGTTTCCACTGGACAGGAAATGATGTCGTCAGCCAGCCATGCATGCAAGCTCGCTTAAGCGCGGCATTACAGAAGCAAAGTTCAGCTCTTTCTGTTCCTGGTTGCCCAAACCGAATCTGTACTGCAGGCCACTGAAACTACCTTCTGTTGAAAAAAATGGATGTGAAAACAATGCTGTTCATTTACATTTTTCTGTGGGGATTTTTTCTTGTTTTGTTGTTTTTTTTAATTCTTCCACTTTCCCATCTCAGCACAGTGGGGTTTTTTTTTTTGTTTTTTGTTTTAACCAAGCTGTCTGAGTCCCAAAAAGCCCGGCAGATTAAGAGGATATGTTACCATCTTGAGTTTTTTTTCTAAATGGATACACATGTGGCACATCTGGGTCCAAGCCTGACTCATTACTCACTTTTTTTTATGTCCCATTCTCTGCAGCCATGGCAACTGCTGCATGTTTGGCAGAAAGCTTTTGAAGGCAGTGGAAAAAGAGAGAGAGGGAGCATAAAGGGAGAGCTAGAGATAGAGCGAGAGAGGGAGAGTAGCTCTCAGTAGTTGGCCTACATCCAGTGTAATCATGCCATGGAGCTGAAATGAGGCCTTTGGCAGCACACCAGGTTTCTGAGAACAAAGATGTGAGCTTCTAATGTTGGCGGTGGGGCCTGCTTGGCATCCTCTGCCATTTCCCAGCAGCCCTTGCCTTGGCTGACTGCCAGCCCCCCCTCCCCTCTCCTCCCCTCCCCTTGCTAGGACTGCAAAGAGGATCAGAATAAAGAGAGAGACTTGTTTTTCACTCGCTTCTTGCTCCGGCCCAATGACATCACCTCTGCAGCCTCCAGCCCCCAGATTCCAGCCGCCCAGCACATTTTTTCCCCCTTTCGACCCTCCATTTTATTTGAATTCCACCATTTTATACCTGACTTTAAAAATCCCATAATTTGTTTGTTTGTAATTGCCATGTGCCGCACACACGGCTTCTCCGCTCTAAACACAAGCGAACACGATGAGGAACGAATCTGCACGGAAAAAAAAAAATCAAAACATACTCAAACTAACGCTAATAAGGGAGGTGAGGCGGCAGATGGATGCTCATTAGCTTTCAGAGCTCTGCAGATCTTTTTCCTTTTTTTTTTAATAATCAGCCCTTTAATCCTTGCTGTGCAAAAGTGTGGCTAAAAATAGCACCGTAAACAGGATATATATGGTAGCTGGGGGTAGCCTACTGTGATAATCTCTATGGTTACCTCTTCCTCTTCCAAGCTCCAGGAGCTCTGCAGAGCATGCACGTTAAAGTCCTTACATTGACTCTTTACCCTTAGCAGCTTTTGCCAGTTAAATCTTCAAGACAGGGTCACGACCACAGCTGCTTAACTCGCACTATCCTGTTGTAACCTCCCTTTGTGTCGGTGCAACATGTTACAGTTTTGTTTGATGCTCGCCTCAGCAGTTCTTCTAAAAAGGTTATATAACATAAAATGTTGGCAGTGAGGACGACACAAGAGGAAAAAAAAATCCAGTGCTTGCGCTCTGCTTAGGCAGAAGACTTCACAGAGAATCTGTAATGTTTCGCTGGCATAAATAAAAGATCTCCAATATAAAATTTGACAGTCTCGGAGAGCGATGAGACGCAAATATCATCATCTCACCAGCCCCGCGATGCTGTCACATGCTGGGTATTCCCCTGGCCGTCACCTACCTCGCACTCTTTATTTAGCCTCCTCACGTCTCAATTTACATACTCGTGAAAAAAAAAAAAGTTCAAAACTGCTTTATACAGCTTTATACACCCTGCCACTGCCCAGGTGACACTGTGGTGATTTTCACTGTATGTACACGATTCATATTGGCCAGTCAGAACAATCTGTGCATGTCTGGCTTCCTCTCAGACCTTTGCTGCCTCTGTTCAGTACAGCTCTGGCTTTGCTTCATAGCACACTGCAGCATTTTATTTTTCAAATCAGTAGATCTACGTATTATAGAATCAGGTCATTTAGGATTTAATTGAATCACAGCATGCCTCTGTCTTGCATAATAGCTATTTGGCCGTGCAGCTATTTGCTTGCACAAACATCGACTGAGTGGAAACCAAAGGATCAAAGCATTAGGCAACAATTTTCCCACCAATCTGAAGAAAGGAAAGAATTTGTTTAGTTTGTCCCTCACAACAGCCGTTTCCTAACTATGTCATAAAGCCGAACAACACTTCCTAGTGTTGTCCATCCAAAACGGGACTGAGTTTTGAGAGAAAGCGGCGATGGGAAGCAGTGGGACAATGCAGTGTTAACAGAGAAGGTGGGGTGGGGGGGGGGGGGGGGGGGGGGGGGGGTTAAACTTTCTTTAAATATCCTCTTTCACTGCAAAATGTCCCCATTCACATAGCGGCAGCTTTACGGGAATAACAAAACAATATGGCAACGTACTTGGCGGTAACACATGAGCATACGTGTCTTGTTTTGTTTCTGGTAATCCTTTGAAGAAAACGCCACAGCGCAGGATCACGGTGGCAGGCAGGGAGCCAGAATAGCCTGATGTTCTGTCGAAGGGTGAGGCGGATGAGGGTACGTGACTAAACATCTTGCTTCCTCTTTTCCAACGTCACATGGACTTGCACAAACATATCCTGCTTTGTGTCTGCAGGTTTCAGACGCATTGCCTCACCCAAAGCCTGAGGCTAAGCTGCAATGAGTTGGAATGAGACCAGATGAGAGGGAGGAATGAACTACTGGGACAACTCCTCCACTTCAAAAAGCCTCTCCACTTTTACTTCAGGGGATTTTGGCTGAGGTTATGCCACATGACCTGTTTCTAATAACATTTCTTTCTTTTTGCCTTTCTGTAAAACATGCCACACTAGAGTGGAGTCATTAATCTTGTTAAATCTTTCATACTAATATCTGTTGAACTGCTTTGACTGCTAAAGTCGCTTGAAATGAGTCTGAATCGCTAATTCACTCCAGTGCCATTTCATTTCATTTCAGCAGTGGCAGATTTGGACTGCTCCGTGCACAAGAATATTAAAAAAAAAAATATATATATATATATATGTGGGCACAGCTACAGCAGGCTATATTCATGCTGTAACCCCAATCCATTCAAGTTCACAACACACTGGCTGGAAATCCCCACCTCATGACTGAGCTTCCTGGTTACTGGCTGGTGGAGGCGCCTTTTTTTCTTCTTCTTCTCCTCTCCCTCTCTCATTCTTTTCTTTAAACATTAACAAGCCAGGAAAATATTATCTAATCATAACTAAAAGGCTAACAGTGTACATCCTGAATTCACCCTGGTGAGCTGGCACAAATAAAAGAGAGAAAATGCGGGCTGTAAAGTCCCTCCAATAAGCCTGTAAATTGTGCCCATGTGCTACAATAACACATTTTTGAGACCCTCTGTATAAATATAAGATCTGCCATTGGATTACAATTGCTGTTTTTCTCAGGGTCGACCCACCTCATTCAGTGCACAGTAGTAGTAGCAGCAGCTCACTGCGTCGAGGCGCGGTGCATTGAGAAAAACAAGCTGCAGCCTGAACCGGATAATGCTCTGAATTTAGGACAAAGCAGCAACCGGAGGAGCTTGAAAGTCGCTTTTTTTTTATTATCCCCTGGCGGTCTGTTGCTAACCTACAGCCATATTTCTTTTAGCAGCGTGCAGGCTGGTACCGGTGGACCTATTTTTTTTGCAGGTTTGATGATAATAATAACAGTAGCGTGGGTTATTCCGGAGTCTGAAGCTGAACTGGGTGCCTTTTTTGTTGGCAGAAGCTCAGGTGATTAAGTTAAAATATTAAAAAAGGGAGAGAGAGAGAAAAGTGGTGAGTGACAAGAGGCTGCAGTAAAGTGGGGGGAGAGGTGGTGGTGGTGGTAGTGATGGTGGTGGAGGGGGGGTGGAGGGGTCTGTCGAAGAAATCAAGTCAATAGAAACTGAAGTGGATGTAGGCGCTTAGTGCTGTGACGTCACTTTCTACATTGAGCCAGTAGTAGAGGAGAGTCAGTGGAGATAGATAGAGGAGCGCCGTAGTAAAGTACACACCGTCATGAACTTCTCCCTCTAAAACTTCAACCTTGTTGCTCTAGAAGTCGGAGAGAGGACGAGATTACATTTTTTTGTTGTTGTTCGACTAACGGAAATTGCTCTTTATTCGCTTTCTTTTTGCGGGGGAGTTCGGGAGGAAGGAAAAAAAACAAGAGAGAGCGGGGGAAGAAGGCAACATTTTGGGTTTCTTTTCGGGGGGTCGACGACGAGCGCTATGTCGTCCGCGGCGGTCGCTGCTTCTTCCAGGAGGCAGTCGTGTTATTTATGCGACTTGCCCCGCATGCCTTGGGCCATGATCTGGGATTTTACCGAGCCCGTCTGCAGGGGATGTGTCAACTACGAAGGAGCAGACCGCATTGAGTTTGTCATCGAGACGGCCCGACAGCTTAAAAGGGCTCACGGTTTTCAGGAGGGCAGGTCTCCCGGGCCGGGGAAGTCGCAGCTCTCCGGGAAGGAGATCCAGGCGATCAACCACGCTGCGGGGGGAGATCCGGGCTCCCGGCCGCCGCAGCCTCTGGACCGCTACCCTCTGTCCGACCGCCCGCCCAGGCTGGGTCCAGAGTATCAGCCTAGAGGGCAGACAAACGGCATCCAGCTCCCTAATGGATTTCCTAAGCCTGACGAGCCACCAGAGCTGAACCGCCAGAGCCCCAACCCGCGCAGGAATAACACGGTGCCCCCGAATTTAGTGCCTTTGCCTAACGGGGGCTTGACCCCGGGGCATGCCGTCAACGGCAGGAACCCGATCGGGCTTTCCTCCACTCTGGCGGGCGGTAGTCCCGCCGACATGGGCAAGAGACCCGCCTCGGTCTCCAGCACCGAGCACGACAGAGAGCTGAAGGAGAAGCACAGACCCGACAGTCTCACGCCGGAGATCTCGGAGAGCCACAAAAACAGGGCAGACCCGGACTGGATGGGCAAAGGCAAAACGGTGAGGGACCTGATGGCTCTGCACACCACGTTCGAGACCAGGTACAAGAAGGACCATGTGCCCATGCCACAAAGAGCTATGGTCTATGAGCCCGGCCCCACTCTTTCCAAGTCAGGTGAGCATTAAAAGGCAGGAATATTTTATCTATACTGTGCATTTTTAAAATTGTAATTTTTATTACCGATTTATTAATTTTCCACCCAGGAATGTGTCAAGATGGTAAAAATGGTATTTATAAAGCCATGCCCTAATATTATAAGGGCTATAAATAAATTTTTTGAATCCTTTGCTGTGTTTGTTATTGTTTTGTAGCCTGTGGTGCAGCACGAATTGGCAAAATTCACAACTCCCTTTCAGGCTAATTGTTGATCCTTGTATGAGCTGTGCAACTCAACTGCTCTGTTTAACCCTTTCCTACCTCCAGACAGAGGAAAACATCCCCGGGGGAGCAACAAGAGAAAAGCATCACCTGAACCGGAGGGAGAGGCGACAGCTGCCAAGCTCAACGGAGAGGGACAGCAGTGGTTACCACCACCTACTGACGGACTGAAAATGCCTCCAGTTCCCCCGCCAAGCTTCGCCTCTCCCCCTTCCACAATATCCCCTCACTCCCGCACCACCCCACCGGAGGCAGCTCAGAATGGTCAGTCCCCCATGGCGGCGCTCATCATGGCTGCAGACAACGCAGGTGGGAACAGCTCTCCCAAGGACGCCAACCAAGTCCACTCCACCACCCGGAGGAACAGCAGCAGTCCCCTGTCGCCGTCCTCCATTAATCAGAGGAGGCTGGCGCAGAGAGAGGCGCCGAGTGCAGGCACCCCCCATGTGCCAGGCATGGACCAAGTGCACCCCCCACAAAGCATTCCGGACTCCTCTGTACCCAGCAGCATACCTCTGTGCTGCACGCTGTGCCACGAGCGTTTGGAGGACACACACTTTGTTCAGTGCCCGTCTGTGCCCTCTCACAAGTTCTGCTTCCCATGCTCAAGGGAAAGCATAAAGCAGCAAGGCGCCACGGGTGAAGTGTACTGTCCAAGTGGAGAGAAATGCCCCCTGGTTGGCTCGAACGTACCATGGGCTTTCATGCAAGGAGAAATCGCCACCATCCTTGCAGGAGATGTCAAAGTAAAAAAGGAGAGGGACCCTTGATTTTTTTCTTTTTTTTTTGTCTGAACACTTCTTTGGGGAGGGGAAGCAAAAAAATATGAGTATAAATATATAAATATCACATACATACCATTCAAACAAACTAACGGACTTGTACATATTGGACCCAAGGGAAGAGTATACTTCGTAAAACATGGTTGTATAATTTTTGATTTTTGAATACATTGTGTTTCTATATTTTTGAAGATAAAGGTATGTACTCATTATAATGAACTACGTTCCTCTTTGTTGATGTTTAACAAAAAATTCTTGATGTACTTCTAGGTCTGGTGGCAGTTCCTGTTTAACGTAGAATGTGACTAATGCTACTCTACGAGCACTTGGCAAAACTAAAAATGCTTTTAGCTGTACTTGTATGCACTTGTTTAAAAATTGCCAAATACAATTTCTGATCTTGTATGAACATATTGTCTGAGCTTGCTTCATTTTGAGTGAATAAGTGACACAAGGGGCTGTGGACAGATGACGAGATAGCGCTCTCGGCTCTGACATGCAGGCTTGTTGTTGTGACGGCTCAGGAGACTTGATTTACGCTGCACACAACACAACACAGCACAACATGAGCAGGCTACTGTTTCAAGCTGCAGGACGGAAGAGCCTTTTTTTTTCTGTCTCTCTTTATGCACACATGTCTTATGTGATTCATGGAGAAGCTTGGCTGGGAAAAAAACAAGAAAAAAGAAAAAAAATACAAGACACACTGTCCTCGACTTTTGTGCATCGCTGTAACTGATTGCAGAACTAGGTGCCAAGTCATGTTCAGTCAGCTGGAATCTGTCGAGTCAGTAATGAAAACGTGCATGAATGTCAACATGATACAATAGTACAAACCACGCCGTGTGACCGCAAATTTGGACTTTTCCTGAAAATAACCACCCTTGGGGTTTTTTTCTGGTGACGTGTATTTTCCAAGCTTGTATGCAGATTGTGTCTGACGTCACAAAGGTGTTTGGCTTTTTTGTTTTATTACACATATAACTTATCTCTCTCTCTCTCCCTATATATATATATATGTAAGGAGAGAGAATTTTTTTATTAAAAAACATACTTTTGGTTTAGTCTGCAGATGACAAACTCCAGATAATGAATAAAATCAGCTTCACAAACCAACTCCAAGCATACGTTAGGTACAATTAGCACTGCAGCAACACACTGTTTGCTTTCGGTTTTAGCCTTTTGTGTCACACTGAACATGCACTCATAATGCAGCACCCTTCCCCACGCTGAGAACGGAGTAAACATCCACGCTGCCTTACATGCCAGCCTCGCTCTGTATGCCTTCAAATGTAAATGCAACTGCTGCTGCAATTTCTTTGACAGTGGAGTCACACACAAACGTGCACAAAACCCCCTACAAACTCTTGTATCGCTAATGGCAGCCCTTACTGGTCTCTACAAGCATTGAGGAGCTTACAGTGGGCCATTAAGTGACAAACTGCAGCTACTGTATGTCTAGATGAAAAGCAATCCTGAGACTATTTTTGCTCTCTCTCAGACAAAGAGCTCCCGAGTAGCTGACCACACAGACCCAGACATGGAGGATGATATCTAGCAGAAAGGAGGGCTTGGTGTTAGCAGGCAGTTGCGTAATTATTTTCAGACGTAATCTGCTTCTTGCTAGCTCCCTGATTTTTCAAACAGAGCACACAATCCAAAAGCAGATTGTTTTTTTTCTTCTTCTTCATTAAAGGCCCACAAACTGCTCTGACATTGTTGCTTTACTGTTCACCGTGGTGCCCATGAATCTGCTATTCAGCCGGGGATTTACTGACCTTCTTGCTCTGGCAGACATGTTTAAGATGGTATTTTTGGAAGGCACCTGAAAACTGTGATTACCCGCTTCTTTAACAGGCTGCATGGTGTCCCCGATTAACTGATTGATTCATGATGTTGAATGAAAACACAGCCTTTGCACTCGCCCATTTAGCCGACTAAGAATAGCAGGTATAATTATTGTCCCCTAACCGAGAAGACTGGAAGGGCTGCAAAGGATAAAGGAAACTCTAAAGGTAACTTCAGAGCACGCGTACGCTTTTACAGTATGATTTAAAGCTTGAAACGTGTTTTTCATGAGTGCGCGTTTTCCAGGCAGCTGTTTGTTTATACACCCTTTTTCCGTTCTTTGGAAAGCTATCTTATCAGTTGGACTTTAAAACGAGAAATGCAGCCCACATTGATAAAGGACAGCACTTTACTGTGCTCATCAACAACACGCCCTTATTCCACCTTACGTGGTGTTCTCAGAGATTTTATTAAATTTTTTTTGTTAATCAGTTGACTCGTTGATGCAATGAGACGTAAATGAACACGTCTCCTTCTCTCGCTTTCCTCTGTGCTCGTAAAGATATATGACAGCAGACGCAGTACCTGTTTGTCCAGTGGTGACTGAAATAGCTTGCGCCATATCTAATACAGTGATACTGTGTCCCTGGAAGTGGCTCTGTCATAACACAGCACTCTGGTGTTGCGTGGTTACCGGTGAAATCGGTGCACGGCAGATGCTCTAGTGCAGGCTGTTGGTTAATATGCAGGGAGGGAGCTTTTCTGTAAACAGCCTGCATGTGAGGATCAGGGCCGCACAGAGCTGATAGCATGAAGTTCGGATTTAATTTTTCTGATTATACATCTTTTCTTTTTTAGAAAAAAAAAAAAGTGAATCATCTCTCCTGCTTTCGGTACGATCACGCAGGAACCATTTGTGGTTAACGACTCACGTTTTTATTATGTTTACTTACACGAACCTTCAGGGATTTTTAATATCTAAGCCCTGCTTGTGAGGCGAACGCTCCTGACTTTGATGTGTTTTTACCCTCAAATGATTTATAGAAAACCTGACCGGGTGAAATCCAAGTCCAACCTTGGGTAAAGTTTAATTCGATTCCTTCTCTTCCCACTGCTTCCGGATAGCAACTTGGGGCTTTTGCTGGGCTACAGTCAAGTGTTTGAAATATCCCTGAAATCCGGCGATCTTTCATCAGGCGGCCGCGGGTCCAATCAATGGTCATAAAATCCTTCACTGACTGTTTGATCGATATTGACTCGACACAATCCAGTTAATCAAGCTAAGTGAAAGGCAATAACAGACAGGTGACGCAGCCAGTGTGTGCTGCTTGGCTGCCTCTCCTGGTAATGATTAACTCGGGCATTACGCAAAGATGTCGGCGCGATAGTAAAACTCAGAGTTCATATTTGTTGTCTTTACAGCACTAGATGAGTTTATTCTAGCACTTGACCGCACAGATAAGCGTTTCTCCTTCACGTATGGAAAAATACTCAAAAAATGACACCGTTTTTAAAAAAGATAATCGTATTTGTTGACGTTCGTTTTGTTCGAAACATCAGCCAAGCGTGACGCCAATGCTGACAGCGTGTTCATTGAAAAACACAACTACAAATTCTAATCCTTAGGCATTTATTTTACATCAAAAAATGTTGAATATGGTCCAGTGGGTGGGTGGAGGGAGCGAAGGCCTGTGTGGGAGACACTAAAGCACTCAATGTAGCCAGCTGTTTCACTAATGAATCCATGTTTAGCACAATAAATCAAAAGGCGTGCTCGTGCTGCTGTAATCCCCTGAAAGCGAAGCAGAGACGGGGACGCGCCAAAAGGAGAATCTGGTCTACATTTCTCCACTCCCAGTATAACTGAGCCGCTTGGTTAATTTTAGACCTGTCAGGGAAAACAAGGTCACAGCAAATGTTGTATCGAGGACACGCTCAGATCTGCTTCTTTTTCTCTTCATCAATCAAAGTTTCCCTTTGGTGCTGGGCTCGGGCTCCTGCGAGACTGGTAATGACGGTTTCTCTTCTCAGCACCGGGGGAGAAGCTGGGGCTTCAACCAGCAATTAGGAGGATCCGCAGGATGTGTAAAATTTCCCTTCTGATTCTTGGCTTGGTCCGCAGAGTGGGGAGAGGGGCCGGGGGGGTGTTACATCTGACTGGCCTGTTTACCATGAAGGCCAGCAAAGTTAAGATGATTACAATGCTGAGTGCCAAATGTGTGTGTATGTGTGTTTTTCCCCTCAAACTGGTATGAGGCTTGTTTACTGCAAGAGCACCATGAATTGTTCAGTGTTTTCTCTGCTGTAATTACATGTGTTTAAATGTAGTTTTGGATGGCAGTGGAACTGAACATACACAAAAACAGTGTCTTTAAGAGGGCACACACAGCTTTTTTGTTTGTTTTTTTGTTTAAAAGATAGTATGGGGACACCTTTCCCTCACTTCATGCTTCATGTTTGTCTCTGGATTTCTTTATTAGCTTTATCGCTGCGGTTTGGGAACCTAATTTTTCATTTTTCTTCCTTGCGATCGCTTCCTGCCTTATCTTTCCATCCATCCATTTCTCTCTGACTCAATCTCTCCGTATTCCTGTATTCTCCCTTTTTGCTCTGGTGTTGCAGTGAATGGAGTCTGTGAAATGGAAATGAGGACTCTGGCGCTCTCTCACTCTCTCAGTCTCCCCCTCTTTCCAGACATCAGAACGAGGCTATGCCTCCAATGTTTTTCTCAGATCTTGGAGTGCTGCCAAATCTTATAAGTGGAGCAGAGAGAGAGAGGTGGAAGAAGAGAGTGAGCAGGATGCAGAGGAAGGAGAGAAGCGTAGGAGAAAAAGATGAAAGGAGAGAGGATGAAAAATGAACGAGGGAGAGAGGCAACATGAGGGATGAGGACAAAGCATGGGACTGATCCAAGAGCATTTGGGCTTTCTCTCATATTATAGCCGAGCCCAGCACAATCCCTCCTCTTTCTGCTGAGCAACTACTCCTAGCTTCTGGCTCAGGATCAGCTGATAAGATGGCGTGGTGCTACTATGCCAAATGAAAAACAGGAGGCGTGTGAGGGGACTGTTATCGCGTGCAATCGAGAATTTTTGGTACATAACAACATGGCTGGAGAAAATAGGCCACAAGGAGGTCTAAATTTGCTCCACTGGAGACATTTGTAACATAAACACACCCCTGCAGAGTTTTAATAATGACAGAAATGCAGTCGTGTTTAATAGAAGCCACGACTTCTTTACCTTCCGGACACAGTATTTTGGGCCTTTGGGAGGTGCGTGCCAGTCAGGGTAGTAAGATGCTTGCTGCTGCCTTTGACATGCCAAACTAAAGTTAGATTTAGCTGGCAATAAGAGCCATGCTAAAAGTAAATACGGGAGCAGCGAGCAACACTTTGATCTAGAAGGATCCTCAGCCTGCCGCCCTGCTGTGGATTTTCAGTGCTTTGAGGTTTTTTTGGGAAAGATCCAAAATGAACTAGAGTTCATGAAAATGCACTATATATACAGAAGGACTGGGAGCCAGACCTTTTCAGAAACTCAGATGCAATCATAGTGATTGACTGTCTGGTGGAGTGTTGCTCAAAAAAGTGCTGTCTTTTCCCCTGTGTGTTTGGTGAATGAAGCTTTGGTTGAGCTGTCAGCTTGTGGTGGTTACAGTGTGCAAGCTTGTGTTTGCGTGTCTGTGTGTGTGTGTGTGTGGGTGTGTGGGGGGGGGGGTGTTCAGGTGACTGTCTGTCTCTCTGCACCCCCAAGATGCTTGTTTAGTCAGCTGAGAGCCTGGATTTCATGGATGCGATGGCTTCTGAGGGCCATCTGCCTTTAAAGCTTGAATAATGATGCCAAGCCTATGTACGGAGAGTCGAGTGTGCCCCGGTCACAGTACAGAGGTTAAACAGATCATTTCTAATAATCATGATTCATGTTGAGACAAAAAAAAGGAAACACTGCAGTGATATGATGCAGCAAAAAAAATGTTTTAGCCGTCCTTCTGATTGCAGCCTTCTTTGCACTGCTGGTCTGTATCTGAATGTCCTGATGAGAGGGCGGGCTGGTGGTCTGATGAATCGCTTGGTCCCTGGGGTGTGTCAGCAGATCTGTGGTGATGTATTACGGGTTGCTCATTTCCTGCCGTCCCTTTCTGCTCCTTGCCTGCTCCTCTCTAGGGTTATGGCCAGGGGACGAGAGAGGGAGGGGGGCAATTATGGCCAGTTCAAGCCGGGACACAGCACTCCGTGTCTGCGTGCAACGAGATCAGCTGCCTCCGCCGCAAACACGCAATTAAACTTTCACTGTCGTGTTGCCAAACAACAAAGCACCACACACACACACACACACACACACAAAATGTCTGAGACAACTTTTATGTGCTGCATAAATCCAGGATTCCTGAGAGATCTTCAGTGTGTTGTACATCGCCTTTCATCTCCTTAAAGGCATACAGTTGTCAGAAGATAAGAACAACACTCTTAGATATCCTGTCACTTTTGTTTTTATCTGGGAATACGTCATGCGTACATGCCCACACACACAAACACACACACGTACGAACACCCGTCCACAAATTCGCTGTATTTTTTTTATGTTACATAACAGTGAGTGGGAGCCATTTCTTCACCGAGTGCTAATGTTGTTGTCAATCAAGGCTTATAGTGGCAGCCATAGCACAATCTCTACAGAGGCAGAATAAAGCTTTTATCGCCTTTGTTTGGTCTCCCTTGCCAATCAAGTGCTCTATTCTCTTGATTTCACCTCCACCTCTCGTTCCCCCTCTGCTCCTATTGTTTTCTGTGTTTGTTTGAACTAATTTTCTCGGGAACTGTTTAGGTTATCTTCCCAGCAGCGGAACGTTTGAGTTGGCGTTAAGGAGCGAGAGGAGGTCAGGTCAGCACAGAGAACAAGCAGGGCCTGTGCTTGACAGGTGTGGTCTATTATTAGAGCCGGTGACTTCGAGTGCGTTACACAACCTGCGTCGCTCGGGCAGGTTTATTTAGATCGCAAGCAGAGCCGTTTTGGAGTATCTGATAGCTCGGGCAGAGCTATGTCACAACAGGTGTCTGGGGTTGGGGGTGGCGGATAATGGTACAGTAAATAACAGAAGGGTTTTTATAGCTCAAGGTTGATGGAGTGAAATTCAGAGTGCTCGGAGGAAAGCATTTGCAGATTTAACTCTGCCGTGCGGGCACAAAGGCGATCCATCCATCTATTTGAATCCAACAAAAGCGCACTTGTATTTAGCCATCACGAAATAAAGTATGCTAATGACAGGTTGCGCTTGATATACTGTATACATGTCTGCTGCTCTGTAATGATATAATCACAGAGCAGGAACAGCAGCCGCTCCCCTCCCTTGTCCTCCTCTTTGGCTGGAATGTGCAGGGGGAGAAAAATGATCCAATGTCATCCGCAGTGATGGAAGCTTCTCTGTTCAGCCAGAGGGATATGTTCAAGGGAGGGAGGAGGGGGGAGAGAGCGGATATTTCTGGTTGAGTGTGAGTTTGAGTAAGTCCGGGCGTCGAGCCAAGCATGCCGATGGAGGGGAAGGGAGGGGCGGGAGGCTTTTGGAGAGAGAGAGGGAGGAGAGAGATAGAAACCCTTTCGGGCTGGCACGCTGTCAGTTTCACTAGCACACAGCTGCTTCTGGAAAATTCTGCACCCTGCCCTACTAAACCACCAGGCATGACATGAATAACAAGAATGGCCCAGCCATCAACAGCAGATACTTTTCCTTTTGACGTGGGCCTAACAGACTGGTACAAATGCCCTGGCCTTGCACATAGTGGAAAAATCAACAATGAAGGGGACACCGGGGCACAATGTGGAAATGAAATCCCGGGTTTAGGAGGCTTTGTCTGGACAAGGACGCAGTTGACATAGAGCCCGAGGGCTTTGCAAAAAGGCCGTGCAACAAAATGCCAACTGATGTGTTTTGATGGGGTTACTCGTTCACCAGCCGGTCACTAATTGGAGAGTAAGAACCCACTAAATTGCTTTCAGTCAGCATGGAGCTGTGGCGAATTTCCTTTCCGAGCTGCATGTGTCATTTTGTTGCCCCTCGAAGACGGCGGCAGAAAAAGAAAGCATGAAATGTGGTAGCTAGTGTGTGTTTTGTGTGTTCCTAACATGACCAGTCAACACTTGCCCCAGATCTAAGTACAGCTTTCCCAGCAGTGATGAGATAATGCTAGCCCTTATCCCTCTATGAGGTTGTTAGATATGTGCAACCCTCTGTAGTGTTGACATTTCCGTGCCCAACCCAAGTGAACACATAGGGCCACAGAGGCTCCTCTCAGGCTGTCTGTATCCATGGCAGATAAAGAGGTGAGTCAGCCACTCATCTATCCAGTTCTCCTCCTCCTCTGCATGGCAATACTCCTACCCTTAGCCCCCGTCATCCTCGTTCACAAGGCCTTATGTGTACATTCAGCACATGGTGGATTGTATAAATAGCAGCGACCGCGTGGCTCGCCGCTGACACCTGACATTTTCATGCCCCAGCAAGCCGCTGATACATTTGGCGCTTGGCACGCATTCTTCTCTCGGGTTTATCCATCTGTTGATGTAGAGCCCAACCCCCCGAGCCTCTACTATGTTCCTGTAACATAACACGAGCCTCTCCTTTCCCTCTATTCATCTTATATCATGCAAGCACCGCATGGCACAGACTTCACCCCTCCCTCCTACCTCCATGTTTTTCTCTGGCTCTTACTCGCTCTCCCTCCCCCCATCGTGCTGTCTTTCTTTTTCCTCTCTCTGCCTAACAACACCCAACAAACACACGCTGCACAATCCACCCAAGTCATTAGTCTTCAGACTGGCGTTCAGCTGGTCTCAGAAACCCACCAACATGGGGAACAAAAGTGAGATGGGAATTGCGTGAAGCTGGAGTGATAGTGCTGGCAAAGAACTGAATGTGAGATTGTGTGCAGGCAGGGTACTTCCTGGCTGCCCGCCAACTTCCAGCAGCAGCACTGCAGCATGTCAATATGTCCGTTGCCAGGGAAACAGCGAGAGCACACACAGTCCATAGAAAACCTTATTGCTACACTTTACACTCTTCTTCCTCTTTTTAAACTCCAGCTCAAAAATGCTCAATGAAGCTGTATTACTCTCCAGGCTAGGGAAGAGCATTACTAAAGGGGGGTTATGATGAACCCCCATGGACTTAGCCAACCACCAAGAGCTGCTGGAAGGGCATCATCCCTAACTGGCTTCTCACCCTCGAACATGGTCAGTTGTGTTTATTAAGTAAATGTGATCAGGGACCAAATATCTTTGCTGCAGTAAAATTTGCTGGTCTGGTTTAAAAAGTGTCAGCACTTCATTTGGGTCATTCAACCTTTACCCCCAACCAGTCTCAGCAAATGGCTGTTGGGGTTTTCTCATGGTTAATCTTTTGCTTCGCTCCAGATACCTCAGAACTCGGATGTTGTAACTTGGGAGTGATGTCACTTCTGAGTTAGCATGTCCCAGAAAATTTGAGGAAAAACAGGATTCGTTTTGGTTGGTTTCACTAGTAGTACAGCATAATACTAGTTTGTGCCCTTAAAAACACATTCATGGGTAGAGCCTGATCAGTGCAAGGGATTAAAAGTTTACAGTTTTACTGCTGTTTACGTTATGTGTTGCCATCTTGCAATGTTACGTTTGGGTTGGTTCGACTTTGCTTCAACTTTCCGAGTGGTAAATGTGAGTTGAGGGGGAGTTCCAGAATCAAATTCCAACTAGGAACTTGGAAATGCAGGCTTGTGACTTATTTAGCAACACACCATTAAACGTTTATAAAGTGCCTTGAAGAAACAGTTCATGGGATTTGTAATTAAATTTAACTTAAATTAGAAAAACTCAAAAAAAGAAAGTTTTTTTTTATATTTTTTTATAAAATGTGGCATCTGGGAATAAAACATGAGAAGTGAAGCTACCTTCACCTGGATTTTAGCATTACATGATAAAAGCGACTAGCTAGCTTGGCTAACGTACAGCTAGCTGCTAATTAAGTAGCATACCTATAAAATAAGAGAGCATCACTCACCAGCGCTGGAGTATAGCCTTCTTCGATGGTTTGTATGTTAACCACAGTCAATTTGAGTCGAGCTCTCTGATGCCAATTAGCAGAGCTAAAGTGAAGTTAAAAGCTAGCAGCTAACGCTACATGTATTGAAAGCAGCCAGTCACACAAAGTTGCAATAGTCTTGGTAAAGAAATGTTTAGATATTAACATTTTCCAGTCAGTGCTAAATTAGCAAAATTAGCAGGTTGTATAAAAAAGTATTTCTATCTATTATTTAACTTTATGAAAAGTGTATAAGGACTGAGTCCCTCTTGGAGCCATAACACATTAAAAAAGACAACTTAGCTATAATGACTGTGACCTACTTTTACGTAATTTGTTGGTTTGTGAAATCTTGTTTTGAAGTGTTGAGCTGAGCCTTTCTGTCATCTTGATGTCACAAAAGTAGAAGGGCGGGTTTTAATATTAGACTACATGCTCACTGGGTAATTTCCTGTTATTGACAGCTGACTGTCTTTTGAGGTTTGATATCACAGATTCTTCATTTTGAAACATGGTATGAACAAGCTTTACAAAACACAACCTTTTTTAATTTAATATGACCCAAAATGAGTGAATGAGGCTATAAGTCCAGCAGGAATGCGTTAACAGAGGTAGAGACAGAAGCCAACAGACATCTATGGGATTGGAAGTCTTTTAGCAACCACAGGTATTGCCATCTGGTAGCCGCCGGAATGCAGATCAATGCAGATCAATGCTGTCTTTATTTTTCCAACCTGGAAAAATGTTTTATACCGTCTATGAGAGCCAGCTTCATGTCTTCATGTTTTGCAGCTTGGTTAGCTCAACGTTAATCTTAATGTTCATGGATAATTAGAGTGTCACATTCCTTTAAAAGTAAAGAAATCCTTTACAACAAAATATAATGCTTTTGAAAAAAATATTTTAATATCTAAATCATTTTATCTTCAAAGTACTGAGGTTTTTGTATCCTTCCTACACTACAGTACATATTTCTGTTTCCTCCTTTGCACATAAGGTTGATGTTTGTACCCTGCAGCAAACAGCTTGACTGTGAGTTATTACCGGCAGGTCTATACTCCTCCATCAGGTGTTGCGAAACAATCTCTTCAGATACATCAGGCTTCTCTGTTGCAAAGTCGCAACTTTCAACAGAGGTCATGTGTTTTATTGTGTTGATCTACAAAGTGACACAGTAACCTAACCGGCCTCTGTGACCTTTATCTAAGTAACTTTTTCTGCTACTCTGCTGATACCATTATTTTTTTTATTTTACAGCGATAAATATATTTATCTGTGGAACAGCCTGTATTGTGCTTTGTTTGAAGTGTATAGTTTGTATCCCAGGAAGAAATCCTCCTTTATCTCAGTACTCTCTCTGCTCTGTCTGTATTGTGGCTTTCATCAAATAGCCAGGGAAATTTAGGAAGGCCAGAGGAGTTTAAGAATGTATCTTGTGGCCATACGTGGTATAAATTTTGACAATAAGCCCTTACATGTCACTGATTACCTTACCATCTAATACCCCGACTTAGCCTTAATAGGATACCATAGCGGCAAACTGGTGTTTATGCAGTGTGTTCATCTTACAGTGTCTTTCTCTGAAGGACGGCTAAAGGACAACTCTGTCAGCCCCACCTAGCTTGGCACTCTTATCCAAGTCTGGCTCAGTCTGTGCTCGTATCACTAGAGGGGGAAAGGGGTGTGCCAACTATAGTGCCTTAGTACTTTTCAGAACTATCCGTGCCTGCGAGTGGTCTAACAGCTGCTGCTGCAGTGTCTGAGCTTGCTCAGGGGTGCAGATGAAAGTGCTGATGTGTCCTGTTATTTTGGGCTGTGCAGTGCCCTGGGGGGCAGAGGAATTTTTGGAGGAGACCGGGCAAGATTGTTAGCGGAGAGGTGGGGGTTTGTGCCCAGAGGGGGATCATAGGAGAGTTTCTCCCAGAATGCAATGTGACCCTCGTTGCCACATGGCGCTGCGGGAATCCTGAGGGGGTGCGGAACTGCTGACAGTACCAGGCTGAGCGACGGGCACAGACGTGAGCACAAAGACTGGATGCGCTCTCTATCTCCGATGATTGGCAGTATTTCTGGCTGCCTTTCATACATGAAGGGAGGGGCTGCTGATAGCCTGTCACAATCAAAGTTTTATGCAGCGTTTGATCCAAACTACATTTCATCTAGAGTTTCAGAGCTCACTCCTGACATCCACAACAAATGTAAAAGCCCATTTGGTTGTCCATTAGCAACACAATTGTCATCAGCAGATGGAGTTTGAACTCCAAAAATCCAGGTCGCTTCTAAACAGCTACCAAATGGAAATTAAGGTTAAATTATTTTATCAAGCACTTTTTACCTGTGAGACTTATATGAAATGATTCAACTTGTCCCACGTAAGTAATGTCATTTGTAATGACAAATCCAACAATTCAGTATATCTGTTATATATTTCCCTATATGGCATCAGAATAGAAAGAGCAACAGAATCAGAGAAACCCTGATGTAACCTTGCTTAATTTTATACTATGATATCTGATTTTACTTTCACAATCATTACGATTATCATATTCAAGAGTTTTGTAAGAGCTTTATTGTCATCTCACATAAAAACATTGCATTCCTGTTGCATAACATAAATGATATAGAAATACCAGACGCATCATTTATCATTCACTCAATAACCACAACTGCTAAGTTTAACTACAATTTAATTGAAGAAAAAAAGTGATTTGTATTTCTTTCATCGGGTAAGTATTGAAGCTGCTATTTTATTACACTTGTGCAGACTCCTTTCATTTAATTAAAAACATCCTTACAGTAGTTCTCATTATTATCCCGTGCTTTGCATTTTTCAGTGGTATACAAATATGTGAGAACCAATTTCAAGTCAGTTTTATTTATATAGCGCCAAATCACAACAGCAGTTACCTCAAGGCACTTTATATAATAAAGTAAAGACCCTACATAAATAGAGAGAAATGCCCAACAATCAGATGACCCTCTTTGAGCAAGCACTTGGTGACAGCGGGAAAGAAAAACCCCCTTTTAACAGGAAGAAACCTGAGGATTAATAAAGCGTAATAATATTTCACGATTAAATGCAAGGTGGTATATAAACACATAACACAATTGTGCAGCAATCTGTAACACAGACTTTGGCTTATCACGTTGGTGATAATGTGCACGAATCGCAGGTAGCTGCTCCATGCCGGCAGCTTGTTACATGCCTGAAATGTTAATGTCAGCCATCACACTGCCATTAACACTCTCTGCTGGCTGTAAATGACACAACGTTCCCATTTCCATTCATCTCACACGTGGCAGTAATATTACAGCCACGTTTGGCCTGCCGTGTGCGAGAAAGACGCCGTGTCATTTACTTAATCACACGTCCCTTATGGCTCGTACTTCAAAAACTATCTTTGATTTATCTCGGTGCCCCTTTACTGAAAGCCGTCCAGGATTTCCAGTGTCTTCTCGTTCCCGTGCTTCATCAGAGAAACCTCGTCCATGGACAATATGACACGATATTAATTAAGAGGGATACTCACAGATTGCACCATAAATCACTTTCCCTCGCATTTTCATGCTTGGTCTAACATTTGCAATTTGCATCTTGTTCCCCTCATAACTGCGTACACCTCTGTGAAGAGGCAGGAGACAGAAGACTTTAGCAGCTCCACTGTCATGTCATGTTATCCTCAGAGGGGCTTGCCAATAACCTTAGAAGGATGGATGACTGTGCTGACTCATTGCACTGGTGTTGTTATCTTCAGTGTCTGGGACATTGAGGAGGCTGGGAAATGAAAGTCATGATACTATTTCAATGTACTTCCACAGTAGGGCTGTATAGGATTTATAGATCCATTTTAATATGCATTTCTTAGGCTCATTTTCTCCTTTATGCTTATTTACTTGATCAGGAATCAGTGTTAGTCCAGGTATTTAGAGATCTGACTCACATGACTGTGTGTAGATCAGGCTGCTTTGTTATTTCAGCTTCTCATGTGATCAGCACTCAACACCAAAGGCTACTCTGAGCCCCACCCCCTCGCCCCCTTCAGTACTTTGAAGACCGACAGAGAGAGTCTGTTACCAGAGAAACAAAGGTCAGTGTACTGCGTCGTCACATTCTCAACTCACAGGATGGATCTTGAAAGAGAAAAAAGGACCCGGCAAACAAACATCCTTTGTTTTTGCTGCAACAAGACCGCGTTTGTTGTTGTGCTCTGGGCTCTGATGTCATCGTCATGGGTCATCCTCTCCGTGACCTCTGGGGCTGCGATTCTCAAATAGCTTCATCAGGAGGTGCGCGCCAATTACAGCATTGATTTTTGTTTCACTGGCTCGCCCACGCTAACACAACCCCCCTGCTCCCACCCCGCCCCATCGCACAAACACAAACATGCATGTATTCATCCAATAACACAAAAATAGAGTACAGTGAGTTCACTGTTCTCTCAGTACGGTCGTTTTCCCAGCGGGAAGCTGCAGTAGAAAGACTTACTCTAGAAAACTCCATCTATTTGTCTGAGTACCATCATTAACTGAGGCAGAAGAGAAGCCGACGCCACACAAAATGATTAAATTGCAAAGAAACATGTTGACATTTTACAGCTAACTCACTGCAACACTTTAAACTGCTGCAACTCTTTCACAGAGGAAACTGTGAACACCTAATGTGACTGACCTTTGATGGTGTAAGTGATGTAATCCTCATGATAGATGCGTCAGACTTTGGCCTTAGGTTGCTCTCAATGTTCTACTCCCTAAAGGCCTCACAGGTTAAACGGGCCAAAGCAACCCCCATCAATACATGACCAAAGAAAACACTACATCACCTCAACCACGGCAATTAATCCCGGCCTTGTAGCCAGCTGACAGGCCTTTATCCAGACAACAAACAAAAATAGGCACTTTGTTGCCTGATGAAGATGTCGGAGGCCACATGGTAATTTTGCTGTAGCACTGCTATTCTCGTCCTAACAAGCAAAGCGGCACACCGCCTTTACCTAAGATTAAAAATTCAAATGCAGCACGCTCAAAGTAGGATTACTGTGCTAAGCTTGCTGTAACAAAAGAAGGGGTGGAATATAAAGGTTGGAAAAATTATGTATTTTCAATCCCTTCTGCAATGCTTGCTAATGTGATTTATACAAGAACATGTGTTTTTCTTCAGTTGACCTTATTACTGTAGCAGGGAGTCTTAATTTACATCATTTCTGGGCTGAAACATGGTTTGTACATCACATGTACAGCCTGAAACTAGCACTGCTGCTCTTAAAGGATTAGTTAAACATTTGGCTAATGCATTGAAGAATACATTGAAAGAGGCAGGTCAGGAAGTGTTTAGATTAGCTTAAAGACTAAGAATAGCAACAGTTATTCAGAAAAATCCTTAGTCACTGACAACATTTCACAAATAGGGAATGAAAAAAGTTGTAGTGGGGGCTATCTGCATGTCTTTTGAGGGACCTTCTTGTGACTTTTGTAAGTATATCTCTATTTTGGACATAGAAAGCTAACCATACCTTCTGTTTTCATTTGCTATGCTAAGCTGAGTTAGCTGTCTCCTGGCTACTGCGCCATGTTTACCAGTAGTTCTGTTTATTTCATTATTGAATAACTATTTTTTCAAATGTCTTTTCTAAAAATGTCAAAACTATTCTTTCATTTATGCCTCTTAAGACAAATTTGCTATATTAAGGCAGTTTTACTTGTAAGAATTATGTTTAGCTATAATTAGCCTAGCATGTAGCACTAGTGGAAATACTGGAAATATGTTTGGTTTAAAAATGACACCAACTAGCTGTGAATTTAGGAAATAATTAGTTGCACTATTCTCACAAGGTTATATTACATGAACTTTGTACTAGAGAACACTAGAGTGTATATATTTGTTGTGTTACATTATTGCTAAATATTGAAATATTATATGACAAACTCCTGAAAGAAGTTCTGGTGATTTTATATTTATAATGAAAATGTTTTGTTTCCGTTTACAGGAAAGGGGAATAGATGAGCTAAAATAACCTTTACTTTAGCAAAGTTTTGATACTTCAGCCGAAACATTGTACGACTTTGAAAAGTCACACATGGTGAAGATTTCCTTGCAATTTTAAACACCCCTTCCAGTTTTATGTAAATCAGATTATTAAATTATGCCCCCACAATGAGCCGCCATCTGACTGGAGGATGATCCGTGACCTGCTTTGAATACAATACACAATGCAATTCAAGAGAAGGTTAAGAGTTACATAATTGTGCATTGCTTCCTAGGTTCCTAGATGCTACTATGTTTTAAACTCATTAAAATATGATCTGCCTTAATGGGTGTCATGCCTAGTGAATAATCAGCTGAGTGCACAGTGATTCAAGAGATTGCATAACCTTTATATTTCATGAGACTTTGTTGGTGTTGCCTCATTCTTGTGTGTGTTTACAGGAGTGTATGAGGAATGCAGCTCTGAGTCAGCACAGAGGAACGCCAGTGAAAGCCAATATGAGACAGAGGATGGATTATATGAGGTGATGTTTTTAAAGGAAAGAGCTAAGCTTGAGCCCAGCATGGGCAGAAAGATTCTCAATGGATTACTTTCTCTTGTTATTATAGCTTTGTTTGATTGTTAAGAGGGTAGCTTTCTTTATTTGCAACATTTAAGTGTGTCTACTTCTTATGTATTGTAAATCAGTGACAAATAATTGCTTTTGTACAAATAAGCATTTAAAGAGCCTGTTAATGCCCTCACTAGCAGTCTGATGAATTTCATTACGCAGCCATAAATGAGTTTGTCCCTTATAATGCTAATCTTGAGCTACGCAACATTAATTTAATCTGTGTTCGATGAGGCAGCTCGTAACTGATGCAGGTGAAGATCATTTCGAACAGTCGAAAGCTGCTGGAAAAAAACAAAAAGCTTGACCTTGAGTTCAGCTGGCATTTCCATTGCAAAGACTGAACTGTGAGGCTTTTAGTTTGCTGAGCGAAAGTAACACATCAAACTTCCTTTTTCTCTTCTTCTGTTGTGATATAAAGGGACCGCCGCCATGAAATCGACTTCATCTCTCTCTGTAAATGTGATCTGTAAAATTAGGTCATACATTTACTGTATGTTGTGCTTTCTGGACTTTTGATAAAGGACTGTAATGATTTTTGTTCAGAAAAATTAGATATGTGACTAAATTAAATCTATATCAATTTTCTTTGGATTATCCAGTGCACGGTCAGGGGTTGGGTGGTGGATCTAGAGCGATGGGAGGTTTACACCTTTATCAGGTCATCAGTCACTCTACGGGTTACACATGGAGACAGATAAGCAAACTCACATTTACTGCTTCGGCCAATTTAGAATCTCCTGTTAAGATCACTTGCATAGGCTGAGGATTCTGGGAAGGGGTTAGAGTACCTGTAGAAAACATGCAAATTCCACATAGAAAGAACCGAAGTTAGATTTAAACCCAGTACGTAGAGGACAGATGGAAAGAAATTGACTCTCGAGACTGTAAGCGCCAGACTACCATAGCCTCATTGAACACGAACGCACGGAAAGCCCGCCGTCAACTCGCTGCCCTGAACATGACAAAATAGTGTTATGTCAGCACGCAGAGAAATAGCAGTAAATTGGGAAGCAGAGAGGTACAAAGAGGTGTGGAGGGAGGGGTGTAGGGATATAAGGAGAAGAGGTGGGTTGGGGTGGTGGGGATTCAGGCTGTACCTGAGGCATGGAGGGGTACATCATTATTCAGAGCAGCGCTTTGATGTTGAGGCTGGGTGGATCTCAGGGAGCAGGCGAGAAGCAGTTCTAATTAAAACAGTAACAATGCAGCCCGAGTTGCCCCGCAGAAACGGGGGCTTTGAAGAGTCACTGAATGCCCCATTTAGAGCTGGCTGTCCACAGATAACACCAGATATTACGTTGACGGACTCTGAGGCCTCTGTCGCAAAATGTGTATTTTTCACTACAATTTATGAAACATTTCTCTCAGTGTGTGTGTGTGTGTGTGTGTGTGTGTGTGCTATGAGTTCTCAGTGTCCTACTTTCTGGGTTCTTTGGTGGCGTTGTGGGTCTGACAGGAGTGACAGATTGAGATGGGCTGTGGGTATTCAGAGGCCGGGCAAAGACAGGAAAGCCTGGGGGATCTTGGTATGACAGGTAGACGGAGGAGAGACAGAACTTCATTACAGCTTCTGCAGAGGGGAGCTCTGAATATCAAATTAGGGCCCCAAATCAACACAAGAATAATACTAGTGCTTTTATTCTAATACGTTTAACACACACACACACGAAATTCACCTACAACAGAGCCCGGTAAAGTACAATTTTTCTGCTTCCTGGCTTGTATAACACAGATTTCCCCTCGTCCACCGAGCATGTTTGTCTCACTCCTCATATCTACTGAGACTTATTGCTCAAAAAGGCACAAGCGGGCTGTAGAGAGAGCCGAGTGATGCTCTGAGACAGTAGCAGTTCAAAGAGACTGTCTACACAGAGAGAAGGGTCTAATTTTATCTAGGAGACAGAGGAGCTCATGAAATAGCTCTCTGCCTGACTACAGCTCAATTATTCATCAACACAAGAAGTTTCTCAACTAAAAAGCCTGACACGTTATTCATTCCCCCCCTCTTCCTCTCCCTCTTCTCCCATGCTGTTTCATTCAGACACTAAACCAGCCACCCACACACACATAAACTCGAAGGTACACGCCCTACCCTGGTCTTGAACCATGCAGTGCCCTCCAGAAAAGCAGGCGCGCTCTGGTGAGGATGAGTCAAAAATATACTTAATGAATGGTATACGTTGTGGTGAGCGGTTCAGAAAGGTGAACTTTCACTTTGAAAATGAGAGTGAAAATCCTTTGTTGACTGTAAATAAAATGTTTGATTTTGCCAGAACATTTTTTAAAGGAAACTCTCTGTCGAGGATCAAAACCAAACTCTGATTTTGGATGCTTTGGGCTCATGACTCAGTTTGTGTTTTGAACAACTTGCAGCTGGCGTCATCTCCAAACAGATGACAAGTCCTGTGACACCAAGCTGACTGAATCGTAATTAGTTGTGTAAAAGGAGGAATTACAGAATAAAGTACAGTGTGTGCTGTTTCCAGTGACTCCATCTTATTTCTTTTTTTTTTCCAGAGACCTTATGAGAGCTTGGACTGCCATAAATTTCCTGTTGCTACTGGAGCAGTGACACTCTGGAGGATACAGCCGAGCAGTATTTTCTTAGCTCGGTGACAGCCAATCAAGAGAAAGCCCATAAAACATATCACTTTTGTAATTTTTTTCCCGTCTGTGCTAAGTTGCAGCTTTAAAAATCCCACTGGGGTTCAAACCCGACTTCCCTTCAGTTATTTGTTGGCTGCAGAAAGCAGTACCACTCCGATTCTCATTATTTAACATGTTGCATCAGAAACCCAGTGGGTGCATCTGCACATGAGCTTCATCTGCCAATTTAGAAGCAACTTGTTAACCTCGACATGGAAAAGGTTCAGATTACTGGTCAGTACAAACAAGAGCTCACCCTGAACGATATGCAGTCTGAACCTGTTGGATGTTTCTCATAAGTTTATGGTTTTGGAAGTTGTTGGGTGGCCTTATGTAAGAATCGCTACCTCAAGCAATCTAAGAGCGGATTTGTGCCTGCTGCGATAATGACCTGATTTTAAGACCCATCACGACAAGCTGACAAATTGATGCCAAGGTTGTGTTTTTATGTTGACTAGCGACTGTGAGACAAACACAGACAAACACATGGATCCGCCTGTCTGATTGACAGTGACAAGATGTCTCTGGATTAATGGTTGATTTTAAGAGCTAATATCGAGCCTGCCATGAACTAAAGAGGGTTTTTTTGTGTGGAAATGTGTCTCTCACTATGCTAGATACATTTTATTTCTTTACAGCAACAGGCAACAAATCCAAGTGTGGGTGCATAAATCTGAAGGATCAATAGAGAAAATACAATAACCCATCCTTGGGATTATTGCTTGGCAATAAGTACTTCCCTGAACATTTTTCATTATGAAGACTGAGATTTATCATTGATTTCTCTGCCAAAACATGTAATGCAGGTGAACTTTGTGGCGTGTTTGCGTTAATGTGGACATCCTGGCTGGATTTAGTGTGGGCTAAGTCTATCTGTGACAGGCAGCAGGTGCTGTATATCACTTAGACGGGGAGATAACACTAGCTAAAGACAGTTGGGTTTAGTGCTGTTTGTAGATAAGGCCATAGAAGCTAACTTTAGCATCTGACATGAGATGAGAAAAGCTGTGATTGCAGGTGGCTTTGGCACATTGGCCGTGGAGATGGGAGTGATTTCTAAAACAAATCCTTTCTGGATATATGTCAGCTTTAGACTGGAGGTAAAATGTTGGAAAAACACTTATATTTGGCAATTTGCTCAAGTCCTCCCCCAAACAGCAATTGTAATAGCTTATCCTGGCTTAGTAACTAGGGTCAGGTGGTCTGCTGAGCTTTGGATTACTGTACTTGTTGAAGTTGTATGCATGGTATTTTTTGTTAGGTAGTTGATACCTTTCTAAAACCCGATTTTAACTGTGCATTTATTTGAAGAACACGTGCAATGCAAGTGACATACATGTTTCATTATGGAATTTTATTACCTGCAGATAATATTCATTTTAATGAAGAGGGCGAAGTTGTTAGGAGCCAAATCTTTGGGTGGGTTGTTAGCAAAGACTTTCTTGGGATCACCAGAAACTCTGTTTCTCCGTTTTCACTGTGCGCGGCACAATGGCAAAATCACAAGCACTCCAGAGCAGGTTGTTTCTTCTGAAACAAACCCCAAATTCTCCAGTGCAAAACTGATCCTCACATCTTGTGTGTCCTTTGGCCTTGGATACTAGAGATTACTACAGTGCTTGTAAGTCACCAGGATATGGCCAGAGACCCAGTTCATATCACCAAATGTTAGTTAGACTGTTTCAGAAGTCTTCAGAGGCTGATGCTTGCTTTCTGTTCAGGTTTGGGGTCCACGGTGAAAGTCCAGCTTGAATCTAAACAGGACTTCCAAAAAGTGCACTAAAAGAAATGCAGCGCCGCCCAAGGAGACTACCCTGAAGTTTAAATCTTTGATTTTTATGGGTGGACTTCTACACCTCACTGTAATGTGTTATGTTTTATCTTTCAAACCCAGCAGTGTTTTTTTTTTTTATCATGCTGTAATTGTGTAATAGGTAGCAGTAATTGAAACTGTATTGGTACCACGTGTGAACAGAAAGCACACCAAACAACAGAATCCAGGATTTAGCAAATGACCAGTTGAAAGACAGCCATTATCAGGGACGACATGGTCTTGACTCAGGTCCTGTTTTAATGTTGTTAGAGTTAGTTTGTGTGCAAATCCTGCTTTTTTTCCCCCCAAAGTGGGATGTGATAGACTGCAGGACAGTTCAATGTTTCCTGGCTGCACGGAAACAAAAGGGCACCTCTGCTATTCTCAGCTCTAAGTCTCTGTCGGCTCTCTGTTTGTCTGATGTCTGGCTGTCACGGCAGAAGTGGAAGACTCTGCCAACACCCTTCAGCCTCACAGCCACCTCCACCTACTAAACTATGTGTTCTACTTACAGGAAGATGTCATCTCATGCACTAATGACATGATTTAGCCTCGTGGATATGAGCGTTTGTGCGTGTCGTAAAAATTGCTTTGATGTCTCCCTCTCGTTTTCAGCGCTATAGGAGTTCATCCGGAGTTTTATTCCTCTACAAGTTTGTTTTTCCTGTGTCGAATCTTATGTGATGGTTTGGCACAAAAAGCGCTCTCTGAGCAATGCATCATCCCTTTAGAAGCTGAACGCTGTGCCAGGCAAGCTAAGTGTTTTGCTGCAGGCCATGAAGGCAAGAAACTTCTTTTTTTTTTGCTTGGTGAAATGAGCAAACCCAAAAGACACAGCATCAATTATTCACCCTCCCTCCTCCAGTCTGACATTCTGATTACGACTGGAGGTGGTTACAGGGTATCAGCAAGGTTGCAGAGTAGTCATGACAGGGGTTCAAACTCTAATATGTTTGCTGCCAAGAAATATGGGTCCGTATGATGCGTTAGCTGCCCGCAGGGCATCAGAATGAATGGTAATAATTCATCCTGAGAGAATGCAACCTATTTTTTGAGCCATTTCCCTTGACGTAAAGACAAGGAAATTACTAGTCTCCCTATTTGGTAAAGACATTAATGGTAATTTTGTTTCCCTACTTAAATTAGACGGTGCTGGACTGATTACTGGGTGAAGCTGGATCTGGTTTGTGCACTTACTGTAAAGAACAGACAAACATACAGTGATAGACAAAAAGGGACACAGATACTGATACTTGAAAGAGGGTGTTGGCGTTCTTTTGGTTTGATTACAGTTGAGGAGGTTTGTCATTGTCTGCCAAAATACTCTCTGTCTGCCAAAACAAGCAGCACAAAACTCCCGAGGGCTGGGCTTGGAAAGACACCAGTTACTGTGTATCTGTGCTTTTGGGCAAACCCAACAGAGTCATCTTTGTTTTGTTGGTGCGCAACATAAAAATACCATTGTACGGTAGTCACAGCGTTGCCGAGGTCTTTGTGTAACGCCAGAATATGATCCGGTGCAACAGCTGTTTATGAAAGGCGGAGAGTGAGCTCACTGTGCAGCCAAGGTGGTGTTGATTGAGTTATATAAAATCTATTTGCAGCCATCAGTGACAATAGCAGCCTCGGGCAACGGTTGAGCTCATCTACCATCCTGCTGCGCACAGAGTCATATTTTTTTATTTTTTTGTTCCAAAGCTGGGCGAAACGGATCAACTTCCTGATGGCAAAACGGTAGAGCAGCGGGATCAGTCGGCTGCAAGTCTCTCCTTTGGTGTGGAAGTTGAACTGAAGTGTCGCTAGTCTTGGCAGTCCTGCAAAGAGAGAGGGGTGTGCTGTGAAAACTGGCATGTTGACGCTTTCATGCCACTGTCACGCTGTTCACAAGGTGCCCCGGAGGAGTGTCACAACGCATTCTTCTCACTTAGTAGAGCATGTCCCTGTCACACTCCGGGTTGCGGTAGTCAGACGGCATTCCTCTCCTGCCATCTGTCTCTGGTATTATAGTAGCATGCAGTAGTTATTCAGATTGCCTTGCTTTTATAAGACGTGCTGCTATGTGCTTAACTATGTCACGCTGAAGTCTGAATGCTGGATGTATGGGACTAATTAAGGGCAAATTCGTGTGGCCAAAACATGCTTCATTACTGCACTAAATATTTGCGCAGGAAAATGCAAGTAACCTGGAATCTTCCGCATTTAAAACGCATCACAGGTCACATGAGTTCACTTCTGCAACTCTCAAACGGTTAATGGGTCTTGTTGACACTGAGGCGACAGTAACAAGCTGCAGCCCTCCTTGCCCAAGTTAAAGTACTAGAATGCACAAAGAGGAACTCCTTATATAGTCGTTTATGTGTCAAACGACTACCCAACAGTCTTCCCCAAACTGGCACTGGTCGGTGTGACAGCGTTATTAGTACATTTGTCATGTTGTGGTTTCCTAACCAGCTCCCCTCCCCAACCCCCACCCTCCTGCCTTCCAACAGTCTGAAGATGTCGAGAAGGCACCACATGGTATGCTGCACACAGCACATGGTTTTGGTTACAACAGGCTGTATCCTAGTTCCCCCACCCCCGAGCCTGTTTGCACAGTGCCTTCAAGGCCAAATCACGAGCACAAACAGGGTGAAAAGTACGAAAATCCTGCAAATTTTTACGCTGGGTTTTAAAATGCGGTCACACAAATGTGGTTCTCGTGCATCTTCAGATGCTTGCAAGCTCATGTGATTGCTGTTATGTGACTCACAGGAAGTGGGTAAAGGTGAGATTCAATTACCACACTATCATTATTTTCTGAATATAGCATGCTCTGATGATAATAGATAAATGAAAATGAAACCGATATAGACAAGTGTTCATTTTATGCCATGCAGACTACCAAGGAACTGCACTGCAGTTTGCATGAGGCCAGTGTAGGCTTCACTTCGTTTCACTTGTAAAGGCATGGAGTTATTTTTATTTATGGTGCAATCCCTCACCGTGCAAATAAATTTTTTTTGTTGGGTGTGTTACAACTGCTGCAGCAGAATATTGGTTAGCTCCATACAGCTGAGATGAAAGTGAAGCATATATACAGCACCTAATTGCAATCAGGACTTAAAAGGCTGCAGCTCGGAGGAGATGGCGGAATATATGATGTGATGAGTGCATAAATCAGAGATAGAGAAAATGCATTATGCATAGTTCAGATAAAATGGACGTCATTTGTCTGCTTTCATTTGGAGTCCGAGCACTCGAGGCAATTTGACTGCAGTGTTTTTTCTCTTCAAAAGAGCTCCATTAGTTATTGGCAGAATAGCTGAGGACTGATAAAACACACTGACGTCCACCTTTACACCATGCTTTCTTGCCTCCACCACCCCATTACATTTCGGGGAACACTTCCTATTTCCGCACGAGCGCGGGTGTCTTCTGTGAGGCTTTTGGTCTTTAAAGTGAGCATTTGGGACTGTGAGCAAAGCGTTGAAAGGCTTTTTGGAAGGGAAAAAATACAATTTGATGTGTCACCTTGGAGATGGCAGTTGACAGCTGTTCCATGCACAAGCTGGGCTTAATTGGTGGGGAAATTAGCCTGACCTTGACTGTGGCGGCGGCGGCCGATGAGCTGCCGCTGCCTGCCACTTGAAATGACATTGTTGTAATTTTTGACAGCAGCGAGCAAACACTCTGAGCATTAATTATATGGAGGAATGTGGCTCGGCGCAACAGACGCACAATGAATACTTATGTAAGCTGTCGCTCCAGTCTCCATGGTAACCCGCAGCATTATAACACATGCCTCCTCCGATCTTCTCCCCTGAAGTGGGCTGTTTCCATGGAAACCAGGCAGCCGCCTTTGATGATGGCTCTCATGAAATGACACCCGCTGATAGCGCCGGCTCCTCCGAGTCTCCGAGATGGAGGATGGATGGGTGGGTGGGTGGGTGGACGGGTGGTGGTGGAGGTTGCAGAGAAAAATATTACGGACAAAGAGAAAGACAGCCATTTCCCACAGAAACTGAATCATGTAACTGCATCTTTTTTCCCGGCTGGAGTGGTTTACCTGGCGCCAAAAGCAGGCAGTGACAGGAACATCGTGAACCAGATGAGGCGTAGCAGAAACGGCTCACAGCCACATCGGTCTGGCTGGCATGCTTCGCATCTCTCGCGTTGATTCATGTGTCATGAAAAAAGTGTCATCGAATTTTTTTGTGTGCCTTGACTGCACAAGTAGCCTGAGAGAAATTTTAAAGTGAGAGAGAGCTTCATGCACCCCTATCTGCTGCACTCTTTTATCTACTTCTTCAAACAGATAAGTGTCAAAGAGTCTGAACACTTCCCTCCTTTGCTTTGCATTCAGGACTCATGCACTGCAATCATGTGGCGCCAGCGACATGACCTGTAGTTTTAGTTTTAGTTTAAGCCCCGTGTGTGTCAGCTTCTTGACCCTCCTTTCATATCGGAGCCCGTATCATGTGTAAGATCCTGTTGCGTCAGGAGCAAACTGTCTTGTGGTTAGAAGCAACTGTTATTCATCTGCGTTGTGCAACATCCTCCAATAACCAGATACCGTTCTTGCCAGTCCTAACTGAAATTGGCTCTGCCTCCTGTTAGCTGTGCAGCATGGGTTTTAGTAGGTGCAGTCTGGGTGTCGGTAGGCACATTTAACCTGAATGTGCCTCGCCTGTCTGTGGGCTGGATGGAGAAAATAACTTTGGCAACGACAAGCAGATCAAAGTGATCAGACGAGTAATCCCCCATGAGTCAGAAGGGAAGCAGCTGAGGGGGGAAGGGCGGTGTATATGCGTGTGCACGGGGAAGGCCAGGGCAGCTTTTTCTGCATTTTATTTCATCACTCTCCCTTATTCACACAGATAAACACAAACACTCATATACCCATCGCGTCTATGTGCTCAAACGCACAAGGTCCGCCTCCAGTGTTTCAATTTGAGCTTCCTGTAAGGTGACTTTGATGTTAAAGGGTAGTTTCATTTTGACTGTCTCAGAAAATAACCTACTGAAGACTGTAATTTCCCCTTGTGAGGAAAGCCAGCTGTGGCACATTCAGCAACTACATACACCCTTCAGACGCATATCTAATAGCGCCAGTGGCCTTATGTTTGTGAAACTGAGATGCATCACTCTCACAAGGCAAATGATTTAACCGCAGTGACACAGACACTACCAGTTTGTGGTGACGTGTCATGATGAGGATCGTGTGTACAGCCCGGAGAGAGAATGAAGGCAAAAAAAAAAAAGAAAGGGAAAATGCACGAAAACAAAGCCGACGATGTAAGAACGAGGACATCGAGCCGCTGAGGCAAAAGATGTGATTAAAGCTCAGCTGCGGATCTTGACCGCACACTCGTTATTCAGTCCGGCTTTCATTAAGGGCGTCTGGTGGAAGGCTGCACACGGCTCTGCCCTCTCCACTGATATGTCACTGATATTTAAGATGTCTGGCTTCTCCGGCGCTGAAATGATTATAAAGTTGTGAAGTTTTAATAGTGAGGCTGAGACACTTTCTAATGATTAAAAAAAAAAGGAAGCTTCCTGTGAGCCCTCTTTTATGCCTTTGTGTCTGGATTAGCTGGTAATGGAGAAATGTCATTAGCCAGTCGACTCACTGGGAATTTCACAGAGTGTGTATGTGTGCGTCTGTGTGTGTGTGAATGTGTGATTTCAGGTCTCAGCATTTTGTGGTAAGTGTTTTGATGCTCAGTATGACTCACATTTCCCTCAGTATATTGCGCTCAGTGGGTGTACTTGCCTTCCCTCAGCAACAGCTAGTCAGACAGTGAGGGCGGTTTAAAACACAGGTGCAAGTGAAAGTATTATCCAGGCAGTAGCAGAACCAGTCAGGGTAGGATGATGTTTGCTGGGGCTTTGTGCCAAAGAGGAAGTTATTCTGCTCTCAAAGCATGGGTTGTGAAAATACAGTATACTCGCACAGATGGCCACGATGAGTCACGTCACAAGGCTTCCTCCTTTTCTGCTGGATAATCCTCATCAATTAGCTCCATTGTCAGCTGGCTTTTCACACTAGTGAAATTGATGCCTGAATGCTCGACAGCCGAGAATCTGGGCCTCTTTCCCTTTAAACGGTGACTCACCCGTCGGGGAAGAAAAATCTTTTATTGTTGGAGCTTTTTCTCTTCAGTGACTTTGGATGATTTATTTACGAAGCCGGAGGCGCTCACAGCTAAACCCTCCCACTGTGTGTACTGTCATGGATAAAGCCCCAGTTGCATCACAGTGGTTTTTCATCAGTTAACACCAAAGACACACCCAAAGGGCTATAAAAACCTGCACTTGTGGGAAAGACAGCGAACAGGTCCTTACCTGTCCTTGTCCCTCTTTTAGTGTTTGAATGAGGTTTTTGTTATCTCTGCGATTGCTTTCATGGTATCAGTGACAGGAAATGGATACAGCGACAGGAGCTTTTCTGAGGCAGATGTGCTACTGGAAACGTTATCCCTCTTCCCTAACACATACAAAGACGCACACACACACACACACACACACACACATGGCTAACAAAGAAAAGGAATGTCAGAGCTCAATGAACAAAGACTCAACTGCGAGACAGTATATCACTTCCTGTGTTAAACTTGACCTTTGAACCTAATGTGTTTTGATACCGCTGACAGGTGAGGAAGGAAAAAGGCCAAATGCAGATTAGATACTGCGTAAGCGCTTGAGGTTATAAAAGATTTCTCATGAAACCATTTCTTTGCACTGGTAAGATAAGAAGCAAGAGTCACCTCAATTTTATTTCTATCAACATTAATTCCTTTTCTGGACTTTTATGGGATCAGAAGGTCCTTCCTTTACTTCAGGAAACTACTGAGCTTTACTGGTGTATTTGCAAAAATAATAGCTCAAATATATACATGGATCAGGCATAACATTAAGACCGCCTGCCTAATTTTATGCAATGTGTATTGCATAAAACTGCACTGTGTATTCTGACATCTTTTTGACATCAGAACCAGCATTAGATTTTTCGATAAATTGATATACAGGGCTGTTGGATTCAATCACACGTGCATCTATGAGGCTTGGCCATTACAATTTGGCCTTTGTCAAACTAGCTAAAATCCTTACAGACAAAATGTTTACTTGCTCCCTAATATATCCCCCCCACAGGTGAAGAGATAATAGGTGTTATTTACTTCAGCTAAAAGCAGCTGCTTGTAGTGATGAAACCAAAGAGAATAATTCTCTGTGTTGACAATAGGATTGACCAGAATTTACACAATGAACTTAAAGTTTTATTTAGTACAACCCAAAAGGAGTGACTGTGTCCATAAGCTCATCAGGAAAGTATTTTCTTAGGTCAGGGCCAAAGGCTGTTTTTCCATAGAATCCTACAGCACTGGAAGTGTTTTTGCAACCACAGCTGTTTTTGCAAAAGAAAGCTGGTTCATGGCAGCTCCTCCCTGGCTTCACTTCACTTCTGGTAGGTTGGTATCAGCAAATATACAGAGCCAAATAATTTCCCCATTAGAAGATACTGGATGCTAAAGCAGAACTATACATTGGACCTTTCCATGGATACTAGAGGCATAAACAAACAGCTGATAACAACTTTCCATGCTGATGCAACCCTGAATTTATGTCAAGACTGGCACTAAACTGTTTGTTTTTGTTTTTTTGCAATGTGGCGAAACAAGTTTTTATGTAAAAACTCACAATTCTATTTAAGTAAGAGCAAAACAGACCTTTTTGGGATCATATGCATGAAATGATTGGACCATAATTAATGTGGATGCCGCTTTTAATGTCACAACTAGAGACTTTTTGACATATCTCTGCAACAGCATGTATTGTTGCAGCTTTCTTTTTTTGCGCCCTTCACACATGGATATAAAGAGAAAATGCTGAATAAGGATGAATAAATATTGTGGGGGGCAAAGGGTTATAGTATGGCCTCTCAACAGAACCTCTGGGAGGAAACTAGGTTTGGGAAGGCCAGCCCTGTTTTTCCACAGAAAAGTGCTGCAGCACTTCCTTTCACTTTTCTTGCATTCAGAGTACAGTACAGTCATTCAGGAGAGGGGTGTGCGTAATCCAGTGTGACATCTAGTCTGTCTTGGTGAGACACTGTAAAGGAATCTGTGAATGACACAAACGCATGTGTTGTTGTGGCGTGAACAACACTTGCATCATGACGTAGGTGTGTGACAGAGAGGAGCCTGGCTACACTTAGAAATGAGGACACTGCATCTGTTCACTGCTGAAAGTGGGACAGTTTCAGTAACTTAATGCATATGTGGTGTCGGTCCGCGAACACAAATTTTGTTTTTGAGCTAACCTCCTCTTCGGCGAGCTCGGTGCAAGAAGCCTCGCGAGTAATTTGCGGGGCAGTGGCACGATGTTTCTGTTGATTCAGGGGAAAATCCGTTTTACAACATATGCACCCAGCCAAGTGTCCAATTAGTGCTGTTAAAAAGAAGGGGGGGAAAACCTCATCGAGGCAGAACTGGAATTACACTCTGTGAATTCTGGAGCCGCCCTTGCCAAGGTCTGACACAAGGGAATCAATGACTTCACCGAAATATCAAACTGTGTCATAAATTATAGTGTTTCATTGCCTCCAACCTTGATCTGCCGGAGTGAGGCAATTTCACCATCTTTGCTGCTGAAGATGAGCTGCGGCACTCCAGCTGCACTCCTGTGGATATTCAAATAATTGCCCTCTGCGCTGTGTGTTAGAGAGAATGAATTTGAATAATGTATTGCAACGGGAGTGAGGCCACAAGGCCTCCGAGGTCATAAATTCTGCTGCTACATCAGCTCAGGCCATGAGAAAGGGAGGCACACAGGGTTGTTTATAAAATGCCCTTGGAAAAATGAGTCTAATCCCCAGCCAAACCGTAAGCCATGGGGAGAGCATTAGATAACCCACAAGCTGCAGAGTAATGAGAGTAATGAGGGAGATGGAGAAGCAGCGCCAGGACAGAGAGAATGCATCCATTTATTGGCTGTATGCTCTGATTGCCCAGACCATTTGAGACAAACTGGAGCCTGACACAGTGCCGGAGTCCATTTCGTCTGATCAGCAGCAATAAGCGCTTTCCACAGCCAGCGAGCGCTCCGGGCTGGGTGCAGCCCGTTCATCAAACGCATTGGGTAACCACTCAAATTATGTTTGTTTGTCTAGCATCAACATCAGGGATCCACTGTGACTGCAACCATCGCACGCAGACACACACAAGCTGACAGTCGAATGCGATATATTAATATTGAAACGTCAATGTTACGGCCTTTTAGACCACAAAACAAGTAATTGTTGCCTGCTTGTCCCAACCCCCCCAAAAACACACACCCACTTCACTTCACTTCTGGTTTCACACTGCTACCAACTCTGTCACCTCGCTACGTCAATGCCAGCTGCATCGCAAGCCTCGCCGTGACACCTCTCGAACGCTCGGGGCACGAGCAAGTTTCACTCGCTGCCAACTTTCCTTGTTCGAAACATGTTTTTCTAGATAGGCCAGATGAATGTATGAACGTGTGGCGCTTTGGGGTAAAAAAACCATAAATATACTCCGTCACAAAAGGAACAAGAGCACATGCTGTTTACTCGCGCACAAACAGCACGACAGGCCGGCCTACCAGGCCCAGAGTCCCCAACTCCCCTTGATGTCTCATTAGCAGCACAAGCAGGTTTCCTCCTGTTCAGGCCCAAAAAATAAATAAAAAATGTGAGGGGTAGGGGGTTGTGTGTGTTCTTTGTTGGGGTAGGGGGTGGGAGTGCCCTGAAGGGTGCTTTTGCAGAGTGCAGGTGAGCTGCAGGGCTGGCTGGCTGGGTGACTGCAGCATTATTGCCTCCAGAAGGGTTTCTGTAAATGAGGGCTGTCTGCCCACCCGCCCGCCTGCTTTACTCTGGCAGTCCACCCTATAAAGCCTGTGTGACGGAGCAGGTAATAAAGGGCCTGAACACAATGAGTCAGCACTTTAGCCTCCATTTAATTTCATCTGAATGCAGCGCCGACCCCCCCAACCCCATCCCTACCCCTTCTGTCTCCCCATACCTCCACTCCTCTTTCTCTCTCCTTCGCACCAGACTTAACCCATTCCTGCCTCCTGTGTCTGACTTAAATGGTAGCACGAGAGCGCTTTTAAACCCTCAGAGGAAGCCGTGTCATGTGTTATTGTTGTTGGATTTTTTTAAAATCCTCTGAATCACTGTCACCTTCTGAAAAATGGCAGTAAATCAGAGCACTGCGCTTTGAATACTTCCGTCCTTTATTATTATTTTTTTTGGTATGCTGGAGTTGGTGTTGGGAGACGAGGAGGTGTGTGTGTGTGTGAAAGGAGGGGAGGGGGGAGAAAATGTAGGCCACACATTCCTTTCCTAGGAGCTGTCTGAGCACAAGCAAACACCGCTGCTGCGCAATCAGACCAGGATTTCCGCCATTCCACATCACAGGCCCGGCTCTTCGACTTTTCCTCTCACTTCTCACAAACCCTCCTGGATCAGATATCCTCCGAGGCTCGCAGCTCCCGGTCTTGCACGATGTGCAAATTTCCCTGAAACAGATTCATCTGCTTCCTTGAAAATTTGTGCCGAGCTGCTGATCTTTGCACCGCATCTGAACGATAAACGCTCCACTCGAGATCAGTATCTGCGCCTAAATGTGTATATTCAAACGTGGAGCGTTTAATTTTCCATACATCATTTACCTACAGTTTGAAGATAGCCTTCTTGTTCCAGTTTTAACTCTACACAACACTGGGCCCTGTGTTATCTGGTGTCTAATTATGGCTTGTCCCTGCGCTGTTCCCTTTTCTGCTCCGCTGAGCTCTCTCATTTCTTTTTTTTCCCATATTGTTTGTGCCATTTCCTGCGAAGGATGGAGGACATTGTCCAGGCCTCCTCTTTCCTTTCTGCCCCCCTCCCTCTTGTAATAACTCTCTCTTTCTGTCTCTCTCTCTTATTTTTCCTCTGTATTTCTAGCTCTCTGTCTTTGTGTCTCATGCAGCTGCAGTACAATAACAGTGTTTGACTCCAATAGTCCAGACAGGACTTTGGTTTAAATAAGCACCCCCGAGGCCATGTAATAACCCAGCTACCCCCTGTTCTAGTCTCCTAGTCTGTCCCTCAGTGCTGGGGCCCCGGTCCACAACACATTCCTCCTCAAACGCCCTGCCAGCCACTTAGCCAGCCAGTCAGCCAAACCGCCATAGGAAAAACACAGAGCATGGAACTGTGATTCACAGCCCTGATATAGAATATCACCTCCTCCCTTCTCCCCAGTCCAACAGCTGGTTTCCTGGAAGCAGGCTTGTGCGGTGTGAGTTAGCGCTTTGGAGGGGGGGAGGGCAAGACGCTGCAATCAAGAAGGGCCCGGCTGTGATCCTTCAAAGGCCTCTCCGCTCACATCTGCAGCTCCCTGCCACAGTGTTGCAACATTTTGCGACCGGCCTGTGTTTACGTGAATGCAGAACACACGGTGCAGAGCAACAGGATTTGATGTAATGCCGGTTATCTCATGATGACACCAATCAGTTAAGGTCATAATTTTCACATGCTAAAGGTCCCTGGGTTGTTTGGGGGCGAAAGGTGAAGTGGAGGTGGGGCTGTTTGCTTTTCCAGCTGTCTCTGAGAGATGTGTACTTTAAGGTGACTGTGTTGTTGATAACTGAAGAATCATTAGTGCATCAGTAAATAAGGGCTTCATCTACACTCCTTTGGGAATGATGTCACCTATGATAATAAAGAAACTATTAGCTATTACTATTACTATTATTATAAGTCATTTCTCCTATGATGCACGGCTTAAAAAGTGTCCCTCTGCATTTCCCGTATATGCAATTAGAGTGCCCTCAACCTACTTTAGAGAGCATGTCAAGTCATATGTCTCTGTGGCCTTTCCTGTCTACACAATGACCCTCGAGAAGAGGAGAAGAATAGGAGCAGGGCTCACTTCCCTCCTGCGCATGAACAGCCTAATTTAGGAAAGCGTGTCAGTGTGAATCTTTGTCACATTGCAGGGCTCATTGTTCCCCTGATAGAGTCATTCCACTTTGAAAAGGCTTTTAAGAGAGTGGAGAATATCTAGCATCCTGCACCCATACAGACACATCTGCATTTGTATGCACGCACCCTCTGAATTAGTGCACAGATATTGGCGGGACCATTCTCATGCACACAATATAGGGAGATTAAGAATGGAAGTAGGCTAGCATGAGATCATGCGTGCTCTGGCTCATTAGGTACATTTAATATAGTCTGCCTGAAAAACCATCTGTTCCAGGCGGATGGTGCCAGATATGATGCGATGCTGGCAGACTTGGTTGTTCCTGTTTACTATTATGAAAGATGGCTGCGTAGTAAGGCTAGACAATAGACTTAAAAATCCAGTCTTTAAAAGGTTCATGCCTATTCTGAAAAAAAGCTTCTTCTTTTTTTTTTGCCAGATGAAGATTTAATATTATATTTATGCAGAAAAGGCAACTTTTACATTAGAATAGTTTAGCATTTTCAAAGACAATTTCCCCCCAAAATACCTGTTAGCTAGCTAGCTTAGGGTAAACACTAGAAACAGCTATTCTGCCAAGGGACCAAATAAAAAAAAAAAATCCCACTTAACATAACCTGTCAAATCTCATCAATCAATAAATAGTACTTTATTAAATGCATATAGAAAACAAAAGTCTAAATATTGCTTTTTTTTATGGGATTTATGTTGGGCTAAGTATTAGCATTGACATACTGGTTCTCAATAAATATTCAAGACAAGAAATACTTATTAGCTGTTTACTTGCTTCAAGTTTGTTTGTGTTTTCACTAAGAAAATTCAAACAATTTCATAACAAACACAACAAATAGCAAAGAATTTGGAAAAAAGATAAATATTTCTTCAACTTGCTGGCTAACATGGCATAGCAGGTATATAAAGTTAATTAGGTTAAGGATAGCGCTTAGCTAGTCAAAAAAATAAACTCAAACTGCTAACTGAATGTTTAAAGCTTAGCAATACGTTAGCTAAGGAGCATATGGTAGGCTTTGTTGTTAGTTTTCTTCTTTATCACTAAATTAATTTTCAGCTGTTTTGGAAATGTAAAAAAAAGGAACATGCAGTCTATGATGCTAGCGAAAGTTAGCCTTTTGAAGTTTTACAGTCACATGACTGTAACAACCACACATGTCACCACATGACCTTGTTTTGGCTACCATTTTGGATGAATGACAACGTAAGAACAAGTTCATAAGGCCACAGTCAGACAGGCCAGGAGACCACTGGTCACTGGGTAATAAAGGGGTAATCCCGAGCTGGTTGGCGCTAAACTCCTTGTGATTGCTTCAGTTGCATGTGACTTGTCTCCCAACACTCACCAGTCACTCTGTGGTTTCTCATGAAACTGTAAAAGTGCGCCACAAACTGGAAATTGATTGAATGGTACTGCATCAAGTCCGATATTGCAGAAAACCGTTAAGCAGTGTATCCATGACGTCATCTGAGAAAGACCAAGAGGTAAGTGGGTTCTCTCTTTCTACTAACTTTACTGTAATGTTATTTAAAAAGTCTGTAACAATCTAATATCCCAATATTGGTGGTGTTCCTACAGCATCAGAACAATGTTGGTCCAGGATAAACTTTACAACTAACCGATTACATTAGCATTAGCCAAGAAATTGGCTAATGTTACTTAAAAGCTATCACAAGCCAACCAACATGAGTGACCTAAATTTGGCTAACAGCAAACCTAACGTAATAATAGATTTGTTATATTGCATAAGTTGATAAAGAAAACACTTGAAATGCTTACCATTTGTTTCAGGAGACAGTTTTATATAAACAAAGACAGTGTTCTTCCCTTTTCCTCCACATTGCAAGGCTATGACATCACAACAACAATGTTGTTGCAATGTTGATCCCGGACCAACATTACTATGTTGCGACAGGAACACCACCACCACTGGATCACGTAATATCAGGTACATGGCCGAAAGCATGCAAATCATGAAATTATGAAGTAAAATTCAAACTACATGTGGCAGTTTATTTGAGCGCGCCATTTATGCATGATAAAGATTTTATATTTTCATAAAAATACAAAGTGGGTTTCAAACGTCCAACCGAGCGTGGTCATTTTAATCTCAGTTGTGTGGCTTTTTTTCGTAGTCACTGCAGCAGGACATGCGTGTCTGCATGTGAATCTGCAGAGACAGAAAGCCCCCATGCCTTTTTGGCAGTTGCCAGCCCCCCCCCCTCCTCTTCTTGTCTCAGGGTCTTGGGGATTAACTTTCCACTTCTCTGATCCACTTTTCCACAGAGCCAATAGCTATGCAGGTCTGGAAATGTGTTGTGTGGCTGCGTGAGACAAAAATCAAGGTCAGTTTCAAAATAATTTATGACCCTGGTCTCAAGGTTATTTTTGATCTTTACCTTTGCTGCCCACTCATTTCACTGACCTCATCCCCATTATGAATATTAACACAAGCAGGGACCTCGTTTGCACTTTGGAAATGTTTTTAGTTGTACGGAAACTCTTACTTTGACTCACAAATTCAGTCATCCAGTGTATTTCTAAGTTTCTCACTGCTGCTGGCATTAAATCTCCTATTTATTACATAAGTTTTTTTCATATTTCCATTAGGCTTTTGTATTTGTGCTCCATTCCAAATCACGGTAATTGCTTCCTCCTCTTGCTGTTTTGAGTGTGAAGAGATTACGCTTGGCAGCTGCAAATGATTTTGTTTTACAATTGGCCGGTAATCCAAAATTAGAATGGGGTAAATACATAGTGACAGAAGTGAACTTTTATACTATAATTTCACCTCCAGCTCCCACAGCTCTTAATGCACTGTGGTTTATTAGCGCAGTATATCTCGGATTTCAGGGAGCACTGTAAGATTTCAGCCGAGCGTCATTCAAACCGCAGGGTAGAGATATAAAATGGGTGAGTCCTCCAGGAGACGGGATTGAAAGCCTCCATCAAGGCAGTTGGAGAGGAGGGAGTCGAGGTATTCCTTTGAAGTGGGTGGCTCAGATATTAAATAATTGAGTTGTAGGAGATTAAAGTTTCAGAAGCTAATTTGGTCCCCTCCACGGCCTGTCACTCTGGGGCTTGAAGAGTCTGCAGCCAGTAGACAACTGGTGAATAAGTATGACTCACTTCCTGTGTGTGGCTGGGCTGGAGAAACCCTATATCTGTGGCAGTCTGAAACAGGAAGTTCATCCAGGGCACACTGTGTCTCTGACTCAGAGAGAGGGTGACGCCATATTTGCTGTCCGAGTGTTCAGGAATCCAATCCTCCATGTGCTCTAGCAACAACAAGGCACATAGAGGTTTCACTTCCCCTTAAAACTCTCTACATAGTTGCTGACAGCTCAACGGTTATGTCGAAAGACGCTCATTTGCTGATGCAAGAGGAATACGTTGCTTGTGTAAGCCTGGATTTCACTGCTGTTTAGGTGGGAGGGTTTTGGGCTCACTCGCTGCGTCCCGGCAGGGAGGCTCAACAGCCTGGAGGTGAAAGCTCCCTTATTTTTGTCAGGAACGCGCCTCCCAGCTGACATTGAAACCTAATTTTCAGGCACCTTGAGAATGACACTGTCCAAGTTGTAAGTAATTGATATGTATGAGGGCATATAAACACACACACATCGTCTTTGAGGACAAACAACAGACTGTTGAAGGGGGCGTAAGGACGCGCTGGTGAATTATCTCTCCTGCTTTCTTTCTGTCTCTTTGAGACTTATGCTGGTGCTGCAGCGCCGCAGCGGGCGACGAGTCTTCTGCAATGACTCAAGCCCCTGTGGTGATAATGGAAAAGAACAACTCTGTCTTCCTGCGGGTAGAGATTGGCTGGATAAGGCTCGGCCGTGAGGGGCCGTGCATTTGTCTTCCCGAGTCTTTAACCTTTGATAGATGAATCAGACTTACAGTAGAGGCCTAGGCTGCCTCAACGGCTTTGAACTTCCAGACTCGATTCTGGCTTCTCCAGCTCTTCCCATGACCCTGAGCTCACACTCTGAGCTATTTTGTTTACAATTCCTCTTTGGAAAATTGCTGTTTAATAAAGCAAATACGTGGCGTCTGCTCACCTTGTTTATTCAAATCTCACCTTTGAAGTTCAACACCCGGTGTGAACACCTACAGAACCCTCCCCCCCCTGAGTATTTTCTGTTGCTTAGTGAAATGCGACAGTCACCTGGCCCAATAATATGTTTTGACTGTCAAGGGTCAACGTTAGCTCAGGGCAGTGTTGCTATGTTGCAGTGAAAAACAGGCCGCCTGTTGTCATGTGGGCCAGAGGGCTGCTGGGACGGAGAGCCAAAGCCCTGCGGTGGAATCAGTTTATGGAGGAGGACTATGTTTAAGAATGAGCCCCTGTGGGCTGTTTACACCATGCTGAAGCAGCATTGCTCTCATCTAGCTGGAGGAAAAACAAATAAAGCCTATAAACTGAAACTAAAAACACATTATTACTGCTGCTCTGCTGTATTATTACGGAGTTGCTGTTGGGTTGCATCATATACTAAACAAACTACAGATCTTTTTTGCATCAAGGGTGTTTGCAGTCTGACAGGACAAAATAGGCCGTGAAGTGGAAGCTTTCTATTGAGAATGAGGCCATGTATTGGAAATCGTTGTTGTTTAAGCTTTTATGGAAATCAAGGGAGCTGTTTTGTTGTTTCTCAGATGAAATTACCATTTGCTGTTAATAATAACATCCTGTAATATGTTAGCTTTAAGGCCAATCATAGAGCACCATAGCAAATGTGAATATATGCATGAGAGAAGATGCTTTCACTTATAAATGCTCTGAAATAAAATGGGATAAAAAAAAAAGCACACAACCACACACTGAATTGGCAAATTGTTCCAGACATTTATTCATTTTCTGCCCAAAAGATTACACCGGCATCTGATGAAACAGCAGAGCTGTCTAGTATCAGTCACCACGGGAACGTCAGCATCATCTCCAGATAAACGCACAATATTATGACTATAACAACAACGCCAACAACAAACACGGGGCTAGCCTTCAGCAGGGAGCCACGACTCCTCACTTGCAAACACCTTCTGTTCATTTTAATCCAATCTGAAAGCTTTGCTGTGCTTAAATTTTTTTTAAAAAGAGACAGAGACAGAAACAGCCAAAGGGCTTCTGTGGTGTTTTCAGAGAGGCACTTAAAACTAGCTCTGTCACTTTACCTCTAGCTTTTTACTCCACTGAGATAATGTCTTCACTGCCTTGAGGGGATGATCTCGAGGATGAACCCTGCAGATGAAAGAGAGCAGTGTGACGACAGGTGAAAAAAGAAAAAAACAAAACAAGAGCAAACACGACCTGGCAGGGAGTTTTTCTTTTTTAAAAGCTAAACAAAAGGCCCACAGCTACGGTGATCCCTCCCTCCTCTGGTATGGTGGCCAGGCATGCTGGAGCTCTGTTTGCATCTGCGCTCCTGTGCAGACTAGCTCCCCTTTAGCCGCAGGCTAGGAGGGAGGAACTGTGGGGCAGGGTGTGTCTGCTTACCATGGAAGCAGGTGGGCAGATTGCACCCAGAGGTAGGAAGGAAGGAGAGGGAGGGGTGGGAGCAGGTGGTGCGGCGCTACTGGCGGCAGCCCAGCAGCCACGAGCAACGACATGACGTGACGCTGCCTCTGATGGCATCATGCTGGCAGGTAGTGTGGCCAGGAGAGACAAAGGCAGAGCATATATACCTCATTTTTAAATTTTCATCAGTAGTCTTGCGTCTGGGAAGGTATAGAGGTAAATCAGCAAGATGTACTTAAGTAAGATTACTTATCCTAGACATACTATTGTCCAACCTGAAGCTACTTTTACTATATATATATATATATATATATATATATATATATATATATATATAATATATATAATATATAAAACACCCAGCACGCCCCTGCGGGCGGTTTATCCTTCAAGCTCGGGTCCTCTACCAGAGGCCTGGGAGCTTGAGGGTCCTGCGCAGTATCTTAGCTGTTCCCAGGACTGCGCTCTTCTGGACAGAGATCTCCGATGTTGTTCCTGGGATCTGCTGGAGCCACTCGCGGAAGGGGCTACATGAATAGGATGAGGGACCTATGGATATATATATATATATATATATATATATATATATATATATATCTGTAAGTTATTTATACTGGTAGTTTCCGAAGGTCATAAGATAAATCTAAAGGGTAGGAAAATACAGCTAGGAGGGCCCAACAGACACAAGTCATAGTGTTGGAATTGATTCAGTTGTTAATGTATTGCATTCATTAGTTTATCTGTTATGTTTGCATTAAAGCAGAAGAGAAGTTTAAGTAAAGCAGCTGAAAACTGGATGTAAATATAGCACTATAGTCATCACATCACATGATTTTGTTTTTTATTTAGAAGCCTTTGCTAAGGCTGTCCTTCCCCATCGGTCACTTTTACGAGACAGCCTTTTTAAATTTTTTTTAGAGGTTGTCCCAGATATCCTGCGATGTTTGATGTAGGCCAGCTCCACAGCCTGGTAAGCCAAGGGGAAACCAAGGAGCCAAGTTAAGTAGTTCACGTCACTCATCAACTTATTTTAACAGACATAGGTTGCACTTACTGTGGCAAAGGAAAAAACAACAACGAGCTTTTCAGAGCTGAATTCGGTAACAAATTCTCGCATCCCAGGATGATGTTTCTGACAGTAAGCAGCTTAATGCGTATATGTTTATTTACATACATTTTTCTTGGTTTAAAAAAAGAAAAAAGAAGTGAAGTTCAAGCTGCGGCTAAACTAAGCAGCTGCTGTCATAAGCCATCAAATTCTAATAAGGCATAACCTGGTCCTGGGTGGGCGAGGGAAGCCGCTGTTTTTCTGCTATTTCCATTTATAGACTGCACCAACAAGCCCCCTGGGAGACTGCTTGCCATGACTCATGTCTCCAGTGCTTCTGTTTCAGACTGAGCACTCCACCCCCCCGTCCTCTTCCTCCTCCCCCTCCCCTACCCCAATCTAATCTCTGACCATCCCTAACTCTAACTTGCTTTATATTTGTCTTGTTTTTCTTATTTTCATTGGGTTTTTTTCCCCCTGTTTTTCTATTTTTCATTCATGCAACATAAACCTTTACAGAGGGCATTAAGAAAAAAAAGCGGGAGGAGGGAAAGGTCAGACCAGCCAGCCGCTGTAGCTGGTGATGAAAGCGATAAGCCGGGCTGAATCAGTCCCATGTAAATAGCAGCTACAGTACAGACGGCGGCCATTTCCCAGAACTGTTGTTGTGGTGAAACGGCAGCGTCAATATGGGGGGATGTCTCTGCCTTTCCCAGCACAGCAGCCTGCAGGCTTTTCACCGTCACGTGGTGCGCTTGTCCTCTCCCTCCCCTTCTTCTTCTCCTCTCTCTTTGGTTATATTCCAGTCACGGTGCACCCCCCCTCACCCGCTACCCCTCACCCCACCCCAACCTCCACCCACCACCCCCCCTCCACCCCACCCTGCCCCACCCCTGCGCGCTCTGTCAGGTCACCCGCCTTGTTTGTTCAGATGGAACAGAAGAGGAAATGAAAGCTCAGAGTCCGCTGTTAACCCATGCCTGCTCTGCTTGCCGCATGCAATTCCTGCTATTTTTCTCTCCGTGTCGTTTTCCTGCTCTGATGATGGCTTGTAACTATATCCGGATATACATTTGTTCCGTTCTAGCACAGAGTGGGGGGGAAAATAGCCTGCGTAAAGGATTCAGCTAAAAATACAGACAAATCTCAGCTGCTCCAAATACAATATGGGAACGACGGGTGGGGGGGGGGGGGGGGGGGGGATTTCACCATGGTTGAGTATGATAACTACTTAATGTGCAGCTTGGGATATTCATGCATGTGTGACTACTCTGGAAAAAGTGCTGCATCAGTGTCTTGCTGAAGATAAAGCCAGACTCTCCCTCCTTTATTTCTATTGTGAACTTTCACACTCTCTTAAATACATAGGGCCTGCTGTGTTTGTACACTGTGCAAACAACACTGCGCGCATATGTGGGCGCATATGTGAGCTTGCGCTCATGCTCATGTTTATCTTCCAGTCTGCCACGTTCTTGCTTGGTTACTATGCAACCAGGTCAGAACAACACGGACACCACAGTAGCTGAATGGCCATTTTGGGTAAAAGCTCTCTGCAATAATAAACAGCTTCTGGCACTGAGAGGTTGTTTCCCAGCTGCAGATCGGTGCCAAAATACAGAATTAACTGCAATACCATTTACTGCTGTGGAAAAACATCAGCCGTCCAAACCCACATACCTTCGGAGCCTTTGAACAGCTTGTAATCCCTCAGCAGCTAGATGACTCTCAAAAACACGCCAGCTCGGGCGGCTGCCAAAGAAATTACTGCACAGTTATAGTGTTACATTTGTATAAACTAAAGTGTTCACTCCTCGCTCTGTCTGAGAGAATTTTTTCAGGGGGACAGGGAAATAATTTCGTGAGTTTAAAATGTGGCTTTTTTTCTCTCTCTCTTTTTTTTTGTTTATCTCAACTTGGCCACCGCTGGCTATTGTGCTTGCTAGGAGCCCTGAGATGTCTTTACATGGGGAAGATAAGCTTTAAAAGCAAAAAACAGCTGCCTTGGATTTTTACAATGTTGGAGCAGGAATGCTTCGTGCTTATTTTGAATTGGCTCCAAAAGATATTTGGAGCGATTTGAAGGGAGATCAACTGAACTTTACCCTCTCTCAGAGGAAGGCAAGGAAAAAAAAGAAAAAGACTGTTCCTGCCAAAATCTGTGAGGCTCAAATAAATTTGGAATTAGACAAAGTGCAGCTATGCAGTCATACATTACAATCCTGCGGGTCACTCATTTATTTAAGTGTTTCATCCTAATCTAGCAGCTCTGCTCTGCCACTTATCTCTTATTGACTTGAATCAATGAAAGCACACGCGGGTACAGCTTGTGCAAACTGTCAAGGCTACGGTTTGTGCTGAGTTGTGACTGTAGGGTCTGTGCTGTGTTAGCCTTGCGCTGACATGTCATCATCATGGCCTCCATGACCACTATGGCAGGTTTCTTGAAATCACTGGGAACACTTTTTTTCCTCCTTTTTTTCCTGGCTGCGGGCCATGTTAAACAGATCGCTCACAGAGTAGTGTTTTGCAGCTGAAAAAAATAAACGGGATAAGCCGGACAGTAAACAGTGGAGGGAGGGCAGATCTCTCGTGGACGGCAGTGTTTGTGCAGGTCTGCCGCCCTGCTGTCAGCAAGTGCTCCAGCACATGTACTGTAATGTACACAAGGTCAAGAAGACGCACGGTGCTAGCCTTTCACACGCACTTACGCATGAGCCCCCCGCAAAATGGACAAAACCACACATTATATCACATTATGTTGCTTAAAACTGTATTGCACGAATAAGACTGAGGACGGTAGAAGGCTTTCAGGAAGTTTCACGTGTTAGTTAACCCTCATCCTTTTTTTGCTCTATATTTGAAACTGGGTGTTAATGAGGTTTGGACCCAACTAAAAAACAACAACCCAAAAACAAAGAATTCTGCAAGCTTGCCCCCATAAAGCATACCTGTATATATTGTTTTTGGGTTGGTTTTTTTTGCTTAAAATGAGACTTTAGCCTCACAATTGAGCCCATAAACGCATCAGGAAAGTGTTTACTGAGGTCAGCGACACGGGAGCAGAGGGTCGTCTTCTCATATGACCGAATGCCGTCTCGCAAACAGGGGAGTCGTCCTTCCTGCTGGCCATTTGAAAAAAATGCAACTTTAAGTCACTGGTACATCATAATGATATCACGCAGTCAGAGGGCAGTTATCATAACTTATAACCAATAACTACAAAAGAGAAAAGCCTCCAGCCCAGCTCTACTGACAAATACACTATATAGACAAAAGTATTTGACCGCACCTTCTTAATTATTGTTTTTCTCAGCTTTGGCCTGTGAAGAGAAATCGTATTGCTTCAACTCACCGAGACATTCTGGACAATTTTATTTTTCCAACTTTGTGGGAACAGTTTTGGGAAGGCCTTTTTTCTGTTCCAGCATGACTGTTCTGGAAGAGAAAGCATGTCCATAAAGACGTGGTTGGATGAGTTTGGTATAGAAGAATTTGAGTGGTCCGCACAGAGCCCTGACCTCAACCCCATCAAACACCTCTGGGATGAACTAGAGCAGGGATTGCAAGCGTCTAATGACAGTGTCTGAGCTTGCAAATGCACTTCTGGATGAATGAGCGAAAAAAACATCCACACACACTGTTACAGCTGCAAAGGGGTGGGGGGCAGTTTACAGTGCACTGACATAATGAAGGTTCCTGTAGATATCACATGTGTGTGGAAAAAGGCTTTTTTCTACTTGGTGTACATCAGAGTTCATTTTTTGTTTAACCAAATTAATTCTAACACGTTGAGTCATTAGCTTAAAATTTGCTGGTAGGCATTTTATTTTTACGTTTACTTTAGAGAGAGCTACAGGCTAGCAGTCGCTCGTTGTTTACAGTCTTTATGCTAAGCTAGGCATGCTAACTCTAGATAAGAAAGTTTATTATCCTTGGTAAAATACATAACGGGTTTTTTACTGATAAACCAAAAGCTTGAGTGTCTCCTGCTGTTTTAACAGCACTCTACTGCACACTTTGAGTTATGCTGTAACTATATTTTTCCTTTTCGCTGTTGCTTGTACATACAGTGCACTTTAGATAGCTTAAAACAGCAACATGTGATGATCATGTGCCCACTTTCAGATTCTTGTACACAGTTCAGCTGAAATAATAAGGGGACCGAGGGCACTGGGCTCCAGTTGAACTCATTTCAAGATAATTTTTTGCCCTAAGCTTTAGTAATAGATTTTAATTGCTGGTGTTGTGACTTTTTTTTGGCATCTCCTTTTTATTGTTGCTTTTGAGGTGGCAGCTGCTAAATTGTAAGTTACCCGAGTATTTGAAAAGCCAAACGCTGTACAGAATGGGTGGGTCAGAGGCCATAATCCAGCCTGGGGACACAGAGGAGCTACCTTTGTTATTTGTGGATTTATACATGATGCTCTTGTGCTTTTGGCTTTATCCTTAGTATCCACCCCCCTACCCCCCTTTCTTTGTGATCCGTGGGCCTGAGCTGTTGTGACTGGGCCACTCTGACAGATAGACTGTGATGAGAGTCAAGGCTGAAAGCCAGGCTCTGTGACTACAGGGCCAGGCCAGGCCAGGCCAGGAATGACGCAGGCTTGGGAAACAGAGAGCACTGTGGACAGCACTGGCCCCGGCCCTGGGGCCCCCCCAGCCCCTCCTGTGCCTCCGAGCACTTCCTGCCTCTGTCATTCTACCAGCAAATCCAATCCCTGATCAAAGGCCAAGAAGAAAAAAGGGGAAGAGAAGAGAGAAGAGACGGAGAAGTGAAAAGGGCGAGGGAGATTGACGTGTACGTTGGGGGGAAAAGGGAGAAAACAACAAGCCGCTCTTTATCTGACGGGGGAGGCAGCTGCTCGGACCGGGGCACCTGTGTGCCTGCTGCCTCCCAGGCCGACGCCAAGCTCCGCCCTGGTGCTCGCTGGTGCCAGACCCATGAAAAGGGTTGCCACAGCAACACCCCCAGCCCACAGTCTGAAATAAACAACCTTTCAACCTCATCTGAGGAGGGTAACCTTTAGATGATATGTGGCCAGTCTGAGATTGCGCTGGCACCACCGACATGACTAATTAGACCTCTGCCAGATTCACGTTGTACCTGTTTTTATGTGCAAATATCTGTTTGTGTAAAATTAAAATTAGAAGTGTTCAGCTTCTGAAGGCAAAGGAGCAGACCCACCTGTTCAAACCTGCCTGAGGCTTCAGTGAAAATCCTCCAGGACTCAGGCAGTACCATCGTTTCGGGGCAATTACCCGGGCCAGATTAAAAATCAACTATCATTGAGCAGATGTCCTGCCTCTTTCTCCCAGCACGGTGGGGAAATCTTATTACACCTGACCACGCGGGGTAGGGACAGTGGAACCCTTTCCTTGGGATTGGATGTGTCCTCTCTGTTTAGAGTCTACACACACACGCATTCACCGGTGTAGAGGACAAGGCTCGTGCTCCTAAGCAGAAGTGACATCCCATTCATTTGAGCTGGTCAGGGTCTGATGTCCCCCATCTTATCTTACAAGGCTTAGCGCTGTGAAATGACATTGGCCTGGCTCCAGCAAAGAGCAGTGGCTACCATCTCCGAAGCCGGCTCCCTCTGCACCACTTGCATACACACACTTGCTCTCAAAGAGCAACGCTCTGCAGTCTGTCTGCAGCTTAATGCTGCGTTATGGTTAAATGCTGCCATTCAGGATCATTTCACAGCTGTTAATGTTCCAAAGTGGTCACTGTCTGTCACTGCTAAAAATATCCCTGACAAGAGCTCACTAATTGGTGTCAAATGCGAAGCTGAACTTGTCAAGTAATATGAGCTGATTGCTGCATAGATTGGTGCTATGAAATTGGACAAGTACACTTCAAATGCTAACTTGATAAAGTCTGGACTGTGAATATGGAACTGGCTGACATGGCATGAAAAATATTTTCGCCCCCCAAAAAATCCCCGGAGAAATTGACCCGAATACATTCTGGGGTTTGTTTTTTTTTGGCTCTCGTCATTTGTGGCCACCTGAATGCGCCGATGCATCTGGGGGCTGAGGAGATCGCTGTCATGGTGAACCCAGTGGTAAAAATAGCAGGTGACATTTTAACAATATGCTGTGTGTTTAGTCATCAGCAGCATCACGCCGTGCTGTTTCGAGGTAACAAATGAAATACTGTCAATACAGCTGCCATTTGTGTCGGGAGCGTTATTTGCCCGGCTCGTCCGCATCGCTTCCTTTGAAGGTTTTATTCTCCCCCCCCCCCCCCCCCCCTTTATTTTTATCTCGCCCGTTATGACAGCAGCGCTCCCGTCCCCGAGTTTCCGTGCAGGGTGGGTTCACAGGGATGAGCGGAGTGTGGGAAGGTGGATTGATTGATGCCGGCGAGCTCGAGGCTCTGGTACAGCGAGCGTGAGGCGCCGCGAGATGATAGAGGTGGCGAATGATAAACGAATGGGTGATGAAACGAGGCCTTTGAAGAGAAACAGTTTCTTACCTCAGTGTTTCATTATTTACTTTTCGTTTTTTTGTGTTGAGGCCAAAGAGGAAAAAAAAGGTAGCACTCTAACAAAAACATAGGTAGGATTTCTCATTTTGTCCTTTACTTCTAATGTTTTGACACTGAAGAAAACATCCACGTGACGGTGAATGTTTGACAGTGTTTGTCTTATTTTGCATTCATTCTCCTGATTGCTGAATAAATCAGCCTGGGCATTGCTTGTGCTTTGCTCTGCGTACTCCATTAATATTCCAATCATCTCCTATATCAGATAAAGGGGGGGGGGCAGACTCCTCTTCATCTCTCAAAACACCAGCTGTGCAGGGCTGTGAGACATCCACGCATGCACATAGAGCTGTAAACAAAGCACTGCAGACAGATTCATACATGCAGGCAAGCTTATATAATTGTGGCGTTTGCAGGTATCTACATCAATACTGCATAGCGTTCATCCTGCATGATTTATCGAATGCACATACTCTTTTTTCCTTAAAAGAATTTACCACTCTAAAACTAAGGCACCTGAATAAGATAAGATAAGATAAGATAAGATAAGATAACCTTTATTAGTCCCACACGTGGGAAATTTGTTTTGTCACAGCAGGAAGTGGACAGTGCAAAAGTTATGACGCAAAAATTAGAATACAATAAGAATAAATACAGTACACAGCTGTACAGAATAGAATAAAATAATATACTATATACAGTAGAATAAAATAGAATAAAAATATACAATAAGATAAAAATAGAATACGAATGCTATATACAACTGAGTAAAAATACAACGATGCCAGAAAAGATTATTGCACTTAGTGTTATTGCACATGTGTGGATGTGTGTGTTTGTTCAGTTAAAGTCTTTGTTGTGGAGTCTGACAGCAGTGGGGAGGAAAGACCTGCGAAATCTCTCCGTCCCACACCGTGGGTGCCGCAGTCTCCCACTGAAGGAGCTGCTCAGTGCTGTCACAGTCTGCTGCATGGGGTGGGAGATGTTGTCCATCAGGGATGACAGCTTAGCCGCCGTTCTCCTGTCACTCACCACCTCCACTGGGTCCAGAGGGCATCCTAGAACAGAGCTGGCCCTTCGGATCACCCTGTTCAGAATACTGTTAGGGGAAAAAAACATGGAGGTTGTGAGCACCTAGATGGGCAGATATCACTTTGTGCAGACTGAAGGGTGTTGATATGCTGCTGGCAGTCCCTCCTTTCATATCCTACTCATCCTCCACCATCCTCCCACCACTCCTCTGTGTCACTCATGCTCCACACTTTCCTGCAGTTTTCCCCTCCACACACATGGAAAAAAAGCAGTAGTTTTCCTCCCTGCCCCTGGGCTTAGCCTGTTCCCTGTCCACTAAGCGATTAGTCACTCAGACATTGAGTGGACCGAGAGTCTGGAAGCTCCTGATAGAGGACCGCTTGCAGCCCAAGTGACAAACTCAAGGACGTTTTAGTGTTGTTGTTGCTTTTTTTTGTTGTTTCACTTGTTTATGGGGAAAGACTGCATGAGAGGTGCCCAGCTCCTGGGGGCCGAGTCGGGCAGCGAGCCGTGGTAATTACAAGCCACTTGTCACAGTGCTTTCTCTCTCTGCCCTGACCATCACCAGTTAAAAGCCAACAGCTTGTGTGCTATCTTCGTAATGATTCACCCATCAGTTCACATGAACACAGCACTCTCCTGTCTCCCCCGCGCACAAGCGCTCTCTCCATGCTCCTGCGTGAGTTCACCAGCAGCCCTGCTGAATTTAAATGCAAGGATGTGGCGTTGTATTCGCATCTCAGCATTGCCGTAAAATAGCGTGCTCCATTTCCCCCCTGAGTCTTGCACTCCGGTGCCTCATTTAGTTATATTTAGTCTCAACTAAGATGAACGCCAAACTCGAACCCGTCAGCGTGCATCTCAAACACACGCGAGGTAAATTGGTGAGGTTGCTGAGCAATACAGTGGGTTACCTTGTTTCCCAGGAAACAACAAAATCCAATTAAAGGAGCACATGAACCATAGCAACATGTGGTAAACACAGCATGGCACTGCCGCGAGGTTGTTATTCAATCATCAGAAGTAAAACAAACAATTACTGCAGAATGACCCTAATACAGAAACAAATGAGAATTTCTGCATGAGGAAACGTGGGTTGGGAATGGAAGTGATTCATCCCTCACAGACGTCTGCAAGAGATCCTTATTCACAAGAATAATGATAATGCTGATGAGACAAGCATTGTGGGGAATTTATTATTTCGCTGTCTAAATGTCTTTCATGTTCGGGACAAAGCATTTCCAGAGGTTTTGCATTTCAAAGAGACTTGGCAGCATTGTTGTTATTAGGATTGATGCAAGAATGTTACCAATGCTAATTAACCAGCGCTAATTGTGTGATTGAATAAATTATAATCAGACGGGCAGCTTTTTAAAGTTGATTAATATTTCATAATGCCTCATCTGTTTTTGCTCTGTGATTTTTTTTTTCTGTAATCAAAATGTTGTTAACATCTGGGGCCGAACTGGTTGCTGCTGATGTGTAGAACATGCTCCACCTGCATTTGTAGCTGATAGGAGTTCGCATATTCCCACCTCTGATATTACAGTGTGTGTGTGTGTATGTATATATATATATATATATATATATATATATATATATATATATATATATATATATATATATATATATATGTATATGTATATATGTATATGTATATGTATATATATATATATATGGAGATCTCCCTTGCAGGTAGATGAGCATTGTCATCACACGCTGTAGTGCTGATGAGGTATCCATATAAATAGGATTCATTGTAATTTTATGGCAGAATCACATTTCAAAGCTGGCTCCCTCTCTCAGTTTCCATAGCAACAGTCTAACAGAGCTGGGGGTTGGATGAATGGATGGGTGGACAGACAGAGCGTTTACTACAGATGCTACACTTTAGTTTAATCCCTTTCACTTAGCATTCATGAGCTACATTTAAACACTTAATTAATGATAAATAAACACGATAAAGGCGCAAACAGATCTATGAACAGTTCATCTATTTGCCTGGTGTGGATGTATGATTATACATTATGATAATCCCGAGCTAAATTACACCCTGTGTGAATTATCCCTGTGACAGGTGTCCTAGCTTTTGGGAAAATAAATGAAGGTGAAATATCGGCTGTCACATTCTGTATGATGATATCACTGTGGTTAGCTACTGATAGAGGTGGTCAGATCAATCTAAATATTGACACTAGAATGGATCAGTACTAGAATGTAGGATCTATGCTTTTTTCCTATCCTCTAAATTCAGTGTGTAGCCCACTGAATTGTGTTAAATAACTTTTTTTAAGTGTGGAGAGTGAAAAAAATACACCTCAAACATGCACTGTGTGTGTTTTTTTGTGTTAATTATTGTGAAATGTAAAAATCAAAGTGATTTAGTGGTCATTAAAATCGGAATCTGCAATACTGGCCTTGAAATCCACTGAGAAACACTGGAATCCAATGGCCAATTCTTCCAGTCTAGCTAGTAAATATCTGGATCAGGACTTCCTGTGGCGTCTACCGGCCATTGTTTTGCCTTATTTGTGTCGTCATGGACAACATTACATGTTACTGAAACAGCTGGGAAGTGCTTTATATCATACTATTCAAAACATATTTACAGTTGCATGAAACAGCATGAATCATATTTATGCTACATAAGGGGATTTCAAGTTCTGCCCATTTGAAACTCCCGAGGCAAGTCTTGGAAAAAAAAATATGCAGAAAACACTGATGAGCCAATATCCTGTTGAACTGCTGCGCATTCATCATGTCATGACGCCCTTTACATATTTTCCCTTTTTGGCTGAAAGCATCATTTGTGAGTTAGCAGCAGATGGCCTGTGTGTGTCTCTACAGCTGACTCACAGTAACTGGTTGCTGAGGCTCTGCTCTCCACTACAGCCTGTTAATCATGCTATTCTGAGGCGTTCCTGCCTTTCCCCCCACCCCGATGAACGTCATTTAGCCGGATGGCAACAAGAAGATTGAATCTTGTGTGCGCAGAAATGTTGCACAAAGAAAGAAATTGCCTGTGTGCAGCAGAGCCGATGCTGGGAGAGGGGTGATTGAGTCGTCCTTGTGATTGGAACCTCGCCTCCCGTCCTTTCGCCCTTCGTCTCGAGACTGGTTGTGGCTTGTAGCCATGGCGACAGCTGGTCTTGTTACCTGCTTAGAGGGAGGGGGGGGGAGCTCGTGACTTTGAAGCTTGGGTTACTAGTCTCTGTGGATGGAGTGAGGACTGAGCAGGGCGGGGTGGGACTTTGCACAAAGACCACACTGTTCTCTTCACATCCATTCACTGCTTGGACAGCCACAGAAGGAAACGGGATCAATAGCATGAAGTAGTTGATTAGAGTAACTCAATATTACGAGTTAGGTTTCCAGAGATGCTTTTAGAACAGCCATATCAGTCCCTCCCCGTCTATCTCTCATCGTTGCCAAGCTCCACACACCATGAATAAACTGTTAAACGATGGGCTGACTTCATCACTCCTGACGCGGATCCTGGTGACACGTATTTACCTTAACCTCATGCTGCAATCACATAGCTTAGACTAAAGGGGAGCAATGGAGTTTAATGTGCTTTCCCCAGAGATCTGAAGCAGGTTTCATTAATCTTGCACACAGAAATTACTGCGTGTAGCAGTCGTCAAACAAACCATCTTTGAAGCTCTTTGGTGTAAGTTTTCTCTCATTAGGCTCCATAATTTGTCACTCATCCTTCACTGGATGTGCAGTATGTACCTCGCCCTGACTAGTCTGACTTCAAGGCCCCCTCCAGTCTTTATTTACACACCGACTTATTATTGGGAGGCTGCTTTACACAGAGAAGCAATTAATTTTTGACTAATGATGTGCCAGTTGCTTGACAACAGCAATTACATCTTAATGACTGAAAAGCTTAGTGTCAAATGATTGAGATGCAGCTGGATTGGTGCTAAATAGCTTTTAAGCCCAGAGAAAAGGCCGATATGACAACATGTGTGGGCTAAATACACATTTTCATCTTCAAACATTATCCTGTAGAGTGTGATTCATGTTGGGGGTGGGGGGGAACTGAAGTCTGTATTCAGTGAATTTTCATAAGGAACTTGAAGGGCCCTATTTACAAGCTAAGGACCGAAGGGCAGCAGGCAGAGCAGAATCTTTGAAGATGCACTTTTCTGAGCTTTGCAAATATGCGAGTTAAACTGCCAGAGGCCCACTTTTGTATTTTCTGTGTGGTTTACTTTCAGCAGAGTGAGGCGAAGTCAACACCGAAACTGTACATTCACTCAGCGCCGAGCAGCTGCACAAACGGCCTCGGGTCTCCCATAGAAACGGGCCGACGCATTCCGGAGACGCATCAATGGGATTTGTTGTTGTGATGGAGCGAGGCAGGCAGCGGCCAGATTTGGAATGACTGTTGCCATGGAGACCACTCCAGTGGGCCAAAAGCAGCTGTAGACAGTCAGCTGATGCCCTTTGGGTAAATCCATTCAAACACGATTTGCTTCCTTATTTATTTATTTTCACTTTCGACTGAAGAGAGAGCCTTCTCTGGGTGCACAAATTGCCTCCGCCATTTTGTGTCCACCGAGCGTGTGCAGGCAGACAGCTGTTTGCATCACACTTTACTTGATTTGTTATTTTTATGTATGCAGATATATAATTAGCTATAATAGATGACTCTACAAGTGAGTATATGTATATATATATATAATAGTTTTCATGTTCTTAAATATGAGTCTTATTTTATATAACTAAAATAAATATAAATATTTGGTGTTACAAGCACTCTGGGTGTTTTTATCTAATATATCATGAAACTGACTTGACACGTAAGTGACAATGACTGTAATCAATGATCATACTGACTGACTCATTTTATGTGGGCCCATTTTCAGCAGCCTACCTACCGCAGCTTAATGATGAAAAGGCTGCATGTTGTTGGCACAGCTGAAAAGCTGTTGCAATGGTTAAAAAAGCAATAAATTTAGCTATACTATGTCAATACTCACAGGTCAGCCAGAGGTCTGAGGTCTGCTTGCGGCACTTTGTATCTGACTCCTGCTCCCACTGCAGCAACTCAAAGTCCCACCATGGCCTCCCAGCCATAGCCCCAAATAAAATTAAACTGCCAACCATTCCCATGCCGTGCTATATATATATATTTGCTCTGTTGTGTGATAATCTGATTGTGAAAGGCAACATTTCACGAAGCAGCCAGGTCAGGTACTATGAAACATTTTCGCAAACTACAGAGAGGAGCTTGCTCGGTTGTGCACTGGGTCGAACTCACGTTTTATTAAAACTTTCCACATTTTGGCAGGTTTCATTCGACTGTTTCAGACATTTAGCCGACCCCCTTCAGTTTAATCAGCGGTTTATTGTCACAGTGTGTTGAATGCGGGGGTGAGGACAATGCAGAAAGACTGAATAAACAAAAGATGATTATTTGTCCAACACTGTCCACATCATGAAGGACAAACTCAAAAAACAAAAGAAAAAAAACTCTCAAACAAGCACACAAATACAAGAATGACGACCGAGGCAGGACTATTTATACACATGGGATGATTAGGGAAGTGGAGACAGCTGGAGCAAAGTAGACACAGGTGTATACAATCAAAACAATGAAACAGGGGAGGCAGCAGGGGGCCACCGAACATAGTAAAACAGGAAAGGAATACAGAAGTACAGATTCATGAACAAACTTGACAGAGGAGATGATGCAGGAAACACTCATCCTAATAGTGTTCATCTGAAAACTGTCATTCTACAGTAATAGTGAAACTAGGACCACTTAAAAATATACTAACCACAAAAGCCACAAATCCCACACACCGTGTCATTTGTGAAAAATGGGCCTTTTAACACCTACATAGCTGTTCCGTTAATCATGTGATTTATTGTTAATGATTAAAGCATTTCCAATCAATTTCTGTGTATTTAATGGAAGCATATGTGAAAAGACGTTTCAAAGTTTCCCCCAAGCAGCCGCGTATTTGAAGATTTCCCTATCTGTGGAACGCTGTAGCTAACATTACTACTTTTATTGCCTCTGGAAAAGAGAGGCCCTCAGTTTCTTAGCCTTCTTCCTTATGTTACACTCTGTCTTAATGCATTCAGCATGTCACCGTGTGAGTCACATGTTCCGTGTGTTATGTGTCGGTCAAACAAGCCGATGTCTGTGTGAGCGGCGGTGAGCTGGACCTGTTTGTGCAGATAGTGTGGCCCAGCACGTCAAAGAGGACAATGTGATCTTTTCTGGTGCGGAAGAGAGTGTGAAACACTATCTGTAGCTTAAACGGAGAGAGATAAAGAGTCGTGTATCACTTCTGCTGCTCTCCTGCAGGAGACAACAGTGGGCGTGGGTCATCGCTCAGTTTCCATTTGCTGTTATGTGCAAGTCATCAATGATATTCTTACACCATGTGAGCCAACTCGGGCTTATTATGAGGGTATATCATGCTACAACTGACAGGGGAGCAACGTTACGTAGTCACACGGCTCACTTGCGCTTTATTTCAGGGCTAGTCAGTCGCGGCCAGAATACCATGGTTTCACATAATGACTCCAGGTGATTACAGTAAACAAAGGAGGAAGATCTTGCTGAGCTTGTTTGATAGCTGGGAAGTTTACAAATTGGCTTAAAGCCAGTGAAACTCAAATCTCACACATTATCTGTCATGATCACTGGCACATTTTCAACAGCCATGGGAACAGGAGTGCCCATGTATGACTTTGGTTTAGCTTGAAATGGAAATGAATGGTATTTCTATGCAAATTTGGTGGTGAGGGGGGAGTTTTTGCATTTTTTTTTTTTTAAAGAACATCTAAACTTACGGTCAAAAGAAAAACTTTGATAACTAGTTGAGGTGGGTGTAAGCTTGTGTGCGCCCAGTGACGGTTATTTGCACAGCGCCTTATTTGGCTCACCTTACCTGGTTGCACCAGTAAACGTGGGAAAAAATGCAGTTCCTCCACTGTACTTGTTTTCCTTTGTGTTGGAGGCGTGGCCTGGCCATTATGTGAAGCGCTGCCACCCCTTCTTATGACAGGCACGCCTCCTAGGTGTCACCTTCCCAGATCATCATGTTGATACAGTAATGGGGAAAGACTCCAAACAAACTGAAGCTCGAGTGACCTCATTTGCCTCAGGAGGTTCACAGCATCCAGGTATGGGTTCACTTTACATCCGTCACAGTGCTCTGAAACTATAATTAGTGCTAAAGATAGACAAAGTAGTGCTGGTCCACCTTCGCTCTAACAGGAACTATTAGAAGCTCATTGCTAAAACTCTAAAGTATAACATAAACATTAATTTGGAAGAACAGCAAGTCAACAATACCTTTGCGCCAGTTTCCTGCACTTCGTTTTTCTGCACTTAAACACAAAGACTGTTCAGCTTAAGCCTGTCTGAGGCCCAGAATGTGAATAGTTTTAGTAGGCACAAATCAGCTCTGTACACATCAGCAGAGGGCCTCAGAAGGGTAAATGCTGGCCACTTGGCTGAGGTTTGGTAAGCCTGCACAACATTTGGGCCCTTTTAAAGCAATGTTTCCCAGCCGTCAGCAGCTGCTTTCCATCTAGTGGCATTTTCCTTGTCTACCCCCTCAATGCTGCACCACCCCCCCCCGCTACCATCACCATCCCCTCTCTCTTCACGTCAAACTTGGCAGGCAAGTTTACACTCCGATTTTCAAAGCCGCCCTGTTCTCTGTCAAATGTTGCGTGGCAACATCAAACGCTCTGCCGGACAGAGCCTTCCTGGGATTCCAGCGTGGTGGGCGGATAATTGGAGGCAGGCCTCAGCGGATCTGGCAGATGTGTGATGAGTTTTTACTGGAGCATTTTTTTTTTTAGTGGCGAGTATGTGTGCGCGAGGGGGGTGGAAGGGGAGATGGGGTTTAGAGGGAAAACATAAGGGCTTTCTTTGTTGTCGTCTCTCTCCTAAAGCTGGCCACAGGGGTGTCTTATTGGCCAAGTGGCCAAGTAAGGGCTCACTGTGGCACTAAACATTGCATACAGACACGATATCTGAACCCAGCATGTGGAATCTGATGTCTTAGGTCTGACTCAAAGCCTTTAAGCCTCCAGAAATTCCTCGTGTCCTGTCCTTCTTATTCTTGGTTTTCACTTTTTTTCTGGAAGCTGGATTTTTCAGATACTTTTGCAAGAAACACCCAAATAATTACTGGGCACTCTTGTCTGAGGGTTGACCGCAGCTTTGGATGGAGGTCATGGCAGTCGCTGTCAAACATAGTGATTGCATGCAGGAATTCTCCCCACCCGCACACCCCACTGTAAAAGCAGGAATGCAGGACTTGGATTCTTAGTTTTCCTGTCCATCCATCATTGAGCAAGCATAACAGGGACCCAGACCAACTCCTCCCCAGCCAAGGGTGGGCTTCCATTGAAAGTGCAAGGTTCCAGGGCTCTGAGGAGGACTGTGGAGAGGGAAGAGAAGCTGGGGGGGTTATTGGGCTCGGGAAATTGTTAGAGAGGGAAATGGACAAAAGGGGAGAAAAAAAAAGACATACAGACAGAGTTCCAAGAAACAAAGAATGAAACACAGCCCTCCCATGTTTTTGTTAAGTCCCTTGGGCTCATGCAGACAGTATTAGGTTTAATTTTTTTTCTTTTTACACAGGAAGGCGGTGCAGATGTTCCTGAGAGCAGGCCTGCGGTTTCCCTGTTTTCCTTTAGCTAGTCTGTTCCTGGCTCCCCAGCGTTGCCAAGGCGCTCCCTTACTCGGTACTGGCGTTTTTGTTTTTCCTGAGAGTGGGGCTCCAACAGGAGGGTCATCTCCAGGCCAGTTCCAAATGAGAAATAGTTGGCCGGCTGCCCTGGCGGCCGCTCAAATCCGCCCTTTTGAAAAGATTACTGTGCTGCTGCTGCCGCCGCCTCCTGTGGGGCATGCCAGATCTGCTGAGGGGAGAGGAATGTGCAGGAGGGCTGGAGGAGGGAGGATGAGAGCGGGGAGGCGAGGGTGAGCGGGTGGGTGGGGGCACCGGGGGGCCACATTTCATTCGACCTCTTTCAGAAAGTTTTTCTCATTACTTTTCTTCTCCCTCTCCTCCCTCAAATGTTTCAATTTCTGCAGAACAGAACAGGCGGTGGACTGTTCACAAATAAAACCTGACAGGGTTTTTCCACTGAGCCAGGAGCAGCGTGACACAGTCCAGTTCAGCCACCTCCCTCCCCTGGTTGTCTTTTGGCTGCTTGTTTTTGTTTCTTAGGGACTGGTGAAGAATGATCGATTGATAGCGTTAAGGCCCACGGTGGGACTGCCGCAGGCCATCTCTGCTAAGCTGCTTTGCCCGATATGCTGCTGACTGTGGAGACTCCAAAGCCGGAGCAATAAAAGTTGATTTGTGGGGGCATTGTGAGAAGCCCCAGACACTTAAGAGAGGTGTGCATGTCTCCTCTGGCCTGTCACAATCAATACTAGCCCAGCACTGCTGGGCCTCCCTGTCTCCACTGTGTTTACTCTTAAATAATGCATCACACTCTCACACAAATACCTTCCATTCACACTCTGGAAGGAGACCATTAACCATGGCCGTGTGCAACAATGAAATACAGCATCTTATTTCCTTTTTATACAATGCAAGCAGCTAGCGAGCACTTTTCCTCCTCTAGAGTGTTTCTGCGAGGCATCATTTTAGTGCTGTCTGACCTAATTGAACAACCTCAACATCCAATCTTTTCAGGCTCAGATTACACACCCGCCTAGTTTCAGCTTGGATTAATCTCTGAAAAGAACTCTATAACAATTAGCGCAACAATGGAGATAAAAGGCCTCGGCGAAGCTAGGTTGTTTGAACCTGACATATTTTGCCCCTTTCAACAACAAAGCCTGAGGGGACACATGCCTCCATGTTGTATTTATGAAAGGAGTTACCACAGCAGATTTTTTAAAAAATAAAGATATGTTAACAAGGCATCGTGCAAAGAAAGGGAAACACTTTTCCTTTATTACATATTACTGTTTATGATTTTCTTAGCAGTCGTGTTACTGGGGATTTTGATAAATGCTGAGTAATTGCATCACTCCTCTGCCATAAGAATCTTGGAGCCTCCCACAGGATCATTAGCTGCTGACGGATTTGGAGTGATGAAGCCTAACTCGGTGGGTGGTCCTTATCTGAGAGTCAGGAAACAGGGCCAGACCCATAAACACCCGACTCACCACAGAGGAAGCACCCGCGTATCGGAGACCACACCCAACGTCGCGGTAAACCTTTAAATATGAGGAAAAGAAAGGGGGGCCCATGGGGCTTCATCCACATCTTCCATTCTCACAGCACTTCTGGGCAGAGGAAAAACAACGACCCAGATTGGATTAATTTCCACGACCGGTCTGTTCCAGTAAACATCACCGTGCACGCAGGCGCCGTCAGATCACTGCGATCAGCGTGCCCGCTCCACGCTGACACCATAAGAATGGCAGCACATGTGTTCCTGAGTCACATCATCTGCTTAGCAACATGCACGCCGGGGAGAGTAGGACAGAGCGATGTGATTGGGGGAGACCGGGACCCTCAGGACACAGAGCGCTAATTGCAAAGCCGTTTTCCTTTTTTTTCCCCTCTCCCCCTCCTCCATTTTTAACAGATGCAATACGCCAGCCACACAAAAAGGGTTGCATAACCGGATTTTACAGCAGATACCTCCTCCTCCTTCATGGCTCTCCCTCCATTTCCATCCTTTTATGCACTGCTCACCACCACCACCCCTAACCCATCCTCTTCCTAGCAACTACATCTCTTCCTCTCCATCCTCTCATAACAGCTGGGGCTGAGCCAGATGGTTCTGATACTATTTTAGAGATTATGCACAGACTAAAGAGGGAAGGATTCTGCTATTTTGCGTGTTTTTTCTTTTTTTTTTTTAGAGCAACACACTTTTAAATGTGTGTATTTGGGACACAAACAAAAAATGCTTTGTTAATTGGTTTGAAGGCAGAGTTGTTGACCCGACTGGAGTCTTTGGCAGGCCTGACAAAAGGGCTCAGTGTGGCCAGCCTTTGTGCTGCTGAGCTGTAGGAGCGGCTTCCATATTGGGACAATATGCGGCGTGACCTCTGACCCTCCTCGGAGGTGGTGGCCGGAGACCACTCAGAGATTTGCGATCCAAAAACACAAAGCGTTCCAGGCTCGCACACATCTACGAATAAGAGAGAGAGGAAAAAAAACAAACATGTTGGCACAAGTAGACAACACACACATGCACACCAACTGTTTCTTTTCGTTCATCAACCCTCTGGGCCAAAAATTACACATGCAAGCGTTTTGCTGTCTGACGGGGGCAGGGCAGACTTGGCTGGGTGATCTGAGAATATTTGCAACGCATACACACACATAGTGACTGGTGATTACACTCTGTAAGGGAAGGCGAACATGAAGTATTTGTCGCCACAGGGCCAAGACGGCAGAAAGGGGGTTGGGGGGAAGAGCTTGTTGTGCTTTGTGGGGAGATGGGAGGGAACGAGACATAGATGTTAGAAGACTTTTTGTTCAGTACAGTTTCCACATCGGTCCCAGAGGAAACAAAGACAAATTATGCAACGCTAATGTTACTCAACCCTGATTACATTTTTTGTTTTTTTCTGTGAACACCAGGAAAAGGCTATGCATGCATACATGTACAGTTTTTATACTCTCCCCCCTTTTTTCCCCCACTGATAGAAGTGCGCGTCTCGAATTGGAGGAGCAGACTCACCGTTGCACTCTTTCCATGTTTGGATGACTGCATCTGCCGTCCGCAATAACTCTCAGAGTGATGCTCAGTGTGCCGAGCGTGTTTTGATGCTTGTGTGCTTGGTTAGAGAGGGTGATAGGAGGACAGTCCAGAAATAGAAATGTTTCATGAAAACATCAGAATGGAGAATCATTTCACTGTAAAGACTAGTTTCATAATCGCCCTGGAGGAAGCGAGGCTTGTCTGTTCCATTTGAGCTCCCTTTTTTTGCCCTAATTCACTTCTGCAACTCGAATGTATTTAACCCAGTGTCAGCTCCGACTACCCTCGCTCCCTTATCGTAGCCTTTTCTCCTGTCAAGTTATGTTTGTTACAAAAGAGTTGACTTTATTCCTTTTTTTCCCCTTTATCCAGGAAGCGCTGTGAACATCAGACGTATGATGATTGCTGGGTTACAGTATGTGAGGAAGCAATCATTCTCTTTGAATGCCGGTCAAGAGCATGAGCCATGAGTAAACAAGGTGTGGCTCGGTGCAGATGATTTTTAGACAACTCGTTTTCCTAACCAATCACGGTCTGAGTCATTCTGTTTTGGAGGATTCTCCCAGGATTTGTGTGCAGTCCTGACAGCAGCCCAGTCTCACAGCCCTTTTTTGGCAGGATGCTATGAAATAGACTTGTCAGGTCTCAGGGCACAACAGACAATGTTTATGTAAGAGGTCGGAAATAGGCCGCGGATTTTGTCATGTTTAACGTTAGTCATGAGTTCACCGACTCTGTCAGCGCAGCGTCAAGCAGCCATTCAATGTGGCCCCCTTTTTTATTTCTTCCCGAGACGCCGCTTATTTCTTTTTTATCTTGCTTCCAAAGAGGCAGACCTTCTTATGTTGTTGTTGTTTTACAAGAGTGTTCTTCAGGCTTGCTGAAGTTCTTTAAAGATTTTTTTAAACATTGGCTGCTTTTCAGTCCAACACTGATACTCGATCATTTTCACCAGAATAATTTTTAAAGCCACCTAACTCTGACGTACGAATCGTTAAATTAAAGGCTCCAAACTCAAAAGGATGAACCAGTGTTGTGTCAACAGACAACTTAGCAAAGAACGAGCAATTATAAATAGGATCTTTAGGCTCTTTGTGACTAGCAGCCTGTCTTAAAAAGCCCTGTTCACTGAAGCCTCATCAGAAATGGCTTCAGTGGAAGGGTGGCTTCTTAAGCGGAAAAGGCTGAGGTAAGCTAAATTACACAAGAAGTGGACTAAAAATAATAACTAATTGAAAGCTGAAACTACTAACTAAAAATACTAATCCTTATTGTGGCAAAACATTTAACTCTGAAACACAAATATCAGCCTCACGGTGGCGTCAGACAGAAATATGTTTTTTCTCAACATTCTGTAGGCTTCATTCTTCTATGACTATGAATCTCTCCCAGATTTCTGTCTAGTAGCTTTTAAGAAACTTCAGTCAGCGCCTGGTGTGAATTACTCACATTACAGTGCATGCTGAAGCGACTAAACCACCAAATTGACTCACATATTTCAAAACATGAATAAACAGCAGCAACTGAGAAATGCAGCACTTCACATGCTGCATTATTATTGCACAGCCAGGCAATAAACTCCACAGCGGTGTCTCTGTTGACCTGATAAAATGCCCCTTTCATCATATACGTGCAGCATATTGAATATGTAAACTATCTTACACCTACCATCACTAGCATCATCACTAACATGAAAGCTTTACACTGTAAGCTGTTAATCACTGGGATCTACTTTCTTGCGTACAGAGAGACATCTACAGTAACCCATACAAATATAAAGGCACTGTCAAGTCTTCAGAGTGTTTCAAGCAGCTAACTGAGATTAAAGTCAGGCTAATTTTCACAGAACACAATGCTTTGTTTCCTAAAAATAACCCACACACAACTGCCAAAAAAAGAAAGGCACATTGATTATCAAATGCCAATTACAAACCCATCTCGCCTCACCATTCATACACACACATACACACACACATACGACCTGCTAACCCAACCTGGCTCCAGCCTCTACATCGGATCAATGCAGATCCACATCAATAGGCTTATTAGAGCTGCAGTTGGGTGGGGAACAAAGCCGATTAGCTGAGTCTCCACAGCCTGTCCCCTTAGGTTGAAAAGAAACAGAAGGGTCACCAGTCACAAGGTCATTGTGGAGCTGGTTGGTGTACAAACTGAGGTGGACCAACACCCTCCTCTCAGCACTTATGATTAATATGGTGATTAATATAGTTAGACTCTGGGAGACATTTATCAGCACAAACCCCAGTGATTATTAATCATGTTTGGCTCACTACTTTACCTGCTGCTTATGCTAATGTATTAATATAAACAGCTATACTAAAAGTTATTAGAAAAATAGACCTAAAGATAGGCTAACAACTAGCTAGGTGTTTTGTTATTTTTTGGTTATATTTGCAAAAAATCAGACTGGCGAGGTGTGAACTGACTGCACATCTGTGCGATATGACCAAAGTCATATAAAAATAAATATAAGACATTTATTGTCCCGACAACGATATATATCACATTTCTTTTTACATTTTCTGTAAATTCTCTGAATCTCGGGGGAACTCGATTTGCGTGAAGTTTTTCTTTTTTGCTGGTCGTGTACCTGGAGATAGTTCTTTTGACCGATGCATGAAACTATACACTTTTAGACATTTTCTTTGTGAGTATTTATTACACGGCGTGCTGTGGGGAAAAGCCTGTTCTAACGTTCGAGTCTAAGGCTACGTCCACACGTACACGGGTATTTTTGAAAACTGAGATTTTCCGTTTTCGTTTTAAAAAATAATCCCGTCCACACGTAAACGCAGAAATGAAGGAAAACGCTGCTAGGCACATGCCAAAGCAACAGGTGGCGCTAGATTCTTAACCGTGTAGAAATGTTGGCCAATCAGAAGTCTAGAAGCCTCGGTGGGAAATAGTAAACAAGGATGGGGCATAGAAGCAGAACCGAGTCGTCTGTGTGGAGGGACAGTAACCGTGTGTGTATATGTAAGCATTTAAACACTACAGAGAGTACAATTAACAGTAATAGTATTGTAGAAATTCATTTCACCGAAACAATAACGTGGCGCACAGTGTGACGTCAAAAAAGGCGCACACCTTTGACGCTGCGTTTTCTGCGTTTTTCTCGTCCACACGTAAATGCAAAAACGGAGTTTTTAAAAATCTCCGTTTTCAGTGACCGAAAACGCCGTTTACGTGTGGACGAAAGGTGCAAACGCATAGAAAAATCTGCGTTTTCAAAAATACCCGGGTACGTGTGGGTTGATTTTTTTCACCTAACGGCTCTTTTTTGCTTCTCATCCGTAAACGCTCTGCGTACTCTTTCACGTGATTGAGTTTATTTTGAAAAATCTCAACAGGATCTTCAGCTTTATTGTGAAGGTTTATGTGGAAAATAAACAAGCGGACGGTGGAGCCACGTGATGGCTTCACCTCTGTTGTTGCTAACGACAGCGCATAAAAACAGTCGCTTGTCCGTCCGTAATGTGGTTATTTTAAATATAAGAGAAAGAGAGAACTTTAAGAAATTAATACTACAGTGGCCATTAAAACGATGAAAAAAATATTGCCGTAAACAGTTTATTTTGCGACACCACGAAACAAACAATAGCGTAATATGAAACGGTAGAGGTTTTCATATCGTCATCCGATATATAGCGTTATATCGAACAGCTCTATCTGTCATTCAATGATTTCAGTCAGAAAATATGACATGAATGTCGCTAAAGTCCGAGCCAGGCTAATTTTTGTTACCAAAGAACATGTCTGAAAACCTGCCAAGTGACACCGGGACTATGTGAGCTCCGCTTCTATATTCGTTATATAACAACATACACAGAAGGCATGAAAGAGCCGTATTCATGCTTTCAGGGTAATTTCATCATGATGGGAACCAGAGGCCCCATAAAGCTTTTTTAATGGGCTTTCAGTGACTAGCATGACCACTCCATGATCTATGTGAGTACTTCCATTCAAGTGTACTAATTGATAAGACAGAGACAGGTTTAAAAAATGGAGCACAAGCTGAATACATGGCTTGTAAAGTGAGAAACACGTGAAAAAAGAGACAAGATAAACACTGGGTTTCGTGTAAAACAGAGGCCACTGTGTTTAGTTGGAAAAGGAACTTTTCCAACTCCTACTATGTGCAACTGTAGATGAATGTGCTGCTCTTTCCCCCCCTTTTCCACAGAGACGCAGGCCTTATGGTCTGACCCCTGCTTTGAGAATAGGCTCCCTGCACTGTACGCTGTATCCTGAGACTAGCAGGGGGGGAGTAAGACTGTCTTCTCTGACCCCACCTCCAGCACAAAGGCCATCTTTGACTGGGAGGCCTCGTAATGAGTTGAAGGCAGAAGTGGAGCAGAGGCCGGGGGAATATCTGATGACTAAGGGGCTGTGAACACCACTGTACAAACTGTGTGATTAATGAATGCAGCATCATCACATACTGGCCTTCACCCAGTGCACTGAGATCATCACCTCCCCTCCCGTCTCTCCCGTCGTGGCCCAGATTCATTTGAAAAAAGGAAGTGTATGATTTGACATATGGATTAAACCCTTCCAGCGAGGCAAACTTGCATGTCTTTTAGGTAGTTGTTATAAAGTCAGTGAGGTGTGCTGAAGTGCGATATTGATCTGGAGCCTCATGTCTTGTGTGCTTGCTCGGGATTTATTTGCAGCTGCTGTTACTGGAAATGGATCCCCGGGGCGATCTGGATTCAGCTGATCCAATTAAACACTGTGAATAATTGATCTGACAGTGAAACTGAGCTCTGTCACATGGGAGCAGTGACATCATCATTTAAGGGTTGAAATGGTACTCCTGTGCAGCTGGACTGCCCCGGGTTGTTTGTTCCACAATCAGTTCACTGTATCTGATTACCGCCTGTGAAGGACACTAAGCAGACCATGAGGACACATGGGGAGGTTACACTGGCATTATGAGGCTCGGCGAGACTGTGCAAAGATAACAGACTCACTGATAGCCGGGGCCCGGAAACTCGTGAGATTGTCACATGCTGCAGTACACGAGCATGAGTCCACGAGTCGTCCGGTTACGCCGGCAAAGTTACTTTCTGATATCACAAACAAATCTCTCTTTGTTTCCCTTCTAATAGTTTGTCTTTCATTTAGGTTGTGTGCAAGCTGTTCTTGCTTTGCGTGCTACGATAGCCACGCCGAAAGAAGACCTCCATATGAACCAGATGGACTCTGCATGGGTTGATTATCTTCCTGGCCATGAAATAAGGTGCAAATAGGAGCCATCTTTGGCCTCGACCTTGGAGGAAGCTTAGACTGTAATATCTAATGAAACCCTTTCAGAGAGGTCTGCTCCTACTGCTCACTGCTTTTTCATCTAGGTCTGTACCACAAATGAGAAAAGGAGGCTGTTGAACATTCAACATCTTGTCTGAATTAGACTCTAACCCTCGGTAAGGAAACGGAGGTGGTGCTAGTGGTGGGGGTTGGGGTCTCCATGTCTCCATCCTAGAGAGAGAGAGAGAGAGAAGAAAGGGTAGGTGTGGGGTCCCACTCACAGCTGACTCTACTGCTGCAGACATTTTGCCGGGTTGGCACTTATAAGCCGGTCGTAGTGAACTCAGAGGCCCGATGAAATCATCCAGTGTTTTCCCCACGTGGTAACACAGTCATCATTTATCACCGTGTAAAGTCCAGGTTTGTAAACTCAAATTATTGCTATCTGACTGCAGACTGCCTCGTCAACTAAGCCTGATTCAGATGAAAGCATGACTAGTTTGTTCCCAACAGGCATGTGGTTCCAATCTTATTATTTTGCCTTGTATTTCTAGTTTAAAAGGACCATCCTTTACCACTTAAATCATGAAAGGAGACTTAGAGTTAATGTTAGTGCTCCAGATATTTGCTCCAGAAATCAAAACCAAGCAAGGGGCTTTTTCCTTCCTTCTATTTTTTTTAGAGGCTTCTCACCACTCTTATTCATCCATCCATCTTTTTAACCACTTATCCAGGTTAGGGTGAAGCCAAAACCTTCTTGGTGTGATCCACCTGTGCTAACCACTTGACGTAGTTCTGTTTGCTTTCCTAGAGAAAAGTTTTTGTAGCTGTTGCAAGCACTAATTAAACTTTTGACTTCCCCTGTTTTCTTTTCATCCTTTATTTAGCTGCGGCAAACTAATCGACTCTTAATGTCACTATAAGCTCTGTTTCACTGAACTGGGAAATTTCAGCATAAACTCATAGATTAGCTACGTCAGCAGGATGTACTGAAATGTGATTTTTTTTATTCTGTCACCAAATAAAAGGATGAAAAGGTGAATTTCCAATGATGTGATGGAAGTATTACAACTATTATGTAACCTAGCAGCTATCTTTAAACATATTAAGCACAGTACAGTGTGTTATCATGTGCAAAGGCCTGGTCAGCTGAGAAGCGTATTCTCTATAAGCAGATATCTGCTGGGACTATCATGAGATTAGATTTTCACTTCCTAGTGTTTGTGGTCAAAAACCATTCATGATAACGGTGCTATCTTTAGAAAAATTAAACAACAGCAAAAAGCAATAATCCTGTCATTAAAATTCATCTATAGCTGAGTTTGTGGAGTGTTCATGGTGCAAATTAAGAACTGCAAAAAAGACTAATTAGACAGTTATTTAAATTATTAGTAAATTTCAATACATTGTTATGGCAATATGTCAATTATTTGCATATGAAAATGCAGAATCCATAAGTTAAGGATCAGGTTTTTTGGCTCCACAAGCTTTTCTTGTAGTTTAAGTTCTGTTGACCAATCACGTTTGATATCTCCCAGCCATCAGCCATCCTCACAGAGGTTTAGCTTTTGATTATAGCTTGTATTAATTATACCTTCAGGTTCTGCTTTCATAAATGATGATTGCCACATGGAGCAGGAAGTCATGAACCACATATCCATTATTCAGATATCCAGAGGTCCAAACAAAAGAGAGCCAGCACACTAGCTGACGGGTTTTGAGACTGTGAGGAGAGTCTAGCCTATTCAGACACGTATATAGCACTTTTATTTGCAAATTCATGGCCAAATCCATAGCTTACAGTAGCCGCTTGCCATTGACAGTAGTCTAGCTGGTCACCTCTCCAATATTGACTGCTGAGTGGCCTCAAAGAAGGTCGCAAAGATAAACTTGATCTAAGTTTGCTTTGTTTTTTACCTGTTTGGCAAATGTTGGGTAAAGCAAACAAGCTGCACAAGCAAACTACACATTTCTCCACAAATTGAGCCATTTGAACCTAATGTGGACAGTGAGGGGACCCTGTCAGTTAATTAGAAGAGGGAGGTGACGGCTTCATCCATCACCTTACCTTCCCCCCTACACCCCGAACATCAAGTCCAATAAGAAAACTTCCCTCATCCGTCAAATCGCACCACATTTCCAACTGCAAGGACCACAAATGAGTGGAGAGCTGGAATGAAATCTTTCAGCAACACACTGACATGAGCTCGACCTCCCCGGTAAAGGTCACGCAGTGTTACCATAGCAATGGGGAACACCACCGGTGTGTTAAAAAGGTAGCCAGGAGGGGTTGTGAGGGAGGGGGTGACTAAACTGAATCCATGGTTGAGGAATTTCAATGGGTGGGTGAGGATGCGTGTTGAATCTTAAAATATTCGCTCTAAATGAAGTCGCAGTAGCTGCGCCTCTATTCATTACACCGCTCTGATGTTCTATAACCATTAACATCTGTTAAAGCCCAGTATGCACGACGACACATCCAGCTCTCTGGACAAGGAGGGTATTTTTAGACGTGTACTCATTACTGCTGAGAGATCATTTGTAAAATGAAGGACGGGGAAGGGAGAAGCAGGCCAATAACACCGTGAAAGATGGCATCCATATTCAAATACCTGAGAAGCGAGTGGATTTAACTAGTAGTGAAAGGGGGCGAAGGTGAGATGCGGCGGCGGCGGTGTTGGTGGTGGAGGGCAGGCCAATCAAAGATTCTGAGGAGGCCAACGCGATAAAATAGTCAGGGCAAGGTCGAGAAAATTATACAGCACATTATCCAGTATCTGGATGCTTCGAGCTCCGCTTCAGAAATATAGACAACACATGTAACCTGTAACTAATTACACATGCTCATATCACTGCTATGTTCTCTGGACTGAATCCATTGTTCTCTCGCGGATCAGCGTTCCTCTGGTAATGCAACCGTAATTCAAATGAGCTCGTCAGCTCTATTAGCAGAGTGGTTATCATTCAGGATCAGGCGTGCATCGATTGTTCCATTATTCGCCCCCCGAAATGATATATATCCTACAGTCAACATGTGCCATATTTCCTGTTTTGGCCATACAGTAGTGGTATGGGATTGTGAAAGGGTTATCCGTTTTTCTATAAATGCATTCTGATTTAATTTGTTGCAGGAGGGAAAGTGACATGCAATCCGTCTCCTTATCCAGGTAGAGCTTAGATTGGATAAGAATATTGTGCCATTATCTTACAAAGTGAGGAAACAAACACAGATCGGGTGGTAGACAGCTCTACCTCTTCTGTTCTCCAGGTTTTAGAATGGGACGTAGGCTGGAACAACAGTGCCCCCTGGTGGACCTGCTGCAGTGAGTAAACCCAGGTGTTTTTTCCTAAACTGAACATCATTCAGAATATAATGTTTATATAATGTAATCTGCATGGTGCCCTTAACCTCCTAGGACCTGGCGTCCACGTATGTGGACATCACATTTTGGCTTGTCTAGACCAAAATAATACATTTTGCTCTACAAGGGCCTGATATCCAGATACGAGGACATTATACTGCAACTGTTCTATCAAAATTTAAAATAAATGTCCTTATATGTGGATCTCATATCTCTCAGAAACAAAAATCAGGTAAAAAAAAATCTGGAAATTCTTTGTTTTTACATTCATCAGGTCCCAACGTGCCCAAATATCAAAGAGAAATTAAAAATTCATGCCATGGAAGAGTTCAGGTTTTAGGAGGTTAAATAAAGATTTGTCTGATTACAGCTGCTGCACTGAATTAGTCTAACTGTGTTAAGGGAAAAAAAACAAAGAGAGGCAGTCCAAATATGGCTTTTCTGTACCCTTGTAGTCCCACCAGGCTGGCGCTGGCACTGGTAAAATAGAGAGAAAAAAGGCACAATGGAGTGATGGGGGGTGGTCTTTGTTGCCAAAGCGTTCTTTGCTATTGCACAGTTAGAAGTGAGCACACCAAATATCCGAGTGCCACTCCACTGGGAGGCCAAGTTGGTGTGTGGTTCCAAATGGACTCGGCCAATTTGGCCAGTAACTTCCCGGGAGGTTCAGTAAAGCCAGACATTGTCCTCACAGGCACCCAGAACAGCAATGTAACCAGGTGCTGAGAGGTCAATGATGGAGTGATAGTATGATATTTATTCATGGAGGGAGATTGTAGGATCTGAGGAAATCCAGCTTGCTTTCGGTTCGGTACGCATATGTATCGAACAATACAAATTTTTTCATTTATTTTATCAACTTTTCTTCTGACGATGCTGTCTGTGTTGAGAGCTCAGTGGATCTGCTTTCGACTACTCCGCCTAGGCTGCACTGTCGAGCGCAGATCCACTGAGCGCAGCGCAAGCTAGCAAGATAGAAGCTAAGCTCGTTGCAACATGGCAAATTGAACCTCCCCCACCCTCATTCAGATCTGGCGTTTGGAACTATTTTGGTTTTCATGTGACGTATGACCCTGAAGGTAAGCGCGTCATGGACAAAAGTAAAACAGTATGTTGGATGTGCCACGCAATGCTCAATTACATTGGTGGGAACTATAGTGCATTAGCGCAGTTAGCTTGTTAACGTGTTAACGTGTTGACACTGTCCAGCCCCACTCACGGGCTGATCCGCGGTAGCTCGTTAACGGAGATTTGCCGTGTTGTGGCGTTAACGTCATTTCAGATTAACGCTGACAGCACTAGTGGGAACACAACGGATATGACTGCACATTTACGCCGACATTATCCTAGTGCAAAGACAAGTGGAAGCAGACAAAAACAACAAGCACGCATGCTACAAACTTTACCCGAGTCATTTAGACAGCCGTTAGCACATGATTCTCCTTATGGGGACCTGATATGTTTAATACCCTGCAGAGAATATAGCCCAGAAGAAGCGTATAGTATAGCTTTTATTTTGGAAAGAGCCATTTCTCTGTAATAAACTCTCTTTTCCAAAGATGAGTGATTTCTCAATCAGATAGATTTATTATTTTATTACTTTGTTGTTACAGCAACATTAAATTTAAAAACTGTACTTTTGAGTTAAAAGTGGTGAGGGGAGGAACACAGGAGAGGAAGACGGGACAAAGGACAGACTGGAAGGTAGGCAGAGGTTACCAATAACTAATGACTGAATGTAAAGTGGTTTATAAACCTAGAGTAAAAAAGGGTTAGAAGCACTCATGGGACTATCATCGATCATAATGGCTTATTGTCAGGAGCCCTCGTTAAAGGGGTTCAGCCCAGTGCAGAGCTGTCTCTGCTTAGTTTAGGATTATCTTTGAGTTATTTTTCCTTTTTTCCCTTTGTAAAGTCTTTGATTTCTTCTTTAGTTGGCTGCACTGCATATATGACACATTAGATCACAGATGTGAAGGATATAATAAAAATACTGGCCTTCTGAACAGTTTATTTCCGCCTCCACCACTCGATCAACTCTCACATGGTGACTGTCTCCCGAATCCAAACTGGGATATGGTTCCTCAGAAGAGAGACCTAGTTTCTTCGCTAGTGCTGCTTCTTTGTAAACAGATGTTCAAACTTATTTTTAAATGTTGCATTGGATTTGCATTTAAATGACTCAGTCTTTTACATAAACAATGTAATATACTGGTAATATAAAATATGCCTCAGTGTAGCTAAAGAAGTGATGCATCTGCTTTTCACAGCTTCAACCTCTGAATGCACATCTGCCACCCACACCTCGAGAGCCTGCTGATTTTTATTGAGCCCTTATAAAGAGGATCCAAACAAAAAAATGTTCCAAAGACATGGATGTGATGTCACTAACTAATCGCCCAACATGCACTGCAGCAAGCCCCCTTCCAGTGAAACAAGGTACCGCTCGTGTCTCTGTGTGTCGTTTGCTGGTGATAATATGGCACAAAAAGACTCTTAGGGATGACATTATCTCCAATGTTCTCTGAAGACTGACATGCCTGTAATGACCAAGCACAGCATGCTCTCTGTTGATAGTGCTTACAAACCTCAATTTGGGAGGTGGTGGGGGGACAAAAAAGAAATGCGGACGACAGAATGCCAAGTGTGATTCAGACCACAGGGTGTTGATTTCTGGGAAAGTGGCTCCGGAGGCTGGAAGTACAAAGACAGATGGCAACATGGTGCACCGATTCCCCTATGAGGCTTCACACACAACAAGAAATCTATTTATGAGATGGCTCTCTGAGTGTAATGCCACTAATTTGGGTCTGATGAAGAACACAGGAGCCGTGTGGCAGCAGCGGAGACTTTCAGCCATCTCTAAAAGGATTTTTGAGAGACCAGATGTGGTGTGCAATGAATTTAATTCGACTGCATTCGTCCCTAAAGAGCATCTTATCAGGTTATACGCTGACTTTTATATACGGGAGCGACTGTCTGCCCTTGAATTCATTTCATTTTTATGACCTTTGATGAGAATTGAGATATTTATTTTGTTAATAAAAATATAAAGAACAGAGGTTAGCAATAGTTTGATGCTTTAAATTTCCAATGCAACACATAGGCAACTATTTTACTAATTAAAATAATAATAAAAAGAAATTTACAAAGATCCTGAAAAATATCAGCAACTAAAACTAACCCCGCTGGAATCAAATGCAACCTTCAAGCGATGTACACACTCACACAACAATTGATTTGTTGTTTTTGGAGGTACCAGACAGAAAAGGCTTCTTTTCCAATAAAGATCAATACAGATGTCTAGGGCAGCATTGTCTCTGAATGGATATGTGATCAGCGTCATTCCCCGACCCTCGCTGTGAATTACTTGCAGCGTTTGAAATCTTGAGTCTGGCTTTGTCCTTCGGTCCACGGCTTCTGAAGCATCTCAACTATCAAATTACACCAACAAGTTAGGGCCGATTTATGAGAAATCACTTTTTAAAGGAGGAAAAACAAGGAAACAGGCAACGCTGTGTAAATACGTGACCGTGTGATGAAAATTGCTGGTGGTATTACCTCCTCCATCAAAAACCTCCGCTATTGTGGTTAGCCCTTTAATCATAACATGCATTGCATCTGCAAGTAAGTCGTGATGTGCACTGCTGAATATTTTCCGTGTGAGACACCCTTCAAAGGAAAGGGAAAAAAATGGAGTCGATTTTAAATTCATCTTTAAAAACGTACAACCTAAGGGGACCTTTTCACTTAAACACGAGCTAACCCACTCACTCAGAAAAGAGGTTTAACAGCTCTCAAACGCAAGACAGGCAGGGCTGATTGCAGGGAAGGAGGCAGAGTGTGTCTGCTTTTAGAGGCTGTGTTGGCTCGAGTGAAGCCAAACTGGACACAAATCATCTGGAGCACCATCCAGAGGGGTGGGCGTGTGGGTGGGTGGGAAGGCAGAGCAGATAAAACGAATCCTAAAAAGCTCCTGGCAGCTGAATAAAACAGCCCCAAAGGCTGTCTGTCATGGCATGGTGTTCAAGCGTTGGCCCCCTCTTTCTGTTTCTGGCTTTGTTCGTGTCCTGGTTTCACGGCGCCTTTCATCTCCCTTCCCTGCCTCTCCCATAGGTGCCTGCGTAATTACTACTGACACAAAGAGAAGGAAGCAAACATGAATCCGCAAACATTACTAAAGTAATTAATTCCCGTCGATTCACTATCTTTCGATTCATCTGCCGGTTTGATGAGCTTGCCTGCTCCCCCCCACCTCCCCGTCTTATTTCCCCTGCAAAGCCTGATAAAAGAACAGAGAAAACCCAGATTTATTGTCACTTATCATTCAAATTACGCAACAAAGTCACCTTGCTTGATCCTTTCAGCTCTGAATATTCTAATTTGTCAACTATAAACACTTCACCACACAGCCTTTAATAGCACGGAGAGGAAAAGCTTGAATCCTATCTCACAGCTTCAGTCTGCAGGTGCGGGGAGCAGAAGCAGATACTTCCCTGTGAATCATTTAATGGCAAATAAAACTGTAACTTCACAGTCTTTGAAGAAGTGCAGGCTGTCTGGTTTTCGCCACGGCTGTGATATATTTATGACAGCAACGAGGAGGATGTCTCTGTCCTCGATTTGGAAGAATCCGTCTAGCCGTAAACAACATTAGCGTTGGTGGTTGCAGTGGATGCAGTGTTGTAATCTTCAGCTCGAACCTTGTTTGATAAAGCCTTTTTCTCCGCAGAGCACGTTGGTTGTGGTTTAAGAAACCTTCATTTTCTTCTTGTTCTCTGGTTTTGCCTTCTCTTTCTTTGTGCTTGCATGAGAAATCCACTCTAACATCATGATTGCATCACCTCACACACGTCTTTCCTGTGGGCATGAAATCAGCACAACAGCTGGGCTGTCAGAAGGTGTCGTTTTTGCAAAAAGGAAACAGGGGAATAACTGGCTGCGCAGGCTTTCAGAGGATCCTCCAGACACGCTGCCGCCTACCCCACCTCCTGCTGCTCTACGATGAACTGCTGAACTCCAGATGGGGCTGACTCTTTGACTTATTAAAGATTTACCAGGTGAGTTTGGCATCATTCTCTTGACCTTCAAAGCTGCAAGATGAGGGGGACGCTGCACCAAGATGCCAAGCATTTGAGGACAGGAAGCCACCAAACGACTTTGTTGGATGGACTGTGTGGGGTGGCTGTCAACAGAGAGAAAGCACTATCATTTGTAGTAAATTACAAACCCACGCAGAGCCCCTTCAGCTGAAGCACAAACGCACACCTGCCAAGAAAAGAGGACGCATGCCCACACATGCATCTCACTTGTATCCACGTGCCCATAAAAGCAACAAAACACACCGTTAGACCAATTTCACCAAATTTACGCAAACAGGGTATTCATTTTTTGCAACAACGGGACCATCTTTAGAAAATCATTGTAAAAAAGAAATCACAACTCTTTACAGTGAACATACCTTAGAGTTTAGGGACTTTTCAAAATTTCAAACCAAGTCAAGAGGTATAAGAGAAGTCTCTGTAGCAGTGATAAATAGCAGCAGCTAAAATCATGTGATGTGCATTATTACCTCTGACAGGCCTGCTCTCAGGAGACAGCGGGCTGGTATTTTGGAGGGATAAATATAACAAGTTAGAATGGATGGAAAATCTCCACTGAATATTTGGCTGACGTGGAGCCAGATCTGAAAAGTCAGTTGTCTTTGATTTGTCAGCGCAGTTATGGACCCGCCACAGGCCGTCTGGGAGTTAGGTTTTATGTAACCAGAGTACAAGAACTCGGGGGAGGATTCACTGTAGGCGTTGGGAAGAGGATGTAATGCGCGGACCTGCCAGTTAGAGCTGAATCAGGTGGGTCTGAGTGAATGAGGTGTTTTCCTTTCAAATCGCAGCTCAGATGTAACGGCTTGAACATAAAAGAATGGCAGAACTTTTGTCCTGTGTTCAGTATAACCGCTCGTTTATGGTGGGAAATTAAGAAAACACCAGCAAATGGAAAAAACGCTGCAAAAGCAAACAAAACACAACGGAAACAGAAAGAAAACAACCCGAAACTAAACGGAAGTGACAATAACGTGAGGGAACAGCGGTGGAATTTACAAGCTAACAGTATGATATGAATCATGTAATTAAAACACGCATTACCTCCATCTTTTCCTCCCTTACGACGCCAATGAGACCCTCCCTTCTTTTAAGCGTACCTCAATGCGATCCTTCACGTTTTGGTTTCTGTCACCTCCGCAGCCGCTCCGTCCTGTTGCTGCGTCCCCAAAAACACTTCTGTTGTGTTTTGTGAGATTTTGTTCAATTTTATTCTCATTTATTTGTGGGGTTTTTTTTTTTCAACTTCTGTTGAGTCTTGTGTCCTTTTACAGTATTTTTCTATTTGCTGGTGTTTTCTTAAGGTGCAGTCCGTTTGACTTCTTGAGGTCACCGTACTCATTCATGTAGTAGTTCAACTTTTGCAAGGAAACAACAAAATCCTTGACTTTGTGCAATGATGACGCAAACAGGTCCCCTCACAACTTCTAATTAGGGCGACCTTTGAGCTGATGACACCTAGGGTAAATCTGACAACAGCCGGGGTTTGGAAAGACATTTCATACCGAGACCATGATACTGAATAACACAACACATCTTGATACAGAACTACATATTTTTATATATGACTTTACTTATGGTGAAGATGGAACACTTTCTAGGATTCAGATTTGCCCGGAAAGCCCCTGGAAAGTACCACAGGAGGTGCTCACCATGTGTAGTATTTTTTATAAAGTAACCGGATGAAATCGTTAAATTAGAACATGTGCAGGAGACAAAACACTGATGTTCCCAGCTGTAGCCCTGTCCCTGTTTGACACCCAGTTAAAGGGTTACACTGTAACTTAAAATGACTCTCAGAGAGACTCCATGTTTAAACTCATTTACTTCAACTTGTGAATTTATTACCTGGGACTTTAAATGTGGTTATCTAAGGATTCAGGGTGTGAAGCAGCTGCCTGTTGTGACCTGCTAGGAGAGCTAATAAACATGAACTGAAACGGTCCATTAAAACCAGAAGAGCCAGAAATCATGTACATGTTAAGAAAAAGTGCTGAGTGCTAATAATTTGCTCTTACATTGCATTATAATTTCCCCCTGCTCACCAGCCACTTCACTAAATAGACTTTCTCAGTTGCTTGTTACTGATAATATCAAATCAGCCGACTGCAAAAAGGCAGACACGTTTGAGACAGCAACAGGAAATCCGAATGTGAGCATCAGAATGGAAAATAAAGGGTTTTCCCACATAAGCGTCTCTGAGGTTTACAGATAATGGTCCAAAAAAGAGAAAATCTGTGGATGTGGATGTTGATGCCAGAGGTTAGAGAATGGCCACACTGCTTTGAGCTGATAGGAAGGCACAAGAGCATCTGTCAATGCACAACACAAATAGAGGCTACAGTTCACACAACCTCACCAAAACTGGGAAACACAAGACTGGAAAAGTGTTGCCAGGATGTACGTGTATGTATACATAGTACAGAATTCAGAGCAGCAAAGTTCTTGCAAGTTGTATAGTCATTTAAATCTTTTGCCAGCATGTAACATAACAGCATGCTGAAAAATCACAGGTGTGGCCCTTTAAACCCTACAGCGTTCCTTGAGTGGAGTGGACGGTGGCTGGATGTGGTTCTGGAGAGGTGGAAAGCACAGCGTAAAAGCCAAGTGGAGCCTCGGGCAAGACACAGCATGCGCTCATGCTCCAGTTAACCTGAGTGCACCAAAGGTTAAGTGAGCTATAATTTAACAGGAACTTCTGAAATATATGCATAGGCAGGGGGAGATGACAAATCCATATCTCACCGGTCACATGTATTCTGAACTGTCACGTTTCATTTTGAGGTCTGCAGGTGGGCAATAGCGTTGTCTTTGCAGCAGAGCTGATTTCTAAAGCGCACAGAGCAAAGCAAACTCCGGTTGCTGCTTCTGAAATGAGGCTATGCACAGAGTAATTGTTTGGCCCGACCCCCAGGGACTGTGGGGAGACACTCTGACTTGTGAGTCCATTTTACCCCCGGCAACATGGTTCAAGCCACTGACTAGAAGCACTGCTTCAATGCCCACAGTGCTCTCAGAGGAAGTGACCTCAATACATCCAATAAGCCTGCTCGCAGGAGCGCGACAGCTGCAGAAGATTGGAGACACACCAGGTTTCTTATCTTAGATGCTGCTAAAATGAGAAAGTACATTGTTTTGGTGGTGTAAATGTCACAGGAAGAACAGCTCAAAGTTTTCTCATGCAGTCGCTATCTAAATGACATCTGCAGAGTAAAAAAAGAAAAGTCGACTGGCTTGAATAATTTTGGATTGTAATTGAAAAAATAAGAATTTAAAGGCAATGAATAGAAAATAGCAACAAATTTCTAATTGTGTCTACGTGCTAAAATCCACAGTAAAGAAGTAATGATTTTATTGATGATAAGAGTCATTTGTAAAATGCAGACTACATAAGATGGTTGTTTGGGTTTGTGAATTCACACTGTTCACTACAAAGATGAAGCCTGATTGCAGCCACACACTGCGAAGGTGGCCCAACCTCAGCTCTGTGATCTGATAGTGAAGTGATGTTTTTGTTTTTTAACTTTTGGATGGACACACGTACACGTTTTGCGTGTACTGATTTTATCAATGAACCTGCAATACTGCATACTGCTATTTGTGCAAATCTTTTTCCATTTGCTCACTAAGTGTGGTTGAGTTACATATCACAGATCGTGATGCTTTTATGCATTTGAATGGATTCCAACAAAATGTTTTTCTCACGTTCACTTAAGGCCTTTTTTTGCTTCCATACAGCACCCGTTTAGTCCTTGTAGTCAGGTCAGTTGTGAACATGTGTCTATAAATAAAGAGCCAAATATTTCACAGGAGATGCAACATATTGGGCTTTATCGGGCTGAGACAAACGTGCCTCTATATCCGAAGTTATCACATCGTGAAAAAAGGAACTGTAATATTACTCGCGTCCATTTTGTGTGGTTAAAAATCTTTTAAGTAGCATTACTAACACTTCTCAGCAAACACCAACAGCTGCAAGTTACTGTAAGTCATTCATGCAGGCTACGAGAGCCTTCCCAAGGTCTAGGGGGGAAGATCAGTGAGGAAGGTTTAAAATATCCCATGTTCACTGCTGAGAGGATAAGGATCTGGATCTGCGTGGTTTCTTTCAGGAGCTTTCCCCCCTTTTACTGCTGCTGTCACAATGAGGTAGTGCTGTAGCTGATAAGACAGAAATCAGTCCTTCACCTATGGCCTCTCCACAGGCGGCAAGCAAATTTTAAGGCTCTTTGCACTGTGGAGATTGTTGAGGTAACATACTGAGCTGCAGGAGCTGATTTGTGCTGATTAGCGGGCCCATGTGACTGTGGGCACCGGGTCCAGGTGATTGTGTGGGATCCTGCGTTTGGCACTTGTTACTGCGGTTTTCCACTGAGATGTTAATCATCCAGCATGCGCCAGGGGCATGATTAAATGTCACGCAGCGCCCTCAGCTTTGGCCCTCTCACTGTGAATAAACCTCTCTTACCCACAGGCAGACAGGGCCTGGAGCCTGCAGCCGCAATTTGAACTGCCCGACCTATGCAGTGCCACAGCTCCCCCTACAGGCCAAAGAACAAAAGACAACAACAACAACAAAAATTCTTTTTATTTGACTTAGAAAACGTTACTCAAAAGAGGAAACGGTGCAATCACCAGGTGACGCACAGACATAAATGCATATAGAAAGTATACAAAGGACAAAAAGATTTTTTTAAAAATGCAAATGACATAAATTAAGACAGAAGAAAGACAGAAAAAAGAAAGGATTGTCAGAAAAACTGAGGATTTTTCCCCAAGCTTCACATCCCAGTGCACCTCAGACTGCAATGGAGGAGTTTGCCGACCCCCACTCAGAGGTCAGAGCCTGAACTTCAACAAGTAACAGACATCGATGAGCAGTTAGTCTCATCATGAAGCTCTGTTTCTACCTGTTCATGATTTTAAAATAGAATCAGTAGAAATGTTTTTGCTTTGTGTTGTCGGCTTTTTGTTCATACCTAAAAACTATGAGGCTGTACACGTGTCCTCATTAGGGCACAAATTTGTGTTGGTGTGTTTATGGTGTAATGCGAAAGTAATGCAACTAGCAGTGCAGCAAATTACTTTCTCTGGCAAGTAATTAAGTAACGTACTACATTACTTTTAAGAAAAGTCAGTATGGACCGGTGGTAATATAAAATATTATATTATGCTTATTCTTTATCCTGCAACTGTAAATTCAATATGTGATCAATAAAATATCTAGTCATGTGTCAAATGGCATGGTTTGCACACTTCCTGGAAGGATGGGCAGAACTGGTCATTTAAATTTTAAAAGGAAAACTACAGGTTTCTGTAGCTTCAATGTTTGGTGGTATGTTCTAAAAACGATCATTTATGATTTGTAAGTTGCATGTAAATATTTGACATCATTCTGAAAGTCATTCAAGAGCACCAATGGATCTTTTCCCCCCCACGTGCAGATGAAATTCTTCTGTTGTATTCCCACTATTTAGACAGTGGCCCTTCCACGACGCGCTATTTCTTCAGCGTTTATCTGTTTAGCGCACTCTTCCAGGTCTGTTATGACCTTAGACGCTTCAGGTCGGTCTTCGGGATTCATACTCAGCATTGATCTGATGGTGATGTACTGTAGCATAAAAAGAGTAATAAAATATTAGAAACAATCTTTCATTTGCACCATTTCTAGAGCTCAACTTAGACATTTTCCACTAAGTGTATATCTTTTAAATCCAGAGTCTTATTTCCCTAAATATGAAGATCATCCCTTTCTGATTTTGTTCTCATCGCCATCATGTTCATGTTTGAACCTGAACGTCCTGATGCTCCACAGACTTTCCTTGCTTCTGTGACAACTAAAAACAAAAAGGCCTTTTCTAATGATTAATTAGCCTTTCAGACACTGGAATACTGGAGAGGTGTTTGCTGGAAATTGTCTTCTGTTAGCTGATATAAATAATCCATCTAAAATCAAACACATACATTTCTAAGTGACCCTAAAAAATAGAGAGGTTTTGGATCACAGCCTTTACTCTGCCAGCACATGTCGTGAGAAATGCATACTGAAATTTGCTAATACACTGAGAAAATGTTGATGTACCTCCGAGATAAAAGTGGATGCAAATTCTTGGGGAAGCTCCTGTTTTCTGATGTCTTCCCATGTCTGAAATATAGTTCAGGAAATTTCTAATGAATAGTTAAAGACAAAACATTTGACCTTCTACAGATCATGAGCTACCATGCACAGCAACCTACCTTGTACTTTTCACAACAACTGGAGATTTTCCAAAGAAGCTCAAAGTAGATCAGCCCCAAAGCAAATATGTCAACCTTTCTGCCGTAGTTCTTGCCCTTCTGTGTTAAAGCAGTTAAACAGCATTAATAACAAGAAGCACTGAGCGCACAAACCTCCACCAAGGCAGCTCACTCTCTGGTCAGTGTTTACATTTAAGGGAATAGTACTGTATTTTGCATATAGAAATTCTGTAAGCATGGTTAATAAGTATTAATCGGTACTGATTTGTAAATAATTGGGCATGAATAACCTGAGCTTACAGAGCTCTAGACTAACCTTTTTCCCACGGTTGCACTGTGTGCCTAACGTTTGCTCTTCTTAGGTCCACCAACACAAAAGTTAGGCACACCCAAATTTTTCAACCGCATCAATTAACACTGCAGTTTTTACATGTGCACTTTTTTTTGGGGGGGGGGGGGGGGGTTGCTGTCCATACAGGCAATATTAATTTGTAACAATCTTGTCAACACAAAGTTCTTTTTTTGGAGCGCAATTCTACAAGAAAGATAAGTTACTGAAAAAGTGCTTGTGCTTAAAGCGCTTTGGCAGTATTGTAGGTAATGTTAAACTTAATCATCATCTCGGCCTCCTCTGACGACCTGTTTCGCTGCTGCCTGCAGTTTAAAGGCAGTGGGAAGAGGGGACACTTGCATTTATCGCGGCATAGAATGTGTTTTCAGTCATTTTTCATCTTGTCATTACCCAACAGCTACATCCACTTCTGTAGGGCTTAGGCTACTCACTAGGGCTGGGTATTGTCACTGATTTCTATAATTGATTTGATTAAATTCAATCTTGACTCACAGTCAGAAATATTATAAATCTGATCATTTATCAGTACTGACACTTGTGAGACTTCATCAGGGATGTAAGCATCACAGCAGATGCCTTTGTGTCAAAGTAACTGAGGATAAAACACAGAAAACATGAAAGGGATTTTCCTGGCCTGACTTTTTATATCAGATAACCACCTTAAAAATATTCTGCAAGCTAAGAGTTTTTCAATATATTTATTTTTTTTAGAAATTTTTAGAAATTATACCAAAGTATAATTTATGTATTAAACAGCAAAATTAAGGATTTCTGGTCAGAGGTCGGGGCGATCGTGGCTCAAGAGTTGGGAGTTCGCCTTGTAATCGGAAGGTTGCCGGTTCGAGCCCTGGCTTGGACAGTCTCGGTCGTTGTGTCCTTGGGCAAGACACCTCACCCGTTGCCTACTGGTGGTGGTCAGAGGGCCCGGTGGCGCCAGTGTCCGGCAGCCTCGCCTCTGTCAGTGCGCCCCAGGGTGGCTGTGGCTACAATGTAGCTTGCCATCACCAGTGTGTGAATGTGTGCGTGAATGGGTGGATGACTGGATATGTAAAGCGCTTTGGGGTCCTTAGGGACTAGTAAAGCGCTATATAAATACAGGCCATTTACCATTTTGGGGGAAAAGAGAAAAACAGCGCCCGACAGCGCTGTAAACAACGGTAAATAAGCAAATGAATAATACAGAAAACAGATTTGAGATGGGAAACTGTTCTTGAAATACATTTTGGTCGAAGAGGGACAAAACTTGTTGCTCAGAATCAGTGAGCTGACGACTTTCAACCCCAACGGGTTCGTGCCATCAGGTAAGAAAGCCGTCATCTCACTGATACGTCGGCTCCACGCTCCGTTTATGGCTTTGTGTGGAATCTGTTTACTTGCTCTCATTTACTATTTTATCTGTTTGGTGGTTGTTCAAATAGTTTTGTGAGCTCCTGGCTTTTCTGGCAAAAAAAAAAAACAAAAAACAATATTTAAAAATTGATTCAGGATTTAATGAATCAACATCGCGTTATTCAAGCTAAAATCCACTTTAATTGGAAAATCGACTATTGAAACCCAGCCCTACTACTCACCCGTCTATCCACCTAAAATTTCAAACGTACACACACGTAGGCCGAAAGGAATATCTGGACCAGGGGTCCGTTCTTCGTACCTCGCTTACTACATCCAAGATCAAATCATCGCGCTAACTTTGAGCTCGCTATCCCGGTTCTCCGAACACAGCCGTTGTTGACGATTAGTACAGCTGGATGAAGTAATGTGAGATCACTGGGTGGCTTAACAGGGGCTACGCATCGATAGTAGAAACATTGATCGGCAACCCTTTGATTGGTTGGCGAAAATGTCGAAGGAGCGCGCTCAGTATTTTCCGGCAGCAGAGCAAGAACTCTTGATTGAGGGATTTCAGGAGTTTCAGAGTTTAATTAAAACGCAAGGGAACACTGCAAAGGCTGCAAAAGCAAGGAGAGAGGGCTGGCAGAAAGTTGCTGACAAATTAAACTCGTAAGTAATTTAATAACAATAATAATGGAGTGGATTTATATAGCGCTTTTCAAGGCACCCAAAGCGCTTTACAATGCCACTATTCATTCACTCTCACATTCACACACTGGTGGAGGCAGCTACGGTTGTAGCCACAGCTGCCCTGGGGCAGACTGACAGAAGCCAGGCTGCCATATCGCGCCATCGGCCCCTCTGGCCAACACCAGTAGGCGGTAGGGTAAATTTATTATATTACATTATATCCTCTTTCACATTAGAGCCACAACAGGACCCACTAGAACATGGGAACAAGTAAAAGTGAAATATAAGAATATTCTACAGAATGGTAATATTTATCACTTATATTGCTTTTAGTCTCTTGAAAAGAGACCCTGAAATAATCTGTTTGTTTGTTTATAACAGCAACCAGGAAAAGGGCAGAGCAAAAAAAGACAGGTGGTGGTCCTGCACCCCCTCGTCAACAAGTTGGTTAAGTAAATAATACCCTCACGGGAAAATCGATATCTCTCTATGAGCACACTGTCGCGCTGAGCTAAAGGATCCTGTCTATCCCGCAATATACGCTGGATTCTGAGAACTCTCCTTATCAATCTTGCACCTTCCGCAATGGGCTGCTCGCGTATACGGACAGGACATGGCTGCGACAGGCTTCCCAAATCCACCTTCGCTTTTATAGCCGTGGTCTCTCATCTTGATTACACGACGTAATTTACAATTACTACTGTGAAATATGAATTACATCTGTAATAATCAAATACATGAAATAGAATGATTAATAGCACATTTCCCTTTTTTAGGAAATGACCTGTATGTATCTGTATGGAATCAATAAAAGAATCAAATACTGCATTACCTTTAGTTACATTGATAATATTTATTTATGGCAAAACAGTGGTAAAATATCGCTGTTGCTTTCGTATAAATGAAGCGGACATACCCGACTGGCCGCGATCTAATCCTGTTTACATAAAGTGAACCCGGATGAGCTTCGGAGAACCGAACGATCCAAGATCACGCAAAATCGTCAACAATCAAATCCAGCTAACTTACTTAGCGAGGTACGAAGAACGGACCCCAGGACCAATCAGAGGTCCTCTCCCTTACTATCTCTGATTGGTTTAGACCACGATAGGGGCATAATGTGCGTTTGTTGTTGATTACATGGAGATTTTCAGAGTAGCAGAGACTTTTTTTTTTTTTTCTTCTTTTTAATCGAATGACTGGATGATTTTTTTTAGTTGCATCATTGAGAAATTAGAGCCCCGGGCTTATTATGTAATAATACAATTTTCTAACTAACTAAGCAGTTCAATCTTTTTCTTGACGTGTTCTTTAAAGATATAATATGTTGTGGGGTCAATGTGAAAGAAATGCAGATGTAAAATGCAAAAGTGAGGTCAAAAGGTTAAATGTGACATATTTGGATGTAAACTATAATGTGATAATTAGAAGCCACATATACCAGTATCATTTCCTAAATGGAAAACGTATAAACAAACAGTACAATTTTAAGCAACGTTTTAAATATTTTTAAAGACATTTTATAAAAGTCTGACCTCATTTGACTTTGAAGGAATCGGAGATCAAGTAATGGGTTATTTAGAATCTCTTTATACACTGTATTGCCAAAAGTACTAAACCACTTATCCAAATCACTGAATTCAGATGTTCCAGTCACATCCTGACGCACACAGTGCACACAGGTTGCTGACTTTCTGCAGAGTCAATTTCTACAGAACTCCAAACTTCATGTGGCCTTTAGATTAGCTTAAAATCAATGCGGCTTCATGGAATAAGTTTTCATGGCTGAGCAGCTGCATCCAAGCCTTACATCACCAGGGACAATGTAAAGTGTCAGATGCAGTGGTGTAAAATACGCCTTCACTGGACTCTAGAGCAGTGAGACGTGTTCTCTGGTGTGACGAATCACACCTTGGTGGTTTCCAGGAGAATGGTACTTGTCTGGCTGCACTGTGCCAAGTGTAAAGTCTGGTGGAGGCGTGGGGTTGGTTTTCAGGAAGTTGTTCCAGTGAAAGGAACTCCTAATGCTTCAGCATAATGAGAAACTTCGGACAATTTTATGGTCCCAACTTTGTGGAAAATGTTTGGGGATAAACCCTTCCTGTTCCAACACCAGTGAACAAAGTAAGGCCCATTAAGACATGGATGAGCATGTTTTGTGTGGAAGAACTTGACTGGCTGGCACAGAGTCCCGACCTCAACCCCCATACAAAGATGAGAGCGGTAAATGCGAGCCAGTTTTCAATAAACACACTCCTATAGACACACTGCTTGTCCAGGTGCAAAGAACGGCTTCATATCAAATCTTATAGATTAAGAATTGAATATTGCTCAAGTTCATATGCGAGTCAAGGCAGAGGAGCAAATACTTTTGGCAAATATATTGCATGATTCCCTATATGTTGTCCATAAAAACATAGTTTCAAGAAATAGCTCTATGGAAATATCATCAATTGAACATCCGATCACTCTATTGAACTTTGAGAGGTCAGAGGTCAAGAATGATTTATTTTTAATCTTTTTACAATACTTTATGTTGACGATACACACCACACTTATAAGAATCATAGTTATAAGGCTTTTTGTAAATTTTTAAATACATCGCAATAAATCATAAACTTGAACTTGGTGGATGTATGCCACATTTGAATGGGTTGTTAAGATGACTCCACTCTACACGTCTACAAAGTTTTATCAGAATATATTCAAACGTTTTAAAGCTGTTGTGTTTACAGACAGAACAACATGTATGCAAACGCTACCAAAAACAGAACCTCCTTGGTGGAGGAAACAATACACTGAATTCTTCTTCACCATGACTTATTACAACACAGCCTGTACTCATGAAGTCACCATCATTTCACTAATCCAGTCATCAAAGGCTTCAGTGACAGATACCACTTAAGAGTAGAATAAATTTGAATAACAATGATACAGATATATTCAAACTGATGATTATTATGATACTACGAAATATAGAAGTTATCCCTTTGAGACAGAAATTCAATTTTAGGATTAATTAAGACAGATTATTTGCTCTGTATGATGTCAGTGAGCAGGGTTATTCCTGATACGGTCATCTCATGCACACAGATCTGCTTAAAGGCAGATCTGTGTGCAGCTAGTTGGGCACACAGACCTTTAAGCAGATCTGTGTGCCCAACTAGCTGTTGATTTTGTTTGCAAGGAGCAGCCAATCAGAAGTGAAGGCTGAACTGAACTAAGCTGCAGGAAGAGAGGATACTTTTTCAAAATGCAGAGCTACTCTAGTAGAACCCAAAAATAAAATGGAGCAGCTGGAAATTAGCATAATAATGTCGACGGACTCACCTGTTCAGGAGCCATGTATGATGGTGTTCCCTTCTCCTCAGTTCTCTTGATCGGGGACTTGTCATCGTCGTCGTTCTCAGCAGTGACCAGTCCAAAGTCTCCGATTTTCACTTTTGTGTCCTGCCCAAACAGGATGTTGGCAGGCTAGCCGGATGAAACAAAGCAAACGTGACCAATTGTTACATCCTGTGAGGCTGTGGGAGTGTTGGTGTGGTGTTGCAATAAACAGTAACGAGTGAGAATCTCTGGGTTTCTGTGGATTTCGGTAAAAGAGTAAACCAAATAATTTTAGAAACGTAAAGTCACATACGAACATTACACCTTGTTGTCAGGTTTTAACCCACACACACACACACACAGCTGTGCGCTACCTGTGGTTAGCCCGTTATCTGCTTCGTCTGGCTCACCTTCAGGTCTCTGTGGATGAGCTTCTTGGAGTGAATGTATTCGATACCACCGACCATCTGCTGAGCAATGGTCAGACTTTCTTCTCTTCTCTTGGAGTTTGATTTCGTCGTATACCAGTCTTCTATCCAGTCTAGAAGTGTTCTGGTGTCACACAGTTCCATCTGAATGTAGAGGTACTTCTTGGGTGAACCAGTGGAAGACCTAAAACAGGATGAATGATCAAACAGTGAAATGATACAAAAGAAGCGAAGAATTACTTTCACAAGTCTTACTGTGTACTGCAGCTTTCGTCAGTGCTGTCTGACTGGTATCCTGAATACCCCGTCCAACACGAGAAGTATCTAATGATATTAGGGTGCTCGAGGTCTGACAACACCATGGGTTCTTGTAGAGCTTTTCTAATTCAAAGAGGGGGGGAAAAAACTGAATCATACAACTTTACTATAACTAACTGTAACAATATAAACCAATAAAGCACGCAGTGAAATCATGCAATATTACAGAACACTTCACTTACTCGTTCCAGTGGATGATCTTTATTGCGTAATACTTTTCCACCAGTTTATCTTTTACCTTGACTACTCGACCAAAAGCTCCTTCACCCAGCTTCTCTACGTAGTCAAACTGTGACTTACTGTTGACAGAAATCTTTTATTAAATATCAATTTCTTAAAGCAGTTGAACAGAAGGTGATAATTTTGATAATATTGCATTCTCATATTTTTATTTTCCACACCTGAAGATTTCTGAATCAGCTGACATATCACTGGGGGAGCTTCCTGAACTCTTTTCTTCAGGACACAACATATCCTTGACAAAACAATACAATATAATGCATAGTGTAAAAAAAGAGAAAGAAAGAAAAGACACCAAAGCATGTAGCATGAATTAAATCAATGAACTTTCATTGTTCACATCATTGAACTACTAAGCTGCAGTTCACAGTATCTTTTTTAAAATACTGTGAACTGCAGCTTAGTAGCATGTCTGAATAGATATTCACAGATTTTGGGCTTCATATGAGCTTTTTGTTGCTCTGCAAATTTGAGTAAATACAGAAGATTTTGCTAGAAAATATAAAGCAACAGTAAATTAAAGTAATTCAATATTTACTGCATATAAATAGCAATGTTGGGTTACTTAACGTAATCCCTGATTCTCTGATAATGGAGTGAGATGTTTCACTATGGGAATCACCTTGGTGTGACTAACTATGGAAGCTCCAGTGACACCCTGTCTGTCCATGACAGATCTGTCGAGCCGTGCCCCTCCTGACTCATTCTCAGTAGATTTCTTTTGGTCCGCAAGTAAAGGATGAAAGTGCTGGTGAAACACTGTTATCAAAGAACCAGGGATTACGTTAAGTAACCAAGCGCTCTTTTTCTACCTTTGCTCGGTGTTTCACTATGGGAGATATAGCCCATTCCCAAACTGCACCAGCCCCCTGAAGCTACGCTCCAGGACTACACCAGGTATAGCAAAGGATCTCAGGTCAGACCTTAGGCACTAGATTCCAGCACTGCCTGAGCCAGGGTTAACTATGCAAAAATCCAGTAGGGCTGCCACGATTAGTCGACTTGTCACATTTACGTCTACTATCAAAATCGTCAACCACTAATTTAATAGTCGACATGTCTGAAGCTTTGTAAGATCCTGCAAAATGCAGGAATAACTAGTAGGATTTAAAAGTGTAATAACGTACTGAAACATAAGATGGCAGCACTGCATGTACAAGGATGCCAGCTGCCACCAAACATGAAAGAAGAAAAAGAAGCAGCAGTCTCCGGTATCATAGCTGTGCCCAAATTCAGGGGCCGCATCCTTCGGAGGCCGCATTTGTAGGCCGATTACGTTACAGCAACACAACGAAGACTGTCCAAATTTGAAGACTCCTCCAAATGCGGCCTTCATTTCCCCAGATTTGAAGGATGGGTCGGGTGTATCCTTCATGGCCCAACCTATCCCAGAATTCATAGCGTGGCCCAGCCAATTCCAACAATGGCGTCAGCTACTTAGTTTAAATATTAATCTTTCTGGGTCACAAAATAAACTTAAGATATTTACAAGCAAGAATGTAAGTCGTTCAGATCATTTAAAAATGTTGGTGTTTGGCTTTTTTCAGTGTTTTATTAGTTTCTGAGTAAATCGGTTTGGCTGAGATTAAAGTTATAGTTTTCTCACAGCTAAATAAACATTAAACAGAAGAGTGAGATGATCGAGAATTTACTCCAGTGTCCTGTTATATTTTAGGTAGTCAGGAGCAGACGGCTGAGTTTATTAAACTCCACTGAAACAATCTGCAAATTTCATTAAAAGTTTAATAAACTATCATCTTGTCTTTATTTTTAGTTAGCACATACCATAAACACATAAAGCTGTAAGCTAATGATTGTTATATAAGAGCAGACGCACGCTGGTGCAAATGGCCTGCATTTGTATAGCGCTTTATTCAGTCCCTAAGGACCCCAAAGCACTTTACACTACATTCAGTCATTCACACACACATTCACACACTGGCAATGGCAAGCTACGTTGTAGCCACAGCTGCCCGAGGCGCACTGACAGAGGCGAGGCTGCCGGACACTGGCGCCACCGGGCCCTCTGACCACCACCAGTAGGCAAACATGGGGTTAGTATCTTGCCCAAGGATATTTGGCATGCAGCCAGGAGGCAGCGTGGGATCACCGATCTTCTGATTAGTGGCTGACCTGCTCTGCCAAGGCAATTCCCATAGTAAAACACTGAAGTTAGAAAAAGAACTTGTTTTTGTTCTAATATTCACGTTTGATTTAAAATAGGACAGTGTGCGTGAAACATCAAATGTGTTGTCAAGCTTTACTGTCAGTTTCTTCAGGTTTCACTCAATTTTTGATCTTCTTGTTTTTAGGAGGATTTCAGACTGGACCTTGGAGTCACTCAGACACACTGGCCGCTTTTAAAGTTTTTACTCAAAATAGCACTGTTAGTGTGAAAGGTAATACAAGACCTGAACCTTGGAGTTTTTTGACGATTTACAGGTCTGTGCCACAGGTTCTGATGAAGCGCCACAGGAATCCCTGGGAGAAAACAAAGAGGTAAATTAGTAAACACTCCATCCTTTTTCTTTTGCTTATCCTCCTCAGGGTTGCGGGTTGCAATTGAACAGAAGGTGATAATATTGATTATACGGCATTCTCATATTTTTATTTTCCATACCTGAAGATTACTGAATCAACTGACATGTCACTGGGGGAGCTTCCTGAACCCTTTTCTTCAGGACACAACATATCCTTGACAAAACAATACAGAGTGCATAGTGTAAAAAAAGAAAGGAAAAAAAAAAAGACACCAAAGCATGTAGCATGAATTACCTAAAAATTGCTTAAATCATTGAACTACTAAGCTGCAGTTCACAGTATCTTTTTTAAAATACTGTGAACTGCAGCTTTTAAAGTTTTTACTCAAAATAGCACTGTTAGTGTGAAAAGTAATACAAGACCTGAACCTTGGAGTTTTTTGACGAATTACAGGTCTGCGCCACAGGTTCTGATGAAGCACCACAGGAATCCCTGGGAGAAAACAAAGAGGTAAATTAGTAAACACTCCATCCTTTTTCTCTCTTTTGCTTATCCTCATCAGGGTTGAGGGAGGCAGGAGCCTAACCCAGCTGTCATAAGGCGAGAGACAGTGTACATCCTGGACAGGTACCAGTCTAGTCTACCATTTTCACAAATCTACCACTGCTTTCAGTTTGTGACTTACGGTTCAGTCTGTGGCGTGGGCAGCGTGGCTGAGGCGCCATCTTGAAACACTTCGAAGGGCGACACCTGAAACACAAGCAGAAAGTCTTTAACTTCTGTACCATATCGTCCTCCTTAAAATCTTTGTATGTTATGTTAATTACATTTGCAGGCAACAACTCAATGCATTTATTTATGGTCGGTCTTATAATTTAAGTGATCTACTGAGATTTTCCTACACAACCATCTATGGTTTACAGAGAACGGCCAGGAACCGAGAAGATATCCAGTGAGTGGTAGTTCTCTGAAAAGGTCTAGCTGATGCCAGGGGAGAACATCAATAATGCTTTGTGTTGAAGGGAAAGCACCATTAACTCAAATAAGCATAAAGGTAGAAGAGCATCTCTGAAACAGCAGCAGAAGACCACACTGGTAGCCACGCCCCTTAAAGATTAAACCAATTTAAAACTGGTTTCTTGAACATGACAATGGGCCTGATTTACAAACAGTGTGCACAAACAAATATGTGTGCAAATTTGGAGTAGGAAAGTTTTATGCAAAAAAAGAAATAACAATAATAAAGACTTTATTTTTATTTGTCGTTATTACTTTTGGTCATTTACAGTTTTCCAAAACACCACAGACTACAAAATGCTCAGAATTACAAAAAAAAAAAAAGCTTGTAAAAAAAGAAAAAGAAAAAAAAAGCTAAATATTACTAATTTCATTGTTTTCTTGGTGCTACTGTTACATGTATAAAACATTTGTTTTGTACTAGCATTAAACTTTGTGAACTGACTCTATGCCTACGGATCTTCTCTATCTAAACAGTACTTCCTCTGGGTCACACATGCATTGTAAACTGGAAGGTAATTTTGTGTGCAAATTCAGACTCAAATGGCCTTCGTAGTCACTGGATCTTAACAAGTCAGACAGTATTTCCTGGTACTTCATTTTGACCCCTTAACATTTACAGTAATAACAAGATCCACTGTTTGCTCCAAGTTACATGCTCCACCATGCATACAAGTTAGTGTTTGATTTAAACCAGCACAGGTTATAATGTATTGCTACTCACCCAGTTAGTTTTGCGTTCAGATATACCATCAAACAGAGTTTCTCTGCATTTCAGGTGAGAACGTTGCGCATTTGAATCTTTTTTCTTTATCTGAAAGAAAAACGGATTTTTCAGAAATGACATCATTGTTAAGAATAGATCAACAAATTTGTGAAACGTGTTCCATATACAGGCACATGCACCATCTTACCTCCACGATTAGATTTTCCTTCTCATTCAAACTTTTCAGGGCATTCCGAGCTGCCTTCTGCTTTGCTTTTTCAGCGTTCTTCCCCTCACCATCAGGAAACCTTTGCCCATTGATCACAGCCCTCATGATGACTCTGACAAAGAATTTTAAAAGCTCTAATTAACATTGCTGATGTACTCCAACTCAAAAGTTTGATCACAGCTTCTCATTTAACAGTTTTTCTTTATTTTCATGACTATTTACATTGCAGATTCTCACCAAAGGCATCAAAACTATGAATGAACACATATGGAATTGTGTAGTAAACAAAAAAAAAAAAAGAAGTGTGAAACAACTAAAAAAAAAACGTTTTATATTTTAGATTCTTCAAAATAGCCACCCTTTGCTTTGATTACTTTATGAGCTTCATAAGGTAGTCACCTTATGAAGGTAGTCACCAGGAGCGAGCACAACATGACAAATCTGTCAGAGAAGGGCGGAATTTTGATCATGCCGATCGCAGAAATGTGAAGCCACGGAGGCTTTTTCATCGTTTTGATGGTCACTGTAGTGGCTATATTAATTTCTTAAAGTTCTCTCTTTCTCTTTACATGGTTTGGTTATGAAAAGAAAGAACTGAATCTCAAGTTAATTAATGTAATAAGCGAGGTCACTGCCACAGTCAACTACGTCAAAACACGACTTGTTAAAGCCCGGATTTTTCGGGACTGTGCGAAGTAATGGGCTCCGACAACACAGCCGTTGTGTATCACAGCGAGTCCCGCGTATTCCAAGTTAAACCAAATAGCTATTATTAAACTAATATAAGACCACAATGACTTAGTAGTTGGTTTAGCACTTGCATGGCCCAATGCACAATATGGCAGCATACCGGTTTTAGCTCACCTTTTCTCGCCAGGTCTCTCTAAAACGTTCTCATATTCCAGCTTCAAATCGTTCCTCCGTGCAAAGTTTTTCAGTTGTGTTGTGTACTTATTCTTGCCCATCTTAAATCGCGAAACCCTGGTCGGACAAATATTTAAAATACTTGCTGTAGTACAGCAGAGCTCACACACAGATCTAAATTTCCCGGGACCGCTGGCTAGCGAGAGCACGTTCCTCAAGTGACACACTTCGTCAGAAACGTGCCGAGACTTGATTCGTCGGAGCAGTCACGTGATCAATGATGTCCGAAGACAAATCTGCCTGCCTGTCACCACCCGATCCTTCTGGAAGGAATTTAGCAGGTTTGTTATTGTCCATATTTTAAGGGAATTTTCTTTACGATGGGAAAATGTTTTATTCTGTTTCTTTAAGTTCCCCAAGAAGTATGATAAATGTTTTTTTTATGATACATTTGTTAATACTTTTAGCTAAATTTTTTATTCATAAATGTAAGTTTACTAACAAAACTGTTTTTTTTGGTCTTTTTTAAAAAAAACTTTATTTAACAAACAATGAGTATACAACATACGAACAGATGAAGTATACAAAACAGAACATGAACACAAAAAGCCAAAGGTAAAAGAAAAAGGTAACAATTATAAGAATACATGCAAAAATTCACATACATATATTGTTTTGAGAGCCTTTTTGTTGGTGGAGTCTGATATTGATTGTATGTACATTTCCACATCCTTAAAATAATGACAGAAATATGGTGTTTTGTTAGTAAACTTACATTTATGGATAAAAAATTTCGCTAAAAGTATTAACAAATTTATCATAAAAAAACATTTATCATACTTCTTGGGGAACTTAAACCAACAGAAAACTCCCTTAAAATATGGACAATAACAAACCTGCTAAATTCCTTCCAGAATCTCTGTGTAAAAGAACAGTACCAAAAAAGATGTGTCACAGTTTCTGGATGATCCCCACAGAAAGTACAATTAGTATTTATGTCCCTTTTAAATTTTACCATGTAGTGACTGGCTGGATAACATTTATGTAGAATTTTAAATGAGACTTCTTTCACCTTATTTACAATCAAATATTTATGGGGGACCATCCAGACTGTCTTCCACTTGATATCTGGAACATATCGGTTCCAATAAGATATTATATATGGGAGAGAGACGATATCTTCTTGGAATAAACTACGTATTCTCTTATTGCTGTTACCAAGTTCCTGTGAAAAGCAGATTTTTCCTATTGGTGACTCAGCTGGATCAGGGAGAGTGACTGAGGTATATATTGAGCTGTCAGTGTTTTTATATAACATTAAAGTCCCTGAGGGTATGGCACCAAGCACCATTGAGAATTCCTGAACACTGATTGGAAAATTATATAGTGCAATAAAGTCGTTGTAAGTAAGTAGTTGTCACTCTTTACTAACCAGCTGAGCCACCAATAGGATTCCATTTTGGACCCAAGTTTCCAGGAAAAGTGATTTATTTTTATATAAAATATCTCTGTTGTTCCAGATAAGATATTTGTGAGGTGAGAAGTTGTGTTTATAAATGAGGGTCCACGCTAAGAGGACCTGCTTATGGAAGGATGAAAGCTTTACAGGGAGTTTCTCAACATTGTAATTACAATTTAAAACAAAATTAAAGCCACCAAAACGAGAGAGGGTAGTGACACCTGCCCACTGGTTAGTTACATAATCACGTGGAGGCAGGGACCTCACAGGATAAGCATACTCCCAACCTATTATAAGTTTGTATTGTACATTGTTATATATTGTGTATTTTGTATTATTAAAAAACATCAACAAGTCACAAGCAAAATGAGAACACACCATGGCACATGTTTAAACAAGGAAGGTTTATTCATAAAAATGATTTATTATTAAAAAAGACATAACATGATTTTTCACCCCCCTCCAAAAAAGATACATGTTTAAAGCACAATATCAGCCCAATGTCAAACAGAACTGTCACATGATATCAAACAGAAGCTGTCAATTCTGTTGTGTAGAGTGGGTAATCATAATGAAGCAGTTCATTATGAATATTAGATTCTAGCTGCTCCTCATGTTTTTGGCCACCAGAGTTTGAGACCTCTGCTGTAGAACGACTGTGTTCAAACGTAAGAAAAAAGATGTATTCTTCTGCAACTAAACAGATTTTAGCAGTAGCATTGAGGAGCTAACATGGCAATGCATGTGGGTTGTGTTGACGAATAAAATGAACTCACTTCGAAGAATACGATAGAGTTCTCAGGACACCATGAACCTCACCATGCAAATGCCTTGACAAATGCTCCAAATTTTTCCAACAAAGCATGGAAAGGACAGAACAGACAAGAGGGTAATAACAAAATAATCATCTGGAAGGGACCTAAAAAACACACAGGATCAAAGCAACCATGCTATCGATGTGGGGGGAAAACATTCAGCACATGAGTGCAAATTTAAAAGTGAAAAGTGTCATGTTTGTGCAAAAATTGTTGATGACCAAGGCTGCATCAAGGGATTTAAAGCCAGAATCCACACTAAACCAAACATCACACCAATTTTCTGTAAGGCTCGCCCAGTTCCTTATGCACTGAAAGAAGCTGTAAACTGATTGGAGAGACTGGAAAAGCTGAAGGTCATTTCAAAGCTTGAGAATAGTGAGTGGGCATCCCCTATTGTTAATGTGCCAAAAGCAGACAAAATAATTAGGAAATGTGGTATCAACAAAGTCAGTGTCAACCAGTGTATTGAAGAGGAGAGATATCCACTTCCTAATACTGAAGATTTGTTTGCTACTTTAGCTGGAGGAAGATCTTTCATTAAACCTGACCTTTTTCGTGCCTATCAGCAGCTACAATTAGATGAAGAGTCAGTGAAGTATCTGGTCATCAACACACACAACGGTGTCTATAAGTACAGTCGCCTCAGCTATGGTGTTTCCAGTGCTCCGGCTCTTTTCCAGTCTGTGACGGACCAAATCCTTCAAGGGACGGATCATGTGACCTGCTTTTTGGATGACATTCTCATCACTGCTTCATCTGAAAGGAAACATTTGAAGAGGTTGGAGGAAGTATTCACACATCTGGAGAAGCATGGCATCAGAGTGAAGCCTTCCAAGTGCCATCTTCTTCAGAGCAGTGTGTAGTACCTGGGAGATCATATTGAGAAAGATGGACTGCATCCTTTAGAGGAAAAAGTAGCAGTTCTGGTGCACCAGAATCAACAAATATCACTGAACTGAAGTCTTTCTTGGGTCTTCTAAATTACTCCAGTGAATTTCTGGAAAATCCACCCACGATTCTTCAGCCTTTGCATAACCTGTTGAGAAAAAGATGCTAAATGGTTTTGGACCATGGAATGTGCAAAGGCATTTAAAGATGCAAAAAGTCTACTGCTGCAAAACAAAGTGTTGGTGCATTACAGCACAAATCTGCCATTGAAGTTAGTTTGTGATGCATCACCCTACAGGGATGGGAAAAAAGTAACCATACACCTCAAATTTGATTGATGACCCTAGCCTTGACCTTTTGACCCCACCGGAAGTACTCCGGAAGTGTGTAATATGATCCATAAGCGCGACGAATTGCATCCGGAGAGGGGGTACTCCGGAAGTGTGTATTGGATTCCATATGTGTGACGAAATACAACAGGTGGGGGGAAAATTTATGTTTTCTCCCTTAGAGGGAGGGGGGTCTGTGGAGGGAGGAGAATTAAAAACAGAGAGGGGGGGTATGGTTCCTGGGGGGATCAGAGAGGGAGGGGTTCCTGAGGCATGGGGGTGACGCAGCAGATTTCTGTTGAGTCAGTGCTGTATAGAGAGACAGAGCAGCAGTTAGTTTTCCACAGACAAACTCATAGTTTGAATTCTGTTTAAATATTATGACAATGTGATCTTGATAACCATTTTCTCAGTAAAGATCTATTTCTTTTCACAATAGCGGATGTATTTTACTTTCTTAAGCTGCACCAGCGCTTGTAATGAAAAAAAGAGTGACTTCCTATTGCCTGTAGAGAGCCATTTCTTTCAATAGCGGATGTATTTTACTTTCTTATATTACAGACGCAATAAAAAACCTTTAAGATTATCAGCCTAGGAACAAATTGCATTTTTATAGAGCGGGGTGGAGGTATTGTATTGTATTGTATTGTATCTTTATTTGTTTCAGACATATAAAACAAAAAACAATATATACACACTACATATATTTTCATTTACAGATACGAATATATATGTAGATATACACACACACACGTATGTGTTCAGATAAACAAAAAATATATAATGAAATAAAACAAAATCGTCTGACATAATGTAACAATGTTTGGTCTGAAAAGGAGTAGGAAGAAGTATGAACATACTTATTAATTCCTACCCCTGCTCAACATCTTATTGATCCCACATAATTCACCTAATTCCCATCATCACATACTCCACACGATGCACGAGGAGAACCTATATAAACTTGGCTACCGTGATTGATATAATTTGGATATAATTTGATATTTTTATACATACAATGGGTGATCATCTTTATCGGTATCATATTCTTCCAAAATCAGTTTTCGAAGTATTTTCATGAACTTACTAATTCCTGAGCATTGCTGTAGATCTATAGTAAAACTATTCCACAGTTTTACCCCATAAATAGTGACACAAAAGGTTTTAACCTTTGACCGTGCTTTAAGAATCCTTAGATTCAATTTCCCCCTCAATTCATAGTCTCCTTCTCTGTCATAGAACATCCTCTGTATATTTCCTGGTAACATATTGTATCTGGCCTTGTACATAATTTTTGCAGTTTTATATTTTATAAGATCCATAAACTTCAGTATTTTTAATTTCAAAAACATGATGTTAGTATGGTCTCTAAATCCTGCTTTATTAATCATCCTGATTGCTTTTTTTTTTATTTTACATATTGGTTGAAGTGCAGTTTTATATGTGTTTCCCCAAATTTCCACACAGTATTCCAAATATGGCAATATAAGTGAACAATAAAGTACCCGGAGTGATTTGGAAGGCAAAAAATATTTAACTTTACTTAGTACGGAGATGCTTCTTGACAGTTTGGCTTGTATATGCTTTATGTGAGGTTTCCAGCAGATTTTGTTATCTATTATCACACCCAGAAATTTTGTATCCGAAACTTGCTCTATTTCAACATTGTTTACTAATAATTTTGCTCCTGCATCTTTTTTACAATTTCCGAATAACATAAATGTAGTTTTTTCCAAATTTAATGATAGCTTATTTCTATCAAACCATGTTTTCAGTTTAATCATTTCTTGTGTGACAATTTCCAAAAGCTGCTGTAAGTTCTCTCCAGTACAAAAAATATTTGTATCATCTGCAAATAGAATAAACTGTAGTATATCTGATGTTCTGCATATATCATTGATATAGAGGATAAACAGCTTTGGTCCCAATACTGACCCCTGCGGAACTCCACAAACAATGTCCATACACTCTGATTGATATTCCCCAATTTTCACAAATTGCTGCCTGTCTCTCAAATAACTCTTTACCCATTCTAACACCACTCCTCTAATGCCGTAGTACTCCAGTTTATCAAGTAATATGTCATGATTAATTGTGTCAAAAGCTTTTTTTAGGTCAATGAATACACTAACTATACATTGTCTTTTATCTATATTGATTGATTGATTGATTGAATCTTTATTTTGAACATGTTGAAAAAGTATTTAAAAAAAAATAGAATTAAAAGAGACAAATGAACAAAGCAAACAAAAGGAAAACGAGCAACCACAACTCCAAATAACGTCCATGTTCAAAAAGGAGCAGGAAGAAGCATAAGCTTATTTAATCCCACCCCTTTTCCACTATCTAGTATCAATAGACTACAGAAATACCTCCTTGTAATTACATTATATGTTATGTGTAATTTTTTTTTTTTTTTTTTTAATATATACACATATATGTTTCTATCTATCCATACCTACGTATATACACACATACGCACATATACACATTTTCAATAACCCCATTAACACCTGAAGGATACACAACCTACAATTTTATATATATTTAATATATATATATATATATATATATATATATACATACACACATACATACACACACATACATATATATATATACATATATATACACATACATATATATATACATATATACATATACACATATATATATATACATACATACATACATACATATACACATACATATATACCCATACCAACAAACCCGTGCATGCGCACACACATGAAAATATTAGACAAGAACACCCTATCAAATCTCTACCTTTTCCCTGTACCCTGTAAAAACCATATCCTTAAACCGCTTTTTAAACTGCGCCATGCTTGGACATTGCTTCATATCTTTACTTACGGTGGCCCCTAGAGACAAAGCACGTACAAACTCCAAAACACATGCAAATTCCAAAACACATGCAAACTAAAAAACACTTGCAAACTAAAAAACACATGCAAACTCCAAAACACGTACAAACTCCAAAACGCTTGCAAAATCCAAAACACTTGCAAACTAAAAAACACTTGCAAACTAAAAAGCACATGCAAACTCCAAAACACATACAAACTCCAAAACACTTGCAAAATCCAAAACACTTGCAAACTCAAAAACACATGCAAATTCAAAAACACAACGGAAGTGCTCCAGGATGCTAGGGGCAGTGTTGAGCTCTATTTGCAAAATAAACGGCAAGTTTGTCTGTATGGGACGGTCTAGTCTCTGTCGCGCTTCCCAGGTTGCCTAGCAACCATGATACTAACCGCTGGAAACGTGTCATACAACTTGGTTTGACAGAAATGAGGGAGAATATATTTTGTTCATTTGTTTGTTTCTACAAGAGCTTTGTGTGATTTGATAAGTATCTGAGGCTGAGACCACAGGACAGTAAAACATGATTTTTGGGCTTCATTTCTGTACTGAACAGTTATTTCAAGATTAGTTAGTAAATAAGAATTAGCTAATGTTGTTCATGAGACTAAAGTCATATCACTTTGGTAATGTAAATATAATATGGCCAATATTATAGTTATTATATTAATTATTAGCTATTACAGCAGTGAACATGAACTCTGTGTCAAATACTGACCAGTACAGATTCAAGTTGCAGTTATGTCTTATCACCTTAAATCTTCACTCAAAGACAAGTATCTTTGACAGTGTATATATAGGTGTATCATATATCAGAGACAAATGTTGTTACTTCAGTATGTTGCCATTACTAAATTTGGCTCATTGCTTACATATATTTATAAAAAGAAAATGTACAAGCTGTGATAACTGTTTCTGATAAAATGAAGAGTAGACTGATATATGAAATATTCCTTTATTGGGTGAGAAAATCAGACCATGTCATAACTGCTTTAAGTCATACAGAATAGATATCAGAGCCTTAAACAGGCTGACTTCTGCTAAATGGGTCAAACTGGGCAGAAAGTATACAAACACATAACATCCTTACAGAATATGATGTAACACTATAGATCAACTTACCTCAGAATATATAAAGCATATAAACAATTACAGCAATATGATGCAACAAACACAGCAGTGCTACTAATCCAAAATACTCAAAGCTTCATAGAACTGGAACAAACATTTATTTTTAGGTCCATTCTGCTGCTGATACATACTTTAGGTTTCTGAACATTAAACTTGTTGCTGCCTTTCATAGTGTGTAACTTGAAGGCCCTGAGTACTTTCTCCCACACTGGGAGGATAAAATTATTTGAACATTACCTAATAAGACTGATTCAGGACAGTTAGTTATGTTAAACTTTTCTAGCAGTCCTTCACAAACAGGGAACAGTCTGTCTATTCTCTCCATCTGTCAGCTGCTGCTGGCTCTTCCTCCTCCTCTTCCTCACACACTGTTGAGTTCGGTGGATCATCAGGGATGCAAAGCCTCACAGATGATGTGCAGCAGTGGGTCCCTCAGTCTGTCCTCACTCTGGACACTTGCAGTTGTCACACATGGAAATCAAATGTGTGATAAGCTGCAGGATTGAAACACAAGTGTAACTTATAAACACATGTTCATACTTTTATTCCACAATCAGAGAGAAAGAAAAAGAGAGAGAGTGCAGGACAGACAGACAGGTTAAAGTCTCAGGTGTATACACTGCTACAAAACAGCACAAAAGAAGGAGGATTTAGTTTGTGTTATTACAAAACAAGAAGAGTTCCCAGATGGTACAGTGGACACATGTGTGACTGCTGTGATTAAAGCATCTTTCTTTCAGCTTAACGAGTGAACCGTCAGCTCGTTCAAACACACGTTAAAGTCCATTTGGCTCGACACCACCGAACAGAGGCAGCAATATAACATAGCTAACGTTAACAGTGCAGTGAATCCTGCTTGTGCCGTGATATTCATGACTGCGAACTGAGCAGCATCACTGACTTTCAGCTTGTTGTGTTTGTGGATATATGACTGACTTTAATTATCCACAAAATCATCTCTGTAAGATTAAGGTCGACTATATATATATTTATTAAAGTAAAGGCTTTAAAACCAAGTTAATTCTGAAAGTACAAACATCGCTAATGTCAACTTTCCCGACATGTGGCCAACAATAATGGTTTCATGTTCTTCATTAAAAAAATATTTGCGCATAAATAAGTGACATAATATTCAGTACTTACTTCTGAAAGTTTACTCTTCCTCCGCTCCGCTTCCACCGTTTTTTTTCCGGCAAAATTATCCACACCACCACCGCGCTATGAAGTCTGGGATATGTTGGGCCATGAAGGCTACACCGACCCATCCTTAAAATTCAGGGAAATTAAGGACGCATTTCAGGGCCGCATTTCGGGCAGCCTTTGAATTCGGAAAGCCTTCTCTTGTCGCTGTGAGGTAATCGGCCTTAAAATGCGGCCTTTAAGGCTGCAAACCCCAAATCCGGTCATTGGTACTTCCTGGCTTGTGTAGTTACTAGGTAACAAAAGCTCAACACTGCCCCTAGCGTCCTGGAGCACTTCCGTTGTGTTTTTGAATTTGCATGTGTTTTTGAGTTTGCAAGTGTTTTTGAGTTTGCAAGTGTTTTGGATTTTGCAAGTGTTTTGGAGTTTGTACGTGTTTTGGAGTTTGCATGTGCTTTTTAGTTTGCAAGTGTTTTTTAGTTTGCAAGTGTTTTGGATTTTGCAAGCGTTTTGGAGTTTGTACGTGTTTTGGAGTTTGCATGTGCTTTTTAGTTTGCAAGTGTTTTTTAGTTTGCAAGTGTTTTGGATTTTGCAAGCGTTTTGGAGTTTGTACGTGTTTTGGAGTTTGCATGTGCTTTTTAGTTTGCATGTGTTTTTGAGTTTGCAAGTGTTTTTGAGTTTGCAAGTGTTTTGGATTTTGCAAGTGTTTTGGAGTTTGTACGTGTTTTGGAGTTTGCATGTGCTTTTTAGTTTGCAAGTGTTTTTTAGTTTGCAAGTGTTTTGGATTTTGCAAGCGTTTTGGAGTTTGTACGTGTTTTGGAGTTTGCATGTGCTTTTTAGTTTGCAAGTGTTTTTTAGTTTGCAAGTGTTTTGGATTTTGCAAGCGTTTTGGAGTTTGTACGTGTTTTGGAGTTTGCATGTGCTTTTTAGTTTGCATGTGTTTTTGAGTTTGCAAGTGTTTTTGAGTTTGCAAGTGTTTTGGATTTTGCAAGTGTTTTGGAGTTTGTACGTGTTTTGGAGTTTGCATGTGCTTTTTAGTTTGCAAGTGTTTTTTAGTTTGCAAGTGTTTTGGATTTTGCAAGCGTTTTGGATTTTGTACGTGTTTTGGAGTTTGCATGTGTTTTTTAGTTTGCAAGTGTTTTTTAGTTTGCATGTGTTTTGGAATTTGCATGTGTTTTGGAGTTTGCAAGTGTTTTGGAGTTTGTACGTGCTTTGTCTCTAGGGGCCACCGTAGGGAATGTACCAGTTTGTAAGGACAAATTGCAAATGTGTGTTAAGGGTTTGGAAATGCCCTCTATCACTCTCTTAACGATTTCCATATCAATGTCGTCAGAGTCTGTAGAGTTTTTTGTTTGTGATTTCCCAACAATATCAATGATTTCCATTTCTTCCACCACCGTTAAGAACATTGAATGAGGATTGCGGTCAATGAGTCTAGTTTCTTTCTCTACAGAATCTGTTATATCAGGAATTGTTTCAGCCAAGTCTGGCCCAACACTTACAAAGAATTTATTGAACTCATTTACCACATCTCTCATATTAGTAATATTTCTATCATTATTTGCGAAATACGAAGGATAGTCTGCCTGCCCCGAGCCCTTTTTGATGATGGTATTTAATGTTTTCCAGATCCCTTTAATATTATTTTTATTCATAATCAGTAATTTTTCATAGTATTCCTTTTTACATGACCTTAAAATACTCGTTAATTTATTTTTATATTTCTTGTATTTATTTTCAGCTTCTGTACTTCTGTTCATTATAAATTCTCTGTATAAGGTATTTTTCTTCTTACATGCATTTTGCAATCCTTTTGTAATCCATGGGCACTCTGCATATTTTTGTTTTTTACTATATTTCTTTACTGGGCAATGACTATTATATAACAGTTTAAATTTTCCTAAAAAAAATCTCATAAGCTTTATCAATATTTTTTTCCTTATACAGCATCTCCCATTCTTGCTTGAGTAAATCACTTTTGAATGCGTTTATTGACTCTTCTGTTCTCACTCGTTTGTATTTTATTGTGTTTTGCTGTTTAACCTTCCTGTAATTGCTGTTATACACTATAAAAACAGGTAGATGATCACTGATGTCATTAATTAGGAGACCACTTATGGTTCTATTTTCTATTTCATTAGTAAATATATTGTCTATTAGGGTTGCCGACTGTGCTGTAATCCTGCTGGGCTTAGTGATCACTGGAAAAAGTCCCAAGCTATACATTGTATTAATAAATTCCTCTGTCGCTCTCTGCTTGTTTGGATTTAGTAGATCTATGTTAAAATCCCCACAAATGAACATGACTTTTTGATTTGTCCTAATGAATGTTTTATCTACCCACTCCTTAAAAATTTCAATATTAGAACCTGGTGTTCTATATATACAGCTTACAATGACATTTTTCTCTTTTCCCATACTAATTTCTATTGTTACACACTCTAATATATTATCTACCGCCATCGACATTTTTTCTACCATCTTGTATTTTAAATTTTTATCCACAAACAAGGCCACACCACCGCCATTCTTATTCTTTCTATTTGTAAGATTTAATTCATATCCATCTATTACAAAGTCCTCTCCTTTCTGTTTATTAATCCATGTTTCAGATACTGCAATCACACTGAATGGATGTGTAAATTTGCTTAAATATTCCCTTATTTTGTGAAAATTTGCATATAAACTTCTACTATTAAAGTGGATTATAGATATTTTGCCGTCGACCTTGACAGTTTTGTTGAATTGTTCTTCAGTATGATAGTAGCAGGTATTTTTGATGTTAAAAAAGTTCAGTTCTGGATCAATGTCCTGCTCTGTGAAGTGTGTTTTGTATTCCGTGTTTACTGGTGAATTTATCTCCTGATTAGCAATCCTTTGTGGTAGCAATGTATAATTCCCAGATAATGAATTAATTGATTGTTTCATCCTTGAATATGTTACGCTTTAGCTTCCGTTGTTGTCTTCTATTACCTGCTTTGATGACTGTAGATTGTTTGTCCCGCTCCTTGCCTTTGTAGTCAAGTGACCTGTTAATATTTATCCAGATCCTGGATGCATTTGATGACCAGCACCTTGGCTTCCTCCGGTGTACCGTTGAGCTTTATAAATATTTTACAGTTTGCAGTCCAGGTGTTCTGAATTTTACCCAGTTTCTTTAGGTATCGTGCTTTCTTCGCTATGTCAGCATTGGATTTGGTTAGAGGTAAGCGCTTGTGGTGAAAAGAAGAACTTTCTATCTGCTTGTAACCTACAGACTGCCCACCTCGTACGTGTAGATAAATAAATATCCCTTAGTGAAAAGAGCATATTCAGAACTCGATCTTACTTAAACAATTAAATCACCCTCGGATGCGTTATTGTGTGGGAAAGACTTTTCCAACAGATTTTCTTCATTAGCAGAAAATAGACACAATCCCTAAAAGAAAACGGTCTTGTTTTACACACACACACACACACACACACACACACACACACACACACACACACACATCGCGCGTCACGAAGGAGTCAACAAACCGCTCTAATCATTATCAGTATTTCTTAATGCTTATAATCTACAGTGCGCCCACCTCGTATGTGTAAAGTAAGCCTTAGTGGAAAAAAAGCATCGCGCCCGTATTTGGAAATTGGCCCTAATTAATTTTATTAAAACACCTATATGAGGTATTTTGGTTCTGTGCAGCCACTCCTTCTCAGACCAAAGTAAAGAGTTTTTCTTCATTTTTTGAGCTACGTTTCCAACAGGTTTTCTCAGTAGCAGAAAACTGTCTACAGACAGAAACTCTAAAAGAAAACGGTCTTGTTTTACGCGCATCGAGGAGGAGTCAACAACCCCTCTAATCGTTATTAGCAGGGGCGATTCTAGGATCAGAGCTTTGGGGTGCTGAGCACCCAGAGAGCTGCCTAGCCAGGCAAGATAAACTTTACACATCACGATGAAACTTCTTCCCCATCTCTGTCAGTCCCTGCATCCTTAAATGTCTCCAGTTGTCCCAAGTTGTCTCTGAATGTCTCCTTGGTGCATTTGAACCCCTGTTTCTCCCTGTCCTCGTCATCTGTTATCTTTGTCTCCGCTATCAGTCATCATAATTTCTGCAAGTCTGCAAATTTCTTTATTAAATCATAAGATTCTTAAATTCATCAAGTCTCTCTGTGCCTGGGTCCTCGTCACAAAACATGACATCACTGTTTTGTACATTTTAACACAATTTAATCCCCACATTTGTGAAAGAAAAGCAAAACAGTTTTTTGAAAGGTCTGTAACAAAACCATCAAATCTGATCAAGGTTATTTAAATGCTGCAAAAGAAGAATGGATTGGAATTAAAAAAAAATACATATCCTAACCTTAATTACTGGCGGAGAATAATGAATGATGCTCATAGTGAGTAAAAAGTAAACTGAGTGCATTTTTTTGGATACATACAAAAACACTCCCAAAACAGCATAAATTATTACAAAATATTAATTTTAAAAAACTATAAAAATGGAGGCAACTTTGCCTGTGGTAGAATGTATAAAATGCATAAAAAAATCTTTACTCCAGATGCCAATTTTACTAATCAGAATCAGAATCAGAATCGTGTTTATTGGCCAAGTATAAGTGCAGACACATACAGGGAATTTGGTTCCGGTAGATGGTGGCTCTCAAGCACAGCAATAGAAATCACACACACACACACACACACACACACACACACACACACACACACACACACACACACACACACACACACACACGTGTCTATATACACAAATTACACATACATACACAAAGCTGTGTAAACCAACTATAAATAACGAATCTAAACTTATATACATAAAATACAGAAATGAATGAGGTGGAATGAATACTACAGAATGTACAAAAGGTGCAGTTGCAGTCTGGCAGTGGGAGCAGTGTGACAGGTCAACTGTTTAGAAGGGAGATGGCGAGGGGAAAGAAACTGTTCCTGTGTCGGGTGGTCCTGGTCTGCAGGCTTCTGTACCGTCTGCCAGAGGGCAGCAGATCAAAAAGTCTGTGTCCAGGGTGTGAGGGGTCTGTGATGATTTTCCCTGCCCGTTTCCTGGTTCTTGAGAGGTACAGATCCTGGATGGAGGGCAGGGGGGCGCCGATGATCCTTTCTGCTGCCCGTACAGTCCGCTGCAGTCTGCTCCTGTCCTGTTTAGTGGCTGCTCCATACCAGACTGTGATGGAGGAGCACAGGACAGACTCAATGACCGCAGTGTAGAACTGGATCAGCAGCTCCTGTGGAAGACTGTACTTCCCCAGTTGTCTCAGGAAGTAAATCCTCTGCTGGGTCTTTTTGAGGATGGAGTTGATGTTGGTCTCCCACTTCAGGTCCTGGGAGATGGTTGTACCCAGGAACTTGAAGATCTCCACAGTCGACACAGGGCTGTCTGATATGGTGAGGGGGAGCAGAGTTGAGGGATGTCTCCTGAAGTCCACTGTCATCTCTACAGTTTTAAGAGTGTTCAGCTCCAGATTGTGCTGACTGCACCAGAGTACCAGCCGCTCAACTTCCTGCCGGTATGCAGACTCATCACCATCCTGAATGAGGCCAATGACAGTGGTGTCATCTGCAAACTTTAGGAGTTTAACAGCCGAGTTCTTGGAGGTGCAGTCGTTAGTGTAGAGGGAGAACAGTAGTGGTGAGAAGACACATCGTTGAGGGGCACCAATACTGAGGGACCGGGTTTCAGAGGTGATCTCCCCCAGCCTCACTTGCTGCTCTCTGTCTGTCAGGAAGCTGGTGATCCACTGACAGGTGGCTTAATAATAATAACAGGTAATTTAATAATAATAATTTTGTGTTGTAAGATTTATGAGTTTCATACATTCATAGTGGTACTTGGGAGAGCTTGACATTTTTTCAGGTGGTACACAGTGTAAAAAGTGTGAGAAACACTGATAAGTGTATGTGTGCTTTTGGAAAACATTTAAAGCTGCAGTACAGAATCTTTGAAACAAGCTTAAAACACTTTTAGAATATAAACAGAGCATCTGCTTCTCTTTACAGCTCCTCACTCCACCAGGGCTGTTTGGCACTCTCTGATAGTGTGCAAATGTGATGTATGTACTGCGGCAGTCATGCAGACAACTGGACGGTCCAAATGTTGGCCTACCTATTACTGGCTGAGGTTTTAGTAGAGTTGTGGCTGAACCACATAAAAATATATCATTAATTTTAATCTCCCCGATCAATTATAACGTGATGTTGGAATGTTGTTAAAGAGGGTCAAAATGTTTCAACCCAGTTTGTTTTGCAGATTCTGTACAGCAGCTTTAATATAGGGAGGACACAACTTCCAGATTGTGTGAGTAAAATCAGGTTTTTTCTCTTTGTCAGTTTAACAGTTTCTGTTGTGCCTGTCACTGTTCCCTGTCTGTTTTCTTACCTGGTTCTTCCTAACCTTGTACTTTCTCCTCACGTTCCCCTCTTTCCTCTCTCCCTCTTTGGACTGACAATCATACACATGTAGATTGTATTCAATTAGATGAAAAATTACATTAATATGAAAAAATACTATTAAGATCATTAACAAAAAGTCCTCTCTCAGTGCACTTTCAACCAAAAGGCAAATAACCAAACCACATGAACATCTAATAAAAGATATAAATATTGAAACACTGATCCAACATTATTCCTGATTCACAGATCATTTGATTTTACACTTTTACCTGAATGTGGCTCCTTTTTTTGAAAAAACTTTCTTATATCCATTATGAACCTGGCTGTCTCTCTGTACACACACACACACACACACACACACACACACACACACACACACACACACAGAACAGGTGTTCTAAGGTTAATGGGCATTCAGTCAGTTAGTATCCATTTAAAACAGGACAGTGGTAACAACAGTAGGCTACGACCTCCGCTCGCTGCATCTCAGCCACTAGAGCGCTAGAGTCAGAGTAGGGGAGAGACGAGCTGGAACAAACCATTTTAGGAGGGGGGGGGGATTTCTATACTTTTGTTGTTAAAATTTTACATCTCAACCAAGTACTGTATGCTTTTTATATTTTTAGTAGTGTGTCACACAAACAGCAAATATTGTAAAAAAAAAAAAAAAAAGTAAGAAATTTGTGGGGGTGCTTTGATTCATTTTGGGGGTGCTGAAGCACCCCCAAAAATGGGCTAAAATCGCCCCTGATCCATGTCCTTCCTTCCTGATCACTTCTACTAGTCTAACCAAGAATATTACACTATGTTTTGGTCTTTGGCGTTTCTGTGAGCTCATCTTAATGACTGCAGGCCAGGTTTGAATGGCATTAACCTACTTATTTGCTTCTGCTTGCTAAATGAAATTCCTGCGGTAGTTTTCCTGTTTTATTGATAGGTTTGTGATTCCATCATGCTATCAGGGTGGTAAAGGAAAGGATATTCCATAAGTGGCTTTAAGGTTTCTCTCATTACTGTCTGCTGACCAGAGTAAATATAAAGTGGTGTAAAAAAGTATCTGCCCTTTTCCTGACTTCTCAGTGTTTTGAATATTTGTCACAACTAAATATTTAAGATCAAACAAATTTAACATTAGTCAAACATTGTGGTGGTTGTGTGATGGTCTGGCTGCTTTGCTGCTCCAGGACGACTTGCTGTAACTAATGGAACCATGAATTCTGCTCTCAGTGTGATGGACCGAGTTGAAAAAGCAGGAGTCATCACAGGAATTATAAGAAAAAGAGGGTTTTCATTTATTTAACCAGAAATATTATATTAATAAACAATAGATTTTGAGCTCATAAAAGAGGTCAAAGAAACAAAACTAAACTCAGGCAAAGAACTGTGAAGTTAAACTCAACGACTATCCAAACAAACATAACGGACATAAAGCAAGAAATGAAATACAAGGGTAATGGCTGATCAGACCACTATGACAAAACACACAACTAAACAAAAACCAATCAAAACCAATAAACACTGCAGCACAGTGCAGTCTGTTAATAACCTAAACACCAAAGAAGAAAATCAAAACCATTAAACCTAAACTCAAATATTTAGTTAAATACAAAAGCTTCTTTTTTTTTTAAATGAAAGAAAATACACATTCTTCCCCCTTCAGCAGGAAGTGGTGGTGCAGTCCAACCATCCCCTCTTTGTATATAACTGCTTTAAACCCTGGCCACCATCTTTTTTCTGGCAACTCCCAGGAATGATGGCAGGTAAGAAACAGGTAAAAGAAATAGATCAGTCACAAATAAAACAAAAGTAATGGAATGTTATGAATACATAAGTAAAATAAATGTGCGCGCTTACAAATAGAACCAAGGTATTTAAACCAATCAACAATCTTAGTGCAAACTTAAGTGTGTTATTTTAAATGAAAAAATAAAGAATACATAAGCGTTACCGACTTTTAGAGTGTGACCATGGGTTTGGCCATCACAATCAGTAAATCCTAAAGGACAATGTCTGGCCATCATTTCGTGCCCCAAAGCTCAAGCACATTTGGATTGTGCAATGGGACAGTCATCCAAAGCACACCAGCAAGTCCACCTCTGAATGGTCATAAAATAACAAAAGGTAGGTTTTGGAGTGGTCCAGTCAAAGTCCAGACTTAAATCCGACTGAGATGCTGTGGTACAATCTTAAACAGGCCGTTCATAGTCGAAAACCCTCCAATGTGTCTGAATTAAAATAACACTGCATTGAAGAATGGGTCAAAATTCCTCTGCAGTTATGTGACTCATTGCCAGTTATCAAAAATGCATGACTGAGTTTATTCTTGCTGCCACTCTGCTCATTATTTAAATACCAAAAACGAAAATCTTTGGTAATTATTATCACTGCTGTCTCCTGGTAGAAACAGGAGTGATACACCTGCTGTTGTCAGACCTGCAGATATCAGGCTGTGATTTTCTCCTTTATAGTGGACAGAAAGTACTTTTTTGGAGTGGCACAAATAATTTGTGTGGCATCTTACTGAATGCAGAACAGCGGATTGTTCTGTAAATAGTTTGAAATTATTATTTAAAAAGTCAAGGTAAAAGTTAAATGGATGCAACTTTGTTGTTTGCAAAACTTGTGCATATGATTTTAAAATTGACAATTTATATTTGCATTTAAAGTTATGAAATATGATTCATTAAACATGTTTGTGGTTGTTACAGTAAAAAATATAACTTTTTCTACTCTGATTTTATGTTTTTGTCTGATTTTAGATCTATTGTGTTACTACAGTATGTCAAAATGAAAACATAACTGTAAATATAGACATGTGATGTTCTGCTGAAAGGATGATACCAAACAAGGCAAAGTAAATAGTTTTTAAAGGTAAAATGTAGAGGGAAAATCAAAAGTAGTTAAAAATGGCAAATTATACCCTGGGCCCCAGAGGGTTAAACGATTTTTAAAGTAACGCAATAGTTACTTTTCAAGTAATTAATTACTTTTAGAATATTGTAACTCAGTTACTAACTCACTTACTTTTTTAAAGAACTAGAAACTATAATTAAGTGCTTTTTCAAAGTAACTTGCCCAACACTAATTATTATATACCAAGTGCTTCTGCAAGAAAAATCAGAGCTAAATGAGAGACATTTACCAGTTCAGTTTCTTATACACCCTTCATTATTTTATTCCCTCTAGTACAGAATTAATGACCTTTCTCCTGCTGTTTCAAGTCACACGTAGCTGACTGATATTGCAATCAATCAGATTAAAATAAACAAAAGAAAAAATGGAAGAAAAATATTTTAAACTGTATTTCATGGGTTAAAAATGATTGAAAACATTTAGGAAAGTTTCTAAAATTGAGCCACATGGAGTGTGCTTTTTTATCTCTGACATTCAACATGAATCCATCAGAAGTACACGTAGCATCACAGTTCCTCCTCCTCAGGACAGCAGCAGGTTAACAACAGTTACAAAGTGACGACCTACACCGGGAAACTGATTGAATAGTTAGATTTTAAAATCGTGATTTCACATTTCATTTCCAAATCCAATACAAACTTCCCCAAAATAGCCGGGATTCATGATGTGACCTCTTCCATATATTAACTTTGCACGTTAACAGTTACCCAACATAATATTACACAGTACATCAAATCATTTCATTAAGCAGATGCAACAAGACAGATTTGTAAAGGCTTCTGTGACTTTTGAAACTTTTCTCTTGTGACTATCAGACAGTTTGATTTTCCTGGCGAGATGCTTTTTGTGTGCTGAATATCTGAGTCCACTCTTCAAGCTTTTCCTTTACAGCACTTGCATCAGGTCGGTCTTCTGGTTTCTCAGACAGCAATGAGTTAATAATTTGCTTCTGTTTAAAAACAAGAAAAAACACGGTGTATGTGTAATGTCTTGTGCAGTGAAACCTCTGATAAATAATAAATATATTTTAAAAAATGCATATGTTGTGTCCAGACAACTCAGCGATCAAACAAGATCTTTTATAACTGAGTAAACCAATTAATCTAAGTTTTAGCACTACTCTGCTGATGACCATCCTGTCGAAATTTAAGCACAGTATGAATATGGTAATTTACCTCTTTGGTAAAAGTCACTGAAAACTCTTCAAGGAACCTCTGCCTTTTGACGTCAGGCCAAATCTGGTGTTTTGTGAAGATGATTCACTGTTGTTCCTAGAAAAAGATGATACAATTACTTCATAGCCTGCACTGTACACAGTGCTGCAAGGATTTTTATATAGTTATAATATAGTGCTGGTGTCAGTAAGTGCCTTACTGTGTAACTGATGAGGCTAAGGATTCAGGTGGAGCACCATCTTCCGATGCTGTTGGCCTGATGGACACCTAAAACACACAGCAAAATCCTTTATTTTATGCATATTTCACCCAAAGGGAAGCATTTAATTAAGATGAAATATATGAAAATACCTTGATGTCCCAGTCTGGCTGTTCCTGAAGAGCAGAGCAGGCTAACTCTGCTGCTTTCTGTTGGGCTTCCTTGATGCTATTCCCTTCACCCACAGGATATTCCTTGTCGTCAATTTTTAATTTGTAGAAAAAACTGTGTTGTGAAAAAATGGGAATGTTTTAGATCATTACATTGACAGTTTAATATTGTTGAACATCAGTCCGGTGTTGGTGTCTGAAGATTCAACTGAAAGGACAGAGTTTGACGTATACTCACTGAGGAACGTGAGACGGGCCATCTTTCTTCACTTCAACATATGAATGGGAACGTTTGGTTTTCTGACAATAGCGGTTGACAAGACTTTTGAAATCTGTCTCTGTAAAGCTGGTGTCCTCAGAGCTAGGAACCGTCTGATCTGAAGCTTCTGCTGCATTGTTTCTCTGTCAAGATACCAAGAAATACATCAGAGAGACAATTGCCCCAGGTTGGTTTTTCATTTCTCTCAAGCATGTTCTAGTTAGGCAAAACTAAACCAATTCTTCGCTCACTTTGAGGCACAGAGCTACACCCCTGCGCAGAAGACTCTCTCTCCGCCCCTGCACAGAAGACTCCCCCCTCCAACAACTGGGTGGTGACACTATCACCAGACAGTATGAGGAGATCCCTTCTCGGGATCAATACCCACAAAGCCCCAGGTCCTGGTAACATCCCTGGACAAGCACTGAGAGACTGCGCTGTGGATCTCACAGATGTCTTCACAGACATCTTTAGTACATCACTGAGCCAGGTTGTGGTTGCCTCAAAGCCTCCACCATCATTCCTGTACCAAAGAAGTTGTCTTTAACGACTACCATCCTGTCGCACTCACCTCCATCATTATGAAGTGCTTTGAAAGGTTACTCATGCATCAAATCAAGACCTCTCTTCCCCCCAACCTGGATCCATACCAGTTCGCATACCGGTCAAACCGCTCGACCGATGATGCAATTTCATCTGCCCTTCACTCAGCCCTCACACATCTGGACACTAAAGACTCATACATTACAATGCTGTTCATAGACTTCAGTTCAGCATTCAACACGACCATTCCCCATAAACTCATTCACAAACTGGATCTGCTGGGCATCACCACCTCGCTGTGTAACTGGCTGCTGGGTTTCCTGACAGGAAGACAGCAGACAGTACGGGTCGGCAGCAACACTTCCAGCACTAAAACACTGAACACTGGGGTTCCTTAAGGATGTGTGGTGAGCCCCCTTCTCTTCACTCTGCTGACGCACGACTGCACACCATCACATAGATCCAACCTATTCATCAAATTTGCAGATGACACAACTGTGGTAGGTCACATCAGCAACAATGATGAGACCTACAACAGGAGTAAAGTTAACAATCCGGCCTAGTATTGCAGCAAGAGATGCTCTATAGAGTTGAAGTCTGATAAAAATCTGCAGGCAAATACAAAGTTGTTTAGGCATGAAGGTGAAAAGCAGTGTCTTGCACATGATTGTACATCATTTATATTAAAGCCTTGCACCAAAGGCTTTTCATACCTTGACTCGGTTGATGTGTTCCTTGTATTGTTTTCATTGCTCTCATTTTCAACAGCATTGTTAGGGAATAAAGTGAAGATATTTTATAGATTTTAAATGTGGAAAAGTCCTTACTCTGAATATAACACCAACTTCGCATCTTTCCACTTATGAGAGAAGATTAATGATACTCACTAGTGTTGCATTGCTTTTTTTTTTTTTTAAATTTAGTAGGCTTTTATAAATGTCGTTTAATCTTTCAGTATCATAGTTTTTACTAAATATTATGAGAAATGACAAACCTGGTCTGTAGTCAGGCCCTGCAATGAGGACTCAATGGACTCCCTTAGGGAGAAGAAGAGGGGCATTGTTAGCATGCTATGCTCATTTTATATAGTTATAATATAGTGCTGGTGTCAGTAAGTGCCTTACTGTGTAACTGATGAGGCTAATGATTCAGGTGGAGCACCATCTTCCGATGCTGTTGGCCTGATGGACACCTAAAACACACAGCAAAATCCTTTATTTTATGCATATTTCCTCCAAAGGGAAGCATTTAATTAAGATGAAATATATGAAAATACCTTGATGTCCCAGTCTGGCTGTTCCTGAAGAGCAGAGCAGGCTAACTCTGCTGCTTTCTGTTGGGCTTCCTTGATGCTATTCCCTTCACCCACAGGATATTCCTTGTCGTCAATTTTTAATTTGTAGAAAAAACTGTGTTGTGAAAAAATGGGAATGTTTTAGATCATTACATTGACAGTTTAATATTGTTGAACATCAGTCCGGTGTTGGTGTCTGAAGATTCAACTGAAAGGACAGAGTTTGACGTATACTCACTGAGGAACGTGAGACGGGCCATCTTTCTTCACTTCAACATATGAATGGGAACGTTTGGTTTTCTGACAATAGCGGTTGACAAGACTTTTGAAATCTGTCTCTGTAAAGCTGGTGTCCTCAGAGCTAGGAACCGTCTGAACTGAAGCTTCTGCTGCCTTGTTTCTCTGTCAAGATACCAAGAAATACATCAGAGAGACAATTGCCCCAGGTTGGTTTTTCATTTCTCTCAAGCATGTTCTAGTTAGGCAAAACTAAACCAATTCTTCGCTCACTTTGAGGCACAGAGCTACACCCCTGCGCAGAAGACTCTCTCTCCGCCCCTGCACAGAAGACTCCCCCCTCCAACAACTGGGTGGTGACACTATCCCCAGACAGTATGAGGAGATCCCTTCTCGGGATCAATACCCACAAAGCCCCTGGTCCTGGTAACATCCCTGGACAAGCACTGAGAGACTGCGCTGTGGATCTCACAGATGTCTTCACAGACATCTTTAGTACATCACTGAGCCAGGTTGTGGTTGCCTCAAAGCCTCCACCATCATTCCTGTACCAAAGAAGTTGTCTTTAACGACTACCATCCTGTCGCATTCACCTCCATCATTATGAAGTGCTTTGAAAGGTTACTCATGCATCAAATCAAGACCTCTCTTTCCCCCAACCTGGATCCATACCAGTTCGCATACCGGTCAAACCGCTCGACCGATGATGCAATTTCATCTGCCTTCACTCAGCCCTCACACATCTGGACACTAAAGACTCATACATTACAATGCTGTTCATAGACTTCAGTTCAGCATTCAACACGACCATTCCCCATAAACTCATTCACAAACTGGATCTGCTGGGCATCACCACCTCGCTGTGTAACTGGCTGCTGGGTTTCCTGACAGGAAGACAGCAGACAGTACGGGTCGGCAGCAACACTTCCAGCACTAAAACACTGAACACTGGGGTTCCTTAAGGATGTGTGGTGAGCCCCCTTCTCTTCACTCTGCTGACGCACGACTGCACACCATCACATAGATCCAACCTATTCATCAAATTTGCAGATGACACAACTGTGGTAGGTCACATCAGCAACAATGATGAGACCTACAACAGGAGTAAAGTTAACAATCCGGCCTAGTATTGCAGCAAGAGATGCTCTATAGAGTTGAAGTCTGATAAAAATCTGCAGGCAAATACAAAGTTGTTTAGGCATGAAGGTGAAAAGCAGTGTCTTGCACATGATTGTACATCATCTATATTAAAGCCTTGCACCAAAGGCTTTTCATACCTTGACTCGGTTGATGTGTTCCTTGTATTGTTTTCATTGCTCTCATTTTCAACAGCATTGTTAGGGAATAAAGTGAAGATATTTTATAGATTTTAAATGTGGAAAAGTCCTGACTCTGAATATAACACCAACTTCGCATCTTTCCACTTATGAGAGAAGATTAATGATACTCACTAGTGTTGCATTGCTTTTTTTTTTTTTTTTAAATTTAGTAGGCTTTTATAAATGTCGTTTAATCTTTCAGTATCATAGTTTTTACTAAATATTATGAGAAATGACAAACCTGGTCTGTAGTCAGGCCCTGCAATGAGGACTCAATGGACTCCCTTAGGGAGAAGAAGAGGGGCATTGTTAGCATGCTATGCTCTTTTTATATAGTTATAATATAGTGCTGGTGTCAGTAAGTGCCTTACTGTGTAACTGATGAGGCTAATGATTCAGGTGGAGCACCATCTTCCGATGCTGTTGGCCTGATGGACACCTAAAACACACAGCAAAATCCTTTATTTTATGCATATTTCCTCCAAAGGGAAGCATTTAATTAAGATGAAATATATGAAAATACCTTGATGTCCCAGTCTGGCTGTTCCTGAAGAGCAGAGCAGGCTAACTCTGCTGCTTTCTGTTGGGCTTCCTTGATGCTATTCCCTTCACCCACAGGATATTCCTTGTCGTCAATTATTAATTTGTAGAAAAAACTGTGTTGTGAAAAAATGGGAATGTTTTAGATCATTACATTGACAGTTTAATATTGTTGAACATCAGTCCGGTGTTGGTGTCTGAAGATTCAACTGAAATGACAGAGTTTGACGTATACTCACTGAGGAACGTGAGACGGGCCATCTTTCTTCACTTCAACATATGAATGGGAACGTTTGGTTTTCTGACAATAGTGGTTAACAAGGCCTTTGAAATCTGTCTCTGTAAAGCTAAGAACCATCTGAACTGAAGCTGCATTGTTTCTCTGTCAAGAAAACAAGAAATGCATCAGAGAGACAATTGCCCCAGGTTGGGTTTTCATTTCTCTCGAGCAAAAATGAACATTATCTTACAGATTCCACTGAATCCCGATGACCAAGCTTAGACACGCTTTCCAGAGCATTTTTTGCCTCATTTTGCTTTGCTTCCTTCTTGGTCTTCCCCTCACCACTGGGGTAGGCTTTACCATCTGTGACTGGACTCGGGTTGAATCTGTAAAGACATGAGAGCTTTGTTATATACTGCTCAAATAAAGTATAGGAACAATTTGAAAATACACCAGGTCTCAAAGGAAAAAAACATGCTGCATATTTATACTGATGTGGGCTGGGCAAGGTGTTAAGAACGAGAGGATGCCACATCATTTGATGAGCTGAATTCATAGATATGCAGAAAATTTAAGTGAAAAAATAATGCAGCACGCCAGTGAACTTACTGAAGTTTCACTGCAGCGACTCAAAATGGAACTCAGTAGTTTGTATGCTCTTATGCACGAACAACATCATGCTCCTAATGATACAACGGCTGGTGTCCTCTGGGCTCTCCTCTCACATGTGGACTAGGTCACCAGATCTCTGAGCTCCTGGACAGTTTGAGGCGCAACCTGGTGGTAACAGATCCACTGAAACATAATGTCCCAGAGGTGTTCTTCTGCAAGTTTCAGCCTTTGGGAAGCAATATATCTAGTTGTGTGAAAAACTGAATCTCGATTGCATAAATGTTTTGATTCTTTTGGCTGCCCTCACTACAGTAGATCGGCTGCCTCCATCTTCCCCTGTCAGAAACATCTTCTTCTATCACACCAACCCTCTGCATGTCGCCCCTCATTACATCCATGAATCTTCTCTATGGTCTTCCTGTTTTCCTCCTGCCTGTCAATTCGATCTTTAACATCTGTTGTACAGTACAGTGGCTTGCAAAAGTATTCGGCCCCCTTGAACTTTCCAACTTTTTGTCACATTACAGCCACAAACATGAATCAGTTTTATTGGAATTCCATGTGAAAGATCAATACAAAGTGGTGTAGAAGTGGAACGAATTTATCATAATTCCAAACATTTTTTACAAATAACTTTCAAATTTTCAAATAACTGAAAAGTGGGGTGTGCGTAATTATTCAGCCCCCTGAGTCAATACTTTGTAGAACCACCTTTTGCTGCAGTCACAGCTGCCAGTCCTTTAGGGTCTGTCTCTACCAGCTTTGCACATCTAGAGACTGAAATCCTTGCCCATTCTTCTTTGCAAAACAGCTCCAGCTCAGTCAGATTAGATGGACAGTGTTTGTGAACAGCAGTTTTCAGATCTTGCCAGGGATTCTCAATTGGATTTAGATCTGGACTTTGACTGGGCCATTCTAACACATGGACATGTTTTGTTTTAAACCATTCCATTGTTGCCCTGGCTTTATGTTTAGGGTCGTTGTCCTGCTGGAAGGTGAACCTCCACCCCAGTCTCAAGTCTTTTGCAGACTCCAAGAGGTTTTCTTCCAAGATTGCCCTGTATTTGGCTCCATCCATCTTCCCATCAACTCTGACCAGCTTCCCTGTTCCTGCTGAAGAGAAGCACCCCCAGAGCATGATGCTGCCACCACCATATTTGACAGTGGGGATGGTGTGTTCAGAGTGATGTGCAGTGTTAGTTTTCCGCCACACATAGCGTTTTGCATTTTGGGCAAAAGGTTCCATTTTGGTCTCATCTGACCAGAGCACCTTCTTCCACATGTTTGCTGTGTCCCCCACATGGCTTGTGGCAAACTGCAAACAGGACTTCTTATGGTTTTCTGTCAACAATGGCTTTCTTCTTGCCACTCTTCCATACAGGCCAACTTTGTGCAGTGCACGACTAATAGTTGTCCTATGGACAGATTCCCCCACCTGAGCTGTAGATCTCTGTAGCTCGTCCAGAGTCACCATGGGCCTCTTGGCTACATTTCTGATCAGCGCTCTCCTTGTTTGGCCTGTGAGTTTAGGTGGACGGCCTTGTCTTGGTAGGTTTACAGTTGTGCCATACTCCTTCCATTTCTGAATGATCACCTGAACAGTACTCCATGGGACGTTCAAGGCTTGGTAAATCTTTTTGTAGCCTAAGCCTGCTTTAAATTTCTCAATAACTTTATCCCTGACCTGTCTGGTGTGTTCTTTGGACTTCATGGTGTTGTTGCGCCTATTATTCTCTTAGACAACCTCTGAGGCCGTCACAGAGCAGCTGTATTTGTACTGACATTAGATTACACACAGGTGCACTCTATTTAGTCATTAGCACTCATCAGGCAATGCCTATGGGCAACTGACTGCACTCAGACCAAAGGGGGCTGAATAATTACGCACACCCCAATTTGCAGTTATTTATTTGTAAAAAATGTTTGGAATCTTGTATGATTTTCGTTCCACTTCTCACGTGTGCACCACTTTGTGTTGGTCTTTCACGTGGAATTCCAATAAAATTGATTCATGTTTGTGGCTGTAATATGACAAAATGTGGAAAAGTTCAAGGGGGGCGAATACTTTTGCAAGCCACTGTACATCCACTATCCTCCTCCTCTGTACATGTTCAAACCATCTCAACCTTGCCCTGTCCATCTGATTTACTCATTTGATTTACTCATACTGTCCTTTCTGGTCACTTCTAGTGAAAAATCTTTGCATCGGCAAACTTAAATTGGCGGTGCACAAATATCGTGTCTGCTCAGAAACGGTTCATCCCTGCTGAGTCTTTATGTATTTCCACATGTTAAGGCTCAAAAACGCTTCACCACCCAAGATTAAATTTTGTCTTCTTCTTCCTCCCTGTCTCTGTGACTGCTTTTGAGTGAGCTAGCTTGAGTATGTATAGGTTTCGTTTTCACGTAGCCTACGCGGATTTTCACATTTTATAACAAATGAAACTGAAAGTGAGCACCTACAGGTGTTGTACCTGTCGAGATTTGTATGCCCTCCTGTTTCATGCATTTATTTTTTAAAATAATTCCGTTGAAGCATGGTTGAAAAGCAATGTCTGACTTTCATTGGTTAAGATTTATAGAATTTTTATTTATTATTACTTTTGTCAGATTAAAGGTATTTCTGTGACCATTATGAGTTTTTTTTCTTTCTTTGACTGAAGGGTACCAACAATTTTGTCCACGTCTGCATCTGAGAAGTTTATTGAGTGACAGAGAAAATGGATTTTTGAACTTTACTTACAGTTTCTGGGTTACTTTGTTGCCCTGAGTGAGACCACTATTCAGCACCCTTCCTTAATTTTTAAATTTAAAAAGAAAATAGAAAGAAAAATATTGAGTCAGTGGGCAACACCTAAAAAAGGTATTTCAATTGAATTGCTAACTATGTACAGCACAGAGAACTGCAGTAGTAACTAACTGTTTTATAACTTTATTTAAGCTCAATAATAAAAAGTAGACAAAGTAAAAACATAACATTGGGTATAGCATGTTTTCTAAGAAAGTCAGTTTATGAAAATGAAATTAAAAGCAAGATGAATTTCTTAAATATCAGTAAATCAAAAGTGTGAATTTCTTGATGCAGTTTTTGGAGAGGTGAAGGTAAAACAGGGATAACAGGATAATCTTTTTAGAAATGTTATTATTTAATGTATTAAAAGTTTGGCTGGACAATTAACAAATTAATGGCATGCTATTTATTAAGGGAGTAACTGGGATTGGTGAAAAATAAATAAAACTAGAAATAACCTGCATGTCTTAAACAAAAAACAAACAAAAAAACCTTTAGGACATTTCCTCTAATGTAATTCAGGAGAAACATGAGAAATTTAAAAACATAAACTGACACAACCTGACTCTCAACATGCTTAATAAAATAAACCTGTGTTTATTTTGTTGTTTTCATGTCTTTTTTTCACTTACCATTTATCATCGTAATCATCGACCTTGCCACCTCCAGTGCATCATCTGAATAACTCTGTATCATCACATCTACCGTTTTCATCCTGTCTGCATTCTCCAAACGACTCTTTCTGATGGTTGGGAAACGACCTACAGGTTCATTCTGCAGGTAAAAGTGGAAACGTTTCAGCTCTTCCTCTCCCAGATCATCCAGCATTTCCAGGAGTTGTGATGGAACAGACGTCGCCATCATTTATCTGTAAAAAACGAGAGGGCATTTTCATCTGAAAGAACAAGAGAGTATCAGTTGACTGTGGATACAGGAGGAAAGACGGAGTTTTCGTCCCAGTCACTGGACCAGCTCTTTATTCTCTCAAGGATACTTAGGTGTATGTGAGTTTCACCAACCAGTCTACATGTGTTTTGTGGCCTTTTTGCCGCATTGCTGGCAAAAAGTCAGACTATTTCCCAGTGGGTGATTGACTCCATCAGTGTTGCCCTATGTCACTGATTCTCTTCTTAATTTTTATAGACAGAATTTCTAGGTGTAGCCAAGTGGCAGAAGGTTTCCGCTTGGGTGGTCTCAGAATGTCATCTCTGCTTTTCACAGTTAGTGTGGTTCTGTTGGCTTCATCAGGTGGTGGCCTTCACCTCTCATTTGTAATGGAAATGAGATTCAGCACCCAAAATGGTGGAATACCCAATGAGTTACTACCCAAGTGGAGGAATTTAAGTATCTCAAGCCTTGTTTACGAGTGAGGGGAGGATGCAGGAGATTGACAGATGGATTGGTGCTGAGTATTTAAGTGACCCAGCCAGCTGGGAGAAGAGGGAGTGAGAGGATTTTTCCACTCTGTGTTGGTATTCTCAAAAAACCTGAGCATCCTCTCAGAGAGCTCTGAGCTTAGCCTCCAAATATCAGGAAGGAGTCCAGCTTAGGAGGTTCAGGAACATGATAAGAGCTAAGTTGTTTTGACATAAATACCGCATCCAATTTGCTGCTTACGTTTAAAAATTACCAACAACACAGCACCGAGCTACCTTAAGGAACTCCGTAAATCGTATGTTCCTGCCAGAGCATTAAGATCATCTACTCAGTTACTCTCGGTGCAGCCTAGATCTCGGCTGAAGTCTAGAGGTGACCGGGCGTTTGCCCTGGCTGCACCAGAGTTGTGGAATAACCTTCCGATTGTGATCCGGGCATCCGATTCCATCCAATCTTTTAAATCTCGGTTAAAAACCTATTTGTTTAATCTCGCCTTTCCTGCTTGTTAATGCTCGCACCTGACTCTTAGACTTACTCTATTTTTCCTTATATATATATATATATATTTTATGGCTTTCGCTTTAATTATGTTTTTATTTGATATGCATTTTATATTACCCCTGTGTATTAGTGGCATTGACCTGTGAGTATATTTGATACTTTGCTAAGGCCTTATAATACTCGTGTTACTTCTCTGTCTCTTATGTTAAGCACTTTGGTATACCGCTGGTTTTTAAATGTGCTCTATAAATAAAGATTGTTGTTGATATGGTTTCAACTGTCTGACTGTCTGACTCACACCTGAAAAATGAGGATGTGCCTCATCTGGGCCTATCAGTGTGGAGCAACTTTGTCTTTGTTTTCAGATTTTCAGAGGCTATTACTCCAGTTTGTTGGCTGATTCTTTGATGCAAATCAAACAGGAACACAATGATTTATAACTCGACTGCAATCAAACACATTACAACTAACGTTTATGTCATTTTATTTCGAAAAGCCTGACAGAAAACAGTTGGACACTGATGTATGTGATTTAATAGTGAGACAATGTTTTCGTTCCAAGAAATAAAAAGGCACCGTTTGTTTATGAAGTAATCAATCAAACACGAGAATAAAATAAAACTGTTTGATTCAAATCAATCAATAATTTATAATCATATGGATTTGTCTTCAAACACAACAGTGATCAAAGTTTATCCTGAACTAAGAGCTGAACATCTGGTCCAGACATCACAGAAGCAAAGAGTCAAACTGTTAAAGGAGGAAAAAAGCAAACTTACAGTTTCTTCACAAAGGCTGTGTCCCAATCCAGCGACTTCACGCTCTGGAGTAAGCGCAGTTCGCGTACTAGTTACGGCGTGTACCAGGAAGTACGAGAAGTGCGGAAGTGAGAGGCAGAGGTGTGGACTCGAGTCACATGACTTGGACTCGAGTCAGACTCGAGTCATTAATTTTATGACTTTAGACTTGACTTGAAAAAATGTTCTAAGACTTGTGACTTGACTTGGACTTTTACACCAATGACCTGGGACTTGAATTGGACTTGAACCGGTTTACTTGAAAAGACTTGATATTTCACCCCAAATATAAAATTTAACATGCATATTATATAGAGATTGAAAATGTGACGTCATTCAGGGGTAAAACCGCAAAGGATTCTGGGAACTCGTGGCAAGAGGTACTAGCGCACGCAGGCTTTCAATTGAAATCAGTTACACAGCGATAAAAAGAAACACAAAAATGTCAAGAAGCTGTTGTATTATTAACTGCAATAGCCGGTCGCATGACAGCCACGGGAAGCCGACGGGTAAAGAGATCGGTTGTTATCGGATTACGTCGTTGAAGAGAAATTGTTCGAGCCATGTTTCCGAAGTAACAAAGAGGCGACGGATGGCCTGGATTGCAGCCATTCAAAGACCAATTATAACGTCCCAGAACACTCCAGCTCACAGGTTAGTCTGCTCCAAGCATTTCCACAAAGGTCAGTCTGCTGTAGTAGTTAATGCGTCATTTTTCTTAACATAATTGGTGATATAGGTTACAAGCAAGTCTGGCGCTGAACAGAAATTGTCGCGCTATGCTCCTTTATTTATTGTGCATAAATAGTGAATTGTCCTGACACAATATTGTGTTTCGCTTCTGTTATTATGGTACATTGACAAAAACATATACTTTTATTCACAGGATAAAACAGTTTTTTGTATCACCAATTGCCCAGTACGATTACAGCATACAGTATTATTGTCACTGCTACATTTCTGTAACGCGTACCAGAAATTATTTCCACTGCTAATTAATTACCATTGAGCTCAAAGGTTATATTAATAAACGGTTAACGAATGTGTATTTATGACGACGATTTGTGAGACTGGTAAACTTATGATACGTACGATGGTCTTTCGTTCTACACGGTGCATTTCAAGGTCCTGTACCCATCCGTCGGTAAACTGTACCTGGGCTTGTTGCAGTGACTGGAAGTTACTAAACTTTCATGAGTGTATGCGCTCACTCCAAGAAGCGTATAATTATAAATATGCATATAAATATGCTACGATGAGATAGCTGACTTCATCTAACTAGCAAATGTTGTCCAGGCTACGTTGGTGATGCAGTTTTTTTAATGTGTATGATATTTTTGTCATGCGATTTTAAAGCCGGTCCTACAACCGCATCCAAGAATAACATGCAGCTTATCTCAGAACCGTCGGTGAAAATTATTCTTGGGGCTAAGTTTAATTGAGCTGCATTTTATAGAGGTGCAATTTCACAATTTGTGTATATTTTCTACATTCACTATTTCGTCATGTGTTGAGAAAAACACAGATTTAAAAATTACATGGTCTAATATTTACATTTAGCATAACTGCAACATTATTTTTTCGTTTTTTTTTTAAAGACTCGAAAGGACTTGAAATTCAAAATTTCAGACTTGTGACTTTACTCGGACTTTTACACCAGTGACTTAAGACTCGACTCTGACTTGCCTGACATTACTTGAGACTTGACTTGTGACTTGAGGATAAAGACTTAAGACTTACTTGAGACTTGCAAAACAATGACTTGGTCCCACCTCTGGTGGCTGCTCAGGTTGCCTAACAACCATACTAACCATGAGTAACGTTTCATACAGCATTGTTTGACAGAAATGAAGGAAAAAAAATGTTTTTTTGTTCATTCATTTTTGTCATGGCATCACTTTGATTTGTTGAGTATCTGAGGCTGAGACCACAGGACTGTAAAAACATGATTGTTGGGCTTCATTTCTGTACTGAACAGTCATATAAGATTAGTTAGTAAATAACAATTAGCTAATGTTGTTCATGAGACTAAGGTCATCTCACTTTGGTAATGTAAATATAATATGGCCAATATTATAGTAATCATTATTAGTTATTACAGCAGTGAACTTGAACTCTGTGTCAAATACTGAGCTTCAGTAAAGATTCAAATTGCATTTATTTATATTTCCTATCACCTTAAATCTTCACTCAAAGACAAATATTTTTGACAGTGTATATATAGATGTATCATATATAACAGACAAATATTGTTCGTTTAATTTGTTGGCATTATTACATTTGGCTCAATGCTTACATATATGTGTAAAAATAAAATGTACAAGCTGTGATAACTGTGTCTGATAAAATGAAGAGAAAATATTGAATATTCCTTTATTGGGTGAGAAAATCACACCATGTCATAACTGCTTTAAGTCATAAAGAATAGATATCAGAGCCTTAAACAGGCTGACTTCTGCTAAATGGGTCAAACTGGGCAGAAAGTATACAAACACATAACATCCTTATAGAATATGATGTAACACTATAGATCAACTTACCTCAGAATATATAAAGCATATAAACAATTACAGTAATATGATGCAACAAACACAGCAGTGCTACTAATCCAAAATACTCAAAGCTTCATAGAACTGAAACAAACATTTATTTTTAGCTCCATTCTGCTGCTGATACATACTTTAGGTTTCTGAATATTAAACTTGTTGCTGCCTTTCATAGTGTGTAACTTGAAGGCCCTGAGTACTTTCTCCCACACTGAAAACACTGGAATGGTAAAATTATTTGAACATTACCTAATAAGACTGATTCAGGACAGACAATTAGTGATTTTAAACTTTTCTAGCAGTCCTTCACAAACAGGGAACAGTCTGTCTATTCTCTCCATCTGTCAGCTGCTGCTGGCTCTTCCTCCTCCTCTTCCTCACACACTGCTGAGTTTGTCCTGGTGGATCATCAGGGGTGCAAAGCCTCACAGATGATGTGCAGCAGTGGGTCCCTCAGTCACACATGGAACTCAAATGTGATAAGCTGCACGATTCAAACAAAAGTGTAACTTATAAATACATGTTCATACGTTTATTACACAATCACCATCTGATTTTGAGTCAGCTAGCTTGTGTATGTATAGGTTTCGTTTTCACATAGCCTACGCGGATTTTCACATTTTATAACAAACGAAACTGAAAATGAGCACCTACAGGTGTTGTACCTGTCGAGATTTGTATGCCCTCCTCAAAACACACGGATTGAAATAAATCAGACGAAGCAACTTTTAAATGTATTCATAAAATTAACATGTACATCAAAGTTAAAGAGAATATAGTTTGTGATTGCTTGCAACATTATAATATTGCGGTTAATGAGTGTAAGAATACAAAATAGGAAAAAAAAAGGCCTGGGATTGGAACAAAGAACTGAGGTATAGGGCAGGAGGACAATCAACCCCCACCCCCAGGACAGTAGAAAGAGTTACTGAGGGTGAGGAGCAGACAAAGGGTAAACGGGCACTACCATAAAAGGAGATGGGGGTCAAGGTGTACCTTTGGCCACTGTACTAGTGTATTTCCATTGTGGGGGTGTTTACTGTAGGGGGGAGGAGACCAGAGGTTATAACTGTAACTGTTGTGTGGAGTTCTTTAGATCAGCCTTTAGCATAGGACTGCATAAGAATGCAGTGTGGTGATCTCCAGATGCATCTGTAAGAATAATGGGTAATAAAAGGATTGTGTAAAACATGGAAACATCTCAGCGTGATCTCTACCAGGACTAAAAGAATGGCAGAGACCGGCGTTGTCTCAACAATTTGGTGCCGTGACCCGGATCTTGGTAGTTGATCTCCATTTGGACCTTGGCTGAAGCGGAATGGACACTGAGGTTATTGCCGGCAAAAAACAAGGTAAGCAGAACCTGTTTAATCAAATCTGCATATTGGAAATTAAGCTAAATTTCACCCAAAGGTGTCCTGAATGCAGAAGTCCGTAAATTTAGATAAGAGTTGTGTGTAGAAGAGAGCTGGTTTCTCTAAAAGTAAGGGTTGGAGTCCCGGAAAGCAGGACTTTCTAAATTCCATTGTCCTTGGATGTGGCTGCCCCTCCTATGAGTTGACTAATTCATAGGCTCAGATGGCGTTTCTGGAACTAGGTTTGAGGCCTGGGAAATTCCGGACCCCCGAATTCTACTAAAACGGTTTGAGGCCGAGGGAGTAGATTGGTTAAATAGTCCTCCCTAAATTCTACTTTGTTGTGAGTTTGTGTTGTAAGAAAACTTAGGTTTGCAAAGTGTGATTGTGGACATGTGCAGACAGTAGCATGTGGCTGAATTTGAAGAACAACAGGTGTGTAGGTGTGTGTGTGTGTGTGTGTGGGGGGGGGGGGGGGGGGTGCTCCTTTGAGGACAAAGGAAAGATGTGTGTGTGTGTGTAAGCTACCTGAGGACCAAAATGGAGGAGGTGTGTGTAAGTGCCCTGAGGGGGAAAATGGAGGTGAGGAGCAAAATGGAGGTGTGTGTGTGCTCCTTTGAAGGGCAAAAGGGGAGACAGAGCGGATTACAGGGGATTATTGGTGAAACAATAATAGTAATAAAATAAGAGAAGAGAAGATGAACTAAAATAAATAAATAAATAAAATAAACAGTAGATTAGTGATATGGTAATGATAAATAAATAACAAAAATTAACTGAGATTTAAAGGTGATCAAGTATGGATGGAGAATTTAATCTAGAACTAGATGAGAGCAGTTGGCGAGAAAAGAAAAGAGAGGTTGGAGAAGTGAGTTAAGAGGTTAATGTGTGGGTTTAAAACAATGGGGTAAAAAAAAGGGGGGGGGGGGGTAAAAATGAAAAAGAAAAAGTAACGAAAACAAAACAAAAAAAGAGTGTGGAAGTGTGAGAGGGGAATTGTCTCCAACTGGGGGGAGCGGGTGATGCTGCAGGTCACCAGCTCCCCGCAGTGGACACAAAAGAAAAACAGAATAGGAGTGTGGTTGATGAAAATAAGTAATAATAATATGAAGAGAGTTTTGTTTTTCTCAGTCAAGAACAACTAAAATCTTACTTTCGGGGTTTTTAAGACAGGAGAGAGACACGACTGGAATTAATTGGACATTACGACACAAGGGGAAGTGAAATTAGAAACACTGAAAACAGACACGGACCTTCAAAATAAAGCAGGAAACACACCAACTGAACTCTAACACAGATGCAAACTTAACACTGACTGGGGTGACAGAACATAGGAACTTGAAACGTGGAACAGGAGGGCAAAGAGGACACAAACACTAGTGATAATCACAACCAACCCAAAATAAACAAAACCACAGAATGTTAATAAACTTAAACATAAACACGGAGTCCACAGACTCCGGACCAGGACAGTGAATGATCAAGTTGTCTCAGTGTGTCACTTGCAGGTGGGGAAATGGACCTGGATCAATTCACCACGAGCAGCAGTTGGAAGAAAATTGTAGGTTAACATCATTAGAAACACCCAGCCTGCGTTTTGGCTGAATTGTTTTGCAGCTTCCCTTCCTCATCTTGAAAAATCAAGCTCCATACTACCATAAAAGGAGATGGGGGTCAGGGGGTCAGCACCCTTGGCCACTGTACTAGTGTATTTCCATTATGGGGGTGTTTACTGTAGGGGGGAGGAGACCAGAGGTTATAACTGTAACTGTTGTGTGGAGTTCTTTAGATCAGCATTTAGCATAGGACTGCATAAGAATGCAGTGTGCTGATCTCCAGATGCATCTGTAAGAATAATGGGTAATAAAAGGATTGTGTAAAACATGGAAACATCTCAGCGTGATCTCTACCAGGACCAAAAGAATCGCAGAGACCGGCGTTGTCTCAACACCCTGCTGTAAAGAACTAGACAGTTATGAGTGATGTGACACTTTCTACATAATCACAGATGTTCTCTTCTGTGAGAACATCTTCAATAAATGCTTTCACCAGCTTCAGTAAATGCTTTGATGAAATGATAATGATAAATGATAAGTAACGCAATAGTAATGATAATGGTTATGAATAGTAACAGTAAAATAATTTTCTAATCTCCACAGTAAGCCAATCACATGACCACTTCAAGATGACAAAGCGACAAGGTGATATATACCAGTTTTTAAATAGTGTTGATAGGCCACGTAAAACCAGAGTCATGATAAACAATATATACGTGTGGTTTTTTTCTGAATACTTTTACTGTCTAAGGACAGCGCTAGCAAGCACTCCCTGCTTATGAGCAAAAAATTAAAAAACAAACAAAACCCCAAAACAGCCCTTTTGTGTTGGTGGAAAAATGTACAATGTCCACCTATGACAAATGATATGGCAACATGACATTTGGTTGTTTAGGAAGAGGGGGAAATTTTAGGAGTGAGAGAGAGAAAGAAAGCAGAAAAAAGAGAGAGTGTGAGTTTTGAGATGTGAGAGATTTGTTACGTTTAGCGTGTTTGGAGTGTGTAGTTAATGTGTTGTCTTTTGTATAGTTTTGTATTGTGTGTGAGAACAATGAGGCGACTGCTGTCTCCAGGTAGAGATCAGGAGTGATACACCTGCTGCTGTCAGACCTGCAGGTATCAGGCTGTGATGTTCTCTTTATAGTGAACAGAAATTTTTGGAGTGGCACAAATAATTTGTGTGGCATCTTATTTAATGCAGGACACCTGATTGTTATGCAAATAGCTTGAAATGGTTATAAAAACAAGGTAAAAGATAAAATGGGTGCAAATAACTTTGTTTTTTGCAAACTTTGTGTATAAGATTTTAAAACTGTTTATATTTGCATTTAAAGTTATGAAATATGATTCATTAAACATGTTTGTGGTTGTTACAGTAAAAAATATAACTTTTTCTACTCTGATTTTATGTTTTTGTCTGATTTTAGATCTATTGTGTTACTACAGTATGTCAAAATGAAAACATAACTGTAAACTCAGACATGTTAGTTTGTGCTGAAAGGATGATACCAAACAAGGCAAAGTAAATAGTTTTTAAAGGTAAAATGTGGAGGGAAAATCAAAAGTAGTTAAAAATGGCCAATTATATCCTGGACCAAAGAGGGTTTAACGTTTTTTAAAGTAACGCAATACTTATTTTTCCCAGTAATTAATTAATTTTAGAATCTTGCAATTCAGTTACTAACTCAGTTACTTTTTTGAAGAAGTAACTAGTAACTATAAGTAATTACTTTTTCAAAGTAACTTCCCCAACACTGGCCAGAGCACATTTTGAATAACACCATGGGCATTTCAGATTTCACACAGGTGGTTCCTTGTTACACTCTAGAAATGGAATGAAGGTAAAGACATGAGTTTTTGTTATATACTGCTCAAATAAAGTATAGGAACAATTTGAAAACACATCAGGTCTCAAAGGAAAAAAACATGCTGCATATTTATACTGATGTGGGCTGGGCAAGGTGTTAAGAACGAGAGGATGCCACATCATTTGATGAAAAAATAATTATCAACCTACAGAGAGCTGAATTCATAGATATGCAGAAAATTAAAGTGAAAAAAACAAACAATGCAGCACGCCAGTGAACTCACGAAGTTTCACTGCAGCGACTCAAAATGGAACTCAGTAGTTTGTATGGCCCCCACATGCTTTTATGCAAGAACAACATCATGCTCGTAATGATACAACGGCTGGTGTCCTCTGGGTTCTGCTTTCACAGGTGGACTAGGTCACCAGATCTCTGAGCTCCTGGATAGTTTGAGGCGCAACCTGGTGGTAACAGATCAACTGAAACATAATGTCCCAAAGGTGTTCTTCTGCAAGTTTCAGCCTTTGGGAAGCAATATATCTAGTTGTGTGAAAAACTGAATCTCGATTGCATAAATGTTTTTTTTCTTTTGGTTGCCCTTTAGGGGTGACTACAGTAGATCAGCTGACTCCATCATACCCCTGTCAGAAACATCTTCTTCTATCACACCAACCCTCTGCATGTCGCCTCTCACTACATCCATGAATCTTCTCTATGGTCTTCCTGTTTTCCTCCTGCCTGTCAATTCGATCTTTAACATCTGTTGTACAATATATCCGCTATCCTCCACCTCTGTTGACTGCTGTTTGACTGAGGAAGAATAAAGTAGTCGTGGTAAGCCAATCACATGACCAATTCAAGATGACAAAGCAACAAGGTGACATATACCAGTTTTTAAATTGAGTCATGATAAAATATATATACATGGTGTTTTTTTCTGAATACTTTCGTCACGTTTACTAAGGACAGCGGTAGCAAGCACTCCCTGCTTATGACCAAAAAATTAAAAAACAAAACAAAAACACCCCTTTTGTGTTGGTGGAAAAATGTTTGTTGTTAAACTCCAGAAATAGAATCAAGGTTTTATTAACCCTCTGTGTGCTGTACCTCCAAATTACATGACTGATTTAAGCTGACATACTGTAGCAAAAAGAAAAATTCAGACTTGTGAGGTTGTGCTGAAAAGAATAACACAAAGCAAGGTGAGGAAAAAATAAATAAATAAAGCAATTTGAAGGTGTAATACAAATGTAAAATCAAAAGGAGTCCAAAATGGCCATTTATGTTTTGGACCTCAGAGGGTGAACAAATCATGAAAAATTAGGTTTACATTTTTGTTCATGCCAGTGCAGATTCCTGACATTTTGTGTAAATTTAAGCATGTAACAATTAGATTTTTGCTAACAAAAAAAGTGTGAAACTTAAGTTAGACTCGTGTTTATAAATGAACCACCCATGTTGTGTAGCTTTCTGGATTGGATACTTATTGGGCTACATACTTATTTATTATACAGGCTACAGTACATAAAATCAAAATTCGCATTTTTATGTAACTAAAATGTTTAATTATGTGGGCTACAGAAAATAATTAGGTTATAGACAATATTTATATGAAAAACGTGTATACTTACTGCATTTGAATCATTTTAACCATATGTAACCACTTGCACATGTGTTTAAAAAATGGCTTTACTTTTGCCACCCCCACTTGATTTCCTTCTTTAGAGCCATCCCTGGGTGGTCATGTGATGGTCTGGGGCTGCTCTGCTGCTCCAGGACGACTTACTGTTATTGATGGAACCATGAATTCTGCTCTGTCAGTAAATCCTGAAGGAGAATGTCCCCCATTAGTTTGTGCCTCAAAACTCAAGCACATCCAAAACACACCAGTAAATCCACCTCTGAATGCTTATAAAATAACAACAGGAAAGTTTTGTTATGTCCCAGTCAAAGTCCAGACTTTAATCAGATTGAGATGCTGTGGTACAACCTTAAACAAGCTCTTCATAGTCGGAAACCCTCCAGTGTGACTGAATTAAAATAACACTGCAATGGTGAGTGGATTGTGTTGATTCTTGCTGCCACTCTGCTCATTATTTAAATACCAAAAATGAAAATCTTTGGTAATTATTATATACCAAGTGCTTCTGCAAGAACAATCAGAGTTAAATGAGAGACATTTACTAGTTCAGTTTCTTATACACCTTTTCATTATTTCAACCCTCTAGTACAGAATTAATGACCTTTCTCCTGCTGTTCCAAGTCACACGTAGCTGACTGATATTGCAATCAATCAGATTAAAATGAACAAAAGAAAAAAATGGAAGAAAAAAAATGTTAAACTGTATTTCATGGGTTAAAAATGAGTTAAAACATTTAGGAAAGTTTCTAAAATTGAGCCACATGGAGTGTGCTTTTTTATCTCTGACATTCAACATGAATCCATCAGAAGTACACGTAGCATCACAGTTCCTCCTCCTCAGGACAGCAGCAGGTTAACAACAGTTACAAAGTGACGACCTACACCGGGAAACTGATTTGAATAGTTAGATTTTAAAATCATGATTTCACATTTCATTTCCAAATCCAATACAAACTTCCCTGAAATAGCCGGGAATCATGATGTGACCTCTTCCATATATTAACTTTGCACGTTAACAGTTACCCAACATAATATTACACGGTACATCAAATCATTTCATTAAGCAGATGCAACAAGACAGATTTGTAAAGGCTTCTGTGACTTTTGAAACTTTTCTCTTGTGACTATCAGACAGTTTGATTTTCCTGGCGAGATGCTTTTTGTGTGCTGAATATCTGAGTCCACTCTTCAAGCTTTTCCTTTACAGCACTTGCATCAGGTCGGTCTTCTGGTTTCTCAGACAGCAATGAGTTAATAATTTGCTTCTGTTTAAAAACAAGAAAAAACACAGTGTATGTGTAATGTCTTGTGCAGTGAAACCTCTGATAAATAATAAATATATTTAAAAAATGCATATGTTGTGTCCAGACAACTCAGCAATCAAAGAGGACCTTTTATAACTGAGTAAACCACTTAATGTAAGTTTTATCACTACTCTGCTGATGACCATCCTGTCAAAATGTAAGCATAGTATGAATATGGTAATTTACCTCTTTGGTAAAAGTCACTGAAAACTCTTCAGGGAACCTCTGCCTTCTGACGCCAGGCCAAATCTGGTGTTAATGAAGTGATTAAAGAAGAAAGAGGACGTTAGTTTATACAATAATTGTTCCAATTACACTTGTTTGAAGAATGAAAATATTTAAAACACACAAAAAAGCTGTGCCAGAAGAAACAACCTACAGGTACCTAGTTATTGGTATATAATAACTCCATGCATATGCACAATGGTTAACATGACTGCAGTGAATCTCACCTTTGCTCTTTCAGAGTAAGTAGAAAGTTTCCAAAGGAGTTCAAAGAATATCAGCCCCAAAGCAAACATGTCCACTTTTCTGTCGTACTTCCTCTCAGTCTTCTGTGATAGACAAACAGACAAAGGACAAATGTATGTGATGTCATATTTTTCTCAATCACTGTGCTAAATGTTACAGTTATGCTTGAATTAAAAAAATCTTTTCATCTTTCAGTTTAATTGCTTAAATTTGAGGGTCAAATAAAATTCTGCGGGAAGAAAAGCTGATGGTTTTACAGCTCTCAGCACTAAAGAGAGGTGAGACTGAGCTTTAAGTGTGAAAGGCTCACATGTAGTACTTAGGCCAATTATAAAATCCTATTTGTTAACCAATGAAACACAAGAAGTAAACATTATTGTCAGTATAGACCATCTCACTTGTTCAGGAGCCATGTAAGATGGAGTTCCTTTGCACACTGTTCTCTCTTCATCATCATCATCACTGGTGACCAGACCAAAGTCCCCAATCTTCACTTCTCCTTCCACTCCAAACATGATGTTTGCAGGCTTTGCATTCAAAAGAAGAACATGAGGTATGTTTGAGCAAAATTATCAAAGAGGTATATTTATGTTTATTTATTTGATCATTTCTAGGGACCAAAAAATTAGCAATGATGTTGCACAATCTATTGTTTGATAGTTTCATGAATGCCCTAAAAGCAGATTTAAAAATAGTCAACAAAAGTCTGTTATGTGTCTCAGGGCGCCTAAAGACCCTTGTCATAGTAAACCAGAGGACACATTAAGGGGTCACACACTTGAAGTACCTTCTAATTTCAGCAGAACAATTTTATTTTGTCTTGAAATTCGCTGCATTGTCTCACCTTAAGGTCTCTGTGGATGTGGTTCTTGGAGTGAATATACTCGACTCCACAAACTATTTCTTGAGCAATTCTCAGACTTTCTTCTCTTCGCTTGGAGTCTTGTTCACTCTCTTTATTCTTCTCATCAATCCAGTCTCTCAGTGTGTTTTTGGCACATAACTCCATCTGAATATACAGGAACTTTGTCTCGGGGTTATCTGCAGTGCTAAAAATGTAAAAAAAAAAAGAAAAGGAAAAAGTGATGTAAATATTTAACTTTAACCTTTTAACAAAAAGTTAATATATAAAAGTAGGTCCACAGGACTCACTGTGAAGAGGCGTAACTGTCATAACTGTCTCTAAGGTCCCACTCGTATCCAGTATCCTGCATCCAGAACGTGTAATATCTAACAATGTTACGGTGGAAGAGGTCTGATAATGTTCTTACCTCTCGAAGAGATTTTCTGAAACACAATAAGAAAAGTGTCAGTACAGAAAGTGCACAAGTACTGTACATATAACACTGAATGCTGGAATCCTACTGTGGCATACTTAACTCTTTATAGCAGCCGACCTTCACAGCATATTCTATCTTCAACTGTTTATGTCTTACTTTGTAAACAGAACCAAAGGCCCCCTTACCAAGATGCTCCAAGGGTTCAAATTCTAAAGTAAACCTGTGGACAGCAACAACACATTTATGCAACAATGTAACGTAATGATCAAATACAGAAAGCTCTTATAAACTTCAGAAATCAAAATCCTAGATGGCAGCATGTCTGTGTGTGTGCTGACTGATTTCGATGTTTCTGAAAACTACCAGTGATTTTGGCAGGTTTTTCTACACGGCACGGTTACTTGACACTTACCCTTGACTAATAATTAAAAATCCTGCATTGAACTGATAATTAGACTGTGGTCATTAGATTGCTGCTGAAGCTAAAAAGTTCTCCAAGTTGACCTCAAGCTATGTCAAGCTGTAGCTCCATAAGAAACAACTGTTTCCAATTCGGATGTTTCCTTCTAAAGGAAGGATAAATCCTCCTTTCTCATACAAAAAAGGTAGACTTGCATAAATGACCACAGGGGTCTGTGCAACAGTGACTTTTTGGCCATGATGCCTCCTCACCTTCTGGAATTGGACTGGCAAAATGCCTGACGGGCCCAAAACCCAACACGAAAGAATACATAAATGATATTGCTCCTTTCCGACCTGCGTTTGCTACTTTTGTGGATCTGTAGTTAACGCCATCACAAAGGCTGAGACTCCTTTTCAGTGCTCTTAAATTGTAATACCGTATGAAATGGATCATGTACAGCTAATGGGACTCAGACCATTGAGTCATTCAGCAGTAGACTTTTACACCCACAGTGTAGGAATGAGTGCTACCGCAGGTCATTCTTACCAGCAGCTGTCAGACTCTATAACACAGTTTAACATCCTTTGGATTATCTTACTCATCAGTTTGTTTGTTCATTGCACATTTTATACATATCTCCGTACAATTTTTTCTATATATATTTCTGTACATTATATACGATCTTCAGTTGATTATGTATATAGGACCACTTTGTGTCTTCCTTTTATATTTTATATTTCCCCCTGCTATAAAAGCTGTGTAACACCCAAATTTATCATCCGTGGGATAATAAAGGTCTATTCTATTACCTATCCCCATACTATTCTCCTCTGTGGACTTGACCCGTATGATTTGTGTCATGGTCCTTCAGGAGAATTTTACTTTTCTTTCACACAGATGCCATGATTTTATCATAGATTTAAATAATAAAAAATAATGTCCTAGAAAATCTTTTAAGCAGAGGTGCTCAACTGCTCTGTTACTTGTTATTTCTGGGAATGTTAAACCAAATACTGGCCCCAATTTTAGTGAAAGGTTTAACACTCCTCTGGATTTTAAATCTAGATAAGGCCTCACTTGAATGTACATAGCTTATGTTCCAAATAAGTTTGCTTCATGTGTGGACACATTCTACTGATGCTAATGTTAATGTTTAACCTGAAACCTTGTTAAACCAATGCATTACCAATAGTGTTATCAATAGAGATTGCGATATTTGTCAAACACAAATTCTATGTAAATTTTGCCTCTCTCTGAGTAAGCAATTTCAGGTTTTGATAGTTTAAAAAAATCTACATTAGTTGTTGATTAGTATAAAACACCCTCAGCTGTCAACGGTGTGCTAACCTCTTTAATGAAGTGCTAATCTAAATTCAGTCTTCAGGAAATATTTCTCATGAGGGACTTCAACTGGAACTGACTGCAACTCTCTAAATCTCTTTAAAATTGTTGAAAGTGTCCAGAAAAATCTTTAAAATCTTTCATCAATTGAATTATTTTAATCCAAGTTATATTATGATCATAGCATTATAAAAGCTTTTCAGTGAATGATTTAGTGCAAAGATGGGGTTAGAAAAACTCTGTCTTTTCCTTTTCTTTTTCATGAGACAGTTTTACTGTGGAAAAGAAGTGCTTTGTCCTTAGTCCTCATCACAAATAGAAATATATGCCTTAAACTGTGATCCAGTGCACATCAACCTTTCAACTACTCACTACTACAAGTCATTCTGAGAGCAAAGCACTTTTAGCCAGCCAGCTTTAGGTTGCTCTGTATCATCCGTGTGGTACGCTGGAGCCACTATCAGGGACAAACAGAGACTGCAGCGTGTTGTGCGCTCTGCTGAGAAGGTGATTGGCTGCAGACTCCCATCTCTGCAGGACCTGTACACCTCCAGGACACTGGGGCGTGCAGCTCGGATCTCAGCTGACCCTTCTCACCCTGGACACAGTCTGTTTGACCTGCTGCCCTCAGGCAGGAGGCTCCGGTCCATTCGCACCAGAACCTCTCGCCATAAGAACAGTTTCTTCCCCTCTGCTGTTGGACACATGAACAATAACCGTATGACTGTTCGCACCACAAACACATGACACTGCACTGTCATGTGCTTTTAATTCTTTTAATTCTTATTTTTATTTTCATGTCTATTTAAGCATTTATGACAGTATGTTTGCACTGAAGCACCGCTGTCATGGTCCTGGGCCATGTTGGCCCAGTATTCTTAGTTTTCATGTATTTTTGTATTTTGTTCCTTATGTGTTTTCCCCTTGTGACTTTTATTCCCTGTGTGCCCCTCTATGTATCTGTGAGCCCTCGTCTCCCCTCCTTGTGTTTTATTCTATGTTTTCCCCAGCCCGTTATGTCTGCGTTCTCCCCGTGCTCTCTCTCCTCCTGTTTGAACCTCTGTACTTCCTGTTTTACTTTGCCCGTCTCCCGTTAGTGTTGCGTTCACTCCTGCCGTGTCTTGTTATGATTATCAGTGTCACCTGTGTTCCCCGTGTGCTCCCACTTCCCTCGTTAATCCTCTGTGTATTTATGTCTGCGTCTCCCTCAGTTCTGTGTCGCGTTCTCCCTCATGCTGTGTGTGATTCCCCCTGTGTTTCCTGGTGAGCTTTATGTTAGTTTTTCCCAGTTTAGTTTTGTATCTCCTATTATCTTTTTGTCAGCAATAAAGCTGCTTTTTGAGTTCATCCCCTGAGTCTGTGAGTTTTGCGATTGGGTCCTCATCCTGCCTGCCACACAGCCGAGCCATGACAACCGCAGCAATTTCCTAATGTTGTAAACCTGCTCAACATTTGGCAATAAAACCCTTCTGATTACTGATTCTGATTCCTGATCAGTCTTTGTGATGGTAATCTATTCCTTATATTTACCTTTCAGCTAGGTTTAAGAGTTCTTAAAATAAATAGTCAGTCATAGGAATGATTTATTAGTTTGTTTGTTTTTTATCACTATGTAAAGTGTATTTAATTATAAGTTTGCTGTGAGTTGCAAATGAACCCCAGTCAATGAATTGCAAATTAAAATGGACAAAAGGCAGGGAGAGGTACTGATAACCTCGCAAGAGTTTTTCTAAGCAGATGTTCACAACAAATATGTTGGAGCCCAACTGATACTCTCATTGGCCAATTTGTTTTTTGAAAAACTGCAGATACTGATAACATCTGTGATTAGGCTAAGATTTACAGGTATCAGCTGAGCTCTGTTTTTCTTCTTCTATTTGTTCTTTTGATGAGGTACTAATTATATACATAATATTGATTCTTACTGAGAGCAACGCCACTAGCTATTTGCTGGTATGTTTTTTCCCTTTTCTTCAAATGTATCTTTCTTTGTAGATTCATAAAGTTTTGTATGAATAAAACAAGTTACAAACTGGTTTGAATGAGTGGTTATCTCGAATGGCCTTTGTTATGGATTCAAGTTAAGATTAGACTTTCATTTTCTTCTTTTCCTTTGTTTTGGTGGTTTTAAAACAAAAGCATTGAAAAAAAATCAACTGGATTTTTTTAAACGGCACTGACTTGAATTTAATTAATTTCCCTGCATGATCTGTTAACTTGAAAAACAAAATAAAAGCCAAAGCAGATCATTGTCTAATGGAGATTTAAAATAATATCAATAACCCTTTTAAAATTTGAAGGACTGGTCTAGACCTCACCCACATATAGACAAAGACTAAAATCACATTTCTGGCAAGGCTGACATGTTTGGTTCCTTTAACGAGCATCTGATGTCCACAAAACCCTCAAAGTTTTAGGTTCTAGGAAATCAAGAGGTCCAGATAATTTGAAACTTTTCTTTTTTGGTACATAACAGGCAACATTGTGAAGCTATTTTTATTGATCTAAATGAGGTATTTGACACCATTTATTATGAAATTTTAAAGTAAAGACTTGTCAGTGCAGTGTTGTTAGAAAAAACTGAATGGTTTCAAAGTTATTTATCTTGCAACTATCAGTGTGTAAGGATAGAATAAATCACTTGCTACCTCCCTTAATGTAACAAAAGAACTGATGGAAGGTTAAAGTGCTACTGTTATTAATTTTATATATAAACAATCTGGGTTATAATATCACTACAGCAAGAACTGTACAGACTGAGTAAGTATCTGAAAGTCCTATTAATCTTTTGAGGCAAGAAATAGACTTGTTGTTTTCACCTTTATGTTTGTACTTGATTATGGGGATTTGATTTACAGTATATAGAATGCTCAGAATGCTTGATTCTGTCTATCATGGAGCAGCGAGGGAGATTTAAGACCATAGTCTAAACCAGCTTGTGGGGATAGGTTAATTGGATAATCCAAATTGTCACTAGGTGTGAATGTGCGAATGAATGTGAGTGCGAATGGTTGTCTGTCCCTGTGTGTTGGCCCTGCGACAGACTGGCGACCTGTCCAGGGTGTACCCTGCCTCTTGCCCTATTACAGCTGGGATAGGCTCCAGCGCCCCCCGCGACCCTGAAAAGGATATGCGGAAGCCGATGGATGGATGGATTTAAACCTTTCTCTCAGGACATAATACAACAAAAACATGAGTTAAATCAGAATAGCAGTTTCTTAGTACTATTTCTTTTTCCTTATTTAAAATACCGTGATACAGTTGGCATCTCATTCTGGCCATTTCCCACGTTCTTGTCTTTGGCATCCTCCTTAAAGAATAAAAAGCATACATCGATTAAAAGGATAAAATTTGCTCTGATCAGCTGTATACTCTTTAAGAACTAGGGCATACAACCACATCTAGTAATATCAGTAAGTTTATCCCTCCAAGCTGGTCCTTTTAATTACTTGTAAAGAACAGATTGTCTGTTGGAACCTTTAATCAACTATATCTGATGAGACAAAGTAAAGATAAAAATATAAGCACCTTGCTTGACTGCTCCTGAAGAACAAACCAGGCATGTCGCGCTGCACTTTGTTTGGCTTCTTTGATACTCTTCCCCTTCCCCACAGGATATTGCTTGTTGTTAATCCGTAATTTGTAGAAAAATCTGAGATGCAAAGAAGTTGAACAGTACATTAACAGTTTGCTGAACATCAGTCATGAGCATCCAGTGTCTGCAGTGTGTATTCAGAGTCCAGTACGTCAGGCATACTCACTGACGTTTATCAGGTGTGCCACATATTTTCTCATCAACAAATGTATAGGAGCAGTTTTCTCGCTGACAGTAGTCATTGATAAGTCCTATGTAATTTGTCTCCACTAAGCTGGGGTCTTTAGAGTTCACGGTCAGGTTTTTTGTTGTAGTACTGTAAAAAACAAGCAGTAAGAAACTTTACTATGATGCAGATGCCACGATTAAACAATACATCACCATTGTTAATTACTCACCACAGATCAAAAACATTCTCACTCAAGTCCTCACTTTGTTGACCTGATCCATCGCTGTGATTCTCATCTGCAGTCTTGAAAAATATAAAAAGTACAATTTTAATGTGGTTATATTAAAATGTTTATGTTTTAGGATTATGATCAAGCTAGAATGGCATGGACTGAACTATAACTTACATCTGTAGTTTTGTTGCCATTTATTATGTCGTATACGAGCTTGGCTGCTTCCTCCTTAGCTTCTCTTGCCGTTTTCCCAGAGACTGCTGGGTACTCCTTATCACCAACCATGAAGCTACACCACCTAATGCCATAAAATAACATTTATTTAATCTATTTTACATGAGCACAGAATAGCTATAATTGAGAAACAGTCAGGAGGCTTACGGGATAGCATTATTTGGTCCAGGCCTTGTTGTCTCCATAGGCTTTATAGTCAACCTGTTTCTCTGGCCATATTCATTGAGCCAGCATATGAAGTTGATATCTGTCTCAGCTGGTGTAGAAGCTTCTGCTGCATTTTCTGTCTGTTAAGGTTAAAAAACAAACAAACACCATGGGCACATGCACCACTTATTTTTCTCCAACATGCTAAAGTTAAATAAACTTACCAAGTCCTGACATTTACCATCCAGCAGGCACCTCAGAGCATTTTCAGCTGCTTTAAGCTTTGCATCTTTTTTGGTCTTCCCCACACCTTTGGGGTAGTCTTTACCATCTATGATCGCCTTCTGGCTAAATCTGTAGAGGAAATGACCTGTTAGGGTTAGGTTGCAAGAAATAACTTGAATTTTCTCCTTCCACTTTTAACCTCTGGGAGGCAATATTTCTTTATGATGAAACGTGAGATGTAAATTGCGTGTATATGCAATATATATATAGTAAGACATCCTATATATACAGCAACAGACAAGCAGGTGCAGTTTTAAAACGGGTTTCCAGTGCTTTGCTGGGCTCTTTATAATAACATGACTATTCAACTAGTTAGAAATAAAGATTTGGCAAAGCATAGCGCCATTATAGAGCCTTTGGGCCTAACAGCTATTATTTCCTGTAATTGAAAGACAGATTAAAATTAATTTAAAATATAACTGCAAGGTAATAAAGGCTTACGACTACACCAGTCTGTATTTGATGTCACCATCATTACTTGTGCATTTTTCCGATAAGATACATAAGTCCTCTTCTTAAACTGTACTGATTAGCTTTGACTTACCGTGCTATCAAACACTCATCTCACCCAATACTTCTATTATCGTCGATATATTATAATGCTCAAAGCTCTCAGGTACTACAAATGTACTCACACTTTATTATGGTCTGGGCCGTCAGAGCCAAGGTACTCATACTTCAGCTTCAAGCGATTTCTCTGCGCATACTCGTTTAGTTCAGCTACGTAGTTTTTAGTTGCCATCATTAATGACTCGGCAAATGTAACAAAATCCCGGTGAGAGCACACAAAGCTCACAGTACTGCTCCCGTCCCCACTTCCATCTTCCTTCTCCGACTGCGGTCAAGTATGTCCATTGTTTGTTTCGATTCAGCTGACTTTAGGCATCAGTAAGTTTCGGTTTCTTCGTCCTCCCCTACGTGGTAACAGAGCAGTCGAAACCAACTCCAACTTGTCGCACATTAGCGACGTTCTGTGTACGGAAATGCGCAGCACATTCAGCTGTCCTGCGGTGTGCAGAGAAAGCCTCTGCATTTTTTTAAAGGACCCTCTCCAAGCTCGTTTCTTTCTTCAATAAGTCTTCGTGGGCCGTGTTGGTAATGCTGAAAGGTATATCTAATTTTAGTTTGTGGGAAGCAATAAAAAGGAACAAAAGTGCACTGCAAAGAAAATAGTCTTCCAGCTTGTAATGTTGACAAGAACTTGTTGCATAAAATGGGATTTTTCCCAAACTGAGTGCACATTTTGCATGTGGTAATAAAAAAATCCCATACGCACTTATGTTTAATGTAAAGTGTAAGCAAATTATCAGTACCTGTCAAGACCCACTCACTAAATTATGCAGTAAAACATGTACAAAAACTGTACAGCAGACAAATGACCATTACACCCTGGTTGGTCGTTATTTTATTTTCCACATCAGTCTATTTATTACAAAGCAAAGGCTGTAATAATTCATCAGTTTAAATATGTTAATCACATTTCCACAGAACATGATTCCTACTTTCTGTAAAAAGTGACTGAACATAACTGCTATAGCCATAAAAAACAGTACATCAAAGACATTGAAACATGAAAAAAGACATGACATGAAAAAAAAAAACACAACAAAAGATGTATTTATGTCACTTAGTAAGTGCTGATCAATCAGTTACATTTTCTAGGTGCATTCTTTGTGCATTTAGTGTTTGAGCCCACTGTTCCAGGTCTGCCTTCAGTGTACTTGCTTCAGGTCGGTTTTCTGGGCTCGGACACAGCATTGACATGATTATCTGGTTCTGCAAAACACATTAAAAAAAAATCAGCTACTTTCTGTATCAACATGAATATATATTATCAGTACAAATAATTAGCCAATTCGTGCTGCACGATTTTTAACTGGTACAAGCAAACAAGAACACATGGCTCCAGTTTTAGAGTCCCTCATTGGCTTCCTGTTAAGTTTTAAATCCATTTTAAAATTCCTTGATTTGTCTTTAAGTCTCTTAATGGTCTTTCCCCCTTTTTATTTGTCTGAGCTGCTTCACCCTTACATGCCATCACATGCTCTTAGATCAGCTAAACAGGTGCTTTTGACTGTCCCGAAGACATTTTCTAAATCTCGAGACAAAGCCTTTTCAGTTTTGGAACCTAAAATGTGGAATGAGCTGCCTCTGGAGGTCAGGCAGGCTCGCCGATTTATTCTTTTATTCTTGTTTTCCTATTTTATCTTTTTTTTTTTTTGTACAGCACTTTGGTCAGCTGTTATGTTGTTTTAAAGTGGTTTATAAATGTGAAAGTGAAAAAAATAAGAATTATACCTCTTCTGGAAACTTCAGTGTAAATTCTTCAGGGAGAATTTGCTTTCTGACACCTGTAAAAATCTAGTATACATAATGATAAAAGGATACAAAAACATGTTATTTGACTTGACAGAAAATCATCACAAGAAAAACAAAAGCAAAACTTAAGTATGCAATTCTATACATTATATTCTTCACACATTAACACTGATAGGAAGCTACCAGTAAACATTTTAAAATGTAAACTATTAAATTGTTATACCAACTCACCTTCCCTCTTTCATGCCCAGAAGAGATTTTCCAAAGGAGTTCAAAATATATCAGTCCCAGAGCAAATATGTCCACTTTGGAGCCATATCTTGTTTTGGTCCTCTGTCATAAAACAAAAACATAATGTGTTACACACCCCTTAACTCAGTGTGAGTGTTTAAATTATAAGATATGGTTGTGGTAAGCTAATCTATGTGGATTTCACTTTTTTCAAGTTGTAGTTAAATTTTAAGACCATGGTATATAAGTCTAAAATTAAAAGTAGAAACCAGAAAAAAACCCCATCTGGCTGCAATCACTTAAAAAAAGATATCTTAGCATGTATCATAAGAGATGGTTTTATCTGGAATGAAATAAGAGTTTTACAGCGAATGAATGAGGTGGTGATAATGGAAAGAAAAAAACTTTTCAATTTGTAAACATCTTTAAAAAAAACACAAAGAACAGGAGATTCTGTCATTTTTAAGAACATTTGCAGAAGGTAATGAAACTTGAATAGATTCAGAAAATGTTGAGCACATAGCTATCATTGAATACTGTCAACAATAAAAAAAACACAGAAAAGAAATCAAAGGTTATTTGTTTACAGAGACCTCACCTGTTCGGGAGCCATATATGACTTGGTTCCTGTTTTCTCTGTTCTCTCACTCTGATTTTCATCATTATCATCAGTCTCAGTAGCAACTAGACCAAAATCTCCAATCTTCACTTTTCCATCTTTTCCAAACATGATGTTGGTAGGCTGACGATTGGAAAAGCAAAATTTAAACATTGAGCATTTAGTGCCTCGTGTAGTCAGAAATGAGTGAATAAGCTCAGGTGATTCTACGAGAAATCTTTCAAATTTACACCATATGTGCATCTACTAAGAGGCTGCGGCATAGCACTGGCTGCTTCTAGTATTTCTCCTTGATGCTGCGCCATCTCTTCAACCTTCTTATACTTATCACCACCTTGTAATGTTGACTTTAATCCCTAAATCAACACTAATAATGATTTTCTTAATGTGGCCCTAATACTCAGTCATTTCCTGTCTACTGGGTTTACTGTGAAGTAGAAGAAGCACACCAATACTTTAATAGCAGCAGTGTGCATCTCCATTAAACACACAAAAAGGATACTAAAGAATATGGAAATGGAAAAACTTAAACTTAAATGTGAGCTAGCTCAGCAACATAAGCTTGTGATCCTGTAATCTTGAGTCTCACCTTGAGGTCCCTGTGGATGAGTCTGTGGGAGTGAATGCACTCGACTCCACTGACTATTTGCTGCATAACGGGAAGACTTTCTGCTCTTCTTATAGACTCTTCAAGAGTTTTCTCATTCTTCTCAGTTATCCAGTCTTTAAGTGTTTTGTCGTCACATAACTCCATCATAATATAGAGGTACTTTTGTGATGAATTACTACTAGACCTAAAAAAAAAGGAAGATTAAAAATCTAATTAGCATCAAGTCTTCATTTTAAGCATAGAGATGCAAAACTGCACAATACTAAATAACTGAACAAAACTTACTGGGAAGTACTGTAACTGTCAGTTGTATTGTCCCACTGGTATTCTGAATCCTCCAGCCAACACTTGTAGTATCTAACAATGTTAGAGTGGTTGAGGTCTGATAATGCCCCAACCTCTCTTAGAGCTTTTCTGATCAGAAGGAAAACACAGAAATGCTTCAGTAAGCAAGACATACATACATACATACTCACGGTTTCTGTTATTAGAATGTTGCTTATGCAAAACATTTGTACTTTGAAAATATACACTGTGCATATGACTTACTCTTTGTGGCGAACAATCTTTACAGCATAATACTTCTTCACCAGTTTATCTCTTGCTTTGAAAACATGACCATAGCCTCCTTTAGCAAGACATTCAATGCAATCAAAGTCTAAAGTAAACCTAGTGAGATAAACAACATTCATTAGATGAAGATGTGAAAAAATAAGTAAATTATTGGAAAAAAAGAGGATGCAAAAATCTGACCACACAAGTATAAACGTCATGAAATTTTTTTTCATACTGTGATTGGCCTGATGTGTCACTTGGTCTGTTGTCTGTATTTTTGTTTTTGTTAGCGTCCTGAAAAAAAAACACAGAAGGACATAACATGGTTATTATTATCATTAGTATAAAAAAATGTCTGATGTCTGAACATATTAATTAATAAATACAATTACTTTTATTGGCGGTTTGGGCTTAGCTAAACATATCAAAGAAAAGAAAAAAGGAAAATACATGCTGTGTTACCCGTCTTTTTCTGTTTAACTACACTGTGATGTGGCAGAGCTGTAAATGTTTGTGGCGCTTTGGAAATACATTTGGATTTTCTTCTAACTTCTTTGTTAACCCTGAACTTGGGCTTGCAGAGACTGACTTTCAGATGTTGCATTACTGTCGCATTAATATATCGCATTAACAGCTTCTCTACCAGCCATCTGCTACCCAGGGGTAGCAAATATTCTGTGTAAACAGCCAAAGCGCTTGAGTCACAACTGATGTCCATATTTTAAGCTATTGAAGCCAAATTCAATTCATATTTTACAATCCATTTACAAATACCAGTAGGTTTAGAGATCTGAACACAGATTTGCTTATTTATTAATGACATTTATAGATTGCCATACACATTTATGATTTTTAGTACAAATGTAATGACTTTACATTGAATAAAATATGATTGCACACTAATTGACTGAAATAAAGTGACTGAACTAGAACTAAACACTAAACAAATTTGCAAAAAATTCTGACACAAAAACAGCTTCCCATAATGCCACGAAGGCTGACATGCTATGACTCTTAACTGTGCCTAGAACATCTTTCTATGAAAGTTATGAATAGAACTGGTGAGAGACGTGAAAGTGCCCAGCAGCCACTAGAAATAAGTCCAACTTATTCATAAGAATGCAAACAAAGCTCTAACTACAATTGTGCATGATCTAAAGACCAGCAGTTGACCATTTATCCCATAGTCAAGCCCTCCACCGTCCACCCCATATTCACCATATGCCATATAATATACAGTGCATAGTATACAGATTATAAAGTGGGGATTTCTTTCTTTCAACAAATTCTGTGTTTAAAGCAACAGACCTTTTCCATGGAAGGGTGTGATGAATCAGTGAAGATAACGGAGTCACTCGTACTTGTTGGCATGCTTTTTGAAGACGCTTCGAGAGACTCCCTTGGAGAATACAACAAGAGTACATGAGTGCTGCTTTCCTAATACACAACTGTCTGACTTAGTAGTTGTATTACTACTAGTATTAGAGTTTCTTACAGTGAAGGTGTTGACAGCCTGGTTGGTGGAGTGTCTACAGACGAAGTTGACATGAGGGACATCTATAAAAACAAAAACAATTTTCCAATGAAATTGTTTTGATTTGTAAATATGTTAGCCTTTGGAAGCACTCACCTCACCAATGAGAAAAAAAGCAATCCTAGTATTTTATGCTTTTATAACATTTTTCTCCTGTTTAGCGTTACTGTCAGATTATGGGTTTAAATTCCAGAAGAGGGACACCACAGATACACCGATATGTTTTAGTCTAAAAAAGTCAACTTCAAGTTCTATGAATTCTTTTATAATTTTAAAAGCAACATAAAAAAAACCTGACCTTAGTCTCCAACAAGTTCGATAGGTCAGTGATTGATACTGATTCACTTTCACTCCTTGTTGTGACTTCTGACAAGGCCTCCCTTAAAATTAAAAAGAGAGCCATTTGTGTAGTTTTATACATGTTAAACTTTACCACATACTCTACCATTAATGTTAATACTTGCTTACACTGTGGATGCTGGGGATGGCAGCATTGTTGAAACACTGTCTTCAGACATGGTTGACCTGTAGGATACCTTAAAATAAGCACAATATGTGACATTCAACATTAGTTATCAAACTTAGAAAAGTGCTGAGTGCAAGCTTTATGAAACTGTGCAATGTTCTGCTAAAGTGACATTTTAGCAGAACATTGCACATGTTTTGTAATGAATATGAATTTTTTTTTCTTACCTAAGTGACAATAACATGCTGAAAGCATTTAAATACCTTGCTGTCCCAGTCAGACTGTTCCTGAAGAGCAGACCAGGCCAACTGAGCTGCCTTTTGTTTGGCTTCCTTGACAGTGTCACCTACAGCCTGAGGGTAATCCTTCTTGTTGATGACACATTTGTAGAAAAACCTATGTAACCAGGAAAGATATGTTACTTTAGACTTTATTACCCAACTAAGTGTTATTGCAGCTTCTATTCACCCTCCAAAGATTCACTTATACTCACTCAGGGTTATGTTGTGGGCCACATCTTCTCACTTCAATAATATCAATGATTCGCCCTGTCTTCTTACAGTAGTTGTGAACAAGTCCAACGAAATTTGTCGGTTTGTGATCTTTATATGTTACACCCAAGCTCTGATATACTAGCTTGGCTGCTTCCTCCTTAGCTTCCTTTTTATTTTTCCCATAGGCAGTTGGGTACTCCTTCCCATCAACCACAAAGCTACAGCATCTTCTGTAACATCATACAACATTATGCATTAATTTTTATATTTTTAAAAACAAAAATATATTTAAAAAAATATTTTCTACGATGTATGGAGGCTTACGGAAAACCACTTTTGTGTATATTTATTGACTCCTTAGGCTTTATGATGATCTTATTCTTCTGACCATATTCATATATCCAGCTTATATAGTCAGAAATATTTGCTTGAATAAGTGGAGCAGTTGGATTTTCATCTTCTGTTTCCATCTAAAACAAAGACATCAATAAAAAGCAGTTAGACTTGCAGCTGTAAACTACAATTTCATTTTGAACATAATAAGCAACCTAGTATACTTTAGTTCAGCAAAGACTGCATCATGATCTTACAGAATCAACTGGAGCTTGTTGCTCTTTATCCATTACTGCAGAGTATTTCCTGTTGTGGTCTGTTTGGCTCACTTCCTTCAGGCTGTTTAGAGGTGGTAAATCTGATGACAAATGATCAAAGCTTTGATTATACTGGCAAGTAATAAAGTTTTTAACTACATAAAAATACATACCAGTTAGTTGGCGTATCAACTACTGTAATGTAATGCAAAAGATACCAAAATGGGAAGCACGTTATTCCAGCCATGTTAGTTATTCCTGAAATATAACCTTAGATGCTCTAATTGGTCACTGTTGCGTTCACTTGAATAATATTATTTTGTGCAACTGGTTTGTGAAGAAAATGACTTTAAACCTTTTTTCACTGTCGCGGAAAACAGTAATTAGCAGTCAGAGTAATAGTCAATAGACCAAATGACTTGTTATTCATTTACTAGTTAGATGTTCAAATTACATCACTATATATACGTCTTTGTCAGCAGAAGAAATGAAAGAATGGTGACGTAACAGACTGCGGTCAAGTGAGCCCTCACTTACGAAGTCGCAGTCAAGCTAGCCGCCCCGCCAGCCGCACCGAAAATGTGGTTGCACTACTCTTACGTATATTACGGTATGGGTGAAAACCGGCTTAGAAACGCAGTGTTTTGTGTCCTGACACTATTTTACTTCACAATCCACTCCCATTTTTAGTGTATCTCCACTTTCCCCCCTGTGATCCACAGCCCAAATTACTGTATGATTCAGAGAAAATTAACAATAAAATGTACCCAATTTACTCAACTATACTTTTAATGTCCTCATCTTTGACCTCAGATTACAGGAAAACTGTAAGAGGTGACGCAGATATTTCACTGGATTATGACTCTGGGTGACCCCCACTCTGCACCCTGTGATCCACAGCCAAAATTACTGTACGGATTTTGAGAAAATTCATAGCAAAATCTTCCCATTGTGCTTTACTGTACTCCACATATTAACATCTTTGAGCTCCGATTACAGGAAAATTGTAAGAGGTGACGCAGATATTTCACTGGATTCTGACTCTAGGCTGTCGCCACTCTTCACCCTGTGATCCACAGCCAAAATTACTGTATGGATTTTGAGAAAATTCATAGCAAAATCTTCCCATTATGCTTTACTGTACTCCACATATTGACATCTTTGAGCTCTGATTACAGGAAAACTGTAAGAGGTGACGCAGATATTTCACTGGATTCTGACTCTGGGGGACCCCCACTCTGCACCCTGTGATCCACAGCCAAAATTACTGTACGGATTTTGAGAAAATTGATAGTAAACTTTGCACAATTTACTCTACTGTACTCTATATATTCTCATCTTTGAGCTTAGATTAAAGGAAAAACTGTAAGAGGTGACGCAGATATCTCACTGGATTATGACTCTGGGTGACCCCCACTCTGCACCCTGTGATCCACAGCAAAAATTACTGTATGGATTTTGAGAAAATTCATAGCAAAATCTTCCCATTTTGCTTTACTGTACTTTATACATTGACATCTTTGAGCTCCGATTACAGGAAAACTGTAAGAGGTGACGCAGATATTTCACTGGGTTATGAATCTAGGCTGTCGCCACTCTGCACCCTGTCATCCACAGCCAAAATTACTGTACAGTTTTTGAGAAAATTGATAGTAAACTTTGCACAATTTACTGTACTATACTCTATATATTCTCATCTTTAAGCTCAGATTACAGAAAAACTGTAAGAGGTGATGCAGATATTTCACTGGATTATGAATCTAAGCCATCTCCACTCTGCACCCGGTGATCCACAGCCAAAATTACTGTACGGTTTTTGGGAAAATCCATAGTAAATATGCACAATTTACTCTACTGTACTCTATATATTCTCATTTTTGAGCTCAGATTACAGGGAAACTGTAAGAGGTGACGCAGATATCTCACTGGATTCTGACTCTAGGCTGTCGCCACTCTTCACCCTGTGATCCACAGCCAAAATTACTGTACGGTTTTTGAGAAAATTGATAGTAAACTTTGCACAATTTACTCTACTGTACTTTTAATATCCTCGTCTTTAACCTCAGATTACAGGAAAACTGTAAGAGGTGACGCAGATATTTCACTGGATTATGACTCTGGGTGACCCCCACTCTGCACCCTGTGATCCACAGCAAAAATTACTGTACGGATTTTGAGAAAATTGATAGTAAACTTTGCACAATTTACTGTACTATACTCTATATATTCTCATTTTTGAGCTCAGATTACAGGAAAACCATAAGAGGTGACGCAGATATTTCACTGGATTATGACTCTAGGCTGTCGCCACTCTTCACCCTGTGATCCACAGAAAAAATTACTGTACGGTTTTTGAGAAAATTGATAGTAAACTTTGCACAATTTACTCTACTGTACTTTTAATATTCTCATCTTTGACCTCAGATTACAGGAAAACTATAAGAGGTGACGCAGATATCTCACTGGATTATGACTCTGGGTGACCCCCACTCTGCACCCTGTGATCCACAGCCAAAATTACTGTACGGATTTCTGATAAAATTAAATCCTATTCCATTACCAAACAAAATGAGTTCATTGAAGTATTTGCTTAACTACAAGAAATGTCTTTCCACACACAATTTAAATTTTTCAAAATGTCATTCACACACCACCTCAAGTATCAACTTCAGTTTTAGACATTATTTATTCAGTGCTTAATCACAACAATAGTCAACTTAAGGCACTTACATAATAAGTTAAACCTTACAATAATACATACAGAGAAAAACCCAACAATCATATGACCCCCTATGAGCAACAGTGGGAAGGAAAAACTCCCTTTTAACAGCAAGAAACCTCCGGCAGAACCAGGCTCAGGGAGGGGCGGCCATCTGCCTCAACCGGTCAGGGTGAGAAATTACATTTCTCAGATTACTGATTTCTCATATTACTACTACACAGTTTAGATACACTCAACAAAAATATAAACGCAACACCTTTGTTACTGCTCCCATTCCCCATGGGATGGACGTAGAGACCGAAAATTCATTCCAGATACACAATATAACCATCCCTCCCAAACAGTGGTCACAAATCAGTCCAAATGTGTGGTAGTGGGCACATCTGCCATATTGAGATAATCCATCCCACCTCACAGGTGTGCCACATCAGGATGCTGATCTGACATCATGAGTAGTGCACAGGTGTACCTCAGACTGCCCACAACAAAAGGCCACCCTGGAATGTGCAGTTTTTTGCGCTATTGGGGGTCTGGGGACCCAGAACCGGTCAGTATCTGGTGTGACCACCATTTGCCTCATGCAGTGCAACACATCGTCGCATGGAGTCTATCAGATTGTCAATTGTGGCCTTTGGAATGTTGGTCCACTCCACTTCAATGGCTGTGCGAGGTTGTTGGATATTCGTGGGAACTGGTACACGCTGTCGTATACGCCGGTCAAGCACATCCCGAACATGCTCAATGGGTGACATGTCCGGTGAGTATGCTGGCCATGCAAGAACTGGGACATTCTCAGCTGCCATCTGCCCTGAACAATGTGAACCATGATTCATCCGTGAAGCGCACACCTCTCCAACGTGCCAGACGCCATCGAATGTGAGCATTTGCCCACACAAGTCTGTTACGGCGACGAGCTGGAGTCAGGTCAAGACCCTGTTAGATTTGTATTGTTGATTGTCATTTATGCTTAGAAATATTTACTTATATATGCTTAGAGTTTTGTAATTAGTTGTAGATTGGTAGAGGTTTTGATCCTTGATAGTCTGCAAACTTTGTGTGTATTAGACAGCACTTTGGGAGCATGAGAGGTCATACCGTGTCTTATTATTTTATGGTAGGATTAACGTAGTTGCGTCTGTTCTAGTCTAAGTGCTCTTTGTTTAGATGAACTGCAGGACTTCCTCACCGTGTTATCTAGGATGAACCATCTAGGGTGAGGGGGAGGCTACCCTCTTCCTGACCAAGGATGTTTGACCCTTTGATCAGCAGTCCCCACACACACACACACACACACACACACACACACACACACACACACACACACACACACACACACACACAGGCAAGGTACTCTTTGTTTGTATGTAGACGTCATATGTTAATGAACTTATGCATATTCATGTAACCTCAATAAAAGGACAGTGTATGGGAGAACGGACGAGACCAACTGGAGTCAAGCGGTTGTCCGGTTCTCTCCCGTGCACGAGTAACATGAAGAACTTTGCCTATTTGTGTCTTGCTTAGCAGTGTAATTATATTGTCTTAACGTTCCAGCGAATAGGTTTATGCTACAAACCTAACAGACCCCGATGAGGACGACGGGCATGCAGTTGAGCTTCCCTGAGACGGTTTCTGACAGTTTGTGCAGAAATTGTTTGGTTGTGCAAACCAATTGTTCCAGCAGCTGTCTGGGTGGCTGGTCTCAGACGATCTTGGAGGTGAACCTGCTGGATGTGGAGGTCCTGGGCTGGTGTGGTTACACGAGGTCTGCGGTTGTGAGGCCGGTTGGATGTGCTGCCATATTCTCTGAAACGCCTGTGGAGACGGCTTATGGTTGAGAAATGAACATTCAATGCACGGGCGACAGATCTGGTTGACATTCCTGCTGTCAGCATGCCAATTGCACGCTCCCTCATTGCTTGTGGCATCTGTGGCATTTTGCTGTGAGACAAAACTGCACATTCCAGGGTGGCCTTTTGTTGTGGGCAGTCTGAGGTACACCTGTGCACTACTCATGATGTCAGATCAGCATCCTGATGTGGCACACCTGTGAGGTGGGATGGATTATCTCAATATGGCAGATGTGCCCACTACCACACATTTGGACTGATTTGTGACCACTGTTTGGGAGGGATGGTTATATTGTGTATCTGGAATGAATTTTCGGTCTCTATGTCCATCCCATGGGGAATGGGAGCAGTAACAAAGGTGTTGCGTTTATATTTTTGTTGAGTGTATCTAAACTGTGTAGTAGTAATATGAGAAATCAGTAATCTGAGAAATGTAATTTCTCACCCTGACCGGTTGAGGCAGATGGCCGCCCCTCCCTGAGCCTGGTTCTGCCGGAGGTTTCTTCCTGTTAAAAGGGAGTTTTTCCTTCCCACTGTTGCTCATAGGGGGTCATATGATTGTTGGGTTTTTCTCTGTATGTATTATTGTAAGGTTTAACTTATTATGTAAGTGCCTTAAGTTGACTATTGTTGTGATTAAGCACTGAATAAATAATGTCTAAAACTGAAGTTGATACTTGAGGTGGTGTGTGAATGACATTTTGAAAAATTTAAATTGTGTGTGGAAAGACATTTCTTGTAGTTAAGCAAATACTTCAATGAACTCATTTTGTTTGGTAATGGAATAGGATTTAATTTTCTCAAAAACCGTACAGTAATTTTGGCTGTGGATCACAGGGTGAAGAGTGGCGACAGCCTAGAGTCAGAATACAGTGAGATATCTGCGTCACCTCTTATAGTTTTCCTGTAATCTGAGGCCAAAGATGTCAATATGTAGAGTACAGTAAAGCAAAATGGGAAGATTTTGCTATGAATTTTCTCAAAATCCATACAGTAATTTTTGCTGTGGATCACAGGGTGCAGAGTGGGGGTCACCCAGAGTCATAATCCAGTGAGATATCTGCGTCACCTCTTACAGTTTTCCTGTAATCTAAGCTCAAAGATGAGAATATATAGAGTACAGTAGAGTAAATTGTGCAAAGTTTACTATCAATTTTCTCAAAATCCGTACAGTAATTTTGGCTCTGGATCACAGGGTGAAGAGTGGAGATGGCCTAGATTCATAATCCAGTGAAATATCTGCGTCACCTCTTATAGTTTTCCTGTAATCTAAGCTCAAAGATGAGAATATATAGAGTACAGTAGAGTAAATTGTGCAAAGTTTACTATCAATTTTCTCAAAATCCGTACAGTAATTTTGGCTGTGGATGACAGGGTGAAGAGTGGAGATGGCCTAGATTCATAATCCAGTGAAATATCTGCGTCACCTCTTACAGTTTTCCTGTAATCGGAGCTCAAAGATGTCAATATGTAGAGTACAGTAAAGCAAAATGGGAAGATTTTACCATGAATTTTCTCAAAAACTGTACAGAAATTTTTGCTGTGGATCACAGGGTGCAGAGTGGGGGTCACCCAGAGTCATAATCCAGTGAGATATCTGCGTCACCTCTTATAGTTTTCCTGTAATCTGAGCTCAAAGATGAGAATATATAGAGTACAGTAGAGTAAATTGTGCAAAGTTTACTATCAATTTTCTCAAAAACCGTACAGTAATTTTTGCTGTGGATCACAGGGTGAAGAGTGGCGACAGCCTAGAGTCAGAATCCAGTGAAATATCTGCGTCACCTCTTACAGTTTTCTTGTAATCGGAACTCAAAGATGTCAATATGTAGAGTACAGTAAAGCAAAATGGGAAGATTTTGCTATGAATTTTCTCAAAATCCATACAGTAATTTTTGCTGTGGATCACAGGGTGCAGAGTGGGGGTCACCCAGAGTCATAATCCAGTGAGATATCTGCGTCACCTCTTACAGTTTTCCTGTAATCTAAGCTCAAAGATGAGAATATATAGAGTACAGTAGAGTAAATTGTGCAAAGTTTACTATCAATTTTCTCAAAATCCGTACAGTAATTTTGGCTCTGGATCACAGGGTGAAGAGTGGAGATGGCCTAGATTCATAATCCAGTGAAATATCTGCGTCACCTCTTATAGTTTTCCTGTAATCTAAGCTCAAAGATGAGAATATATAGAGTACAGTAGAGTAAATTGTGCAAAGTTTACTATCAATTTTCTCAAAATCCGTACAGTAATTTTGGCTGTGGATGACAGGGTGAAGAGTGGAGATGGCCTAGATTCATAATCCAGTGAAATATCTGCGTCACCTCTTACAGTTTTCCTGTAATCGGAGCTCAAAGATGTCAATATGTAGAGTACAGTAAAGCAAAATGGGAAGATTTTACCATGAATTTTCTCAAAAACTGTACAGAAATTTTTGCTGTGGATCACAGGGTGCAGAGTGGGGGTCACCCAGAGTCATAATCCAGTGAGATATCTGCGTCACCTCTTATAGTTTTCCTGTAATCTGAGCTCAAAGATGAGAATATATAGAGTACAGTAGAGTAAATTGTGCAAAGTTTACTATCAATTTTCTCAAAAACCGTACAGTAATTTTTGCTGTGGATCACAGGGTGAAGAGTGGCGACAGCCTAGAGTCAGAATCCAGTGAAATATCTGCGTCACCTCTTACAGTTTTCTTGTAATCGGAACTCAAAGATGTCAATATGTAGAGTACAGTAAAGCAAAATGGGAAGATTTTACTATCAATTTTCTCAAAACTGTACAGTAATTTTGGCTGTGGATGACAGGGTGCAGAGTGGAGATGGCCTAGATTCATAATCCAGTGAAATATCTGCGTCACCTCTTATGGTTTTCCTGTAATCTGAGCTCAAAGATGAGAATATATAGAGTATAGTACAGTAAATTGTGCAAAGTTTACTATCAATTTTCTCAAAATCCGTACAGTAATTTTTGCTGTGGATCACAGGGTGCAGAGTGGGGGTCACCCAGAGTCATAATCCAGTGAAATATCTGCGTCACCTCTTACAGTTTTCCTGTAATCTGAGGTTAAAGACGAGGATATTAAAAGTACAGTAGAGTAAATTGTGCAAAGTTTACTATCAATTTTCTCAAAAACCGTACAGTAATTTTGGCTGTGGATCACAGGGTGAAGAGTGGCGACAGCCTAGAGTCAGAATACAGTGAGATATCTGCGTCACCTCTTATAGTTTTCCTGTAATCTGAGGCCAAAGATGTCAATATGTAGAGTACAGTAAAGCAAAATGGGAAGATTTTGCTATGAATTTTCTCAAAATCCATACAGTAATTTTTGCTGTGGATCACAGGGTGCAGAGTGGGGGTCACCCAGAGTCATAATCCAGTGAGATATCTGCGTCACCTCTTACAGTTTTCCTGTAATCTAAGCTCAAAGATGAGAATATATAGAGTACAGTAGAGTAAATTGTGCAAAGTTTACTATCAATTTTCTCAAAATCCGTACAGTAATTTTGGCTGTGGATCACAGGGTGAAGACTGGAGATGGCCTAGATTCATAATCCAGTGAAATATCTGCGTCACCTCTTACAGTTTTCCTGTAATCGGAGATCAAAGATGTCAATATGTAGAGTACAGTAAAGCAAAATGGGAAGATTTTACTATCAATTTTCTCAAAAACTGTACAGTAATTTTGGCTGTGGATCACAGGGTGCAGAGTGGGGGTCACCCAGAGTCAGAATCCAGTGAGATATCTGCGTCACCTCTTTCAGTTTTCCTGTAATCTGAGCTCAAAGATGAGGACATTAAAAGTATAGTTGAGTAAATTGGGTAAATTTTATTGTTAATTTTCTCTGAATCATACAGTAATTTGGGCTGTGGATCACAGGGGGGAAAGTGGAGATTAACCAAAACTGGGAGTGGATTGTGAAGTAAAATAGTGTCAGGACAGAAAACACTGCGTTTCTAAGCCAGTCGGCACCTATACCGTAATATGCGTAAGAGTAGTGCAACAACATTTTAGGTGCGGCTGGCGGGGCGGCTAGCTTGACTGCGACTTCGTAAGTGAGGGCTCACTTGACCGCAGTCAGAACAGGGAGTAACGGAGTGTAGCGCCAATTGCACGAGCCAAAAATATTACATAAAATCATAGAGCCGACGATTGATAAGAAGTGTGCTATTGCATAGACACACTTAAATATTAAATACAACTTACCGTGATCGTGGCCTGTAGAGCCAAGTTACTCGAGTTCACCTCCGAGCCTGTGTAGCTCATTCCCTATAGAACTACATGGTGTCCCACTTCCCCCCAAAATGACGAAGGAGTTGTAATCAGAGTTCAGAATTGCGAATAATTGTGACAAGTCACAAAGTACAATAGTATCTCTTTTTAAAAAAATTGCCTCCACGTTTCCGTAACCGCGTTAGCGGATTCAGCCGCCTTTAAGTTTCGATTCGTCAGTGGAAACGTCATGTCCCAGTGTCCACACCTTGGCAGGCATTAAAACCTCTGCCATCCACATAGGATAGAAGACAGGCTATGGAAGAGAGATAGAAAATAACCAATGGCTGAATGCAGAGTGGAGTATAAACAGAGAGTGAAAAGAAAGTGAGTAAAGAAGAAATACCCATCATGGGAAGACTCAAAATTCAGTTTTGCAGTACTCCATGGCAAATCTATTGTACGCAGTGACTTCACAGTAAAAATCTGAGAGAAGGATTTATTCACTTACCAGTATATTTAAACTGGAAACTACCATAACCAGCATGCTACTCCCTCCACACAGCTGAAAGGATGAACCCAAGTCACCTTGTAACGTTTTTTATTGCACTATTTCACATTGCAGTCATTCATCTGGAGTTCTTTTTTTTCATTTTTAATTATTACTATTATTATTATTATTATTATTATTATTATTATTATTATTATTATTATTTACAATACTATACAAGTATGACATCACTTTTATTACAAAATATTACAGGCTAAAACAAATAATTTATATAAGTGTTGACAACAAGTGAATAATGACACAAATTTAATTTGTATTTCATTCACATATTATAACATGAATCACTTCATCAGCCTTTCTTTAAACCAAGCACTCCATAAATACAACTATATCTGATGATGCATCAGACCATGAAAAGAAAGCATTCAAAACATCCACACATGCACTGCATGACATGATGTGTATTGAATACAGTCATGCATGAAATGACTAAACTGAGTGTTCTTTTTTAGACTTTTCATTAAAGTCCTTATAACTGTCAAACTGTGTTACTATTTCGAAGCATTTGTTTTTGCATTAAAAGTGCATCAGAGTACTCTTTCAGCTCCTCCTTTAGTTTACTTGCTTCCGGACGGTTTTCTGGCTTCGCACACAGCATTGCCTTTATGATTTGATGCTGCAATTAGACATAAGAAGAAAACAGTGTGAAATCAATATCAATATCAATCAATGCTGTCATTTATTGTGAAAGTCCAGTATATATTATTTGCCACATTTATACTTTACTTGGGAAATTAAACAAAGAAAACTTTCAGGTTCTAAGACAGTCCTGCTTGGTCATTTTTGCTATTAACGATCAACAGTTGTGGCTCTTCATCCTTTGATGGAAATAGATGATTGCTGTAAATGTTTATATAGTAAACTTAAAATAATGGTGATGTACCTCTTGTGGAAAATTATTCAAAAACCCTTGAGGAAGTTTCTGGCTTCGGGCATTGTCCCAAACCTGGCATTTATATAATGAGAGAAGGGATAAAAATGATGATCTGTTCATTTATTAAACAATATTAAATAAAAAAATAATACACATTAAATTTGATTTATATCAACATTCTGCTTCCTATGACACAAACTGAGAAAACCATTATTAACAGAGCAAGTTTGCAGCAACATTTTGCATAAGCTTTGGAAAAACTCACCGCTTTTCTTTCAGGGCCAACAGGGAGATTCCAAAGAAGTTCAAAATATATCAACCCCAAAGCAAATATGTCTACTTTTCGGTCGTAATGGCTCTTGCTTTTCTGTCATTAAAAAGAGAAAAACAAAAAACGGCCAATTTTGTGAGTAAATAATAGAAGACAAAAAAAGGTTTTTACTATCTCTTTTCAATATGGGTGGACTAACCCTTAAGGACATTGGGCATTAGAAACTAGTTTAATAGTCAACCCAATGCTTCTTTGGTTTTAAGGCAGTTGATTTAAATGGTTTTCCTATTTACTTGCAACAGTAGTAAAATAGTTTTTTAGTAGTACAAGAAAGAAGGTGCATTGCCCTATGGTGTTGACAACCTTTAAAAAAAGTGTCTTTAATGTCTTCTCTTACTACCTAATATTTATTAATGGGTAAGACACTAAATTTCAATTTAGATTATTCAACCTGCTCGGGAGCCATATAAGATGGTGTTCCTTTGTAAGCACTTCTTTCCAGTAGATTCTCAGCATCATTGTCAATCTCAGCAGTGACCAGGCCAAAGTCTCCAATCTTCACTTCTCCATCCCGTCCAAACATGATGTTGGCAGGCTATACATTTTAAGAAAAGGCACAAATAAACGTCTACCTCTGTATGAGATGTGCAGCAACAAACAACCGTCTTCTCCTCTTTGTCTCACCTTCAGGTCTCTGTGGATGAGCATCTTTGAGTGAATGTACTCGACTCCACTGGCTATTTGCTGAGCAATGATTAGGCTCTCTTCCTTTCTCCTTGAGTCTCGCAGAGATTTCTTCACATTCTGAGTATTCTTCTCGTCTATCCACACTCTAAGTGTTTTAGTATCACACAGCTCCATCTGAATATAGAGGCACTTTTCAGATGAATCACTAGCAGACCTTGAAAATAAAAAAACACAAATGAAGGAATTATGAACCTTTACTTTATCCTCAATGGTGAGGCAACACTCTGTAAACTACTGTAAAAATAAAGAAGACAGAAAACTGTGGCGCAATGTGTGTTGCTATAATAAACTGTAATATTGATTAATTTTAGTATAATTTTAGCCACAAAGAGAAAACATGTGTCCAGTCTTCAAAAATGTACATCAAGGTAACAGACAAGAAACTAAAGTGTGAAGTGAATGCTTCCTGTCATTTACACCACATGTGATGCAATGTTAAGACATAATAATATTAATAATGAAGTAATGTGACTTACTGCGAAGTACTGTAGGTGTCGCCTGTACTGTCCATTTGGTATTCTAAATCCTGAATCCAACAGGTGTAGTATCGAACAATGTTGGTGTGATGGAGGTCTGATAATGCCACCACCTCCCTTAGAGACTTTCTGATTATAAGAAGTACAAGAAATATCAATAAACTTTAAATCTCTTTTAAAGCATCTGTAACTTTCCAGCTGAGGGACTCAATACATCAGGAAACAATACTGTAAGGTATCTCTGTGAAGACTTATAACAACTCCCTCACTTTCAGAAGAATTCTAAGTTTCATATAGCTTTAGGCTGTCATTGTGCTATGATGTAGCCATCAAATGCATATGTAACGCACAGAACTAACCTTAAGTAGCAAGCTAGCTGCAACTGAGGAATGTACACTTTCAACTAACCCAAAAAAATTCTGTGTCAGTTTTGTATAAGAAACATTGGTTTATTTATTACTTTATGAAGTAAGAAGACATTAGATACTAATGGGTGACCTGATACTAGAATGGATAGATTGCATACCACATGGAGATAAATGCCTTAAACAACAAAATTCCTGCTCGGATCATTTGCTGCGTTACTCTCTCGTTGTATTATTCCCTCTCTCCACTATTTCTATCAAAAATGTTTCCAAATGCTAAAAAAAAAAGGTACATTAGCATTAGCGGACAGTAGCACAAAGTCGTGTAAAACAGTAATGTGATGAGAAGTTTGGCACCTTAATTCATTTACTAATGCTAAAATGAAGGCTGCAGATGGATGTTAAGTAAAAACAAAACATCAAAAACCTACAGTGGGGCAAAAAAGTATTTAGTCAGCCACCGATTGTGCAAGTTCCCCCACTTAAAATGATGACAGAGGTCAGTAATTTGCACCAGAGGTACACTTCAACTGTGAGAGACAGAATGTGAAAAAAAAAATCCATGAATCCACATGGTAGGATTTGTAAAGAATTTATTCGTAAATCAGGGTGGAAAATAAGTATTTGGTCAATAACAAAAATACAACTCAATACTTTGTAACATAACCTTTGTTGGCAATAACAGAGGTCAAACGTTTACTATAGGTCTTTACCAGGTTTGCACACACAGTAGCTGGTATTTTGGCCCATTCCTCCATACAGATCTTCTCGAGAGCAGTGATGTTTTGGGGCTGTCGCCGAGCAACACGGACTTTCAACTCCCGCCACAGATTTTCTATGGGGTTGAGGTCTGGAGACTGGCTAGGCCACTCCAGGACTTTCAAATGCTTCTCACGGAGCCACTCCTTTGTTGCCCGGGCGGTGTGTTTTGGATCATTGTCATGTTGGAAGACCCAGCCTTGTTTCATCTTCAAAGTTCTCACTGATGGAAGGAGGTTTTGGCTCAAAATCTCACGATACATGGCCCCATTCATTCTGTCCTTAACACGGATCAGTCGTCCTGTCCCCTTGGCAGAAAAACAGCCCCATAGCATGATGTTTCCACCCCCATGCTTCACAGTAGGTATGGTGTTCTTGGGATGCAACTCAGTATTCTTCTTCCTCCAAACACGACGAGTTAAGTTTATACCAAAAAGTTCTACTTTGGTTTCATCTGACCACATGACATTCTCCCAATCCTCTGCTGGATCATCCATGTGCTCTCTGGCAAACTTCAGACGGGCCTGGACATGCACTGGCTTCAGCAGCGGAACACGTCTGGCACTGCGGGATTTGATTCCCTGCCGTTGTAGTGTGTTACTGATGGTGACCTTTGTTACTTTGGTCCCAGCTCTCTGCAGGTCATTCACCAGGTCCCCCCGTGTGGTTCTGGGATCTTTGCTCACCGTTCTCATGATCATTTTGACCCCACGGGATGAGATCTTGCGTGGAGCCCCAGATCGAGGGAGATTATCAGTGGTCTTGTATGTCTTCCATTTTCTGATGATTGCTCCCACAGTTGATTTTTTCACACCAAGCTGCTTGCCTATTGTAGATTCACTCTTCCCAGTCTGGTGCAGGTCTACAATACTTTTCCTGGTGTCCTTCGAAAGCTCTTTGGTCTTGGCCATGGCGGAGTTTGGAGTCTGACTGTTTGAGGCTGTGGACAGGTGTCTTTTATACAGATGATGAGTTCAAACAGGTGCCATTCATACAGGTAACGAGTGGGGGACAGAAAAGCGTCTTACAGAAGACGTTACAGGTCTGTGAGAGCCAGAGATTTTCCTTGTTTGAGGTGACCAAATACTTATTTTCCACCCTAATTTACGAATAAATTCTTTACAAATCCTACCATGTGCATTCATGGATTTTTTTTTCACATTCTGTCTCTCACAGTTGAAGTGTACCTCTGGTGCAAATTACTGACCTCTGTCATCATTTTAAGTGGGGGAACTTGCACAATCGGTGGCTGACTAAATACTTTTTTGCCCCACTGTAAATGTATTTGTACACCGAAAAACAAAAGATGCAAAATATCCCCAAACAGTTGACAGTAAATTTGCCACCCGCCTTACTGTATACTCTTGTATACTACTAGTGTGCTAAGATTGTTAGGCATAAGATATTGGAGGCTTTGGAAAGACTGAAGAGATCTCTCTCAAATCTCCTGTACAGAGCTAGTGGGAATTCACCTTTTTCATAAACTTAAACAAAATTAAATATTTATATTAAATATTTACTTACTCTTTGCAGCGAACAATTTTAATAGCATAATATTTATTCAGCAGTTTATGTTTTGCCTTATAAACACGACCAAAGGCTCCTTTACCAAGGCGCTCTATAGAGTCGAATTCCAGTGTAAACCTGTAGAGATTAACATAGGTGTTACTATTAATGACAAATGCTAACAAAGAGAAAATTCTCCTTTAACTATAAACTGTAGTAAAAACATGATAGCAGTACATTGTAGTGTTGTTTGTTTTTTTTAATACCTCGATTGTACTACTTGACTTGATGTTTTCTCGGTGGAACCTCTTTCTTTACTCTTTTCTTTGAGATCAGAGTTGTGCAAATCCTTAAAAACAATGCAAAGTCAGCATATTGAAATTCCAGTATTAAACAAAAAACTGAAAACACTCAGAATTTCTGTGAGTCCTTCATACCTTTTTTTTGTGTCTGGAAACATTACCGAAATTTGCTGCAATTCTAACCAGGAAAATCATCATCAGCAATAATGTCAGATGAAATATTACACAACGATGTTTACAACAGGTTTCAAAGTATGACTTACCTTATTTTTGGTTTTAAATCAGGATTTTGATCCTTAAAAAGGGAGACATAAAGGGGGAAATAAGGCTAAATTAGATGCAAAACATTTGTTACAAACAAGACAAACTTAGTTATTAAATGGTATTATTAATAGTAGTTTGAAACACTGATGTCAATCATCAGGTATTGAAAGTTTGTAAGAGTTTGTAAGGTGCTATTTTACAAATACACACTCAATTTCTGCCCAGAGCCTTAGCTAACTTCTTGTCTGTATAGAATGTATATATTTATGTATGTTTTCCACATACATCATCCCAAGGAAACTTTTCCTTCATTTGTACAAGTACATAGTTGAGCCTTGTTGGATTAGTTCCTACAGATAAAAATTATATACTTGAACAACATCACAAGAAAAAATAATATTGTCAGTTATTTTTCAAATTCTTGGAAAAAGTTAAGCCCGTTTCTAGCTAATATTATCCCCTTTAGTAAAAATTACTCATAGGAGATTTGCATAATTATCCACCTGCTTGATGTGAGGAAAATCTGCAGTGTGCAAAATCATTGGCCAGTATTGCAGTGATACAGATTTTACCACATTTATATTTTAATTAGAAAAGAATATCAGACTGTAGGATTCAGAGGTTTAAACAACATGGGTTTACCTTCCCAAGGCAAATCCTATCATTGGCATTTTTTCTTGAACTTCTGTTTCTAATTTTACTTATTTATACAACTGTGAGTTTTATGTTAAAAAACAAACAAACAAAAACAAAAAAACAAAACAAAAACAGGAACAGCAAAAAAGAAAGCGATGAATGAAATTGACACATACAAAATCTAAGATGCATTTGTTGAGACCGGAGTTATTAGTGAGGGGTTTTTTTTCTTGTTAGTTTTTAATTTTTATTTTATTCTGACTTTGTTTTTAAATTCACTTTAGTTTCAGTTAGTATCCAAAGTGAATGTTCTTGTTTTACTCTTTTTAATTATTATTGCATCAAGGGGATATGTCAGAGGCAAGATTTAGGAAAATCAGTGCAGGTATTGCAAGAAAAAAAGAAAGCAGTTGACTCACAGTGTTGTAGACATATAGGGTCTCAATAAACATGTACACCAGTGACTCATCAGGCAGATTGAATTAAACAAACTAAATACTAAAACTAAAGATATTTCCTCTATATTTGTATTTTAGTTTAGCTTTTTATTTCCCTAACTGTGCAAAATCATTTCACTTCACTTTAAAAAAAAAAGTCTAGTTTTAATTTTTTATTTCAGTTTTTTCACATCTAATTTTAGTTTAAGCTGACTATAATAACCTTCACTGAGAAAAAAAAACAGATCAGTTTTTCATTTATTTAATTTATGAAGACTGTCAAATGCATTTGTCACATTTTAATAGATCATGATCACCAATATGTAGTGTTTGCGTGATCACATTTTTTAATAAATAACTATTTTCATACCTTGATATTACTATAGATACATCACCCATTATTATTGAAAAGTTGTTATTACAATTATGAAAACTACTAATTAGGAGTGTAGAACTGGAGCTAAATAATTAAAAGCATCCTAATATAACCGTGTTAGTATCAAAGGACATGACAACAAAAGATATAGAAGACACAGAGGATAACAAACCTGTTCCTTGGAAGGTCTCTGAACCTTTGGGGAAACAACTGGGTCACTTGAAGTCATTGGTATTCTTTCTGATTTTGCATCATGTGGGATCCTTTGAAAATACAGCAAGATACATTCATGCAGTTTTCTCCACATTAAACTTAAGTATTAGGTGTGCTTGCTCATTCCATTGCCTTACAGTGTGCTCGCTGGGCTGGACAGCTGGACTGGTGTAACATCATCTGACACAGCTGACCAAGAAACCAGCTGAAAGAAACAAAAAAATGTTCAGCTGTACACTAAGACACCGTTTGGTAGTAGGACACTTTAATGTAAAATAATATGATTGTTGGTAAGTGCAGGGGATATTTATTAACATGCACGACACGCCCTTACTATTTGTCCATCTGGCTGCTGCAAAATTAACCATTGGTTAACCACATACATGTACGTTTAAAATGAGACTGTCAGAAAAATTCTAAATGTTTTTGAAAACATTAGTTTTAGCTATAATTTAAACCTCCTAACACCTGAACTCTTTCATGGCATGCATTTTTAATTTCTCCTTGCTATTTGGGCTGATTGGGAAATGCAAAAACAAAGAATTACATGATTTTTTTTCTGATTTTTAGAGCCACATATGAGGACATTCGCTTTAAATTTCGATAGAACAGTGGCAGTATAATGTCCTCGTAAGTGGAAATCAGGCCCTTGTAGAGCAAAATTTTGTATTTTGGTCTAGACAACTCAAAATGTGATGTCCACATATGTGGATGCCAGGTCCCAGGAGGTTAATATACAACATAAAATATTCAGCAATAATCACTTTCTGTATGGTTTCTGTAAAGTACAGCAGTGGCTTCAAAAGCATGTTAGCATCCTGGAACCCACATCAGGTGTTTTTTGGATATTTTTCACATTTAATCTCTTAGCATGTCTGCTTTTTGCGACTGTTTTTGGTTGCATATGTAAATCTGTGAGGTCTGTTCTCAAAGCGCAAAACATAGAGAAGAAAATATTTAAATCAAGCACATACACTTATTTACTAATGTTTTCAAATGCCATTTACTGATAACTGTACCAATAATGCTAAAAAAAGAAAAGACAAAAAAAGCATGCCTTTTTTTTTTGGGCTCGATTTTGAAATTAACTTACTGCACCTACGTTTAGAAAACAACCGTGATTTTAAAACTAACCACATCTATGAGCTCTATTTGGGGTTTGCTCTCACACACTAGTTTGCTCTATTTAGCAAATCTGGTCGTATGCTTTAGAAACACATGCTTTTTAAAAAAAAAGAAAAAGTTCAATAAGTACAATAATACCTGATGATTTTGTTAGGAACATATTTCTGCATCATCCAATCTTTGAGATACAGCAATATTTGGACACTTATAAAAATTATGATTATGAAGTATTGTTCCTTTACCTAAATTGTGCTTCCCTGTCTGTAACACTGAGCTTACACTTTTCAAGCTGTTTTAACACACGAAGTTCAGGCAGCTTAGCGAGAAAGGACAATACAAAATACTTGGCTGTCCTCTCTTTTATGACCTTACAACTAGCAGGAAATAATTCGCCTCAGACTAGTTTGCACTATTGGAAATACAGTTTGGTTTAGTCGAGCTTCCCGCATAAGTGGGTTTGAAGCAGTAAGAATGATGCCCACTCATTAGAAGTGAATGCAATCTGACATCACACATCATGTGTACGCAGCAAGTAGGGAGCAGGTAGATAAATGAAATGTGTGACATTTGCTTTCTCACAAGCATCTCTGTTGAATGATGCTGAGAAAAGTTTAGTAGTGCAACCCTTTTACCGCCTTTATAGTAAGGAATTAAAAAGCTAGAGTGTGTTGGATGAGGAATATGGAAGATTTCAAGGTTGTGGATAAAAACAAAAATCATTAAGTAAAGATCATTAAGTACCTTACTATCCCAATTTGATTGTTCCTGAAGAGCAGACCACGCCTGCCGAGCAGCATTTTGTTTGGCCTCTTTGATAGTCTTACCCTCACCCACAGGATATTCCTTGTTGTCAATGACTACTTTGTAGAAGAATCTGTGTAGGGAGACAATATCAGCAGCAACAGGTTTAAGAGTTTTGTGCCATACAAATAGCTTTATATATACACACATATAGATTTAGTCTATATAAGGTGTATTTAGTTAAAAAGGTTAAGTCATACTCACTGAGGATTATGTGGTGGACCGCATTTGCTCACTAGGACGTAATCATGGCAATGCTTTGTTTTCTGACAGTAGAGATTGATGAGTCCTATGAAATTCTCTTCTGTAAAGATTTCAGCTTCTTTCTTTACCATCAAGCTCTTTGTCTTAGAACTATAAAGACAAGCCACATATTCAGAACTTTACCAACAAAAGAGAATCCAAACATTGAAACTGAAACTATTTGTTGCAACTGTTTGTCCTCACCAGTTGTCGTCATGATTCTGATTTATTTCTACTCCTTTGTGACTTGAAGAACCACCGTGTTTTAGATCGATGATCTTAGAACAAGAACGGACATTTAAACTGATTTTATTTAATCCAGTAATTTAAAAAAAACTTCTGCAACAGCCTCAACATTACAAACTGGTGAACCATGGCAGGAGTGGATGAAAGAATGGGATATAACCAACCTGCTCCTTGGAAGCGTTAGATGACTGGGAGAAAACAACTGAGTCATTTGTAGTTGTTGTACTGCTACTTGATTTTGGACAACCAGAGTCCCTTTGAGACAAATAAAATGCCTAATTAATAGGTATTTTCAACATTACATGTTACCATCTACAGTACTGCTCAGCCTTACAGTGTGCTTGGTGGTGTGGACAGTTTGGACGGTGCTCTATCATCTGACACAGCTGACTTGATAGTTATCTGAAAACACAAAGGAGGTTGTGGCGCTGTTAAACACAACCCTTCTCATTATAGTCTGCATGATCATACAGAAGAAATTCTGATTTAGTTATTCGAGTAAGGCCATCAAAATCTGACTGATGAAAAATCTCCAAAATAGGCAGAATACTACAAGAATTATCTGAGGAAAACACTTTAATATGCAAATAGGACAGAGTGCTCCATAATAAAAAGTTACGATGAGGCCAAGAGCTTACTCAACCATTACATGCAAAAAGGATTAGGTGAACATACACAGAGATGGACGCCTGAATTTTGTTTCTAGGGGAACTCAAACTCAAGTGTGCAATAAAATGATGTAAATAGTGTATGCAGCATCTAAAATACCAGGCTAGGGTCCCACTATTCTTTGGGGACAGTGTGAGCCTGGGGTGGTACCATAGTGTGCATAGTGGAAATACCAACATCAACAATCTATTAAATGGCCAAAATACACTGAAGAAAAATATAAATGCAACACTTTTGTTTTTGCTCCCATTTTTCATGAGCTGATCTTAAAAATCTGAAACATTTTCTACATACAAACTTTGCCACACCTGTGGCAAAGGAGAAGTTCTCACTAACACAGATTTCGACAGATTTGTGAACAATATTTGATAGTAATGGGTCCTTTGGGTATGTAGAAAATGTTTCAGATCTTTAAGTTCAGCTCATGAAAAATGGGAGCAAAAACAAAAGTGTTGCATTTATATTTTTCTTCAGTGTATTTAATATCAAAAGAACCCATAGGACATTCATGTGTGTATGAGAATCTATCAGTGTCTTCATTTTCTCCGGAGACTTAGAGTTTTTAGTTTTGGTATTATATCAGTTGTCTACTGCAGAGTCTCTTAGGCTATGACAGCAGGTTTGGAAATCTAACAATCAGGAAAGCAGGAAAAATTATAGGAACATAAACATTCCCCAAGATATTTTTTTACGGTTCGATAGGCCACAATATTTTATTAGGAGGTACAACTTCCCTTTGTGTCAGTATAACTGCTACAAATATTCAATTGTCCCTTTGTCAGTTAAACTGATAAATGAACAGCTCATGACTGAAGGACAACTCTACTACTACTTCAACTATTTATTTAATTATTTATGCATTCTAAGGTCTGTATTTATAAAAGTGTGCCCAACTAGGGTTTATGCTTTGATTTTTATTACTATGTGTGTGTGGGAGGGGTTTCAATGCAGGAGCTGGCCGATCCAGGATGATTTCCCCCTACGGCAGACAATAAAGTACTCTTAACTTAACAGAAAATGTTAAATACCTTGCTGTCCCAGTCTGACTGTTCCTGAAGAGCAGACCAGGCTAATCGAGCTGCATTTTGTTTGGCTTCCTTGATGCTGTTACCCTCACCAACAGGGTATTCCTTGCCATCTATGACTAATTTGTAGGAAAATCTGTTGTGAAACAGTGAAAAACTGGTTTACATCATTTACCAACTGTTAAACATCAGCCAGCATTTAGCAGAAATTGTCTATAATGGCTGGTAAGGGGACGGTCACACTCACTGTCGATTATGAGGCGGTCCACATATATCCTCTTCAATAAACGTGTGGGAGCGGGATGTTTTCTGACAGTAGTGGTTGACAAGACCTATGAAATTTACCTCTGTAAACCTTTTATCTTCAGGTTTCACAGCCAAACTCTTTATCTGAAGGCTACAATATCAAAGAAAAAATACATAAAAACTGAAACTTCAACCACTTTAAACAATACATAGTTTACAAAAAGGCTTCACAGGGATAAAGCATCAAAAAGAAACACTGTTTCAACTCACCAGACATCTGCAACATTTTGTTTTGTTTCCTCCTTTTGCTGACTTGATGTGAAAATGTCTTTCTCATCTCCAGTCTGGAATATAAAGTACAAGTGAACAACATGCTACTAGAACATGCATGAAAATATTTAAACCATTTATCCAGTTTTCTTTGATGTCAAGTCAATCAGTATATTCCATTAGTTACCTCTAAAGTGCCACATATATCGTGATATACAAGCTTGGCTGCTTCCTCCTTGGCTTCCCTTCTTGTTTTCCCGGAAGCTGCCGGGTACTCCTTGTCACCAACAAAAAAGTTACACCATCTAACATTAAAAGAAAAATATTAAATAGATTTCAAATAGATTATTCACATCTACAATCAAAACTAGATGCATCATGTAGACTTACTGATTTTCATCATCTGGTCCAGGTCTGGCAGCCTCCACGGGCCTTACAATCACCCTGTTCCTTTGACCATACTCATTAAGCCAGCAGGTGTACTTGATGTTACTGCCACTTCTCTGATGAACTGATGTATTAGAAACTTCTGCAGCATTTTCTGTCTGTTTGTAACCAACAAACACACAGCAGATTAAAACAAATGTCCACACATACAGTGAGTGAATACAATGGTGCAATGATCTTACAGTATCAGCTGATTCCTCCAACAAGCCTGCCAATGCATTTTTAGCAGCGTTCTGCTTGGCTTCCTTCTTGTTCTTTCCAACAGCGTCAGGATAGGCTTTACCATTCAGAACAACTCTGATAGTAAATCTGTTGAACAGACAAATACAGTAAACTCCTAGTGTACTTTCCCCACACAAAATATTAAATATGCCATTCTACAACTGGAGGCCAATTTAAGCTTTAAAAATTGGAACACTGTTACTGTATCTTTATATACACGTGGCAAAAAAGTACTCAGGACCACAGAACTTGCTGCTCAAAAATATTCTGTTTTTAACATATGGTTGGAATGTTTTATTTGTACGGTAGGAGGTAAACAAAGAATTGTAACAAAATATTACAATTGCGTGCAGAGTGACAAAGTTTAAGTGTGGAAACAACACACTAGCAAGATACTGCAGGATCAACATACCTGTGGACATTTAGTAAATGGACTAAAGCGACGTACAAAATACATTTACTGTACACAAACGTGCATTTGGTAGCGAGTGAGCGAAAATACAGCCTACTACGGTTTCACTGAAGAGTCTATCCTACAAAAATACACACGTACTCGTACGACATCCCAGGTCGCAGATCCCATCTATGTTCAACTTACGTTTTAATGTGGTCAGGGCCAGCAGCTCCAACCTCCACAAACTGGAGCGCCAGCCGCTGTTTCTGTGCATACTCGTTTAACTTAGCTATGTAGTTTTCCATCCTAAGTTTGTCGGGAGTCGGAATATTTACACAAAATTCATAAAAATAGAGAGCAAAGTACAAATCTCAAAATAAAACATGGTTTCCGTTTTTCCTTTCCATGTCAGTTTAGGTTTCGTTTTCTCCGTAAACGTCACATGGTGCTTTCAAGTAATGTCCGACATATCAACCACGTTTTGTTCAGTAAAGTTTTATAAAAAAAAGAAATGGTTTGAAGCTGTACGCTGAAACTAGCAGAGTTGGGTGGAAGATATCAAAATAAAGTATAACAACAGAGAAAGTGTGAGTTATAGTACAGGAAAACTGAGTAGCAACGATGCTGTTTTGGGAGAATAGCTGTTTGCTTTATCAATAGTTGTTTTAGATTGTTTTTTGTAGTTTAACTAATGTTAAAGCTCGGAATTTTAACGTCAGTAATATATGATTACCTGTTCGTGTTTTTTTAAACTTACGCATGTTAGGATTGAATGACTACATGTCCCAAGATGTTTAAGAGCAGCTCCCATCGCTAAGTTTCATGGGAACTGTAGTTCTTTTGTCAAGCGCCAAACGTAGAGATGTGGCGATGTCATAGTGACAATAACATATAAACCAAAAATCCTTAAGTATTTCAGACATGTAAATTATTATTATTATTGCCCAATTTACGCATCAGAATTTTTTAAAGTAATAGTAATGAAAAGAAGTATGGCTGATATAAACTCACAACAAATCATAGAATATACAAAAAGTCAAAATGGTAGCATTCTTAAAACGTTTAATGAAGACAGATAAATACAATTGATCTTGAAATATGTAACACAATTTGTATTCATCTTTATAAAATAGAAATATTGAAAGACATCCTAATTTATAAATGAAAAAAAACAACAACAACAACCCAAAAAACAGAAATGTATACAACAAATACAAACTTGATGGTCTTTCAATGAAAGATAGCAGATTAAAACTGGATGATTAAAGAACTTAATTTCTGATCACTTTATTGCCTTGGCTGTTTTTGTAGTCCAATGAACCTGACTCACATATCAAAGTGCATTCACATATACACAATATTTTTATGATCAAACATTTATACTTTTTTTTTCTCTTTACAGGAAACTTGTGCAGACTGGTTTTCATTCATTTTATTCATGGTCTGCTGCTGTATCCCCAGGACAGTTAGCGCACAAGTCCTCTTCATCTGTAAAATAGAAATCAATACATTATATACACATACACAGTATGAGCAATGGCAATACAAAAGAACCTTAAAAGCTACAGCACTAAAGACAAGACATCACACCTACCATTATAGGTGGTCCCACACCATATGCAATAAAAATGGACTCCTCTCAAATAGGATGTCAAAATTTGTAGTTTATCAAAAGACTGCAACAGAGAACCACATATCACATTTAATATTCATTGGGATAATTTTGCCATTAAATCCTATAAGATGCATTTATGTTTTTTCAGCTCAACCTGAGTTGTCCCTCTGATGTACTCATTTCTAATCCAGAGTATATGAGTATTAGATATGAAAATTTAATTGAAAATATTTCTTTTCATTAATTCAACACATCATAGCAGGTCTTCCTACCATCTTTTCATTTACTCTTGCTGCTATCCTTCTGTTAGAAAACACACCTCAGCACTGATCTCCATCCAATGCACTATATGCTCTCTTCTTCACCTCTGTTGTGCACTGTCTGGTGATTTTGATGGTTTAAACTCATCCATCTTCACTAAAGCTACTCCTTGCATTTTCACCCATCTCCCTCTCATTCACACACATGTATTCTGTCTTGCATCCACTGTCTTTCATTTCTCTTGAGAGACATTCACCTCTCCAGGCTTTTCTACCTGCTCTCTACTACAAATTTCAATGTCATCTGCAAATATCATAGGCCACAGAGACTCCTGTCTGACATCATCTGCCCATCACATTGCAAACAAGAGGGGGCTCAGAGCCAATCCCTAATGTAATCCCACCCCCATCTTGAACAAATCTGTCACTCCCACTGTACACCTCAACATCATCTTGCTATCCTAATACATGTCCTACACATACTGCTCTGCACTTCCTCAGACAGTACCACAATTGCTGTTTTGGTAAAAAAAACAACAACAAAAACCCCCAACTATGAATAACATACATTAATTTTGATTGTCTAAAATAAAATACTTACAGTGAGTTCTGTAACCTCCTCTTCATCCTCATCCTCCTCTTTAAGATCGTCCTCTTCTTCATCAGAGTTTGCTTTAGGCCAGTACCAGTCTTCTCTCGGAGCAGTTATCCCCTGAAAAGAGAAGAAACCTCAGCTAGGAGATACTTTGTGTCAGTGGTCTATAATTTTCCTCCTTTCACTGGTAAGAGACTGATTAGAGAGAGACCTGCTACTAACACTAGCACTGTGATGTGCAGAGGAGTCCATAAGGAGCTATACTCATAATTCTTTCCACCTTTTGACTGTCAAGCTGTTCGCAAGCTCGCTGACTCCTCCTGAGGTCTCCTTCAATCTTTCGCTCCTCTCTTTCCGTCCTTACTCTTGACCTGAAAACGCAAAAAAAGGAAAAAGTTAAAAACACAGACTATAAGAGGGGGAGGGGACAACGTTTAGAGGTAGCTGCATGCTTCACCTGAAATCTTCCAGAGATTTGGTCTCATTCTGTTGTTTGGCTCGTACTTTCTGCCTATAATGCTCCAGTTCCTCTTCAGCTTTTCTTTTCTTCATCTCTTCCATTCCAATACCCCCTCTGTCTGATTATAAACAGAAAAGTGCTGCAATCATTCAGCTAGGCTGCACACAACATCACTAAATACTCATTTTAAAATAACATTTCCTACCTGTTTTGATATTTAGTGGGATTGGATCAACTCTTCCTGCTCCTATAGGGGTAACAAAGATTAACATCAGTGCACACTACAAATGCAAAGCAAATTCACAATTTAGCGAAGAACAAACTTGCCCTGCTTCCCAAGTCCTTGCCCAGCTTTGTAGCCCATTTTCTGCAGAAGTGCAAACCCTTTGTTTTCATTGCTGATGGAGCTCTGTAAAGCCACTTCTCGGCTTTCGCTCTCCTGCTCCTTGTAGCTCTTCTGACGGTTCTTAATATTCTTTTCCTTTTGCTTCTCCTCCCTCTTCATTGCTTCTTTTACCCGCCTCACCATGCTGACTCCCGGTTTCACATCTTGACTGACAGTCGGAGGGACAAAGAAAAACGTTACACGGGTGTAAAAAATACCGATAACTATTCTGAGAGCAACGACACCCTGCTTCTTTGTTTTTATAGCTCAATATCGGAATATACTCGATTCAACAACAGTTTCATGGCACTGACCGAACATTGTTGTCAATATGAACATTTTACAGTAAACACCAGAGCCAAAACACTTACAGTTTGCTAAGAAATGCATCAGACATATAGTCTTCTTCTTCATCTGACATTCTGCACAAACTAAAGAGAGAAAAAACAGAGAAAAACAGCAAAAAAAAACAACAACTTCGGTTTGTGCGTTTGTATTTTCTTCTGTGGTGTTCTGTTCCTTTGCAAAAACGTTCCGAGTAGCTGCAAGGTACACACAAAGTCTACAGTTCCGCTGCATTTGGCATATATTTCAAAAGAACGTGTTTGTCCTGTGAAATGGACTCGATTAATGTCACGTCTATTTTTGTTTATTTCACAAAATTCTACAAGCTATATGATTTAAGTTAAATTATTTGTTTGGTTTAACATCGGACAAACTTCACAGCGACACCGCCCATAGTCGTCGTCATTCATCCTGGGTCACCGAAGCACAGGTAGGATGAACAGTTTTGCTGTATTTGTCCCGTATTTCAGGGAGTTTGTTGTCACTGAGGGGTATATTTTGAACAACTCAAGGTTGTAAAAAATGACGACGAAGAGCCAAAGTCCTATTTAGTCGTCAGTGTTTCGCGGAGTTTAGCTTTCCCCTTTTAGGAAGCAGCTAGCTTATGTTGCTAACTAGCTCGCGTATTAACATCTGAAGGATGACAGCTGTCAACACATCACTGCAGTGTTAATATTTTTGTGTTATTCCATACGAGACTTGAGCGCGGCTATTATAACTTTACAGCCACTGACATTAAAATTACTGACGTACGGAACACAGCGAAGGCATTCCAATGGCGATAATTGGTCCTTAGCATCTATAGGGCTGTTATAACCTGTCCAGCTGATGGATGTGATAGTTTATTGACTGAACAGGCGTATTGTTAGAGAAGAGGCATTTAAATTAGACAACTGAGAGGCCCTGTCATGCTGTTGGGTACAGAGTTTGTCTCCTGAGCAGGAATGTCCAACCTGCAGATCAACACAGCTGTTCCCAGTATTTCTCTTCATCCTATAATATAGTATTCCTTTCATGCTAGGAATGATCTCTTCCATGGTGGCAATGAGGTGCAAGAGCTGATAGAACTTTTAGATGAGCATGAAAATGATTTTGATCATGTTATGTGGTGACTGAGTGGCCTTCACAGTCACCACAGCTCAAGTTTATTGGAGCCATTTCAACAACACAGCTGCATATACAACAAGACACATCAAATGACACAATACAGCACAACATACAAAGTACACGTGTATTGAACACATCAACCCATAAAAGTAGTGCAGTGTGTCAGTGTACCTATGTTTAAAGTGATTTTAGTGAATGGCGTAGAGTCTAGATTGCAGAAGGGAACAGTCCACAGTGCAAGAGGTTAAGTTAATATTGCAAATGCATGATACATACGTGTACGTTTTGCTGCATAATATATTCAGATTCTGGGCGGCACGGTGGTTAGCACTGTTGCCGCACAGCAAGAAGGTCCTGAGTTCAATGTGTGGAGTTTGCATGTTCTCCCCTGTTTGCGTGGGTTCCCTCCGGGTACTCCAGCTTCCTCCCACCGTCCAAAGACATGCAGTTTCTGGGGAAAGGTTAATTGATTAATCTAAATTGCCCATAGATGTGAATACAGGAGTGAATGTGAATGTGAGTGCGAATGGTTGCCTGTCTCTCTGTGTGACAGACTGGCGAGCTGTCAAGGTGTACCCTGCCTCTCGCCGTATGACAGCTGGGATAGGCTCCAGCGCCCCCCGCGACCCTGAAAAGGATAAGCGGAAGCGAATGGATGGATACATTCAGATTCTATGATTACAACTTGCTGTAGGTCAATTGAAACAAAAAATAATAGAAGGTTCAGCATATATTTAAGCACCTAATAGCTTGGAGATAGCTACTATCTCTGTTCTTGTAGTAATACCCCTGTATCTTTTGCCTGGTGGGAGATGATTAAACAGATGATGTGTAGGAGGGGACAGTGATGATGCTTCTACCTCTCCTGGTGGTTCGGGTGGCATAGTGTGGAGCTATGAAAGGCAGACTACAACCAGTGATGTTGGAGGCTCAAACTTTTTCCAGGCTGCTGTTTGTCCTGATTGGTTGTGCTACCTTACCAAGTCAGGTTGGAGATAATAATAATAATGATAATGATAATGGTTTGCAGCTTCCCAACTGAACCCATATTTTCCATACATCTCTACTTCTGCCAAAGGAAGTAGAGTCTCTGATGGGCTTTGTTAACAGTGAGACTGGTGTTTAAGTTCTGTGATAAAGACTGGCATATAGTGGTGCCCAGGAAGCACTCTTTCAACAGACCTTGGCCAATGAAAGGAAGATGTTGGACTTCTTCCCTTCTAAAGTCAACAGCCTTTAGTTTTAGATTTGCTCAGGATCAAATTGTTGTCTTTGCACCTCCTCACCAGCTGTTCTGTCTCACTCCGGTATGCAAATTCATCACTGTTAGAGATAACGTCTACCACACTGATACCATCACTCAGTCCAGCTGAAAACCCATTGAAGATTTTGTGCTAGTAATGCTCCCTACTGCTATCATCAAAATGCCAATTAAGATTATTTCTAAGAGAAGTGGTGCTCCAGTCTTTCACTTTAGTCAAAAAGACTTGTAGATTCAGTGTCAAGTCACACTGAAGCTGTTTGAGCAAAATATGGTCTACCGACTGCTTGTGTTGCAACAGTATATTAAGCTTTTTGTTCCTCTAATTTGTCACGTGTTCGTGAATCATTGCAGAGAGGAGGGCGCACGTCTCTGTGTTCAAGGTTCCTCACCATGGAGCTGGCTCACAGTCTCCTGCTTAATGAAGATGCTTTGGCCCAGATCACCGAAGCAAAAAGGCCCGTCTTCATCTTCGAATGGCTCCGGTTTTTGGATAAAGTGCTTGTGGCAGCAAATAAGGTGACTATTCAGATTTTTAGCTTTTCTGAGTCAGAATCATTGGAAGCGTTTTGTAACTCGATTGTGCTTTTTTCCCTTCTTTTTTGAATGCAGGTGGATGTAAAAGAGAAGCAGAAGAAGCTGGTGGAACAGCTGACGGGACTAATCAGCAGCGCTCCGGGACCACCGACTAGAAAACTCCTGGCCAAAAACCTTGCTACGCTCTACAGCATTGGTGACACCTTCACTGTTTTCCAGACTCTTGATAAATGCAATGACATCATCAAAAGCAAGGATGACACACCTGCATACTTGCCAACAAAACTGTGAGTTCCCATTTATTTACTACCGCGTGTATTTTTATTGGCTATTTTTAGAAATACAGGAACTGCATATTAATAGTCTGCTTGAGCTTTCACATATTTCAATTCAAATGTAAGCTGTTCAGAACTGCTTTTAGAGCTCCAGGCACGTGCAGTAGGCCTATCTTCAAGGGTATTAGCAGTTAAGCTGGACGGTAATCTGCAGAACGACATTTTATGTTTAAAAGGCGGGATTAAGCGTACAAGACTAGATTTGCTGTGTTTCTTGCTGGCGTTAATGGAATTTAACAGTGGATGAAGCTGCATCAGTGGTGCCCTGCAGGGTTTTATCCATCAGTCATTCATACCTGCTCATTTCTGGGTAGGTGAAATACACAGACGTGCCAGGGCCTCCCTTTTGCATACTAAGCCACTGTGCTTCCCCTTCAGCATTTTACAGTAGATAAGGTTAAAGCTAATTCATGTATGTAAGCCAGTCTCACCATTTATCAACATAAGGAGGAGTCTAATAAATAGAAGTTAATAACTATTAATTTTCATGAAGTATTCCATGGTATTGCATATTTTAATTTACATAATTATGAATTTTCACATAGATTTTTGTCTGAATTGCTGTGTTAATGCACTGTTACACATTTCTTGCAGTGCTGCAGTGGCATGTGTTGGGGCTTTTTATGAGAAGATGGGGAGGATGCTGGGAAGCTCCTTTCCAGATACCATCAATAATCTTTTAAAGGCATTAAAGAGTGCAGAGGTATGCCACGTGAGAGTAAAGAAACTAGGAGCAGGCACACTACAGTATAAGAACAGTAATGGAGGGATTGATTTGTAACGTCACTTTCTTCTATTTTATTGATGTAGTCACAAGGTAGAGGAGAGATCCTTCTGAGTCTGCAGAAGGTGCTCAGCGGACTGGGTGGAGCTGCAGCTTCTTGTCACAGAGACATCTACAAGAATGCTCGCTCTCTGCTTACAGACAGGTCCATGGCTGTACGCTGTGCAGTAGCAAAGGTCGGTCTCACAAAAACACAGTTAAGATTTTTAAATGTGTCAACTATCTTGCGCTTCTTTGTGGGGATTTTGTGGGCTGCTGGGGCCTTCCATATCATAAAGTTAAAAGCTACGTAGAAGACACACAGAGTAATCTTCAAACTCTTTCTCCCAAAACAGTTAAACTTGGTTTTTGATCTTAAGTTGTTAAGGCCCATCTGAGGAGCGTTATGCAAGGCTTCATTCTCAGTTTCACTCATAAAAGTAAAGGTACCGCATGATTACTTGTGATCACTGTTTTCAGTACGATCTAATTTTCCCTTTATGACACAAGTACAGCAATTGTGTGTCAGAATGAGTGCAGACTGTTTTTAAAGGGAAGAAACCACTGACTTAAATGCTTTTGCTGTGTCACGTATGTCGACCGCATACACTGTTTCAATTTCCGTTTAGAAAGCATACAAGTTACTGTGTGTATTGTAACATTATGTGCACATAAGCCTCTGAATTCATGTCATGAAGTAGATATTACCAGTACACACATTATATGAAAAGTAATGATAGCGTCCCATTTTTTTCCTCCTTGCCTGATCAGTGCCTGTTGGAGCTACAAAATGAGGCCGTATTCATGTGGACCACTGAACTGGAGAACGTCGCTACTTTGTGTTTCAAGTCCTTGGAAGGGTCTAACTATGGCGTTCGGGTAGCCGTAGCGAAACTGCTGGGGACGGTTATGGCCACGGCCCTGATGCCCAAACAAGCAGCTGGTAGGTTACAGAGTGGATTTGTGTTGTTTTTAGAGTAGCTCACTGCTTCTGTTCTTTATCGCGTTCTTTTTTTAAACGTGTTCTTCTCGCAGTGATGCGTCAGAATGTAAAGCGAGCCACTCTGGAGGAGGTGCTGGAGCTCATGGCCACAGGCTTTCTGCGCGGTGGATCTGGCTTCCTGAAGAGCGGAGGAGAGATGTTGAAGGGGGGAGGCTCTGTCAGCAGGGAGGTGCGGGTGGGCGTCACACAGGTGAGGTGAACTCTCAAACATATTAAAAAAATGAACCCGATCCATCTGACTCATCCACCTCATGCGTGTTTTTCGTTAATTTCTTCTTAGGCATACGTTGTGTTTGTGACAACACTTGGCGGTCAGTGGCTTGAGCGCAACTTTGCCACGTTCCTGTCGCACGTGTTGGACCTAGTGTCTCACCCTCGGGCCACGCAGACTCACGTTGAGGCTGTGTACTCGCGCCGCTGCGTCTCCTTCATGCTGCGCGCCACCTTGGGGGGCTTGCTTGGAGAGAAAGCACAAATCGCAGCCGGCAAAGAAATCTGCCAAGCCATCAGCAAGCAAATGAGGGCTGTGGGTAAGGAGGATGGGGGGGAAATATCACGGTTCAGAGCATTACAGAGTAAGTACTCATCCATTATTATCACCTTTTAATTCGCTCCTCATTCAGTTTTGAAATCTGTTGCATGTCTTGTGCTTATGTTGTGTGCAGAGACCGCTTCTCTTTTTCTTTTATTTCTCTGCTTTTCCTTCTGCTTTCTCCCTGTGAGGTTACTTTCCTCTTTCTTCATATCCCCTTTTCACCACAAGTAGTATCATAATGTCAGTAAGATCATCCATTACCTGCGCAGCATATTAAGTACTCATGCTTGCATTATTGCATAGCCTTTATGGCTTTTTTGCCTGTGAATTCACATTTTGTTATTGCCTTATAAACCCTAAAGAGCAGTTAGCGTAACCTTTTCTGGCATCTAGCATCTGGCATGCACCAGCAGAAAAACTGCACGTGCCACTAAATGCAAAGGCACATGACAGGATGATGCGATTACATCTAAAAGAACAAGACACAGTGTTTTGCATTATTTTATTTATTTTTTTCGCTTTTGATCATCACAAAATTATTTTCAAAATCACCCATACGTCGTTTACAAAGGATGTTTCTTACTCTGATTTGCTTTGCAACCTTTAAACCGATGTACGTTTCAGAACTTCTTGGTGTTAAGACAGAATTTCTAAAAATGTTGGATTCTTCTGGGTTCTTTGTTGTTCACTCTGTACTTGCTGCTGTATTTTTTTCCATCTAGTTGGATATGTGAGACTTCTTGAAATGGGACTTTGAGAAATGTCTAAGCTAAACATAAGTGGGAAAATGTTACCGGGAGCCATGATAGAAGTAGGACATCTAGTATATGTGTTTACATTTACACTGAAGTCCGAATGAAATGCCACAGTTCAAGAAGCATCTTCATATACTCTCTTCCTCAAGTCGTTTTATTGACCTTTTTTCTACATATGATCTGTCTTGACTGTTGTCTTTCAAGAGCTCAGAGGATTTTAGTTCCCGGTAAATGATCAGCTATTCATTTTTTTTTCTTTTTTCACAATTATAGCCATCATTTCCTGTTTTTATTTATTTCCTTTTGAATGGGGGGAGACAAATCCTCAGAGCTCTTGGAGTACATTGAAGTGTGCTCTTCTGTGTTTTAATGTAGCGGTTCTGTAGTTTAATGTCGTTAGTTAAATATATGACAACAGTGCATGGCCTAATGGGGTCTGTTGTGTTATTAGAAGCTACGGTACGCACCTGTCAGTCACAACATTAAAATCAGTGTAGGTGACAACAATAAAAATCATTATTTTGCCTTAATGTTACTTGTCGAGTTGTAGCAGGAAGTCAAGTTGTTGGAAGCTGTAAAGATGTGACTTTTTTGATGTCTAAGCAACTGGATCAGATTATCTATAAAATATCAGGTTTTGGGGATTGTTTCTGGTAGTTAGTTGCTACCAAAAGTGGTATAAGTAATGAACTGGTAATAGGGTCACAGGGGCACTATACTCCACACTTTGCATGTGGTCCTGTCTGTTCTTGAAAGCACCTACAGCAGAAAGAAATCCCATTTTCTTTTACATCTTGTGTGATGTTTACCAGAGAGAGAGGGGGGATCAGCATGATACACAGTAGAGGGGTTTAAGCAATTTGATTCTCTGATTTTCTGCAGGAAAATAGCTTTAATCTGATTCTAACTAGCCGCAGACAATTTACACCTCATTATGGAAACACTATTCCCCGATGGTGCTGGCTTTCTTTTCTGCAGCATAGTGCACCCGCCACCGCATATTGTTCAGGAATGGTCTGAGAAACATTACAAAGAGTTCAAGATCGGAAAAACAAATCAGATGTAAGGAGGCCCCACCTTGCAACTTCCTACACAATATCGGGTTTTAATGTTGTGGCTGATTAGTGTAAATTTTACTAATAACATTAGTGATTTATACTTATTATGGACACAAAGCATCTTTTCTTTGATATAAATCTTTTTCATCAATGATGCACACATTATAAATTAGTGTGTTCTGAATATTATTGAGTATTCAAAATACAAACTTAAGTGATAACTCAGAAAATGTTCATGCTGACAGATCGCTTTGCTCGCTTCTCTTCCTGAAATTTGTGTTTTCAGAGGCAGTAGTGAATGATATCAGTGGGGAGAACAAGGCAGGGGCAGGTGATGTCTCTGCCAGCCAGCATGTTATGGTGTGTGCTTTAAAAGAGCTGGGCAGTTTGGTTCAGAGTTTGAGTGCCACAGCTTCACCACTCATCCAGGAGCCTTCTGTAGGTAAGATAAACAGAATACAAAACAGGATATTCACTGTTGTCACTCTCGGGTTTCTGGTAACACAAGCTCATGTGACATAAATGAGCTTGTGACATAAATCCTAATTTAAAATAAGGCTGAAATCCTTAAATAACTTATTCCACATCCACTTCTTCAGGACTCCTTGAAACCGTGACCTCAGTGCTGCTGCACCCAAGCATGGCAGCACGTTTGGCAGCTGCATGGTGCTTGCGTTGCGTCGCCGTTGCGCTACCCTATCAGCTCACCCCTCTGCTGGACCGCTGTGCTGAGAGAATCAACAACCTGAAGAGTTCGCCTGAGGCTGTAAGCGGTTACAGCTTTGCGATGGCTGCTCTGCTGGGAGGCGTGCACCAGTGTCCACTGGGTATCCCCCACACCAAGGGCAAGGTGTGTAGCCTCAGAATTTGGCCTTAGTGGTTCTTTCATATGTATGTCAGACTTGATTGACTAGCCTCGCTGTTCTTGTAGTTGGTGGTGAGTATAGCTGAAGACCTTCTGCGAACAGCTGCTCAGAACAGCCGTCTGTCCCTGCAGCGCACGCAGGCTGGATGGCTTCTGCTGGGAGCCCTGATGACTTTGGGTGAGCCTCAAAGACACTTCCTGATTTTGGAGTTTTTCAGAAATCGTCTCTTTCTCCCACCACCTTTGTGACCACATTGTGTTCATTTGTGTTCCCAGGTCCCTCCCTTGTGCGCTATCATCTCCCCAAAATGCTGCTGCTGTGGAGGAACGTGTTTCCTCGCTCCCAGAAGGAGCTGGAAGCCGAAAAAGCCAGAGGAGACTCCTTCACCTGGCAGGTCACCCTGGAGGGCAGAGCTGGAGCACTGTGTGGTAAAGGCTTGCACCTCCACAGTGTGCACGCCCTAAAATGTTACGAGACGCAGTGTTGACTAAAACCGTTCCCTTTCTTTTATAGCCATGCGTAGTTTCGTGGCCCACTGCCCCGAGCTTCTCACAGAAGACGTAATCCGCAGGCTGATGACTCCTATCGAATGTGCCATGACTATGATGTCTCAGTGAGTGTGGTGCTTTTTTTTGTGTAATTTTCTCTTAAATGTCTGACTTTTTATTTTATTTTTTTTGTGTGTTTTTCGACTGCATGTCTAATGATTGTAACATTTTGACTTTTCTCAGTGTCCCTGCCATCATTAAGGTACATGGAGCCCACCTGAAAGCAAGTGCAGCTATGGTGAGGCTCCGGTTGTACGACATCTTGGCTCTCTTGCCTCCAAAAACTTACGAAGGTAAATCAGTCACTTGTGCATTAGCTTTCACATAAGTTGAGGAGAGGTGTTTTAAAATGGGTAATCCTCTCGTACAGGCAGCTTCAATGCTCTCCTGAGAGAACTGGTGGCAGAGTTTACTTTGACCGACAACTCGGCCAACACTACCACGTCTTTGCTGCGCTCTCTGTGTCACTATGACGACAGCGTGCTCATGGGCTCGTGGCTACAGGAGACCGACCACAAGTCCATAGAGGATCAGGTTAGTTGGTAAAAGACCGTTCTAGTAACCCAGCTCTTATTTGAAGATGCTTTATGTATGTGATTTGGATTAGTCATCACTATCTCTCGTTAAATATTAAATATAAGTTTGGCCTTTTGGTGTTTCTGTGTCGTTGCTGCGAAACAGTTGCAGCCCAACAGCGCGTCTGGCAGCGGAGCTCTGGAGCACGATCCCTCCTCGATCTACCTGCGCGTCCCCGTAGGCGAGGCCATCCCAGGACCTCTCCCTTTGGGTGTGTCGGTTATCGATGCTTCAGTGGCTCTGTTTGGTGTGGTGTTCCCTCATGTCTCCTTCAAACACAGGCAAGGCGCTCTCTCTTATTGTGGTGACTTGATGTGGTTCTGCATCATGTTAACATTATTTTTATTTTCTTGTCCCGCAGCTGCTCTCATTATTTTCCTTATATATTTATATTCGCTGCATTGTTGCTGAGCTGGTTTTTATTAATATACTGTGTTTTAACTGATGGGTATGATTCAGGCTGCAGATGTTAGACCACTTTGCAGAATGCATAAAGCAGGCTAAAGGAGTTCGACAGCAAGCCGTCCAACTCAACATCTTTACTGCAGTCCTTTCTGCCCTCAAGGTAAGAAAAAAAGCTCTATATCCTCTTAAATGGGTAGGTCATTTAGGTAATAGCTACAGTGAGAAATAATGTTTCTCTTTCGCTTTAACTGTAGGGTTTGGCTGAGAATAAGAGCACTCTTGGGCCTGAGGAGGTGCGTAAATCAGCTCTGGCCCTGGTGATGGGAGCTTTGGACAACCCTAATCCCATCCTGCGCTGTGCTGCTGGAGAGGCCCTGGGGAGGATGGCTCAGGTGGTCGGAGAGGCAACCTTCATTGCCAGAATGGCGCAGACCAGTTTTGATAAGTGAGCATATCATGTCTCCAATTTCTGTTTCTTTGCTTTTTGTGTCCAACATTATGGTTTCAAATCAAATATTTAGGAAGGCCTTAAAAGAAAATTTCTTCATATTTTACACCAGTGTTCACTTTCATTGACTGATTGATTTGTTTGATTCATGAGGATGAATTTGATAGCATTTGGAGGTCAAAGGTCAAGCCCAAAGAGCTTACTTTTGGCCATAACTCAAGAATTCATACACCAATAAAAACGATACAAGTGTCTAACAGGATAAAAATGATGAATTGATAACATTTTCTGTTTAAAATGGTCTGTGGTTAACATTACCATGACAACCTAGTGATCTGTAGAAACACTTTGGACAGAAGGAGAGATTTGAGCGCCAGATTTAGTCTTCTGAGGTGCCAGGTTTGAAAAGTGTGGATTTTTGCAATAACATAAATATTGAAAACATTGTCTACAGTGCACAATGTTGTGATCAGAATAACCTGTATTTGCCTTACATTAATAAATGTTTTTAAGAATACAATGATTTTAGGTGTAAAAAATATTAGTCTATCACTACATATCTTGAATGAGCCTGGACAGACAAGGATGTAAACTGCACCTTGACGTTTAGTGGGACGGACAGAGAGTCATTTTATACCTGATTGCACAAAATAAACATTCTCACTACATTTTCAGAATGTCTCTTTTTGGAAAGTTATAGTTTGTGTTTCATTGTTGTTCATCTGTCTTGAAGTTGATCTCTCATACTTTGTATCTGTCTCTACTCACGTGATGCATGTCTTTGTTTTGCTCTGTTTACAGGCTGAAGTCAGCTCGTGATGTAGTTTCAAGGACGGGCCATTCACTGGCTCTCGGCTGTCTGCATCGATATGTTGGAGGAATTGGCTCTGGCCAGCACTTAAAGACCAGTGTCAGCATCTTGTTGGCTCTAGCCCAGGATGGCTCTTCACATGAAGTCCAGGTGCAGTCAATTATTTATTAGAAGTACATTTTTATATTCACTCATAATTAAATTACATTTTGATTGGTTTTCTTTTCTGTTAAATGTTATGTCTAAACCTAGTTTGGATGCATCCCTGTCTTTTTCTTCAATTCTGGTCTGGCCCACTCTAAATTAATTCAATCTGTGTTTTTGTCTTCACCAGACTTGGGCTCTGCACTCTCTGGCTCTAATTGTGGATTCAAGTGGTCCCATGTACAGAGGCTATGTGGAGCCTACACTGTCTCTGGTGCTCACCCTGCTCCTCACTGTGCCCCCGTCTCACACAGAGGTTCACCAGTGTCTGGGCCGCTGCCTGGGAGCTCTAATCACTACTGTGGGACCAGAGTTGCAGGGTAACTGTGGCACAACCAGATTACAAACATCATTAACCATAGTATTTTTTTAGCCAGCAGGTGGCAGTGTAACCGGTTTTGATCCTTTGCAGGCTACTGAAGTATATGTCTTTAAGTACAATGTTTCTTTGTGCTGGTCTTGCTAGGAAATGGAGCCACTATTTCCACCATCCGCTCGTCCTGCCTGGTTGGTTGTGCCATAATGCAGGACCACTCAGACTCTCTTGTGCAGGCAGCTGCTATCTCATGTTTGCAGCAGCTGCATATGTTTGCTCCACGACACGTTAACCTGTCCAGCTTGGTGCCGTGTCTCTGTGTAAGACATAAATACTTTTAGAGTACGTATGTGATAGTTAGAGTTTGTGTCAGTCTGAATGTTGATTTCCTGCTGTGAACTGGGGTTCCCATAGGTGCACCTGTGCAGCTCTCACCTGTTGCTGCGTCGTGCTGCAGTGGCCTGCCTGAGACAGCTTGCTCAGAGAGAAGCTGCAGAGGTCTGCGAGTACGCCATGAGCCTGGCAAAGAGAGCAGGAGACAGCAAAGACAGCACTGCAATCAGTCAGTACACGGTCAAAACTTGATTCGAGCATTCTGTTTGAATAATTCCCCTTAATGCAACCTGGATCCTAATGCCTTAACTTGCTCTGGTTCAGATCTAAACATCACAGAGACTGGTCTGGAGGGCGTTCTGTTTGGCATGCTGGATCGGGAGACGGACAGGAAGCTATGCTCAGACATCCATGACACACTCGGCCACATGCTGTCGTCTTTGGCCGTAGAAAAACTTTCCCATTGGCTGAAACTCTGCAAGGATGTTCTTGCAGCAACTACAGGTAAGTCTACAAAACGGCAAATTCAAAAATCATCTTTTATAAATCTTTCACCACAAATGTGCCCGTGTCCTCTTTCAGATGTAGGGGGCGCTGTTGTGTTTGAGGTGCAAAAGGACGAGGAAGACTCGGAGAAAAAAGACGAGATGGACGATGACACAATGTTCACGGGTCTGGGCGAAGACGACAAATCGAAGCCATCTGTGGCGCCGCGCTGGGTCACACGGGTGTTTGCAGCAGACTGTTTGTGCCGCATCATCCTGCTGTGTGAGAATGCAGACAAAACACACTTTGACCTGGCAGCTGCTCGTTCGGCGCAGGCCAAGAATGTGAAAGGTACCATTCACTGTGCTGCCAGAATAGACTACTGCAGAGTTCACTTAAAGAATTGTGATTGATTAATGCCACTTTTACTGTGCGACAGGAAATTGCTTATTCACATGCTTTCATTTAAAGATGGAACAAAGCTAGAGGTTCAGAGGGTTTTGTTCACTGTGGTAAATATAGGAGACAATATTTATGTAAGCTTTGCTGTATAATAAGGAGCTATTCTACAGGCTTGCCCGTAATAGCACATTGTACTGACTTTGCAGCTCTGAAACCAGCTAAGCCAAATTGAGTGACTGGGATTCAGTGGATGGTTGGTCTGCATGACGGCATGTCCAACTAATCCCTCAAAAGGTGCCCTTCAGTTAAAAGTCAATTAAATCTCAGCCCCAAATTTAATGTGGGGTTTCTTTCTGGTCGCTGCAGGCACACGCTGAAACTCCAAAAGTGTTTCCTCTTGAAGAAAGTATTAAAGCAGAGAGTCTGAAGAAAGCACTGGTTATAGCTTCTTGCTGAAGTGTAACACATCATCAAAGGATTAATAAATCAAATACTAAACAATGACTGGAAAAATCATTATTGTAGCTGCTCCCGGAGTTCATATTCCTTCCAGTGTTTATAATTAGGTTCGTATTTCTCACATAGTCCTTGTTGTTTTTTCATCCATCTCTGCCCGTTCAGGAGATCTGCTGGTGCTCCATTTATCTGACCTCATCCGCATGGCTTTCATGGCAGCCACAGACCACAGCAACCAGCTGAGGATGGCTGGCCTGCAGGCCTTGGAAGACATCATTAAAAAGTTTGCGTCCGTACCAGAGCCCGAGTTCCCGGGGCACGTTATCCTGGAACAGTACCAGGCCAATGTGAGTAAAGCATTGCATTATTTCGTAGTCCAAACCTAGAAACATTGCATGAAAGTAAACTTGTTGCAACTCGTGGGTATTTAGGTTGGAGCTGCTCTCAGACCTGCGTTTTCACCTGACACGCCGTCCGACATTACAGCAAAGGCATGCCAGGTAAGCCATACATACCTGTCTCTTTCACCAACTCAATTGCTTACAATTCCACTTTATGCCTCTTTTTGAGGTGTGTTCAACCTTCTTTCCATTAACAGCCATTAAATATGTTTTTTGATTGTTAAATGGTAGAACTGTGGCTGCGTTAGCAGCTTAATTACCACGACAAAGTGAGTCATCATCCCCTTAGAAGCCAGCAGTGTCAAATTTGTGACTTAATGCTTTTTGACTTAATTGAATGATGAGAATGTTGAGTGACGGGGGCAAATAACAAAACATGCCTGTCAGCTTATTACTAAAAGATGTTCTCTCTTTGACATTCCCCTGTTTCTCTGCTTGGGAGACTTTTTGAAGGGTTTAAGTTTTCTTATCGAGAACAACTTACTCTGAAAAAGCGGATTAGGATACATATATCTGTGGATGTGAAGGTCACAGAGGACCTGTAGTTTTCTTATAGTTTAATAAGCTACCAGATTTATAACAAGCTGCTGCCCTTGAACTGACACTTTAATTGCTGTTCCTCCCAGAAGAATGCAATCTTATAAACATGTGGTCCAGTTTTACATCACTAAGGTGTCAGTCCATTTATTAATACCCATTTGTTTGACACTCCCACCCCCTCTAATAGCTTGGCTAATGAGCCTAAGTGCTCTGTTATATAATACATTTTTTACATCAAAATCAGAATCATAAAATTTTATTGTCCGTTGTTGTAATAGATAAAAACGGTAAGATCCATAGCAGTTTCACCTTTCTCACATTGACTACAGGTGTGCAGTACGTGGATCGGCAGTGGCGTTGTCAGTGACCTCAACGACCTGCGGCGAGTCCACAACCTGCTTGTGTCGTCACTGGACAAGGTGCAGGCTGGGAAAGGCTCATCCAGTCAGCTGTATAGTGAGAGCGCTACCACGATGGAGAAACTGGCAGTGCTGAAGGCGTGGGCTGAGGTGAGATGGAAGATGAGCAGGAAACTGCTCCTTTTTTTACAATCAAATGATGCATGTAACGAAACTGAACGTGCACTCTGGGTTTCTCACTCAGGTCTATGTGGTGGCAATGAAGATCAAAAAAGAGGCTGAGTCTAAACCTGCAAAACCAGTCAGAAGTGGAGATGACGACGAGGATGAGGAGGATCTGGGAACTGACGTGCTTCCCCCTGACAGTCTTATCACCCTGGTGCAGCCAGAGCTGCCCTCACTAAGCCGCCTGTGGCTGGCCATGCTGCGAGACTATGCTCTGCTCACTCTGCCTGCTGAGTTTTCCAGTCAGCTGCCCCCTGATGGTATGAGATTCTTTCCTGTCTTCCTGTGTGCTAAATATGGTTTTAATATGATATCTTCAGTGAAACAAAATATAGTCTTGTGGTGTTTCTACACAACATTTTAATGTAGCTTGGTTAAAGCATCAATGTTCAAGTCTTATGTTCCACTTTGGATCATTTGATGTTTATTTTTTCCAGATATTACCAAAAACGTTCAACATTATTTGGACAGTGTCAGATTAAATGTCAACAAAAACATCTCTTAAATCAAATGGGATTGTAGATTACATGCTCGTGCACTCTGTTGGAGCTGTTTTCAAAGTCATTGACATGTTAATAAAGTAATTATATATAATTGTGTTTGTGTCCAGGCGGAGCATTTTATACCCCGGAGACCATAGATACAGCAAGGCTCCACTACCGAAGCTCCTGGGCTCCTGTCCTGCATGCTGTAGCCCTGTGGCTGAACAGCACTGGGTTTGGAGCAGGTGTAGGTCAGGAGGAGGTCTCATCAGCTCCCTCCAAGCCTCCTGGCCTCCCCCAGGGAGGCTCCACCACTATAAAGACCTTTGAGGAGTCTGTCAAAGACAGGATGCATCTAATGTTAGGTAAACAAATGCATAGCTAACATTTGCGGTGTAAAGCATTTAGCATACTTTTCCATTTTCTGGCTTCATAGTGTACCTAATACAGAAAACAGCAACTGCTTTTGTTCACCTCACAGCTGTAGGACCACCGGCCAATTGTGAAGGAATGGTAGTAGAAAGAAAAATACATGTACAAGAACATAGACTAAGAGCATTTTTGTGTTCTTTCTCTTAGGTGTCAGTATAGAGTTTCTCTGCTTTCCCCGCCCTGAAGAGCCTATTGAACATGTGATGTCGTGCCTGCGGGCCCTGTGCACTCTGCTCGAGACTCCTTGTGCTAAAACACATATTGCAGATGACCAGGTAAACACACAGGGCTTAAATTATAGGGTAAAAAAAGAGAGAAAATTTTTAAACCACTTTTATGACTATTGTAGAATCTCATTAGTAAAATATGAATATATGAGTTACACATTAAGCTATAAAAGAACTAATGTAGTTTTCACTTATTAGAAAATACTAAAAGAAATTCAAGCACCCAAGTGTCCTATAAGAAAAAGTGTTTTCCCTTTAAATCACCTCTTGCAGCAATCATATTGTGGTGTAATTCAGGTGATCTGTTTACCATGCACCACCTCACTGCAAATATTTGATAAATACAACACCGGCCTGTGATATTTACTGACTTTAGAAGGTGAAAAAGATCACCCACAGAACAGATGATTGGGTACCGATGGCTTCAAAGGGCACACGTGTGTATCCTACAAATTCAGCAAAAGAAGGTTGTATTTCTCAGCTGTATTTGGTGAAGCCTTTGAAGAGGGACGTGTCTCTACCAGACTGCTTCAAAGTGTGGACTTCAGAGGATTTGAATTGGAGCACAGTGTGTGGGATCACTCAGCTGTCTCACTAACCATAAAGATATTTGAACAAAGAAGTACAAATTGCTTCTGAACAGTATAAAAATCACATTTTTAAATATGAAATTGTATCCTATGGTGGACATGCTTTCTGCTTTTCAACAAACCAGAACAGATAGTTACAAAGCATCAAGCACTTTACTTTAAATGAGAAAAAAATACATAATTGAAACAGTTGGAATTCTAAATGTGAGAGAAATGAGAAGTTTGTGCTACATGTTTCACAGTCACATTAATGTAGTTGTTTACTTTTTCTTTCTGCTGTAGCTGCTGGCTGTGGAGCTCCTGAACGTGCTTCACAGGCTTCTGTTGACCCGGGATCCACCTGCTGTCCAGCTTCAGGTCACTGCTGTTGTCCAGGAGACCATCAGGGCTGCACATGACCATCTACAGCGACAGAAAACAGCAAAAGGTCAGAAACATTATGTTACACTGCATATAAGGTTTGCATGTTGTCTTTAAGCTTCTATATTTAGAGTGAAGTTAACCAAATTGTGTGGTAGTTTAAGCGGTCATTACTTTTTTTTGGTTTAGGCAAAGAGGAAGATGGCGAGAAAGACTCTCAGGCCAGCCTTGGAGAAGGAGGAGACACAGGGGAGCTCGTCCCCGGTAAGTCTCTGGTGTTCGCCGCCATGGAGCTGCTCGTGTTCATCCTGGTCCGCCACTTACCCCAGCTTAATACACGTGTGAAGGAGTCGCCCAGCCATGTGCCACTCAGGCCTCAGCGACTACCCGAAAAAAGTGCCCGCCTGGTGGCAAACGCAGTTTCCATCCTGGCAGAGCTGCCCTCGCTCTGCTCTCCAGCTGGTGAGGCCTGAAGCAAAGTGCAACAACACACAAATACCATGCATAATAAGAAAGGAAAACTCGCACACAGTCAGTTGCTATTTCAGTGTAACATACTCTCTCTTAATGGATGCTTCATGCATTTCTGTGACATTAATTAATGATAAGTAGCAAAGGAACATGAGCGTCATGGTTTTCAGCCCATTGTTTACATTTTATTTTTGCCTTATTAGGAAGCATGACCATCCTACCTACAGTGCTTTTCCTCGTCACCGGAGTTCTGAAGGAAACTGCAGTAAAGACTCCTGACAACTCGGTGCCAGTGCCTGTGGCAGCTGCCCTCCAGAGCATTAAGACCATCTTCACCTCCCCAATAGCCCGGATGGAGAGCGTGCAGACGCAGTGGACCAGCCTTGTGAGGAGCAGCCTGGCATCTGTACTTGAGTATTCGCAGCCAGGTGAGCTCATCCACACGCATTCATTATCAGACTCTGACTTTTTGTCTTTCTGTGGAGCAGAAATTTGCCTTGCCTTGCCAGTCTACAAAAAAAAAAAGCACAACATCACTGTTAATCAAAAGCATGTTTGTGTGGTTTTTTTTAGATGAGTCCAGGCCTGACATGGATGAGGTCAGTATGCTGACAGCGATCACACTCTTCCTGCTGTCAGCCAGCAGTGAGCTTGTAGGAGTGACTGTCCTGCAAAAGGGCTGCATGGACCACTTCCGAAATGCCCTCAACTCTAGTGACCCCTGGGTAAGCTCGCATGTACACAAACAAAGATGTAACAAAAGAATTTTGAATACCGAACCAAATCATCTGTTTTTAAATGTGTACCTCTGAACTTTTCTAGATATTATCTAACGGAAGTGCAGAATACCCAAATTTCTGAATCAGTACTAGGTTTTTACTTGCCAGCTAGACGGTGGCTGTGGTCTGCTGTGCACTGTACGCACCTCTCTTCTGTTACCAAACCCAAACGTAGCATTTCCACGTGTGAAAAAGGGCATCTCTGAACAACGCCTGGGCTGGATCCTTCTCCCATTGTTCAGAGTTCATGCGTGAAAACAGCTTCACACTGTTCACATAAGTCTAGCTCAGTTAAGCGAAAGATGTAATTGTTGTTACCACAGGTTCAGGCTCGGTGTTACCAGCTGCTGTTGTCGGTGTTTCAACACTCCAGCCGTGCCCTCTCTACTCCCTACATACACGCTCTGGCTCCACTCATGGTGGAGAAGCTGAAGGCAGTGGAGCGCAGCCGCCCAGGGACGGCTGCTGAGCTGCAGGCTGTGCAGGAGGGAATCAGGGTCCTGGAGAATCTGGTCGGCATGGGTGAAGACCAAAACCGTAAGTATTCCTCTGCTTAATGGACCAAGTGAAGCAACATTTGGTTCATTTTGTGCCACATTTACTCTGTTAAAGTAGATCTCTTCAGTATTTAGCTGTGCTGCCCTAGATCAGACTAATAAATAATTAAATGTTGAATTTAATGCTTTTCTAATTTCTAGTCCAACCATTCAAGAAAAAAAATTTTTAAAACGATTTTATTTCAGTTTACTAATAATCTGGCAAATCTCTGCGTAGATAATGACATTACATTGGATTTGTGGCCACAGTTCTGCTTCTCCTTTTTTTAAACTGTCTCCTAATTACTGATTATATATATATATATTTTAACTTATCACTGCTTTATGTGTTCAACAGGGGTGCAGCTGCTCGCTCTCCTTGTACCGACTCTCGTCTCTTACCTTTTGGATGAAAATTCCATCTCCTCTGCACCCCAAGTCTCCAAAGGCCTGCACGAGTTTGCACTTCAGAACTTGATGCGGATCGGCCCCCTCTATCCGGCTGCCTTCAAGATAGTGATTGGAGCGGCACCTGAGCTGAAAACCCGTCTGGAATCTGCTATACGGGCCAACCAGGCCAGCAGCAAAGCCAAAGCTGCAGCCAGGCAAGCTCAGCCAGCAGTGCAAGCTGCACCAACCATTAAACTCAAGACGAGCTTCTTCTGAACACTCCAAAATGCACCGCACACTCTCAACTAATCTTTTCTTCTTTGGATTTCTTTCAACACTGTACCACATGTCATGTCTGTATCAGTTATGCTTTCTAACTGCATTTATTTATTCTACATCTCTTCTTTGTTTTGATGGACGAGTACTCCCCTCAAAGAACGTTTATGTAAATATCTTTGAAAGCCTTTGAATGTTCACTTTAAAAAGCTTGCTATAAATTTTGTAGCAAATTTTAATTGTGTGAATGTATCATTTCCAGACCACACAATTTACATTTTACTTTCTTTTTTTTTTTTTGTTCCCCCCAAGTCACCAAACCCAGCTCTCTGTGGAAGTTTGTTTCTAACACTTTTTTTTTCAGGCAGAGCTAAATTGAAATTTGAAAAAATCATCTCAAAACTTACTTACGAAGTATGTTTTCAGGTACAAACCATGACTTTTGACTTACAGAGGGCAAAAAATAAATAAATAAATCAGGTGGCAGAAATAAAATTCCAGAAAAAGTCAATATTTGCTCTACAATTTTCCCTGATTTTATTTTATTTTATTTTATTTTTTAGGAGGCCTTGGGGTCTCCAGGTTGTTACTGATGAATGTTACTTTAATTTCTTATGTTTTGTGTATTTTCTCAAATTATGTTGTAAACCTTCCTACTAATTGCTCAAAGGCATAGCTAATAAATTAAAGTTGATCAAACCAGTATCGAGACTAAAATTAGAACTAAATGATAAATGCATTATATTTTTCACTAAGACTCTCCAGTTATCTGCACACCAATCAACAAATAAATAAATATATATATATGTATATATAAGTACTGGTCATCACATAGATTTTTTTTTTTTTTTTGGTCTGATAAATACCCGTGTTTACTGCCTGCATGTGCTGGTGTTCACCAATGTCATCAATAACTGGCACATTTGTGTGAATGTAATGTTACACTCATTTTTTTTCCCAAAATATGAATAAACTTATTTTGACCTCATTGCTGTTGGAAGTTTTCACTATACTTAAATGTAATTGGATTAATAAAATAGGAATGCATGATTTATAGCTAAAGTTCTGCTACTGGGTCTGGACGTCCGGGCAATTCGGGTGAGCAAAACGAGCACCACCAGCCAACTCGCTGTAGGCGTGGAGTTTGTGGTGACGTCATTGGATGACAGCTAGCTGTCAGAAAGTGAGTTCATTCCCCCAAGCCGAGGAGACGGAACGCCGTCAATAGGTTTTTACCCTTCCGCTGATATATAGCACATCGAGTCAGCGAGACAACGGACCAAGCTTTCCACCGAGCCCGGCCATGGATGAACAGGCGGGGCCCGGCGTGTTCTTCAACAATAATAATAACTCCATTTTACCCGGCGGTGGAAAAGGACCTCTGCCCGATGGCGACGCTGGGGAGGCGGCTAGGGCGCAGTACAGTATCCCGGGGATCTTGCACTTCCTGCAGCACGAATGGGCCCGTTTCGAAGTAGAAAGGGCACAATGGGAGGTGGAACGAGCCGAATTACAGGTAAAAAAGCTGCATTTTTTTCTGTACACGACAACATATTAGCGGCATTACCAGGGCTGGCCTTTTCTAGTAACTCGCGTTGAGTTTGTGTGTTTGATTGTTCGGGCTAATGGTTAGCTTGCTAGCTGTAGTTCAGAGGCTAAACGAGCTGCAGCGCCCCTCTCAGCCAGCTGCACGACGACTGTTTGCGACCTATTTACTGTGGCGAAAACCATGAAACTTACCCTCTACTTTTATAGTTTGATAAACTCGCTTTAGGCGTTTTTCAACATGATAATATATCAGTTTAAAACCAAGGTGATTGCTAGATTTAATGACAAAATAGTTCATGTGTAACGTAAACTATGGCTACTTGCTATTTCGAGCTAAATCTACTATCACCCTGTGTTTGTTTGAATCGTGCTTTATTCCCAGTCCCATTTAAAAAAATGATGTGGAGAGATAATAGCAGGTTTCTTTTATGCTCTGATCTTTCGGGAGCTGCCAGTGCTGACAGACGGCACACACTACACAAGAGAGTGCAGTAACTATGTCTTGTTTATGAATCTTATCGCAAGCTAGCTGCCATGTAAAGCCACTCCTGATGCCTGAATTTAAAACACTGCACGGCGTTTCTCTTACAGATCGAACAGGTCTCTCTTGTAAATGAGTCACTGAGTCTCAATAGGGCTACCTGTAAAAATAAAGGTTAAATTAAAAAAAATATATGTGTGGGGATATCTCCACGATTGGCATCAGAATAAATTATTCGCGGTTTATTTTACTTTCTTGCTTTGTTCTATTTTATTTTAGGAACAAAGCAGGTTTTTCGTCCCATGAACTATAATTTTGTTAATCTGCAAACCTGATGCAAGCTGGGATCTTTAGTGGTGAGTTTGCTTAAACGAGAAATTGATGTCTGACAAAGTTCATCTTCTTGAGATTCTCAGTAAGACTAGAATTTGAATTTTCTCACTATGTATGCAGGTGAATAATTAACCCATGCTGACTATACTGGCTTCCAGGAGTAATGGTTATAATACACGAAGCCTTATTGGATTTTTCTTTTCTTTTTTTGGTCTGTTTAAAATGATTTTGGGCTCTTTCCACCAGACTATTTTTTTAACTAGGAGTTGAGAGGGCAGCTTATTGTAGATGTGCTCTTGTCACTGTACCTAATGTTTAAAAGATGTTTTTCTTTCCAATATTTTGACCTGGCTGTGGGGCGGCAGCTGCTGGATCCCAAACGGAACTTTCTGTGATTTTTGCAGCAGGAAGCTCCATGGATTTACTGACCTCAGCTAACAAAGGGAGGAGAGGGAGACACGGCATTGTTTCTAAACTGGTGACGTACCCTCATCAGTGTAGTAGGGTTTTGAGTCATCAGCGTCATGCGGCACTTTGAGTCTGGCTGAGGTATTGAGCTTCCTGTGTGCTGTCATGAAGCAAGCTTATCAGCGAAGGAGCTGCAACAACTGCGGTGAAGCACAGAGAGGCTGCTGTACGGCTCTTTAGGTGGTTTATTTGTGGCGGCAAAAAGTGCGCGCTCAGTTTGAGTTCTTGTTTTTGTCATACGTAACCCCAGGCTGGTTAATCCTTTGAAAATCATTCTTTCTACACCAGACAATTGGCAACTTTTGGATTTGTCATATTTGTGCTCTGATACTTGTGGCACAGGATGTATCTGGTTAAAATAAATCCTCTAGTTTGTCTATTGTGAACATTGCTGTTAACCTTAATGTCTTTCAGTGGTAATATTTCACTATATTGGATTATAAACGATGACTAACATATTACAAATCTTCCACATGGAGAGTAACCTTGCTGTGCCCTTGAGGAACACCTACTTATTCCACAGATATACATAACTTTTTCCAATAGAGGGGCTTGATGGGTTAACTTTCAGGAAAAGAGGCACAGTGAGGAAGAAAGGATAGCAAGTCATTTAAATGAGCATAAATAGACATGCATGAATAATGAAAGGCTGTTGTGGACCTAGAGCCTTGATGGAAGATACCACACAGCATCAACAGTGCATTCGTTTCTTCTCCACCTTATCCGACTGCAACATACCTCTCATAGTGTTCATCATCTTGTCTGCACAATGTCTTTCTGTAGACTCAAATCTTATATGAGATCTTTACAAGTTTTGACAAGGTTGTACTTGTAGCGGTTTCATCACCTCTCAGGATTCCTTGTTCCTTTTTTTTATTACTGGTGGTGTAGTCAATGAATGGCAGACAGTTGGAGCTGTGTTTTATGTCACTGTTTGGGAGGAAGGCAAACCCAGGGCTTGTACTGTAGGAATGTTGTCCAGCCAGCCTGTTAGGTCATGCTCAGAGCCACTCCTCTTTACTGGAGCTGCACAGAAACTGTTCTCCTCTACCCAACCTTTCCTGCTGTTGTACATCATACGTTCATGGTTTGACTACAGCAAAGTAATCATTGGTAAGAAGTGGACTGACTCAGTCGAGGTGATTTGTTGAGCTGGTGGTCATATGTTACAGCTCTAGTTATTCTTTAGTATGTTATCTTGGCAATAACAGTCGATGACAATAACTCCGAATAATCATTATTTCATTTCAACTTAATAAATCTTTTTAAATTATGTACAAAAACTGGTGATTGTTACATTGTCCACCTTTCCTATTATCAGAGCAGCTGTAAAAATTCCCAAAGATACTCAATTTAGAGTTTATAATAGAAATACAGCAAATACATGCATTTTTTTAATTGCTGAAGATGCAGCTAACAACCAATGAACCTGCCTAAATGACTGGAAATCACTTTTTCAGTGTAATTTCTTCAAATGTATAGTGATGGAGCTCAAGCGTCCTGTGCAGAAAACTGTAGCCACTGGAGTGGAAACGGGCGGCACCACAATATGCAAACGAGGACTGAAATGGTAACAAAATGCAGCTAGCTAGCTAAAAATATAATTTTCCACAATGTCAAAGGGTTATTTTAGCAGTGAAATCTAATGTTGCGTACACTAGGAAATGTTTTGCTAAGGCAGTTGTGAGCATAATGCATCTATCAAAGTTTTCTGAGTTCTCTCCATACCACAGAATGCTTATTGTCAACTGCAGAAACATGTTAAGATAAAATGTAACTTCCGATAGCCTAAAACTTGAATTTGGTTATTATCTAGTAATCTGATACACATATAGATGTAGAGTAGACAGGAAAGTGAGGAGGAATTATGGTCAGAAAACGGGCTAGGAAGCTGCAACAAGGACTGGGCCACCTGCTCGACCAGGTGAGCTGTAGCGGCTCCCCCCGGTTTTCCTATTTTTCCTGTTAATCCAGTCCCTGCAAGGGTTGGTGTCCGAGTTATAATAGGTTATAAAAACCTGGATAGAATTAACCAGAAGACAGCTTTACAGTATCCAGCATGAATAGGAGCCATGGATTGTGTCTATCAGTGTAAAGAGTTTATTGATATTATATACCATGGAAAAGAGTTGATTGATTTTTCTGTTTTTTAATTAGTCAGTGGTCTGATAATTACTTTCCAGTTGAACGCTTGAACAGTCACTCAAATTGCCATCGGATCGGTCAGAGTAGCTTTATGTTGGCACTGAAACTAGAGGAGGGCTTTGCCTGTTTAGTTTAGCTGGTTTTTAATTTGAATGATAGAGAAGGGGCCAGTAAACCGAACTGACCTTTGGTTATTTACCAGGATCTTTACATACAATTTTCATATTGTAAGAGCGATCTGTCATTTAGAAAGGGGGAAAAAAAATCGTGTTCATATTGCTATATTGATTTAGCTCGCATCACCCTGCTGTGCTGATTACTGCTGATCTATTTCAGTTATGATGATTGAATTTGAATCAAAATGACTTCCTGTACAGGCCATCCACTGTGCTCCCTTAGCTGTCCAGTTATGGGGAAATCCCTGCTCCGTGGAGTATCTCCTTGCCAGAAGTATTTGTCAGCAGCCATAATTTGACACCAGGAGAAGGTTGAAGGTGACACAGGGTGTTGGATGGCTTCATGTGGGTGCACACTGAAACGTGGGCTGTCTTCACAGTATAGAAGCATCTCTTGTATTTCTGCACCAAAAGCTTTTACCATGAATAAGATTACCATGATAAGAAGTCTCGTGCTATTTGATTACTTCACTCCGTGTGGACGGCAGCAGCCTAGAATTACCCTGCCTCCGGTAGATGACTTATTGCCGTGATGTTGTGTTTACTTTTACTAATGGCAAAACCTGAAGCATATTTAACTCAATGGTGCAGCAAAAAGAAGGACCGAACTGTGCACAAACATCTACACAAGCATGCCGTGGCATTCAAAAATTCAGAAATGGGAGTCACCGTCATTCCTGAGTCGATACTATGTCCACCCCCAAGCTGAAGCTATTTTTGCCCTCTCAGTGTGCGCCTCTGAGTGGGAAAGTACAAAAAGTACGTGCTTCCATCCAAGAATATGGTAGTATAAGTACCGGTTTCTCAATATCCTTGCCTTCTGAAACTGGCAGAGGAAACTTGGGCTCCCAAAGAAACACTGTGCACATTTTTAAGATCTCACAGACTGAGAAGGCAGCTATCGACACCTCGTATGAAATATTCCCTTGTAATGTAATGAGTAGTTTAAAGGGGATTGTGTTTTTCCTGTGAAAGAGCCCGACTGGATCTGTGTTTATTAACTAAAGCCCGGCCCTCTGAGCTTTGCTCCGCTGCCACCGTTGGACTGACACCAGAGCCCTTCTCTGTGCTGCAGAACCGCCTTGTCGGCTTGTTAATTCCCTTCTCCTTCCTCCATTCACACTTACAGCCTTCATCTGCCTACGTGGGTGTGCGGGAGAGCTGCCTCCTTTCGTGTTATTGTAAATTTGAGGTCAGCAGTTTGTCAGAGTTGTAAATTGGTGTACTCACCAGATCAAATTGCTGTTGTCTTGATGTAATGTGGTGACAATGCGATGTAATCTGGTCTGTCATTTTGCCTTTTTTATTTGAAATGCTTCTCTCCCTGTCTTTAAAACAAATTAGAGTCGAACTTTTCTAAAACTTCTACTCATATTTTATCCACCAGCACATTTTGCATCATATTATAGTTTATACAAGAAATGATAACGCTGCATACGTCTGAAAATTAAGTCAAAACTGTGTCAAACTAGCTTTAAACCAAAGTAATATAGAAAACGGGGACGACACAGACCTTTCAGTCCCACAGGCTCTTTTCTTTTTAGTAACTCTGTCTTAAAATTGCCTGTTTCAGACTTTGAACATCATCACACTCTTCATCCTTGTTAAGCTGCTGTTTGTGCTGATCTCTGAGTTTGAAGTACATGCAGTTCCACAAAGACAACACCTTAAAGCCGTGCAACCTGTTTGTCAGAGAAAATGCTGATGTTTGAAAAAGAAAATGTAGCTTTTCGCCTGCATGTGTTCGTGTCTGCATGTGCAACGCGAGGCTTATGCAATATTAATGCAGAAACATGGGATGCAGCACCCTTGTCCTTAAGAAGCCCAACAAAAAAGGCTTGTGTTTGCACCCTCCGAGGTAGCACCGTGGTGTCGGCTCCACATGAGATTGATGATGGTTTAAGTGTAAAATGGAGCTCAAGTGAAAACGATGTGTTTTTGACTTGAAGCAGCCTCTGCCAGTTTGATTATTTGTCTTTTGATTTCTGGGTGTTGTACAAAAGGTGGGAGGCAAGAGATATTCCAGAAAAATAAGCAGAAATCTACACCACAGTTTGGACAGACTAACACTAAGCTGCTCATCAAAGCATTTCTGAGTCTCTACTCATGCACATGAGCTCTGAATTTGAAATATATGCAGTTTGTTTGCAGCCTTTTAAAAGGTGCTGTCTGACTGGAAGTGAGCGGGTGTGGAAAGAGCTGTCATAATGCAAACACTTAAGTTACCTTTGGCATGCTGAGTGGAGGAGGCGGCTAAAGGGTTGTGCAACTGGTGTTAGCATTAGGATAGCAAAAAGAATACTTCAGCTGGACTCAACCTTAATGTACAACTGCAACAAAGGGACTTATAAAAGGTGACTTTATATCTAAGCTGTGGTCACTGTTCCTAATATATCTGTCCACAATTGTTTTTAATACACCCAATGTTGCAAATCGGTAAGTGATCAGTGAGTTTGCTGTCTCTATGGCGCTGTTGATTTCCTTACTTGTGTATCAATGCAATACTGAGTTTTGAGTTCTCTGTACTTTTTTGTGCTGGGTTTGCAAAGACCATGCAAAAATGTGTTGCAATAATGACTGTGACCTTTACACTTTGCTTTACGTTGAAAGGGTACCAAATAATTCAGCGTGGTATCAGAAAGGTCTTAAACTTGGATCCTTTTAGTGTAGCTATAGAATATTACATGAACTGAGGATTTGGTAAACATTGCAGGTTGGAGCAAATCCAACCAACAACATCTTGAGTCAGAATATCTGTTTTGCACTTCAGTATGAATAGTTTTCTGACAAAGTGTCCATGTAAACGAGAGGCTTGTGTTTCGAAATAGTAGGTGCAAATACCAAAGATTCATTCTTTTCCAGATGAGCTGCAAAGAGCTCATGTTTATCTGCTGTAGCCACGTTACATTAGCCCCAGCTCCTCTGTCCTGCTGCTTCTTCTGTTCTTTGGCTCCTTTCTTTCTTTCTTTTTTCTCCTCTCTTCCTTTTGGTACTTTTGTTATGGCATGCATGGAATGTACTTGGCTAGTTATCGGGGCGGCCATCACGTTGCTCTCTAGTTTGTGGTGATGGTGAGAGTAAATCCGGTGTTCCCTGAAAGAAAAGATGTTTGAATTGTAAACGTGGGATTTACACAACCCCCCTGCCCCCACCTTCTCAGTCTGCGGCTGGAGGTCCAGCCTGCGTGGCTGTTCTTTTGCATGTGGTTACTCACGAAAATATGCATTAATATCCGGCAAATTTCTTTTTTCGTGTGATGAGCTCAGCCTTGCTGAAGGATTTTTCACACTGTTCACTGTGTTGATTAAATAGACTCATTGTTTTGCGGACGTCTTTGACTGTGACGCAGAACTAGTCTGGAAGAAAACATGTCTGGCATTCGCAAATCGTAGACTTGAAAGTCTTGTGTAATTAAATTTTGTGGAAATGGGGTTGGCAGTCATCATACATTCATTGACTGAAAATGAAGTTGAAAGGCGGAAGAAGACATTTGACAGAATTGTTTTCCTTCTGTTGTCTTTCATTCATTGCCAACACTGTGTGGTTAAGTAATCCACCTTTTAACTCTTGTCAGAGTCATGCAAGTGTGGTAAGGTTACAAATGAAGATGATTTTTCTTGTAAATGGTATGGCAGCCACAGTCATCAAACTAAATGATACCGCAAGATTATAAAATCAGTATCTCCTTTAAATACTCTAAGAGAATAAAGTAGACCTGTATCTTAGATATATTTTCATTTAGTAGTAGAGTAGCAGTGAAAGCTGCTACCTGTCCATGTTTCCTTATTTTACTAATTAAATTTAGAATAGAGTTATTCAAAACAGAAGAGATTAATGCTAGCCAACCATCTTACCAGTGCTGCTTACCAGGATCTAGAGGTTAGTGGCTGTTGTTTATTTTCCTCTCTATCCTAGCATTAGCCTATCTCTTCTGCCTCCTTTTCCTGTCTCTGAAAAGCCCAGCGCTCTAGATGCATGCCCCATTCTACATGTCTCTTGCTCAGACACACTAAGGAGCCCTTATCCAGCAGCGCAATAATGCAGTCAGTGTGAGGCTGGGAATTAAATGCTTCCTGTGTCTCTTTATGGCCAGAGTTGACTCATTGCATTCCTCCCAAGGTTAATGTTTGATGGAGAAGAGATGGCGAGCCAGAGATTCACAGAGCCGCACTCTTCTCTATCTCTGGCACGGCAGGACTCCAGGGGTCCCTGGGCCAGCGCTTCATGTGGATAAGGGAGTGAATGGCCACTTGCTATCTCAAGCAGCACAGATGTACAGTTTCATCTGCGGTGGAACATTAGACAGTGAATTGAGCCGGAGTGAAATAACAGCCTTTGGAGTTGTTCTTACACTTTGTCATCGTTTTGGATCTGATAGGACTTCACTGTGTGGCCTTGCCTTTGCTGTCATTGTGGAAACAATTGAGCTGTTTTTCTCCACTGAAGCAGTCGTGACACATTTTAATTGAAATGTACTTTTTTGCTTCAGCAAATAAAGACCAGATTCACTCGATATGAGAGCCATTAAATGGAAAATAGCTCCAAAATTAGCTTAATGAAGTTGTAAGTGGACCCTTTTACTCGTTATCCAGTTTCAGTGCCCCAAAGCAGTGATCGCTACTGATACTTGGATTCGAGCCAGTATAAACAGTATAACTTATTTTAAGAGCCAGCCAAGCTGTGATGATTTTCCTGATGCAGTAGTTTTCTAATTCCTTATTTGTGTCCTTTCTCATCCCATGATCATTTCTGTGTTTCTGTGCAAAAGCCATTTATTAATAAGTCATCATTGACGCCACTCTTTTCCTTCTGTCATACCTACAAACTAGAGCTGGGCGATATGAGATTTTTTCATATCACGATATGTTTTTTTCATTTCAGGCGATAACGATATCTATCACGATATAAGCCAAATAACTATATTTGTAAGATTTAAATGTGCCGTTGCTCACAAGTAAAATGTGAAATAATCATCAGCTTGTTTTTATTTAAATATTTCCCATAATAAGTTCAACAGGGTAGATGTACTTAAGGAACATGAGACTTTTTCAGATAAATAAAGGCAAATATTGCAAACTACACAAAAGGCATCCGCTAAAGCGTTTAAGTTTCAAAATAGAACAAACGAAACAGACTAAATTGTCAATTCCACTTAGAAACAAAATATTAATTCTAAAAATAAATCTTAGTTTGTTTTACAGAAGAACAGACAAAACTGACTAACCTTTGTCAATATCAAATAAACTGAGAACTAAAAGGAAATTCTCAATCTCTCCTTGTTGTATAGCTGAGCTTTTCAAACAGTTTTAACAGTTACTTTAGTCTGACAAAAGCCGAATGACGAATTAGCGCTTCCAGTCAGAGACTGAGGCTACGTCCACACGTACACGGGTATTTTTGAAAACGGAGATTTTCCGTTTTCGTTTTAAAAAATAATCCCGTCCACACATAAAGGCAGAAATGAAGGAAAACGCTGCTATGAACATGCCAAAGCAGCAGGTGGCGCTAGATTCCTAACCGTGCAGAAATGTTGGCCAATCAGAAGTCTAGAAGCCTCGGTGGGAAAAAGTAAACAAAGCTGCGGCATAGAAGCAGAACCGAGTCGTATGTGTGGACGGACAGTAACTGTGTGTATATGTAAGCATTTAAACACTGCAGAGAGTAGAATTAACAGTAACAGTATTGTAGAAATTCATTTCACCGAAACAATAACGTGGCGCACAGTGTGACGCATGCACCAGTTTATTGTATTTCCAGACTTGCTTTCGGCACATTTACAGTGCACGCTACTCTGTTTTTTGTCAGACTTGAAATAGCCGAAATACCTTCACACTACGGAACTTCTATGGCTCTTCCGTCCGACAATCTCTCCGGCATTGGAACCATCATCTGTTTTCTCTTCGGTCACGCTCGGTTGATTTTTCTAGTCGGCACACTCATTTCCTCCATTACGCGCTGGCTGTTTCCCAAACAAACACACCTGCGGCTTGGCACTTGTGCTGTACGTAACAAGTCACGCGACGTGACGCTGCGGCTGTGATTGGTTCGGCTCTGCGCTGCTTAATTTGGATTGGCTGACCCTTTTTTTTTTTTTTTTTTTTTTTTTTTTAAGAGGACAAGAGCGGCGAGGTCTATCGCGATAGCTTAATTTCTCTATCGAGTAAAAGTTATATCGCGATACATATCGTTATCGTTCTATCGCCCAGCTCTACTACAAACCTGATCATTAGTCCACCCGCAGGGACAAATCTGTGTTTCATCTGATAAATAAGGGCTTACTGTCTTTTTTGTGATGTGTATGATTTGGACTTTACTGTAATTTTCTCTAGTCCTCTACACTCTATTATTTTACTTTCATCATGAACCTTTTTATGAGCCTGTTTTGTTCTTGGACAGCTCCATGTTTTTATTCTTGGACTCTACTAGAGTAGCTTTACATGATTCAGAGCATAAAATAATTTGTATTTAATTGACGCTGAAGCTTTGCGCATCTCCTCAGATCTTACTCTCTTTGAAAGAAGCCTTTTTCCCCTCCGTCCTTTATAACTACATTCTTCTAATTTGCCGCCCTCTCACCTGGTTTTCCACCAGGTAATCAGTTGCTTTACAGCCCTGCCTCCTCCTGTTGTCCACGTCTTAGCATGAATCTGATTGGAATGATAAGAATGGACAACACAAACCCATACATGCATCAAAGGTTACAGCAGAGCATCACTGCTGAGAAAATCTTACACCCTTTACCTGCTCACATAACGGTGTGAAATTGTGTCTATAGCTCTTGTGTCTAAGCTCTGAAATGTGGACTGAAATATAAATCTTCTGCTGCCAGGGCATATTGAAGGTAACATAGCAAGTAAAATGTTATTCTGCAAGTATTTGTATATCATTTTCTGTCTCTCTTATGTGTGCTTTGGAAGATTTAGTTGAGTTATAGAGCAGCTTAGCTGAGCAGTAATTCTGGCCTTTGTCTTAACTGGAACTGCAATAACAAGTCATTCAGCTGAACATCAACACAAGACAAACACTTCAGTGACATGACGTTACTAAAGCTGGCAGTTCTCCTCAGCATCGCCCTTTATAGATTGGGCATCCTCGTCTTTGAGCTTTAGCCCAGCCAAAAATCCAGCTGTTCTCAGTTGACCTAAGACACTCTGAAGTAGCACCAGGTGTAACGTGTACACTCATCATTCTCTACACTGGCTATGCTGGATGCACATCCACCTGGATCCACCATAACAATATATGAATATGAGAAAAATAAGTAAAAGTTTAATAGTTTTTGTTTGTTTGTTTGTCCATCAACATCCATAGTGGCTCAAGGATGAGTAAAAGTTAATATTGTTGTTGTCAGTCCCGAATACATTACTATGGATGCAGCTATCGATCAATGCACATAAAACAAGCTGAATAAGGAACTGGAGACTGTGTAGATATAATGGTTAGAGTGGTATGAGGTAGAGTGGCTGCTTACCCAGCTTTCAGAAGCAAAGCACGTGTACACTATTATCACGCGACTGATCCTAGCTGAACTCCATGCTGTTTGCACTGTCACACTGAGGACAAATACTCTGAGGTGTAATTGCACTTTCACAACAGCAGGCTGGTTTTGATGAGTTCATCTACAGATGACTGTGGTGATGGAGAGATGAAGGAAATGCTCATAATAATTCGAGGCAGATTGAAGTGCTGTCATGACTCATTGTTGCAGGCAACAGTAGCTGCAGCAGCGCTACTTGCTATCCATGTGAAACTGTGATACAACCCACTCAAACTCGCACCATCCTCTGCATGTAGAGTGAAATGCAGGGAAACAAGTTAATAGCCATCCCCTTAAGATGTGAGCTTGGATGTTTTTAGAGGGAATTGTCGTCTTCTTTTTGAAGTTAAACACAGGAGCAGTCAGACTTGTGCTCCTGCTTTCCATCTTTCTTTGCAACATATCGACCTTAATGATGCTGTTCAGGTTGTGTTAATGATTTTCAACATTACTCCAGTTAATTTTGTCATCTCCTCCTAGCTCCACAGAGGCACTTAAATCCCTTCTTGTGCTTCTTGTTTTTCTTGTGATCATTTAGCAACTGAGATGGATTCTACAGCAATTTTATTATAGCAGTGAAATGGAAACGGCGGCATTCTCATCCTCTCTGTAAACAGCACAGCTTTTACACACTTTAGCAGCTTTTAAGAGTCATTTGCCCAGCTTGCTGTAACCTCATAATGTCCGATGGACTGTGTCTGTTTGGTTTATCTTTTATTTGGCTCCTGTGACTATATTTAGTGGAAGGCATATTTATAAGGATGTAATACACGCTTAACCAAAACGGGAATCTTTAAGCTGGGAAGAACGCATACTTTTTTTTTCTTTTCTTTTTTTTTTCAAGTGAAAATGTATGCTAATGTGCGTTTTTCTTTGATCTAGACACACATAGCATTATTACAGAACAAAACCAGAAGGAAACGTCTGCTAATTTGGCTAAAACTCGGAGGCGATACTGTAATTCTCTACAGGATCTGTGACTTTTTACAGCCTTTTTCCTGTGTTTAAAATGATTTTCATTCTCCAGCCTCACAATAATTGAGTTTGTTAAAACCACATAAAAACAGAGGGGCTATCTAATAATAAAAGACTAGAGACCATCTTGTGATGGAATTACTTGAGCAGCAATCTCAATGAGTTCTCTGAATTAATCACCTAATTGTCTTCAAAAATATTGTGTATGCCAGATGAAGACACATCAGGCTTGGGTCATCAAATCATCAGACTGAGGCTGGATTGTATTTTACCTTGAATTTCTTCTTAAATAAACCTCTGTGTTGTTTTGTGCGTGTATCTTGCGTGGTTTAAAGACTTTGCCCACAGACGGACACATAAACACCTGCCAAAGTCCTCTGAGATTCCTGCTAATGTCGGTGTCACCAGGAAAATATTTGTCATGAGGACGTGCATAGTGGACTCAAAAGGTGAAAACCAGCCATACCAGCTTTGCTTTAATGGATGAAAAGGCATAATAAGGTTCATAAAATACAACCATATAGAGTAATTTTACCTCTCTTGATAATTCTTTTTCCTTTTAAAAATTTCTTTACACAGCAAAACACTTCACACTGGATTGTGTTTTAGTGCCCTTGCTGCAGCTCATGTACTGTATGCTACACCGTGAGTTTGTATGCTACACCGCTGTCATTGCGAGTGTGTATGTGTGCACACATGGCCGCACGCGTGTGGTACCCGGCAATGTAATGTAACGCTGACTCAGACCGAGTGCGTCAACAGCTGTTGCCTGTTAGTGAAGAGAGACAGTGGCGTGGAGGGGGAGGGGGACGGTTGCCGCGTGGGGGGAGTGAGGAGGTTAGATTAAAATAGAATAGTACAGATAGGCTTTGTATTTCCCATCATGCCACATACATTGATTTGACATCATCCTATTTTAGTCTTGACAAAAGAAGTTGTTTTTCAGATGTGAGGCAACATCTGAAAATCTCTTTGACGTCGTTAACTAATATCTAAGATGGCAAAACCTCTGAGACGTCAGCTCTATTTATAAAAGCAACCACTGTGACTCTCTCAGCTATTTACTGACAGTCCTATTTTTGTGTTTTCAGGCCCAAATCGCCTTCCTGCAGGGGGAAAGGAAAGGCCAGGAGAACTTGAAGAAAGACCTTGTCAGAAGGATCAAAATGCTCGAGTATGCGCTGAAGCAAGAGAGGTGAGTGCCCTACCACCCACTGCTTCTGCAGCCCACCCACAGCACACACATACCTCAGCAAGTCTCCAACAAATGCAGTGTTTTCAGGTTTTATAATAAAAAAAAAAAAGGTTCCTGCCACTGAGACTGTTTTAAGGGGTACCGTAGCTGTGTCAGATTCTCACTAGTCAACAAAGCATCACGTTGGATTTGTTGATAAAGATTCGAACCGCTGTGTTTCAGCCATATGCCGTGTCGCCTGCTCAGCCACGGAGCTAAACTGATGCTTAAAGAGTAGTGGGCTTTCTTTGCCTCCCCCCCCAAAATTTCCTCTTATTTTCTCTGTCCCAGTCTGATGTCTCAGCTGGTGTCAGCAGAAGCAGAGTGCTAGAGAGATTCCCCCGAGTCCAGCTGGTGTTATGTCTCCAGTTGAGAGCAAGTGTTGGCATGAACGCTTTGTATGCTGTCAGATGCTCATGGCTGCACGATCCCCAGCAGGAGGACAGAATTGGAAGGAGTAGGAGTCCTCTCTCTACCAAAGGCGAGGTCACCGTTGGCACGTTCTTTCCAAGACGAAAGGGCGATGCAGTAGTAGTGGTGGTGACAACACTTTGCATTTCCCTTTCTCTTTGAAGCATGGCTGCACACTGGAACAGAGATGTCAGTGATGTCTACACATCTCTATTAAAGTGTCTCTAAGCCACCGAGCACATTACCCCAGCGGGGCTTGAAGAATTAACAGTCTTTAAACTGATAAAATAGGCCTCTGGATTTTTGTAAGTGTGATTTAGTGCATTCTTTATGTAGCCAGGCACTCGGATCACTGTCTCAGCAACCACACAGGATGTATGTAACTGCTCTGTGGCTGACAGTCGAAGGCTCTGATTGTGTTTGAAGCCTGTGAGCTGAAGAAGCATTGCTGAACCAAGACAGTGAGCAGAGTCCTCCCTGGATAAGTAAAGGTTAAACACAAGAAAGTGAAAACTGGGGTAGGTAACAAATGAAATGGCTGGCTGCAGGTATCATAATTAGATCTGGGAGCAGGGAGATTGTGTAGGCTAATGAGGGCCTTAACACAACTGAGTTAGACAGGTGTCAGAATGGGTTAGCACTTTCTCGTTCCTCCGGTCACCTCAGAGGTTAGTTATATTTTGCCTCCATGCGCTCTGCGAGGAGCATCGTTCTGGGTTTGAGCGTCAGATCTTCTTCTGGCTGTTTGCAGCATGTATTTGTCTACTTTTCTCCAGTGAGATCACTACAGACGTTGCCTCTGGAGCAACACTTAACCCAGAATTACTACCACTATGCCTGGTTGCTAAGCAACCGGTCATGTCTCCGAGGGTATCTCAAAGCAATATCAGGAATGGCTTTCTGAATGTAGGGTGTACCCAATTTAAAATGAATTAGATTTTGATGGGGGTTGCTTCACACCGCTCTCATGTGATGGTTCCTCTGCATCACAGACATGAGTGAACACAAGCGCTCCTTGTGTGGACTCCACTGTTGTGGATGCGTGTGAAGCCACTGGAAGAAACTTCACGTCATTATTGCGAAAGCTGAATCACCTGAAACTGTGATGTCATCACTGTATGTGTAAACTGCATTAATGTTTATCCGTTTTGAACAGCAACTGGAAATGTCAAACAAATTAAATAAAATTTCAGCGACTGTAACCTAAAGGCTTGTAGAGTAAAAGGTTATTATGTCAGTTGGCATATATTATCCCCCACAGCTGAAAAAAAAACATTAGTCACTTAATTGTTTGTTAACAGAAAACTGATTAAGTCGTCTTTTTTGGTTTAAAAAAAAAAGACAGATTTACTAGTTTCAGCTGCTCAAATGTGAATATTTACCTGTTTCCTTATTTGTCTCTAAACATTCAAATAATTTAATTTGAATATGTTCACTCGTATACAGGAGACTACGATGAGCCGATAAATGCTGGAAATTCGAGTTCAAAGCAGTCCTGTTTTATATACTGTCAGAAATATGCTATTTAATGATTCGGTACACGCTGTCTTACGTTCCTATTACAAGTGTGCCTCTTGTTTAAGCTAACCGGTCTGTGAGAAGTAGAACAAGTTGCAGCTGGGCCGACTTTGGGAGCTTATTATGCAAATATTGTACATAATGAGTTTTTTAAATAGCTTTTTTGGGCCGTTTCTGATCAATCCTGTTTACTTATTTGCCTCTGTCCCCCTTTTTTCTCCTTTCTCTCTTTTACTCCCAGAGCCAAGTACCACAAGTTAAAATATGGGACAGAGTTAAACCAAGGTGACATGAAGCCTCCAAGCTACGACTCGGGTAAGTCCATGGAGACCCAAATGGCCAGCTCCACCTCCTCACACTAAATCACTGTGATTGTTGAGTTCACATACCTCTGGTGACAGGATGGTTACGCATGCGAAGCTCCTGCGATCGTGTTGAATCTTGTTTGTCTCGATAGATCTGTTCAGAAGTTCCTGAATAGTGAAAGATTAGGTTTCGTTGCCATAGTACAAATATTTCATTCTAGAGCATTTAGAGGTTTTTCATAGAAACCAGTCCCTGAGAAATGGTTAGGATTATTCAGGGTGACAGTGACATTGTTTCTGGAAAACCGATTTCTAGAAACAATGTAATTGGAGCTGAAACAGTAAATCAGTAATGAGTTTTCAAACAGCACAAGTATTACCTTGCCGTAGCCTCACAACTGCGAGAATGTGCTCCTTTTCCTGTTAACTTATTTGTTAATCTGCTTGGTAAGCTGTAATGAAAATGACTGCTTTTCTTTAATGCTGTGAGAACAACAATCAAAACAGAAACAGTCCACACAATGAAAGCTACTAGTGTTGAAGTGAGGGGTGCAACTCCCTCTCAGCTCAACATAGATAAGAAGTCCTTAAGAGCGTAGAAATGTGAAAATGTAGCCATTTCTAGTTCAACCTGCTGATGGAAAGCAGCTACACAGTTGTTGGAAAATGAGCTCAATGCTTGGGAATGTACATCCAAGAATTCTGGGAAATGCAACCAAATCTCTTTGCATGACTAAAACCAAGTTAGAAGAATTCGCACAAATTAATCTTTGATGCTGGGCATCAGTTCTCCATCTCTAGCGTGTTTTCCTTTACCTTATTTAACAGCAGCATCACTCTGAAATCTGCATGCTACCTGTTTCTTGTTATATTATTATAGTTTAATTGGCCTCTCATGTTTGGGTCCACTGCCATCGTTAAGTCAGATTGGGATATTTCCTCTCCTCATCTCTATTCATCAGAGCTCTTCAAAGCACCCGAGCCCTTGAAGTGTTGATGAATGAGAGGAGGTGAAGGGGAGAGGTGTTGGTTGATGGGGGCGGGTGGGGGGAGTGAGAGACGAGAAGTGGGAGGTGTTGCTGGTGTGGTGGCACACCTGCCCGCTCATCACCCTCTTGAATTAGGCATGACCCAGTTTTTAAGGTACTCTCATCTCTCTGCCCTGCCAATTCCACCCTGCAACGCACATAAATACGCACACTCTCCCACCCAGTCTAAACCTCATTAACGCGTCTCTGTGCTCCATGCAAAATTCCCAGCTGACTCGCCAACGGACTGTTGACTTAAAGTATCAAAGTGAGCTTTGAAAACCTTCATTGTTTGTCATAGAAAGACGGAGCGTGTCGGGCTGGATGCTGGAAGCACCAGCACACGTTGTTGATCTTTCTAGTATGTCATGAGACGGGTGGGGCAGAGACGAGTCGTTTCAGCGGTGTTAGAATTCATCACACGACATCAAATGTTTTTGCTTTAACATCACGGAAAAAGCTGGTGACAGTGAGTTTTTGAAAATCCACTTTAAAGTCAAAGCAGCATCAAAATCCAGTTTGTCAAATGAACAAAAATTTTTAAAGGATGTAAATATTTTTGTTTAAAGCTGTTTTGTTTGTTTTTTAAGTGAGTTTATTAATAAATCAACTCGTTTTCACTGGAACGATTCAAAGAGAAACCATACTCTTTTCTCTATAAGTGTGTTTAACCTTTTATAGACTGAAAGAAACTGAGTACACGAGTGTATGGTTGCTGTGATTTAGGAATGTCTCGGTCGTGTTTACAGAGTGGAAATAATGTCTGTTTGCGCTGCCCTGATTTGTGTCCTCCTCGTCTCTCTCCAGACGAGGCCAATGAGAACGAGACTTCTGGATCGCTCAACAATCAGCTGTCCTGGAAACAAGGCCGTCAGCTCCTCAGACAGTGAGTGCACGCGCTTTTAAACCTCGATCAAAAAAAACTGTCTTCAACCCAGAAACCTACTAAACTCGCTAAAATTAACTGCACTGAAATCGACGTCTTCTGTTGAGAACTGAAATGTCCAAATCACTGGAATGGTGTGCTTCCAAGCTTATTAATTGCTTAATCATTGCTGGAGGCAATTTTTTTTCCCTGGCAGTTGCACATTGCAAATCAGTTACGTCAAACTCATGACAGCCTTTCCCTGAGTCACATGCACACCTTTTTTCTGCTGTTTCTTCACTGTGTTCAAACTCAGAACCGAGAAAACTGAAACCCTTTTGTAGAAACACGTAGAATGGGCCCAATAAGCAGAAAGCGTTGGTTTGAATCAAGTTTAATCAATTTCCAACCTCTGCTTACATTTCTCTGAGATATTTGTCCCTTGTGTCAGTCTACTTACTATGGGCCAAAAAAGAAAGTGTGGGAAAGGGCTCCCTCACATGGCCAGCAGCCATCATTACCTGCTCCGTGTGTTTCCTTTCCTCTGGTGCACCCAGCACACTCAAGAGTGTGGTTATCCTATCATCCTGCTCTCTAGTCTGTCATTGTAAATAAACCAGACACCATCAGGCAGCCTCACACATCATCTGCCCCAACATGCCGCCTGATGATGCAGCCAATTTATTCACGAGTTCGTGTCATGGGACAGATCAATAATGTGCTAAAACACCCCTCCCTTTCATTCAGTCGCCCGCTCAGATTGCTAAAGCTTCTTCTGCGTCCCCACAGGGCAGGTGTAATATCTGATGAGTAGCTTGTCGTGGTGAGACTGTTGACTGTTAGAGACATTTTTAACAGCGAGAAGTGCTTTTGTGTCTTTCATGGTGAGGTCAAGACAGTAAAAGTAACGCAGCCGGGTTAATTTTGTCTTTCTTTGCGTCACTGCAGGACTTTACTGCTGCACAAATATTACTTAAAAACTTGGGGGAAACCATATGCATCCATATTTAAATCCTCTTACTTTGTTCCAGGTACCTACAGGAGGTGGGCTACACAGACACCATCTTAGATGTAAAGTCCCAGCGAGTCCGAGCACTGCTAGGACTAGCCGGGGATGGAGCTGGAAGGACAGGGGAACGCACGAGCACCGAGCCTTTGGTCAACGGGACAGACGCAACAACAAAGGGCACCAGAGGGTGAGCATACACCCTTTAAGGGTGTCTATACACTCCTTGTATATCACAGAATGACTGAAAATGAAAGTCAAATAAAGCTGATATAATGGAATTGAAAGGCTTGCTTTAAAAGCATAGTTAGTGCAGCTGTGTGTTTAATGCATGAATCATTCTCACTCAACAGGAAAACGGAGCTCTCTGACACCAGCGCTGTACTGGAAGCCTTCAAGTTCATTGAGAATGCAGCTGCTGAGTTCAGCGATGAAGACGAGGAAGAGGAGAGCGAGGGGAAAGACAGGACTAACGTGGAATCGAGGACGGTAAGAAACCAGTCGACCTTCCCACCTTCTGTTCTCACGTGTTTTTGCAGAAGTTGTTACTATACTATTAACAATGGCCGGCAATGATTTCCCTGCAGATCATCAGGAAGAAGCCTGCATCGTCTACGTCGCCCGCCAGTATGGACACCACTGAGGACCCTGACACAGAGGAAGTGATGAAGGGCTTCGACTTCCTGTCTAGTCCTGACGAGATGGACACCTCGCCAGAGACTAGAGGCACCGGGGACGGCACAGACTGGGGTGAGTCACACGTTAATCACCAACAGATCAGAGTTTGGAGTGGATGACACTATTAGCCAGACACTAGATACAATTAGAGCAGTTATGATATCAAAATGTTTCCTTTTTGTATTATCTGTGAGTAAATGTAAAGATCTTGTTTTCAGTTTGGTGACCGTTCATGGAGTACTTGTCATTCACATATCATGCTGTGGTCATTAGTCATGATGTTGGGAGTTTATGTTTAATCATAGTTTCTTATCCTTTCCGCCGTGTGTTCCCATAGCCAGCCAACCTGTGACCACAATGTGCATCCCACTCCTGTTTGTGTGTTCCCGGTGTATCTCACTGATCAAAAAAAATGGGCTTAATGTCATGCTGAGGTGTTTTCTTTGACTCTGACCACAGATCTTAGTGTTGAGTCATCTGTAAACCTAAAGTCAGTACACTAGACTATGCATGGGATGATTTTTCTGGTCAGATTTAGCACTGAGAACCCGCCACATGACATTAACAACCCTGCCATTACTTTTACATAGACTGGAAAAGAAATCGTGAGCAGATTAAAAGAGATGCCTGAAAATGCTGCTCCCAGTTATGTAATGTCAAAGGTGCTCACCTCAGACCTTCTGCTCTCCTGAGGGAAGCCTCCAGGAGAGCATGAGCCTTGGCCCTGCGAGGCAAATCGGGCCTCGACCAGGCCAGTTCCTCAACAGCCTCTCGGTCTGGTTTTGTTCTCCCTGTGTAGAAAAGGACGAGCAGGTTCCCATTTCTGAGGCCTGGGACGTGGACCCGGGCCTGATAACCAAACTCAAGGAGCAGTACAAAAAGGAGCGCAAGGGGAAAAAGGGGGTGAAGAGTAAGTCCTGTCGGGCGATGCTGCCTCCCTCCCTCTCCTCTCTTTGTAGAGCCTGACTTTTCCTGAGCTAAGCCAAAAAGCCTAAAATCAAAAACAAAATTTCATTTCCGTCTCTGGCTGCTCCTCAGTTTCATTTATCTTTTTGTCTCTCGTCTTCTTCGTCTTTTCAAACTGATGTCTCTTCTGTCTTCTGGTGATCATTTTCCTGTCCAAACTCATTGTTATGCTCAATGCATGTTTATCCCATTTAAGCTTTTTTTTTTTTTTTTTTTTTTTTTTTTACTGTATAGCCGTATTCATCTTCTCCTCTACACTGTCAAATATAAGATTAATGAGTTAGCCGTGACGATAGGTCCATCTGTGTCCCATCTGGGCCAGCAATAGTACCCTCAGTCATCTGTTTCTGTATCTTCTCCAGTCATAATAACATAATCCTCACCATCTTTACCCTCATCTGTCAGCCATGTTGATGCAACAGTAACGAGTAATTTTGTCGCTGCCATAAATTGATGGCAATTAAACGCTATTTTTTTCAGTGACTCAGTGAAGTGACTCAGCTGAATACTACAGCTCTCATAATGGCAGCCCACTTCAGACCCATTCAGCCACTGAGAGCTCTTAGATTTCACATTTGTTTTGAGACCCACGCTCTGCTTTCCTGCTGTTGTGATTGAATCATGAGATCAACAACAAGTTTGCTTCACTTTCTTCTGCTCTTGACTGTAACACCACTTTACACAGTTGGCTTTTTTTCCTGCTGTGTTGGAGCTTTATCACTTTGGTGCCTGTGTGGAGGAGATCATCTGGCACTTTAAGAAGTAGTTTGACATTTGGGGGGGGAGAAATATTTCTACTGGGCTGAGAATTCAATTGTACGATCAATATACTCTGTTATCCATCTGTTGGCTATAAGCAGCATAACAGCTGCCCTTCCTCTACGGTAATGTAAGGAAACTGAGCTACATCCACCTCTGAAGCTAATTAGTCTGTTATGTTTTGTTAGTTTGACCCATTCAGAGACCATTATATGAAAACAACAGGTAAGAGTCAACAGAGCTTTCCTCCCATTGGCAATCTTTTTAATATAAACAGATATCTGCATATTCATTATTGACCATCTGGTTTGAGCAGGCTCCGGTTGCTCGCAGAACATGTGTTGAAACAAAAGAGGGATTACATTTAGCTCTAGCTGTTAATTGCCTTTTGTTTATTCCAGAAACCCTGAAAAATGGGCTCAATTCCCAAATGAATAGACAAGCCCATGGCCTGCTGAAACCTCATATATACAATGTATAACATATTTTACACCCAGTATAAAGGCAAATAGATTAGAAGATAAAGTCCACTTCCATGTTTGCGTGTCGTACACATCCCCAGGGACTACCTCAAGTCTCTGCAGGTTCCCTGGCAGCTGCTCTGAGCTCAACTATTGCCCTTCTTTCCGGACTGTATGCTAAGCTAAGCTGATGCCTGCAGTCTTGCTTTCTGTCGCAAGGAGACTTTTAAAAACAGTCAAACGACTTACTTGAACAATCAGGTTTAATTCTGTTAGGAAATGCATGCAGCCCTGTAGTCCTGCACAGTAAACACTACATATACATTTATATATTCATTTATCACGCCTCAAAACGCAGCTCTATCTGAAGTTACCCTCTCCACACAGCACACCCTTTGGTGATGAATGCGCCTCAGCAACTTCTCTTTTTCTCATTTTACGAGGTTTTTTCTGGTGGCTTCTCTTCATTTTCCTTCCTTTACAATCAGAGTTTATAATTTATTTTCTTGCCTTTTAATGCTGCCTTCCTTCCGTCTTTATCTGCATTCTTTCTTTCAGCCTGTAGTTGCAGCTTTTTGACAAAATATTTTTATGTGTGTGTTTTTTGTTTTAACTCTTAACCTGACTTGCTAAACAGGACCCAATCGATCCAAGCTGCAGGACATGCTGGCTAACCTTCGAGATGCAGAGGACTTATCCCACATCCAGCCTGCACCCGCCCCTCAATCCCGGCCCAACGTACCCCGATTCAACGAGCACGATGCAAACCGAACGGATGAAGGTGCTCCAGAAAAAATACCAGCAGGATGTAGAAGTCAAACAATAGATCAGATAAAATTGCCCACAAAGTTATCGGGTTGCATGTTTATTTAATTGTTTGTTCTTTTCCCAGTTGAGTCGCTGACCTTCCCGCCCACCTCAGGGAAGTCTTTCATAATGAGCACGGACGAGGCCATGGAGAGTGAGCTGGGCCTGGGGGAGCTGGCTGGACTCACTGTGGCCAACGAGGCCGACAGTCTCGCCTACGATGTGAGTAGGAAAACACAGAAATCATTCAAAGACTCACAGGACCACTTCTTCAGAGAAAACTACTTCCTTATGTTAGCTTATGTGGCATCCTGCTTTCTTTCTCTGATCGCAACAACATTGTCTAAGTCACAGGGGAAAAACACATCAAAAAGCTGTTTTTATAAACTGTTGCCAACAAAATGTAATAAAGATAAAAGATCTTTTTAGATCACATTTACTGCAATAATATAAGTCACGTGGCTCCAAAAGTTTTTGTTTTTTTTGTTGTGTTAAGATGGGCTGATGTTTATTTTATGCAAAAAAAGGATGTTTATCAAAGTACTGAAAAATTAACAAAGATGTTAAGTTGTTTTCATGACAGGCAGTAAATAGTGACAGTTATGCTGCCTTTGAGGGTTTTTTTTAATCATACTTCTTTTTTTTATATATAAATCTATGAAACTGTTACTTTATGCTGCTAATAAATAAACAAAATCCTTCGCATCCAACTGTGGCTCTGCTCTGAGCTGCTGCTTATACTTTATGAAGCTGTTCATTCTGCTGATTGGATGCTGAGTTCTGCCATCTTCTCTTCAGATTGGAAACAACAAAGACGCCATGAGAAAAACATGGAACCCCAAATTCACTCTGAGGAGTCATTTTGATGGGATTCGGGCTCTGACCTTCCATCCCGTGGAGCCCGTCCTGATCACCGCTTCAGAAGACCACACGCTCAAGATGTGGAACCTCCAAAAGACCGCTCCTGCCAAAAAGTACGAATGCCTTTACTCAGACATCACCTCATCCTTTGTTTTTGTTTTTTAATAATTAAACGCACAGACGCTCTGAGCTCAGCGTGTCGTGCTGCAGCAGCAGAGCGACGCTGATTAAAGAGAAAAGCTCGTCTGTTTGACTGGAAGCTCGTAAGGAGTGAGCTTGTCTCTGTTGCCGTGCCGTCACATGATACAGTCACAGGAAACCGATCCCATGTGTGACAAAGAGCTGACGACACTGCTTCCCAAGACTTGTTATTGCCGTGTCACAACTCTGCAGCCCACACACAGTCTGGTAGTGATTTGGATTTTAGGAAGCTGAAGTCATTTTTAAGGGGAACAGTTACTGTGAATAAGACAATTAAACAGTGTGATGTCAGCTCAGTGGTGCAACGGCACATTAAAGCATTTAATCAAGTCTTTGACATTTATTCTCTGCTGGTTAGTTCTGTATGTCATAATAAAATGCAAATTGTTTGTCTGCAGAAGTACGTCCTTAGATGTGGAACCGATCTACACTTTCAGGGCTCACAGGTAAAAAAACAACAAAAACAAAACACGGCGTGAATAAAACTTTGTGTTAGTGCTGGTTTAATAGATGATTCATGATTTACACCACAGGGGTGCTGTACTGAGTGTGGCGATGAGCAGTACAGGGGAGCAGTGTTTCAGCGGCGGTGTCGACGGGACTATTCAGTGCTGGAACACCCCCAATCCCAACATCGACCCCTACGACTCATACGGTAACAGCCTCGTGGGTTTTGTTGTAATTTGAGGGTTTTCTAATCAGATCACGATGTCTGAATGGAGTTCTTCTTCATTATTTCTCTCACAGATCCATCTGTGCTGCGAGGAGCCCTGAGCGGACACACGGACTCTGTTTGGGGTTTGGTGTACAGCAGCGCACACCAGCGCCTTCTCTCCTGCTCCGCAGATGGGACGGTGAGACTGTGGGACGCCAACACCACCTCACCTGCCCTCGCAGTATTCAACGAAAACAAAAGTACTGACTTTACTCGTCTTGCTTATCCTCGTTTTTCAACATTTTGTCAACTGAGCAGGTAAAATAATTTGTTTGTGTTTTTCCTGTACCAGAGCTGGGAATTCCCTCCTCGGTAGATCTGGTGTGCAGTGATCCAGCTCATCTGGTCACATCTTTCACAAACGGGCAAATCGGCCTCTTCAACATGGAGACCCGTCAGCTGGTTCTCAGTCTGGAGTCCAATTTGGAGCCAGGTAGGTTTGGAGCTGTTGGTCACTAACACACCAACACTAGCACAGTGTGATAGCGGTGGAGGAAAAACCTTAAAAGCTTATCACCAGTAAAAGTTTTCAGGGGTTGAAGCTATTTTTGAAGACATGTTAAGGCCATAATAAAGGGTCTTTACTAACATCTAGTGGTGGCTGAAGGAAATAAAACGCTGCTGTTGCTTGTTGTCCAAACTAGTTTAATTTTAGAAAGATCTGGAGATAGATGTTAATGTTTAGTATTTGTAATATGTGTTTTACAACACTAAATATGCATTTCAGCATCAAAAAAACTTATGAGAGGTCTACAAAACTAAAATTGTATTGTACATGTGCATTTAAATCCATAATTTATATTTATGCCAAGAACCCTGATTTGTAAATTTTTGAAAAGAGATTTTTTTTTTTTTTTTTTTTTTTTCCCGACCGATCATCCCTTTAGTTATTCTGCTGTCTCATAGCTGCTGTTTTAAAGTCCATTGTGCTCATCTGTTTTCAACAGGCACTCCCTCTCACATCAACAAGGTCCTCAGCCATCCCACTCTACCCATCACCATCACTGCGCAGGAGGACAGACACATCAAGTTCTTTGACAACAACAGTGGGAAGCTGATTCACTCCATGGTGGCCCATCTGGATGCTGTCACCAGCTTAGCAGTGGACCCTAATGGACTTTATCTTATGTCAGGCAGTAAGTACCTTATGAATCTCCCTATCCTAGATTTAATTTACCAAAACTAACATTTTCTGGTTTATTAGGTGGATTCGCCCAACAGTGTGTCGGCTGAATTTACTTGGAAACATTTTAGATGCGTCTGAAGTTAGAAGAAAATATACAGTGTTTAGAATTCTCAAAATATTCACCAAATTTCCCCTTGTGGGACAATTAAAGGATTATTCTCTATAACACTGTTATGGGTTACTTATAAGAGTGTTCATAAATAGGGATGGGTATCGTTTACGTTTTCCGATACCAGTACCAAACCGGTACTTTTGAAACTGTGCCGGTGCTCGAACCGGTGCTTAAAGAATGGAGAACACAGAACGTAAATTACACATGAACAACATTAAGCTACTCACGCAGAGAAGAACAGCTGCTGCTGCCATCATCATCCGTCATCATTTCTGCTACACTGGCAGGGCTAGGGGCCAGGACTCTCCTCTTCGGGTTCTTGGGGGATGTTGCTAACTCCGGGTCCGATAACAGGCACCCACACCCGCAGTAGATGTGGTGTGAGGTCTTGCATCAAGCTATCAAATACAGTGCATTTCTCGGCTTTTAAAAAAACTCAATGCGTCGCCAGGTGTTTCATCAGATTCGAGGTGTTACCTCCTTTGCACAGTATCACCTTAAAGCACTTGTTGCTGCTGAGTTTGCATCTTTTGCTGTGAAGTACAGCCAGGGCATTTTTAATCTGTAGCTCTGCTCTAAAAGAACATACGTACCTGGGCCCGCCTACTACGCTTGCAAAGGTAAAATGATTGGCTAGAATCCAAAGTGTATGACATCTCAGTAGGTCTGGTTACTACAGTTACTACCGTGCCATAATGGCACCAGATACTGGTACCCATCCCTATTCATAAAGCTGTTCATACTCGCGCAAATTCACTTCTGCAACTCTTCTCACTCGTCATCTTCTCCACAGGTCACGACTGCTCTATCCGTCTGTGGAACCTGGAGAGTAAAACCTGCATCCAGGAGTTCACGGCTCACAGAAAGAAGTTTGAGGAATCGATCCACGATGTGGCGTTCCATCCGTCAAAATGCTACATTGCTAGTGCTGGAGCAGACGCTCTCGCCAAGGTGTTTGTATGACGCGGAGCTGCGTCTCCCCCCACAGCCCCGCTCTCTGACTCATCTTCCCGTGATCAGGGACCAATGGCGACACAGCAGAGGAAGGACCTTCAGGCAGGGATCCAATCCCACCTCACCCAGCCCACTGGTCTCCTGTCGGACTTGCAGACTATGTAGCCACTAGCAGGGCTGTGACTGTCCATAGAAAGGGTCAGCAGGGAGGCCAGTCGGGAGGGGAACTGCCCTTCTGGTCCCCCATCTACCATCCAGGCAGGCCTGGGTGTGACCGGCCACAGCGCCCCTGCATACAGACTCAAATTTAACCTCGAAAGCTCGGAGGCTCAGGACAAGTGTTAGAGCGTGAAGTGGAGAAATGAAGTCTCAAGCCCCGTCTTCTTCTTCTGCCCGTGTGGTTTCACGCTCACCCCGGATCCCTCAGGCCCTCGACCTTCCCTCTGAGACAAAACCAGGTCCGGGCCCTTTACTCCAAGTCAGGTTTTGTTGTTGTGTTCCAGAAACGTGGGGTACCGAAGGTCCGCTGGAGCTGTCACGGAAGCCTCTCACTTCCTCTTTGTCTGCTTCCCAGACTGACTCTGCTTGCTGGCCTGCCTTTATTTTCCTTTTTAAAAACACGTATTGACAAATGTGCCTTTGCTTTAAAAAGGTCTTGAAAACGTTATTTTAACAAGCTTGTTTTCGGGGAACAGGGAGGGAGGGGGGTGGCGGCGAATCGGAGCTGGTTGTCACAAAGTTGTTGATTTTAACATTGGATGTAAAATTACAAATGCTTATAATAAACAAAATATATATTCAGTCTTAAAATTTACTGTGCAGCGTGAGTTTGAGTGCTCCTTTTTGATAAGTGTGGTTGGGGAATCAGTTTTGTGCATTTCAAAGCTGGTAGAGTGATAAAAACCATTAATTATATTGCCTGTTTGTTAGATTCAAGTAATTGTACACTTCAGAAGTAAGATTACAACATATGTGTCCAAAGTAAACCATCTTGGTTATATAATTACAATTCAAACTTGGTTCTAGATGTCAACGTTAGGCATAATTAACTGATTTTTGGCCAGTTTGCTCATGTTTGAAGTGAATGGCTTGTACTGTATGTAATTTTCCCCAGTCGTGTGGACATGCTTAACTACAATGTGATGTATCATGTCCAGATATTTACAGTAGTCCAGTGTTTAGCAGGAAATTAGTGCAGTACTTTAGGACTATTTGAAATGAGTTGACCATCCGACACCAAGGGAAGAGAAATGTCCTGCAATTCCAGTTTACTGTAAACTGAGGAGGGTAATAAGAAAAGTTACGATGTTGTACGAGTAGAGTACAGCTTCAAATGAGCCATTTTCTCAGTCACTGGTTTGTATATGAAAGTATGTTCAAAATAAAACCTGCTGTAAAATGTTAATTTGGCTGAGGCTGGTCTTTTTGCAGACTTTTTTTCTCTCCCCCGAGCCATCCAAGACAGCTTCCATGGACCCACAGTTATCCTGTGGGCTTCAACTTGAGCCTCAATTTTTACTTTGCCCACCCCTGGTATAGTATAATCTCAGTCCACGAGGGCCGGTGTCCCTGCAGGTTTTAGATCTCACCTTGGGTCAACACACCTGAATCACATGATTAGTTCGTTACCAGGCCTCTGGAGAACTTCAGGACATGTTGAGGAGCTAAATTAGCCATTTAAATCAGCTGTGTTGGTTTGAGGACACATCTAAAACCTGCAGGGACACCGGCCCTCGTGGACTGAGATTGCCCACCCCTGTACTATACGGTTTTATTTAAAGCAGGCTTGGATTTCTTTTGTACTGAAGGAAAAACCTACTCAAGCAGTTTAATGGCCTCACATTAAACTCTAGCATACTTGGGTATATAGAGGAGCTCCTAATTGACTCTTTGACTACAAGGTGCTCTGGTCCTGTACCTGCAACAACCACAGTTCATCACCCCTCCACCGTGCTTGACACTTGGTGTGAAGTGCTGATTGAGATTTTTACCAACTGTGTTTTTTGGTTGACTCTGCAGAATTTTGAAAGGCCAAGCTGCCACATTCTTTTCAGAAGAGAAGAGGCTTGCTCCTGGCAACCCTTACAAACAACCAATACTTGCCCTGCTGTTTTCTAATCATACTGTCAGGAACGCTAACATTTAACATGCTAACTGAGGCCTGTAGAGCCTGACATAAAGCTTCTTTGGCAGTTTCTCTCTCTGACCCTGGGGTGAATTTGTTGAGACATCCAATTCTGGGAAGATTGACAGCTTGACACAACATGCCTCATTCACACCCACCTAAGTGTTTTCTATCTAGCAGTCACACACATTCACAGTATGATGAATGGATTGGAGAGCAATTTTGGATACTGTGGCATGCAAACGAGAGCACGCAGGGATCGAACCACCAAACTTCTAATTAGCAGATAACCTGCGCTGCTTCTTGAGCCACAGCCATCCCATGTTTTCGACTTGTGAATAGCTTTTCTTACTGTAGAATGATTAACTAGAAATTTCTTGGGAAAGGCCTATAATATATTCCCATCAATCTGGGATATATTAAATCCCAGGTTGGGCAACAATTGCTTCTTTAAACTAATTTCTGATGTCGTTCCTATTGTGGCACTGTGTGCACATCTGAATGCTCCAGACCAGCAAACTGCCCAAACCTCTGCTTTCACAGAGATGCTCACACTTGCTGATGACCGTTTGATTAGCAGCACCTACTTCTCCTTTTAATTCCTGTAGAAGGAGCAGGAGTGCACTTAATTTTTTTTCCAACAGTACGTCTGTATTTTGACAAAATAAATAATGGCATAGAATAATATGTCCTGTTTTGTAATTCATCTGAGGTTTATTTAAACAATTTTCAGATTTTCTGAGGATCAGATGACTTATTATGTCCGTGACAAAACCTCAGAGGTTCTTTTTCACTATGACTTCATGAGGTTTGTTTTCAATGAATAAAAACTGAAAAGTGAAGTTTTAACACACTGCAATAAAAAGGCACTTTAGGTTCTCTTCATTTTCTTTATTTTATTAAAAATTGCCCAAAAAATACCGATTAATTATCTGAACATTATTAGTGATAGGCTTCTTGAATATGCATATGTACAAACAGGGCATAAGAATGATAAAATCATAAATACTCTTCCAACAAAACTGCAATATTAGAAGCGAGCACTGTTAGAAAATAAAGATTAACATGAGTTGCTTTTATTCCTGATAAGAAGCAGATTTGGGATCTGCCGTCACTCTTTACAAAGATAAACAAGCTTACTTTTCACACAAGTCCACATCCGTGTTGTTGCTTTGCCTTTCACCTCCACTTTTTGGTTGCATGTAAAAATCATCTCAGCACCTTAGTCTCTTAGGAACCCAAACAATGTTCCTACGATCAAATCTCTCCTATTAGGAAGATTAAAATGCACCAACTCTAATACAGTATTTTCTCTTTACAGAGAATTGTAAAAAGCACCGCGCTATTAGGTTTATGAAGGTTTTTAAGCCATAAGAGGAAGTGCTAGGCATGCTTTAAATCTATATTTCTCTGCAAGCACCATACCCCAGAAAGACAGTCTTACAGTATGTTTATTTCCCACTAAGTCACCCTTCAAAAAGGCACTACAAGTCACACAAAAAGCGCTACACTAATGTTAATGAATAATGTACTAATGCCCAGTTTTAAACATAACATTAGGCCTGACAAGCAGTGGAAATGGTCTTTTAATATCCTTTTATGCCTTTTATAAGTTTGAGGTCACAATTTTAGATTATTAAATATTTACTTAACATGGAGAACTCGCTAATTGAAGCGTTTGTTGTGCAGCTTTTTTCTCGTTTGACAAAGGTTTCATGCTAAAGGAGATAAAGCGCCATCTAGGAGGAAATATCACAACCTGGCAACCCAAATGCTGGCTTGTTCTTTCCAGCTTGGCTCGCTGTCTGTGCTTGCCCACTTGCTACTTTTGCATGTAGTATGCATACAACTGGGGCGTCGCACTTCACATGTTTTCAACCGTCTTGCTGTACTTGCACGTAGATGGATTAAAATGTACCCTGAAGCCATGCTTGCTTGCAAACAGATTTCTTGCATACCAAGTATGAAAGATTAGGCGTTCTGTAAAGCATTAGTAAATTTTCTAGCATTAATAAGACAAGTAGCAACTTATAAAGCCTTTATAATGGGTGACTTACTGGTGCTATTCCAACTGTTAAAAACTTGTCTCCAGACAGAAAACAACTGGCACCACACCACAGCTGTGATGTCAGTTTGTCACACTGCGTGCCAATCCTTTAACATTAGCACCATCTGAGTATTTGGGATAAAAATTATTTTTCATGTATTTTTGCCCCCACCTACATTCAAACCCCTCCCTCTTCAAATATGGGGCACTGCAGCCAATCTAGCACTGCCATCTGGGCGACAGAGTAAATTTACCAGCAGTGCTCTGTTACTAAAGCCTCGGATCCGGACAGGCCTCTCGGCACGTACGTCCTCAGTTTCTGGGCTGAGAGTTGAACTCCTGGCAGATGTTGTGGATGATCTTGGGTACAAATTTGTAGAGGTTGTCAAACTCATCCACGAAGAAGGAGTGCTCCTTGTCGGGGTCTGTGGCGATGTACTCCAGCTCATCCTGGGCTGCCCAGGCGATGCCGATGGAGTAAGCAATCACACCTAGATGAGAAGGGAGAGCAGATTACACACACACTGTTTTTCACATCAGACAGTAATTGACACCAAACTGTCGACTGACACACAACAGAGAAAACAACTGTTTGCATCACTGATCCTTAACTTCAGCCTTATTTTTCAGATTCTGTTACAGATGATGTCTGACCTTGGCGATGGACCGCCAGTGCCGGGGCCCTGACATCATCATAAGAGCGTCCATCCGTGATGACAATCATGATCTTGCGTTTGTTGGGTTTGGATTTGCTGAAAAGCTGCTCTGCCGCGTAGGTGATGGCAGCACCGGTGCTGGTCCCGCCGCTCCAGTAGTTGATGCGCTTGATGGCGTTCAGCAGCTCGGCTTTGTTGTTGTACTGGCCGAAGGCAAACTCCAGCCTCTGCTCGTAGGTGTACTGCACAGCGCCGACCCGCGTGTCCGTGTCTGAGATCTCGAACTCCCGCGTGATGTTGGCCACAAACTGCAGCACCGTGCGGAAGTTGCCCGTCCCCACGCTGCTGGAGCCGTCTATGACAAAGGCGATGTCGTTGGCGTTGAGGCAGGTTTTGCTGCACACCAGGCGGTCTGTGTCGCACACTCTCTTCACCAGGGGTTGCACGGCTTTCCTCAGGGCAAACCAGCTGTTCACAGGAAGCGAGAAGAAACCGTTTGTCCGGCACACGGCCTGCGGGACAAAACAACACACCGTGCTTTAAACTGCTTTGATTTCTATCACGAAGCACAGGCACACTTCTGAGACGGCGTGTGTCACCTACCTTGTCAACAAAGTTGGCCTCGACAAGGTTCTGCTTCTCATTGTCGTCGGGACCCTCGATGGTGACGAAGAAGATGTTGATGCCGGACTCGCGTGCGAGTCGAGAGGCCTCTTCCACCTTGTCTGTGGGCCAACCGTCCACTAGTATCACAGCCACGTTTGGAGCTGCTCCTCGGTTTCCATTGGCATCACTGAAGTAGTGCTTGTTGATGTAGTGGAGGGCTTTTCCTGTCAAGACACCAGGGGGCAACGGGGAGATTCTTAATGGTTTTATTGTATATGCAAGTCTCGGACAGAAAGCTGAGGAGTATAAAAACAGTCATTTCATCACAAAGCTTAAACTCATCCTTTATGTGAATAATAGGCTAGAATATAAAATGACACAAAATTGACTTTTATACAGAAAATACTGAATGCCATATAAAAACTTTACATAGTAAAGTACATATATTTTGCTTCTCTATGGGATGCATAGCTCAAACTGTGCATAATCACAAAAATGTGGATACCTATCATTTAGTCTATTACAGTCTCGTCGGTGGTCTTAACAATGGCTCTGCTGGAGACTAGAAAGTTTTACAGCCACTCACACTGTTATATGATTAGAGAGCACTTCTGGGCAAACGCAAACAACACTATTTGGATCGGGATGCAAAATTTAGCAAGTCATAAAGGCACATGTGGCAGTGGATGCATGCTGACGCACCAACCAAAGCAGAAAAACCGCAAATGCTCTCTGAAAGCTGCCCCTTAACTGGGCTGCTAAAACCGAGCCCATTTTGGGCAGAGCAGAGGAAAAACACGGCCTACAGGATCAGGACTGTAATTTTGCTAACACTGTCTCGCAGCAAATTTAGATTTAATTCTATACTTGCATGTGAAAATGTGCCTGGCTAGTAAACCATGCGATAATTGCACCCCTTTCCCTTTCACACTTGTGTTTGTAGGCATGTGCTGTGTAGGCTGGCAGCTGACGCAGAGGGTCGCTTACCCACATTGGAGAGGCCTCCTTTCTGCACAATCTTATCTATGGCTGCTTTCAGCTCTCTGGAGCTGGAGTGAGTCTTCAGACTGATCTCTGTCACAGGGTCATCTCTTCGAGACAAGACAACCAGCAGTTTCACTATTTTTTGTCATCCAAAGTACAAGATAACACAAAAAGAACAAAGAGGTTACCCGTATTGGATGATGCCCATCATGGGGCCTGCCACACCCGCATTGATGGTCTGAGCCACCTCAGTTAGGAAGTCTTTCTGGATCTTAAAACGCCGCTTTCCAATGCTCCAGCTCCCATCCATCAGAAAGGCCAGATCCACCTTACAATCTGTTACACAAATTCATGTTATTAGATCCAAATATCATGAGGTAGCTACAACTATACACTCAGAACGGCCTTAATTCTTCATGACACAGATTCAAGAAGGAGCTAGAAATATTCCAGACATTTCGGTCCTTATTGACACGGCAGCATCACACAGTTGCTGCACATCCATGATGTGAATCTCCTGCACCAACACATCTCAAAGCTGCTTTATTGGATTGACATATGGTGACTGTGGAGGCCATTTGAGTACAGTGAACTCACTGTCATGTTCATGTTAGAGCTTTGTGACACTGTGTGTTATGTTGTGTGTTAGAGGATGAGTACACTGTGGTCATAAAAGGACAGACATGGTAAGCAACAACACTCAGGTAGACTGTTGTGTTTAAGTGATTGCTAGTTGGTACTAAGTGCCCCTCACCACCACCACCACTATTACACCACCAGCAGCCTGATCTTCTGACATGTAGCGGGATGGATCCATGCTTTCATATCCTGTATACCAAATACAGCTCTGCTATCTAAATGTCAGGAAGAAATCAGCAGTTTTCCCATCTTCTATTATCCAATTTTGGTGAGCTTGTGCAAATTATAGCCTCCGTTTTCTTGCTCTGAGCCTACAGGAGTGGCACCTGGTGTGGTCTTCTGCTGTTGTAGCCCATCTGCTTCAAGGTTTGAGTCTTTGTGCATTTAGGCTGCCTTCTTGTCAGTTCAAAGCAGTCTCGCCATTCTCTTCTGACCTCTGACATAAACAAGACATTTTCCCCCAGAGAACCACTGCTCACTCGATATTTTCTCTCTTTTGTACCATTCTCTGTAAACCTCAGAGAAGATTGTGTAGGAAAATCTCAGTAGATCATCTGAAACACTCAGACCAGCCCATCTGATGCCAAAATCCATGCAATGTTTAAAATCACTCTCTCCCATTCTGATGTTCGGTCTGATCAGTTTAGCAGGTGGTCTTGCCCTTATCTTCATGCCTAGATGCACTGAATTGCTGCTGTGTGATTGGCTGATTTAATCTTTATAGTAATGAGCAGCTAAGCAGGTGTTTCTATCGAAGCAGTGGATCAAGAGACTTTATGCAATGTTGAAAATAGATTATCAGCGCTCAGCTCAGCAGTTCTGTGCTGTGACTGGCTGCTTAGATCTTTGCATTAATATGCACTTGGACACGTGTACCTAACAAAGTGGCCACTTAGTTTATACAGAAAATGCAACTGAAAGTGTGGGCTGTATTTTCAACTATCTGCCCCAAAGGACACCCAAATTTAGCACCACAACTGTAAGGCCAAATTAAACAAGCTCTGGATTTTATGGATAGGAGACTTCACAAATGTATAAAATTGATGCATTTACATGTATTTAAGTTGGGGTTAGGGTTTTATGGGGTTTTATGAGGAAAGATGTCTCTTTAACATGTGTGTTATCCCTCAATAATACAAACACACAGAGTGCATACAGTGAAAAACACAAACACTTCTCGCTACAGTTTCGTTGAAGCAGTATGGGGACCATACCTGGGTTTCCCTGTGACACAGGCTCAGGAGCTTTGCGGAGAGGTTCTTGCTCCCTCACACTGAAGCCTGGAAATCAAGAAACAAAGGGAACATTTTAGCTAATAAACAAATGTTCTATATTCTTTTATTCCAGGAAAGAAGAAATGTGACAAAAAAATAATTGAGTGCATAACTAAACCCGTCCTTTTTAGTCCAATAATATTTATAAGATCCAAGGCAATGCATTCATGCTTTGTAATGGAGTGAGAGCACATGTCTGCTTTTGTAGAATAAACCCGGTAGTTTGTTTGGTAAAAATTTCCAGCTGCCCATTTTCTGGAGTCGCCAAATGTTGGCCAGTATTTGTTGTGGCAAATATTGAGCCAAACAGCAACCGATTTTACCCTCAAACAACCACACCATTCGACTCCTTCAATTACAGGCTGAGCAGAAATCCAGATGCTCTTCCGTGGATGGCGTCACAGTGGTTTGTATTTACAGTGAGAACTCGGGATTTACTGGCAAAGCGACTGTTTTACCTAATTCATAAGGTGGCGCTTCTGGATTCCAGGCGTCCACCGGCTCCACTGCACAGATGACATCACACAAGCTCAGCGTTAGCGCGCTTTTATCGCAGAGCAGCAGGTAACAATTTCACAACACTCAACACAAATCCCATATAGAAAACAGCAGAAGTCAGAAACATCTTTTAACTTGAGCTAATGACATATCTTATGTATTTTTATTATTTAGTTTCAATATACAGCACTTTGTGTCACTTTCTGTTTTTTAAAGTAGGGCTGTTCGATATAACGATATATATCGGATGACGATATAAAAACGTCTATCGTTTCATTTTACGCTATCGTTTGTTTCGTGGTGTCGCAAAATAAACTGTTTACGGCAATATTTTTTCATTTGATGGTCACTGTAGTAGCTATATTAATTTCTTAAAGTTCTCTCTTTCTCTTATATTTAATATAACCACACTACAGACGGACAAGCGCCTGTTTGTGGTTAGCAACAAAGACGGTAACACAGTCGCGTGTCCGCTTGTTTATGTACCACGTAAACCTTTCACAATAAAGCTCAAGATCCTGTTGAGACTTTTCAAAATAAACTGAATTACGTGAAAGAGCAGACTATTTACGGATGAGAAGTAAAAAAGAGCCGTCAGGTGCTAAAAAATAAACCTTAGACTCAAACGTTAGAACAGGCTTTCCCCCGCCCTGTGTAATAAATACTCACAAAGAAAACGGCCGCCTTTACAACTTATGTCTAAAAATGTATCGTTTCATGCATCTGTTAAAACACTCGACTCCAGCTACATGACGCGCAGCTGGAAACACTTCACGCAAGTCGAGCTGCCCGAGATTCACAGAATTTACAGAAAATGTTACATTTTTGTGATTTATATCGTTATCGGACGATAGAATTCTTATATCGGGATATGAGATTTTGGTCATATCGCACAGCCCTATTTTAAAGTGTTTTTTTTTTTTAAAGATAGATGGATGGATACATGTCTTTCTGGATGCAAACAGCTGCAGTCATACTAACCCCTCCTCACCTTTAGTGTTGGCCGTATCCATTATTTTACGATCCGAGTCAGCAGGTCGCTGCACTGAAAGTAAATTGTCAGTGATGGTGAACCATGACACACAAGACAAAACCACACCATAGCATTACAGCCTGTCCTTACTGGCGCCATGTTTCATTTGGTTGGATGTGTGGTGCTATTTTTGTGGTACACCCTGAAAATGGCTAAGCCACTCGGTTTTCCAAACCATATCCCTCTGGATTCGGATGCTCGGCTGTGTCTTCAAACAGACGGAACCAGGGCAGTAATCTTTTTGCACGCCCTTTTGTGTTTTGTCACTGGGCCGTATTGTAAGTGTATTTTTAGTGTGAAAGAAAACAAATAAAATGTGTTCGTTCTTCAAAGCATTTCAATGAAAAGTTCAACATTTTTGTGAAATATGCTGCGCTCTGCATACAAAGCTACTTCCGTACATGTAAAAACAGCTTTTACATGATCCCAACCCACTCATTTAACAACATCAAACCGGAAGGCTTGTTAGTTCCCAAAAATGAAATAAAAGGAAAACACTTACGGTATTGTCCAAGGTTATAATACCAGCGCTCATATTCTGAGATATCAGGCCTGTAATCCCGAGCTAGAGGAGGATGTTTTGAGACCCGTTAGTATGGACAGAACTTCAGAGGGAGAAGCACACATTTTCATGGTTGTGATTGGTTGGTATGTTCTCCCCAACCGATCCCAGACCAGTGAAAACCATGGCTTTATGCAGAATTATCACCTCACATTATTTCGCTCTCACATGCACAATAAACCTGCCCTGCTCTCTTCTCTTTTGCACTTCAAAGAGTCTCCCATATGGCAGGCAGATGGCATGTAAACATAATGTCCCGAGAGACACATTGCATGTACTTACACATGGAGTCAATTTCAACACATACATGGTCAGCAGATACCAAACTGTATCAGTCACATGAGCATGCTGCGTTAGCACATGCAACACAAATGCATACAATGTGTAGTAGCCTGCAGTAAAGAGGCCAATAAAGACAGAAAGAAAGCCGACTTACCTGTAACCTCAGGTGTGCCGGTCTCACTCCAAGCGTATCCTGAGTCTGGAGCTGCATAACTTACATCTGAATGTACAGCAGAGAAGGTGGAGGCATGAGCAGAAAAAAGAGCTACATACAAGCTGCTCAGAATAATTATCTTCTCATTAGCTAATTAGAGTGAACATTTGCAGCCTTAATTCTACCCCATGTGGGCACCCCAGATCTGACAGTTAGTTGATCGAGGTCATTCAACTGAAACTCTGATGTGCAAGTTTCATTGAATGCAACTACATTGTATAAGTAAGAGAAGCATCAGGTGATGTAACAGCTTTACATAAGCTTCGACTGCATTTAAAAGAGCACAGAACACTGCTGGATGACAGTCTGCACCATGATGAGTAACAGCAACCTGTTCCTGCACCAACAGGTGCTCCTGGTAATGATACAAATGGCTTCTGCATGTAAAATTGTCTCAATAAATCAATAAAGGTGTGTTAATAGGGCATCTGCACTGAGTTATTGGTCATGACATTATTGCATAAAGCCATTTTACTCTTGCTTAATGTCAATGTTTCTGGAAAACTCTGATCTCTGGGCTCTATCAGGTTTTATCTTTATATCATACACTGTTTTTACTCATGATGAAATATTGCAGGTGGACCATCCCGTATACGGTCAGGTGACATTTATGGCACTGGAAAAATTTCCTCTATGCAGTAAATGTCCATATTATTACCATTATTATTATCACAACATATTTTAAAGTCCTGATCTGCTATAAAACAACCAGTGAGTAGATCTGTCAGATAAATGAAGCAGAGTAAAAAGTACATTTCCCTTTGTCATAGTAAAAGTGTCATAAAATGAATATACTCAAAGTAAAAGTGTCTTGGAATTAAGTAAAGTATGTTACTCTCCAACACATTTAATTGGTTTTTAAGTCTGAATAGAATTGTTTGTAGGTCCATGCAACATACAAGTAAACATGCTGTTCCCTGTATTCAGTGTACTCTTTAAGGTTAAAACTGTATTAGTTTTTAAGGAAAGGAAAAACTTGCCTACTTGAAAAACAATGGATGGCTAAACATATCTTTATGCATAAAATGTAACTCATGTTTAAGAAGTCAAAAAGGTAAATTTATAGGTGTGAGCCTATCTACATCAAATAATTAGTGACATTACTTGTAATAAAACTACGGATGATTTGATTTTCATTATTCTAACAGTATGATTTGGCAAAGTGAACCACCAGAAATATAACAGCTTTCATGTTTTTGCAGTTTTTCTATAAATCATCACCTCTAAAATCGTTTTAACCTAATGTGATCATTTTAAAAATTCATTATACGTAAAGGTTTTCATAGCAGCCAGTGGATTCATGTGCTTCATAGATTTTTCAGGTTTTATTAACATTTTTTTAAAGAGATCTTTAAAGGATGGAGTTGCTTGATTACTTTGAACACTAACCAGTGTTTAGTCAGTTTAGAAAATATTTATGATTTCCACATGTAGCCTGATCTATCTGTTTGCCTTTGTGCTTGGTACCTGCTGGTCGGCGAGCTCCAGGGAACCAATCGGGATGAGGAAAAGAGGGGAGTGGCCAATCCCTTCTGGGTAAAGCTGTACGGAGGGGTGAGAAGATTAGAAAGCTGCATTCAGGACAAGCATCGGGGAGGCGCATACTTGTGACTCCACAAACCACTTTATTTGTGGAGGTTGGACAAGATGTTTAGCCTTGAGTCAGACAGTAAACATGAAGGAGCCACTCAGACACAGACTGAGTGACCAAAGCCTGCTTTAGGAAAGTTTAGCAATTTTTCTTTCTTCCTTAAGGGAAAAGAGAAAAAGGAAGATAAAAAAATGTTTGGATCTTCTGCATTCACACAAGGTTTCTACTTAGAGAGCAGCTAACAACACTGATCAGGTTAACTAGCCTCATAAGGTTAATTCGAAATAGGCTTCATTGCCAGAATCCCTTACAGAGGAGCAAAACCATAACAGTGCATTTCATCTGTTTATACTGGCTGAGCCATGACAACACACTTCAGCTAACCCCTCTCTGTGGTGGATGGGCAGCTTACACAAACACACAGACTGGGCTTTGAGGTTCCCATCCAGTGGCAGCCAGTAAGCAGGGCCTTTGTTGACCAGGACGGGCTGGGAGAGCCCAGCATGCCGTCCAGTGAAGCGTGGGAGTATTATTCTAAAGTTGGTGTCAAACTAGGGTCAGTGTAGATAGTAGGACGCAGAGATTAGGCTAATCTGGTGCTGGTCAAAGGCCCAGCGCTATACAGCAGACAGCAGTGTTATTTTTTTCTAATGAAGCAGGTGCTTTATAAGGATTGAGTTTAACTCTCTAGATCATAGCCACCTCAGCGATCACCACGGGCAGACGGTCACCACGGGCCTGGGGGTCACTCAGTCTCACTTTGGGTATTGTATGGTATGCCTGAAGCATTACTAACATGTCTGCATGAGACTTGTTGGAAGAGGCCCATTGGACAGAATGGATCTTTGTGGGTGTGAAAGCCGACACATACAAGGCTCAGCTGGATCAAAACTTTTTCACTTGTGTGACCGATAAATTCAAACATCTGTTTGAAGCAGCGGGGTGGCAAAGCGACTGCGGAGAAAATCCTTCAGCTCATAAATCATAGTCCGAAATGTCAAAGTCAGCAAGCATCTACCTTTCAAGTGTGTCCTTGAGAAAGACAGTGAATCCCTGCCGTCTCCAGGGGGTCTGCTGTGAGGCCGATCCTCACCTCTGACCTCTTCCAGCTCAAAGAATTTCCCCTCAGGGATTCAATAAATTTAAAAATTGCATTATTCTCACCAAATGCCCAACTTAACACCTCTTTTCTGCATTGATCAACATCTCAGTGGGTTTAGGTTTGACCTCAGATCATCAAACCTTATGCTCAGACATCATTTAAACTGGACTTTAGGAAAATGTGTATAATTTTAGGGATCCATGGTTTTGCATTCCTCGGAAGAAAAACAGAAGCACATTGCTCAGTGAGCCAAACCTCGCCTGGTTTGAATGGCAAAGAGCTTTCTATTCTTGACAAGCTACTCAGCGGACCCAGGTCCTGCAGTACTGTGGACTGGATCAGACGTCTCTCTGGGAGCAGCACAAGGCCACTTGGTGCTACTGCTTTCATCTCTCCCTCCCTTTCTCAAAGTATTTACAAGGGAGGGGAAGACCCCAGACCAGATGGGATCTGTCATACATTGTTATTACTGTACTGACAGAGCACATTTCTCATCCTGGTCTTAGTTCAAACTGAAAGTTATTCTGGACTTTGTGAAAATATGGCATAAATATGGCATGGCAGTGATATTATATCATCTCTCACCTTTAAGGTATATAAACTTCATTCTTTACTGCTGGGTACGGTGAAAGTTGAGCATCTTTGATTTCCACACCTCTTTTAAAGAAAGCAGGCTCATGCATTGAACCATAGCGTCCCACAGACGGTAAACATTAGTGCTGCTTTATAAAACATTTCAAACAGGGTTTTACTTCCATAGTTCTTCCCCTGTTTGATCTGACCTGTATATGTACTACGTCAGTGCATGAGCACTTTGTGGACTACCACTCTGGATCTGGAGATACTTACCAGGGTTGGACTGGCTCATGGTTGGAGTTCGCTCAGGCTGGGCAGGCTGAACCCTGTTAAAACCTATTTGTAGCAATGAGAAACAGGCAGAACGAGAGAGAGAGGAAAAGGAAGGTGGAAAAGGGGAAAGAAGAGCGCTTCAGTTCTGGGGCTTCATCTACAAATACAGCCCAGCTGCTTTGCTTTGAGTGAAGCTGAAGCTTGCCCACAGCATGATATCGAAAACAATAAGATATATGCTGGGTGTAACTATTCCTCGTTTGCCTCTTTTCATGTTGGAAAATGAAAATATGAGTAAGAGGATGTGCCTGAGGGCAGAGAACAGCAGTTATGGTGAAAGGAATGTTAGCTGAGATGCTTGATAGAGCGGATTAGTGGTGACCCTGGGGTGAAGATCACAGGAGCTTATGAGTGTCAACACCAGGGTCAAACTTACACCATTCATACTTCTCCTGGATTCTTTTTCCAACAAAGACATCAGTAACCCCTGTTTCTCTTGACCCCAGCCCCACCAGCTCCATCAAGCCTACCTGTTTGTAGCTCTGTACATGTGTCTATGTGGGTGCTAATGACAAGGCTGACCTGCACCAACTGGTGAGGATGGCTGCCTCCGGACAGGCGACCCTGGCTCTTGTTTGTGTATACCTGAGACCACAATGAAGAAAGAAACATATAACAAGAAAGCATGAATATAATAAAATGACACCACATTTGTATGTTATTCATGATATGATAGGTTTGTAACGCATCCCCTCAGGGCATCTATCATCTTCGGAGTTACCTGGTTTTGGTTTGGTTTTATTAGTTTATCTTACTAATGTTAGTTTAGAAAAGAGGCCTGAATCTTATGCCCCACTCTGTGGTTGGTTCAGGGTCCCCCTTTTCCCTTTTCTGTGTAGTCCATCTTTGCAAATAATTTTATTTCCACTAGTGCTGTTAAAATGACGTTAATGCCATAACCGCATTAACGTGGCAAATCGCTAACGGAGATTTGCCGCGTTAATGCAGTTATGTCATTTTAACGAGATTAACGCTGACAGCACTAATTTCCACAAAACATTTGCTGACCTGCATCAGTCTTGTGCCATCTTATTCGGCAGGCTCCTCTGAGCCATCAGTTTACAGCTTGTAAAATATTTGGGGGCTCAGTCAGGATAGCCAGTGGATTTTGCCAATAAACACAAGGTGAAATTAATATGAAGCGAGTAAACATATTAAACAAGAGTCCTTTAAATCTACTAAATAGTTTCCAACACAATATACTTTGAATATAGTAGCAGTTCAAATAGTTCATTACTTGAACAGGACAGCAGAATCCGGTCTGGATGTTGTTAGAAAATTATTGAAAACATATGTGGAAACAGGAAACAGGAAAAAACAAAGTAAAGGAAGACAGAGGAAATGTGGATGTAGGTAGAATAAGATAGAAGACATCAAAATTAAAAATCTGTTTACCTGCACTGGCACGTTGTGGAACTCTATGTGAATAGGAACCTCCTCTGAATACTTTGAAGAAATGCCATGGTTTAGTTACATTTGAATTGCTTGCTTGAAAGACTTTCCATGAGCTGCACACTGAGTGAGAGTGTTCACATACCTTGGCTGGGACTCTTTCTTTGACCACTCTGTGACTGTCCTAACACAATATGACACAATGTGGGCAAATTTAGACATAAATCTATGTTTACATGTAAGTTACCAAAAAGATTAGTGAACTGTTTATTATTTTGAATGGACTATAACCCAGTAGCCCCAGTCATAACATTCCTGTTTTAAGTTTTCTACTTAAAACAAGTTAGCTGATCTGAACTTCACTACACAAGTTTGCCACTGACAGTGACAAACTTGGTTTGAATGCATGACCACTGATGGCTTCAAGAGACAATATTTATGTGAATATTTATTCCTGCGTACCTTAAAGCAGCTTTAAGCAACACCACCAGAAACCCTCACACCACAAAGACAAATATTGTCAGTCCCTCTTTGCTTCCTTTTACTTACTTGAATTTGAAGCTGCCGCATGGGCAAGGTATGGGTGAATGCTGCCTGGATGGAAGAAAGACAAATGGAGTGCCGATATGGAGTGAAGAGAGATAATGTTACAGAAAATGAAAGGGAGAGAAATAGCTGGAAGGTTGTCTGGCACATAGCCCATGTAATTTGCACACATACCTTATGATACTGTAGCATTGTCTACTCACTATCGCTGTATTTCTATCCAAAACGGGGCAGATGACTCAGTGATTACTGTCTGATAATCTTTTCATTTAATGAGAGTGATGAAAGGTCTGCTGATCATATATGCTGTTAGTAACTGAACAGCATCATATTAACTTCATCGCAGAGCAGATATAATTTGTCTTAATTGCAGTTGTCGCTTGCAATTACCATCTGCAATCATCCAACTTTATTAGTCAGCTGCACACTAATGAATGCTTGTTCTGGTATTTGTAGTTACTGCTAATGTTATTAGTTAATGTCAACTTGGCAGCGCACAAACGATTTCACTCTTGGTACAGAAGTCATTTAAGTGTTTGCTTCATTCACCTGCTTCCCTCACTTTATGTACAACGGGTCGAGCCTTGGTAGTAGGGGGTGGAGGTGTAGTGGTGGAAGCAGTGGTGGGAGTCGGTGTGGTGGTAGTGGTCGTGGTTGGTTCAGGAGTTGTTGTGGTGGGTTCAGGTGCTGTTGATGTTGGAGGAAGCATCGTGGTCTCCTTTTGATCTGAAAGAAAACAGACAAAGGCAGTGGTGCACGATGAAGATGGATAGAGAGGAAGAAGGTCTACAGTAACTTCTGTGTTGTAATGCATTCTTAACATTCTTCACCAGCCTGCAGCACTCAGCCTGAGCAAAGCTCATCATGCCAAAGTCAAGCGCCGGGATGTCTATCTACTAACCTTTTGTCCCCAGAAAGCATTGATCTGGTGCCAACAGATGCTTTGATACCAGGGTTAACACTGAGCAAGACTTGGTTGGAAAGCAAAAGTTCTACATGCTTTATTTTAATATCATTTTGGTAGTTAAATAGTATTTAAATGTAAACACAATTACCAGATAATTTATGCTATGCACCACTATTAGATAACAATAAAGATGAAAATATCTATCTTTAGAAATTTAGTACCTTCACTGCTTGTTTGAGAATCTTTTAAGTTCTCATGTTAAATTGTTCTGACCAGCCATCTATCGCACATGGTGATACACTATATTGCCAGAAGTATTAACTGACCCATCCAAATCATTGAACTCAGGCATTTCAATCACCTCAATGGCTACAGGTATATAAAATCCAGCACCTAAGTATGCAGACTTGTTCTACAAACATTTGTAAAAGAACAGGTCGCTCTCAGGAGCTCAATGACTCGAGCATGGTCCTGTGATAGGATCACACCTGTGCAACAAGTCCACTCATGAACTAAATATTTCACAGTCAGCTGTTAGTAGAATTATAACAAAGTAGAGGTGATTGGAAATTACAGCAACTGAGCCAAGCAGTAGTAGGCCGTGTAGCATCACAGAGCGGAGTCAATGGATGCTGAGGCGTATAGCGCGCAGAGGCCGCCAACTTTCTGCAGAGTCAGTTGTTACAGACCTCCAAACGTCACGTGGCCTTCAGATTAGCTCAAGAACAGTTTGTAGAGAGCCTTATATAATTGGTTTCCATGGCCAAGCAGCTGCATCCAAGTCTTCTATCACCATGTACAATGCAAAGCGTTGGTGAAAAGCATCCTGCCACTGTCAGCGGAGTTGTGCTCTCTGGAGTGACGAGTCACGCTTCTCCATGTGGCAATCCAATGGATGAGTCTGGGTTAGGCCAAGTGTAAAGTTTGGTGGGGGGGAATTTTGGTGTGGGGTTGTTTTTCAGGAGTTGGACTCGACCCCCTTAGTTCCAGTGACAGGAACTCTTAGTAGAACTTGACTGGCCTGCACAGAGTCCTGAAAACCTTTGGGATGAATTAGAGCGAAGACTGTGAGCCACACCTTCTCCTCACCATCAGTGTCTAACCTTAAAGATGAGCTTCTGGAAGAATGTTCAAAAACTCCCGTAAACACACTCCTAAACCTTATGGAAAGCCTTCCCAGAAAGCTTGAAGCTGTTATAGCTGCAAAGGGTAGACTGACATCATACTAAACCCTATGAATTAAGAATGGGGTGTCACTCAAGTTCATATGTGTGTGAAGGCAGACAAGTGAATACTTTTGGTAATATAGTGTATGAACCTTTGAAGTTTACCCAAAAAACATTTAAGTTTCCTTTAATAAAATTATCAGAAAAAAATGCATGGTACCAATCCTTTTTTTCTGGTACTCTATATCTGAAACTCTCTCAGCTCATGCACTGAAAACATGAATTCACATAAAAACTTGCTATGAGGGTAAAAATAACCTCCTCTCACTTGTTTTCACATAGGTCGGTCTTGAAGGGACGTAATCCAGAGTAGATGGGTAGATGACTCCCTTTTTAGGCTTGCCCACTGAAACACAACAAAGTTGGCATTTAGCTGGAGAGTGACTTCTAAAGAACTGTATTTAACCTTGTTGACTTTATACCCGAGACAACGAATGATTCCCTCCATTTAGGCAGAGACAGAGAGCGCACGCCGTTGGAGTTGCTGCCTTTGTAGACATTCTGTCCAGCCATCTTCCTCACTATCACCTTTCCTCCTGAGTTGGTGATTACGCCACTGTGGAAACCAATTTTTTACTGTTAAATGATAGTTTTGATTTCACCCATTCATTTTTTTTAGAGTCATCACTCCAATGCTAACCTGTGGATGGCTGCATTGCAGATGCTGGAGATGGAGGCAAACACTCCTGTCCCATAGACTTGCTGTCTGGTTTCCCTACAGCGTGGGGGACATTTTACTATGAACTCTGGGAGATTGACCTTTCCTGCTCTGACATCGCACTCTACAGCTGGAATCACTGTCAATGAAAGAAGAAAAGGAAGACAGGATCATAATGTTTTTAGATTTCATTTCCAGACAGTTTTGCTTCTTTCATAACATTTACTTACATTTTATTGATTAATCAAGAATAAAATTGTCCCTTGAAAGTATTTGTTGATTATACTTCAACATGTAATTCAGACCGTTAACATATATAGAGTAAGAAGCTGTAGAAACAAACGTTTGGCGTAAAAACCCACATTTTTAAGCCAACTTCAGCCCAATTTTAACCTCAGCTGCTATACACACAGCTTTTTGCCTGCAAACCAATGCAGTCATACAATATTCTTTAATATTATGGGTTTATTTTTGCTTGTTTAGTGACCCCTAACTGAAGCAGGACACTGAGGCTTGTTCGGCAACGATGCCTACCTTGCTTTGGTTTCTTATTCTTTGGTCCGTTAGGCTTGGCCCAGCATTGGTACGACAGGAGGAGCGCTGAGGGTGAGGCAGAGGGAGTTTCATGTAACAGCAGACAAATGATCATAATCATCAGTATGTTTACTGTACACACAAGACCTCAATGACAGAGGAGACTGCTGTTTGATGGTGTTAATGTGCAGAAAGCCTGATGGAGATATTATAGTAGTCAACCTTGATGTATTTGAAAACAGTATAGCCTGCAGACACAGAAATGGGTTGCTCACCAAGGCAGATGGCAGTGAGTGATGCTCTGATCATGATGGACAGTGATGTTTCAGCACGTTAGTCAGACGTTCTTGTATAACCTTTGCAAGGGCAGAAGGAGAAGAAGGAAGTCAAACTGAAACTTTACGTTTACCTGCTGAAAGCAACTTTGGACCTTTCACTCAACAGGCCTGAGAATGACAAATGCTGTGTCTGCTAAGAACAAAGCAGAGAAAATGCATGCTACTGAGGCACACCCTCTCAAACATTTTTGATAAACAGCAGGCCGATTATGGAGTGGCACTACACAAACAGCTGAGTATCTCATCTACTGCGTGTAAAGTCAAGGTGGCCAGATGAACATTGCACGGTCTCAGTCAACTCAGACACTTTACATTAGTTAAAGTCAGTATTTCTTTCTAGTTTCTCCAGTTGGAAAAGTCTCAAGATTTACAGCAAACATCTGCGCACAGTCAAAAAAAACTGCATGTAAAAGTCCGTGGAGGCAGACTCTATTAGAGAGCGCACACGGACATAATTTAATGCGATAGGAATGGGGGGATATGTTCAGTCAGATGGCTTTGTTTGACAGCCGCAACCACATCAAGCTGGATCTTTGTCTGGAACACTGTCTGTTTACAGTAAGAAGAAAATTTCTTTCAGTGTCTGTCATTCTGTCCAAAGTAAAGACATAAGTTGAAGCCTGCGTTAACAAGATCAGATGAGGACCGCCAAGCAAGGTGATATTCTGCACTTTGCGTGTCAGCTGTAAAGTAAAGATCGCACTGGTGGTAACTACAACAACAAGGTCTAAAATAAAATGGACCACCACTGAGATTCTTTAGGATGCACAACATTCTAGTTCATGCAGTGTACAAGAGCTTTGGGACAGCACTACATACTGAAGTCTCCCTCTTAACAAAGGAATAATGTACCTCTTAACAGGGGTGGCACCATGTCTGACCTCTGAAAGCAGGGTCAAAACTATGTTATTTAAAGTGAAGTGCTGCATATTAGCAGAACTTTACTATTACATGAGAACGTGTTTAAAAATACACCTGACTCTGGTTGATGATTGCTACTACCTCAGGTCACGTACTGAGGTATCATTGACAACATGTCAAACTGTGGCCACACTGAGCACACAGGTTCACAGAGCATTTCTGAAAAGACCCTTTTTCAGTGGTGTCATTTTTCACATGAAATAGTGTGTAAACACGTGTGTTAGCCATGACATTTAATAATGAGCCTCTGTACCTGAATATAACAGAACCTTCTTTAATGTCATTAGGAACGCCTGTGTTTACCTATTCCACGTGAAAAATGGCTTCTGTGAGAAAGAAGACTTTGGCTTCGGTGGTATTCCTGTGAGTAGAGAACCGGGGAAATAAACTCTGGCTTTCTTCCTTTTCATGGTAATGGGCTTGTTTGATTAAAGATTTTTTTATAACCACATTTTAATTATTGCTACAAGATCAGTTTGATACATGGGAAAGTTATCTGCTATTAGAGGTTAGACATGAAAATTGATGAAGCCTGAACTAGCTACTGGTTAACGTAGCATAGCTTAACATGTGTGTGTGTTAACTCAGAACCACAGAACTTAGTCAGGCTGGTTTTTTAACTATCCTAAAGTGATAGCAAAGTTTCAGAGTCTTTAAACCTTATTTTCTTGTTATCACTGGACTTAATTTGGGTTTTGTTTAGCTAGCTAAGTCCATCTCTTTCTAGTGGTTATGCTAAGCTAACTGGTTGTTGACTCAAGCCTTATATTTACCAGCAAAAACCCACCCTATAGGCAGTTTTTGCCAGCCCTGGGGTGGTTTTTCAAATTCTTCATTCCTTCTTTAGTATAACTTGAACAAAATTCTGCCACAGATACAAATTTTGGTGATCTTTAGGTTATGTATGTTTAATGTGCCATGTGAAACAAATACAAACAGAGAACACAATTTTACACTCACAGGGGGATGAATACAAAAATCAAAAGTATTGGGATTTATACAAAATGTTTTTTTAAAACATAAATTATTAAAGATTGCTATATGTGTGACAATGTTTGTGCAAAGCTTTGTTGAGGCTGGCCCACCTCTTAAGGATTAAATAGGATACATACAGACTTATATGCCCATATATGCTCTGATCATAAAAGTAAGATAATTATATCGGCATAGAAAGCTTTCAGTCATATGACATGCGATTTCAACTTCATATCAAAAAAGACAAAGTGTGAATATAAGGCTTTCCCCCCCTTTTTCCAGAGACAAAAACAGCAAGAATAAGAGATAGCTTATACTCAAAATAAGCAGAATATAATATGTTTGATCATCTAATTATGCAGAAAACTGCTGTTACTAAATTATATGAATATACAGGCAACCTGCCCTTACCCATTTCCCTTCCAGCTTCAGTCCAAATTATTGTTGGATGTTGACTATGCTGCAGTAAAGTGATATCAATGTTTTAATCTCAGTCCTACAAAAAGAGAAAACATTTTCCCAGAATGCTAAAATATTTCTTACAGACTCAAGAGTGAATTATCAACTGCTTCAGCACCATCCTATGCTGCATTTCCATCACATGTTTAAAGAAAGATGTGCTTGTCAGGCAAACTTAGGTATGCTGTGTAAATATCCTTGTAACAGTCTTGGAGTACTAAGATACCGCAAGCCATTCTCTTCCATAGCTCTCTATTAACTCTCTACAAAGGTTGCGGCACAAAACAGTGTAGCTTGTTGAATAAAAACTAAGATCACCAAATCTTTCCTTAGTGCATTCATGAGCACTGACATGGTTTTTCCACAGTGCTGTGCTTTGACAGGTAGGCAGATCACTGATGCACAGTTGGGACTACAATTTTTCCTCCCGAGTGAAGAAAAACGAAGCTGGAAACAAGCTGGGACAGATATGTGCATCTACAGTGCAGGAGTCAGATCTGCAGTAAGAGGAGAGGTGAGTAAGTGCGCTTTCATAAATGAAGTGAACTGCTGATCAAACAGATCAGGTGTAAGGCAGCAATCTCCCAATTTTACAAATTTAGAGCGACAAATTAAAAAAACAATCAAACAAAGCAAAAACGTAATTTAGTGTCTATGCTTCACTGAGAAAAAGGATGACATCATAGTGGAAAAAATGAATGACAAACAAAAATGATGATAATTTGGAATTTGTGTTCTTAGTGTGAGCGTCTAAATGCCTCCTTTTCATGGCAATGAAATGGTGGGCAAATGATATCCTTTGACAAACACTTAGGGGAGTTTCCTGTACAGTAGATAGTGAATCCTCAGAGACTTGCAGAGACACAGTCTTGCATGCTGACATGCACATGCACACACACGCAAACACACTCTCTACTAAAGAAGCTAAAATAAACAAAGATTTGGGATAACTTATCACATGCTCAGATAGCTTTGGAGAATGCTTATTTAAGGACTTTCAGACATTTAGCATCGAGACAAATCACAAACACATTGTCCTACATACTGCTGAAGTGCCCTATAGTTTGCGTTCGCCTAAACTTTAGATAAAACATGTGTAATTTAAATAGCCTAGCTTTGCCTCTGAGGTTGCATCAGCTATATTCTCGGTGTTCATTGGGATCTCCAGCATCTAATTTCAGCTGGGTGGGGATACAAATCAAACAAACCATTGACATGGTAACAAGTATGAAAAAAGCTACAGAAAGACCAAAGTGATTTTCACAGCCACTACAAAGGCTCTGTGCATGAGCCTTAGTCACTTTGTAGAAAGCAAAGCAGCTCAGACAGCTCACATAGTTTAAGGCATTAAAGTCCATTTCAACTAACACTGTCACTACAATGTGGATTACCTGCACCGAACAGTCTTCACCAAGATTACACAGTGCCGAGCTGTTTTGCACGAAACCAGCTAATCTGATGTTGCTAGTGAAATTAAAAAAAATTCAGCTGCTGTGAAAACTTTCACAATGCATAAAGCAGGAAAAAAAAATCACATTTTGCAGGAGCAGCACAGGTATACAGTGGATGTAATGTAAACAGTGGCTGTCTGTGGGTACTTCAAAGACCAGCACATAATAGGTTTTGGAAGCATAGGTACAGACCACAAACACTTATAACTGGTGCATCTGAGTCTTCAGAGTGCTTTTTTTGAACTGAAAGCACACAGTTGTTGTTTTTTTCCTCTAATGCAGCTTCTGCCAAGTAAAAGGTACTTCTGCATTTCAGCAGTGCCACATTTCTAGGCTGGAGTGACCTGTGCAAATGCAACAAGGGTACACACTAAAGGGGACTGAGGCTTATTTAAATATCACGACCAGCTGAGAACTTGCTTTCACCAAGTTCCTGGGTGATTGCATGCCCAGAGCGAGAAAGTATTTACACGCACACCCGTGCCAGGCAGTGTTAAATCCCACCCTTCACAGGTGTCAGAATTGTACTGTAAGCATGCTGGATGTGCCAAGTGTTGTAGTAACAAGCCAACTAAGGAACCATAAGAGAGAGATCAAAATCAGACACCAAGGAAAGCCAACATGTCTCTACAAGGTCATTTCTGTAGCCTTTTGGGCTGTGCTGCTGCTGCTGACTATTTGTTTATCCAGCACAGCACAGGCTGAATTACTTTAATTCTTGGCACTGGCTTCAGTGCAAGCCAGAGCCTGTTTATGTTCTGCTGCTGGACATACTGTATAGAGACCACCTGCCCTTAATCAGTATGTTTCAAACCAAACAGAACAGAAAGACACAACACATAAGAAGATAACGTACAAGAAAGTAATTCAATAGCTGAAAAATTCTTGCAGCTGCAATAATTTAAAGCTCTGGCAGAATGATTCCTTTCAGGATAAAAGCTTGGGTAACTTAGATCCTTGTGTTTTATTTTATTTAAAAAGAAAAAATAAAGAACTTTAAAAAATAATTTAAGCAGCACTAGGTTTATTCAAGCAACTTGTTAATGCAACTTTCTCATGAAATAACATGAAAATCAAAAATCGAATCAAATCAAATAACATGCGATGTTGATTTAAAATCCCCGACAGAAAAAAATAGGACTAAAACGCGTTGGAAGCCAATTACGCGCGTCGTTTAAATAATTCCTATGTGGAGCTGCTTGTTAGCTCTGCGTTCAAAATTCAAAATCCTCGCTGAGTAATGATGTGTGCTTACCTGATTAGGTATAATAATCCTCCGAGGTTTAAAGGGGTGATTCCCAGCGCAGGTTTCCTGGATCCTTACTCTTTCATTGAAAAGCAGTTTAACGCGTGTGCGAGCGCTCTTCCACCTGGAGTTTTTCTCCTGCCTGAGCGCAGCGCTCATTAAAAGTGGAGAACGGGACGGGGGCGAAGTTTCTCCTATTTGCCCGTCCCACTTCAGGCTTGCAGCTCTTCACCCAAGCAGAAGAAGTAACCCGGGGCCATCGAGACAGCGCGCAGACAAGTGTTTTCTCTCTCTCTCTCTGAATCAAATGACGCACTGCCTTAGTAAGCCCACTGAGGGAAAAAACAAACTATGATTCTGACTATATGTTCTAAAACTCATTCATCCCGATTACCTGGCTGACAAATGAACCACCTAAGATGAGTGTGTCATCTCTCACCAGAGCAATCATTCCTCCACAAATAAACCGATCAACACCTGTTTGGGAAACACTTCAAAGTTAAATCCACTGTCACTTTGGGGGGTTTGCGGCTTTTGACATGCAGTTGCGGTGTACCCTACAGCTCATGTACAAACACACACACACACACACACACTGACTGCAGACTACACAGACTTTTACTACAAGCACAGTAGGTATGGGTGGCTCTAATGAGCCCGAGGCCGTTTAGCTCTTAATGTCTGGTGTAAATGTCCTTCATGTCATTACCGTGCAGAAACAAAAAGTTGTCCTAAAAAACAAAAACAAAACACTCATCTTTTGATTAAGCTGATCTTTTAAGTTTTCCTTCTTTTCTGTCATGCATGTACTGTTACAGCGGTGAATGCTTATATTATATTCAGTATTATTTTTAAAAAAGTCAAGCGTTCTCAGACAGCTTTTTCTACATTTACTGTAGCTCCTACAGACCTCTGGCTGTGAGGACAGCAGCCTAATCCATCTGCCGTTCAAGCCTTTTGTTTGCCAGGGGCAGCAAATCAGAAGAAAGCTGGTTTAAGAGGAGAGTGGCCTTAAAGAAAGATGCACTAAATCAGCTTAGACAGTGGGTGATTCAGGGGCTGTAGCAAGGCTGAGGATGAGATAATAAAGCACGCAAAGCTACTCTAGAAGAGAATTTGGAGTTGGAAATGAGAAGGAATCGGCCCCTTTAAAATAAAACCATTTCCTTGTGAGTGATGCGTAAACACACTGAGAAATAAAACGCTGTTTCTCAACAGAGTGTGGACTGCAGGATATAAGGTAGATCTGAGGGTATGAATGCCCTCAGGGGACACGGGGGAAATAGTAGGATACTGTGCCATCACATTGCTTCGGTTGAGTTAAGGACACTTCAGTGTTTCCAGATGTTGTTGTGCATCTCTTGTCTCGCTATTTTACTGACTGCAGATTTCATGAGCTGGGCATCTTTTAAAAAAACACATGCATTGTTCCAGTTTGGTTTGAGTGATTGTTAAAACACTCCTAACAGGACCTGGAAATAAATACTCTTTGCAGCAGGGATGAAACTTAAAATAATTTATTAACACTGGTTGCACATACAATTTATTAAGATGGATAAGACCATAACATACAAAAAAATAAATAAATAAATACTCCCAGTCTCCCCATAGAATCCAAGTATTGGTTGAGGTGAAATGGAAACAGTCTTCAGAGCCTGTCACACCAGTACTCTGATGTTTCAGTGTAAGAGGGCACGTCGATGTGGAAGACCTGTGGGTCAGACGGAGGAGTCTGAGGAGGGCTGTTGACCCCCGAATCACTGTCGTGCTCAGATTGGTTCAGCTCTGCAGCTGCACTTTTCACTTCCAGCTTCTGGCCTGGAAGTGATTCAGGCGGGGGCGGGGCCTCGGCTTTTGGCGTGATGTTTTGCAAGTGCACCACCTCGCTGTGCTCTTGCGCGCACGGCAGAAGTACCAAAATATCCTTGCGAAATTTGGAGCTCATGCCGAAGTAGATGAGCGGGTTGTAAAAACTGGCAGACTTGGCAAAGAGGCGGGTGATGATACTGGTTGTGCTTGGCACGTGGAAGCCCCAGGCTGACCACATAGACACCACTGCATATGGTGACCAGGCCAGGATGAAAGCAGTGCAGATTACAATGGAAATCTGAAAAGAGACATAAGGAAACTATTGTCAGCACTTGAGTAACGTGAAAGGAGGTTTATGACCGAGCGGGCGCTTTTAAGTAGACCTTTTAAGAGTCCCTTTTTACATTTCTAATCAAGCCTTTCAATAAACCCTCCACAACTAGACTCGACTATTTTCCTTTTGTCCTACCCTTGTGACGTCCCGCTCCATTTTCCTTTGGCGGGCGGTGAGGTAACCGTCAGCTGACATAGCATTCGTGGTTTTCACTGTGTTGATAATGGAGATGTAGGAGAAGAGCATGATCATCACCGGGATAAAAAAGCAGAAGATCAGGATGGATATGATGTAGGACTTGTAAATAGTGGAGTAATTGGCTTTGGACCAGTCCACTTCACAAGTTCCATAACCTCGATCTAAGAAACACGAGATACAAGGTCAGATCACGGCTCTGTTGTCATGTTGCATGAAGCACCGTTAAGTCCGATGCATAAAACAGACCTGTGTAGCTGCCCCAGCCCAGGAGTGGAGCAACAGACCAAAAAATCCCTCCAGTCCAAATGCAGATTAGTGACACAGCAATCGTGTTGATGCTGATACAATGAGCTGCGAGAAGACAGAGCAAGGACAAGTAACATGAGTACAGCCTGCTATTCTCACACCGTGGAACTGACTGCAGGATTGTTTGCAGTTTAAAAACAGTTTAAAGGTCATGATTTTGGCAACAGAAAAAGTTAGATGCAGAATTTTTGACTTGCTATGAATTTTTGTTGAACAATGAAGTCTTTTCTTTTTTAACAGCCTTTGCTGACATCTGCGACTGAAAAGGGCCTCTGTTGATAAAGTGTTCAAGGGAAGAAAATAATAGTTTGTTCTATTTCCAGGCAACGAGCAAACGTCTAATTTAAATATCCCATATTATACGTGCAGAGCAGTTTTCAAGGATTTCAGTGATTTTAATACTGAGCTGTATTTTGCGTATTATCTGCACTGGTTTACCTGCACATTTCATTCTCCTAACTCATTTGCACACAAAAACACATGCAGTGGGGTTTTTTCAGATTTAGATTTAGTATAAGAGCGAAGGTTTTAGCAAACGCAGCTGGTGCCACACCACATTTACCACTAATGTCCATAGTTTAACGGCAAATGTAAAAACACTCAGGTTAACATGAGCAGCCACAAACAATAAAATCCTTTATCCCTCGCCGACAGCAGAAGCAGTTGCTCAACTAAATTTCCAGCATAATTAAGGCATTTTTTAACATCAGTTGCAACCCCCAAAATAGCAAATCTCACTTCAAAATAAGTTAATAATGTCTTTGAGAAATAAAAATGAAACTGCTGGAGACGAGTGGTCGTTATTTCCACAGCTGAAGCCTGTAATGAGCTTTCATTAGCACTAAAAACACCACACTCTCCTGTCAGATAAGAGACTGCTGCTGGAATGCGAGGAAGGCCAAAAGGCTGGGCTAAAGCTGTAAACCTTTGTTTGGATGGCATCCCTTTATGTATCTGGTGATGCTGATCACCGTCAAGGTGTTGATGCTCGCGAGGCCGAAGAGCAGCGTGAAGAAGCCGTCCACCTGGATGGAAAGAGAGAGAGAAAGATGGACTGGTAGTTCCTGATGTCACGTCTTCAAAATATCTGTGAGTGGTCAGTGACGCCTCGGGGTAGAGAGCCAGTGCCTGTCTAATGTCAGACCTTTGTCTGCCGAGTTTGCTTTAGATTTTATCAGATAGAGATGCTTCAGATAAAGAGCTCTTCCTCCCTTTTGGTCAATATGCTCCAGACACAGAGCCTTTCCTCTGATGTAAGCTGTACAGGTTCAATAAGAGGATGTTAAAATGGAAAATCTTTACTGCGTCTGCTAATTTGTAGATATTAACTTATATCACAGGAAAATTTGATTTGACTCTCAAATATGGCAACACATGGAGCTTTGTTGCAGTCAGCCCAATGTTTGGGAATCTTTTAATCACAGCTCTTCTTAAAGGAAATGATGCTACTGTGTTTCAGTCTGGCCCCAACTATGTAACACCCAGCTCCTGCTGTGCCATTTCCAGGTGATGGGGATCAGTTGAGGTCTGATTACTTTCTTGATCTTCCTTAAATGTAATCCTATTACTTCCAAGCATCATGTTTTTTCACCCTCATTTGGCAGAAAACTATCTTACTAACATTGGTATGGTTTTTATTAAGCGTTAATCTTATGTTTCATTTTAGTTCTTATAAAATTTCAGGACCCTTTGCAATAAAAATAGTGGTTTAGTGCAGTTTAGTGCAACTAATCTGTCTTTTATTTGGCTCTCAAGAAGGTGATGTAAACTTTCATAGACCTTTTACACTGCTGCATCATTTCTTCCTCCGAACTTTCCTTCTGTAATGTCACATGATCCTGAGAGGCTCTTTCATATCTAATAATGTCCTGCCCCACCGAGTGTGAAACACGGGGATGAGGCCCAGCTTGCAGCTCGCTCATGTCCCATCACGCTCCATGCAGTAATGTGCTTCTCACATGCCTGTCTCCTTCACCTTTCTATTCTTTTTCTCCACTATTTCTGTCACTTTTTACCTGATTCCCTTATTTACGTCTGAGGCTCCCTGCCTTAGCCCACTTCTCTTGGGGGAAGGTGAAATAAGAGAGGTGGGGTACTTCCCTTCCCAATATTTCTCTTTCACCGGAGATTGGATGACTGAGATATGAGATCATCTCTGTGACTGTAGGGAAGCCTAAGAGCAGCAGAGCTTGAGTTACAGTATCTCTTTCACTTAGATTTTTAAAGTTTACGTTCTCCAGACTAAAATATATTCTGGTTACACCGGCTTGTTTTTGTATGACTCCTCAGAGACTTCACTCGCTGCAGCACGGAAATCACAATTTCTACCACGCCTGGCTTCGAGCAAGAAAATATCCTGGATGAATTCCAAGCTAAAGTATGACAAATATTTCTTTTCAAGCTGAGGCTGTAGGAAGAGAAAAACACAGAAATGAATGGTTAAATATAAGATCCTGCAATATAAGTGCATGTAGGTATAAAATTCAACAAATAGCCACCAAAGCAGCTCTTAACCGTTCACTGTTTGGTTGTTGACAGGTGCCCTACTGCTAGAAGAAAGGCCTCCACAATGGTAATCTTATCACGATTTAACCTCCAGCCCACATGTCTACTAGAATAATCCCTTTCACGTACACACACCCACACGCATATACACCTTACTGTTACACTTCCACAGATTCTTTTAATGTACTTTATTAACTGAGGGCTGGCCAAAGACAGCAGATGCACACGGATGGTTTTTTGGTGACTCTGCACAGTCATAGCTCCTGCGATAAGACTTGTTGTTCCAAATGTCAGTATTTTGAAGTCTTGTTCGAGTTTGGCTTTTACCTGGCAGGTCCAGATCCAGGTGATCAAATATCCATCATCCTTGAAGATATTGAATATTTCTAGGATTCCCCGGGAGTAGCCGAATATTGAAATGCTGGCATCAGAGATTGCGAGGTTTAAGGTGAGCAAATCGGTTGATTGAAGTGTGGCCCGCTGCCTGTACAGGACAAACATCACTAAACTGTTTCCAAACCAGGACAGCCATCCTGCAGGGAGGGAAGCACACAGAATATTCAGGGGATACCTAATTAACCACATAGCATAGGATACTAAATCTTATGGTAGCATATGACATTGTATGGTGTTTTATTTTATTATATTTTATCATATTGTATCATATGTAGTAGTATAGTACTATTAGATAATATGTTACATACAGTATAGGAACATGTACGTATGTATCATTGCTGTTAGTTCTGGATCTCATCCTGAAGTGACTCCAATAGTGTGAATAACCCGTGAAGCTCAGAGTTAAACCCTTTTACTCTGTAGTCAGATAACAAGCCAACAGGGTCCCTTTCTTTTTATATCTCAGACTCTGTGTTACACAAAATCTCTCGACTATCTTAGCTGGCACGGTCCAAACCAAACTGTGGGTGTCAGCTGTGGACTGGCCTTTGGAAACAAGAGTCGGTTTTGTTCTTGACACTTGAATAATGTGTGACTCTTTCATGCGAATGTAGGAAATACAGTATATCAAGCAATACTGACACAGTAGCATAACGTACAATCCAAGTAAACATATTTCATCTGCAAACAATACACATAATGCAAAAAATAAACATTGCATTCTAGCGTATGGTGGTTTACTTACCCAGCACTAACAGGTAGACTCCAATGATGGTCTGTCCTTGATCAGACAGAGGAGGGTCTGTATGCAGGGTGCTCAGGTTATTATTCCTCCATGGAATATTCACCACCTTCAGAGTGAAAGCCTTCAGCGTCAGCTCCATGGCCTGAATTTCGATGCCTATGCATGAATTCTTTCTGTCCTCTTCAAAATCCCTGCTCTCCTCTGCTTTCAGTAGACACTGCAGTGACACACGAGCAGGGATGACCGGTCAGTTCATTTTAAATCCAGCTTAGACACAGTCACTAATACCTCACTACTAACTGTCCAAATGACTGCAGCTGTAATCCTATCTACTGCTTAACAACTAAGAAGATAGAGGTTTTGGGTGGAAATTTGAGGCAACAGGGAAAGGTTCAGTGGTCTAATTTTCAGAGTGGCTTCGTAAAGCTTAAAGACAAAGGTCTCGTCTCAAGCAAAGCTATCTTAAAGCCCTCAGCAGAGATCAAAGCGGTGCTGAACAATTTCAAACGCCATCTTGTGCATTTTCTTTGAATTGTGTCCTGCAGGTTTGTGTGAATGCCAAACAGGAATTGTTTTGAAGGGAGGAAGGTTCAGGGCTGAAGCAATCAGCTTCATGGGCTCATCCGGTTAGAATAAGAAAAGCAGCCATCTAATGCAGAATTATTTTCAGGGTACTCCTTTTATTCTCAAATAAATAAGGCAAAAAAGGAAGGAAACAAAGACACACATGGACTGCCAATGCTCAGCTGCCGCCCCGTGTGGAAGTGAGGAAAGAGTGAGCCAAAAGTGAATGCAGTCCTTATGTACTGTGTGACATATAATGTGTGACAGGTGAGTGCAATCAAGGACAAGCACCACACCCAATCAAAGGTGAGAGAACTAAACAAGGTGCATCTGGTGAAGTGAGTGGGTGTGCTGGGATGTGCTAAAAGGTGGGTCTCTACAACAGCCGCCCCCATATGTCTAGTGAGAAATATGTTGATATGATCAGGATCAGTCTTCTTCAGGAAGCGAGGGCAGGGGGATCAGACAGGAGACAGGGCGGATATAGGTTTTATCCTGTACTAAGACCTCCACAGTTCTGATGTGGTCATCTGGGCTTTTCAGCAAGCGCGTCACTCTTCCTACAGGCCAAAGGGCTCGTGGAAGGTGTGAATCCATAATCATGACGACAGAGTTCAATGTGAGATCTGGTTTTTCCTTCTGCCATTTGGGTCTTCTTTGGAGGGATGGTAGATAGTCTCTTATGAAGTGTCGCCAGAAGTGATCTGCCAATATTTGTGCATGTCGCCATCGTCGTCGGCCTAGGAGGTCAGAATCAGAATAGGATACCAGGGGGAGTGATGAATCATGTCGGCCCATAAGGAGAAGGTTTGGGGTTACGGGGTCAATGTCCGCAATGTCTGAGGATACATAGCCTAGGGGTTTTGAGTTAAGAATGCCTTCAATCTCAATTAGGACTGTTCTTAAGACCTCTTCAGTGACCATCTGTGCACCAATGGTTCTCTTCAGAGCATTCTTCACAGAACGTATCTCCCTCTCCCAGGCTCCACCGAAATGGGGTGCATGCGGGGGATTGAATTTGAAATGGATTCTTTTAGTCATCAGGACCGGCTGTAGAGTCGGAGCAAGGTTGTTAAAAGCTGCCCGTAGTTCCTTATCTCCTCCTTTGAAGTTAGTTCCTTGATCACATATAATTTCCAGGGGTGTTCCTCGTCGAGAAATGAATCGTTGGAGGGCCATGAGGAAGGAGTCTGTATCCATACTGTTTAGGAGGTCAAGATGTATACACCGAGTGGTGAGACATTTGAATATTATTCCCCACCTTTTCTCCGATCTGCGGCCTGTCTTGACCTTGTATGGTCCAAAGCAGTCTATTCCTGTGGAGTAGAAAGGTGGTTTGAATAACCTAAGACGAGCAGCAGGCAAGTCTGACATTTTTGGAATGATGGGCTGTGCTCTCCATTTCTGACATGCGACGCAGCTATACCGATGCCTGCGTACGGCTTCCCTTCCTCTGAGAATCCAGAATTTCCGACGTAGTTCAGCAAAAAGTCTTTCTGAACCAGCATGATGCAGTTTGTCATCATAATTTTGTATGATCAGTTTGGTCACTGGATGAGCAGGATCAAGTACTATTGGGTGAATGACATTCAATTCCAAGTCTGGGCTTTGCCGTAGTCGGCCTCCTACATGGATAAGTCCAGAATTCCTGCACAACACTGGTGACAAACACAATAGACGGCTGTCAGATGAGAGGGGTTTGTCTGACTGTAAACGGGCTAAATCTTCACCGAAACTGTCCAGTTGTGCCTGACGAAGGATTTCTTGTTCTGCTGTTTGATAATCAGCTGCAGAAGGAATGTTACCCTTTTGGTTGGAGAGTGAATGAGCCGTGAAATCCAATAGCTCTTGATACGTTCTGAAGCTGGGTGTGTATGTATGGGAGGGTATACTGACAATACCAAAAAAGTAGGATTTCTTTAACTCAGTCTGATCATCATCAGGATGGAGATCTGTAACTGTGGGCCAGTTATTTGGAGGTTCATGCAGAAACGAGGGACCCTCAGTCCACCTGTTTGGGCTAAGGAACTCTTTCAGGGATTTACCTCTCGTAACATCATCAGCAGGATTTGTGGCTGAATTGATGTATCTCCAGTCTTGACTGTTTGTGAGGTTTTGAATTTCTGAGACTCTGGCTCCTACGAATACCTTGAAACGGCAGGAATCTGACTGAAGCCAGTGAAGTACAGTTGTCGAGTCAGACCAAAGGGTGGTAGTCCTGACTGGTAAGGTGAGTTCTGTTTGTATGAGCTCACAGAGGCGTGCGCCTAGTAGGGCTGCGCATAGCTCCAGTCTGGGTATTGTTAAATGCCGTTTAGGAGCAACACGTGAGCGAGCTAACAAGAAACTCAGTTCTACATGGCCTTCAAGATCATCTGATCTCAAATATGCGACAGCACCATATGCTCGCTCTGAAGCGTCACAGAAGATATGAATGTCTCGAACTGTGGTAGAAACATCCATTTCCTTAGAAGTATAGCAACGTGGGATGGCAATTTGTGGGAGATAACAAAGTTCTTCTTCCCAGGACTTCCATGCCTCTAAGAGGTTGTGTGGAAGGGAAGGGTCGTCCCAATCTCTCTCTTTTCTCCATAGCTCTTGCACCAAGGTTTTGGCGCGTGTTGTGAATGGGAGTAAGTAGCCTAATGGGTTATACAGACGAGCAAGTACTGCATAGATACGACGCATTGTGGTGGGGTGTGAGGCTAGAGTTCTGTATTTATAGGCAAACAAATCAGTCTCACAATTCCACAATAATCCTAATGTGCGTTCATGTGGGCCAGATGGCTTGTCTTCAGTCAGGCAAAGTTCATTACTTGCCGTTCTTACCTCAGATGGTAGATGGCTAATCACAACAGGATTATTGCTGGCCCACTGGCGAAGGTCGAAGCCTCCTTCTGATAGATGGTTTCTTAATTTGTCTAGGAGTGTTCGAGCTAACTCTGCTGATGGAAAACTCTGCAAGCAGTTATCAACATAGAAACACTGCATTACTGAAGACTGCACATCTTTGTCAGATTGATATTCCTTCACATGTTTCTGCAGTGCATAGATTGCACAACAAGGGCTGCAGGTCGTACCAAAGGGGAGTACCTGCCACTCATACACTGAAGGGGGAGCTGCTTTGTTCATGTCACGCCACAGGAATCGGAGGAGTGGTTTATCAGGAGGCAGAAGACGGACTTGGTGAAACATGCCTTTGATGTCGCCACTTATTGCTACTGAATGTTGCCTAAAACGCAACAAAACACCAAGAAGTGTTGGGCCTAGGATTGGTCCTGGCAATAGGTACTTATTGAGACACTGACCTTGAAATGTGAAAGAGCAGTCAAAGACTATACGATCTTTATTGTTGTGACTTGTCATATGATGAGGGATATACCAGGTTTCTTTGCTATTGTGCATCTCCTCTGGGCTAAGTTTGACTATATAGCCTGCTTGCTCCAATTTCAAAATCTGATCCTTGTAAGACATGGCTTTGCCAGGATCTTTAGCTAACCGAGCCTCAGTGTTGCGGAGTCTAGACATGACTACATTTGGAGGGACATTCAAAGGAGGAAAGTTTGCCATCCGAAGAAGAGGAGTGGCGTAGCGATTAACACCATTGATCTCAACCCTTTTTGTGGCCTGTTCAAGGAGTTCCAGTGCCAGTTGATCTTGCTTTGATCGGATCACAGATTTCTCACTGTATTCAGGTAAAGTGTCTAGTTGCCATAGCTTCTCAACATGATAACGCAGTACATCTGCAGATGAACTGAGAGATGTGAACAAACACTGCACGTGCTCTGTACTGCTCTGGGGATGAAAATCTGTGATCGGGCCTTGAAGTGTCCATCCTAATTGGGTTTTAACTCCTGCAGGAGACCCATATGGTCCCTGTCTCAATGGAGCAGTAGGCGTGATGAGGTGAGTATGATCTGAGCCTATGAGCAGGAGTGGCGCTGCTTTATTAATAATGGGTAATGGGATACCTTGAAGATGCTTGTATCTCCGTTGGAGAGATGATACAGGGTAGGTGTGGTCTGAAAGTGCTAGGTGATTTGCAGTGAAGGCATTAGTAATCGTGTAGGTTTTCTCTGGGTGTGCGATGGGTGAGATTTTGAAACTTACGGAAGAACCATGAATAGTTTCAACTTCTTGACGGACCGTTCTAAGTGATAATCTCTCTGCTTCCCCAGTTAGGTTGAGATGCTGTGCAGCTGATGTCAGAAGAATGGTACGCTGGGAGCCATCGTCAAGTACTGCATATGTTTCAAGGGTTCTTTTGCCATTTCGCAGGAGCACTTTCACGACCTTTAAAAGGACACTAGGACAATCACTAGGTCTATCAAAGTATAGCGTCCTCACTACAGGATGAGTGTCAGTTTTAGATCTCTTATTTACATCGCATAGGATCTGGAGATGTAGTCCCATACAGGTGGCACATGCTTTCTTCAGGTCACACTTTGCGGCCTGATGATTCCTAGCACAACGCCAACACCGTTTGTTTACTTTTATCCAGTTTGTTTTCTCATCCTTTGTCTTCTGAATAAACCCAGGACACTTACTAATGTGATGTTCTGGTGAGCAGCAATATGCACATGTAGCCTTAGTTGTCATGATCGGCTGTGTTGCATGTACAGAATCATCAGATGTATTTGCTTCATGTAATATTGTTGTAAGTGGAGAAGCGTACTTACGGGCAGGTCGTGTCTGGTTGAAGGATGGAACAGGACTGGCCTTCTTTGGTTGACACCTGCATTCCATTTGCAACCAGGATGAGAACAAAGGCAAGGTATACGTCATTTCTCCCTGTTCCCTGTAAACATGCCGTTTGAAGCGACTGAAATGCTCTGCAGGCAACTTCACTAACAAGCGATCGACATGGGAGCCACAGTCTAGTTCTGCACGTCCTTGTTCTCCCATAGTGCTAAGCAACCCAACTAAAGCCTGTACTCGAAGAGCAAAATTATCAAGGCTCTGGCCATCACCTGCTCTGATAGGAGGCAGTTCCAGTATATTCTTTAGCTCTTTCAATGCCAGCTGTCTTGGTTGCCCATAACGCTCATCAAGGGCTTTGATGGCTTGAGTGTATGGGTCAGGAGCGTAGGAAAAGGCAAGAGCTAATCGTTTAGCTTGGTCTACTTTGAGGTGATCAAGAAGGACATGATATTTGAAGTGCTCTGTCTCATGAGGATCAAGAAGGTTTGTAAGGGCCATCCGTAACATCCTGTATTGCATTTCGTCTTCTCTACTAAGGTCTGGAAATGAAGGACCTTCAAGCTTATATACATGTGTTCTCGTGCTAGAGGAGTGACCCGAGCTAGCAGTACCAGATATCAAAGGTTTCTGTTCATATGAGGTATTGGATGTAGCTGGTTGCTGCTCTAGAGGAGGGCAATGCTTGTGGTCAGATATGCGAATGAGAGGTTGAACAGGGTCTTCAGCTAAAGGAACAGCAGGTTGAACACATGAGATCTGGTCGGGATCCTGCCGTGATAAGGCCAGGAAATCAAAGGGATTCTCATCTTCTGTAGCAAGGACTGGTCTAGGCAAACCAGTTGAAGGGATAGCAGCATCTAGTATTGTTGAATTAGGTAAAGGAGGGCTGGCAGCTGTAACTAAGCCAGACTGACGGCTAATCTGCGGGGGCTGGAAGGGTGATTGACAGGTTACTGTATCAATCACTGGGAGCTGCTCATGTTGTTGATGTGTTTGAGGACTGGCTCGTAAACTGCATACAGAAGCTTTGATTCCATCTGATGAGACTGTGCGAATGGAAGATCTGGAGCTACAAGAATGGGAAGGAGATGATTGAACCATAAATTGCTTAATCTCCCTCATGGTCGTTAGGAGTTCCCTCATGACCTCATCTTGGGTGGTGGGTAAAGGAACAAGGGATGTCTCTGGTGGTCTGTCTGACTCTCCGACAGGATCCTGCAGCCCATGTGTGTCTTTATCACTGTGCTGGCATTCAGTTTGGCTCTCTGTCTCACATGTAGCTCTTCTAGCTCCAGGGTACTGAACTTCATACTGTTGCAGGTAGGCAGGAGGTCTACTATCACGACTGGATTTTCTAAATGGCTGCTGTGTATCCATGATGCTAATACCTCTCCGGCTCGGAGGACCATGTTTTGAAGGGAGGAAGGTTCAGGGCTGAAGCAATCAGCTTCATGGGCTCATCCGGTTAGAATAAGAAAAGCAGCCATCTAATGCAGAATTATTTTCAGGGTACTCCTTTTATTCTCAAATAAATAAGGCAAAAAAGGAAGGAAACAAAGACACACATGGACTGCCAATGCTCAGCTGCCGCCCCGTGTGGAAGTGAGGAAAGAGTGAGCCAAAAGTGAATGCAGTCCTTATGTACTGTGTGACATATAATGTGTGACAGGTGAGTGCAATCAAGGACAAGCACCACACCCAATCAAAGGTGAGAGAACTAAACAAGGTGCATCTGGTGAAGTGAGTGGGTGTGCTGGGATGTGCTAAAAGGTGGGTCTCTACAACAGGAATTAATGACTGAAGCTTTTCAGTTGGGCAATAGCACAGAATTGGTATTAAAATTTCAATATATTACTATTAATAATGTTCTGAAAAATATAAATAAGAAATGTATTTACCCTTATCCAGTATTAACAGGCGCCTAACATCAAGTGTTTGGGCAGCATTTACATTTAAGAAAATTTTATTGTATTTAGTACATAAACATAATGTAGGTGTATCTACTGGATAATAGATACTGATTTTTAAATAACTGTACATGAATAACTTGACTTTATTATAAACTGTAATATTATGCTGCAGTATATTTCTAACCAGGCAGCTCATTCTCATTCTCTCGACAATACTTTTGTCATAGATATAACACATTTTGGGGTCAACTTGAAAGAGAAAGAGATATGAAATGTAAAAGTGAGGTCAGAGGTCAAATGTGATGTAATATTTGGATACTTAGAATCCCCATACAAAAGCCTAATTTCCTAAATGTTGCGAATGGCAGTAAGAAACATACTTTGAAATAGAGTTTCAGATCAATCTATTGACTTGAAGAAAAGATGAGAGCTCAAATGTGATGATACTTGAAGTCTTCATGCAGTACTTTCTGTATGCTGACAGCAAACATCACACTTGTACGAATTATAGTTAAAGTTATAAGGATTTTTGCCATCTTTTGATCAATAAATCATTAAGTTAACCTAGAAGACCTTGGTGGATGTAACCAAATTTTAATGGAGTTTTAACATGACTACGCTCTACACCCCTACAACGTTTTAGGGGTCAATTCAGAACATTTCAAGCCCATCATTTTAACAGAATGACACGCACACATGTAAACACTACTAAGAACATCTGTGGAGGTAACAAAAATCAATCCAAAAACAATAATAAAAAAAAAAAGTGCTGGGATACTAATAAAATTGAGCTTTGTCAGCTTTTCCATCTTGACCATTCAAATATCTGCTTACACTTTTAGTCCAACTCCTGAACTACTCTCAAGAGTTGTGTTCCTGTTTCTGTACTTCCATTTAGGAGGTGATGACTTTAGACCTGCTGCAGTAACCACACGTTGTCTAAACACAGATGACATTCATCTAAACATACACTAAACCCCAGAAATATCATATGAAGCATAATTTAGTTTGTTTGAGCTAATGTGTGCACTGAGAAATGTGCTCTGATGTCAGAGTGAGAACATCTGGCACTTCAGAAACACGATCTTTATTTAGCTCCACCAACAGATGCTGGTGCAGTGTTATTGATTAACATTGTTTTGTTCTGTGAAAACTTATAATTGCAGCACATCTCCCCTCGTCCACCTTCTCTCCTTCTTCTCTTCACAGTGAACTTCTCTGTGGTGACACACCCACCAAAGGGGTATCCTGAACACCCCCCCCTCAGTTTGTATTTAGTTCACAGTGTGCACCTTGTTTCTCTCTTCTGGCTGCCACAGTTCAGGATGTTGTGGGAAGGGCTGCTTGTGCTTCTGATGCCAGATGCCTCTGTGCTTCCGCGTCTTCTTTCAGCCTCTGAAAGCCAGCGAGCAAGAGAAGGAAGGAGCCAAAGGGGAAAATGAACCTCTGACCCCAACTGTCACCCGTCCAGCAGCAAACACTGAATGCAGTCTTTGCACACCATACCTTCAGCCAGAGACTCAGAATGACACTGTTGCTAGATGTTAAAGTTCCTATTTTTGTTCGCATAATATGAAGTCATGACACTGTTGATATCAATTTCCTGCAGCAGGCTGGAAAGCTATCCTCCTACAGTGAAATTAAGATGATTAGGAGTGCATGTTATAAAGTCATTGTTTAGTGCAGCTGCTCCTGAGATTAAACTGTTGCTAAAGGACAAAGGACAAAGAAGACCCCACATCCAATCTACAAGGACAAAGCTAAAGACAATGACATCTGTCCACAGAGGATAAATGTGTGAAGCTGGCATCTTGTGGTCTGTCAGCTGCTGTGCAGAGATGTGGGCTCTGTTCTGACAAAAATCCATGAATCAAATACAGGTTTTGCTGAGTTAAGCACAAAGCACTGGCACCTACCATACACCGCACAGTGCTTAAGTGTTGCCACATTACAGGAAGACGACAAGATTACCTTAGCGCTCACCTGTATACCTTGGCACGTGTTTGAGTTCACAAAGCTGGGCAATCACGGTGCACCTACAGTAGGTCACTGTATCTTTCTCTCGATCTCGCTCTGTCTTAAGCAAAGCCAGAGACAGAGCAAGCAATTTTCCAAATGGAAAATCACAGACACATATGCTATTATGAAGGTGTGTGTTAAAGGCTAAGAGCTGTCTGAAGGCCACAAAGCCTCTCTTCACTGGGGACATTCACCAGGTCAAGAAACCAATACAGGATCTGCTTGAAAAAAAGTGTGCGTACTTTTCCCCTCCCTGTCACTGAACGACAGACACAGGGACTGATTGTATGAAAGTAAATGGCTTGCCTGTCATTTTCGTCTGCTAGTCCATGCGTGGCATTCGTAGAAATACATTTTCACATCTACAGGAAATCTGTAATAAAAATTGTTCGAGGGGGTTTCTCAAAAGGTGGCCTCTAGCAAGGCTGGTAGTAGTGACGGTGATTCTACAATTTATCATAAATGGATTAGAAGTAAAGCTATTTACTGCCTCTCCATGCCCCTGTGTGCTGGGTCGTTAATATGAATAATAATCTCTGCAAGGCTGAAGCCTTTTAAAATTTCCTGCAGTGGCTCAGGAAGTAGAGCAGATCATCTACTAATCAGAAGGTTGGTGGTTTGATCGCTGGCTGCTCCAGTCTGCATGCCAAATTATCCTTGGGCAAGATACTGAGTATGAATGTGTGTGAATGTTAGATAGAAAGCACTTAGACATAAGAACAGTGCTTGTGTGAATGTGAGATAGCTGTGCTCAAGCAGAAAACTGCTATATAAGAACCAAGCCATTTATATTTTACATAAAATAGGGGAAAAAACTTCAAATCAAATCAAATCAAATCACTTTTATTGTCACATCACATGTGCAGGTACATTGGTACAGCACATGTGAGTGAAATTCTTGTGTGCGAGCTTCACAAGCAACAGAGTTGTGCAAAATACAATAATGTAAACAAGCAAAATACAAGAATGGCTACATCTGAAACTAATAAATATATGTACAATATATAATAGTATATGCATTTCAAGGAACATCGAGCTGGCTTACTGGCGATGGGATGGGATAGGTCCCATTAAAAAAAACACAAACCACGAATGCCTGCCCACAACATGTTCACACCTATGCTTCAAAGGCTTCGTCACTCTGCGCAAATATAATTTCACACAAGTGAGGAATATGTTTAAACACCGCGGGGAATCTTTTTACCCAATGACATAAACTTAAAGCTTCATGCTACAGTTAGATGCTTTGAAAAAGTTATAATTAAAATGTGGATATTACACGTTGTATGTGAAGCAAAGCTCTCATGAAGTAAACAGAGACCACAGTTCCTAAGTTCACCTCAGACAAAGACCAGACTGATTTTACTGTTCCCTCTGCACCTAACTGTTTCATGACTCCACAGCCAAGCCTGCTATAACCACAGATTGCTGCTCAAAATATAATTATGCTAAAATAGTGCATGGTGTTACAGTGTTAAGTTGTCCAGTTGAGCTGTCTGAAATTGCACAGAGGAAATGAACACTTTATATTATTGGTCTTATCTGCCAGCTTTTTATTTTCAGGACAAAAGTGCAGCACTTTTGTCTAAAATACCATTTTTTTGGATAACACCTTCATATAAAGCCCATATGAAATAATAGATGAATGGTTCAGTATGCATTTGAAGTGAACACAGGCTCTGTGTTGTGACCAGCAAGCAATGTGGACTGGTTTTGTGGCTCAAGATCTTTGGCTCTGGACCACATGCAAACATTTTTTTGGGCACTGGGTCTAGTTTGCAATTTCTCTTCCTGAGTGTGTTTGTGTAAGCAGGTAACTTATGTAAGAGAGTCTCACTGAGGGCTGAATGTTCGCCTTTCCTAAAGCGGTCTGCACATCACCTTCGACATAAAGGGATATTTGGCCAAAGTATAAATGCGGAAATATCAACCTACAAATCAAACTCTAGATCCTGTAAAACCTTACGTCCTAAAAGTATGTGAATACAACTGGTCACCTAGAGCCACGTGCTTTTCAAGACTAAATCTGACAGATGACGGCTTATGCTTCCATTTAAGTTTACATGGAAGCGCTAGTAGCTGATGTGAATGGCCAGCTCTTTGCATCAGCCTTCTTTACCTGTGCTCCAACACTGGAACTCTTCTTGAAACTTCTGGGGACTAAGAAAATTAGTGATCTCCTTTGACATCTTGAAGGAATCCAACCTGTCCCTTTGCATGATGCGTTGCAACACATAGGTGCCTGCTGGTGCGGGACAGGGGTAAACATGTTTCAGACATTTTAAACCTTTTAAAAAGCGTGACCTTATTAGTAACAGAAATGTCCACAGCTGTCCTAACGCCTCATCAGGGTGAGTGAGTTGACCCGTGTTTGACAGAAGGTTAGTGGGCTACATTATTATCCTCTCCCTGAGCAAAAACTTGTTATGCTTAATGATGACAGCTTCGCTACACCTAATCACCCATATGACACATGCCTGGCTGGGCTTAAATAAGACAGCTGTTACTGACCTGTTTACTTGGACGTCAGTGTAGCTCCTAAGCAAGAACATTTATACCTCTAGTCTTAAATTACTAAATTTCAGACAGTTTTAAAAATGTAAATGTTTTCTGCAACTCAGAGGAAGAAAAATCCAGTTTTTGTTGTCGTTAGCAATGTGCTAGGTGTCACTAAGCTAATAGCCAAGCTAGTTAGTGCTAGCTAGTGTGTACACAAGGCTAGATTAGTTTCCTTGTGATTACATTGAGTACCACGTAATTATAAGTCCAAACGGTGCATGTGCAGTTGTGGTCCGAAGTTTACATACACTCATCACAGGCAATGTCATGGTAATGTGGGGCTTTTAATAACTTCATTTAACAGTTCTTTTTCTAGGGTAGAATGATTGTACAGGATACATCTTCAACGACTTTAAAAACAGGAACTGGGTGGACAGGTTGGAATTCATTTTGAATTTCCTCTAATCCACATAATCAAATTTATACGTGAAAGCTCGAATATTCACACCACTTACCATTTGAACAATACTAATATTTGCAAATTTTATTGTAACTTGTACAGCCTCCAACAGAGAAATTGGGAAAGTACAACAATAGAAGAGAATGGTACTTTTAGGGATACTTTAACACCCCCACTGAGGGTCTAAACTCGACAATGCTAAAGACAGAAACTGAGGAATCTGAGAAGAAGAAGGAAGAAACATATTTGTAGTGACATCTATAAAAATTCAGTCCTTTTCTTTTATTTGCAGATGTGGAATGTGTACAAAATCACTATTCATGTGTAACAAAAAGCTATTTTTTCAGAGACACCCACATGGCAGGTAGAGGCTTTTATAGACAAATCATGTTTTTCGTGGTTTTAGTTCAGTTACAATGAACAACATCCACTTTGGGTCATTTTTCATCATCCCCACCTGCATTCCTACTCATTATCATTTATCCACCAACTGCAAAGTTTAAAATTTAAACTTGTTTAAACTTTCACTCAAACCAAAATATTCTAACAACATATTCTGTTCTAACTGACCGCATTCCTGTTTTCATGCTTTTTTCATTTGGCACCCTTAAAAGGATTAGTCCAAACAAATACATATATTTCTTTATAAAATAAAAGCAAATGGTTAAAGTGGGACTTTACTTGAGTTTTATTGTCAAATAAAGGAGAATTATTCTAGAACTATTGCCTGTCAACTCATTTTAATACAGTCATAAAAAAATAAAGTTTAAGTTATTCAGTACCATCAGTAATGTTTCTAAACAATATTAACATTGAATACGACTCTGAAGCACAGTGAATTATTGGATCATTTGCCCCTGTTGGAGGAAGATGGGTGGAGTCTTGTCAAGGCTGAACTGAAGCAGCAGCAGATTCTTTCTTCCAGAAAAACCTGAAGTGCTTTTTCTTCTTTTTCAGGCACAGTTCTTGGAGATCTTTGTTCTGCACTACGATACTTCACATCTCTTGGAAAAGCTCTTCATGCTGCACCTAAAGTTTTTTTTTTTTTTACACCTTTTCTTCAGTTTTTCTTATTTTTCTTGATACTTTCTCAAAGTTCTTTGTTTTTCTCTTGCAATTGTTTATATTTTTATTCTTGAACTTTCTTTTCATTGTGTGTGTCGTTGTGTTTTTTGTTGTACATTGTCATGGATGGCCAGTAACTCTTGATGTCTCCTCTGCAGTTCTTGAAGCGCAGACGGGATGTCTTGATGGTTTTCTCCTGTTGTCACTTCTCCTTTTGCATTTCAGTATTTGTATACTGCGCTAAGTTCCCTGCAAATGGGTATCTTTTCTCACCATTGCCTGGATTATACTCTGCATTTCAGTGCATATTTCCTCCAGTTCTTTTTTCTTGTACTCAATTTCAATGTTTTTGTCATTTATTTCCTTGTAAAATACTCATAATTCAATATTTTTCCCCTGGAAGTCTTAGAGAAGATGTTGCATCTCTCTCTGTCTCTTCCAGTCTTTCCTTGTCTTGTTTCTGTCGTGCATTTCTTTGGAGCATTTCATTAAACATCACTTCAAGCCCTTTGTTTTTTTCCCTCCATGTTCTAGAGCAGGGGTGTCGAGCTCCAGGCCTCAAGGGCCAGTGTCCTGCAGGTTTTAGACATCACCCTGGGTCAACACACCTAAATCAAATGATTAGTTCATTGCGAAGCCTCTGGAGAACTTGAAGGCATGCTGAGGAGGTAATTTAGCAATTTAAATCAGCTGTGTTGGATTAAGGACACATCTAAAACCTAAGGCCTTTGAGGCCTGGAGTTCGACACCTGTGTTCTAGAGCTTGCACTGCATCTCTTGGTGTTTTTCGTAAAGTTTGCCCTGCAGGTCTCTGTATTTAGCTTCCTTTTCTTCTTTCTCATTTTCCAGTTGTGCATTCTTTTGGAGCGCTTCATTCATTATCACTTGAAGCCCTTCGTTTTTCTTCTCCATGTTCTGGAGCCTGGACTGTATCTCTTGGTCTTGTTCTTGAAGCTTGCACTGCAGGTCTTCGTATTCAGCTTCATGCTCTTCATTTCTCTCTGCTTCTCCACTTGAGTTTTCTCCTCTTTCAGCTGGGTACACATTCAAATGTTACTGTCAACAGCTATGTAATTATTAGGATGACCTATTGTAGTTTCTACGAACAATTCAAAACAAATTTTCACAAATTACAATATAGTTGTAGTTGAAAACTGAGCCAAAGCCTTAATCATGTTGAGCAGAACTATTTACAGCAAAACAGACAAGCAGAGAAACATACACAGAATTGTTTAAGCCCTTCAGAATGAAAAATCAGACTGCCACTCCTTACATCTGGACAAAATGCAAACTGTTGACAGACTGTTGACAGACTCGCTTTTATACCCTCCCATTATTGTGCAGAATCAACTCACTCACTCAGGTACCCAAAGGACAGATTTGAAGTCTGTCACTGCCATGTAATGACAGCCATCCTGTTCAAGCCATATGTGGAATATTATGAATGCTGTTAAATGTTAGCAATTATTAATATGTTCTATGTCAAATCATCAAACAATGAATTTGGGCAAAACAGAATCTATCTTGGCTTCATAAATTTGTTGCATTTCTTTAACCATGTTCTCCAGGTGTTGTTTTTCCTTTATACAATGCTGAAATGCTCTTCTGAAGGCTTCATCCCACTGAGGAGTGCTGGAGTCATCTCTTTGTCTTAGGTTCTGTTTCTTCTCAGAAATTTTGGTACCTTGAAACAATGCTTGAAACAAAACTCCTTCAAATGTCTTCAAAAATATACAGACACTTATTCCAGTGTTAATAAAAACTTGACGTATACCTTGTGGCATCATGTCTTAGAACTGTCAAATCTCTTCCTATTGAATTTCTTGACTCGTTCAAATGGCACATAAATTTGTGCGTTTAGTTCCTCAGTAAGGCATGAAAATTTGGGATGTTAATCGTGACTCGTTACTTTGACGTGGAAGTTACTTTTTCTATCACCTGAATATTTACCACTTCTATATTTAACAACATTTTACAACTGCTAATATAATTGTGAAATTTTTGAACCTTCACAACTGAACTGTGTCATGAAATTACCTCTTCATCTTCTTTTTGTGAAGATTTTTCTTGCAACCATATTTCTCTTGAAATATGCCTTTAAATTACAATACAATCAATCTTTTTTTAAATTTATTAGTTTTCAAAAGAAAAAAAGAAAAATGTTCATTCTACCTTACTTGTATGCTTTAGTAAACAAGAAGCAAATTCAGGTCAGCGCCTTCGAACAATGAGGCCGCTGTGTTGTATCATGGAAACGTCGATGCAGTTTGTGGTCTGTTTATTGATTCCACTGATAGCTCCACTGATATCTTTGGAGAAAGTGGGTCAGCCATAGATGCTGAAAGAACAGGGAACTGTGCAAAAGGCACTGAAACAAAGTGAGTTGGTGAGACAGGCTGAATGTCAAATAAATGTGTTACAATGCAGTAGTCAATGAGTAGCCATGTAAAATACAAAAACAGCTCAGTGTTCTTATGAGATCATTTCTCATCCCTGAGCAAGGGTATTTATTTGGCTCACAGTGATCAGGTGCATGCAGACAGGTGATAAATGTGAGTAATTTACATAGATAAATGCACAGAACACAGAGGATTTTCAGCAGCTCTCTCCAGCTCATTTCCATATGTGTGGGTTCAACCTCTGAGACCTGGTCTCACTTAAAAGAAAGTGCTTTCCTGACCACCTGGACAACATACCAGACAGTCCTTAGTGGGTCACTTAAAAATGCAATGCACAGATGCAAAACACCTGGTACAGTCTGGGCCATTGGGTATCCGGTCTTTAAGTGACGACGTGATAAACCGGGGTCCAAACTACTCTGCGTTTTTATTACCACTATTCATTTTAAAGCTCAGTATATTATTTGAAAGTCCCAATGCAGCTTTCTTTAACAAAACAGACTGTACCGTCATGTCAAACACAGCAGGCAATGAGCAAGAACAGCTAATAAAGTTAGCACAGAATCTTGTTCATTTATTAGCTCCAGTCATTTAAAAGAACATGTCACAATCTTGTACAGATTCACAAATACCCTACCTAATCTCTGTTCTAGGACGCCCTCTGGACCCAGTTCAAATGCTCTCTACAGAAAAGGGCAGAGTTTTGGGTCCATAATTATTTTCTTTTTACATGTTTCCTTTAGCTGGCATTATGCAATCTTTTAGTGACATTTCTTAGCATTTCTATGCTGATGACATTCAACTGCATATGTCCTTTAACCTCCTATGACCCGAACTCTTCCATTACATGCATTTTTAATTTCTCTTTGATATTTGGGCCGATTGGGACCTGATGAATGTAAAAACAAAGAATTACCAGATCTTTTTTTTTTTTTTACCTAATTTTTGTTTCTAAGAAAAATGAGAGCCACATATGAGGATATTCGTTTAAAATTTCGATAGAACAGTGGCAGTATAATGTCCTCGTAAGTGGATATCAGGCCCCCGTAGAGCAAAGTTTAGTATTTTGGTCTAAATAACCCAAAATGTGATGTCCACATATGTGGACGCCAGGTCCTAGGAGGTTAAGCCTCATCAGATGGATAGGCTGTCCACCCTAGTCCAGTGCTTAACTCAGGTTTCTGATTGGCTTTCTAGCAACTAACTTGTTTTAAACACGAACAAGACAGAGACCATGATCATAACTCCTCCTGAGCTACACTCTAAAATCAGTCAGGTTCTTGCTTCTTACTGTCCTTCTGCTAAGTCAAATATTCGAAATCTTGGAGTAACATTTGATTCTTCTCTGGGCCTTGACTTACATGTAAAATCTTTGTCTCGTTCCTGTTTCTTTCGTTTAAGGAACATTTCTAAACTGCTACATACGGTCTCCTTAGGTGAACTGGAAACAATTGTTCATGCATTTGTGTCATCCCGTTTAGATTATTGTAGTGCTCTGTTACCAGCTTTGACAAATCATCTCTTTCTTGCCTCCAAGCTTTACAAAATGCAGGAGCCAGACTAGTAACTCGTTCTAGCAAGCAAGCTCACATTACTCCAATTTTATATTCTTTACATTGACTCCCAATTGATTTTAGAATTTATTTTAAAATTCTTGTTTTTTGACATACAGAGCACTAAATGGCCAGGCCCCAGGTTATTTATCCAAGCTTATACAATGCCAAATACAAATACACCACTGCTCGTTGTCTCCACTCACAGATAGTTTGTTGGTTGTACCCCGTATACGACTGAAGACAAAAGTGGACAGAACCTTTCAGTCTGTGGCCCCAAGGCTGTGGAACAGTCTACCAATACAACTACGTTTGGTTAACTCTGTGGAATCCTTTAAAAAGCAGTTAAAAACTTTTCTGTTTAAACAAGTCTTCTGTTGATCAGCACTTTTTAATTTTTTTAAATTTACATTTAACCTTTTATATTGCGTATATTGTCTGTTTTGTTACTTAACATTCTGTTTATTTGAATCTTTGTGTACAGCACTTTGTGACTTTCTATGAAAAGCGCTTAATAAATAAAATTTACTTACTTACTTAAGCACTCGCATACACATTCCAGAGAAATCAAAACAGAGACACAGAGAGCAAGATTAAAGAAAAAAGAAAAGCAAAAAAAATCTGCGCTAGAGGCATGTAGACCATGACAGACGTACTTTTAGCTGAAGCTCATGATAAGGAAATGACCATAATCCAAGCATGATGTAATGAATCCATGGATGACTTTTTTAAGGTCTGCTTGAGATCAAAATAATAATAATAATAATAAAAATAATTTTTGTAACATTTCTTAGCTGGGACAAACAGTTTTTAAATCAAACCAAAATTTAGAGTTCAAGGGTCAATATTTAAAAATAAACCTATACAATAAGCTTTAAACAAAGAATCATGTTTGACTTGACCCAGAAATATTTTTAAGGAGAAAAGATTTCTTCATCTTTTCAGAAAGTGCTGAACGTTGAAGTGACATAAAACGCTGAATGACACTGACTGATATAGAAACACATCATATTATTTTGATATGATGTTGTATTTATTAATGATTACTGCTGCTCCTCCTTCTTTTCGTGTCCCTCCTGCAGCTCTGTCTTCTCATGTGTCCTGCTTGTTCTTGTGTTCCTGCTGCTCCTATCGGTACTACTGCATCTCCAGCCGCTCCTGACACATTTCCTGCTGCTCCTGCTCCTCCTTCTGTTTCTGTCGCTCCTGCAGCTCCTGCTACTTCTGCCGCTTTTCCTACTCTTCTCGTCATTTCTCCTGCTCCTCTTTGTGTTCCTGCTGCTCCTATTGTTTCAACCGTGCGTCCTGATGCTCATGCTCCTCCTGGTCCTCCTTCTTTTTCTGTCACTTTTATGGCTCCAGCTTCTCCTACCACTTCTCCTGCTCCTGTTGATGCTGTTCCTAACGCACCTGCTACTCTTACCATTATTGTTACTCTTACAGCTCCGGTAACTGAATCTGAAATCTGGTAACTGAATTAAATGCCTATATCATAACAATTAAAGAATAATTTCATTCATACACACACAGACACACAAAGACAGACGCACACACAAATATATATTTTAAATCTTTTGTAAATTTGCACCAAAGCCAATTCTATCTATTGTCTTGCAAATGTCTTCCATAAATTGTAATCAAGAATTCTTTGCCTTTAATATCTTTCATATCTCAGCCTATAACCATGGCCTAATTTATTAGTGATAAATAACGTTTGAATAACAGCTAATTATTTACTTTTCTGTTGAAAGCATTTCACACTAAGTAGCAAGCAGGTACCTTAGAACAGCAACACATCTACAGGTCCACACTGTGTTTAGAAAAGTTTAACATTAACGTGGACACTGACTGTCAGCTTTACATGTCCACTTTATCATCTGTCACTTTCTGAGCAGTCCTTACCTTAGAAAATAATCTCTTCTTCCTTTTCTGTCCTCTGTTTTTCTCCACTGCAATCCAGAGCAATTGTGTATGCATCTTCCCAGCATCCTACAAAAATGTTTCATTCTGTTAATACTATGACAACATTCATTTGAATTAAAAGTATTCAAGGGCCTTTGGCACATTAGCAACAATCAACCTGGTTTCTATATTTCAAAATTTCATGTTTTTGTAAAATAACAAATTTTCCCCAGTCTCCAGGAGCCTCTGAAATGGCACAAGTCTCAATTTTTTTCAGGAAAGAGAAGCATTAAAGTGCCAGTGTGTGTTTTTTTTACTGATGGATGACACAAATTCAAGTGTGCTTTCAAGCATAAAATACAATTAAAACAAACACACACTCACACACACATGTACACATAGATGCATAGTTTCTGTAGCTAAATAACAAACAACACCAGATCCTAAGATACAAACATTTTCATGTCTCTGTTATAGGGTGTTGACTTTGTCTAGAGGCAGGCTGCAAAATGTTTAAACATGGTTGGTGTAAGAATGGGCTGTAAGAAAGTACTTGCTTTGTTATACCACACCAAAAGAATTACAAATACCCATGTACAATGCCATTGTCTCCTAAACCCAGTTAGACAAAATAAATAAGGAGGGATGCCAATCTGGAACAGTCTTTTATCTCCATGATCAGTGACAGGAGCATTTCTTTACTTCAGTAAAATTATTACAAATCCAGTAAGATAATATGCTACTACAGAGCAAAAACTTACTGAAGTAATATATATATAATTCAATTTTCTTTTGTAACAGCAACAGAAGTACAAGTCCACACTGCTTTTAGAAAAGTTTAACATTAACGTCACTGCCTTGTCACCTTTACGTTTCCACTTTATCATCTCTCACTTGCTGAGCAGAAAATAATCTCTTTTTCCTTTTCTGTCCTCTGTTTTTATCCACTGCAAGCCACGGCAATTGTGTGTGCATCTCGCCAGCATCTTACAAAATGTTTTATGCTATTAATGCTATGACAACATTCTAAAGGCACCTGACACATTTACTAAGCTCCACCCCTGGTTACGATTGAGTAGCAATCCGGTTGTTCAGTCTGACGTCACTAGCCGTGTCTGGGTCTAAACTCCGCTGCAGGTCCATATATCCAACGATCACTATGGCATTACTGAGAGTTGGAAAAACAGTCTAAAGTCTTTCATCTTTAATAAAATGATCAGCGTTCTGCTCTACCAGGTGTAACAATTGAGTTTAACATCCAGGCATCCATGAAAATGGAATTTATGACATTTAACGGAGTTAGAAGTTAGCAGGAAGTTAGCTCGCTAGCTTCTATCTAAATACAATATAGCATGTCCTGACTGCGGGGTTTTGGAAACAAATTAAAACGTACATCTCTGTTATCACTTCCAACATAAATGAAGACAGAAAACGAAACAGCAGTGACGTTTGTAGGGTTACTGAAGTTTGGCTAGCTGGTATATAATGATGTGCTACGTGACCGCTAGCGACACAGCTATGCTAGCATAATATGAACAAGCTAACTTTTTTCCCACTCGATAAAAGTTAACGTGAGTGTTTTCGGTGGTCAGGAACAAATGTAATCGCATGGCAGGGTGCTGTAAAAGGACAAAACTTCAGCCAGGAGAACAACTGAGATAATCCATCCACAATACGAGGTTAGTCATTCATATACTGCTGCATGGGCTGGGCTGTAGTTACATCCTAACGTTTTAAAAACTGAGCTTAAATAAATGATTAGCGGTAATAAAAGCCGAGGGAGGTCAGCAGTGATCACTGACTGTTTTAGGAGCTTTTTGAGATCAAATATAAGAAAATACAAAACATTAAACATGTTAACAACACAAAATCCATATTGAACGCAGACTACTTTAGGCCCGGAAGTAGGATTCGTCGCGTCATCACTGAACAACCGGATTCGGTCTTTAAGTGATGACGTGATAAACTTGCGTCCAAACTAAGGCTGTTGTTAGTTAAATGATTTTAAACTTGTTCTATTTAATCTGAACAAGCCTCTGAGAGATGCAGTAGTCACTGTCGGTTTTTCTGGGTTTTTATTACCACTATTCATTTTATAGCTCCGTTTTTAAAACCTTACGATGTAGCCCTTGCAGCAATAAATGAATGACTAACCTCGTATTCTGGATGTATTATCCAAGTTGTTCTCCTGACTGAAGTTTGGTCCGTTTACAGCACCCTGCCCTGCAATGGCATTTGTTCCTAACCATCGGGAACCCTCACGTTAACTTTTATCGAGTGTAAGAAAGTTAGCCATACTCCAGCTTTACTGTGCTAATGTGTTTATATTATGCTAACCGTAGCTGTGTAGCTAGCCACCACCTAACACACACAGCCAGCTGTATCCAGCTGTATCCAGTAACCATACAAACCTCATTACTGTTTAATTTTCTGATTTCATTTATGTCAGAAACATAGAAATCCCTCAGTCAGAACATGGTGTGTGTGTTTGCAAACAGCTGAGCCAACGGCTTAATCTGCTCTGTTACAATTACACCTAGCATCTTTTTTTTAAGCAGATGCAACACACCTTTCACCAAAAAGTAACACCTCATAAAAATTCGAGAAGCCATAAATCTGCGATGAAAGCAGAGCAAGGAAGGATATGATAAACTTGCTTTTCCTTTGAGGATTACACTGCCACATGTCCAATAAAAAAACATGCCAGCTTAGTAACTGATCTGATCACAGCTAGTATCTTAATTTTTGCTAACAAGCAGAATAAAAAACTAAAATCTGCAACCATATTTTACATGTTTAAAAAAACATAGTTTATATAGTAATCAATCTGTTATGAAAAAAGATTATTTGGAGCCATTTTTGGCTTCTTGGTGTGTTTATGTATGCACACTAGTCTCTGCTTTTGAGCTCACTGTTTGTGTGTACCATCTCCTGGGGCAAATATCTGTCTCTTTCGCTGCTAAAAGCCCCATTACGTTCACTAACTATGCGATAATTCTGTCTGCCAGCTGTTTGGTGATAAGTAGGTAGTGCACAGGTACAATGGAGTGGTGAGAGTGGGCCCATCAAAAACACTGACCTGGCAGAGCTTATGGCAGTTGATTCCTTCCTCTGAATATCCCCATAATTGCTGAAAGCAGCCACATACAATATGACGCATATGGCATTTTCATGCTTTTTACATTTCGTGTCACTGCAATAAGCTGTAAGCTCTGTGGCTTTGAGGCTCAGATGGGCATGCAATATAATGCCAGGTATCAGTGGTATCACTGGGCACACTGTAGAGGTAAATTCACACTTTACTTTAACTTTAATTATACAGTGGTTTCTACAGGATGCTGCAGTGGCACACATTAAACTTTAAAAGCCTCGGTGCTGTGCTACCCTATCATACACTGTATCAAAATTACTGTCTAAAACATTTAATAATTACAGCAGGATTTCTTCCTGTTCCTTATGTGGTACTTTCTCGGATGACATCACTTTGAAAGCAGTTGACACATGCAGCTTCTTCTGTGACTCAGCCCTCGTGACGTACATTTCGGCTCAGTATGCGTGTAATTAAAGTTTGTGATGTTTGTATTGTTTCCCTGGAAAGAAATCACAGCAAGCGCTGACTTGAGGGATTTCAAAAACACCGCTCTCATAGTGGCCTCATTCTTTCTCTCCAAGCGATTACGCTGCTTGATTCACTGCTTTGTATAGGGGCACCTCTGTTTTACAGGTCATGTGGCAGAGGTCAGAGTCTGCACTTGGATCAACTTAGTACTGCAGGGTGATCTGTTCGGTTCTGAGGCTCATGCTCAGTGGCAGAAACCAACCCAGAAGGGCAATTTCCACTTGGATTTCCTAAAAGAAGTCTATAAAATAGCGTAAAAATATGTGGTGTACTGGGTTATGTTTTGTGTTGTGAGCAGTGCTGTGAGAAACTGCAAGATGCTCTAGGCCCCATGGAGATGAAAGAGCTCCTGCCCTCTTCCTGTGCATGTGGCCAGGACATTCTGCTTTGAAACATCCTGATAAAACAAAATCTCACCATGGTGTCTTTGAGAGATTTTGTTGTGCTAGACAGAGGGACACCAGGGGGGCTATGGACACAGTATGTTGACTTAATCATGATAAACAGGCGGACATGACATATACCAACAGTAACAGTTTCGCTTCTGTAGCTCTCAGGGATGTGCTTTGATTGGATTGGAATCATCCTGTTACACATCTGTAAACGTTCCCTTGGTATGTTTTGCTGAAAACACGCAATGATAGATGAGCTGGAACTTATATAGAGTATTCAAAGTGCCTTTAACTACAAACCACACACACACAGTGCTTTTATTCTGCACCTTATAAGTACTTTCTAACTAGATGCATCAAGGGCAATTGGCAGAATACAGGAGCCAAGGACTGAACCACTAAATTTCTGATTGGTAGATAACTGGCTCTACTTCACTGCCTTTAGATCTGTGGCTAATACTGAAGCACTTTGTTTTAATTGTGTGCCTAACTCCTTCAGCACCTGGCAAAGCAAATCATATTCAAAAGGCATTTGATTACTTTAATCTTTACACATTCTTACTACATTACACATGGACGAATGTTTGTTTTTGATCCATATTTAATACTCTTAGGTGAGCTTATTTTATCAAGCAGAAGATTTGATGACCAGCCCATCTAAACCATCATTTTTGCTCTGATCAAGGGAGTGTGATTATGGTTTGATTTGTATTACTCTTTGATCAAGACTGAAATATTTCAAACTAATGAATGAGCATAAATTGCCTGGTTTTTCCTTTTGTGCCATTATAAGGTAGACTTTACTAGTTTTGTGAGCTTTCAATCGTTCATCAAACTAATGCTTTGTGTTTACACTAATTATTAAACTTAACATGCTACTAACCTAAAACTAATTTGAAACTGGAGATCCTGCTAAACATTAGCGCTGGACTAATCCAGACAGTGAGAGATGTAAATCAGCCTGTTGTCAAATTGCTTCACACTGAATCTGACCGGAATCTGAGGTGGAGCTGAACGTCACTCTTGTTCTCACTTGAATGTCCCAAGGGAAGGGCAAAGATGAGATAAAGCCAGAGAGGATAAGGAGAGTGTGAAAGGCAGAGTGACAGAGTATTATTCCTGTGAAAATGCTCAGTCCTTAACGGACTTGCACTTTTCATCAAGCGTTTTGGCTGCATATGAACTGAAGGAATGCCCCGCAGGGCAGCCTGCAACTCAACCTGACAGTGTACTGCTCCACCTCCCCCTCGCTGCACCAGGTCTACGTCTTAACATGTCCACCTCAGTCCAATTTAAGTCCTGAGCATCATCTCCGAGGGATATTTCTACAGAGCAAAAATAAAACACACCTCTCATTCCTTACAGATGTGGCCAAAATTAAGCTTTTCCACAAATCTTATGTTCGGTCTGGGAGTCATCTGGACGCGAGACTGAAAACTGTCCGTTTTAGTGATGTGTGGACAAACTGATGTCAAGTTCAATACAGCTGCACCAGTTCTGTGAAGTCAAAGTGAAGGGGGTTGGCTCCTGAGATTAATGGCTTTGCAGGACATGTGCAGGCATTAGTGATGGGTCGTTCGCGAACGAAATGGCTCTTAGAGCCGGCTCTTTGACGTGAACGACGCGAGCCGGCTCCTTATCGCGAGCCGTCACGTGGGTTTTTTTTTTTTTTTCCTTTCTCTCAGCCTCTCTCTCGCACTTTTTTTCCGCTTCACTCTGCACGCGAGCCTTGTGCTTTACGCTGGGCAGAGGGGGGGAGGGGCGGTAGTTACACTCAGTAGCACAGGAACAGAGCCAGAGAGAGAGAAAGAGAGGCAGGGACAACAACATTAGAAAGGTATAGTAATCATCCACAACTATTTTCGGTTGCAGATGATAAAGGATTGAGAAAGTTTATTCATGCAGGTCCATATGACAGAGAATATGCATGTTCTTTTAGTTTTCATATTATAATTTATATTTAATTGTGTTGTGGTTTGCAGTGTTTTGTGTTCTTTTCACTTTAAATTTGTGAAAGGAAAAAGCTGAAAATTTAAATAGTTAAAACTTGAAATGTGAATAGTTGATTTTTGTATTATATGATTTATTTATTACATTTTATGTGGAGTGAATAAATAAAAGTATATTTACGGTGGCCCCTAGAGACAAAGCACATACAAACTTCAAATCACGTACGAACTCTGAAGCATGTACAAACTCCAAAACACGTAAAAACACGTACAAACTCCAAAACACGTAAAAACACATACAAACTCCGAAGCACGTAAAAACTCAGAAGCATATAAAAACTCAGAAGCACATAAAAACTCAAAACACGTACAAAAGACAACAGAAGTGCTCCAGGATGCTGGGCGCAGTGTTGAGCCTTTGTTATCTTGTGGCTACACAAGCCAGCAAGTACCAACAACCGGATTTGGTGTGTGGTAATAACAGGTAAATGAACTTTTTTTTAAATTATTTGAATATATATATGAGTGCCTGTGTATAAATACACAAACAATACACACGTGCTTTCAATTGTGTAATTTAAGTGATCTAGTAGCTCTGCTTTGGAAGTTCAGTTCATGCTAGAAATGTGTTTTGGAGTTTGTACGTGTTTTGTCTCTAGGGGCCACCGCATATATTTATATATAAACATATATAAATAAAACCACTTGTTTTTACGTTAGTAATTCCTTTTGTGCATAATTTTATATTATTGTTAATAATAAATTAATTAAAGCAACAAAACAACCTGAAGAGCCGGTTCGGAGCCGAAAGAGCCGGCTCTTTCTAGTGAGCCGAACCGAAAGAGCCGGGTCTCTAAAAAGAGCCGGAAATCCCATCACTAGCAGGCATGACAGACAGTTTGTTCTTGTCCATCCACCTTGGCTTTCTTTTAGCTTTGTGGCTGCAGGAGGTCACTTCGGGCCATACAGACATGTATAATTTGTCTTTAAGAGGACTTTTTATTTCTTGCGAAAAAAGAAACAAACAAACTTGGTTTTAAAAAAGATTGTTTTTCCTATACACCTTGGCCTTTGAAAATTAGGTTGTGAGACCAACATGACCATGTCTTTTAACTTGCTACTTGAATCCTGTTACCTCTACAATCCAAATGCATCCACTTAACCCTAATTCTAAAGAGGCTTGGTTTATTGTGTAAAGTCAGTGTGAGCTGATATGGGCCACAGCACCCCAACAACCCTAAAGGTAAAGCTACCGTGGTTATGTTAATAGATGGATGTGCTGTAAAACTACCCATTACCGCCTCACCACATCTTTATCGGCCTCCTGGAGTGAACATTTAAGAGGCCTTCACTCGCGTCTGCACTGTAAACTCTTTCTGAAAATACAAATCAGACAGAAAAAAAAAACCCCAACACTCTACGGGCTCTTATAGAAGCAAAAGCTTCTATAAGCTCTTATTTTGGGGTTTTCCACAATGCATACTGAAACTGTGTGGAATGTCTGCCATCCTTTCACAGTCTGTATTTTTCCACTTACTTCCCAGTGCTTACATGTATTGCATGCATATCGGCCCATTGTTTAGACAAGAAACATGCAACATGAGCTCGGTTTTTACTAAATTAGCATTACTACTTATGGCAATTGTTTTCCTTTGTTTCACGTTCAAATAAAGCTAAAATAAACTAAGCTTCTTGTCCCGCTTTCTGAATACTGTCTTTAGTAATGACTTCATATGATCTAAATGACCCAGTTTTCCTCAGGCAGGAATAGGTCAGTTTTTCCATTTGTATATCGATTCATAACCATACACGAACAGCTCATTTGTTCTTAGCAAACACACCCACTGACACGCACGCACACGCACGCATGCATATATATATATATATATATATATATATATATATATATATCTCAATATCATTGTGCAAAAAAAATAAATGGGCTGATAAAGGACAGATGTTGCCTTTGGATAGATAATTAGTCTTGGTTTTGAGCTTCCCATGAGAGAGAAAGAGAAACACCCCTAAGATAAATGAAGTTATGAAGAGGGTGTAGCAGTTGGTTATACAGAAAAAGCCAGTGCTAGAAAGTGGATACAGCTCAGGTCTTGAAGGCTCTCCAGTGTTTAAGCCCTAAACCATATCTTTACTCCAAGGGCAACATCACCGAACTTCCCTCCAGCTCAAATGATTTACAATCAGACTGAATGTGGTGCTGTACACAGTTAGTTTGAACTTTCTTTGGAGTTTTAGCAGCTAATAGGGCAACTGATAAATTATATCACGGTAATAATTAACACAAGCTCAAAAAACAATCCTTTACAACCCAAACTGCCTTAAAGTGAGGCACGTGTAGTTGCTCCTTGCATAACTCTCCCATCCACATGCTGTTAAAATGGGCAACTCAAAGAAACAATCACCAGTCATTGTTTGCTCAGTCAGAGAGAGATCCTCACTATGCTAACTGTTTTACTCTCTACAGGGTGGGCTGTTAGCTGGCGGTATCAAATGATCACCAATTCTGTTTTCCCTTGAGTGGATGTCGTGGTCAAAGCATCAATGAACCACTGTGGAAGTGGAGGCCTGCTGACACGCAATCGAGAAGGGAAGCTGTCAATCATTTTATAGGTTTAGACCACCTCAGTAAAGCTCTGTCTTATGCCTGCTACAAGTAATGCGCAATGTGAACATATAATTGCTTTGTACTGTAATTGCAAGCTATTAAAAATACTTGTAGGAACGTTGCAATTACATGCTGCAGGTTTTTAGTTTCTACTCTTCTAAGTTCCAAGGTGAGAGAACAACATAAAATAGTCCTGCAACAAGTCTGCAATAAAATCTATTTGTTCACTGTCCAGGATAATCTCAGGGGAAGAGTAAACAGCAAGGGGAAAAAAGGTGATGACTAAACCCTAATGCTCTTCATCCCTGTCTGGCATCATGAAAGAAGCTCTTCAGTCATGACATGCAAAATGAAAAAAAAAACAACAACCCCAAAATCCTTACTCCATCCAACAAATCTCCCCTGAGGGAAAGAGCGCAGTCTTAGGTGTGGTTCTATGAGTGAATGTTTTGCATTTTAGCCTCCCCCCCCATTTTTAAAAAAGTCTTGAAGCAGTGTGGAAATAACTCATAAGAGTTTGAGAAAACTTCCTTAACTGCAGAAAATGTTTGCATACGTAGAGTCTGCAAACAGAACTGCAGGAACCAGATGATGCAGCTGCTCGGCCACATAAACCAAAAGCAACACTGCCAGCTGACCATAGGAAGGGCCGTAGGGAGAGAGCTGGAATTTAAGCACACTTTGACAGTGAAAGAGATTGGAGGGCACTTAAAAAAAGATCTAGTCAACCACAAGCATTTATGTTAGCTTGAATCAGCAAAGCTCCCACAGGTGGAACCTCCTGAATAAGCGGAGTTACGACGGGATAAGAGGTCTTGACCACAGAGCTGCATAATATAACTTCACTTACGATCTTGACTGCATATATGTTAGCACTGTTGCGCACACCCATGAAAATTGCATACTTCACTGATCTGTCAACCTGACAGTCAGCTCAGCAGAACATGATTTTTATTCTTATTAACAGCAATTTACTGCATACCACATAACTTTGGTTGCAGGCAAAAGAAAAAAAATCTGTCAGCTCTAAAAACATGCAGAATGAAGATGCAGAAAGTAGTGTGGAGCATGCAAAAACCAGATCTGCAGCACCATCTATCTACAAGGGTGAAGTACGTCAAAAGGCTTCATTCTTCTTTAGTTCACCTCACAGGTCTGTCAAAGATGTTTATTAGAAGTGAGAACTTCCCTACAATCCTCACGCCTGTAAGCATTAATATTTTAGATCTATTATAACTAGATGATAAAATATATTGTATGTAACAATTAGAATGACAGATACAAGCTGCTATTAAGTTCATGGGTATGTCTGGAGTGCTGCTGATATTAATCTTTTAAGCTCCCTTACTTCCCCAGGGATCACCATAGCAGAAGATGCTCGTGTTTGATTTGGCACAGATTTTCTGACACAAAGCTCTCATTTATCAGAGCTTGGGCTCAGCACAGGACTACACCAGCTTGCAATTCCTTAAGGCAAAGGAAATCATTCACATGTAAGGCAAACATGTTAATCACTGCACCACAGGGCTGCTATTGTGACTCAGATACACGTGACATGAGTTTTGCTTGTTTATGAAAGTTATCAGATTTCTGTTATTAAAGGCAAAAACACAGATGTAATGTAATGAATGCATTTATTGAAGAAGGAAAGTGGGAAACCACCACTGCAGTTTGGCTCAGTGAAATCATTTTCAGCTTATTGTAACAACACAGTTTACTGAGTCTCCAGCTGTCAAATACAAGTATTAATATCTATAGACGACTGGTGCAGATGGAAAACCTTCATAAACAAACTTATAATACAAAAAAGCCCACATAGGCAACTCTTCTCCCAATTATTGCTCGTGTTATGCATCTAGGCACGGAGAGTGTTAAAGTCAGTACCATCAATGTGTCAGAGTATCAGGTGACTAAATGATGTCATCTAAAAAAGGCGAGGTCACGCTCAAGATTGACTTGCTTCTTTTTGCGAGGCAAGTGGAAAGCTGTCATCTACAGGATGTTTTCAAAAATAAATATTACAATTTCAAGCAGCAATTCAATATTTTAGGAGTGTAAAATTACAGTTTCAAGAAAGCCCATAAGAATCGTATTAGCAAATTCCTTCTGTCAAACAAAAAAGGATCTGATAATGCATCCAAATGTCCCAACATTCATACATTATTGCTTTAACATTATTGCTTTAGGGTTTATTCCATCTTTAATTCAATTCAATTACCTGTAGAGGAAATGAAGGTAAACAAATTTGATTTAAATTCAGATTCTTTTCCAGTTGAGATGGTGAGTGAGTTTAAATTGCTGATGTATCACCAAAATCTTTGTTCCATTTTGTGTACATATTAAGAGTTGCTGGACTAACAGTTGGTTTGATTCGCTTCAGAGAATCCTCAAAGTCTTTCTTCTTAATGTTGCGCACCTGTGGATATACACGACAGTATAACTGTAAAAACAGTACAAATGAGACATATGTAGGATTGGAAGTAAAAGCTATTCTCTCACCTCAGCAGCAGCCATATTACGGACTTGGTCTGGTCCCAACTCTGTACAAAGCAAAGTTCATATAAGCATTAAAGATGTGGAAGTATGTGCGACTCTGTGACCAGCATGATAAAAGACTCATACCTCGTATTGGGCCAAGTGCAGCATCTCTGGCTAATGCTGTCAAATCGCTCCCTGAATATCCTGCAGTCACTCTGTGAAGAAAGTTTTGAGGGATTAATGCAAAGTGACATAAAATTATCCCTCTGAAGTCTTCAGAAGTGGAACTCACTTTGCAAGACAGGACAGTTCGTTTTGGCTCAGTGGACTCCCGTGCTTTCCCAAAAGATTTTTCAGCAGCGTAAATCTTGTCTGGAAGAACAAGAGTTACATCATATACAGTTATTAGATTTAACGGGCAACTGCTTTTTCCTCACAGGGACAGGTAGGTGTAGATAATCTTTTTCCCTTAATAAATGAAATAATAATTTTAAAACTGCATTTTGCATTTACTCAGGTTATCTTTATAAACAATTATTTCAGTATATTTGTGTATGTATATTTTTCTATGTATATACCTTCTCATCGGGTAAGGTCACATATACTCTTTTTGCAAAGCGCCTGAAGAACAAAAAACAACAAATGGTTGTAAGTCACGCATGAAAATAATCCTCCAACAAACAAAAAATATATTTACAGTATTTACAAATTGCTTTGTAAAATGTAAATACAGCCAGAATGCAATGATATGCAAATCTCATAAAACCTTATTGTATTCATGATTGAATATGGAAAACATAATATACTTAAACTGAGAAAATTTACCATTTTAAGAAAAATGCAAGGTCATTTTTAATTGGATGGCAGCAACATATTTCAAAACAGCTGCGACTTCTTTTCCCTATTTTTCATTTTATGATGTGACAAAAGTTTTCAACTGGTGAAAAGTCCGGACTGCAGGCAGGCCACTTCAGCACCTGGACTGTTCTATGAAGCCATGCTGTTCTAATAGATGTAGTATGCAGATTAATATTATCTTGCTGAAATATGCAAGGGCTTCCCTGAAAATTATGCCATGGGAGCATATGTTGCCCTAAAACCTGTATATGCTTTCAGCATTGATGGTGCCTTTCCAGATGTGCAAACTGCTAACGCCATAGGTGCTGATGCACCTCCATACCATTAGACATTTGAGCTGATTGCTGATAACAAGCCAGATGCTCCATTCTCCTCTTTAGATTCCTCTGACCACAGAACAGTTTTGCACCCGATCCATTTTAAATGAACTTTGGCCCTGACAACCCAAACTGTGTTCACAGATCATTTCTGGAAGCAGTGATTTCCATGATAGAATCACGTCTGTTTTTAATGCAGTGCTGCCTGAGGGCTCACACATTGAGCAGATTTTCAGCCTGGTCCCTTGCACACATTTCTCCAGATTCTCTGAGACTTTTAATAAGATTATGTACTATAGAGCAGCGGTCCTCAACCACCGTGCCACGGACCGGTAGCGATCCATAAGTCGTTTGGTACCAGGCCGTGAGAGTTGAGGCTCGGGTGTGAAATTTCAGAGTTTTTATCGTTAACTCGGTATCCCTGGGTCTTTTCCCGTGTTGTAGTTGAACGAAATGTTTACACGTTACCATAGCGACCAGAGAGCATTAAGGGGCAGAGAGGAGGACGTTACTTTCAGTGTTGTTGGCGCATTTCAGGAAGACACTGCTAATAAAGTTACACAATTACACAGTGAATTTGCATTTATTATTACATTTACAAAATACCACAGCTTTTGTCTTGATCGTATCATTTTATTTTGTTGTATTTATCCGCAACACCTAAAGGCTTGTCTGTGAAAATATTGGCTGACATTAAACCGGTCCGTGGCGCAAATAAGGTTGGGGACCGCTGCTGTAGATGATGAGATGTGAGTTTACACTACTATCATTTGTTCTGAAACTGTAGACTATTTGTAGACAGTATTTTGCAGATTAGTAGATTAGTGAAACTATTTACTTCTGAGATGCTCTCTAAGAGGATCTTTTTACACCCCATCGTTCTTACTTACGCATGTAGTTGCAAAAATTTCAAATGTTAAAATTTGGCTTTATGAGATCAGAAAATTGAGGCATTCTGCTTTTCTTTTGCATTTTACACAGGATTTAAACATTTTTGGAAATGTTAATGTAAAACAGCATAACATACCTTAATATTGCTTCATCGAGCTCCTGGGGCCTGTTAGTTGCTCCCATTACAAGTACCCTGTCATCCTTTCCTGACTGCACCTGAAACCCAGAAGAAGAACTTCAGAGAAAACACCACGGCTCTCCAAGTTAACTAGGATTTGAGCTCCTCTGACAATGTTTGATGAGTTAATTGCTGAGCTCTGCTGTGTTTAACAAATTTCTGAACTTACCCCGTCAAACTCAATGAGGAACTCAGTTTTTAAACGGCGAGAGGCGTCGTGCTCCCCCTCCCTCCTTTCACAGAGCAAGCTGTCCACTTCATCTGAGTGTCAAACAGTAAACAGTGAGGTTTATTCATGAGCTGAACATTTTTGAGATACACTGGTGTTTAAGGCACATCTATTCTTTAGTGTAACACACACCGATGAAGATTACTGAGGGCTGTAACTCTCTTGCAACCGCAAAGAGTGCTCGTACAAGCTTCTCGCCTTCTCCCACCTGTGATGGTGACGACATGAAACATTTAGAAGGACAAAAATGAGCTAGTAGGCAGAGAGAGCTCATTAAAAACTGTTAAAAGTGTTTCTTACATATTTGGAGGTCAAACTAGCAGCACTGATGTTGAAGAATGTTGCATTAGACTCTGCAGCAACTGCTTTGGCCTTGCAAGAGGAAATAAATGGCTGTGATTCAACTGAGGATAATAAGGGCTATCAACAGCTCTATGCAAAATACAAAACAGTTTAAAACATGACGCATATGATTTGTTGTGCTGTAAAAGGAACTTACGAGCATGGTCTTCCCATTTCCTGGTGGGCCAAATAAAAGCAAGCCACGTGCAGGAGCTCTCAGACCAGTAAAGAGCTAAACAGGAAAATGTAACAAAAAAAAAACTTTGCATCTTAACAAAGAAAAACTTTGAAAGTGTATTCATGGTAAGCAGACAGATAAAGGTTAAGAAGTAATAACCTCAGGTCTTAAGGCAGGAAGGATGACAATTTCTTGAAGTGCTTGCTTTGCCAGATCCTGCCCTGCGATGTCATCAAATGACACAGTCGCTCCACTGCAGTGAACAGAGGAAATATTTTAAATGTGCAATACTTTTTTTTTTTTTTTTTTTAATTTCACCCAGGGAAAAATGTCTTGTTGATTGTGATGCTTCTGATACCTTTCTACAATTTCATTCATAATTAAGTTGGCCAGTTTACTATCCACATTCTTGAAGTTTTTCATATCCCTCTTCGGGGGTTGTTTCACAGCTGCCGGTCTTCCATTCTGAGTTTTTCCCACCCGAGCGGTTGTCTTAGCAGGAATAAGATTGTCCCAGAAAGCATTACACATTAGAAAGGTAGCTTCAAATGGCATGTGCCTGCACTATTAAATAACCAAAAAAACCCACAAACCTTTGCATCAGTTAGTCTTAATGAAGGTCTTACAGGAGTGGAGGGTCTGATGGTGGTGGAAACACCTGCGGGTTGACTTTTAGGAACTGACTTTGGCTGTGGAAGAGCATGACGTGATGTCCCTTGGGGGTCATTTCTCCTTTTAGAGGCTAGTGTCGTCTCTGTGAAGGAAGACATTTGATGATTTCCAGCATGCCTTCTCAGCATACATTACTTTGATAAAAAATAATCAAGGCCAACTCACCTAAAAGGGTAAGCCTGTCTTTTGCCATGGTGAGGTTGGTGACCATTTTATCCTGGAGTCTCTTTGCTCGGTCATACTGCTCTCCTGCTTAAAAATACACTGAGTATGAAGTTACAGCTGATTGACAGCTCACAGCATACCTGAATGTATTTGTAATACCTTGCCCAGTGAGCTCTATTGCAATACCCCTTTCAAGCTCAGAAATCCCTTTCTTGTACCACTGCACAGCCTCCTTCTTCTCACCTGTTATGACAGAAAGGATGAGGTGTTTATTACTCTCTTGCACACGTACAACAGCATTTAATAACTCAATAAAAATTAATAACACAATAAACAAACCTGTGTCGTCCTCGTCGATCTTCAGTGCCTTGGATATATACTCAAACGCCTGCTTGTGGATGTTTTTTATAACTTCAGCGCTGTCTTTGGGCTTACTTGCGTTTGTTTTGGTCGACATTACTCTCGCGCTACTTCCCCCTGTTCTCAGTCATAACAAGCTAAGCTAGTCATAAACGAAAACGTTTAGGCTTTAAATCGCATTTAAAGGTGATGCAGTCCTCTTTCTTTGGGACAAAACACGACGCTTTAACTTCATAGAATAAAAATTCGGGCGCTTCGTGACAACACAAACATTTCCAACACAAGCTTCCGGTTTACCGAGCGACCCAGACAGACTCCGCCCCTCTCCGTTCGACGCAACAGCGCTAGAAGGCGCCCGCAGAGCTCGTCCTCGTGAATGTACCGTTACAGTCATTAATGGACATTTTACTAGGTAAACAGAAAATACACTATTTAAAGGTAAAAACAAAAACATATTTTGTTTTATCCCTTATATAGTATAAGTAACGCAAAAGAAGCAAAGACAATTTTAAAAAAACTTACGTAATTTCCTTTTTATTAAAGAAAAATTATATATCAGAACATGCAGGTTAAATGGGGAAGCAGTATTTCTGCCCCCTTTGGTGTCAGCAATGGTGTCAGACAGGGTGGGATTTTGTCTCCAATTTTATTTAATTTATATGTCGATGATTTGTCCATACAGCTGAGAGCCTGTAACACTGGGTGTATATTAGGTGAAGCACTGATAAATCATCTTATGTATGCAGATGACCTGGTTGTTTTTAGTCCAAGCAGTGCTGGGTTACAGGATCTTCTTAATGTCTGTACTGAATATGGTGTGCAATATGACATTGAGTACAATGCTGCTAAAAGTGCTGTTTTGATATGTAGAACCAAGCAGGATAAACAGCTAAATTTCCCTTTGTTTAAACTGGCACAAAAAACTCTTGAAGTTCATAAAAAGGTGAAATACCTCGGTCACTTTATTACTGAGCAAATGAATGATGATGATGACATATACAGACAACGGTGTAAGCTCTATGTGCAGGCAAATACTATTGCACGCAAATTCAGCTTTTGTTCACTTCCAGTTAAAGTGGCTTTGTTTAAAGCGTATTGCACACCGCTATATACTGCCCCCTTGTGGTCATCCTACAAACAATGTAGCATGCAGAAGCTGCATGTTGCATATAATGATGCGATGAGAATCCTTTGCAGGATACCTAGAAGTGGTAGTGCCAGTCAGATGTTTGTAGCTGTGGGTGTCTGGACTTTTAAAGCACTTTTAAGAAAGTTAATGTTCAGTTTTAGAGAACGACTGGATGGTTCGAGTAACAGTATAATTTTAGCACTTACAGATCCGACAGTGAGTGGTTCCCGTTACTCATCCAGTCTCAGAAAGCACTGGTTAAAGTGTTTGTGTATTTATTGATTTATTTTAAGTAATTGTGTTTTATGTATATTATGGTTTTATATTTTTACAAATGCTTTATATACTTATTTATATACATATATATATTTAATGGTATACCTTGTGTTGTGTGTGTGTGTTTCTTGTCTTGTTTTTATGGACATGTAGTCTGCCAATAAAGATTGAATTGAATTGAATTGAAATATAGAACAAGAAGTAACTTCCGGTTGAATTCCAGACTAAAAGTATGCGATGTCTGCATATTTCCGGGACACAAACTGAAAATCTTTTTTTCTAAAACCTTAATAATGTGCACATACTGGTTCTCTTTAAAACAAACAAACCAACAAAAAACAAAGCATGACATTTGATTCAAGATTACATTTTTAACAGAGGAAGGGTTAGCCATTCAGTCTTTTTTAATTCCACCCATTTCTTATCACTATACCTGTGTTGTGTGCTGCACCCATATGGTTGAATGAAAACTGAATTCAGGTATAACAACATGACTACAGCTTTATTTGATAAGTACGTTTTACATGAGTGGCACGAGACTAACCACTGAAGATCAGTGAGACAACTCTGAAGATCAGCTAAAAGTATGTGAAGATAAATAACTGTCACTAGACATTCGTATTAGTGTAATAATGTGCTCATACTGATTTGTGATGCTGATTTTTGTTTGAGAACGCAGTCTCACTTTAACAAGACTCAACCACAAATCTAAATGTTTGCAGAAAAGTTATGTCACCACCTACAGTGAAACATCTATTTTGACAAACATTTGTGTTCATTGTTATCCAAAACCCAAATGCTAAACAGAAAATAAATCTGAAGAGCATAATTATGGTAAACAGAATTAAAAACATTTAGAAGGAATAACCTCAGGTCTTAAAGCAGGAAAGTTGACAATTTCTTGAAGCACTTTTCCAAATACTGTCCTGTACTTGTTACAGCATAGGAGGGCCAGATATCCTTGGAAACATCTGCAAGGTGGATTTTGGAAACTGGCTTTGGTTTTGGAAGGACGAGATTAAGTGTCATTTGTCTCCTCTCCTTTTAAAGGGTGTTTTCTTACGTAAATAAGCTGATAAATAAGCTCTTTTCACATAGAGAAAATCTAAGCAAACAAAAATGCGCCACTACGAAGCACATTAGAATGTTCAGTCCGCCCCAAGCACATCTGGCCAATAAAGCAGATGTGTCTGACCAATAAGCCAATAAGCTGACTGAACTCAAGTTTAACAGGGTTTCACACCTTTGTTGTGAGAATGTTCAGCCCACTTACTGGACAGATGTGTCTGGGGCAGGAGTAACAAAAGTAAACAATTGTTGACAATTTTATCTTATTGTATGTTTGCTCTGTCATATTGATCTCCTGCTAAAATATGAAAGAGGGCATAGGACTTTTAGCTGTATTTTTATCAGTTTTACAGCTTTTTCAATAGACAAAGACCTTCCTCATGGCCGCTCATTCTACACACAGGACCTGAGTAACAGATTAACAATTAAGTTACAGAAGATAATGCTTTTCCCACAATGTACTACAGAGTTTTTTTGTTTTTTTGTTTGTTTTTTTTACTGTGGGTCCACAGTAAAAAGCCCAAAGTGCTGCACTGACCATATTTTTTTTATTCACTATGGCAGCATTTCTTTATCATGGAGAAAAACTGAGACATACTGTTGAAATTTTACTTCTTCCTATATTAAGATAGCTCAGGGATTAAATATGTAGTTAAAACATCTTTCCATTAACAAAAAAGGCAGTTTCTCGGGTACAGACTAAAGTGGACTGTAGGCCCACGATGTAATATGAGTTTGACATCTCTGGTTTAGACAGGTCTTTTTGAAAATAGAGAACACAAGTTTTGTATTTTGTCATCCAGTTTTCTTACAGTATTTAAAAGTAGAAAGGGAGAGAGAGCCTTCAGTTTTCAGGCCCCTCTTCTATGGAACCAGCTTCCAGTTTGGATTCGGGAGACAGACACTATCTCTACTTTTAAGATTGGGCTTAAAACTTTCCTTTTTTCTCTAAAGCATATAGTTAGGGCTCAATCAGGTGACCCTGAATCCTCCCTTAGTTATGCTGCAATGGGTGTAGGCTGGTGGGTGATTCCCATGATGCATTTAGTATTTCTTCTTCAGTTACCTTTCTCACTCACTATGTGTTAATAGACCTCATTGCATTGAATCATACTTGTTATTAATCTCTAGCTGTCTTCCACAGCGTGTCTTTTGTCTTGTCTTCCTTCTCTCACCCCAACTCTCACTCCAACCCAAATGGCTGGCCCTCCCTGAGCCTGGTTCTGCTGTAGGTTTCTTTCTGTTAAAATTGAGCTTTTCCTTCCATCCTCATAAAAGTGCTTGCTCATAGGGGGTCATATGATTATTGGGTTTTTCTCTGTATGTATTATTGCAGAGTCTACCTTATAATATAAAGTGCCTTGAGGCGGCTGTTGCTGTGATTTGGCACTGTATAAATAGTTGAATTGAATTGAATCTAAATCCATGAGAAAAGCAATTAGTTTTTAAACAGTCAAAAATCTCTCATGGTAGCAAACAATGACTGTAGAAATGACTGTTTTCTACAGTCACTGGTAGCAAAAGTACTCCTTTCAATCCTAAGAAGAGGAATAGGTACATTTTGGTGGATGCCCTATTGACGTCCCTGCTTTTTTGCCACGCTGTACCCGCTCACCTGACGGACAGCACAATTTCACAATCAAACAACATCTTAGTAATAGCTACGCCTCCTGGATTTTTTAACCAATCATGTAAAGATGAGCAATCAAACAGCCAATCGGACAGCTCTGACGTCTCTTCGATAACATTTTTTTCAGACCCGCCCCTTGCCTGGCTTGACAGACAAGTCTGTAATCCTCAGATCCCAACTGTGACATCGCTGCTTTTATTATTACTGTTCTGAGTGTTTCATATCGGCACATTACAAACATTCTGTAATTTGTGCCTTTCCGCATTGCATGCTGATATTAACAGACTTTATGCCAAACGGACCCTAGCTAACTTATTAACCGGTAACAACACAAGGGCCATCTGACGGTACACTGAGCTTGTTAGCCAGCTAGCTGCTGATTCTCCAGTCGAACTGCCCTTTGTCTTTTCAGGCAAGTCAGCTAGCAGGCGTTGGTTTCTTCTCTCGGGTAGTTAACCCAGGATTTTGGAGTTTTGTTTTTAATTTTTCGCCTGACAGGAGTGAAGCAAACCAAGATAGGCGGCTTGGGAACCAAGATGTCGAACCGAGTGGTGTGCAGAGAAGCAAGTCACGCCGGGAGCTGGTACTCTGCTTCGGGTAACTGTCAATGAAGCACCATCCGCGTTAGCACACCTTGTGCTAGCTGGCAGTCTTATTTGTTTGTTTTATGCTTTGTGTTCTATTAGTTTTTGAGGCTTCTCATTATGCGTAACTTACTGTCTTTGTAACTGGGCTCCTGGTGGCTTGCCACCACAGAAATGAATAGCCAGTGTCAGGGCTGTAACGTTAGTCCATCCGTTTTTGTTTTTTTTTTTAAGTCGGCTACCTAACTGTTATCGACTGCCGTCTCTGTATTATCCCATTTGGTGTACGATTGGTTTGAACTTGTTCAGCACCTCCTCCTCGGATAGTGCGTGGAAATGTCAAAACAAAGCATTTTTGACTATCAACTCAACCAACGCTAACTTGGCTAATATTGCAGAACTTCCTGGCCTACGTGCTAGCTAGCCAGCTACACTTAAGATTTCCCGAAGCTGATTATTGAGCATTATTGTGTTCTTGTTGGTGTCTGCCCCTGATCCGCTTAAGTTATGTGTACAAATGCTCCCTGTCACAGAACAAAGGATTGGGTAGGGCAGGGCAGAAAGCTGAAGGTTCATGTTGCACCCCTTCCCCCATTTCACAAGCTGTACGCTAGTTTATTTTTTTATTAAATCCCAAAAGGCTGCCCGATTATCCATTAGAAACTGCCATTTACAATCCTTTTTGAGACAACATATAAAGCAGATAAATACTGAAAACAACAAATGCTGAGCTAACATTGATTACCGTGATTCTGGTTGTTTTTCTAACAAATCATTCAGTTCTGTGTGCTGTTAATGTTGTCAACTATTGACACTGGTAAACATGAACTTTAGTAGTTTATACTGTAATATAGGCATTGTATTCCAGTTTAGTTAATCACGTTTAGTAAGGTTAAAATTGGATTATGACACAGTATAATGAGCTCCAGCTTTACAATGACAGTTGCCCAGAATATAAAAGATTGACAATACTATGTTAGGCTTTGTCAAGATGGGCTCTTATCCATTTCTTTCCCGTTCCAAAATAACTGACAAGGAATAATGAACTGCTGTCACAGCTGGATTTCAGCCCAGTGCATTGCTATTACAGTGCGACATTGGTAGGGATCTAAAATGATTGTAGCCTTATCAAAGTGTATTTGGACTATTTCTACAATTATCATTTGATTTTGTGACCCCTCTTTATTCTAGTGTTAGTCTACTCTAGTGAAATATACAGGTATATATCTTTTTTTGTTTGTTTACTTTTTCAGGATCCCAGCTGAATGCACAACTAGAAGGCTGGCTGTCTCAAGCACAGTCCACCATCAGACCCGCTAGAGCCATCATAGCACCGTAAGCACACATTAACAAACAGAAGGAAAATGTCTTCTGAATGTGTTCAATGCCTTCTTAATTGTAATATGGCTTGTTTTTGTTTGTAGCCATGCAGGGTATACTTACTGTGGTGCTTGTGCAGCACATGCCTACAAGCAGGTTGATCCCTCTATTACGTAAGTGATCCTGTTTTCTAGCTCTCTTCCTCATTTAAGAAGATGCTTTGCATGATTGTTTATCTTAATTCCACTTTTTCCACAGACTGAGCAGATGTGAGTGTAGATAGCAGAGTAAAGAAATGTTGGTGCTGTGCTTTTTGCAAAAACAGCTAATGAAATAAAGTTCTGTTGCCCTTCAGTCGTAGGGTGTTCATCCTGGGACCTTCACACCATGTGCCCCTCTCTCGCTGTGCCCTGTCACCTGCAGACATCTATAGAACACCCCTCTATGACCTGAGAATCGACCAGAAGGGTATTCACTGTTTTCAAATATGTCTTACATCTTAACTTGTGCTATAATTTATTTATAGGTATTTTGCACATCCTCATAAAAGGTGTTTTGAGGATGTGCGGTGATGTGAGGTAGTAACATGACAGTTTGGATAACATTTAAAGTGTAAATTTCATGTTTTGTGCCAAAAGCAAAGTGAAGAACTTTTTTTTTTTGGAGTCATTGCTCTTAAAAATGTGAAATGAAGCAAGCACAGAGCTTCAACATACAGACCTTATGCCAGTTTGGCAGGTGATACACTTTTAATGATCCTCCAACGACCAGACATTGCCTTGACTCTGTGGTCAGGGCTTTCTTTTTATTTTTTAGATTTTCCTCAGCTAGGCACTTGTCAGAATTCTAATCTCACTGACTTTATCAGTAGTCGTGACTATGAAAAAATTCTCAAAATAAAGTTAAATCTCTCTCTTTCAGTTTATGCTGACCTCTGGAAAACTGGGTTGTTTGAGAGAATGAGTCTGCAGACAGATGAAGATGAGCACAGTATTGAAATGCACTTGCCTTACACTGCTAAAGCCATGGAGAGGTAATGCACATGAGTGACATTCATTCAAGTGGAGAATCAATCTATGCATTTAAAGGGAACTGTCTGAGAGATTGAAGCTTTTTCTTGACTGTTTCTGACAAAAGTAAATACAAGGTACAAAAGCTCTGTTACTTCTGTTCTCTTATTTTCCTTCACGTCCTATACTATGCACCAGGCACTATTGTAAACCAGAATCACACTGGTGCAGGGACACATGGATGTGCATAATTTATACAACCTTCTGTTAGGTTGGCTGGAGACAGAGCCATTTTCATGGTTCTGAAAAACAGGGATCATGTAGTAGAACTTGAACTGAGCTAGGTGACTCCATAATGGGAAATAACAAGTTGAAATCACACCATTGATGTTGACCAGTGAGACTAAAGTCACAAAGTTGTTGTTTTTAGCATGTAAAAGTCAAGTTATTATTATTGATGTTGCAGCCACAAAGACGAGTTTAGCATCGTGCCTGTGCTGGTGGGTGCGCTGAGTGAGTCAAAGGAACAGGAGTATGGGAAGCTGCTTAGCAAATACCTGGCAGACCCTTCTAACCTTTTCATCATCTCATCTGACTTCTGCCATTGGGGTATGTACTGACATGACACACTGAAAACAGCAGTTTGTGATGCAAGGATAATTTGGTCTAAATGACATAATTACTTGACTGTACCCAGCTGTGTACTGCGGTGTGTTTCTCTCTTGAAGGTCAACGGTTTCGCTATACATACTATGATGAATCTCAAGGGGAGATCTACAGGTCTATTGAGCATCTTGATAAAATGGTAACTACTGAGATATGTAAGATATAACATGTAATATAAAATGTTGGGGAAAAAAGTGATTGTAATTTTTTTTCAATGAAAAGAATAAATCTGATCTATTTCACTGAGAAAAAACACTTTCATCGGCCACATGCACGGCTGCTGTGGGTAATTAAGCACATATAAAACGCGCACAACCAATAAAAGGTATTGGACATGGCATTTTGAAAATCTCATGGCCTTAATGAGACAGTTTATTTGCTTGTACAAGTCAAAGATTAACTAAATTTAATGATAAAAAAAAACTACTGAATAGCAAAGAAGATTTATAGATTTTTCTTAGGGTCATGATTTTTTGTGATAAACTCCAAAATAATTTGTATATCAATTAAGTACAGTATATAATGGACTCTGATGAGACTGATATATTGTTATATTGGTAGGGGCTTAGATATTGGCCATTTAACTACTTATGGATATCAGTATCTGCATTTATAACTGCCAATTAATGAAAATGTGAAAAGTGAAGAAGAAAAGGGAGACGTCATTCAACCACGCACAATTTGTCCACTAGAGGGCACTTACCAATTTACTGTGAAAGCAAAAAAACTACACTGCCATATTATCATAGTAAGGACTCAAATTTACATATAACCATGTGTAACTATGAGTGTGTGTCTCAAAGAAAAACAATTATTGGCCAATATATAGAATTTTTAAATTACACAGTATCAGTGTGAAAAATCTTATATCGGTCAGCCTCTAGTATATTACATGAATATAAAAAAGGAACGTGAATATCCAAGCTGATTTTCACTGCAGGGTTTCTGATTAATGACAGTTGCATTCCGCTTATCAAAGATCGTTTTATTGCACATGCTGATTCATTGTCATGACCTACTTGGCCAGTCGCAACACCTAATGGAACTGAGCCATTATGAGTGTTATTCATTTCACTTATTATTCCTGCTGCGGCGAGTCATAATGTGTTCTTATCCAAAAAAGATACAAATGTTTGCAGGTATGAGGGTACATTTAAGGTTTAATTTCTTTCTGTCTGTCAAGGGGATGGGCATTATAGAGCAGCTGGATCCCATGTCTTTCACCAACTACTTGAAGAAGTATCGCAACACCATATGTGGGCGTCACCCGATTGGAGTGCTGCTAAATGTAGGTAACCCAGGAAAAAGTCTTACCAAGTGTATTTCACTCACACTCGTGTTATTAGGTACACCCCCTTAATTCTTCATTACATAGATTCAGGATATTGACATGATGGGGGTGTGGATGCCATTTGAATACAGTGAACTCAGTGTCATGTTTAAGAAACCAGTTTGAGATGATTGGAGCTTTGTGACATTGCACGTTATCCTTCAGCCATCAGAAGATGGGTACACTGTGGTTAAAAACAGATGACCATATGTTTGCACATACTCAGAAAAAATACTCACACTGTGGCGTTTAAACAATTCTCTGTTGACACTAAGGGACCCAAGGTGTGCCAAGCAAATACCCCCACACACCATTAAGCAAGGATTATACTTTCTGCATCCGTGAGTTCACTTGGGTCCCAGTGACATGAATTTTGTCATCAAACAGTTTACTGAAATTGAGGAATTTCGATGAGCATCCCTAAATAAGAGCCTCAGTTTTCTGTTCTTGGCTGACAGGAGTGGCGTCCTGTGTGCTCTTCTGCTGCTGTAGCCCATCTGCTTCGAGGTTCGAGTTGTTGTGTGCACAGAGATGCTCTTCTGCATACCTTGGTTGTAACTAGTTGTTATTTGAGTAGATGTTGCCTTGCTATCAGTTTGAAGCAGTCTAGTCATTCTCCTCTGACATCAATACATTTTATTTCTTTTTCGAGCCATTCTCTCTGAACTTCATGTCTGTGTGCCCAAATGAGTTGCTGCCATCTGATTGCCTGATTACATATTTGTGTTTATTCATTTTTTGTGTGTATATAACAGTCGTTGATGAAATTCATGTTGTGGGCTGACTTTATTTGTATTTTTCAGTTTGACTGATAACCCCAAGTACAGAATCTTCAATGAAATGAGGTTTAAACTACATGTTTTAATCAAGAAGTCAGCATCCTCATCAGCTTTTCTATACAAGAAACACAGAAAATACAGAATCTAGATTCATCTTGAGGTGATCATCCAGAAAATCCTAAGGAAATATTACGCTGTTATTTGATTTTAATATAACCTTTCAACGTAACCTCTAGTCCCACATGTATGACATCCTTCTGGGCTCTGGAAGCAGTGCTTTCCAGCTAGTCCATTCGTCGTGACACCCCTATATTTCTTGTTTGTTTTTTATTTTACTTGGAAAAGCTAAATTAAGATGTGACATGAGGAGGATAGGTCTTAGTGCTACTCAGGTCCTCTGGCCAATGGTCAGTTGACATTCAGGATCCAAATTCATGTCCTTGTCGAGAATAATTCCCTAAAACGAGCCAATCTGTCATCGTTATCGTCTTTGTTTGTCTAAAGACTCTTGCTGTGTCCCATGATGTGAATTAGTGCCTAAGTGGATTTTGCTGTTTTGCAGGCTGTGGCTGAGCTGAGGAAGTCTGGTCTAGAAATGAACTTCACTTTCCTGAACTACGCCCAATCAAGTCAGTGCAGGAACTGGCAGGATAGCTCTGTGAGTTATGCTGCTGGGGCACTCATCGTTCATTGAGGTCAACTTTTTGCAGGGGCCACTGCAACGCCGCCACCCTGCCCTTACTATCTATCGCCATAACCCGACCTAGACACCCTCCCTCTCACCCCCCTCCCCCAGTTATGCCCACTATTTGCAGGAAGGACCTAGACACTCAAAGCCAATACAGTCTTCTTTCTGTCTCTCCCTCAGCTCTCCTCTGCCTTTTCTCCGCCAGTTTGAAGTGTGTCTCAGAGCTTTTGGTTGAAACATTTTGCTTGAAGTGCAGTTTTGAGATTTTGTAGGAGCAAATGGTTAGTGGAGATGGGAAGAGTATGCAGTGTTTTGGCTTGGAGTAAGCAATGAGAGGGGAAAAATAATCTTATTTAGGTTTTTGCAAGGACTGTAGTCCTCTTAGTTCCCTTTTATTTTCCTGACTAAACAGATTTGAGTTGTAAAAATGCAATCTTTATATTTGGACTCAATCTGTTCTCTTGTAATTTGCCTCAGAATAAGAATTAAAATAAAACTGCAGATATTAATGGAGACTATTTAAACGTTGCCAGATGAAAATGGAGTGTTTTGGCTGACTGCTTCAAGCTACATGCGATTTAAACTTTGAAAACAGTGTCATAGGTAATTACTACCATTGCTCAGCATGTGTTGTAGTTGCTAACAAAGGGCTGCACCCAACAAAGTTCACTAACCCCCCTTACTGTACAAAACCAAAAACAATATTATTATCCTTTTAGTTTATTAAACACAATATTTTAATCATATTTTATTCCTTTTTGTTTTCCTTATTTAGTAGTTTTAGATGTGATGATATTTACTCAATTAGTGTGTAGGTTTGAACAAAAGCCGAGTCGTCACTTGAGCTCTAAAGCCATCAGCCAGTTTGCCCAGTAAACTAGTGTATACAAACACCGCTTCCTGACTACAATCCCATGCTTTCTAGCATGCTAGAGCCAAACTGCAGTTATGTAGAAATACAATCAACGGTGGATATTGTGTGCGTGACTCCATCTATGAGACGTCCAGTCTCCGTTTACAACTCCACCCCGACTTTCTGTAGTTACTGAACTGTCAGAATAGGAGAAAGACAGTTTTGTTACACATTCAGCAACATTTCTTTTTGTCTAAACAACAGGCAAAGCACTGAAGACCACAATGACTTGCTTAAATAAGATCTGTACCTCTCCCCAGTGCAATGCGTGGTAAACCTTATCTGGATTTTTTTTGATTGAGGAATGCCAAAATTTATTGGAAAAATGTAAGTTTTCATCCTTATATTTGGTTTACAGTTTGGAGAATTCATTTCAGAATTACTAATGAGACAGTGCAAGTGTCTCTTAGGCAAGTACTGTGCACAAGGCAATTAAAGATGGCTCGAGTATTAATATCAGCACAAATGCTTTCCTGGTAGTTTTAACAATCTACCCGGTGTTGCTCCCTGCTACGTTTTGGATTTATCGGAAGTGTCAAGCACAAATATTTTATTTACTAACAAGCGAAATAGTTGCTGCCTGAAATAATTCAGTTTCCAAAAGAATGCTACATGCAGACCCCCCCCCCAGTGATTTTTAGTAGCAGTTTAGGCTTTTAGTACCAGTAACGATAATAGGCACACAAATGTCTGCTGTCCTGTTGTTTAAGATTGGAACGTCACTTTTCTCTGACTTTTGCTGCTAAAGTTGAATATTCCTATTTAAGCAAAGCAGTCCTCTAACATTAGCCCCTCCCCTCTTGGCACCAAAAGAGGCACCACACTCAGCATTAAACTACAGCATCTGTTCGAATGAAGTGGGCACAGACTGAAAGATGAAATCCCAGAATGGCTTGACCTCTATTGCTAATTTAAGGGAAACTAGTAAAGCATGACACACTGTGCTATTGTGCCTTTTATCACTGTTGCACATATACATATAAAGCATATTCTCACTTTTAGTCTTATTTTAGAATGTGTACTTGAGTTTTGTTTTTTCTCACGTGTACCCTCCCCTTTGCCTATTGCCCGACGGTGTCTCCAGCTCGCCCGACACACCAGGAATATTCTACCTGTCCCCCCGTCATCCGTTGGTCTAAAATGGCACCAACTGTTATCTCCTTTCTCCAGCAGGGAGTGGTATTCCTCTTTCTGCTAATCACCTCATTCCTGTAGAGAGAGACAAAGGCTAAACCTCAACACTGTTCATTTTCTGTTATATGAATATTTGTTTGTCTTTTAGAAATGTTTTTTGTATTTCTTGTTTTGTTTTTTGTTTTCTTTTCTTGGTTTGAGAATTGGAACTTACACGTCACAGACCTAAAAATATACTACTTAACTACTCCCTTAATGGAGTTTTTTTGATCTCAGGTTCCACTGGTAAAGCATCCCAAAAGGCTCTTCAGATGAGGCCGAGGATTCATGTAACAAAATGAGTAAAATGTACTGAAAAGCTTGTCTGCTCTGGTGTCTCGTTCTTCCGGTTTTTACAATCACAGAAAACGCACTGATCTCATACATCCATGTAACTTCTCAGTCACTGACTACATTGAAACCAATTATGTTTTTCAATACCAAACACTAATTTTCACCCCAGTTTACCAACTAACAGACATAAGCGAACAATAGGTTTACAGTGCAGCTTCTATAATAGACATCCTGTGCAAACTACATCAGTCATGAAGCAATTTTAAGGCCAATGTCACCAACAGGGGGAGGCAGGTTGCATGACAACACTAGTGTGTTTATTTTGGGAGGTAAAATATGTGAGGACTTCAATAGTCAAGTTTTTGTTTCAGATAGGAACCGATTCCACTTTGTGGTCATTTTCAAGGCTATAGTTTGAGTTGGTGTTAAATTGTACTGTTATACTGAGAATTATTTGTTATTTAGCCCATTCTTACTAATGGAGAGATGGTGGACAGAATATTACAAACACTAATCTGAAACTCTTTCAGCACCAATTGATCATTAAGTTCTTTTTCAAATAGGAAGGACACATTCTGGAGCAGTTTTACTACACTATAAGGTTTCCAAAATGTACCTATTAAAAAGGCAGCCGATTGTGCTTGTGTGTATTTGCACAAAACTACTACAGATTGTGTTGCTTTTTAAGTCTACCTTGCTTTATAGTACATATTTCTACTAGTTTTTTTTACATATTTGACCACTGAACTCAAATTTCCTTTTTTTTTTAAAGAAAATGTGTCTATATAAGTGCTGTAGCTGTGACTTGACTAATGAACTCGGATGCTAGATAGCTGCTGCTGGTTCCTTACTCATGCCATTTTCCCACCAGAAGCATTTGATCAGTTGTAGAAGGAGTCATAGTACAAGTTGAAGTTAACAAGAATTCTAACCACCAATGCTAAGTCTTTAGTTACCCTTCACTTTTTAATTAACTTGGTTGGTTGATTATTTCTTTGTTGTAACCTTGCTTCTGGGCAATAAATCTTGTACCGTTCAAAAGCCTGTTTATTTCCCCTTAAATGGTCCCACATTCGTGGAGATGCATTTGCGGGTTGTGCACATGAAAAACTTGCCAAATCATCTCTGCCAATGTCAAACAGCTTATTCTGCTATTGACTCTTGTTTGATGTCGTTTATTGGACTGGATCACTGAAGTCTGAAGAAATAACACCAAAAAAAGAGTGAATAGCAGAATAAGCTGTTTGGCATCAACAAAAAAAATTTAGCAAGAATTTTATGGGCTCAACCCACATACTCAACTTTGCTTCTCAGCCCAATTGTATCCCCTTAATGCCCTTTCCTTACTTTTTTATGTGAAGTTTATTTTGCTTTCAAGGAGGCAGACTTTGTTATTTTTAGTGCAAAAGTTCCTCAAGCTCTCCGAAGGTCTTTTGGAGTTTTTCTTTGGCTGACATTGGCTTCTTTTTCATTCATTTTAAGTGCAGTCCTTGTACCTGATCTTTTTCAGAGGAACTTTGTTTTGTTAAGCCACTTAATACTGACTTATTATTAAATAGACATAAAACAGGCAACATAGGCACTTTGTTGCCAGCGGCCTGTCACAAATACACATAATTCTTTCACATTTCTTTGGTTGAATATATGAAAGAAGCTTGGAGAACTCTTCTTGAAGACTACTTAAAGAAATGACAAGAAAATTTGACAGAGATATAAACGGCATTTCCATGTATGCTTGCACCTTTCAGTTCATTGCTGCACCTATTTCCCATTTTCCTAGCAAAGGTTAAAGAAATGAGGGGTGGTTTGATACTTTTACACAGTATGTTTACTGGGGAATGAACATCAAAGATAATACAAGTTAAATGGTGTTGCACAGAGTGCTGAATTTTTATGTTTCCCTCATTTTCACATGTATTTAGAATCCATGTGAAAATGAGGGAAATGTATCAAATTTCTACATTTGCTACATTTCTACATTTCCTGATCTGAAAGAACAGGTTCTGATGTTCTGTAACAGTGACCTAGCTGTGTGCTTGTCATGGTTTTATTGAGGCTGAATACTTCAAATGATTAATTTCAGTACTATATTCATACCGAGTTGAACATACCAAAAAAATGAACTTTTTGTGCAAATGCATATCATATATATCATCTGATCACTGAACTCTGAAGCTAGGTACATTTATATAATCTATAATCAGGATTATAATCTGGACTTTGACTTTGCTATAAATTTTTGATGACTTCAGTCAGTCCTCCTGTGCCAGCTGTACCCTCTTGGTGGTATTTAGTAGGAGAGAAACTCTTACTCTAAAGCTACAGGACTCTGAACATTTACCCTCATGCCTTTTACATATCACTTGGAAATACAAAAAGAGCAACATAACTGAAGTGCACTTCAGGGATTGCCATGTACATCTGTAAGCAGTGGTGGTTTTGAGCACTTTGGTCACCTCTCATACTCAAACTTGTGGTGACTCTTTTCATGTGTGTTACAGCTTTTGGAAATGTGACAGTTTAACATCAAAATGTCTTCCAAGACAGAGAAGGCTAATCGAGACATTGCCTCTAGCAATGTTTGTACCTACGCTCTGAAAGCTCAACCTGTCAACAGCCTGATGAACACACACACCTCTTTCTTTATTTTGGGAGGAGTCTGCAAGGCGGTTTACATCCATTGAGCTTCATACATATGCTTAGTTCGCGAGTGGAAACGGTCACAGCAGTTTTTACCGGCTGAGGCGAACACTTGCTAGGATGCACTGCCATCAGGACTTGGTGAGCTTTCTCAGCTGTGGACTTATTCTGGCAGGAGTTTGGCACCTGGTTTATCACAGGAAGACACAGAGCTCCTATGGACGCTACATGGCATGCCCTCCTGCTAGAATGGTTCCTGCTAGACTAGCCTGGTTCCTTCAGGAGATGCCGGCTTTCATCATCCCTCTACTTTTAATGCTCACCACGCACAAATCCACAATTATGGGGAAGTACCTGCTGCTAGCGACCTTTTGCGTGCACTACTTTCAAAGGTAAAAGCAGAAAAACAAGTCAGCTTTGTGCCATTTGCTATGCATGTGAAGGGAACAGGGAACATGTATTCACGACAGTAAACAGTCGTGAATACATGTATTCCTATTTACAATATTCCTATTTAATCTTTCCAACATAAGTGATCAACTTTGATGTTATTTAAAAAAAGGAAAGTTAAAATCCCTCCTCTCTAACAGTTTGTCTTTTCTATTTTACATAAAACAACAAAGACGTGGCGTAATCATCTTTTAGCTGCTGGATGTACATTACGTATTGAGACATTTAGTGAAAGCAAGAGACAAAATTTCAGATGGGGACCTAAAAAGCAAAAGAAAAAAACAAAAGGAGGTTTGAAAAGGATTTTTCCTGCTGCTATAATTCAAAACAACACTCTGAGGAATGCTTTCCTAACCTCCCATGAAGAGTGGAGCTTAGTGGCACCATTTTAGTTTTCACCTTAATGCCAAATCATTTATACAGTGTGCTTCCAGTGGATTGTAAAAACACAGCTTTTTCTGCATCTACCAGCATGGAAAAAATGTACCATTATCCCCGTCTTTTGCCACCCCTGCTGCATCTACCATTTTGTTCCCCAATCATAGAACATTTGTGTACTCGCTATTGATGAAAGGAAAGCCTTTCCCGCTGAGTGTGATGGTGACAGCGGGTTTGTTCTGCTCTCTAAATGGTTTCCTGCAAGGACACTACCTGCTGCATTGTGCCCAGTTTGATGATGAGTGGTTTACGGGCTATTGCTTTAAAATTGGTAAGTGGAATATTTACTCTTTGGATGTGAAAGTCAGAATCTAATTGTGCTTTTTTTTATGTCTCATATACTGAGAATTCTTTTTTTGTTGTTGTTGTTTTCAGGTTTACTGCTGTTTTACATCGGCATGGCCATTAATATTCACAGCGACTTTATTCTATGCAACTTGAGGAAACCAAAGGAAGTAATATACAAGATTCCTACTGGTAAGAGACAGATTAGTGACCAAACTCCCACTGTGCTTGTATTAACCTGCAGTCTACTTAATCTCCTGCAGGAGGTCTGTTTGAATATGTGTCTGGTGCCAACTACTTAGGGGAGATTGTGGAGTGGTTTGGATACGCTGTAGCCACCTGGTCTTTTCCAGCACTCTCATTCGCTCTGTTTACCCTCTGCTTCATTGGACCAAGAGCCTACTACCATCACAGGTGCCTAAGATATTGATGTGAAGGAGTCCTGACACAAATACTAACCCCTCAACTAAGGATTTTACCCACATGCTGTTTCTAAACCGTTGTTGTTTCTTCTGTTGCAGGTTTTATCTTGAGAAATTCAAAGACTATCCCAAGTTTCGAAAGGCTTTAGTTCCTTTTATCTTCTGAGGGAAAACATTCATGTATTGCAAAAAACTGTTTACCGTGGTCTATAACATGTTATACAACATTGTTATTAGTGAGGCCTTAACGTGGAATAGTCTAGTTAGCTTGGTTTAGTTAGTGTTTGTATTTAAGAAGGTAACAAGGTGAAGTGTATCAATAGTATTTGCAGCTTGTGAAATTTATGCATGATGTATTAATAAATGTATTTGTCTTGTTTATTACTGATACTCATACAACCGAGTTTCCAAAAGTCAGGAATGCTGTTTGAAATTAAATCAAATGTAAGAATCCACTGATTACCAATTTTACCAATCTTGCTTCAAAACTGCTGGTGCCATAATTTTTGGGACAATTTCACAGCTTTTGTAATTTTGTGTCCGTAGACCATCACAGTGGGATTAAAACTAAACAAAAAGATGTTAGTTTCAACTCAAATGGTGTAACAGCAATAGGACCATAGCCCACCATTTTCAGTTGTTGTGAAAGTAACTGGAAACTTAACAGACAGCCGGTTTCAATTGGCCAAGTTAGACCAGTTCTGTCATTATTCTGTGACAAATGAGATAGAGATTTGGAGTCGATCCAGTTGTTGAATTTTACATTGGAACTTAACATGAGGTCTAAAGACATGTTGATGCAAGTGAGGCCGTCATGAGGCTGAAAAAAGGAAAGTATAAATTAAAAACAAACCTCTCTGTTTAAGAATGTACCAGCAAAATGAAAAGCCCACAGAAGGCAATTACAGTATGTGATGGCAAATTCCTTCTTTGATTAAGAAAAACAACTTCTCCACCAGTGGAAATGTGCCACTAGTATTTAATGAAGTAGCAGGATGAACTGTGAAGCGTACAGGCCAATACTCTCTGCTCCAACTCAGCCAGATGTTGCAAAACTGATAGGAGACCCTTTCGCAGTGCAAATGGAAAATAACCCAGAGGCTACTGCCAAAGAAAGACAAGAGTTTCTCAAGGCAAAGACATGGGATATTCTTCAATGGGCAAGTCAGTGACTTGATCTCAACCCAACAAAGCGTGCTTTTCAGTTACTGAAGACAAGACTGAAGGCAGAAAGTCCCACAAACATGCAGGAACTGGCTGCACTGAAGGCCTGGGAGACTATTGATGTTGCCTAAGACTGTTTGTGAGCCACGGTTCAAATTCAAAGACTATCCCAACTTTCGAAAGGCTTTGTCCATAGGCTCTAGACTTCAAGCAGCCATTGACTACGCTGGCTACAAAGAATTTTTATCCAAGTTTTAAAAACAATCTTTATAATTAAAAATTTATATAAGTATATATATAACCTCTTGAATTAAAGCTGAATATATGCACATCTGTCACATTTGATTAAAAATCTACTTCGTTGGTTTACAGAGGAAGCATTACAAAAACTAATGGACCTAACTACAAGGCTCCAAAAAAAACCCCCAAACTTTAAAGTTACACTTTTTAAAATCAGAATACAGCATCAAGTCAGTGAATCGTCTGGGATATTGAGCTGGTCAGTTCAGTAGCAGAGGGGGTTGTTAATCAGTTTCTTCATCAGTTTCCTCTTTGATGTTAATGATATTAACGACAGGTGCACTAGATGGGCAACAATGAGACAAGCCCCAAAACAGGAATGGTTTTACACGTGGAGGACACTGACATTTTCGCCTTTTCTGTTTTGCATTTGGCTTAGAGTCAGAGTCACTACTGGTAGCACGAGGCAATACCTGATACCAGAAGGTTTGCTGGGTTTCCCATCACGGTCTCAAGAGCACGGAGGAGATTCCAGGGGACAGGCTCTGGGAGAGCTGGACAGCTGTGCATGTAAAAGGTCCTTAACACATCAGCAGGACCGGTATCTGCTCCTTTGTGCAAGGAGGAACAGGATGATCACTGTCAGAGCTACAAAATGACCTCCAGCAGGACACTCATGAGGGTGGTCTAAGGGCCTGATGTCCTCTAGTGGGCCCTGTGCTCACTGCCTGGCACCGTGGAGCAGATTAGCATTTGCCATAGAAAACCAGAATTGACAGGTCCACCACTAGTGACCTGTGCTTTTCACAGATGAGAACAGGTTCACCCTGAGCACATATGACAGATGTGAAAGGGTCTGGAGAAGCCGTGGAGAATGTAATGCTGCCTTTAACATGTGGGTGGGTGGGTGAGTGATGGTCTGGAGAGGCATATCCACTGAGGGGTACACAGACCTTTACAGGCTAGCCAACGACACCATGACTGCCATTGGTACCAGAATGAACCCCATGGACCCACTGTCAGAACCTATGCTGGTGCAGTGAGTCCTGGGTTCCTCCTGATGGATAACAATGCCCAGCCTCATGTGGTGAGAGTAAGGAGAGTGTCAGGGTACTCGGTCTCCTGACCCAGCATGTTAATTCTTTGTGATTTTTTGTATTATTGTACTTGTGTGAGTTATTCTATGGTTTCTAGTTTTGATCCCTTGTCCTTCATGTTTCTCTGTGTCCCCTCTGTTCTGTGTAAGTCTGTGTCTGCATGTTTGAGTTTCCCTCTGTGGCTTTCGGTTCTTAGAGCCCTCTGCCTTAGGTTTACGTCTCTGTGTTTCTTAGTTGCTGTCTCCACCGTGTCAAGTTCGCGTCTCTGTGTCTTACTTCCTGTTTTACTTTGAAGGTCCGTGTCTTATGTGAATGTGTTCAGGTTACGCTTCCTTGTCTCGTCAGTTCTGATTTCCCCCAGCTGTGCTCTCCTTCTGTGTCTCATTCCCCTCGTTACTTCCCAATGTATTTAAACCCTGTGTTTCTCTTAGTCAGTGTCGCCCCTCATGCCGTGTGGATCTCCCTGTGAGTTTAGTGTGTTATTCCCCAGTTTAGTTTACTTTGTATGCTCGTTTTTCTGTGACCAGCAGATAAAGCTGTGGTTTTGAGTTCATCCCTCGAGTCTGTGAGTCCTGCATTTTGAGTCCCCATCTCTTGCCTGCCACACAGCGTTTTATGACAGAACGACGCGACCAGACATGGACTCAGCAGGCTCCGCCCGGGAAATTGATTTGGCCCGCATCCAAGGTCTGGTAGAGCGGATTTCCCACACTGATGATGTTCGGGCTGTGACTGTAGGAATCAAAGCCATTGAAGCCATCCTCGAGAGGAACCCCCACTTTGGTCAACTCGGAGGATTTATGGACTCAATAAACATGGTGCGCGAGGCCCGGGAGGTACTGCAAGCCCGAGAGTTAGCTATTCTCGCCCGCTCCCGGTATTCAGCACCGAAGCCACCAGCGCTGCAGCAGCAGATGGAGCTCTCTGCAATGCAGCAGCGGCCATTAAAGCGCAAGGGGGTTGTTAAATCAGATTATTAATCCCGAGACTGTTTTTCCAAAAGCTGCATTTTTCAGGTCCCCGGGGGGTTTGTGTGTTTCCGTTGAGCCTGAAGACAAAATAACGAGCACTGCGAAAGAGCTCTAGGTTTGCGCCCACAAGGACAGATTCTATGGCAATTCCTGAGACTGCTACGCTCTCCAAGGCTTCCCCAGAAGCTGAGTTTGTAATTTCATCTGAATCTGGACCCCTGGAGACAACAGAATCCACTCAGCCTGTGACTATTGACGGTTTCTTGGCTTACTCAGAGCAGGAAATAAATACCTCCAAGACTGTTTTTCCCGAGACTGCTCTAGCCCAAAGTGAAGCTCACTTAGCTGCCTGGCCTACTGAAGCTCCATTCTCACCTCAGCTATCACTCCAGCCTCCTACATTGCCTTTAGGCCAGTCTGCTATTCATTGTTCAATTCAACCTTTAGTTCGGCCACTTGTAAATGGCCTGGCCTGTATTTATATAGCGCTTTACTAGTCCCTAAGGACCCCAAAGCGCTTTACGTAACCAGTCATCCACCCATTCACACACACATTCACACACTGGTGATGGCAAGCTACATTGTAGCCACAGCCACCCTGGGGCGCACTGACAGAGGCGAGGCTGCCGGACACTGGCGCCACCGGGCCCTCTGACCACCACCAGTAGGCAACGGGTGAAGTGTCTTGCCCAAGGACACAATCCATAGCTCAATTACCCATTCAGTCCATTGCTCATGTGCCTAGTCAGTTCCGAGCTCAGTCTCTTGCGTCGCCACCAGTTCAGTTCCCCGTAGCACTTCACTACACTCAGCCAGTCAGGCTGCTACTCAGTCAGTCATTCAACCTATAGCCCTGCCATTAATGCACTCTGTAGCTGAGCCGTTAGCCGCCCGGCCCGCAGCCAATTCAGCCACTCCTCCACTCGTTACACCTCCACCACAACCGTCACTGCAGTTCCCGGTTCAGTTTCCTGCAGCTCAGCTGTCCCCAGTGCAGTCTCCCTTAGCACAGTCATCCACTCAACCACCAGCTCCACTTTCTCCCCAACCGTCACTACTACCTCTAGCTCAGTTTCCTGTGCAGTCACCCCTAGTTCATTCTCCTGTGAAGTCATCAACTCCACCACCCACTCCACTCTCACCACCACCGTTACTACAGACATTAGTTCAGTCCCGTGCCAGTGCAGACGCCCTCAGTTCTGTCTCCCGTGCAGTCATCTACTTCACCACCATTAGTAGCTCAGCTCCCCATGTCTCCAGTAGCTCAGCTTGCACCTGAACCACTAGCCCAGTCCCCTGTAGCAGTTCAGTCTTCTGGTCAGCTTAACATTCAGCCAGGGGTCCCAATGCCCTCTGGTTCTACACCGGCTCCTGCTGGAAGCTCGGATGAGTCCATCCAGCACTCCGTGGCTCCCACGCCGCCACCCGCCTCGTCCGCTGGGGGTTCTGGTGAGCCCGGCTCTGTCACCTGTGCCACCCGCCTGGTCGCCCCCGACCGTTTGACTTATGAACTTTTGTGCCGGCGACCTCCGGGTCGGCCCCCTGACTTACTATTGAACTGTTCTTTGTGCGCCGGTGTTTTCTGTGCACGTGTTGTTTTTGGACTCCTGGTGCTCCTGTTTTGTTTTGCCACACAGCGTTTTATGACAGAGTTCCTAGAGAACAAAGTAACTGATGTTGCTGACTGGCACCCACACTTGCCTGACTTAAATCCAATAGAACACCTCTGGGAACACCTCTAATGACAGGAGCTCAATGATGCCCTGCTCCAGATCTGCGAGGAGATCCACCCCAGGACACCATCCGTCATCTCATTAAGGGCATATGCAGACGTTGTCAGGCATGCATGTGGGGGCCACACAAACTACTTACTAGTATTTTGAGTTGCTTTAATGACATTTCTGCAAAATGGACTAGCCTGAAGTATCAATGTTTCATTTTTATTTATGGGGTGTCTTTGAATTCAGCCCTCTGCAAGTTGATAATTTTCATTTCCATCCAACAACATGGTATCTCTTTATTGCTAACACATTACCCAGTCCAAATTACTATAAATGCCCAGCATGATTCCTTTCCCCATACACATCAGATGTGTTTTCAGCATAGTTAAACATTAATGCTACCTTCATAGATATAAGTTACCCATGTACTAATGTACCCCAGTGCCAGCATGGGTTTTTAAATGATATGCAAAAGGACTCCCTACTGTCTAAGCTCTTTTTTTTAAATTTGAAACCAAAAAGGCAGCATTCAGTCCCCATTTTAAACCCACAAACCAGAATTCCACACTACACAAAAAAATCTGTTCCGCTAATTCATATCTTGAATTATATATTTAACATCCAGAGCAAGATTAGCAGTTTCCACAGCAACTTGCAATGCGCTGAGTTTAGCTGTGAAGGAGTCTAGTACACGTGGCTGCACACGAGTGTCTCTAAACACCGGTGATGGACAGAAATCTGAATATTTAGTGTTTAGATAAGTCCACTTCTTACTTGGGCTACTTTGTACCAAACCGCAGCCACAGAAGCCCAAACTTTCCTCCATGGTTTCTTTGATGGCATCTGCAGGGAGCATCCAGCGATGAGCATGAGTCAGATCAATTAAAGAACTCCCACCATCGTGCTCCAGCGCTCGAGCTGCAGACTCCAGAGCACAGCAGAATAGCTCCACACCAAGAAGGTACTCTGTCTGTGAGCACATTAATACCGATGCAGTCTCTGGTACCTCACTCTTGCTCTAAGAAAAAAATATGGCATCATGAAGGCATGTCATTGTGAAAGACACGTGAAATCAATAAAACTGGGGTAAGTGAAGACCAAATACTGGATCTCACCTTGTGTCTAACATAAGCAGCCAAGTTTGTCTCAGTACAGCCACCCCCAACCAAGGCAAATGGTTCCCTTAGAGTGAGCCTCAGTACATGTTCTGCCGTCTGGCACACCACCTTTAGCACAAACACATCAGAAGTGACCCCTTTGTCACATTTACATGACAATAATGGGTATTCCATGACTGTGTTAAAAACGTATATTTTCTGAAGAAATTTGATCTCTCAATGGACGAACACTAAAACATTTACTTTGTGGGAAAATCCATTACTGACTTCTTATTTATTGAACTAACATACAGCAGGAATTGTAAATCTTAGCGATAGGGAGTCTTATGAGTGGAATCTACGTTGTTTCAGGCAATATGTCTCTCCATCCATCATTAACTCCAGAAGCCAACAGTACAGCTTTAACACCCACTTTATCTTACCTTCAGCTCATTTAACATGGTCTGGTTCCTGTGGCAGAGGATCATTGTGCAGATCGCAGACTCCCCAAGAGGGAATAAATGCAGCATTGTCTTGGATCCAAAGTGCTTTATACAGAGATCCCTCGCCTTCCCGTAGGTCTTGGGTGGGATTGTGGTATGTAATGTGGCCACAGGTTGAGCCCCTATTTGTAAAAGGTATGCAAAAAAACAAAACAAACAAACAAAAAAACCCCCACCATAAATACAACACAAGTATATTCCACTCGGACAGTAGATAGATTATTACAGTAGTGCAGTGAGCTGAATTGAAAAACAAATAAAGCTATTGGTGTTTAACTGGTGCTTGTATGTATGGCATGATTTTGCAGCCCACCTGTCAGCTGAGTAAGTGGCTCCATAAGAGCAATTCCCAGTCTCTCTACCACTATGACACCATGACTCCTGAGATATTGCTGCAAAACTGGGTGGATGACCTTCTGGCACATGAAGAGCTTCACTTCATCATTAATCACCTGTCTGCCAAGCTCCAGAAGTTGACCCAGGATCTGTGAGTCTGTGTCTACATCCGGGTGGGCCTCAATTACTCCATCTCCTAGTTCAGAAATGTCCCCAGCAAGAGACGCACTGAAAAGCACAACACTGAGGGGATTTAAAGGTTTGTCTTCCTCACTCAGGCCATCAGGCATCTCCACCAATAAACCTGGAAGCACTTCAGAGCTTAGCACAGAATGACCTTCTACAGGAACAGTCACTATTCTGCCAAAACTGACTATACCTGGACTGCTGCAGGGAACGGTGAGCAAAAAAGCTTGCACAGCCAGTTTGCTAATGTGAAGCGTCTCGGGCTCTGTTAGTACACATGCGGGTTTGCTGGAGATAACACTGCGAGCTAACGTGATCAAGTTCTGAGTGCTGCAGAAGTCGAGCTTCACTCTACAACCACAGTCTTCTCGTTGAAGGTAGCTGGTACACAGAGCGAGCAGGTAGTTGTTCACTCTGATAGCCACGCTTTCCCTGAGAGCAGACTTTTTGATTTGTTCAATAAGAGAAAGGCATAAGACAGCTGCAAACAAACCGCAGTCGCTGAAGCGAGAGACGTGGTTGAGGATGGAGGTTTTTATGAGATTGATAAAAGGCTGCGAGGAGGAAACGGATGAAAGAAGAACCGAGGAGGCAGAGGTGGTCACGACGTGTCCTCCAATGTTGTTGTGAACTTGTTTCAGTCTACCTGTGGGACCGAAACAAGACGTTAGTATCTGTTTCAGCAGGTGAAGCTTGCTGCAAATATCAGTGTTGTCCAGTGGCATATCAGTGCAAACAGATGGAGATTTCTTGCTGAGTCGAGACATGACCGAAGCACATTTAACATTGTTAAGGTAGACAGTACCAACATACGGCAAATCGGCAGTGATAAGTGTTAGCAATGATAGAATAGTGATGCTCGTAGCATTGCCTGACCAAATTGTGTTTTAAAAGAACGGGGAACAGTTGCAGATTAATTTATTAAATCCAACCAAAACCACCACTACCTTATTGTAGGGTCTAACATTTGATGCCATACATATTTAGATGTAATTTGACAGTGTGTAGTTTGAGAGATTGACAAAGGCGTTGTACAGACACAACTCGTTTCCATGGTAGCAACACAGCGCTTGGCCAAGCTGCGGTCCTACTCGAGAAACCGTCGCTTGCCTCTAGTACCGGCTTTTCATAAGGAATAAACCAACTAAAAGCGAATTTACGAGTCTTTATGTAGAAGAGTAGTTGTCTATCTCTATTATTATTTTTTATGCAAAAGGCATACAGTGAAACGTCCCACGCACAATGCGCTCAGTTATTGGACTACAAATTGAAGGTGACGTCATCTCCGGTCGCCCGGCTGTTGAAGAATCATTCAAAACTGTTGGCGGTATGAAGTTCTGGTTAACTTTAATATACTTATATGTTTTATGTCTAACGAACTTATATGTTATTATTTTACTTTATTATAACACTTGTTATGTTTTTGTAATTGTTGACGGTGGCCGTTTGTCGTACGAGCGTAACAAATAAAGAAATCTGTCTCTGTTGTCTTCAAAAAATACAGGTAATAGCTGCCCACCGTGCACTTACTCTAGTGAAGCTAACTGAATTCATGAGAATGGCTCCTATCAAACTTGTCATTAAGGTAAGTGAAACGATATACCCAGTACACGAATTCGTGCGGTGCTGCGTTGAATTAACATACTGTATATTATATTTGTTGATGATGAATGAATAAAACGAGGTAGAGAAGGGTGTGTGGATGGAGGACAGTACAGATCAGGAAGTACAGATGATTAGTAAAGAGGAAGTGAGGGCGGCTGTGAAGAAGTTAAAATTATCGTAAGACTCATTTGCGGAATATTTGTAGCAGTATGAGCAGTACTGTTTTAATTACTGGGATACTGCAGACACAGGAAGAAATCTACAAAACAATGTAGGCTTGAAGAGAATGCAGGGTAGGATCCCAAAGGAATAAATGTTGATTATTTTGTTGACAATAGGACATATAGGCTAAACCATACACTAGAACAGGCAAACACCGAACAGGTCTCTGCATTTATGTAATCCACCAAAACCTGTTGAACACGTGCCAATCCTTTGCATTAAGTTTGAGTGAAAAAGAAGAGAATCAGTGGCTTTGTTGAAGGACAGAAATTACAGTTTTACACTGAGGAATTTGTTACTGAAATTAAACAATTTTCTATTTAAATATCTTGAATTAGATGATTGATGCTAGTCTCCTGTCCACATTCCAGTCCACTAGGTGGCAGTAATGCACCTGTAAATTGGTTTGCCAACTTACAGGTGCATTACTGCATTGAAGAAAAAGCTACAAGAGGATGAAGAGTGGAAAAGCAGTTGGTTCAAATGACTTGCCTTTGGCGGCATAGAGATATCTATATGAGATGGAAGCATGTGATAGGATGCCAAGGAAGGAACTGTGTTATTGCACGAGGAAGTTAGAAGTGGCAGAGAAGTATTTGAGGGTAGTATAGAACATATATGAGGACACCAAGATGATAGTGAGGTGTGCAGTATGAGTGACAGGCTCTGCGTGAGCCCATCCTTTTTGCTGTTGTGATGGACAGCTGAAATGAGATCTGGCAGGAGTCTCAGTGAACTGTCATTTTCACAGATGACTGTGATCTTTAGTAAGAGTAGGGAGCAGGTGGAGCCTGGGGAGATGGAGGTGTGTTCAGGAGAGTAGAGGAATGAAACTCATTAGAACCAAGAAAGAATACATGTGTGTGAATAAGAGGGAGATGGGTGAAGATGCAAGGAGTAGAGGTACTGAAGGCACATGAGTTTAAATATCTGGGAACAACCATCCAAAGCAATGCACAATGCAGAAGAGAGGTGAAGAAGAGAGTGCAGGTAGAGTGGAGCAGGTCAGAGGTGATTTGTGGGAAAGGGATAGCAGCAAGACTGAAATGGAAAGTTTACAAGATGGTAGTAAGACCTGCTATGATGTATGGTTTGGAGATGGCATTGACAAAAAGACAGGAGGAGGAGCTGGAGGTAGCAGAATTGAGGAAGTTCACATTGGTACTAATCAGGATGGACAGAATTCGAGATGAGTAGTTTGGAGACACAGAGGGCCAAGTCTGTGCATGTGTGCAGATGATGGATAGTGGATATGTTGAGGAAATGATGTTTGCTATGGAGCCCCCAGGCAGGATGAAAATAGATATACAGAGAAGATGAATGAATGTGAAGGAAGACATGAAGATGGTTGGTGTGAAAGAGAAAGATGCTAAGGATATGGTGAGATGTAGGCAGATGGTTAGTTGTGGGAGCGCGTAAAGAGATCAGCTGAAATAAGAAGGAGATAATATATATTTGTTAAATTAAAGAACATTGCGCTCCCATGTTCAGCTGCGCAACAGCAGTTGTACCTCAAGGTGCTTTACATAGTATGGTAAAGACAGAGTTTGAAATTCTTATCAACACTCATTTTAAAAGCCTGCATCTCTGATGGTGCATTAATGTCTGTGGGCTTGCCAGCTAACACATCTGGAATACACTCTCATCCAGATGATGATTTTTTCAGGGAAGGCCTTGCATATTTCAGCAATACAATGCTAAAGCATGTACTGGATCTATTACAACAGCATGGCTTCACAGTAGAAGAGTCTCAATGCTGAACTGGTCTGGCTGTATTCCAAACCTTTCACCAGTTAGAAAGATTTGACAGAATGAAAAATAGAAAAAGGAAGACGCAAGACTTTTGAGCAACTAGAATCCTGTATCAGATAAGAATGGGATAATGTTCCTCTCCTAAAAGCTCAGCATCTGACCTCCTCAGTTTACAGATATTTACGTTATTGAAAGAAGAGGACATGCTACGCAGTAGTAAACATGTTGCTGCCATCAAATTCAAAATGACTTTGTTTTTTTCTTGAAATAGTACTACAATTTTCTCAAGTTTAAACATTTGGTATGTTTTCCATGTTCTCTTGTAAATAAAATGGGGAATTATAAGATTGCAGATCATTGAATTCTGCTTTTATTAACATTTTATACAGTGTCCCAGATATTTTGGAATTGGGTCTGTAACTCTAATTGAAGTACATTTGCTGAGAGCTTTCCCAGTAAACTTTGCTCAGGGCTATAAAGCTGTTTATAGCTTATTTCAGCGTCTTGTCAACAAGTACTTGCCATATGTATTTGGGAAATATTTTGCTTCTAAGAAGCTGTTTTGTGTTTTTCACTCACCACAAAATGCATTTTTCTGACGTAAGATGCACACAAGGTACCAAGCGACGTGATGAATATGCTTTCTTTTCAAACGTTTTTAGCCGTCATGATAAACAGCTCTCTGTGTTTGTGCTACGTCCAAATAGTAGAACAGCTACACAAACTACTTCCAGCAAGTGACATGAGTTTTTATGGTCTGTGCTAAACCTTTGAAAAGCTCTCGTGCAGCCCTGGAAAATATGCAACCCAGCAATACAGCATGTGGTTGTTTTTCTAGCATTTGCTGTATTCCAATTCTGATGTAAGATTTTCTTTCTTTTTTCCCGTCTAAGTAGCACTGTATTTGTCCACAAGAGGGCACTACAGATGCATGTTTCAGCTGCTGTTACACCATGTTACCATGTTGTGGTTCATTCTTTAGAAAAAGTTGGAGTTTCTGGTCACCTTTTGGGAATCTCATGCCTTCCCAAGAGCCTTTTGTTAATGGGCACAACCATACGGCGAAGAGGAAACTCATTCTATGAAAAATCCGAGCTGTTCATCCTCAGTCTGTTGCTCTGACAGAAATAATGCACATCAGATGTTTTTGTTAAGTGCAGGGAAAGCCGTTGGTCTCTCTTTTGTTGATGTTTCATTTATTGAGAGTTTTGGATGAGGGGCTGCAGACATTTTCGCTGATCTCTCACATCCTCCGTAATGCCATGTGTGCCTAGCTGACCAGATATTGCGTTCATTCCCTTTTATTTGTTTCATATGCATGCCTGCATACAGGCTACCCCACCACCCCCCTCGGTTGGATGTGGGAGAGTAAAAACGCTGGAGGTTCACGGAAGGTTCCTTCCCACTGGGCACATAATGATACTGTTGTGTTAGTCTGCCTGAGAAAATCCACACAGCCTCTACCATGCTTAACCAGCTAACCGCAACAAGTATGTTAGAAGGGATCAGACCAAACAATAGCATTCAAGGCTCTGCCTATGGCTTCTCTTTTACAAGACATACAGCACTGCCACCATGTTTTCTTAATGACTGAATTAACTTCTTAGAATAATAAAGAGAAAAAAATCTCCTGGTTTCTGTTTTCACAGATGTTGCTGATTGTGTTTGCCATCTTGCACAGAGAATAAGGTTTATCTGAGAAATTATGATTTTTATGTTCTTGGATTCATTGGGCCATGTTCAGTAGGTTGTTCGGGGTGTTTTATGGTCCTTTCTACTGGGATGTTTTCAAAGCAGCTCCCTCCGTGGTCTGTGGAACTGCAGGAGGTGTTGGTATGCTCCTTCTTAAATAGGCTTAGACCATATAGTGACCTGCCACTTCTCAGACCTCCCGAAAAGGCCCTGTGGGCTAAAAGGCTGATCCACTCAAGTGCATGCTGTGTCTGCCAGGACATTATTGCTACAGAGCCCTGCAATCTGCCTTCTATTAAGAGCATACACCACCAACTTTTTACCCATCTAATGTAGTAAGTTGAGACAGACCAAAGTGTTTTTTTAAGGAATAAAAGATCTGAGTTATCACAGAACAGTTTAATGTCAGAGGTTTATGTGCTGTTTAGTGTTATTGTTGGTCTGGAGATGAGCTCATAACAGACCACACATCGCGGCTCTGAACAAAAATTATTGCATTTTCTTCTTGGAAACATTTTTGACACTTTCCATTTTCAAAAAGAGAAAGTGACAAGGATAAAAAAAAAAGAGGAAAAAAACGCTTTCATCTCAAAACTGGCCTACATTGCAGTACAGAAATCACATCTCCTAATGAGGCAAAATGCTTCTCAGCTTGCTATTTCTGTCTATCTACCAATTTCTCAGGGATGTGTCTGCCTACACTTTGTTTGCCGAGTGTTACCTGGAGATATTCTTGTCTGTTCTTGCTGCTGGAATTCCTCTCCTGGGTTGTGTCTCTTTTTATCATCAAATAAAGGAAACTCAGGTGTGCTAACATTCATCCAGAGTGAAGGGAGGCTTGCATACAAAACACTTTGGTGCACTGTTTGTAAATAACATTTGCATTTGGGAATAATCAAGTTTCAAATGTTAATGTTAAGTAGCCAGTGGTTTGAAAAACTGGAAAACAGTTTTTTTGTGTGTTTTTTGCTTTTTTTTACAAGGGGAAACCCAGGTGACTCACAGCACAAAGAAAGAGAGCTGGGAATGAGAAAAATAAAGCCAAAGTTGTCACACCCACATATCTAAAGAGTTCCCCAGGGTGCTTTGCAGACTTGCAGAAAGAGTCAGAAAAAGAGAGAGAGAGACAAAGGGAGAGTTGGGATAGATGCAAGTTTTATTGAGTGAGACCGCATCTGCTGCCCCTTCTCTCCCAATGTAAACATCTGCGGCTGGTTAGTGTTAGCCTCTGAGCTAAGTGCAGTCTGAGAAGGTCTGGTTCTTACACTGCGATAGCAATGGCAAAGGGCAGCGAGGTGGGGAGGCGGGTGAAGCTGGGCTCCGTGCCCAAGTTTGAGCAGCGCAGGCAGGAGGTTTGGAGAGCTGGGTCTGGGAGAGAGATAAGGGAAGGTAAAGAGTGTTTTGGGAACTGAGTGTGACATAGACCAGAGCTCTGCAAACGAGAGAAAGTAAAAGAGTCATCGGGATGTGTTTATTTACAGGCAGAAAATAGAGAGGACCTTTCTTGTGTTGTGCTGTGGGCTGTGGGCAGGTTTAGTGTCTGCTTTTTTGGATTTTATTTCTCTTGGTTAACCTTTTTTTTCCCCCACGCAAGTTATCGGTTCAGAAGCAGGGAGACTTGGGATAGAGAAGCTGAGCCTTAGCCTGCAGGAAGACTCGGTCCTATCTATTCAATATGTGACAGCAGACCACAAAAGATGGCACAATAAAGGATTTGGGATTAAGTAGCGCTTCTTGCCGCCTCTCGTTCAGCCTTCAGCCTCTGTTCATAACTCTAAAGCCCGAGCAAAGCAGAGAACAAAGCGGTGCTGGCCCACTTTAGTATGTATGAAAAGAGTAACTTCCTCTTGAACTTGGCCCTTTATCAAACTGTTCCTTTCCAACAACAGTGGCAGAAGCTCTGAGTATTTCCTTAAATGTGTCACAACGTAAAATAGCTCTTCAGTTTCTCAGTGAATATGTCACATTTAATGAAACCCTTAGGGTCCTGAGTATGACATGGTAGAAACTGTCACAGAAAGAATAAAATATGGAGTTTTTACTGATGGGGTGATGCAAAATTTTCTGTTGCCTTTTTACTGTGTTTTCTAAAAAACAAAAGAGAGAGAGAGAGAAAACTTGTGGTTTCATCGCTGCATCTAAAAAGTATACTACTCCTTGCGAAGATCTCACTTTAAAAAGACCAATAAATAAACATACACGAAGGTTATGGTTCGTGGCATAGTTCAGCCAAGAGATGCACTGGTCACTCTTTGTGCTGGGAGTTGACAAATTTAGGCCACATGATGTGATTGTACTCAGAGCCTTTGTGCAAAATTAAATTAAATGCCAAATTCTGCTGCTATTTTGTCTTGTCTGCGATATTCAACATAAATGTCCCTTGTAAAAAGCTCTAGTAGCTGTAGTGCCCAAGCAGCACAGCGTTGGCCAAGATATCAATACTTTTGCAGGTAATTTGTCTCTCTACCAAACTGGCACTTTTGCTGGGCAAATTAATTGGTTTCTCATTAGGGTGATTGCATTAGTTTGCATTCCTGACAAAATCCCCCGTTTCCGAGAATCTGGCAGAATCACATGCTGTTTTTGTATAAGGGCAGACCAGTGTTTATCATTAACTTCCAATTCCCAGTCGAGCCTTGTCTGCTGTTCTAATGTGATAAAAAGAAGTTAGTCTAAAGCTTGATACTTGTCTGGCTTGTAGCCCAAAGGACACTCACTCAGAAGCACAGAAACCACGTCAGGGGATTTACAATGCTGTGCTTTTCTATAACGATCTCCCTCTGAACCCTATACTGATTGCATATTTTTAGCAAATTAATGTGACATCACACTTTTTTGTGATTGCAAAAAAGTTTGCATGATATTTTGTCCTTTCTGATGTCAACACAGCTGAGCAGGCAGATAACCGCTGGTCAGGTTCAGTCTCTGCCAGCACACATGAGATTGTGTGATTTTGAGCCATCTAATTCAATGATTGTAAGATTTTGAGAAAACAGAAAAAGTGCACAAGTCCAGTAGCCACAAAAATGTTGATAAGTGTCAACTGAACATTTGTCTTGCACATTGTCAGTAAAAACTAAAGATCATAAGGATCAAAGGGTGGTTAGACTGGATAATCTGGTAACTTGTACGCAGTGAAAAGAGTTAAGTCTTAGAAGTCGGGAACCAGTATACCAAAAAATCCAGTCTGCATGTGTCATCTCCACTAGCTGGTCTCTGTGTTTTGATTGACAGGGTCTGACCCTCTGTTGCTAGGTTTTCCCACACATGGGTATTTGTAGGAGGCCACCAGTCATTGGTGCGCAACTGTGAGACAAAGGTCAAAAGATGAAGAGAATGCTGATCTTTAGGGACGAGCTGATACTGACAGGCAACATGCACACAATTTAAACATGAGGAGCGGGCATTAAATGGGGCTCCGTTCTGGTCCATGGGGTTCATTTCTTTGTGCATGCATGCTATTGTATAAGAACCTTTCAGTATTTTTTGCACACTCTGTTTTTATTTTTTAAACAGTTTTCCATTTGTAAATGTATTTTAACATTTAGACTTGCATTTTAACATGAATTGGCATGCATTAATGCTGTAGGGCTGCACATACTCAATACTACAAGACATGTCTGAGATTAAAACCAACTAGAAAGATTCACTTATCAGTCATGTGGGGGCACCCTCTGCACTCGTTTAGCTGTGGAAATAAGAAAGCAGATTCACTTCAGTTATTATAATACAGAAAGAACGAGAGAGGATAATGCTCTCAAGGGGAAAATAATGCAGAGTATTTGGCAGGCTGATTTGCTCACATGTAGCCTTTAATAACATTTGATGAAAGGTTCACAGCCAAGCTTTACTTTTACCAGTTGAGAAACAATGCAGTACTTTAATGAGCAAGCTAAGCTAATCTTAACTAACAAAAGAAAGCGACAACTGGAAAAAGTTTGGAGGTGGGAAGTGTACATTTGTGTCCAGAGTTAGAACATTAGTAGACGGTTATACCCCTGTGGGATGAGGTCTCTCACGTCATGCTGAGAGCATGCTGGATTGTAGAGTTTAGTCATCTTGTCTATAATACTATGCTTTAACACTAGCCCAGAGGATGTGCCTGCTTAAAAACAAAGCTTTCAGTGTGCACCAGTTTCCCCTGTTACTGAATGATCCAGTGATCCTTCTCCTCTTGTTACACACTCTTCAAGTTCCACAATGTGATCCTCAGGTCAGTGTCTGGTTTTGGCTTTTCGTGACCTTAGTGTTTTTGCACCGTCATTCTCATGAATGCTTTTTGCCGCATTATCACTCTGGGTTTTAGTACTCGCTGCTCCACTGTGTCATGTTGTGGGTGGTCTCAGTCCATCCATTACTTCCTTGACCATGGAGAGGCTAAGTTCACACGAGACTCACATCCATTTGCTCTCTGCAGAGGGCAGCTTTTGCACTCATGTGTAAACCATAATCAGGCTAGCTTGAGAAAGATGTAACAGCAACTTAAACAGCAGCGGCACTTTTGGCCTCCTTGTTCCTTATTGCTTATTGTCACAAGGACATAGTGATTCAGGAATCCACCCTGCTGCTCTTTTCCTTTCTTTCTGCAACACACACACAAAAACAAGGTTTTATTACCTCTCTGATACAAACTGGGATAATAATCCTCATTTTTATGGTACATCTTTAGATTTTCCTGTAGCTTACTGTGTCCTCAGGCACTGTATTGCAGATATAATTTACGCTGAGTGAGGGGAAATATGAGGAGACAAACGGGGCCATACTTTTTGTAAAGAGATTGGTAGGGAGATGGCTAGACAGAGAAAAAGGAGGGATCGGACTGCTGTGAGAGGCCTGGGGTGATGTTTGAGGACACAGGGGGTCATTGTGGTTTGTCTCGCTGTCAATCACCCGCACTTTGATTCCCTTTGTTGCCTGTGAGCTCAATGCCCCTCAGCAACCTGTGGCTATCCTTCCTCTTTGTGTTACAGTGTGGGAACTATGCTGTGCTGGTGGATCTCCACGTTCTATCCCTGGGCGGCCAAGAGGACACTAGCTGGTTCACTACGAGCCACATCGAGGTACAGACACGGGGAGATGGGCGTGGCTGTTATTAAGTGTGAAAGGGAATACATGGCGTCTTTCCTGCTGGAGACCTTTTCAAAAGGCAGAAGCAGCGTAGAATCTAAAATGACTCTGAGCCTCGTCTATTTTCATTGTTGGAGAACTGTTCCCATCTCCCTCTCAGCCACATGTGGAATTTCAGTAATCATCTTTGCCTCATCTGAACTTTAAACTTTACTTGTTACGCCAAATCAAATTTTGTGTTCTCTTACCAATTCAACATATGTTTACTTTACATACATTAAATATGTGTTTTTAGGAGGTTACAACCCTGGTTCAAGATTCTGTGGACCAGAGGGTTAAGCAGTATACCGAGTTCCTCCGCAATAGAAGACAGCCCAAACAGAAGAAGGAGCTGGCATCAGCTTCAGCCTTTTCTGTGGAAGGTAAAACCCCATTATCCCGACCCTCGTTATACTGGATTGTTTTCTCTAGCGGCAAATATTCCAGTGTTTATCAGTTTATATAATTTAGTGCTTTAAAATCCATTATTTAGCACAACACTGTGTTTTTCAGTTGTTTTCCTCCAGCACTGGTTTTAATTGTCATGTGCCAGTTGTATTTATTCTGTTTTGAAATCATTGTTGCTCATTCTAATGACGTCATCTACGTCTTCCCTTTCCTTCTCCTAGGCGTGTCTGTCGTTAATTCTTGGATAAGTAAAATGGTTTACTTTGGCTGTGAACGCAGTACCATACTTACACACACAAAGCAGACTGTTGAAGTCTGTACGCACAATGCAAATTGGGTTACAAAACAAAGTTACAGGAAAGGATTTCACGGCTACCTTGTTGAGTGGGTGAAAAGACAACAGAACTAGTTGGGACATGGTGGTTCCCTACGCCCAGGGTGTGACCTGTAAAGGCAAGAGCTGATAGGAGTTTTTATATTGTGTTGTGGTGTTTGACTTGGCAGGTCTCAGGTGCATTTGTATGCGCAAGACGCATGTTCATTAAAACTTCTAACGTTTATTATCATTCTGTTTAATGCGCCACTGGGTAGTCTGAGTTTATCTGCGCCTGTAGTTAAACGATAACATCAAAAACCAGCTGCTGTGACACAAAAAAGTATGTACAGTAAATATCAATAAATTATGCACAAATTTACATAAGTCGATTCGGTTTGTCCCTGTTTATGCAGAAAAGATACATTCCCCCAGCCATCCACATGCATGCCTTTGAAGCACTATAAACCTATAAAGCATCAGAGGAACCTCCAGCTGTGTGGTGTAAGACAGACAGGTTTTGTCACAGGTAGCAGTTAAGGGCAGTTAAACTGGGCTCTCTCAGCGGGGCAAGCCTGACTGTTAGAGTGGGATTACAGGGCAGTCGGCCCCATAAAGTTTCTCCTGCGGCTGTAGCTCTGCCTCTCACGCTACCTCCCACACACACACCCACACGCACACTTAGTCCTACCACCTTTTCGTAGTTTTCACACGTTGTGTATATGTACTCATTTTTCAACTTTCTGTCCATATAGTCCCGATATAGTACGACAGTGCGTGCACACAGGTGCTCATATGCATCAGAGAGAGTGTGAATCAGAAGTTGTACAGTGTGTTTGAGACACATATCCTCCCCCTGGGTTAGGTGTGAACAGGCTGACAGTGTAAGGTTACTGAAAAGCCTGACTCATATTTCCCATGACAGACTGACGAGAGACAGACATGTCTAATGATGGTGATCGTAGACTAAGGCTCCACGTGCGCGCGCACACACACACACACACCCCAAATGGTTGTGCACAGTTTAGAGTGTGAACAAGGGGACTATCAGTATTTCAGCAGTGAAATATGCATGTAAAAATGATTAAGCTCCTTGCAGCTTCACCACAAAGAATGTAACCAGTGGAACATGACTCCATAGCATATCAGAGAATTTTCCCCTCTTACAACATGAAAAGGTATAGTGCCTCAAACAGGCCTACACAGTTCATGTTCTCTAGTCCTATTAAAGGTCTTAAGTGAGTGTAATGACATTCTTGGGCTTTTCATTGTCCCAAGTGAGGGAGGTGGCTGAGCAGTAAAGACTGAGGCTGTGACTGTGAGAAGTGAGCATGCAAGCAGGAGCCATAAAAAAGGGGAGGACAGACTATAGGCTTAGGGAGGGAAACCCAGCAAACCACAGGAGGGTATTAAGTATTGATGGTATCCATTCAGCAGTGGAGGTAGATATTAATCTTTCAGACTGTTGGAGAGATTGTTCTTTGTTTTAGCAGAGGACCTGTTTGCATCTGTTTGTTTTATGTTTGATGGCAGGATGGTCCTGGATATCAAGGGGTGAGCCACATGCGATGAAACATGTGCACGTGCATGTAGTTGCATATAGAGAAAGGTGTCAGGCAGGATAGTACTGATGTCTACGCCAAGAATAGGCAGATGGACCGTTGCGCTATGTGTGGGATGGTGCGGGAGGGGGCTTGTGGGTCTTGTGTGAGGCGGCGTTTGAGCTGGTGCCAGTGTAAAATCACAGGGACTTCCGCCAACAGACAGCAGTAAGAACGGCGTAACAGTCTCAGCTGTTGGCACTTCAAATGAGCCATCAACAGCTTTTAGCATTCCAAGACTCCTCAGCACAAGTGTCTGTATCGGACTTCTTTCTGTGAGTTATGGTATTTATGTATGTACGCTGTGCTGAATGCATATGTGTGTGTATAGCACCCAGTGAACAAGTCAGAGAGCGGCTTATCTCATGTCTTCTGTCAACATAAATCTAAGCCATTTCTACAAATCTCAGCTGCAGAAGCCAATTCCAACTGTCGGCCCCCCACCCCTCTCGTTTTTTTTATACAGGCTACTTGAGACTTCGTGATTAGCTCACAGTGATGTGATTTATTTATGTTTTTAGAGAGATGAACAGAGGGAACTTTTCCCACCAAGCATTTTGGCTCTGGACTTGCAGAATGGACATGGTAGACTTTAAAAGTCCAGGGAAGGGGAGCATGAGTAAGGCCTCATGCATTCTCACTGGTAGACCGTGTTCAACACACCCACATTTCTCATAGTAATTACAAAATGAAAATCGGAGCATAATATGTTCTGTGTTTTGAATGACATTTTTGTCATGCAAGATGTTATTTGAGTAATGAAAATGAGTGCATAATATGTTCTCTGTGTTCTCAATGACATTTTTATCATTCAAAATGTTATTCGAGTAAAGAAGCTACAACAAAGACTATCCACAATAACATTCATGAAAATTCATGACAGATGCTAATACCTTGATCATCATGCTGTCTAAAAACATACAGACTTGGAAAAACATACAGACTGTCTAAAAGATTGCCATACACCACCTACTGTATTTCCTTTTCCTTTACCGGATTAAATATGATCCTGCACTTTCTTGCCTCATATTGTTTCCACTCAAGAGAATATTGATTTTGTAGACCATAATAGCAATATGTATGTGTCTATGGGTATAGTGTAAACTGAGAAGTCCCATTTTACATGGGTTTAGTTAACGTGCCATTTCAACTTCCCAAAGTACATTGCCAGATGTCTTTTGTCTACCATTGGTATTGAAATAGGCACACTGATCTGCCTATGTGAGGCAGAGCTCAGGTGTGGTTTAACCTGGCATTTGGAGTCCTGCTACCAGTCGGAGGACTTAGAGGCACTGTGGCAAAATGGTACCTAGAGTCAGTTTGAACCCATGAGCTGGTTCCTTCTTCCTCTCCCTGCACAGGTGCCAGGGCTTAGAGGGAGGGAACACCTGCCAGCCTGTTTCCCCATGGCCACGGCAGGCTGGAGAGGCATTTTCCCAGGCTCCCCAGATGAATGGTCACTAATAGCCGTGGGAGAGGGCTTTGCGAGTGCTGCACAGTGTACCACTGACTCCTTTTGGCAGGCCTATGAAGGGGGCTTAAGGCAGCCTGGACACGGCCAATGCAGGAAAAGCACAAGTGTTGCTGGATAGCTTTACTGCTGGAGAATGTGTTTACGAATGACCATCTCCCTTCCAATAAAGACTGCGGAGGATGTTCAGGGACAAGAAGGGAGATGGCTCACTTTTACTCAGCTCTGATTTAACTGTTGTTTGACTTAACCATGCATTTCAAGATCTACAGCCCAACAGTGAGTTTCTAATTAGGATAGGATTGTAGTAGCATATGACATTTTCTGTGCAGATATACAAAGCAGTGCACGTGTTGCTTGGGATCATTTTGAAGAGTGTTCGGCCTGGATGCAAACCTTTCTGCTTAGTACTGTGATGCTTCTTTTGAGGCAGACTTTTTATCAAATGTCATTAAGTGGTGACGGTCTGATTTAACACACTTTGTTGGTTTGTAATGTAACGTCAGCTATTATTATTTATATTAGCAACTATTATGTGGGAACTCGTCTGTAAATAGGGAAGCATGCCTGTGTGGTTTAGTTACCTGCCCTGCTCTATGTTACTGGGCGTGAGGCAGGCTGGGATTAAGGCAAGAGGGAAACGGAGACCTGTGACAGGAACAAAGGAATTCCAAGGCCTAGGCTGGAAATGGATCCTGATCAGAGTAGCCGCTCCATCCAGCCCACCTCTCTCTCTGCTTGCTCTCCCTCCCTTGGCCCCTGCCAGGCAAGCCCCTTCCCCATGGTGCTTTGTGGTGTTGCTGTGGCTCTTTAAATCCTTTCTCTAAGCCTCTAGCCTTACTCAGCAGCAACACATAGGACAGTCCGACTCCATTGTTAACCCCACTACCTATTATTTCTCACAAACACGCACACTTCTCTTATTTGTCTTTCTTTTTTCCCCCTTACATTTTATGCATTTATATTTATTATCGCCTCTTCTCTGCCTTCCATGTCTGCACTTCTCTGCTCTCCTAATGCTGTCTTTTTATGTTTTCCCACTTTCCCTGCTTCACTTTCTCCACAGGGTCAGCTGTAGTCTCTTAGGACACAACCGCAATCCCCACCATAGCTGTCACACCACACTCTTTTCCCATATAATTAGGGCCTGAGTCTTAGCCTGAGCATGGATCACATTCATGTGACTGTTCCCTTTTACCACAATCTGGTGTGGGAGACGGAACACACACACACACACACTCTGTTGAACTCATGCTAAGTGTTCAGCCTGACCAGAATGCCTTGTTGCAGGCATTACTAAAACATGTCAGAGAACAGCAGTTTCGTGCCCTTTCACTTTGGAAGAAATGGGCTTATGTCACGTGCTTTTGAGTTTTGTTTTTTTTGTTGTTGTTTTTTCCATGGACAGGTGTTGTTATAGTAGTTTGCCTAATGCACTGTGTTTTGTCAACACTGGTGAGGTCATAATTGAAAACAATATTGCATTACACTTTCAAATTGTACATAAAGTAACAGTTTCTAGTTAATCCACAATCACTTAAATTGCAGCAGTATAACTTTAACATTTACATAAAACAGCATATCATGACAAATTTCTAGATTATGACTAGATCTTTGAACTTTAGCGTAACACGCTTGCATTTTTACGCAACAAATTCCAAGTAATGTGTATATCTACTACCCACAAGTCATAGGCCGCTCTTAAACGTTTCCCCTTGTTGCACAAGTGGAGTTGCAGCAATGCATTACCTTGTAATACACTACCTCCAACACAGGTTATCAGAAAAGCCTGCCGACAATGGCTTTAACAAAAGCAAATACAGTGGATAGTGCACGCTGACCATTTCCAGTTCATGTAGTGTTACATCATTTAACTATTTACAACAGATTATAATAAGATTCAGACCTAGTCAGAGGAAAACAGTTTTGTTTTTTCACTCACTCACTTTGTACCTTCCTGTTATCAATAAACAGTGGTAGACATTCCAGGTAGGAGAGGCTTCTTTCAATGAGACTTCAGCCCTGGTTTTAAAGAGTGAACACTTTGCATAACTCAAAGCCCCAAAATGCACTTATTTTATTTAAATGCAGATTAAGCAGATTGCTCCGTTTGACTGCACTTTGGGAAATTTGTAACCTCGCGAGCTACTTAAGATATAATGATGATTGAACACGACATTTTGTATTGTGACTTCATGTCTCTCATCAGATTATGTTCCTGAAAAATATATTTTTCCCTTTGGTAATTGTTCTGCACTTCAGAATGCTCCCCACCACTTTTATTCACATGCTGCATTATGGGTTGGCCTGAGCTACCATGCTGCGGCGTATTTTGTAACTGCGATGAAGGGGTCACCCAAATGTTAAATTGAACACTCATGTGCAAATATTGTTTCAGGTGGAAGTTGTGCGGGATGATAAGGCACAGTTCTCTGCTACGGCCGTAGTTACAGTTACACACACACAGAGTGATGTCCAGGAAAGCCCCCACTTACATATGGGTAACTTCCTCATGCGCTCTCATCCCTCACAACTCCACCCCACTCTTGCGCACTAAGCCTCGACTCTCCACCCACACTTGAGGACAGAGGGAGGGGGTCTACATCAAAGAAGAGATGTCAGGAGATCAGGATTCTCAGGCACTGGTGTCTGAGTGTCCTGCTGGTTCAACTCCTGTTCGTAAAGAGGTTTCGTGGGAATTACAGTTCTCCCAACATGCAGTCATTAGTTTTACATGCACACTAAGAATATGTTAATGAGAGAAATTAGGTTAGAGGAGGAAATCGGTGCCTTTGCAACCACTGCAGTAATCAGATTTTTGTTTTTGAGGCAGTGCAGGCATAATTTAAACATATAATACTGTGGCCTGTAGAATTCTGTTCATTTTGAGTTGAAACAGTTAAACTGACTGACTAAGCAGCTCTTTCCCCCCCCCCAAGAGCCTGAATTTGACATAAAATCTTTGTTAAACTGTGGAAATTGGTTTCAAGGATGCATCCAAGTTTTGGATAATCAAGTAACTTAAGAGTCTGTAAACACAGAGAGAAAAAACTGAAGTTTTCCTCGTCACCACAGGACAGGCTGCTAGAAATGCCGATGGTAAGACCAAGTATGCTGTGTTTTCTATGGGTGTTTTAATGATCTCCTCAGGATATGACTGAAGTTAATGAAGTCTTTTCCATGGGTGCTTACCTTTGACCCTGGTCTGAATGCCTCTCACTCCTGTCTGGTCCATTTTACTGTCCTACTCACTCTGGGCGCCTTCTGGTTTGTTGACTTTTCTTTCCTCTCATTGTTTTCCCAGGAAGTGGTGAAAACTGCACTGTGTGTGTATGTGTGTTTCGAAAGCATAGCACTCTAGCATTGGTCTTTCTTCTGCAGTTGTTCTGCGGTATGTTACAAGATGGCAGAAGTCTCTCCAAACAAGAGGTTAAAATATTATCTACCACATTTCTAAAAACATGGCATACTAGCTTTTTTATTGTTTGATTTGACCTGTCATAATATTGTTGTGCATTGGATTTCAAAACAATTAAGCAAGGCCATCTTCTTTTTAAGGAAGTACAAATGAAACCTTTTAAAGTCTCTGCTCTGCAGATTTGAGTATTGCACCACTGTGGGCCACAGTTGCCGCAAAAAGGGGCCACTTATTCCCAGAGGAGGGACCAGCAAACTGTTTGTGAGAGAGAAACATGAATGTAAGCTTAGCACGAGAGAACCTGGGCAGAGGGCCAAGAGCAACTCTGCGCTGCGCAGGACGTTTCAACATTGGAGCAACAGCTGATGTCTCGGGCCGCGGCATTGCACTGGTTCCCAACTCCATGTCCAGACATCCCTGTCAAGTTTGTCCTGGGAATTGGCAAGCTCAACTCACCAAGGGAAAGCAGTGAGAACAGTTGTACAGCTAGACAAGCGGCTAAGAGGGCTAAATCAGAGCCTCCAAAAACAAAGAGTCATGAAAGTGCAAAGAAAGATGCTTGCTTCCTGGTTCCTCATGGACTAAGAGCAGTCAGAGAAAACAAAACGGAGATACAGATCAGCATTCCACAGTGGGTGATAAATGATTTGCTCCTTTGCTATTTAGGGAAAAACACAATATTAGATTTTGTTCCTGATAAAGCATTCCTGAAGGTGAAATTGAAAAGATTGTAGCCTATGGGTAACAATTTTCCCTGATTGTCATTAAAATACTGATTGTAATTGCTTAGTATCACAGTAACTCATAGTAACACACGTCCAGTTTCAAAGGCTCTGTGATGAAGTTCACGATTGATGGATTTTAGTCTATATTTATAATGTCAGACTGATTTGATTTGTGTTTCATAATCTATGTTGGTATTGTCTTTTCTAATGATGAATATTATTCTTGATGTGCTGACTCTAGTTGCTAATTATACCGCAGGCACCAACAGAAAGAAACCAGACATGATGCTATCAATCACTGGGTAGTAAACTTAAGAATATACAATAATATCTTGAAGTGTTGACACTGTTTTTGTAGTTTTGCCTCTGTTCACCACCAGATTGGATTCTAATTTAAACAATTAAGATGTGATTGAAGTGGAGACTTTCAGATTTAATTCAGGGGATTTAACAAAGGTATTGCATTAACTGTCTTTTAGTCTGGACCTGTTGTTCTTGAGTGTAATGGGTGGTTTGCACCTTGTTGTAAATGCTCTGTAGTTTCACTCATAAAGCCATTGCTTGATCGTGGACTTTAACAGTGATACACCTTCTTTTTTAAATTTTGTAAAGGGTTTGTCATGAAATAATGCACCAACAGGCTTCACAGACATGGGCATGAAACTAGTTGTAGTTTATTATTTGAAGTAGACTTGTCCAAGTTGTTCCAAGTTTTCTTGATGGGTGACCGTTAGTGTCACTACTGGCAGATTTAAAAAGACTTCCAAAACAGCAGCTTTTCAGAAATCTAGACAGCCTCATTTTTAGCCTGATGACAGTGCACATTTGAGATTATCCAGGGACTTCTGAAAGAGCCTTAAGTGCAAGAGGTCATGATTTTCTCAAACTTAGGAAGACATGTAATCCTTTAATTGAAGCGGGGAAAAAAAACAAACAACCCAAACCCAGACAGTTTGCAGAAAATGTTTTTTTTATATGTCCACACATGACAGAGAATGTCAAATAAGAAATAATAGGAAGGTGGTGTTAAAGTTTCACATTCACTTTCTTATGAGGACAAAAAGGGTACGAAGAAGATATCAAAGGATGAACTGGCTTGGTCAGCTTCCCAGCACTGTGTGTCTGTTTGCAAAGAACAACTGCATAGCGTGTTAGCCAGGCCCTTGCTTTTAGTCAACAAATTCCTGCCAGATTAGGCAACAAGCTGCTGTTTCTGCACAGCACATCTTACATACCATGAAATCATTCCATGACAAATAGAGCAGAGACCCCAGAAATGGTTTCTGTGCTTGTGCCAAACTGGAAGGTCTTTTAAATTAAAGGAGAATGAATTGTTTCACACTCGATAAATAATTTGGCTTGTTTTAGCATGCTGTGCCTTAGACCAAGCATAAACTTAAAGTTAGTAGAAAATTCCAAGCATATGGAGCCATGTGCAGCACTGTTATCTGCATTAATGGAGTGTGCTATATTGCTGCAAAATACCCTAATGCTGTGGGGGTTTTTTTGTGTGTTTTTTTTTAAACTTTACTGTGATTCTTCTACTGCATGTGACAGCAGTAAGGCCAGTTGTGGAACTCATCATACGAGGGGCTTTATACTCACGTAGTGTGTCCATTATTTAACCACTTAGTCTCACTATAACATTTGCAGCTGTTTCGTGTAATGATGGGAAATAGAATTTAGTTTGTAATCGGTGTATCAAAGCATGCACCGTCTCACCAAAATGTGCCCACTGTTAAATAGGTAATACAACCTTTTATGTTAACTGTCTCTCTGTTTTGGTTTATACAGGTGAAAAATTCAACCTGGTGGCCAATTTTCTGAAGCGACACTCCAGTCTCAGATGTATTGTCAAGCAGGGTAAGTGACCTACATGTTTTCAATAAATCCATCCCCAGTTAGAACTCAGAAATAGACCTCTCAAGGGTTTATACTCAGCCAAATTTCCCACAGAATGAGTGAGGCATCTGTGGTCTGCATGTTGATGTTTCTCCCCCTCACTTGTTTTTATGTCCTGTCCCTACCTGATCGGGGTGTTGTTGAGAACAAGCGGCCATTAAGTGGTTCCCTTGAGAGGCTACTGAGAGAGGCAGAGAGAGAAGGATTCCTTAGCTGTCTGTGGAGGGCAGTGAGAATCTATCTCCATGGCTCATCTAATGCCTGTGACCCTTGGCCACCTTTTCATGGGACCAACATGGTTCTCTTCCTGTCAGTAAAGTTAATATCTGCTCCTTGGGGGAGGACCAGGCCTTGGCTGTTGAGGCAACGGTGACCTGTTGCTGGCTGAGATGACGGCTTCTCTCAGCAGGTCCATTACACATCAAATTAGACTCGGTCTCCTGAGGTCAAAGGTTGTGTAATTTGGTCCACTGAGTTGGCAGTACATATGTGGTTAGATCATTAAAAAAAATCAATTAGCTATAAAATGGATGGTGAAAAGTTTTTATCGTGGTTGACGAGACGGCTACAAAAAAACGTTCTTAAAAGGAGTTCAAGGCTGAACCACAATAGGTCTTCTTAAAGCTATATTACGGTAATTAGTTGGTCAGAATGCAGTGAAATATTCTGATTTAGCTGACTTAAATTTCACTCCACAATGCCAACATTTTAAAGAATAAAGAAGGAAAAGCTGACATTTGGTGGAACAAAGACTGTAAAGTTTGTCCAGGGGTTGGCATTAAAGGAATAGTTACGAGGTCATTGAGACTAAATTCCTCTTATTTAATATGATTTGCAAATTCCCTGTCAATCTACTTGTTAGATTTCAAGAAGGCTTTTGGGTTTGCTTTAAATTTGAACTGGGATCGGGGTCCTTCGAAGAAAAGTTAGATTTCCAAACTCCAAGAAGTTCTCTGTCTAAAAGTGTCCTGAGAAATTTTCATTGAAGGTTCCAATTTCGCTTGAAACATTTCATGAGCTCTGAACTTTTTGTTGAGCAATCAAGCAGAACCCAAACCCAACTGAAAACAGCAGATATTATAAATTTAATTATTATTAGTGTCACATGTCATCCGGGCAGAGACCTTTGGAATATAGCTGGACCTGAGTTTCTTGACATTGTTTGGAAAAGCGGCTTAAATGATCTTTCCTTCTGAAGTCAGTGAGACAGTATTATTACTCCCAAGAGCCATTGTTAATGTAAAATTTCCTAATATTTCATGCTGTTTATGCAGCTCATAAAATTCAGCAATTATATATAAACTGCTATTTTCTCCCCGGTCTGAGGGATAGTAAATACTTGGTACTGGTAGATGTAAAAATTAAACATTGACCACAATTCCCTCTGTCTGAGTTTGACTGATAATTAGAGGTGAGCCCACGTTATTAACCAGCAGGGTCTGTGTTGTTTCTCTGCCTGCTCTCAGATTTGCGTGTGTTTCCCGAACGATATGTTGTGTGTGTGAGCCGTCCAGAAGATGCCTCAGCGCACCATAGAAACCCGAGCCTGCCCGCGGTGAGTGCTGTTTATACTCCTCTATTTCCTCTTCCAGTCGCCTGGCAAAAAGTCGTCCATGTGTCTGTGTGTTATTATAGGGATGTGCTGCCAAATTGCACTCTCGCTTATATATGCTTATCCTCTGTATAAGGGGTGGACTCTGAACCTACATGGGCTTTAAGGAGACCTAGTGAGAGGAAAACCAATGATCGTGGGAGGCTGGGTGAAGCGGTGCCAAGTCACGCTTTTTTGAAAAGCTCCTGCTCCCACATTTTTAATTACTTACCTGCAGAACTTTAGTTCTCTCTGTCAGTTTCAAGCATGAGGTTTTGGGGTTTGCATGCTCAAGAGAACCACAACAAAACCCTCTGTCCTGTGGTTGCATGTGCATTGTTTGGGTCTTTAAGAGAGAATTCGGTTAACTTTACTGTCTGCAGTTGAATGCCGCGTGCCTTGATTAATTGGACTCAAATAAAGTTGGGTTCAGTGAGTATTTCCCTGTAGCCTGTGCTGTGTAGACCAAGTTCAACTCTTGTCAGTGCCATAAGACCTACTGCTGTAGTTCTTTTTTTGTCCGCCTGTATTATAATCAGTTGTCCTTTGGTCAGTGTTCATTTGATCTCAAACTCCCCAGAGTATTCTGGGAAAAGCCTGTGGAGCCTCTCACCTTGGCACTCACATCAAGGACAGACATCTCTCCCATCACATCCCATGATCAGTGGCCTGATGTTTTTCTACAGGGTTTTTGCTATTGTTTCCCTTTGAAATGTCTCTGCACTCTCCACAGTTTGGCTTCCAATGAAAGCAGCGATTGTAATATTTTTAGTGGAGCAACATAGTCGTCAGTGAAAAGTTCAGATTGTGTAACCAATTTTCCAGTTCAAGGAGGCACTGTTGTCGATTGCGTTCCTCTCCTCAGGATGTGGTTCTCTGGGCTCATACAGTATAAGCTGAGGGAATTGGAGGGTGGGAGTCTTGTGGTGAAGCTCTCACTAGCTCAACCTCGAGCCCGCTTTGTAAGGGAAAGATACCAGACAGAGAGGCTGAAGTTTTTCACATGACAAAAACAATAATTTGTTTACATCCCTCACTCTGTTCTTATTTGTCAAAAAGGGAGTTTTTGCAGTTTTAATGCTGCCAAGGAATTCAGAAATCGGAAAGGAAAAAAAAGGTTTAGACTGTGAGTCACAACTGATGTAAGGTATAATGTTGCTGTCTATAAATAATGGGGTGTTTGGAGTTCTGTGTCAGAATTGATATCATGTTTAAAAAGGGGTCTTTTATCCCCCAATTCTTGACAGCACAAGACGGGCAGTCTCAAAAAAAAATGCCACATTTGTCCGTGTTTAGGGAGGTTTCAGGTTTGTTGTTAGGATTCAGTTTGTGTGACTAGTTGTGCAAAAATCTTCAGCCGCAGTGGAAATGTAGACTCATCAATAAGCAGTTTTCACAAGGTCAGGGGGTTATGTTATGAGGGAGCTAAGGTGACATCACTGAAAGGCAGCTTCTCACTCCCGCATTGAGTGTACTCTATTTTAATTTTATACGGTTTGTTCACTCTATATTAGTCATATTTTCAACTGACATTTTGGTCAGGAAGCAGAAGCATTTTCCTTCTAAACAGCCACACACGATGAGAGAAAAGGCATGCTATATAAAAAGGTGAGATTCTATTTCTATCAAACAACCTTCCCAGGAAGGGATTAGCAGTGTAATATGCAAACTATGGGAAAGAGCAAACTTAAGGGGGAAAAAAAAGGCCAACTCCAGCTGTTTTGGTTTCAGATGGTCATTTGCTGCAGAAACAACCATGATTGTCCAGTTTGAAATGCTTGATTCAAATGTTACTGGGGCAGAGAGTGTTCAAGCATCCGGCAAATGTTTTGGTTCAGACATACTGAGTGCCATGTCTGGGATAAATGCTGAAATCCTATCAGCCTAATTGACTCTGTTTGTTAGGCACCTAGAATCCACTGTTGCTATGCAGAGGTTGGGCAATTGATGCTGCTTTGTTTTCATGTGATAATGGAAAAAAGGCATACGCAGAGGATTTGAAGATTTACGTCCCTTCCCTTCATAAAAGCTTGCTCCTATTGTGAGTCAGCACCAACACCGAAGAGGGCAGCATGGGAAGGAAGATCTAGTGTTTATAATTGCGGCCGTTGTTTTTTAGTCAGGCACAGAGTGGGCAGCTGAGGTGAGTGGCGTGCTGGGCTGCAGAAGTTTGGATCAAAGGCAGAACAGATGTGTTTCCAGTCTCCCCCCCTCCCCTCCTCTTTTGAGCTCTGGACAAGCTTGTGTGTTTACTCGTGACCTCAGCACGCCTCTGTTCTTCAGAGCTCACAACAGCTAACAGCAGTCCGTTCCCAAGCGTCCAGTGTCTACTGACCTCCTCTACACCTAGGCCGAATGCACGACTATGATCTCTTACAGGTCCTCATTCCAGCCCATCTTAAACTGCTTTAAATGATTTACATGAAGTGTGTTTGGTTAACCACTTGTCTCAGTCCTTTGATATGGGTGGATCCAGAAACTCTTGTTTGGGGATAAGAACTGTCCCCTATTTTAGACATGTGCCCATGCATGTTTGTTGACTTTGTTGCAGAGAAGATGTGGTGAGCCTACACAAACAGGGCATGCTTGCCCTGTGGGAGCAGGGTGGGTGCACGATGAGGAGTGGAATTTGTGCACTGCATTCACGAATATCTCTGCAGGAGGTTTTTCATCCTCTGACAGTTAAATACTCTTGTTGTTTCTTGGTGCCAGTTTGAGGACTTTGTATACTTAGATGTGTCATCAAAACAAAAAAGTTCCAGTGGAAAGAATAATTCATTTTTTATAATATGAGTGCTGTGAGGGATTCAAGCATTTCAAGCTACCACAGATTTCAAGTTGAGACACTATTATTTTGTGACAGATGAGTGGAAAATTGCTTTATGGGATTGCATCTCACTGGTTTTGTATATGTTAGGTGAGGTACAAAGATATTAAAGTAATCCCAGAACAAACAATCCGACTTCCACTGTGGCACATGAAAGTTGATGGTTCATCGGAGCCTCCCATGCTGACTTGTTAGATTTTTTTATTTGAAGTTTTTATGTTAAAATGCTTAAAAGCTTTTGGAAAAAGATTAACTGAAAAATGCTCTTTTTCTACAAAGCAAAATTGTTAAAGTAGTATTTAGATGAATGTGCATGTGTATTTGTGCAGACTATATACAAAAAAGCTGTAGTGTGTATAAATATGGCATTGTATATCAATAAGCATTGTCTTTAAACACCAAGAGAAGGTTTGTCATCCTTTGCAGCAACATTTTAAACAGCTCAGAGACCTTTTGGCCATATCGCTGCATTACTTTTGAGTGCAGCTGCATTAAAAGATAACCAACATAATCTGTGTTCTACCTTATCTTGGACGGCTTAGAGGTTGTTGCCTGTATTTTATGGAGGCTGTTGCTGGTTATCCTTTTGAAGTTTTTTTCCAGGAGTCATTCAGAGTTGGGGCAAGTGCTGAGAATCTGTCCTGGTAGCCTTTTAAACCAAATGAATCATTCTCTCTGCTATCCTTGCCCTTTTGCCAGGCTTATCGCTGTAATCTGACATCCAGATGTGCTGTTTTGTTGCAGCTCCTGTGGCGAAGCTGTGTTGTTTTGGAAGCTCTGGGGCCAGGGAGGGCACTGTTGGTCTGCTCTACATGTTGTATCACGAGGAGCATTTTTCAGCTTTGTGTGGGGGCGAGCAGACTGGCTGGCGGTGGGGGGGTTAAATCCTTTTTTTTTCTCTCAGAGAGAGGTGGTAGCAACGGCGGGTAGACGTTCTTATTTACCACCATCCCTCCCTCCTTTTTCATGGGACTCTCTCCAGCTATTTAGAGTTTGCATCATTCCTTACAAGATTAGGCCACCTCGGTTCCCACACAATTCTTACCGTTTTATCCACATAGCTTGTGATAATTATAAGGTTATTTAATCCGTCTGATTTCTTCTGTAGTTGCTATATACTCCAACCTCTAGACCCCTGCTGAAAATAATTTATGCACAATCTCTCTCGCTCTCTCTGTTTATCTATCTTTTCTCTACTTGCTATCTATATCCAGCCTCTTCCTCTCTTCATGCTTCTTCCTTTCTCTGACTCTCCTCTTTCACTCTCTTGCTCTTTTGAAGTCGTGCCGACAGGAACAGAAAGGCACTAAACTTTCCCAGAGAGCCTCCCTTTAGCTCCTTGTTGATTTTTCTTTCAAGTTCATTTTCAAACGGCATTTATTCATATTAAACAGGCTAGAATACATATCAAGGCATTACAATGCAAACGATAGCACCCACATTTTTCTCAGAATTGTTGTTGTTGGGGTGGGTGTGTGAGTGTGGAGGCGAAATGAGAGTTTGTATGTGTGTCACTGTCCCAAATCCATGTTGAAGGTTAGCTGTAGCTCTGGGTATGAGAGAAAAAGTCTAAAGACCAGAGCTCTGCCCACACTGTAGCATGACTCCATCTCGACACAAAGAGGAGCCTGTGTGGAACTTCCTGTGTGAGGATTCTTGCGTTTGTGGGCATGCTGGAGAGACTGTTGAGGTCAGGCAGTGTGACTCTGAGGGGGTGCCTTTGCTTTTGTTGTGCTCCACTCTCTTTTTTTCTCTTATACACTCTGTAGTATCTTGTCTCTTGTATTTCGCCAGCTCCGCCTCCTTCCCTGCTGCCCGGCCTCCCCTCCCTCTGTCTGGCCTCTTTATTCCCGTCTACCACACCACAGACCAGAGTTGCTAGGTCTCAACACCCAGCGCAAAGCCACAATGCCCCAGCTTGCCCTCGCAGCTCGGGTCGATCACTCCATTTCCCCCTTGCGTGTCGGGTCATATGTTGTCACTAGTATCGTGACGTGCGGGGGAGGACATTTATGATATTTCTCTCAGTTTTCACAACATCTGCAGGATGCCAGAGCTTACCGCACTGGCTTTCCCCATCTTAGAGTGCACATTGATCATTTTACCAACCAGTTTATATAATAGTAATGATCTGAAAAATGGCTGATGTTGAATAAACATAGCGGCCACGACCTTGAATTTTCCCAGATTTAATTTCTGTCCAGTTGTTGTTTCCCCTTTGCAAAAACCAATAAAGTTTAGCGGCGTGAAGCTGTGGATAGCGGTCTCAGCCACGTTGATCCAAACAGCGATAGCTTCAAAAGTATTGGATGGTTTGCTATGAGCTTGGGCATAGCATAGCGCAGTGGCCAGAGAATAGATCCTGATTATTAATAAATCCTATTTTTGGTGATGCCTTAAATCTTGTGCCGCCACTAGATCAAATTTTTCACTTGTCAGTGAAATAGCTCAACTTTTATTACACAGAAATACACTAGAGGATAAAGCTTAACCACTGTGGCGATCCCCTAACTTTTTGCTGTCAGGTTGATATGAATGTTTTTGAGTGAAATATCTCAACAGATAATTTAGCAGGCATGAAACTTGTCCCATCTTCTCCTTTAAACTATAAACTCGCTACCAGCACCCAGGAAAGTACTACTCAATACCATGGGGTTAAAAACATAAAAACAAAAAAACAAGATCACGTTCTTTTCCTGTCAAATTTACACTGTCCATTAACATTACAGACAGGCAGAACTTATGTTTGCTGCCTAGCTCCAACATTAACATGATCATTTTATTATTAGCCATAACCTCTACCTTACAGAAATGGCTATTGCTAATTGTTAAAAAGCTAATGTTAGCATGTGTTCCAGCCAGGTTAATATTCATTACTGTTTTAAAAAAAAAAATCTTGCTGGAACAGGAGCTTTACTTACCTCACAAAAATATTCCTAAAGACCAGGGTGTCTGTCTTACATTTCCTTTGCCAGGGTTGTGGTGCTACTGTTTACATCTTCAGCTGCTAATGAGGGGAGGGCCTTTCTGCCCACCAATCTGCAGCCATCCTGTGCAAAGCTATCTGCCAACTGTAGGAAGTGAAGACGGCACTGCTGGTGTCAATAGTGAAATATTTAGTGATCTGTCAAGAGACCTAAAAACAAAACAGTCAAAGAAACATAGGTTAAAATGACAAGCTTTATTTCATGACTTTTGACCTTTAAAATTGGGTCATCAGATGGATTCCTATTTAATTCTGTAGCCTAAAAATGCACACGCCAACCTTAAAATGATTGCAAATACATCAAATGTGCATATCACTGCAAAACCTACAATGTATGCAAACACATAATAAAATCATTCTTACAAACCCACAAGGTAAAATTGAGGCCCATTATAAATTTCCAGACAGAGACCTCACCCAACCACATATGCATTAGGATTTAATTCGGTTCAACTGAATTTTATTTATATACCATCAAATCACAACAGCAGTTACTTCAAGTCACTTGTAAGGTAAAGACCCTACAATAATAGAGAGAAAACCCTAGAAAAGAACAACAACTCACCCCATCTCTCTTTGCCTTCATTGGCAGCAGCCCTAAACAGCTGCAAACAACCTCGTTCACCTTGAGGTAAGTGCAGATACACCATATAATGTTCTGTGCCTTGCTTACACACACGTCAAATGCCCATTGTTTGCTTCTGTCAAGTCCCACAGTCTGACCGCCTGTGATATCAGTCATTCCTGTTGGACGAGTGACAATGAGTTCAGAGTTCATTCCAGTCACATATAATGCAGTTGCAAATGGACGTCTAATCCAAAAGTAATTTTTAGTATCAGTTAGTATCTAAGTATCAATTTCGTTGACAACCCAACTTGGTTGGTATGCCGCTTAGGTAACTACTGTACTGAAAAAAAAAGTAGCTTTTTCAGTTTTATACAAAGATTACTTATAAGTATCAGTTCTGGCAACATCCCCATTCTAGACCATGAGCTGATATAAATGCCTTTGTACAGCTTCAGACTTTTAGAAGTTCTAGTATACAAAATATAATATAATATACTGCTTCTCCAGATAAAAACTAGCAGACATGCTCATTTTCTAAACCATTGCTAGTCTACTATTCCACCAACTTTTTTTGATTTGATTAATTTATGATGAATTGACAGTGCTTCAGCCTTTGAAGCTCTGCTCAATTTGCCACCAGCGTCTCTTGTTCTCATAAATCCAGAGTCTGTTCTGGGGCAGCCAAGGAAAAGACCCCATGATTAACCGTCATTAGTGGCCTGTTGAGGGCACACGTTGGTGAGATCCAATTTTCAGCTTGTTCCTCGTTCTGCCTCAGAGGTTTCCCTTAGTATGTGGATATTTTGAACTTTCACCCCAGAGTTTTAGCAAATAAGACTTGCTTTTCAGAGACACTTAGGGGTGTAGCAGAATTACAGATGAAAGTTTTAGACACATAAGGACAGAAGAAGCGCTCGGCACTCATCCTGCTTTGTTCAGTTACTAAAAGTAAAGAAGGTTTTTTTCCCCTTCAGTCTGTTTACATTTGCAGCTGTCCCATAACATGCTTTTTACACCTTTAAAAAAAAAAAAAATTCTTTCCCACGCAATGCTGCCCTTGCGTCACATTTTTTCTCTATTACTGAATCTTCGTTATTCGCTGTTTTAACTTGTCAATATGGTCACCGTTTCGTAACTCTGCCTAAGGCTGAGAGCATTATTTTAAACCTCAGGTAGTGTAGGCTGAACAATTGTCACGCCATAATGAGCCAGTGATTCGTTTCAAACTTTGAGGTGGAGGATTTGGGGAGTTTACGGTGGGTGCGGGGGGCAGCTGCTACTCTCTCTGAAGGCCCTTTCATCTTTCATGTTGGGCAGCATCATAGTTTAAATAATAAGGTGACTACATTGATTGAACTTCAGACAATCTGACATGAACTCTTTTAGTTTTTAGTCTAATGGATTTAATGAAGGTGTTCAATGAAGGATGATGACAGCACTGTGAGGCGAAATGTTTCCAGGGTATGCCAGTAATAATATTTGTGTTTACACTGATTCTGTTTGTCCTCTTTAGACTGAGCTGTGCGAACAAAGCAGATCGGAATATTTTTCCAGTGTGGGAGAAACCCAAGAGCCTTTAAACAGCCCCACAAAAACAAAGAAGACTGTGCTTCAAAAGATGTAAGTATGATCTAATGCAGAACTTTCCAACCCCACCAGTCAGAGAGGACACTCAAGTATCTGTTTATATCCTTTATACCCATTTTTTTTTCTTTCTCAGAGCCAAACAAGCCAGTGTCCAGCAAGACCTTTGTGGTTCCACTATGGCAGAGCAGCAGATTGACCAGAGAGTCTGTGCTGAAAACCAGAAACCGGAACTTCAAGTTGTCAAGTCAGAATCAGGCTCAGTGAGTCTGTCCAGATCTGAACAGAAGGTCCTGTCAGAGGCAAACCACAAGGTGCCTTGCTCCAGTGCATTAACTGTAGCAGGAGCTCTAATTGGGACTACTCAAAAGCAGGAGCGGCATGCTGAGAACGATCTTCCAGACTGTATCAACCTAAATGGGACCTCAGCAGGTTTCTGCCAAAATGAAATCAGTCAGGAGACCAGCACGAGCAAGAGGTGCAAGCTGAGTGATGCTGGGGAAGACCCTCACCCACACGGGGCCAAGAGGACATGCCTTGGAAGACCTCCAGCCCTAATGCAAACTTACTCTGCACAAACATCCAAGCACGACCTCCTTCCTCTGCCACCCCTCCCTCCACTTGAAGCCAAGGCAGAGTCCCAGGCTTCCCCTGTCTCAGAGTGCAAGAAAACCACACTGGAAGTAGAGCTGCTTACTCCAGGGAAACAAGCCCAAAGGCTCTCCCTCACAAGCAATAACACGGCACAGACAAACCAAAACAGGCTGGCCGCAAGTCTGAGGAGCCTATCTGTCAAGCCTGCATCCTCAGGCTCCTCTATTGGTTCCAGATCCACACTCGGAGAGGAGTGGAGTGAAAATGTGCCCAGAACCTCTAGATTACGACGACTGAAGAGGTCCTGAGGGGGAGAGAGAGACAGGCTACAGTAAAGATGCCTGACGCCACAGAAATAGAGATGAGACTCTGTCAGACTACATGCTTCCCCCATACTGTCCATGTGGTCTGCTCAGATGACTTGCATTTGTGCTTGTGTCACTTTTTACTGCGATATCTGTTCTTTTCACATATGCTGCACACGCACAGATCAAATGCTGAACACATTATGGCAACTGATACATGTGCATTTGAGTTATGCTTTGTCAAATACTTGAAACGGATCTCTGCCTCCACCCATAAGTAGTGGTGGTCAAGAGCGGCTCGCAAATGAAAGTCAAAAACCTTTAATTGGAGTTAAGATTTGGTTTTGTGTTAAAGATTGGGGATTTCAGACAGGCAGGAGCCATGCAGTACGTCATGGCTTTCAGACTCAAATACTGGCTCCTACGTGTCTCAAAACTGTCCAGTTTACCCGCCGAAGCTCGAGCATGATTGATTGCTGTTTCCAGGTTTATTTCATCACCCCATTCTCAAAAAGTGTTTTTGTAGCTAGATATTTTTCATATACCAGTTAGTTGCTAAGCACCTGAAAACAAATCTATAAGTGGAAACATACTGTGCTGTTTGTTTTTTTTAACCTAAACCAACTAAATGCAGGAAGGTGATCAGTTTTCAAATCAGAGGTTGAACAACAGCTGCTGTCACCAGCCGTAAAGCTCCATTTACAACCCAGTATTTCTATTTCACAACAAAATGTTGACTGAAAATTTTACTCCTGTTTTATTTTACTGGAAAGACATTTCGATATAAATAAATTTTTCCCTCAGTCAAAACAAAACAAAAAAAAGCCCCATTTGAATCATTGTGTAAAATTCACAGAGAATTTTGGGAAAGCAGCCGGCACAGATCTCATTGCATTGTTTTCCTCTCACAGAGTCCAAACCAAATGCTGCTTGTGGCAGTTCGACAGTGGGGTCTGTCCAAAAAATGGAAAAAAAAGTATTAGTGGTTACAACTTGAGTGTCACCACTAGGAGCCAGTTCAGCTATCAGCTATTAGTCCCAACATGTTGAGGATCTTTCTCAAGGGGTGTTGTAATCTCTCGTCTTTGTTTTAATTCTGGCAAGAAGAGTTTGCCCAAAAAAATAAAGAACATAATAAATCACTTTTACTCCACAGCTTAGGCTTCTCCAGCCCAACTTTGTTTTTTGTTTTTTAAAAGAAAAAAAACTTGCTACAGTATCTTAACCAGACCATAAAGGGCTACAATATCTGAGCGTTATGAGTACTGCGTCTCCAGGACTCGACTAGGAAACCATTAGCTGTAGTTCCCACGCCACGAGAGATCTTTAATATGCTCCAACACGTTTGGCTCAATGCATCAGACTCGTCACTCTCTCTCCAGAACAGAGACAACTTTAATTCTCGTTTCATACAAAATATTTAATAAATATGACTTTCAAAAATATATTGCCAGATCAACACATAATTCTCAAGTTCATAACACAAAGTCAAAAAAAGAAAAGGGACAAAGTGTTGCCACGATCTCAAAGGGTTATTAACAAATGAGATAAAACATGTTTGTCTTTAAGAGCCTCAATTTTTAAAAAGAAACAAAATGTGCACAGAAACAAAGCGGACTCTTGCAGAGCAAGGCAGTGTATTTATCTGATACTACAGTGTTCCCATTGCTCCCCTACTGTTCAAGTACTCACAGTCTAGCTTATGATATTATGCTGACTAAAGCAGATGGGAATTCTGGCGTGTCATACTGATGTGACTTGCCTTGCAACTTGGTTGATTTCGACAGCCTTTGAAATACGTCTGGGTTAAACTGAAGCTGCTGAAGAATTTTTGTTCCCTTAAGTATTTATCCATTAGTGGCAAGCAATGTGTCTGCCACCATGTCCAACCCTTGCAGCAGCCGTGATCTTTTGTTGTCCTAACCTCACTTGTCTACAATTAAGGTCCTGGCAACAAATAATGAAATGTCCAACGTGTGTATGGGAGGGAAACAAAAATGAAGTGTTTCTTTCAGGGCCAAAGCACCCATCTTTTGTCTTCTCTGAAATTTGGCTTTTATTGAATGCATTGGAAACAAAACAAAACAAAAAAACCTTGAAAGAAATGGTAGGCTTCCACAGCTATCAAAACCTTCAAACTAAACTGGAACGTATAAATAAAAAGGAATGATATCTTAAGGCTCTTGATTATTAAGTTAATAAATCAAATATACACAATGATTAATAAAAAAAAAAAATGTACATATCTACACGTTCTAAATTGTCACATAAATTCTTCATATTGACAGCAACTGCTGACATCGAACCCCTTTCATCTCCCTCCCCACCCAACCCTAAAAATAAAAATAAATAATAAAGTTGATCTTTTTTTTTTTTTTTTTGTGTCTCATTTGACAGTTGCTGAAGTCTAAAGCTGAAAAAGCACTTTCTCCAAATAGAACTAGAAAAAATTCAAACACATACTAAAAATAATTAGCTCTAGTGTTGAACACGTCGGGTAGTTTAAACTCATTGTACAACAATTACACCAGGAGCCCCTTAAATGTGTCCGCTAAAAAAAAAAAAAGAAAAGGAAACTGGGAAATGAAATGCATAGGAGGACACGTTTGCAACTAGTTCTACAGTGAAATGTATACCAGTGCTTTGTGTTTCCAGCCAACCAAAGCAACTGTCACTGCCAGTGTAAGCCAGCTTGTCAAAACTTAAATTAGCACGGGGAAATATCTGAAAATACTGAGGGGGAGGAGGGGGGGTCACAACTGACATGACTATTTACACATGCCAAAGCTCCCCCAGTTTCACCCACCACCTGGGTGTGAAGGCGTAAGGCTAGGTTGCACAGCAACACAGCTGTCTGCTATACAATGTAGTCCATCCTGTTTATGCTGTTTGCCGTCTCCAAGTCTCTATTGTCCTGTTTGTTAGTCCAATTAGCGTGCTTGGATGTCGAGTTGGGATTGGAGATGGTCGCCTTCTCGTCCCTCTCCACCAGTGTGTATGCTGGCTGTTTGGCAAAGCGGCCCTTCTGCAAGTGCCTCTCCTTGTCGTCCTCATCTCCCTCGGGATGATTTGTCCTTATTTTGGCAATGATGGAGTTCTTATTTTCATAGTCTTTAATGGCCACTGTGAGGCCCACGTGCTTCTCTATAGGGTTCTTGATCTGGTTAAGCTGCTCCCGGACGTTGTTGGTCGTGTTGTCCTCTGAGCTGGTCGCTGATGTCCCGTTGTGGTTGCTCTGTTTCCGCCGCCGGCGCATGCACCACAGCAAAATGGAGACCAGCACGAGGACCCAGATGACAATGAAAATGGAGCTGAGAAGGGGCACTAGGTAATCTGGTAGAAGAAAACAATGACAAGTCAGAAAGAGACCACAAATAAAAAAGAATTGACTCAAACGGTGAATAGTAGGATTTCTGTATTAATGCATCAAGCTAGCTCAGTCATTAATGCGCTTTTGCCAGAACAACCTGACCTCCAAGCCTGGAGCTGAAGAGGAGGCTGCTTCTACTTGGCTGTATCAGCAGTCTGCTGTCACCGTACTGATGAATGGTGAACACAAGTGGGAGTCTGACTAAAAGTCCAGCCAGTTGGACCGCGAGCCAATCTAAAGCCATGTAGCCAAGCAGCTCTGCTCTTTCCATTGAAGATCCTGGCTAGATTCTTTTTAAGCTCCATCACAACTGCCATGAGTCGTGTGGGAGGTTAAGGAATCAGTTTACATATACATGGAATGTTTTTTCTTTGGTGTGCAGCTATGTTGTCACTTTTAGGGCTTGGCTCTATCTCATGATCTGATCTTTAGAGAGAAAAAAATTGAAAAAAAATCCTCCCACCCATTTCAGCACATGCAGGTGTGTGCAAGTGTGGAAAACTTCATAATCAAACAAATAGTTTCAGTTCATACCAGTTTTGCTGGGGCTTGGCACACGCACTTCTGCGATGGCGGAGATGATCGTGTTGTTCCCGTTATGCTTGCTAACCAGGTCAATTATCCTTTCTGTGATCTTTTTAACGGGGCTCCCGTCCAAGCGGTCGTCGTCAGTCGACTAAAGGCAAAGAATAAAGCGAGGTGTGAAATTTAAGTGTTTAGTTGTTGTAAACTGAAGCCACAGAAACTCAACCCTACGTCCATAACACATCCTACCGCAGCTGCAAGAACTCTACGATGCAGGTTATGAATCAAAAGCATTTTTTTGTGTGTGCTTTAATGGAAGCAGTCAAACATGGCAGAGTGAGTGGAAGGAAGTACTCACGATGCAGACGTGGATCTCGTTGCTGGCTGAGAATGAGGGGTCACAGGTTATGGACACAGAATGCTCCAAGGAGAAATTCTTGACCACGTATAAGCTCCTCAGCTGCTTACATACTCCTTCCACAGTCAAGCCCTGGACCTGAAGGGAATGAAGCAAATGTTAACAAACACAGGAGAAAAAAAAAAAAAAGGGAGGAAAAAAGGGCAATCAAGAAGAAGAAGAAAAAAAAAGAAGAGCCAAGGCTGCATTTTGGCAGCATGTTCCAACATCCTATCCACCTAATTTAGATTAAAGACCGCAAACTCATATGCTTGTCACTATCTGCTGTCATGCTTGTTAGGCAACTGGCAAGTGATCATTCTATGTGGTGACAGAGTCGCCAGTGGTCCTGTTCAGCTCAAAATCCATATCATCCTGAAATTAATCTCCCCATGTGGTTGGTTTAAGATTGGGATTGGCAGAAGCTAAAAAGTCATGAATGCCTCAGTCTCAGGAACAAAACTTGTATGCAGACAAGGCTCCGAGAGAAATATTCCCCCCACTCCTTCATGGAGCACATTTAAATACATGGCTGAGTTGTTAAGGAGTCTTTCTGCCCTGGAGGAATGGGTAATCTTTCACAGTTTGCTGCTCCCATTCATTTAAGACTGCTGGTGGAGGGGAGGGATGGAAAACGAGCCCAAAACCTGTTAAATTCAATCTCTTCCTCCCTGGTGCCTAGGTAACTCACTCGAGGCATGATCTCCTTGTTGAAGGTGAAGGTGATGTTGGCGCAGCTGTTGTCCTGGTAAGTGGAGCTGGGGTGGCATTTGGTGGGGGGCTGGGGAGGGTCGGAGTGCCAGCACTCTCCCAGCTCAATGCAGGGCTTCACAAAGCAGTGGCCCTCCCTGAGGGGGATGCAGCTCTGGCCTGACGGGCACTCGCCTCGGCCCTTGGCACCCAGTTTGCATGACATCGGGCCACACCACATCTGGAGAGGAAAAACACAGGAGCATTGATACATTTATATTATACTGAGTACGCTATACAGTAGAAAACACTTTCAAACTGTCACTGCCATATCCCCAGATACATCTGCATAACTGTGGAGAGATTTGTATTTCATTTACTACTCTGGGTCTCCAGAGGATGAGTCACACTGTACGAATGTCTAAAAACAAAAAACTGGACCAGTGGTAACAGCTGTCCAAAGATTGATTTGTCTCCACTGCATGTCAGAGATCGTTATGTATCACAAACAAACAATACTGTGATGTCAGGCCAAGTTTTAAATCCATCTCCCAGATCTTTTTCAATCCTACGATGCATTTTCTTGCCGAGGTGAGCTCCACTAGTAAGCCAGCAATGTTCATCTAGCGGTTAGACAGCCATGACGATGACAGCACTACTGTCTAACTCACCCAATCGTCCCTTAGTGGGAACCGGTGTGTGTGTTCGTGTTCTAATCAACTAACTGCATCACAAAATTGGCACTCCCGAGCCAACTCCACCCAGTGACACGTAATGTCGTGGCCCTGCCTACACCTTCTCATGGAAAACAAGGCACCAAACATCAACGCGATCCATTTTGTGCAGTTCTCCGCAGCACTTCTTCCATTCGGAAGCATGACATAGACTTCACAGGTGTGCCGAGCATTCATAAATACTTTACCTTTGTGCACACAACTTTCCCATTGGAACAGTGGCAAGTGTTGCAGTCTTCATCCCATTTCACTCCATCAGGGGTGACGTGTCCATTAACGGAGCAAGGTTTTCTTGTAACTGTGTAAAAGCAGTCACATTGTTAGAAATATTTTCAATTATTATTTTTTCCCCCCTTCATTTTCATATTTGTTGGGGGTTGTTTTCCCCATCATGTGGAGGCTGCTACCTTCTTGGCAGTGGGATCCAGTCCTGTCTGGTGGGCATAGGCAGCGATATCCATTGATCTCATCCACGCAGGTGGAGCCCAAGGCACATGGAGAGGACTGGCACTCATTAATATCTGCCACAGAGGAGAGAAGCCAGGGGTAAGAATTGGTTCCTTTGTGGCATAAAGAGCACAGCAACACAGCATTCAAATATTTCACTCTGCACACAAGTCTAACTGCTAGGCTAAACTCACGAAGGCTGTGCATCATTTGAACAGTACATACTAACCAGTTAATAATAATAATAATGATTACTTAGAAAAAACCAAACAAACAAGCAAACATGCTTTATGCCAGCCCTGGTCTTATTAGGCAGCATCATTAGCAGGTATGCAGGAGCTAAAGGCTGGACTTAGGCGAACAAAGGGTTTGCAATGGGAAAGAATGTGGCCATCTGAAAGCCTTTAAGAGGGAAAACAATCTGTGTAATCAGTGTCAGAGAGCATGGCTGATTAGCCGTTGGCCTGCTAAGCTGGTTTCCCCCAGGGAAAGCAGCGAGGCTTGGTGGAGTGACACCAAAATGACTCAGCCTGGCCTGAAGCCCAATGAAAAGATAATTGGCTGACTAGACCTTCCATTTGGAGTGACTGATGGTCCCGGGCATGCTCTAACTGACTGCTCAAACTGCGATCAGGGGGACGTTCTGGAGGCAGGGTTAATACTCACTGATCCGACAGTCTGGGCCAGCGAAGCCTGGGGCGCACTCGCAGCGGTACCAGTTATCCCCATCGACACAAGTTCCACTGTTGTAGCTGGGGAAAAAAGAGAGAGAGGGCAGGGGGATAATTTCAGTCTGGAATTTTCTCACCAGTCAACTGAACAATTTCTCAAAGATAATTAAAGCAATCACTCCTATTCTTTGTTTTGGACAAGTGTGCTTGGGTTAGGGAGTTCACTAAACAGAGTTAAGTGACTGCATCCCAGGAATGACAGGGGCAGGGTGTATGCCTGGTTCCCAGCAGAGAGTGAAAGTGTCGCAGGTGAGAAACTATCACACGAGGAGGAGCAGCTTGTTTACATGTGTCTAAATCTGCAGGAAATGTTTGGCTTCCACTTACCATGGGTGTGGACTGCAGTCGTTGGTATCTGAAAGAGACAAAAAAAATAGAATGGGGAGGGAGGGAGACGAGAGCAGTGAGCATGTTGATTGTTCTCATGTTTTGTGCACATGACAACAAGAGCACGTCTAAGCTTGCGTGTGCAGAGGCGTGTTGGGCCGGTCGAGCCCGGACTCAGCGCTGCCTGATCACGATGCCTTATTAACAACACTGAGTCGAATCTCACCCTCAAAAATGCAACCCACCTCCCCACCCACCCCTTGGCAACACCCATAATTCCATCCCGACCTTCTCCCTCCCGTCCAAAAAAGTTTCAAGAGGAATTCATGTTTTAGAGTGCATGCATACATGGCAGGGATCCCAGAAAAAAGGGATGGATATATATGTGTGTGTGTATATGTGTGTATATATATATATATATATATATATATATATATATATATATATATATATATATATATATATAAAAATCAGGGAAGTGGAGGAGGAGAGCTCTAGAACAAGCAGACATGTCACTGTTTGGACAGGAATGCAACGAATGAGAGGGGAGAGAGGGGCGCGTGTTGAGCTAGCAGAAAGGGGGAGAAACATCTGTCTCCACTTTCCTGAGCCCTTTTCTCCCTCCTCCTTTGCTTTCTCCTCTCATGGAGCAGCAGCCAGGGAGAGAAGAAAGAAGAGGAAGGAGGGGGAGAGGAGAAAAAAAAAGCTACAGATCAAAAGATGATGGGAGAGTCTGCTCTAATCAGATGCAGGAGTTCACCTTTGCACTAGGTAGCACAATGTTTATCATAATTTAATGGCAGTAACTGTCCACCTTTATCTATTACACCACCACCCTCCGCCCTTTCTTACTTTGGGTGCACGTGGGACCCTCCCAGCCTTCCTTGCAGACGCAGGTGAACGAATCCCCCGTCACCACGCAGGTACCTCCATTCTCACACGGGTTTGGAAGGCAGCTCGAGTTTTTGGCTGAGAACAGAGAGAGAAAGGTCAAGTTTGCTTTTGTCAGTGAGCTTTCCCAAACAACCAAGAGGATCATCAGCACAATCATGAACCTCAACCCAACTCAGACTGCCTTTGACTGGGCTTTTTTTTCCTTCTTCTCCCTGACAGCCTTAATTTTCCTTTTTCTTACGCCCTATATTCTTTGACTTTGAAGTGTACTGTCAGTGCAATCAGGCATTTTAAGCATACGTCTGTCGGCACTCAAAGGAGAGAGAGAAATGGGCGAGATGAGAGTGGGAGGGAGAGCTGACAGCACGAAGGGATAAAAACTGTTTGTGGACCTCGCAGATCTGACAGATCTGATTAAGATCTGACACAACACGGAGCTCTCCCATAAAGCAAACTTCTTCGTGTGCGTGCATGCAGAGATGAAACATTAAACCAAGCTGGATGACTCACCTATGTTGCACGTCGTTCCCTCCCACCCCGGGGAACACTTGCACTGGAATGTGTCACCCTCATCATAGCAGGTGCCTCCGTTGTTGCATGTGGCTTCATCGCACTGACTCTCGCCTGGAGGGTGCATGGATAGTCTTTCTTACATGACACTCAGCACAATGTAGAAAATACTGGGTAATTACAAAGAGCCATTAGCACATACCATGAGCCTGCACAAACAGTCTACAGGGGTGTGGAAAAAATCAGGAAAAAAAAAAGAAAAGCTTACGGGAGTGGCAAGTTTTTCCCTTCCAGCCATTTTTGCATTCGCAGAAGAAGTCCGTCACCAGGTCTCGACATGTCCCTCCATTATGACAGGGGTTGGTGCTGCAGTCATCTATGTCTGGTTGCAACAATAAACAACGGCGTGATTTATGTGCGGCATATCAAACAAACGTCGTGTTGAAAGCTGAATCGACAGGCACCATGAAGGAAGTGTGGCCTTGTTTTGAGGTTGCAGGATAAACAATCGTACTCACTGATCTCGCAGTGGTCGCCTTCCCAGCCGTCACCGCAGATGCACTGGTACACGCTGACTTTGTCAATACACGTGCCCCCGTTGCGGCACGGGTTACTCTCACAATCATTGATGTCTGAAGATGGCAAGAGATGTGTTAGATTTACGACGTGATACATTGCGATCAGTTGTAGATTTGGACTCTGTCCTTACTCTCGTGGCAGTAGGTGCCTCTGAAACCCTCTTGGCACTCGCAGCTGAACTGGCCCCCGGCCTGACTCTGACAGCGACCGTGAGGTCCACAAACGTTTGATGAGATGTAACGCTCTCCTCCTGGTGTGCTGTTGGATGCCACGGCAACCGTGCAGCTATCAATCACTGCAGAGAGGCAATCAAGTTAAATAGTAAAACCAATGACTTTATGAAAGGCTTATTGCAAATTATAAATAAGCCTTAAACCAGGACCCATGTTTACCATAAACAAGAAGGGATGTAAGACACATTACGACAGATCTAAAGGGCAACAGGCCTTTACAGATATAATGCCCATGTGGTTAAAAAAAAAAAAAAAGTCCAGAGGAAAAACAGTACTGTCAAAAAAGAAAAGGCAAATAAAAAGAATGACAGAGATAAGCTGTTATGCTTTCATAAGCAATTCATTCATTCTCTATTTTACTCGGAACTGAAATCCCTTCCTTTGCCCCCGTCTGATCAGGTTAGGTGAGCTGGGTGAATTTGTTCCCCTGTAATCACTTAATTCTTGCCAAGAGCAGAAAGAATCTTGCGCCTGGTATCTGACTCTGTGGTTGGTCCACTCACTCAATTACACAGACGGGGAGAAAGAGAGAGAAATGTGTGCATTCACTGAGGGGGAAAAGAAGAGGTAGCCCACCAAGTCATTACTAAGAACACACACGGTGCTATCAGCCCTTTGCCAGGTTTTCAGGGAAGAATCATCGGAAAAGCTTTGCTGAGGAGAGGGAGGGAGGGCCATCATCAAGAGAGCGGAACAAAAAAACCAAAACAAAACCCCTGCTCACCTTGGCCAAGAAATTACTTTGAGTGAAACTAAAATACAGGTATTGCCCTCATGGGAAAAATGTGGGCAAAGTATCCAGGCAAATAGTGAATATCTGGCCTTATTCAGCATTATACAACATCACAGTGCACAGATCATCTTTCAGGCCCCTCGCTGGGGGGGGCAAAGAGCTTGCAGTACTTGCATCAGGAGACGTACCTTTGCACGTGGTGGTGCGACAGTGGTCCTTAAGGTGAGAACAGTTTTTGCCCTCGTAGTCCTCTGGGCAGGCGCAGTAGTAGTCTGTGGCCAGGTTGAAGCAGACTGCTCCGTTCTGACACGGGTTGGGCAAGCAGTAATCAATATCCAGCTATGGAAGAAAAGGTTTTGAATAGAGAGTAATGAACCTGATAGTTGACATAGTTTCTGCTACAGAAAACAGAGCAAAACCCACAGCATCCTCCCCACAAACTGTGCCAGGAAACAACACACGCACAGCGCTCAGAGGAGGGGAGGGGGTGGGACGAGCCAGAGACATAGGACCCGTCCTCTGAGTCTGGGCTTCAGCGCTGAGGAATGTATCCCACTGTAGCCAGGAGCAGCTTCAACAAAGCACTCCCTTTTTAAAAAAGGAGGACTGTGGAACAACAGCCGTTTAAGAGGGTGGGGCAGGAAAACTTTACAAGCCCAAAAGATACAGGCAGCGCTAGCAAAAAGAGAGGCTTAAAAACGCTGAATGAGGAAAGGGAAGATGCTCGCACGCACTGGTGTGGGATAGTGGTGGGAGTCGTGTCTCACCTGGCAGAGATTTCCTGAGAAGCCAGTCAGACACAGGCACTGAAATCCGTTCACTTCGTCCTGGCAGCGGCCGCCGTTCAGACACGGCGAGCTCGCGCACTCGTCGATGTCCCTCTCGCAGTGCTCGCCGGTGAACCCAGGCGGGCACGCGCACCGATAGCCGTTTACCAAGTCCTGGGAAAGAGAGGGAGAAAGAGAGTATGAGGGAGAGAAGCCGGAGCTAACCTCGCACAGCCACAAATTTGATTAACTGCTTTCAAAGGGTGGGGTCCAAACAATAACTGTCAAACCAGAGCACAGAATGAACAGGACGGGGGGTAAATATCACAGCTACACAATTATTTCAACACATTTTCCTGGCACGGGCTCAACGCAATAATGTTTATGGTAATTCTATCTAGTGTGGTCGAGAAACTTGCGCGCCCCTCCCTCAGAAACCCCTCTGAACCCACTCCTCTCAGATTTGATTTCAGAGGAATTCCACAACAATTCCACTGTCGGTTTGGAGGGAACCGTTTACGGCAGCTATTTATACAACCGCTGCAAATGTCTCTGGCTTTGACAAAAGAGACACAATAAAGCAAACAAGTTGGCAAGCAAACCAGCAATACCAGATAAAGCGAGATGGGTTTTTGACCTTACCTTACAAGTTCCCCCATTCTGGCACTGGTCCTTGCAGTCGTTTATATCTGCACATGAAAACAAATCCGAGATTTAATTCTGAACAGCTTAACTAAATAGTCTGTCTTTAAAAACAAGTCTGTGCTTTGAGTTTCCCATGCTAGGGGCCTTTAAAAACATTGTCGGAGCTGGAGAGTGCTGTGCATGTGAGCTGGATGATGTGGCTGCAAAACTCGGTGCAAAACAGCGTATTGAGCAATCCCCTCTGCTGCCAAGTGAAACTAGTCCCTGCGATTGTTTTGAGCCACCCTTAATCACCGTGGCCTTGGCCACACACAGGCCTCATAATGATAAAGCAGATTCATTTATACTGCAGGAGGAAAAAATAAAAAGGAGGACTGCACTTGTCCAACTCTCCCCAACACCTTCACATTACAGCTTCTATGCAGCATGTAGACGATGAAAGGAACTGAAATATCTAAAAGAGCAACAGGAGCTGGACAGACGTTCTGACCCGCAGCTGCCGCTGCTGACAGGATTCAGACTCACTGATGTCACAGTTCTGCCCCGTCCAACCAGGGAGGCACTCGCAGAAGTATCCACCAATCAGGTTGCGGCATGAGTTGGCATTGACGCAAGGCTTGCTGTCGCATTCGTTGGCATCTAGAGGGTGAGAGAATGCAGTTAGTGGCATGCACACGTGTTGCTGACAGCTGTGAAGTGGTGTAGAAAGGGCGAGCGATTCACCAATTAGACACGTCTTCCCCGTCCACTGTGAAGGACAGTGGCACTTGTAGCTGTTAACCAGATCCTGGCAGGTACCGCCATGGTTGCAGGGGTTGGGAAGGCAGTCGTCAACATCTGCGCAAGAGAAGAGGGTCTCGTGTAAGCAACAGGATATTTTCTGTGAAAAGGTACTGACATTAAGAATGTGCACACATTCAGGCTTACTGATCGTGCAGGAGGGGCCGGTCCAGCCTGGTGCGCACTGACATTCGTAGCCTTGACTGGTTTCTGAGCAGCTCCCTCCATTCGAACATGGATTTGAGAGACAGGCGTGTTCGGCTACAAAGAGAGATCACAAAACAAAAATCCTTGTTGTTTTAATGACAAACTAAGCATCACAAATATACATATTTCTGCCACTGTGCCTGCTAACAGAATATATGTTATTTGTATTGATACTGAAACAAGTCGTGATGTGCAAATGCAGGTTCTGGCTTTGATCCCTTAGAAACGTGAGCCCTCTACCCGCGGTCCAAGCTGTTACACGTCCACGATCGAGTCATTCCTTCACCTCTGAAACCTCCTCCTCTGCCCCGAAAGGCCGCTCAAAAATCCCCCTCTCTCTCGCTCTCATTACCCGCCCAGGCAGACTACACCACCAGGAAATCATCTTTCATGCTAAGTTGACCCAGCCAATGCACCGTGACTTCCCTCTGACTCCCCGCCATTCTTCTTCTGAGAGGCGGCACAAGATGAGAGTAGCGGGAGGGAGAGCGGGAGAGGGGGCAGTCGCGGCACCTCCTTCACAGATGAGTTAAGGATGAGTGAGCACCAAACAAATCAAAAAATTAATGATTCGCTCGAGGAATAACTCGGCAGTAGGAGGTGATCGGCGGACGTCCCCTCGGTATGCCGTGGGGAGGAGGGAAGGGATGCAGCGCTCGCACCCTGGGGCCTCCTTGTTACAATAGCCCAACGCATCGTCCGGTCTGCAGACCTCCTGTTATGAGGGGCATGGTTTCCTGACATCTCTGCAGTTAAGCTGTCAGCACCCTGCGAGCCTCAGATTTAATGAGGAAAAAAAAAAAAACATCATCTCCATGGTAAGTGTTTGCAACAGCTGAACCTTAGCAACACACCCCATCTGTCTCGAGGAGAGAAGGATGACAGGCCCCAAAAGATCAAGATCGGTGGATTACCTGACTCAGGGGCCACTTACTCTGGAGTGGAAACAGATTATTGCCGAGTTACTGCCTCCTCTGATTACAAACTGAAGGCACCTCTGACCTTTTGTCTGCAAGCTTGGTGAGCCCAGAACATTCCCATTTATTCTAACTGTAAGAATGCTTGGAAGATATAGACAACACGGACACTCACCTCTCTCACAGTTGGCTCCCGAGTAACCCTCCGCGCAGGTACACTGGTACTTATCAGGTCCTGTGTTGATACACGTCCCTCTATTCAGGCACGGCTGGTGAGTGCCACAGTAGTTCAGGTCTGGGAGAAGGAGAAAAAAGAAGAGAGGGGGGGGAGGATCACAGTTTGTTTGGGCACAACAGTGGCTGCTCCTACAGTGAGCTGAAATAAGAGAAGGAAATTAACCTTTATCACAAAGGTGACCGCCCCAGTTGATGTCACAAAGGCACTGCCACGGCTCTTTACAGGTGCCGTGCACACAGCCGGGGTGGGGGATGCACTTGTCGCAGTACTGACCCTGCCAGCCATACAGACACCTGGAAAACACAGAGATATAGATTTTTTTATTAGTCTTTTATTTATCCAGGTAAAAAAAAAAAAAATCTCATTTTCAAGAGAGACCCGGAATCATGGATGCAGAAAATTAAAAAAACAAAAACAAGTAGAGACAGACAGTGACAGACGCACAGCCTTCAGAAAAGTTCACAACCTTCACAGAAGAGGTCAGATAATCCACGCGCTGCCTGAAAATGTTAATATTTTAATCTTCCATGTATTCCAGATTCGTTCAGCAGCTACTGAGCCATAATCTTAACTTAATAAAGTACACACTAGCGTGAAACAAACCAGCTCCCACAACTGGGCTGCATCTTAAAAGACCGCAAATGAATTTTAAGTAGCAGGGTGTTTATGTAACGGCCTTTAAACAATACTTGGAGCTGCCGCCGCCGACGAAAGAGGAGCATTTAGCTTTTTACTAAACAAGGAAAACAAAAACCCAACACACTAAATTACAGTTCCAATGGGACCTTTAGCACAGCTAACATTAGCATGCGACTAGACGCTCCCTTTAACATCACTACGCCTGTGGCTTGGCAGCGGCAGACGAGGAGGGTTCAGCCTTCTTGGCTGTTACACTGCTGCTCGTCCTGGTTCCCATGAGTCAGAAGTCAGACTTGCGCCCCGAGGGTGAGGACACAGCCTGCTGACCACTGAAATATCCAGGTTCATAATTACACCGATAATGCTGCTCCCTTTCTCGCTCGGCTCCATAATTAAGACAGCAATCCAGCCCCGGTTGATAAATCGGCTCTTTAAAAAGCTGGCAAAGCGGCGATGCAGTCCCTGCTGCTGAGCCCAGCGACAGGAAACGTAGCGTCCCCCCACCCCCTGCGGGCAACTGGGGGGGGGGAGCGGCACGCTGATTAGCCTCAAGAAACGGACGGACTGTAAAAATAAACGCGGCAGTTAAGTAAACCTCAGTCTGTGATTAAAGAGGCTATTCTTAAAAGTGTGCTAATCCCCCTCCATGAGAAGTGGAGCTGGAATCCCCGCAGCAGGATCCCAAATCATTTACAGTTATTACACAGCCAAATTACTGGGGAATGTGACATTAGACTGTGCAGTTCTGCTGATGCACAAAGATTTCATACCCATGAGAATCTGATAGGTTGCAGCGGTGCACATGTGCCTTCTCAAAGTGTTGTGCAGGCCACAGGTGCACTGTTGTTACTCCATTAGCAACAGCGGACGCTCAGGGTATCACTAAAGACTCTAAAGTCATTAAGCTACGGCTTTGCTGCGACAACGGGGCTGCCAAGCCTGCAGCTAATGTTGCTATGTACTGCAGTTGTTTGAGACGCCGCAACAGCCCAACGATGGGAAACTGCTCACTGACTACAGCAGCAGTAGATCTTGCTTGGAGAGTTTGTTGGCGGAGTGCATATAAACAGAGTTAAACCCTGAGCTTTAAATATAGCCACACCTGTACAGGGACTAAAAGACATTCAGGCTCTTGTTCTGCCAGTAGTCACACAAGCAATTACATGAAACTCGATGATGTCAAAAGCTTGGGAAAAACAACAAAGCTGCAGCACAGAATGAACAAACCTGATCATCCCTGTGCTTGATTTATGGCCAAATCAGACAAGTAAGAAAGCAACCATTGCCTGAACTGTGGGAAGAGCCGGACGCCGTGGGGCCCTTCTCCGGGATGAGGATGAGAGTCGACTCTTACTGCGCGCACACAATGCCCTAACGCCGATACCCTTCTGTGCTGGGCTTTTCCTCTGGCTGTGCGTGTAAACAGCATTAGGAAGCCATTAGCTACATAAACAATACACTTTAAGACTCATCCGAATGTTACACACGATTTCGCTGCTTAACACTTCCCCTCGTTTGGAGAGCTACATTTCCAGCAGGGCTGTGGCAGTCGAGCCCTACTGCGCAGACTGGCAGCCCCCATCCACAAGAGCTCCACGAGAGATTTACAAGCAGCTCAGCCTACATCTCTGTTAAAGCCCTGGTAGTGATAGTCTGTTGGCTGGGAAGCCAAAAACATGTACAGAGAAAGATCTGTGCCATGTCAAAACTGGTGCTTGGACACAATCCCTACACATCTAAATGATCACCACCACAGGCTTCTGGCAACACACCCCACAGCAAGTGAAGGCACTTGAATCAAATGGCTCTCTGCGCAGGGTATTCTAGCCAAAGAAGATAAAAGGCTGGCTCAGTCCAAAAGGAGCGAAGACTGGGATATTTTGTGGGGAAAACAACATTTGGACTGTTAAAAGAAAAGAGGCTTAGATTAGCTGTTGTCCCAACTGATATTAGATGACAGCTGGTAAATAATCAGCATACTGATATACATAAATTGGAAAACATTGGTAGAACTTATTTTGAGAACACCATCATACATTTTGCAAAGTAATCAAATCACTTTTTTACCAGAGGGTGCAAATAATTCAACTCTGGGTAGTTTGTTTTCACTCATGTGTGTATTTTTGCTTCGTTTTTAATCTGTGAAAATAAATCATTTGAGCACGGGCCCCTGATGTGCAAACATCATCACCCTTCAGCTTACGTCACTGCGACTTTGTGGCTAGATTTTTCTACTCTTTTCCCCTTCGCTTCAAAAAAGCGCCTCGAGACACATCTAGCGTCAGCCACCGGTAGTGTTTCACCGCAAGCACGCGGCTCTTTCCCACCGCAGGCGAACTACTTCTTTTTTTTTTTTTTTTTTCCTGTGTCTGAGCTGGTTGCACCTGCAAAGTTTTTGTTTTTGTGGTTTGTTACCCAGGAGAAGAATGCGCATGGTGCGAAACACTGCATAAAAAACTCTCTCATTGTACCAGGAAATCGCTCAAAAATCACAGAGTATGGGGATTTTGTTCGAAAGACACATCCCTCCCCTGGAAACGTATGTTTATTGACAGTTTATTACTGCAGAAGCTCAAACTGTTATATTTGAGCAAGCGTTGGTATTTGGAATATGGAGGAATATGGTCGAGGGAAGTTCCCTTAGCTGACATCCTATGGATCAGGAAGTAGTGTAAATGTACAAGAAGGGGAAACTGGGTAATCAACGGTCGGCATTTCATTTGGAAAAGTGCAGAAAAGTCTCACGAAGCAGCACTTACTTGCATCCACCTGGTTCCTTACATGATCCGTGCTCAGTGCTGCAGCCCTGTCGACATATAGCTAGAAGAAGAGGAAGAATTAATCATTTAACTGCACGGTGACTAGATTCACACTTGGCCTGTGGCAGTTATAACAGCAAATAATATGATTAGCGCTATTTGACATTTCTGTCTGTAGAACAATCAGAGCTGTTTACAGACAACCATGCATGCCTTGCCAAAACTACCCTGGATCCAACTTCTCCTGGTTGCCCTCTTCACAGCCCACAACTGTTAGTCAATCAACATTTAACAACATTTTAGTGACATACAAATCAGCAGACTGACAGTCTAAGAACCGCAGTCTCATGGCATGAGACATTTATTAAACTGATTACTGCCCAGGCTTGTTTTTAGGAGGAAATATGATTTTTTTCACACTCCTAGCAGGAAAGAAGAAAAAAAAGAAAGGAAAAAAAGGGGGGGCAGAACGGAGATGTCATTCAATTCAACAGAAAGCATTTCCTTCATACACATAAAGACTAATCCTGCAGTCTTACGCAGTTTTCTCCAGAAGCATCTGTTTCAAAGTGACTTCTTCCATTACTTCATGCTGCCATCTCACCCAAGGCCTCACCTGTGTTGCAGTCAGGTCCAGACCAGCCTTCCAGGCAGGTTTTGTTTCCATTGTTGTCACACGTATAATGCCCGAAGAACTCGTCTCTGGGCCGACAAAACTTGTTGCAGCCGAAACCGTAGTAGTGCTCGTCGCAGCTGACCCGGATCTGGTATTCAAACTGGGCTACGGGGCCGTTGTGCGTCAGCTTCTGCCATTGCGGGCTGGGGTTGATCATGCCAGAATGAGAGGCTTTTTCTATCAACCTCCCATCTACACCTTAAAGGGGGGGGGGGGAAGCACAAGCAGTCGTACTTGTGAATTTCATAGTAAAGGAAAGAAAAATACTATCTTTTTCTGTTCTGGTTCTTTTGAGTTTCATCAAATGTTTGGGCCTGAGAGGAGAAAACAAAAACACCCCAACATCAGTGGAATGCAGCATCCTACATTACGCTTTTGGCTTTTGCACTTTGCTCCGAGAGCCTAAAACCGGACCAAGAATTCTGACACAAATTGCAGAAGATCCCTTACATAGCAGATTATATGTAATTAAAGCAACTATGTGTGTTGGAGAGGAAGAAAAGTAGTGGGATGAAATGCAGGAAAGAAAGAAAAAAAAAAAGGATGCGGGTAATGAGCACTTTTAACTGCTTTTTTTCTCACGCTTCCCTTTCCAACTCTCCATGGTTGGTTTGTGATTCTCAGGTTTACAGCTTGAGGAAACTGCTGGTCTCTGACGCTGCCCTCTGCATCTGCTCAGGCGAGGACAGAACTGCAGCCGCCGTAAATTACAGTGCGAGGATGCCACAGTCACTACTGGGAAGCCAGCCAGTGTGCCATCAGCACTTTTCCCCCCAGTCTGCCTTCCTCACATGCATTTTTTTTTTTTTTTTGGGCACCAACAGCTCCCAAAAGTATTGAAATCAACACTTGGAAGATTCCATCTTCACTTCAGGAGGGAACCAAGTTTATGTTTTGATTGTAAAGATCCACACAGAAACAGACCTGCGTTTTAGTCAATGTGGAAGAGGTCACAGCTCTGGCAAATAGAGGACGGAGGCGAGAGCCACGCTCGCAGAGCAAACACGCTCACCCCAACCTCCAGACACCGCACCGTCTACATGCAAGCCCTTTCGCATTAACACCGCTCATTCACTCGCGCTCGCTACTCCATGTCTAAATCTTCCACCTGGGAGAGAATGAAAAATGTGTCACAGTCATCATTTACTGCGCTCACACGAGCAGGGGTGGTTGACCGCGAGGTAAATCGCTCCTGTGTGTAGTATGATGCAACGCAGCGCGGGGGGGCGGGTGGATGGCCCGCTGTTATTTATTTACTACGCTGTGTACGGCGGCATCCTGAAATCACAGTGCCCGGTGATATTTCGCAGTACTCTGGAATCCAAAGATTAACCGTGTGGTATTTCTCTACCGACTGCTGGCCTGCAGTGTCAGGAGTAGCACGCCCTTGCTACCTGCTGCCTGGCTCGTAGCTTAACATAAATCAGACCAACTTTAAAAAGTTTAGAAAGGACATGCTAGAAAAGAAAAAATTTTTTTTTAATCTAATTTAAAAAAAAGGAAAGCTGGTTTCTCAAACACGCTATAAAACTAAACAATTCATGTTCTACATTTACACAGGTGTTTTAACTTGAGCCAGATGTTTTATTCTGTTCAGGAATCTGTTTAGATGTCGGTCAAACACACGAAGCCTACAGAACCTCAAGCCAGCCTGCTGGAGGCTCAGAGGCTTAAACAGCACCTCATGTGTACATTCGGGGGGCTTTTCACACCAATGCCCTAATGGGTCTCCGGGGAGCGGCAAATACAGCAGAAAAGACCGAAACCTCGCTGAGCTCGAAAAAGACATAAACAAGCACGGGATAAGGCCCTGCCCTCATCTGGAATCACAAAGCTGACCACCAGCCAGCAGGAATCCCAGCAGGAACCAGAATTTAGTCAGGTTGATCGCATAATTATGGGAGGAGCAGCTCAAGTCTCAGAGTGGCAGAGTTGTCAAAAATAATTTCAAGCAGTTTAAGTACCAATATTTCACAGATACCCCGCTGGGCCCTCTCTTACTCTGCCCATGTGAAAATCCCCACATAGCGCCACCTCCTCTCTCATAGTGGTGTCTACTTCTTGTCACTTGTCCTACTCACTCCAGTTCACTAGCATTTTGCGTGGTGATAGAAAGCTGCTTTTGTGGCTGAACATCTTTTTATAATCATCTTAACCCCCACCCGTCTGTGGTATTGACCATCTGTATTTTTCAAGGCATTTACCCAAACATTATTGACTAGTAGTCGTCCACCGCACATGCTCTGAGCTCAGCCCGCCTATATGCCTGCGGTCATGCACAGGCCAGAGGTCACTTTAACCTCAAACAGAGCAGAGCTCTGAGGCTTCAGTCTCCTACACACCAGTCAAAGCCTCAAGCTGGTCGGCTGGATGAACTATGTTTCACGCCTCAGTGACAGTGAGACAGTGTGACCCCGACCCTGGCTGGCAGCACCCGCCATCAGTCATGAGCCAAATAAAAATGTTTTTTCTATTGGGGGAGCAGCGAGGCTCTGTTGTCTTAAAAAAGAAAAAAAAAAACAGCCCTCCCCAATCCCATCTTCTTCCTCTTACTTCCTTTAACTCATCTCCTCCCTGTAGCCACCTGTCAACACACTTTAACACACACGCACACACAAAACCACCCAGTGGACCATGTGGAAGAGGGCAGGGGGGTTCAGGAAGAATCAACTTCCTTCCCTGACCTTCAACGAAACTCCTCCCAGGCACTGCTGTGACAGGGGGAAAGGAAAAAAAAAAGAGAAAAAAAAAGAAGAAGAAATGAACAGAAGGTAAGATGGAGATACCAGACAAGGAGAAATACTTACCACTGGTTTCATTGTTGAAGTCCAAGGCTTCCACTATCAAAGTGTAGGACCTCTGAGGAAGACAAGACATACAGGGAGCGTTAGTGGAGAGGAGGAGTTCCTGCATCATAAACAAAATGACTCAGTGGCAAATCTTTTGAAAGACTTCATGATAAGTTCAGTGAATTACGTCACAGTAGTGCCCTTGTGGTTTTTTTTACTGACCATGCAAACTAACTCGTAGGAGGTTCACACGTTCTCCCATTTATCGGGAATGCTGCAGTTCTTGGGCCCATTTATCTGTGAGGTCTGAGGGCTGGAACGTGTTTTTCCTCAAGTGTCATAAATGGTACATTTGTAACGCCTACGAAAAAAGAGACTAAAATCCAGAACTTTTCCATTTCCCATGACCTCACCAACCTTGCCAATGACGTTTCATCTGCCTCTCACCGGGTTAGCCCAAAACAAAGCCTAGTACAGAAACCAACGTGAACTATGAACAATAGTCCCGTTGATCTGATTAAGAGGATAAGCTCGAGGTGGTGCGGAGGTCTCTGTGATTAGAATGGCAGACACAGTGAGCAGTGGTCTGGTCTAGGTGGACAAGCACCCGGCAGGACGGCGCTGGACGTGCCAAAAAAAACAACCGTAAGTCAAAAATAAGAGCGCACAGAAAAAGCAGAGCCAAAGATCTGTCTTCATATTAGCCGTTGTAACAGTTTTTCCCCAAATACAGTTTTTCCACATGTTTATAAAACGGTGGTGAGAGGCCAGTTGATTCCTTTTATATATTTTTTTTCTTTTGCAGCGTAGGTGGGGTTTTCAGTTTCATCCTAATTTATGTACTTCAATAGGCGTGCTATGATGAAGCCAGGCAGAAGTGCTTAGGAACGCCACTTTATTTTTTAAAGGACAAGCAGAAAAATGGGACACACACACAAAAAAAAGCGTGAGATGGTGAAATGGGGAAAAAAACTGAAATACAAGAAAGGGGAAACCACAGAGAAACTGAATGAGAGCTACACTCTGGAGGGCCCGTCTACATTTCAGCACTGCCAAAAACGCTTTGTCCGATTCAGGGTCGGTAGCGCTCACACCGATATCGGCTTACACATCCACCCTGCGCTGCAGTTATGAGGGAATCGGACAAAGTGTCTGCGAGCGCACACGACAGAGTCCCAGAAAAAAAGCATGCGGCTGTGAGAAGGTGTAATCCACTTACATTAACTTGGGCATCCAACTTAAACACCTACTTGTTACATTCACACGCGTACTCGGCCGTAGCAGCGATGCTTGGAGGCATTTCAGATATATATAATTCTTTTTTTTTGCATGGCCTCTTTCTGCCGCAGCAATGACTTCACGATAAACAAACCAGCTTGAAGGAAAACCCCTGGTCTCTTTCCACAGAGGAACAAAAGGGGGCATGAGTCATTCCTGATGCTTTTTCACGGCTTCACCTTGTTTTCTCAGGCATTCGCCTTTCCATCTTTCCAGGAGACATTCGTCTCATCCCGTGCCAGTATTTCGCTGCAATCAGGGCAGCCATTATTTGAGATGCAGCGCTCATCAGCAACAGCCTTTACAGTATATTCTGACTCACAATTGAATGCAATCGCTTGCTGCAGAGCTCCAACAAGTGAGTCAGTAGTTATGTGATACCTAATCACCTAAAGCCACAGCCCAACCTACAGAGAGTTGCTTTAACAGTAGGAACAAGAGTCTTCTGGCTTCTCTTCAAGCATTAAGTAGTATTGTGTAAATGTTGTCATTCACCTCCTGTGACCAGCACTTGACACAGTTGCAAAAGAGTAGACTTCTCATTAGAGAACCAATACTCCAGCGTAAAGAACAGCGCTTGGATACATCTAGCAAATGTTTACAGACTTTTGAAATATCAGGATATCACCCATGTGACAGCACAGCACACGTGGAGAAGTCATCTTAAAAAATGGGAACTCAACTGAAAGATAAAAAAAAAAAATGACGAGAAACATCTTTGGAATTTTGTTTTGTTGTTTGCACTTGCCAACACGTTATCATTCTACTGGCAGTTAAATAGGGAACAGCAATGGATCCCTGCCAAGTGAAAACATCAACAAGCCCGGATTCACCTGCTGCACAGCAACATTTCACAATGTGTCCGAGACTGATGGGAAAGAAATCCCTCATTGTAGTGAACTGGGCGTTAACAGGCGTCAAATCTAATGGAGTACTCCTAAAATAAGTAAACAAAAAAATATACACAGAAAAAATTCTTTAACGTGACACACACACTTACACACCCATATCTTCTATCATTAGACTTGCCTGAACACGGACGCTTTTGAAGCTATGCAATCGTGCAGTCACGTGATCGTGTAGTGCTCCTTCGTTAACATGATTAAAAGGGCTCGCAGTTAAAAACTGGGGGGGAAAAAACAAACAAACAAAAATTCGATATCGATGTTTTCTGTTCTGCCCTTTTTGGCACACTCCTAATGTTTCTATACCACGGGGTTCCCAACGTCAAGTGAAACATCAGTGCGGCTTGATCCAACAAGTAGCTTCCCCATTAATGGGATGTTTAGTTTCATGCTAAATAACTGCTCCCAGAAAGTGAGATACTGGCTGGCTCCTCATTCGCCAACACTCCATAACTCCTTGGCGCTTTTCAGCGCCGAACCGTCTGCCACTGCCAGGTTCACTTTTCCCAGGCTCCCAGCTGACTCACTTCTCCTCTTTGAACTACATAGCACACTCTCTAACCCCCTCCCCTCTCTCACACTTGCACACAGACACACACATCCAAGTGCAATAAGTGTGGCCATATGTCTTCTTATCTTTCCGGGCCAAGCAGGCACTGTCCAACAGACAAGCGGCATAAGCGATAAAGATCATTCCAGTTCGAATCACATTCACTTGCCAAAAAACACTACTGAATCCTCTCAGTAGGGGAATTTTTCCCCTCACACACCCTCTTATCTTCCCTCTTTCTGAAAATGAAGCCATTTGATGTACCATTACTAAGAAATATAAGGGGAAAAAAAGTACAGGGGGAGAGGGGGTGTCTCATGGAACAGGTCAAAGGTCTAAATAACGGCAAGGTAGAACAGATTGGACTAGTCTAGGCTTCAGTCAGCACAGAGGAAATGTAAACAGTTTCATCAAAGGCATGTTGACTTTCTGTATCAGCTCTCCTGAGTCAATCACTTTCATGGTATCAGCCTGCAATCTAACCAATGATTGGGGCTGCTAAATAACACACCCTGTTTGCCACCAAAACCTTGGTTCAGTCCTGAAAAGCCCGCTCTTGTGATCTTCTTTAAAGCCCACTGGCTTTCACTGATTGGGGTTGGAAGGAAGGAATGCATTGTTTCCCCAGGACTTTTTCATCACAGGAGTTACACGGAGACTCAGTTTATGTATCCTGTTAAAAGGTACGTCGGCCCCTGGTACAAACAGAACCTCACCCCGACCAAAAGAATCTCACCTTTTGCCAACTAAAACACGAGGCACCGCAAACAGATTACTCACAAGGCAAAGTTAATCAAAACATGAACCCGAGTCCAGGAATGAAAACCATATCGAAGTGTTTAAAGAAGCAGGCAGTCATCGGTCTTTGTCAAGGTTCACAGGCCATTAAGGGAAAGAAACAAAATTAAAAGGTGCAGGTTATCTTTTCCAGTTAAATACATATTTTCGATTCATGTCTCCCTTCCAAGAAGCTGCGAGCAACTGATAAGAAGTGAAGCATCAGAGGGCATTATGTAATGCCGCGGTGACAAAACACAGCAATTACACTATTATAAAAAATAAAACAAAAACCCAACAACATTCTTTTCTCTCTTTCACTTGAGTAATTTGCACTTAACTGCCACATCAGAGCCAACTACAAACATGTCATTACTCCCACTGCTCCCACGCTCACAGTCCGACTGAGCTCAGCATTGTTCTTTGACGCACCTGATCCCGGTTCTCAGACTGCTTTGACTCACTCCAAAACCCAAAAACAGGGATACCACCGGGTCTCAGGCCTCAGAGACACCAGAGGTTTTCTTTTTGTTTGGTTTTGTTTGGTTGGTTTTTTTCAAAATGGAAAGATACTTTGAAATCCAGGCATCACTGGAGCGAGGGAAAGGAATCGCTCAAAGATACAGACGATGGCGGGGAGGAGGGGACTCCAGAGCAAAGTTCTGGCCTTTGCCTTTTACAGGTGTTACACGGGCAAATTACTGAAGGCCTGAGAGCCAACCTTTATATCACTGCTGAGTCTACTACTGCAGCTTCCTGTTGCTTGCCCTGCGCTGGCATTACAGCTGCAGTGCATCTATTATGCTCTGTAATCCTCACTGTAGTCACCGAGGGCTCACTATTGTCCCAGCTTGCCACTGTAGCAGGGCCCTCACTTCTCTGTGGGGCACAAGCATGAGGCGGACATTAACCAGGACCTGCACAGGGCTCTGAAACACTTCTGAAAGAGATGTGCGGCTGATGTCATTCAGCTGGATGCCTGGCTCTTGCCTCTACCTGATCTAAGCGCATGTGTGTAGCCTCATTAAGTGCCGCAGTTACCGTGGGTGGCAAGGTTAAAGCGATGAAATGCCTGGGGTCCAACCGAGCGTGACTTAAACAAAGCCCTTAGCCTGGACAAGAGGCCAACTTCATGCAGCTCAGTAGAGAGGATGAAGGGAGAGAAAGAGTGGGGGGCTGGGGGGAGTTTCATGAACTCAGAGTACCCAAGAACCCAACTGCACCACACTGCCATCTGTCCACAACAGCCAATCAACTGATGAAAAGGACAAAGAGTGATATCATACCTAACCTGACAATTGTTAATGTGCAGTGAAGTAAAGCACTTAAAGTGAAGGATGGGAGAAGCTAGCGAGCAGCTCCAAACTCCTGATTTCTACAGATATGGGTTCAAAACAAGTGACCTGATGGATTGTGCAGAACTTTTTTCTTTTTTAGAAAAACAGCATATTTCTATGTATCTGGAGATTTTAAAACACGACATGGACATCCTTCATTAGGCCCAGAACATGCCTGGAAAGAAAGCATTCACATTATCAGCGTGCGAGAAGAGAAATGTGAGGAAAGCGAGCAGAGCGCCGGGTTGCATTTCAATGTCAACAATGTGCCGTTTCCAAGCAGAAATGGTTTTATCCAGTAAGATGAAACTAGTCGGGCTGCAAGGATTAATACTAACTTAGTGTTGCCATAGTGTGAACATAAACACAAACCTTTGTCTTTTAAAGAAAGTTGTGAGGTGCCAGAGACTAAGAGGAGAACAAATAAAAGTACAGGCTAGATCAAACTGCACGCCATCCTGCTGAGAACATGATTTTACTGGCAGATTGCAGGGAAAACACAAATTTAAATGATCTGTTCGACCTCACAGGTAAGGCACACAACAATGAACCACATGAAAGGGGAAAACTGAAAAGTCCACTTCTTCCCCCACTCTCATCCTCGAGGCCTTTCAAGTGCAGTGCCTGAAATTACAACAAGAACCTCCATCAAGTTTGAGGTAAAAATAGCCTTGATGTAATTGAACAACACATACCAACAGACTGTGCCTTTCACCCATCAGGCACAGCAGAGGAGTTTGCGGGCCAAGCTGTGGGGCCAGTCAGTCTGTGCAGTCCTTTTTTTTTTTTCTTTTCTCCCCCTTCTTCTCTCTCACTACATAGAAATGTGCTCCAGCATGGCAAATCATCTCCCTCTCACAGAGCTACAACACTCCCACAGGCCTGTCAGGCCCATTTATTTATTCAATGAGGAAGAGCTGACACTCAAGGAAACCAGAAAGTGGGTTTTCACCCTGGAGTTGCTGTACTGTGCTACATGACCAGCTTTGCCAGGAAGGCAGACAAGGGGAATCTGAGAGTTAAAAATTATTTTAATCTACTCAATCGGGCCAGACAAGGGGGCACACATTCATAAGGACTGGTAGGAAAGGAGGAAACCCATTCAACACATTAATAACAACAACAACAACAAAAGAGTGGATTTCTTGAAATGTTTCATCTTTTTTTTTTTCTACTAGATTAGATGACCCAGGAGTTCAGATTAACTGCAAGTCATAATCTGCCCACTTGCACTCCCTTAAGCCAAATTCTAACTCGGGTTTTATGATTATATGTAACGCGGTTTTAACAACCTTACACATAAGCAGACAGGTCTAGGCCTGATGGTGCAAAAATGCCTGCACCTGGTCAATTAGCGCACATAATGAGGAGGGGAGGGGGGGCGCTTTCTCAAAGGGACAATTCACTGAGAACCAAGTGCCAAATGAGAAACTCACTCTTTGTTTGTTGTGCTTTCTATCCTTTTTTTCTCCTATTTTTTGAGGGGAGGGGGGTTAAGAATGATTGACAGGCAGTAATTGCGCAGAATTGCCCTGCAAACACACATTTTCTCTCTTTGGAGATTTTTTTTTTTCTTTCTTTTCTTAGAGTCTCCACTCACCGGCCAGGCAAAACTGAAGGGTAAAACTATCCTGGATTTGTCATTCCTGACAGAGCTCTTGAAAGAAAAGGTATTCCCTCCCAGGACAGGCGTAGATCCCATTCCGAAGCTGCAGGGCCCTGCAGCGGAAACTCTGGACTGGTATTCCTTTAGGCAAACTTTAAAAAACGTATTGCACTCGTCCCGTGTGCACTTTCTATCCGCGCCGCTCCGTGCGCCGTCGCAACACACGCCGCTCAGCAGCTCTCCGTTCGCATTGCGCATCGATAAGATTTGTAACTCGAATTGTCCGGATCCCTCTGACACCTGTTGAAGACAGAAAAGTGAGTGCAATGGGACTGTGTGTGGAGGGGACTAAACAAAAAAACAAAAGCTACACTTTTAACACTTTTGCGTCACATGTACGCTAGTTTTTACGCACGCAGCATGCTAACTGTTGAGATTTTTCTTGCAGAGGCATGCCTACATGTAATGTTAGCATAGCTGTGAACTTTCAAAGGCGACACGCATGCAGAAAGCAGAGGACATCCAAACGGCCCGAACTGAGTGACCTTTCCCGCTCGTTTTCAGCGGAAAAAAGGAACCAATCCACGTACCTTCGCGAGAAAGCAGAGTAAAAAGGCAGCAACCACCGAGCCCCGTCTCAAAATCATGCCTCCGGACTGCTGTTGCCACTCGTTTGTACTAATCGTCTGGCCGACACACGGCACCAGAGCTCTCCTCTGGTTTAAACATGCACGAGTGGGGAGCAACGATTTGTTCAGTGGAGCGCAGGTTCCTGATTCATAGACCTTCCTAGTACGTCCCTCAGGTTCTCCGAGCCTGTGCGCCTCTTCGTTTATCTTACACTCTCCACTTGTTGTTGTTGAGCAAAGTTTACACAGTAGCCATGCGGCGGCCGAGCTCACTGCTGACTGACTGCTGCTCAGAGTTGGAGAAAGCTACACAAGTTCAGCAACGAGGGAGTGTCCAAGCCTGCAAACTTCATATTCATGAGCGCTAAGCCCGGCCCCATATTTCTTTCTCTCGTTCTCTCTCTCTCTCTCTCTCTCTCTCTCTCTCTCTCTCTCTCTCTCTCTCTCTCTCTCTCTCTCTCTCTAACACACGCACGCGCGCGCGCGCATTATTATGAGGATAACCATAAGGACTCTTTGGCAGTGCTGTGGTGGAAAAATAAAAGTGGAAATAATCTATGACCCGAAGTCATTTTGATACTCATAAGTCAGCACAAGCCACAAACATAAACGAATTATACCTTAAGACACGCATCATGCTCCACCTCCCCACTTCTAGATAGATTTTATCTGTTTTTAAACGATTGTTATTATTTAAACGCTACTCTCACCACAGTGTATACTCTTATTTTACCTCATAAAGATTTATGTCAGCTTAAAAGATGGACAGAGCGAGTTCGGCTGGGTTTTACCCCCCTCCCCTTCAATATTTGAAGCAATAAGGAACATACTAAATCATCTGGGCTGCAAAATGGGCTCGCATCAAGGCCAGTGCTGAGTCAAGGGCAGATTCCAAATGCATGGTATGTCAGAGAAGCCTTGGATAAAGAGCATAAAATTCCACAGTAGGAAAAAAAAGAAGCTCAATCTCTTCGCCTTTTTTAAGCACACTTTATGGGCAGAAATACTTAATTGTCTGACATTTTAAACAACCTAAAAGTGGCAGCTTGATAGTATTAGGAGTATATGCAACAGTGCCCCCAGAGTGGAAGACATGCCATAAGAAATGTAACTTACATTTTAAAGCTGTTTCCAATCTGCTTCTATAGCCAAGCATAATATCGAGATGGGAAACCCCGCTGTCTGGATTTAGAGCTTCAAGGTTCAAAATCACTGATAGTTTGCTGAAAGATGTTATTACCACACTGTCCTTTTGGTGTCAAAGGGCAATGTGTCCCAGGTGTATCTCTGCCAGAAGGTAATCCGTAAACCGGATAGGTGAGTGCCTTACGTACACATGTACACATGTGGATATGAGAGGATGGAAACCACCCACCCCCTCCCCTCCCTGCCCCTGTGGTTAGTGATTTGTGTGGACCAATTACACAGGTCACTCAATGGGTCAGAATCAAAGAAACACACAAAACTGGCAAAGTGAGGAGCATCATCAATCAGTAACTATGTAATACTTCACCATCTCACTTTATAGCTGTTTATGAGCCTATCGCATGTCTCAGATGTATCCGTTTGTATCTGATAAGCAGAAAGGTCATGGGTTTTCTCAAACCCCACAAGTAACCGAGGTGCAGTGAGACATGTAGCTTATCTGATATTTTGTCGAGATGTGTTATGACACAGGGTTGGTGCATGGTAGCACTGTAAGTAGCGGTAGCCCTTTAATGTATTTGAAAAGGGAGGCATGTGTGAGCGTGCAAAATAATTGAACCACCGCTTATTTCTTTATATAGAAAAATGGGAAACAGGTGCAGTGATTTATTGAAATATGTGCATACATGAATGGATGTGCATGATTAGTCAATATAAGTATGTAGCAGTCATACCAAATATTGCAATAGTCACTATATTTCAAGTATGACCACCTTTATTCTTCAGCACAGTCTGAACTCTCTTAGTCAAACTTTCATGTCATTTCTTTAAGTAGTCTTCAGGAATAATTCTCCACCTGAAGGACATTGCCTTTGAGGACAGGCGTAGATCCCATTCCGAAGCCGCAGGGAAACTCATCCAAAGAAGAGCTTTGAATGTCTTTCAGTGACATTCAAAGCTCTTCTTTGGATGTCGGCTGTCTTTAATATTCATCTCTCTAAAGATGATCCCACATTGCTTCAGTAATGTAGAGGTCTGGGCTCTGGGGAGGCCAGTCCATGACTAATAGTGTTCCACTGTGTGTTTCTCTATCCAAGTGTGCTTTTACTGCACTGGCAGTGTTTTGGGGATTATTGTCCTGCTGAAAAATGAAGCTGCTTCCAATCAGATTCTTTCCAGGTGGTATTAAATGGTGGTTCAAAATCTGATGGCACTTTTCTGAGTTCATAATTCCATCAATTTTGATAAGATGACAGAGCCTCCGTTGTGTTTTACTGTTGTACCTCTCTCCAGACCACCTCTGAACATACTGATGTTGGATGAACCAAAAAAATTCCAATTTGGATTAATCACTCCATAAGTCCACAAGGACTGGACTGAAAATCAGTCCAGTCCTTGTGTAATCTTGCAAACCTCAGCCTTTTCTCTTGTTTCCCTTTCTTGGGAATGGCTTCTTGACTGGCGTTTTCCCACTGAAACCATTTCTGATGAGGCTTTGTTGAACAGTAGATGGATCAGTTGAAGGGCCAGATACATATCTCGGGTCCTGTGTCAGTGTATGTTTTCACCTTATGTTTCTTTGGGAATCAATTCTTGGTCTAAAAAATGCTATTTTGAGCCTGTCAAACTGTTATCTTTGGCATTTTTATGGCGATTCAACTAAAGAAATTTGAGCAAATGATGTATTTTTGCTACAGGCTCTTAGTAACAAAGTGCCTAATAGAATTTAAAATTGGTTCTTTGCTAAGTTGTCTGTGTGTAGACTCAACACTGGTTCACCTCATGAGTTAGGAGCCTTTTTTAAGCTTGAATGATTCGCAGGCTAAGCGGCTTACCAAATCGAACCAAAAGCATTCCTCTGAAAATGAGCCTGTACTAGGACTGGACTATAAATGAGGGAAAAAGCAGCCAATGTACAAAGAAAACCTTTGAAGGACTTTTAGAAAACCTGGAGAACTATTACTCAAAACCACTTAAAAAAATACCAAAATGTCACTGGAAGAATAATATTTTTAAAAAATGAGGGGAGGCTCAAGACTTTTGCCCAGCACTCTAAGTGGTCTTAAATCACCGCTGTCAATATTCAGGTGTCACATTTCCTGTGGTTGAACTTCAAGATGAAAGGTGCAGCTTCCTCTACCCCAGCTCCACTCACTGACCTGATAAGCATCTCAGGTTACAGGCCTAATTTCAATGCTGTTCTGGGTAATTAGGGTTAATTGGAGAAGTTTTTAACCTCAGGGAGCATTTTTTCTTCTTGATGGGAAAAGCCAATCTTGCGGACACTTTGAGTGGGGTGGGGAAATCTGTCGGGTCTTCACTATCTGCCCAGAGGTGATGCTGGTGTTTGGGTTGATGACAGGAGTGGTGTGAGAAGTGAGAGTACATCCAGAAAAATAAGAGGGGTCTTTCTTTCTTTCTTTCTTTTTTTTTTTTAACAAAGACGGGATGTTTTTTGTGTTTCCACGTTTGCACAGGAAGCCTCCACCCCCACCGATGATTGGTGCTCCCTGTAAGCATGGCTCGTAGCCGACACGGCGCACAGACAGGGTTTCTCCTCTGAGGCCACGGTGATAATCTCCTGCAGCCTTAATGTGATTATGGTAATGATCACACAAATGACCCCTGGGCTTTGGGGGATCTGTGTTTCATAGATCCCCACACATGGGCTGCAAAGGCACTGTGACTCCATTGGCCAGCATAAGAGACCACCGGACTGAACCAGTCCTGGTGGGCCACTTCTGTTCTTATGTCCTTGCTGAGCTTGGAAGAGTAGAGTGAATGACCAAATAAATTCCAGCCAGCCACAAAAGAGCTGAACGGCCATGAGAGAGATGGATATCTTTTGTTGTCTGACACTCAGTGCCGTATACCAATCCAATTACCTCAGCCTTTTGCAACCCCTCCTATCACAGGGCATGGCATTGAAGCCTGCCTGAATTCAGACTCAGACCCCTAACAAGAATGCGGTGGATTAGATGGTTAGTGAGCATTCCCTTCCCCCCTATTTTTACTAAGATCTGTGCACTCTCTCCTAAAGAGATTTACTCCTCGTGCTATCTTTTAAAACATGTATCCTGTTCACATTTTAATGTCCAGCCACCAAAGGCAGAGAACGGAATAATTACTTTCCTCTGTAACCAAACACTACGTGGCTCTGTTGTTTCAACATGGACTTTTATTGTGGACAGTCAACAGTGAAAGGCAAGAAAGCACCGTGTGACACACGTTGTGGATTTGATCACGGGGTAGTACAGGGGTGCCCAATCCCAGTCCTCGAGATCTACTATCCTGCAGCTTTTAGATGCATCCCTACTCCAACACAGCTGAATCAAATGGTGTGATTACCTCTTCAGCATGCCATCAAGTTTGGCAAAGGCCTGATAACAAGCCATTCAGTTGATTCAGGTGTGTCAGAAGAAGGGTGCGTCTAAAAGCTGCAGGACGGTAGCTCTCGAGGACTGGGATTGGGCACCCCTGGGGTAGTAAAAGTGATGCCGCACTACTACAGACATGCGGCTGCACATCAGGGCTAAGAGGACTACTTGTTTGTTGGTGACGAGTGTGTAGAGCAAAATGGAAGTCCCCCTTCCACTCAGAAATGTGGTTTTCTTGTAACTACACCTCCGTAGTGTACAGCAGGGGTCCCCAATCCCAGTCCACGAGGGCTGGTTTCCCTGCAGGTTTTAGATGTGTCCTTGATCCATCACAGCTGATTTAAATGGATAAATTACCTTCTCAACATGTCTTGAAGTTCTCCAGAGGAATGGTAATGAACTAATCATGTGATTCAGGTGTGTTGACCCAGGGTGAGATCTAAAAATTGGGGACCCCTGGTGTACAGCATATACTACACTGTGTGCGGAGTTACACTTTAAGGTTGTTTGTGGTCATCTGCTGAAGGCTGCAAGATTTTCTGTTCTCACCATAAAATCTAATGTTGGACTATCACAATGCTCTAAACATAAATCCTGTTTTCCCCCTCATGAGTTCTTTAACTCACAATCTTTAGCTGAGAATCTAAAATAATGTTTTTTCATGGTTTCAAAATTGTAACCACTCTATATAAGATGTCTTAAGATTCATTCAGTGTATGTATGTGGCAGATTGCATGTTGGCCCAGTACTGACTTCCAGCTTATTATTACAAATTATGATTTAAAATAGCAACAGAGTATTTTTTGTTGTAAAAGATGTCTATTTAAGAACAGCTGTGCATTAAAATACTCCAAAAGTTTGCTGCCCATTGGGGGAAATATTGGAAACTTGGAAACTGACAGCTGTAGTTATGTATGAGCTCCTTTGTACTGCAGTTCTTCGTGAAAACACAACACCTCTGAATCATAGACGCAACTGGGTTTGTCCTCTGAACTTCTCGGATGATTTCATCTCTGCCAGTGCTGTAAATTACATAAAAGTACCTCATTATATTAATGTCTTCATAATGCTGCATGCTAAGGAACTGCTTTTTGTGTACAACTTGGGCTGAGATTTTACACAAACAGACCAGGCAGGAGGGAAAAGTGGCTTAAACCTCCCACTATCACATTTCCTCTGATTTTTCTTGCAACCCTTTGAAGGTGGTGTATCACTTACATTAGTATTAGCCACAGGCACATCAAAAAGGGCATAAATGTTTTAGCTTAAAGAAATCCAGTACTATGTCAAAGTCTTGCACCACCTCTCATTTCAAACAAATTTCGACTCATTTCTTTGAGTAGTCTTTAGTAATAGTTTTCCAGGCTTCCTGAAGGACATTCAAACCTCATTTTTGGATGCCGGCTGCCTTTTGTTCTGTCCTCTGTTAAACTGATCCCATACTGCTTCAACAATGTTGACATCCATGCTCTGGGGAGGCCAATCCATGACTGACGTTGTTCAAGTGTGCGTTTTTCTATCCAGGTTATGTGTTTAGTGGGCTGGGGTTGTGTTTGCCATCGTTTTCATGCTGAAGAATGAAGCTGATACCAATCAGATGCTTTCCAGATGGTATTACATGGTGGACCAAATCTCATGGTACTTTTCCATGTTCATCATTCTATCAATTTTGAAATACACAAACCATGACAGAGCCTCCACTGTCACTGTGTTTAGTCCAGTTCTTGTGTAATTTGTCATACCTCAGCTTGTTCTCGTGTTTCTCTTCATTAAGAATAGCTTCTTGGCTGCTACTCTTCCACTGAGACCATTTCTGATAAGACTTCACTGAACAGTAGATGGATCAACTGAAGAGCCAGGTACATCTCCCACACCCTGTGTCAGGTCTTTTTTTTCTGAAGGACAGGATTTAAGATACTGTCAGACTGTGTTACTTTTATCATTTTTGTAGATAGAAATCAAACAAATTATGTTTTAGTGAGAGACAACACACAACAAAGTGCCTAAAGATACAATTTAGGTACTTTGCTGAGTTTTCTGTCATGTGTAGACAACAACGATTTGCTTGAGTTAGGAGCCATTTTTACTTTTGAAAACGGTCAGGTACAAAGCCTGGATGAAAAAAACAGCGAAAAAGCAGCCAATGCCCAAAGAAAAACTGAATAACCTTCAGAAAGTCTGGAGAACTATTGCTCAAGAGCACTTTAAAAGACTCCAAGAACGTCTGGCTCCTTGGAAGGAAAATATAAAGAACTTTTGCAGAGCACCGTACTGTAAATTAAGTTTTCTTTATGTCAATTTTTATGGCCAGGCCGAGTTTAACTGCATGTGAGTCAAAGATGTGCAAGGTAAAACAGGAGAAGGAGATGAGTGCCTAGACCACTATAGAGGGAAAAGGGAGGCTCTCTGTAGTGACATTTAAAAATATCACAGTGTTTACATGACGTGTTTATGGGACCTGCTTTTACAGAACGTGTGACAGATGGTATCAGCAGTCGGCACTGAGATAAATATTATTTTCCACCGTTAAAGGCGGCCTCTTTGTTATTTTCAACATTTATCCAAAAACCCTTTCTGTGAGGTGATGGTATTTTTTTTTATGTCTGAGTGTATATGTGGTAAGTACCTCAATGCAGTTAGTGCACAGGGAGTCCAGCTGCTCTGTAGAGGTTAAGTAAAAATTGGATTATGGAGGGTTTGTTTGAGAGCATAGGTTTTGATTTTCATTGGTTCAAACTGTGCCTAATTGCTGTGGTGATGCTGTGGGTGAGTCTTTTATGTCGTGTTTATTCTCCTCTTTCTTTCTTTCTTTCTTTCTTTCTTTCTTTCTTTCTTTCTTTCCAAATTCGTGTTGTGTGTCAGTAATATAGATGAACTACAGAGCACAGTGACAGCGTCATAAGAGATGAGTGGATCAGCAGTCTGCACAAGCACTCAGGTTAAGAACCTTTGAATGGATCATCTGTGTGCGTGCGTGTGTCAGTGCACATCGTTAATGGCCAGAGGTGTTCGATCCTCTAAGGGGAGGAGGGCTGCGGTTGGTGAAAGAAATCAGATTATCCCTTCTTACTCTACTAGCTTGCTACTCACCAGGTCTCGTGGTCCCGAGCTGACCCTCGGGATCATGTGATTAAGTGATTTGTCTGTGAGTGTGTAACGTCAGAGCACAATTGTTGTCACTGTGAGTTTACAGACGCATTTGATTGCCCCTGCAGGACACAGAGGAATGTTTAGGGGTTAAATCGTTAATCTGGGTGACAATTTCTTAGGTGGGAGGATGCAAACTATCCGTGCAGGAAGATTAGATACTTTGCCCATCACACCATTGAAGGTGGTCTCCCTTTGGTAAGGAGGGACTGTGAGTGTCCCCCTCAGGATCAGTGAGTCAGAACAGTGCTCTCTTCAAACAGGATATTTGCCTTCGCTTGAGGTGAGTGCAGCTAATTACCTGAGCTTCCTATCTGGAGGAGGTGACACTGATAAAACTCTTCCTTTCTTTTGTCTCCTTTTTTAGTCAGTCGCCTGACACTTTGGATCCTTGAAAAGAGCCCCTTACTCTTCAGACCTCACAGTGTTTTAGAAAAACAGCCTGTAGACTTGCAGAGAGGACTCTAAACTCGAACATGAGGCCCATCAAAATGACATCCACTGCCAGCCTTGAGGGGAAAATATTGATGCTGGCAAAGTCTTGACGTCCACTCGCACCATGACGTAACGGTTTTTCCATGACACATTTGATGATTGCTTCAAAATGGTTCTGTCAGCTTTAATATACCCTAGAAGAAACCAGCATTTCACTTTCCTCTAAAGTAAACAAAATCCACTAGCTCTCTCCCACACACACACACACACACACACACACACACACACACACACACACACACACACACACACACACACACACACACACGTACAGATGTGCGATCACACTCCAGGAATGAGTTTTGAGATAGAACAGGCATTTGTGAGCTGATATATGTTTTCATGGTCAATCTTTTCACTCTTGAGTGAAGCAGTTTGAATCGATGTTGTTTTTGTAAGTTTGCAGACTGAGAGCCACGGTGTTATTTCAGGAAACATGGATGTAAGTCCATGACATGGTGTTAAACGCTAGTATGTGGTGGATCTAAAGAGATTTTGCTTAGAGGAAGCCTGTCAGAGAGTTTACCTTACGCTTTTCCTCACGGTAATAAATTAAAACATTGCTCAAGTGCGCTTTGTTAATTTTATATGACAATAAACCAATTTCTTGTCATACTTACTCCTGGGCTAAGACCCAATGCCAACATTTAGTGAGTCAATATACTGACAATTGGATTATTTAGTGTCAACTAACAAAAAGGAAGGACAACATCCAGTTTGTTTATAGACATATGTGAGAGGCTGGGCTGTAAAAGGCGGAGCGGTCACAAAGAACATGGAAATTGTCATGGTCCTGGGCCATGTTGGCCCAGTGTTCTTAGTTTCCTTGTATGTTTGTATTTTGTTCCTTGCTTAGGCCATGTTTTCTGAGTTGCCCTGTTGTGTTGTTCCCTAAGTGTTTTCCCTTCATGGCTTTTACCCCCTGTGTGCCCCTCTGTGTATCTGTGAGCCCTCGTCTCTCCTTATGTTTTATTCCATGTTTCCCCTGCCCATTATGTCCAAGTTCTCCCCGTGCTCTCTCTCCCCCCCCTGTGTGCCCTGTGTATTTATGAGCCCTCGTCTCCCTTTGTGGTTGTTTCATGTTTCCCCAGCCCGTTATGTCTGTGTTTTCCCCGTGCTCTCTCTCCTCCTGTCTGAACCTCTGTGCACTTCCTGTTTACTTTGTGACTCTCACGCCTGTACATGTCATGTTCAGTTCACCCCGCCCTGTCTCGTTATGATTATCAGTGTCACCTGTGTTCCCCGTGTGTTCCCACTTTCCTCGTTAACCCTCTGTGTATTTCTGTCTGCGTCTCCCTCTGTTCGGCGTGACGTCGTCCCTCATGTTGTGTGGATCTTCCTGTGCCTTCCTGCGAATGTTAGTTTACTTTTTCCCAGTTAGTTCTGTATTTCCTGTATTCTGCCGTGCCAGCATTAAAGCTGTGTTCTTTAAGTTTATCCCCGTGTCTGTGAGTCTGCATCCTGGGTCCTTCTCCTGCCTGCCGCACAGCGATTCATGACAGAAATATGTGGGAACAGCGCAATTACAAGATGCACTGCGAAGCTGAATATTGGACGGTACAGTTCGCTGGAGCATGTCAACTACCTGTTAATGTTAAACTAATGAGTCTACTTTCTTTCCCATTTCTGTGAAAAGGCTGACGCACAATGTAAATCACCATGTGCTAGTCTGTGGTGGAACAGAGCTGATTATTGCAGCATGTGTTGCAACTTTTACACACTGTAACAGCTATCTGCTATGACTTTAATGAAACAAACTGACATTTTGGAGAAGCGGGTTATTTGCTTTCTTAGCGGCGGTCTTGATTACACCATCCTGCCTGTGTGCTAAAAATAACGTCAGGGAAACAGTTAGTCTGGTTCTTCGATGAGTGAAAAAAAAAGTTTCTATTTCTGTGAAGATTCAAAACTGAAATGCGGTTTTGCTGCTTAGTGTTTAAGTGTTAGCCGAATCTTCTTGTAAGGCTTTTAGAGAGTCACGACAATCCTCTGAGAGTTCATCGCTGTGAGTCACTCATTTCATACAATTTATAATTGGCAGTGTAATCCGCGGTTAACATAAAAATACTGACTTCTTTTAAATTGGATTAACTAATGTTTTGTTGATGCACTCGTTTAATCTCCACCTCGAGCTGTGTTTGTGGTTTTTTTTTTTTTTAGCCAGAAAATTTTTACGATGCTGTCACCATAATTTTCCCAAGGTACTGATAAAGCTGTTCAGCTGCTGTAATCTGATTTTAAATTATCCTGCTCAAAAAAATTAATGGAGCACTTTTTAATCAGAGTACTCATGATGTCAGTTAGACCTCTGGGATATTGATCTGATCAGTTAAGTAGTAGACGGGGCTTTTCTGTTTTGCATTTTGCTAGGGTGAGTGTTACTGCTGGTAGCATGAGGTTATACCTGGACCCTATTGAGGTTGTGCAGGTAGTCCATATCCTCCTCGATAGCACATCAATATGTGCCAGAAGGTTTGCTGTGTCACAGCATGGAGGAGATTCTAGGAGACAGGAAGTTACTCTGGGAGAGCTGGGCAGGGCCGTAGAAGGCCCTTAACCCATCAGCAGGACCAGTATTGGCTCCTTTTTGCAAGGATGAACAGAATGACATCCAGCAGGAGCACGATTGGTATTTGGCATAGAATACCACAACTGGCAGGTATGCTGTGCTTTGTCAGAGATGAGAGCAGGTTCACCCTGAGCACATGTGACAGACGTCTTGGAGAACATTATGACTGGTTTAGTGGTGAGTGAAGGTTTGGGGACGCATATACTTGGAGTGGCACACAGACTTCTACATGCTGGGCAGTGGCAGCTTGGGTGTCATTAGGTATCAGGATGAAATCCTTGATGCACAACAATGGATGGTGTCATGTGGTGAGAGTATCCCTGCAGTTCCTGGAAGATGAAGGACTCGATACCACTGAGTTTCCTCCACACCTGCCTGACCTAAATCCAATAGATCTCCTCTGGGATCTTTATATTTCAGTCCATCCGACATTCCCAGGTTCCACCTCTTACTGTCCAGGACCTCAGTGACCAGTGCCCTGGCCCAGTGCTGTGAGGAAATCTCCCAGGGCACCACCTCTCATCTCATTAGGGGCAGGCCCCGGCGTTGTCAGACATGCATATGATACAGCGGGGCTCACTGAAACTTCTGAATACTATTTTGAGCTTTTGTAATGAAATTTCAACAAAATGACTAGCCCGACGCATCATTTTTTCACTTTGATTTTTGGGGTGTCTTTGATTTCAGCCCTGTGCAGGTTGATAATTTTCCTTTCCATCAAGCGATGTGGCATCCTATTGTTCCTAACACAGTACCCAATCCATATCAGTATAAATATCCAGTACGATTTTTTTTCCCCCCCCAATTGACATGATTCGAAATTGAAATGAAATTCTGAATCTGAATTTAAGTACTTAGCGCAATAACACTGAAACAAAATAAACTTTATCACTCCGCCTCAGCTAGTTGTTTATACAACTAGTTAATATACACTGCTAATATGACTGCCTTGTTGTTGTTGTGTGGGGGTTTTTTTTTTTTTTTTTTTTTTTTTTTTTTCCAACTTGTTGTTGACAGATCTTGTTTCGTAAGAAACTTCGACATATTTCAGGCCGTTTGGGAAACACAAAGAGGACGTCACGCTTCTGTTCTGTCTGCACAATAGGAGTAGTGACACACCATCAATGGTAAACCTCAGTATGGTTAAATTTCACTATGGCTTAATAAGCAACAGGAGGGTTTTATTGCCATGTCTTTTTGTTCTTGGCCATGAGTCTCAAAATGCTGTGAAGTAATCATAAAGCTGTCAGTAGGAGGAATATTTTCCACACGGCTTGATGACAAATAGCATGTAGGCCATACATGTGTGGGTGTTAAACAGACAACATACCGTAATGTGCAGTTTTCTTTTTTTTCATTATCAGTCTGCATCAGTGGGCTGTCGTCTGAATGCTGTGTGTGTGTGTTTGTCGATGTAAGCCAAAGAAACAAAAAACAGTCTGGTTCCCAATTCTAAAAAAAATCATAACAAAGATAAGAAAGAAAACATCTGTTTTTCTTCGGTTGAAACATGTTGCCTCCCTAAGACTTTTTCATCATCTGAAGATAGTGGAAGCCTGTGCGTAAAAAGAATCCAGCACATCATGAAACGTGGGAAATGTTAATGTTAAGGCTCAAAATTTCCTTCACCCCGTACCTCTGATTATTTAGACAAACGCAGGAAAAACAAAACCTAAGCATGCAGTTCTGAAAGTGTCCAAAAGTCTGAAACACAATGCAGTTTTAAAACGTATCGTGCTGTTAAGTTAAAGATTCCATCAGCTTTAAGTGTGAATGTCAGAAAGAGGATACCTCTGCATGGTTGGTAGACTCTCAGCCCTTTGAAAAGGTGTCAGCTTGCAACAAGCTGGCATTTCTGCCTGGCTCTGTCCTCTTGTGGTTACTCCGCACTAAATGGCCCGAAACACTAAAGCAAAGCACGCTCATTAGCAAATAGAACAGAGGGGGGAAAAAAATCACATTAAAATGTTGAAATTCAAAGATAATAGTGAAGGCAAAGAGATCAAACTTTTAACTGAAAGAGAATAAGAAGATGAGGTCTGCAGATCAGAGAGGGGATGGTGTATGGAAGAACTTCACAAAGCATTTAATAGTAAAAATACATGACTGTTTGCTGGGGTGGGCAAAAAGACGTGTTACTCTTTTATGTTGTCGTCATACGTACAAGAATGCACTGGATACATAAGTGCGTGAGCACATAGGGTGACAGTAACCGTGTTTTGCTGCTTACAGTCTCTGTTTTGACATGAGAGTGCCTGTCTGTCACTGGCCAAGTCAACTTGTGCAGAAAGAGAGCGAAGCGCTGGCAAGTCTCACGGGATCCGTGAATCAAGGTCGGCGCAGCAGAAGGGGCCCAGTGTTTTCTTAATTCACTGACAGACACAGCTAACTCTGTTTACAGCAGCGTAACAAAAGCAGTCTGGAAACCATAGAGTCAAAACCTTGTTTTAATTATTTGCATTTGATAATGTTTTTTCACTCTGACCTAGTCAGAATTCCTGAATGCATTTTAATGTGGGGCGCAAATCCCTGGATGTCTCATCTCCCCTCAGCGCATTATGCTTTATGTAAATCAAGGCGGAAAAGGAGAGATCTTTTGTGTCAGCACATCTGACGTTCTTTTGTGCTAAGTTAAAGGCTTGTCTCGCGTAATCATGCCTCGCTGCTATTGTGGAGTTGTGGTTTGTGCACATTCATTAGGAGGAGCTTGTGAGTGACATTATGTTAGCTCTTACGGTTGAAAGTGAGAGGCTGTGCTCATTAACAAGACTACAATAAGTCCCATTCGGGGACCAGTCTATCCAGTCTTAACGATCATCCACTACCATGCAACTACTATGTGAAAAAAATAAATGAATAAGAAAAACACGAACATTTAGTCATGGTTACTCAACAGGTTTCCTTGCCAACTTATATATGAAAAAGAAAGGGAGAAAAAAAAGAAAAACAAACTTTATATTAATTCTGGCTCAATTAATACAGAGTGCATTCACGTTAACCAGTAATCATTACGCTCCACTGATCTAAAGGCCATTGTCACTCAGGCACTTGAAGAAGTCTTTTGTGTAACAGAAGAATGGCAGAGTAACCCCCGACAGTGCCGAGCAAGGCCAGGGAGACATTTCTCCAGCCCCACTCCTCTCAGCAGCCTGGAGTAGGATTTCAGGGTCTGAGTGGCCATGAGTGTTGCTGAGTGATAGGCAAAGAGAAGGGACCCTAAACCCAATAGCTTTGATGATTGAAACAAAACACGGGAGTCCCCTCGGACCACAGCCTGCGGCTCTGTGACTAAGCAAGCTGTCATGCTAACTTGAGGGTTGCAGCTACCAGACTTTGAGTATGAGTGCACCCTTCCTTGCTATAGGTGTTTAGTTCAGACATACACCAACAACCCACTCTAAAAGCTGATATAGCGTACACTTTCAATCAACAGTCGCTGCAGTTTTTCCCAAGAGACTGTGAGTAGAAGGCTGGAAAGTCTTGACAATGACAGTAATTTTACGGGGTCAAAGGTGGTTAGGAGTTGCACTTCTCTGAAACGAAACGCTGTTCTCATGAATTCTAATGACGTTCTGAATGTTCTTTCCATGTCGCCTAGAAAACATTTCTAGACTACGACATTTCTTTGCCAAATACTTTTGGGAGGAAACATAATTGCTGCTGCCTCGATTACTTTAACTTCCAGTGTTTCTTTTTCTGAGTTCATGGACTGCGATGCTTTCATACCATCAGATCTATTTGGAAGCGATACAGAGAGACAGGACCACATGGCAACTTCACCTGGCCACAAAAAAGTTCATTTGTAGGCAAATAAGTACTGATTTCTTTATTTACTAGTCATTTATGAACCCGACAAAAAAGGTCCTGCAATGACAGGATGACAGTTCGTCACTGTCGCTGTTATTTTGCGAAAGTCATTTAAAAACAAGTTGAAAGCGGCGACACTTTGCTCCCTCTGAAGATTTAACGCTATAGCTGATGCATTTTTTTGGCCAGTAAAGTATTTGTTTACCCAACAGTTGGATGTATGATTGATGTTTTCAATATTTTGAGGTATAAACCATGTCCTGTGGGTGTGCTTCCTATAGGTGTGGTGACCAGCAGTTCAGCTGGTTGTGGCTATTGAGTGGCCTCAGTGTTGGGAAATCATAAAGCATCAAGAAATGTAGAAAACAGTCCCAAGAAAAAGCAAAGAGTAACAGGACTGCATCTGAGTGTCACGTTGGACCCATGGAAGTTGACTGGTTATCAACAATAGGGATCATGCTGCCTCACAGTGAAAAGTTTGACATGACTTATTCTGAGCAGCCACACACAATCATGTGTTTCTTGATGAAAAATGTTCAACATCTTTATCCCTTTTCACTTGTTATTGTAGCTTTCATAAAAAGTTGTACATATTTGAAGTACTCTGCAAGTCTTGAGCAACCCCTCATTTCTTCATCTTTTGCTTGCCAGACCATCTAGTAATTTTTACGAAGGCCTTTTGAAAGTTTCTTTTTTGTTAGACATTGGCTGCTTTTTCACTCATTTTCATTCCAGTCCAGACCTGATCATTTTTAGAGGAATGTTTTTGTTTTTTCACTTAACACTGACCTATGAATCATTCAAACATAAAAAATGCGCCTAACTCAAGCGCAGAACCAGTGTTGTGTCCACACATATCAGACAATTTGGCAATGAACCCATTTTATCTTTAGGCACTTTTTTTTTTAAACTAGCAAAATAGTTTAGTTAAATCTTCAAAGCTGCCAAAGTCTGGCAGGCATAAAACAGTATTTTTGCAAGGTCATTCATGAAGAGCTTTTAGCTAGAATTTATTTTCTTTAAAACAACTGAGGAAATTGACAAGTGGAAGAAAAAAGAAGAAGTGGGAGGCCTAAAAAAAACTATACAGCAGATTAACAGGATCTGAAAGTAAAGTCATTAATAAAAAGTTGTTTTTTTTAAAAAAAATCTGACACTGACCAGACACAGTACATGCAGCTTCCCCTTTGGTTCATCCAGCTAGAATTTGCTGAACTTTTATCATAAATGATCTCATTGGAAGGGTGGCTGTCAAAAAGCCACTCTTAAGTAAAGGAAACAAGGCAAAAGGCTGAGTTCTGTCAGATTACTCAAGAACTGGTCTGAAAATCAAAAGACAACAGGTCTTTTGGAGTGATGGATCCAAATTTGAAAGTTTTGGTTCAGATTGTCATCAGTAGGTACGGGAACAGTCTGGAGAGAGGCACAGCAGTGAGTGACTACAGCCATCTGTAAAACACGGTGGAGGCTCTGCCATGGTTTGGACCTGCACTTTAGTCAATGGTGTTGGAGATTTTGTCAAAATTGATGGACTTATGAACGTAGAAAAAGTGGGGTACAAAATTTTGGTCAACCACTTAGCACCATCTGGAAAGTATCTGCTTGGTAACGGCCTATTTTTCACCACGACAATGATCCTAAATACACTGACAATGCAGTAAAAGCATACCTGGATAAAAAAAAAAACCACACAATGAAACAGTATCAGTCATGGACTGGCCTCCCCAGAGCCTGGACCGCAACATTATTGAAGCATTTTGGGATCATCTTGATAGAAAACAGAACAAAAGACAGCCAACATCCAACAGCTTTGAATTTTTTTCCTTTAGCCTGAAGGACTACTCCTGAAGACTACCTAAAGAAATAAGAAAACTAAATAAATTAAGGGTAAAGATAGTAATACCAAATATTCACTTTCAAGCCCTTAGAACTGTACAGTACAGCTTTTTTTGCCTTGCATCTTCTATTGAAGTGCAATTTTTCAATAAACTACTGCACTTATTTCTTATTTTTCTAGCAAAATATAAAGAAATGAGAGGTGACTTAGGACTTTACTCTATGCTGTATGTGGAATGACTTCCCTGTTGCACGTTATAGGTCAGCGGTCCCCAACCCCTGGGCCTCGGACCGGTACCGGTCTGTGAGTCGTTTGGTACCGGGCCGCGAGACTTGAGGCTCAGGTGTGAAATGTATGGTTTTCAGGGGTTTTATCAGTTTTCAGCGTTATTTTGTTATCGTTTTTATCGTTAACTCGCTTTTCCTGGGTCTTTTCACGTGTGTTATGAATAAATTTTTTTTTTTTTGGTACCGGTACTAGTTTTATTTTGTTGTATTTATCCACGACACCTTAAAGGCCGGTCCGTGAAAATATTGTCGGGCATAAACCGGTCCCTGGCGCAAAAAACGTTGGGGACCGCTGTTATAGATGTACCAATGACCCACACTGAATCTTGATCACATCATGGATTTGTAAATTGGCATAACAAATAATAATACTCAGTTGATCTTAACTATAAGTTTTTCTTCTTTTGTTTCATGCAAAGAAAAAAAGAGAATTGGAAACATTTTCATAACAGAATGTTAAACTAATGATACTGGTACCTCTTGTAAGGTGTTTCCCTAAAAGAATTTAAAAAATGAGAATTTTACCTTTTTAGGCCGAAGCTCTTTAACATGGTTGCAGCCAGTTAATAAATCAAAAATGTTCAACATCAAATGCACAAACAAACGTGAATCTCTTTGAGGGTTAAAAAGAAAATAATTCTCCGAGCCTTTCAACTCCGCTGCGTGCTTCACATCTTCAGGATGTGTGAAAGACGGAGAGAAAACACTGCATGCTAAAATGTTCCAGCTTCATGGGACGTGTTTAAAACTGCCGTTGCTCAATCAAAGCGCCGATAGCATCTCCTTCTCTTTTTATTACCCTTTGGAAACATGCTCAGAGTATTATGTTATCAAACTGGGAAAAGGGAGGGAGCGCGCAGACAGCTGAACAAAGGCAACGCAAACAGCTGTGCCAGTGCAAACAGCAGACAGATTATTTGTGAGAGAAAAGTTAGGCAGGCCTCACTATCATAACACTGTTCTAAAATCATAGCAGCCATGAAGTGCTCTTCAGCTGTGTTTATTTACACACTTTTTTTTTTGAGCAGTTTCTGGAAATGACAGTTGTGTCGGTAAAAACCAAACTGCAGCCTTTGATGTAAAACTCTAATCCCACTCAGCCTGAATGACAGCGCTTGCCTCTTGTCTGTCAGGACGGTCTCGGACTCGACGGTTTCTGTCTTGAGGTGGCTGGCTGCAGTAGGAGGACCAGTGTTGATACAGCTGATCGCTGTTATTCCAAGTGAAATATATGGTCCTGTTTGTTTTCAGAGATAGACCCAATGCTTTGCTTCAAGTTCATATTCATCTATGGAGGGAAATATCTCAGCACAGATACAGTCTCTTCTCCTCATCGTGCCGCCGAGGAGCATTTCTAGTACATTAAAAGTCTCACCAGGGTGGGATTATAAACCAGATTCTGACCAAGCTCTGACTGACTTCCTGCATTTTTCCTCACAGCAAACTACACCAATTACACGCGATTATGCCCTGTGAACGCCATACGATGAGACGGTGGGTGGATTTTATGAGCCGCGTTCCAAGAGATATGATTGCAGTTAAAAAATAAAAAAAAATTGACACGACAAACATAAGTGCCCTCAAGGTGTTGAAGGAGCGCCAGTAACAGGGGATAGCAGTAATTTTAGAGTTGCGTGCAAGAGACACTACCATGTGGAGCTGCTGCACACCCATGTGATGGATTTCCCCTCAAGAAGGTTTCATTGGTATCTATCAGGGGGGAAACATAAAAAAATGACTAAAAGCATTGTTTGATGCTCTTGGCAGGAGTCGGGGTGATGCGTTCTGCTGCAGGACTCTCACAAGCTCGTGTTACAACCAGAGGAAACTTTGTCACACAGCACTAAAATGTATTCAGCTCCAGCAACAATCCCAGTAATGTTACTGCCTTAATATTTGTCAAGACAAATTGGCCTTTCTATATGCTCTCACTTAATTTGGTCTTGGACTCTTAAGACAATATTGAGGTTAGACTGCAGCATTTGGTTTAAGTAATGATATTACCTCAGTGGTGGATGAGGCAATACAGTATTCCTCTACATCTTTGGAGGGAAGGGGAAGTCCCCGCGTCTGTGTGCTGTTTGACTGAGCCGGTTGAGTAATGCAGCCTGGGATTAGGTGGAGCAGCCTCACAGCAGCAAGCCCTCCCTCACACTGATCTGTCTGGACCCACACATGTGAACAGCTGGATCAGAACTGTAGCTGGCCTGCCTCCTTCCAAGGTGTCAGACCATTTATATATCAGTCCTAATGGAAGAACATTCTTTCTCTTTTAAAGCTGTAAAAGAGCAAATAAACCAAATTTACTGTTTTAACAAACCCTCGCTAAAAAAGCACACGGAGGAATGCATTCCTCCTCTGATTTATGGTCACTCAGTGTTTTTATGAACAAAAGGCATTGTGCTTTTCCTCAAAAGGCCATCGCCAACAAGCAGATGATGAAATTAAGAGTCTGTGCCTCTGTGTAAACTTTTAAGGGTTTTTTTTAAAGCAAAAATAAAGATTTACAAGATAAATCCTGAGTACGCTTTAACTTAAGATTTTGTTTCTGGCAGAAACAAAAAAGAAAAAACTTTCAGGGCAGCACGACCTGCTCTCTCATTCTCTGTGTCACCAGCGGCAATAAATTAGCGGTACACTTCGTCACTTATTGCAAAAGCCGCTGAATGTTTAACATAAATTGATGGATTTTTACGGCCAACGAAATATTTGTTTACCCAACCCAAGGAACATGGACAATACTTCCAATATTTTGAGGCTTCAACAATGTCCTGTTTGTGTGTTGCCTATAGGTGTGGTGACCAGGAGTCAGCTGGGCTGTGGTAACTGAGGCTAGTGGCCACAATGTTGGGAAATCATCGCATAACAACAAATGGAGAAACCAGCAAGAGACATAAGATGTTGCTGGAAGAGAGAGCGTGAGAACTCAGGATAATAATGATGACATTCTTGAGGTCTAAAACAAGTGGAAGTGAAAAAAGTAGCATTGCCAGTAGTGTGACTTTTGTAGAATGACTTTCCAGACATGCTCCTCAAAAGAATGCTCCCCGCGCCTCACCATATCAAATCTACTACGATGTGGAGCACTAATTTGGTTAAAATGAGTTACGACTGCTTCATTGCATTAGAGCATCAGAATATATTAGCGGCAGAAAAACAACTCACTGTGTAATATGTCGACATTAAATCATTAGGCAGATATTAAGGGTGGCAGCTTAAATGCGCGACTAAAACAATGATTAATGCCACGACATGACAGAGTGAGAAAGTATAGAACAATCCAATCATATAAGTGGTTGAAGGAACTGCCAAAGATGGAGAACACCCCTAGTTTAGAGACGACAGCAGCAAATATTTGACGCCCCCCCCCACCCTCCTTAGCTTGCGCTGCTGTATTGCAACATATTTATGGAAAATAAATTAAAATGTAATTTACACACGCACAGTCTCGTATACAAAGAACTGTGTTTGCTTAATTAAAAAAGAAGCAATGATTAGTCTTTGAGAAAAAGTAATGGGAGCACAGCAGATGAAAGGCTTCAATTATCTGATTGTTTATAATGCAGCACCGGGGACCTGGACCCATACTGTTCATTATAAAGGAGTGTGATCCTGAATAAGGCAAGGCCAGCTCTGCACCGATCAGATATATGTAGCAGTGTGGAAATTGGCTGTATATTATGAAAGATTACAATCTAAGCAGTGTGGTGTGTGCATGTAATTCATGCCATATCCTGTGAGGGCCTGGGGTTAAACAGGCAGACTTAGTGACAAGAACGAGATTTCAATCAGCGTGAGGCCCCAGTAGGGTACGGAGAAAAATCCACCGCTGGCAGTCGATTGTGAACGACATTAGCTGGGACGGAAATTGAACAGCGATAGCTGAGAAAATGTGTTAGGTTCGACTTGTGTGGTTTCAAGTTGGAAATGTCTGTAAGGTGGTTTGAGTTACAAATCTCATGTTTATTCTGGATTTTAGCATTGCAATGGAACGAAGCGTGTGCAGATAGAGGAGATGGGTGATATGGTGTGTGTGGGGGGCTCACAGCTGGTTAGTGTGTTTCTTCCGAGGCGGCAGTGGCAGCCTCCGTGGAGTGTCTATATTTAATGTCCTTGGAGAGGCTCAGATGAACTCTCATACACAGGTCCAGGCTTTAGCGAAGCATGCAGCAGTGTGGAGAGACAGATTGAAATGCTGAGGGAAGTATTTAACCCCTACCACCTCTCCAATTAGACAACTTATGTCCCATTTCCTTAAAGATCTTGAGAACATATTTATTGAAAAGGGGCTTTATTTTGGCCACGAAACAATGGCATGTCCTTGTCCGCAGTAGGCTTCAAGTTACCGTTTTTAGCTAGATGCTACTTTTCAACCAACATCTTCTGATTTTAAAAGAAGGAATTGTGAGCCAAGGATTTTTAAGTCACTTTGTCCAATACCATTGCATTTCTGTTTGCTTTTCCTTTCATGATGTGTTGTCTTTACAAACTTTGTTCATTAATCTTAGTGCAGAAATATGCAGCGCCTCCACTCTCCAACCCTAACTCGCTCACTAGGAATAAAACGGACAAACCTCTGATCGCACTGTTCTGTTCTTCTAGGATTACCCATCAGTGATTTTAAATGATGAACAAAAAGCTTAAATGTGTAGAAACAAGCCACGACATGGGAGGAAGTATTGTGCCAGTTAAATGGAATATCCCATTAAATAAAGTGGGAAAGTATACTATCATTAAACTAGTCTCACAGGAAAAATACATCCACCAGCCACTTCATTAAGTACACATGTTCAACTGTTTACTAATGCAAATATCTAATCAGCCAATGACATGGAGTTAACTCAGTGCATTTATTCATGGTCAAGGGAACCTGTTGAATTTCAAACTGATTATCAGAATGGGGATAAAGCTGCTTTGTGGTGCTTTAAATGTGGTATGGTTGTTGGTGCCAGACGAGCTGAGTATTTCAGAAATTGCTGATCTGCTAAGATTTTCCCTCACAACCATATCTGGGCTTTGAGAAATGTTTTCTGCAACTTACTGAATCTGTTTAAGGCAGTTCTGAAGGCAAAAGAGAATCCAACCCAGTACTAGCAAGGAGTACCTAATAAAGTGGCTGGTGAGTGCATATATTCCCGATTTGTATCAGAACAAGGGGGAAAGTCTAAACTCCCAAATACGCAATGATGAAAAAATGTACACAGTAAGTACCATGCAGCTTCTTTGTTCCAGGTGTTGTTGAAAGGTAGATAATAAAAGTAGAACGTCATGAATCTGTCATGATTTCAGGGCTGCCACTGAGAACAAAGTGGAGGAAATGAAGTGGTGTCCAGGGATAATGCCTCCTTTCTCCAAACTCTTAAAGGCTCCCAAGCTGCCAGTCAGCACCTGATTAACACCAAAGGTCTCCCGTTTTCCACTCCCCCTTTCATCTCTACCCTTGGAGTGAAATGGAGACCATGGACTTGTCAAAACTGAGTCTGCGGACAGTCTGTATCCCGTTATTCGCACATCAGTGGGTTTTACCGAAGCCAAAAAGGAATACAAATTAGACCTGGTCCGTCATTTAGGTGTTTTTTTCCCCTCTCAAAGCGTAAAGCTTCCGGGAAATTATCATGAGTCCAATCATGCGTCTTTTGAACAATGATCAAATCGACTATTAAATTTCGTGATTTTTCTCCGACCTGTTTTACAAAGTGATTACTTTGAACTAGAATGTCACAAAAAACAAGAAATTTGATCTGATGGGGGGTTTAAGATCTATACACTCCAAAGTCCTGAGAGACGGACTATCTAATGGTTCGTGTGGTTAACAGATATGAAAGGACACAGATGAGCCACGGCTATATCACCACGTCTCCTAAATGTGCAATAGTAAACATTTACTATTTCAGGGTTTCAGTGACGTTATTGTGCTTTTTTCCCCTGCACTTTCACAAATACTTCTAATGATTCAAATAACCCAAGAATTACAGCCTTGACACAAGTAAGAGTTTCAGGTTAGACCTTAAAATAAAAACAAACTGTGTGCTCTGATAGTTGGGCTGCAAATTTCTATTTTTTTAGCTTAACAAGTGAAATGTAAATAAAAAATAATGGCAATGATAACAGAATTAACATACCAAATGGACTAATACTGACTTCAAGCACAGTTATACTTTGTGTTTTCTACTTTCCGAGATTTCCATACACAACATCTAGTTCTGAAAAACCTCAGCCTTCAAAGCATGCGCGAGGATGTAGTAACAGAGAAAAACACACACAATCTGGGGAAGATTTCTGATGACAAGGCAATTTCTCGGGTTTACCACATTCAGGCCTATTAGAAGCATGTTTATTTGAGTTCATCCCAGCAACACATGCATGTAGTATTTTATTACTAAAGCATCGCCATAGGACTTTCAGGGCAGATTTGGGGTGTGCGTTCAGGAAAACACAACCACTTATTAAAGTCTAGACGCAACATAAAACCATCAGAAGTCCTGAAGTAAGCACTCGCAGGCTCTCGTGGACAGAGCTGTCAGTGTCTGTTTAACCATGCTGGTTTTCTGCTGCTGTCTGCGCAGTGTTAGGAGAGATTTAGTGCAAACTTTGTGGCGGGACAATAAGAGCACAAACTAAATTTCAGTCATTGTCAGTCTTTTGGCCTACAATCGATTTCCCCGGTCACAATCAAAGTCTTTTGCAGCGTAAGAGATTTTTTTATTCTCCAACTTATGCCTTTCTTTGCAGCAGAGGAATTCCACGATATCTAGAGGTTTCCCACCTGCAGTGCATGAAAATATCCAAGTTTGATTTACAAGCTTTCTTTTGGTTGGACCTGCATGCACATGAAGAATAAACCTGCGGGTAACACTCAAAGGAGTGAAAAACATTCGCTTTTAAAACAGTATCCTGTCACATCATCTCCTACAGGTAAACCTGCACAGATCACCTCAGTTTAAGTACAGTGAAGGTGGAAAGCAGGGACATATTTCAGCGAGTTAGTCATGAATATGTGACCTGCTTATGTAACCCAAACAGTTTCTTTCTTGGTGATCTCTGCAGAATACAAGTATTCAAACAACTTTAAATATTTTAAGGTCATCTGATGAGTCCTGTTATTTTGTAGGGTAAGCTATCACAGTGATAATCATAACTTTGTGAATTTTGACTGAAGGGTGAAGAAAGTCAGACAGCTTGCCTCAGCCTCTGTCAGTATCTTGACATTCAAAGAGAAATTATGAGCACTTTTGGAATGAAAGCATTTCTCTAATCTTTTAGCGAGACATTGAGATAGAGAACATAGCAAGGTGAAAGGAATGGTGCTGCCTATGTCTGTGAACAGGAGCGGGTCTCAGGAGTCCGGAGGTCTGGCCCACTCTTCAAATGGCACAGTGTTTGTTGGGGAATGTGCAATTATGGAGGCCAGGCCTTTGATCCAGGTTTTCCATCAGGGCTAAATTGTCCTCACATTGAGTGCTGCAGTGTATCCTTGGGCACTCCTTTATATTCTGCTGCTCTTTCATGTGCACCCCTCTGGAACTCAAAGCATCCCCTCTTGAAAGTGAGCTTTGGTTTGTCCATGCTCCAGTGCGATAGGGGAAAAAGCTGCCCGAGCTGTCCATGTGCATGTGCATTTGTGTACGTCTGTGCCAATGATCAAACAGCAAGTAGCAAGGAAGAGTTAAGAGTTGTGCAAAGTTGCACAGTAAAGTGGGATATAAAATGCCTTTGTGTATGGTTATAATTGTATGTGGAAGAAGTGTTTGTGACAGGAAGTTTGTGTTCCTGTGCTTGCGTGTGTTCGAGTCTGTGATTGTGATTCTTTCCACATGCTCCCATGTGTTATCTGTCCTCCTCATAATAACTACCACCTATGTCAGATTAACCAGAGGGACTTTCTCCCTTTCTGTTTTCTTCCAGATAGTTTGTGTAACTCCTTTTTCCCCCCAAACATCAAGGCCGAATGCTTATTATGCTTTTTCTCAAAAGGATTTCATTATAGACTCGAGGCACTGTCAGTACAAGTGAGTAATTTCAGGGGCTTATTAATAGTGGCCATTTCAGATCATTAGACTGGCTCCTGAAAAGAAGAAAAGAAAAAAGAAATAACGTATTGTCCAGTCTGTGTGCTCTTAATCATCTGTCGTGACACTATAAGCAAGCCAATATAATCAACCACAAAGTGAGACCACATGTTTTATGACAAATAAAATAACAGTGCCCTTAGTTGTGTGTCGCTGGGATGTTCTGTTTGAATTCTTCACGTGAGTTCTTAGAGAGATGAGTATTGAATGCTTTGACTTCGATCCAAATCATTTGTTATCTAAATTTGCTGTAACTGTGTGTATGTTGGATTACATTACTTTGATGTTAACATGGATCTACTGGGGAATGAAAGCATTGCATGAGTCCACCAAACCATAAATAATTGAAAGATTTATTCAAAGCATTTCTGAGAGAAACGGAGCACTGGTGTGTTTTTCTGCACAAAATTTGATTAATTTTGTATAGATGTGATTTGACCACGTTTAAAAGCTCTCCAGACTGTAAAAGTGGCCTTTCTTCAGACATTGAGCAAGATCAGAGCACAAATATACCAATAAATCAGTTTGTTTTACAGCATATCTACAGAACACTGTTGCTAAACTCTCTTGAGCACTGTATGGCTAATGTTAACATGTGTACCATGTCAAAGCCAAGTTCCTTAAATGCTGTCTTAAAACATAAAGTTCTGCATTTTAATTAACTGGGTTGCCCTAAGTAAAATATAAGGGCCTTATATAAACTCAAATCAGATATTTGCTTTCTAACTTTAATGTCTCATTTAACGTCACCGAGTTGTACCTTGCTAGACAAGCTAGCTAGTGCTAGCATTAGCACGTAACTCTCCTGGACTCTCTTGTAATCCAAATAAGTTCATACCCAGTTTAAAACCAATGAACAAACTAACGAAATATACGCCAAGTTGTTTACCTTGATGCTTCAGAACAGTAGTCCAGAAACAAAGAAATAAGACGTGTCATGTGTAGCCTGTCCACCTTTTATATACAGCCTATGACTAAATTGACAGTAGACATGGTAAGTTATTTTGTTAGTTAAGAACATTGCTGCTAGTATGACTGTACATATTTTTGTGCCAGTCATACAGGCCTAAGGACCACTTGGTCAACTCCTGGCAACCTCTGGTTGCTACCGCTACAAGTTGGCGGGTTGTTATTGGAGGTTGATGATAGTCATGAAATCAGTTGCAAACACAGTGCTGCACCAAACAACAACAACGCCCCCCCCCATAAAACAAACAAACAACCAAGCAAAAAAAGAACAAAAAAAATTCCTTGTCATTTACTTTTTTTACTAGCAGACTACTGTCATCACCCGTAGTTTGCATGGAAGACAACGAGTATTTGGCACACTCTCTAACTACTATCGAAGTGGTAGTAAAACTTAAAACTCAGTTTAAAACCTTTACCTTCAAAATAAAAGTTGTGCTTCACCACAATTCAGCTCAGCCAATGTTTTTCAAATAGCACAACTGTTATTATTGCACTTCTCAGTTTCACTACCCTTTGGAGAGCAGTTTGCAAGTGCTTGCAGACAAGTTGGCATATTTCATGGAAACTACAGGCAGCTGGAACAAAACGGTCACAAGGGTTTTTTTTGTTGTTGTTGTTGCAGCACCCTGTACTTCCTTGGCCCCAATTTCACCTTGTAATTGTCAGCAGCTTCCTACAACCATCTACCAATGTGTCTGGGGATAACATGTTTTCCCTAGTGATTTGTGGTTGCCAAGCAGTCACTGATCAATCTCTATGGCTGTGCGACAGGGTTTTAGTAATTGAGTTCACAACAACTAGTACCAATCTCTCAGCAACCAGTTGGAGAATACACATTTTTTCCTAGTTACCAGAGGTTGCCAGGCTGTTGCCAACTGGCCTCTGGTGTGACTGGAGCCTTACTCTTGTGTGCTTATGATTTTTGTATAAGAAATAACGTACACTGATTTATAATAGGTAGGTATCCAGACATGGCAAGGTCCAACCTGTCCCTGTAATATAGAAGTTCTATTCCACAATCCAAAGCTCTTACCCCTGCTGACATTATGCTCCATGGCTTCTTCGTTTGTGATCAGTTTGTCAGTTTGATCAGTTTGCTTTTTCCCACTGTTGTTGGTTACATTTTTTCCATCTGATAATTACTCTGTGATAAGAGGACAGTGACGACAAGTGCTCCCTGGAAACCTTAAGTTAGGGTTTATCAAAAGCACCTAGGCAGGAACAAATAGCTCAAGAGGCGTTTTAGGGACATTATTAGGTTTCATATTTCAGCGTTTTTCCTGTGGTTAAGGTAATAGCTTAATCCCACAGCCCCCACACTGTTTTCAGCCTTCTGCACTCGACCCCAACCAGTTCAACTGCTCTAAGAGTTTGTAAGACCTCAGCTGTTGAGCTGTGTTGAGCCGTTGCGTTAAATAGCTGCAGGAATGTGTTTTAAGTGGTCTCTGGGATTTGAATGAGGCGAGGGCAGGCTCCGCACTTAAACCCCTCCTCCCTTTCCCTCTCAGCTGGTGAGGTGCCAGGCTCTGCGGCAGGGTGGTGGGTCCCCTCTGAAGGTGATGGTGTGAGAGTGTGTGCGTGTGCATTTCAAGCATGTTGGTAGGGCAAAGTCTTCGTTAGTAGCTGTGGTGAGGAAAGTTCTGACGTGATGTCTCCTGCCTCTCAAATCTGGGCCTTGCATTGGGTTCATTGTCGCTCGCGTCCAAAATAAACATGTATCTTCTACACACCCAGAGACTAAGAGTAACCTGCACCATGTCTCAGAATATCCACTCGGTCTTTTAATACATTCTCACTGTGCTTTATTCACTGCCAGCCACTTATTACACCCTCTAGACAGTTTCTTGCAGCACAAGAAGAGAATATTTTAATATCTCAGGATAATTTTTCTAGTGTTAAGTGACATTTAAGTAAATACCCCTGTTTTCACACAAACTTCCGATGACCCCAAGACAAACCTGTCTTGCTTTAATTCACCAACAAAGCAGCACAAAACAAAGACATGCCTGGTGCCTTTGCTGTTGTACTGAAGGTTTCAGGAAGCACGAATGGAACGAGATCCTTCAATACTATGAGACACATTCCCTTCTGATAAAAAATGTACTACCACAGACAAAGGGGAGTCGCTTGGTAGAATTAGATCAGACTGGGACTGGTGCCGATGAGAGTTTGGCAGGCTGCCTTGAAAAGCCACACATGAGCGTACTTAATTGCCAGACAGACCAGAATAATTCTTCCATAATCTCAATTTATACAGTCACTTGAGTGGGGCCATAACACGCTGACAGTGTGTGTTGGATATCAAGACAGAGTGCCTGCTGCACATCGGCAGAGGCAGATAGAGACTGATAATGTGGGTATTGTCGAGCCAAAGGGCCTCTTCAGTGCACCAGACCAGTAACTGTAACAGTCGTGAACAAGCGCTGCTTCTAAGTATCTGTTGGACACAACTGAGAGATGTAAAAACATCCCTCAGCCCTCGACAACGCATGCCACTCTAGGGGCAGCTTGCAGTCCGACTATCTTTTGAAATGTGGACATGTGAGGGTTTCTCTGTGTGCAGCATTGTCAGCGGTAAAGAGTGAGAGTGGCCTTGGTTCCTCTCGAGAGTCTTCTGAGCACCACATTCATTAGAGACGTCCTGTCATGAAAAGAGGACAGATGTGTGTGTGTCTGTAGGGGGTGGGGTTGGGTTATTTCTTTGTGTATGCTGTGGCGTACATGTATGCGTGTCCGGTTAAGGTGCCAACATCTTCAGCGAATGAAAGACAACTCCAGTAAGGTCAACACCCCTCCCCCAAGCATCCCTGTGTTTATCCTTGACCCTTCCAAGAGGTCACCTTGCCTTGTTGCATCTGTCCCACTCTAGAGACACTCAAGGAGAGCGGGTGCTTTTTAAAAGGCACGGTGCAAGGCTAGGCTTCGCTTCCAGTTGTACATCTTTCATGCTTGCCTGGCTCTGGCCTTGAAGAGCCATTATGGATTATTGTGTGTGGTCCGAGCTTTCTCTGATGACACAGCTGTCAATGCAGCATTTCATCTGCGTTTCTTTTTAAGCGCGGTGCAACCAGATTCTTGAGTCAACTTTTCAAGGAAAAAAAAAATATTTTAAATCAATATTAGTTGAAGACATGTGTTCTTTATTTAGATTAAGATGATATTCAGTGAAACAAAAACAAAATCCCACCTGCTGGCACTTCCGAAATCCTGGAAACATTTTTATTTCCTCTTTAGCTTTTCAGTTATTTGCATGAAGGACTGCAGGAGAACATTTATATTTAATAGTGAGCACAATTATTTAATCATCGTAATGAATTTTATTTCTATTAGCGAGCTGAAAGAAAAACATTGTGCATCAAATGCTGCAAAGATTTATGTTGCTCAGCTTAAATGCGGCCATGGACTATTTTCCTATTGCCCTCGGTGGGAGTAAATTTATCATATTACTTGCCATCTTTCAAATACAATTTCACCAAAAGGCGGTCTGATTTTTATAGTGCAACTGAGAGTTTTGAATTTGCGGGTAAATCTTGTCATCTGGAAAGTACATAACAAAGGTCCATCTGCTATCTACATCTACATCCAGCCCAGGCACGACATTAGATATTATCTTCCGGATGAGGTGGATGTGTTTTTGGGCTTGGAAGCAATCTGATGATTTTTTGACTTACTGAATGTGTTCTCTCCTTGACCAGGGGGTATGTTTTCATCCATCCCTCTTTAACATGTGATGAATGGTTCGGTCCCGAGTGAGCAATAAGTAGTTTTTATAGCTGAAGGTGGTGTGCGGTGCTTGCAGCCCAACATTACGTTCAATTGAAGGTGAAGGATAAACAAGCGTGCACATGCCTCCCCCTCATGCATTTTCAGCATCAATCTCTCCCCTGAGCATCAGTCCTAATTAGAGCTCACTACCTCAGCTGGCTCATCAGTAACATAATCCCATCCTGAATCACATCTAATAGGAGGTGGGCGACCAGAGGTGACTCTGGAGCCCGGCTCCTTTTTTTATTTTCAATGGAAATTAATTTAGCGAGAAACACAACCTTGCAAGCTCAATAACAAATTGAACCTCAAGCCTTCTGTCTCCAACCGCCAATGATACAACTCTGGCCCCAGATATTCTTATTATTCTTTTATTGTGGTTAGCCATGAAACTGCACACTGCAGGAGAGAATTTTTTCCAGGGTTGTACAACTACATGATAAATATTGCTCACACATATGATAGCTTGGCTCTTGGAAAATTCCGTGCAACATGGAGTAGAAACTTGAGGCCGCAGTCATGAAGAGGTGGGCTGGATGCTGCAGAGGAACCCCCAACTTGGAAGTAATTTAAGCTGAGGGGATGCACTCTAAATCATCTGTGTGTGGCTTGCAAAAATTCAGTGCGCTGACCCCGTTGTCGCTGCAGAAATGTTACTTGCCATCTTTCTTATGCTAATATTAGTGAATATTAACATAATACTGGTGTATTTTAGCATAATATTAGTGTACTTTGGCTGCATAAGATTCTGTAAAGTCTAAGTGAGTCAGCAGAATTGTTAATACAAAATTCAAAGGCTCTGTTTGATTTGCTGAAAAAGAGAAAAGAGACTAGATCTAACAACACCAGCAGGGAGAAGTAATACATAAAGGATTGTGGAATGTTTTAATTACAGTCATTTGGGTGAGGAATTGCATGTGGCTACTGCACTCTGGGCGAAATGTATTGTATGCACTCCACGGCTAGCCTATCATTAGTGAATGTGTGGGAGGACCTTCAGAGCATGGACCTGACCTCACACTGTAATCAAGTAGATCTATAGGTTAATAAATATCCAGTGCCTAGAAGCAAAACAAAGGTGGTTTGAAAACTTCTCAATCCCTTCTTTATCATTATGGAAACTGCTCGGTTTTGTCTGCTGTGATAATTTTTGGCTGCAGCCCCGATGCGTTTGTGTGCGACAGTGTCAAAGTTTAAAAACGGACACAGGATGTCAGGCTGTGAGAATTCCGCGACTGAGAGAGTGCACAAAAGCAAACCAGGGTACTGTGGTTCACAAAACTACATATTGTGATAGGGATTGAGAGAATGAGGACACGAGCGAGGAAACATGGGAGAGAGAGAGGAGGGGAGAGTTCAACAGTGAGGGAGTTGGTGGGGAGGGCAGAGGGCGGGGTAAAAGCAGGAGGCCCAGACAGGCTAGAACAAGAAAGCAAAGAAAAATATCTAATTGGAATCAAGTGTCCTGACAGGGTGCGTGGGCGACTGAATTCTGCAAAGCGTGCTGCTTTTCCACTAGCAAAAAAAGAAAAAAGAAAAAGAAGTGCAAGATTGCGAGCGAGACAGAGGTGAAAAAAAATTGAAAATCCCCTTGCATTTGAGTAATTTTTTTTTCTGGGTGGGTTTGGTTAAGACAAATGATAGAGGGGTGTGGAGGCTGACCACAACAGCATTTCCATTTCAAACTCTTTTCTGCTAGCAGGCGTTAGATACCACATTGCCTGCGTGGCTGGCATTCAGAAAGAGGAAATGCGGTCCGATGACAATCTAAAACCACTATTAAATTTCCATTTTCTAAAGCGTCCTAATTGCTAATGAGGTGAAGTATTAGCATGTGTTCCTTTGTGCGTCTAGATGTGTGTTCCTGTGACCCTCGGAGGAAGGGGGCCTCTGACCCCTTCCATTTTCCCATTTCCATTTTTAAGGACCGGTTCCTGCAGCTTTTTTCCCCTCCTGCCTGCCTGCTGCTTACGAGCATAAAAGCTGAAGCAATCATTCTGGATTTAAATAAATACACTTTCTTCTTGTGTGTTTGATAAAAAGATTGTACTACTGTAATGGCTCGGTCACAATAGAGTGGAAAGGGGATGACAACCTCCTTGCAACTTAAAAAAAAAATCAGTGGTTGAACAGTGACTGATTTTTTTTTTGCTTTTAGGGAGCGATTACAAGTAGTTTCAATGACCGCTTTAAAATCAAATCAAAGTTTATTTATGTAGCACATTTTAAACAGCCTTAGTTGACCAAATTGCTCTGCAAAATATACAGTATAATACGGTAAATTTTACAGGTCATCTGGTGAGAGGCAACCTGTCTCTAAATAATCAGGGACTCCATTTAACTGGTTTTTAATCCACTATAAAAGCACCTATGCAATTTTTCAGTTAAAGTGCTGTCCTACAGCAACTATGTCACATTTTGTTGACGAATGTCTGCTTTAAATCATAAGCTTCTGGCTGGACTCTGAATATAACTAGCTTCTTTTTTTTAAAAAAAGATTTATTTTTGCCTTTTTTCTTCAGCAGGACTGTAGAGCAGATAGGAAAGGAAGGAGAGAGTGCAGGGGAGAGACATGAAGGAAATAGCCTTTCAGCACATGGGTCACCTGCTGAACCCAGTGAGCTACACTGGTGCTGCTGAATGTAAACGGTTAATGTGAATTAGCACAGATAATGTAAATATGTAGCTGCACTGGATTCACAGTTTGTATTATCCTTTTATTATCACAAACAGATTGCATGTAATTGCCAACTTGACCCGATTCAGTGACTTTGTCGTATTGCTTTGTTATCAAACCAAAGTCGCATTCAAGGTGGCAGCTAATTGCAAGCAGTCCAAGACCTGGTCCCCATCTTTAAAGCAATGTTCGTTGCACATGGTTGCAATAATTTTGGTCATGCTGCGGTCTCCCACTAATGTTTTCCCTGGTGTGACTGTAACATAAGTGAAACTGTAAGTTAGGGTCAGCAGTCAGTTACCTTAGCCTATCATACTAACAGCATACATTTACCATTTTACCATATATATATATATATATATATATATATATATATATATATATATATATATATAAAAAAACACCCAGCACACCCCTGCGGGCGGTTTATCCTTCAAGCTCGGGTCCTCTACCAGAGGCCTGGGAGCTTGAGGGTCCTGCGCAGTATCTTAGCTGTTCCCAGGACTGCACTCTTCTGGACAGAGATCTCCGATGTTATTCCCGGGATCTGCTGGAGTCACTCGCCTAGCTTGGGAGTCACCGCACCTAGTGCTCCGATTACCACGGGGACCACCGTTACCTTCACCCTCCACATCCTCTCGAGCTCTTCTCTGAGCCCTTGGTATTTCTCCAGCTTCTCGTGTTCCTTCTTCCTGATGTTGCTGTCATTCAGAACCGCTACATCGATCACTACGGCCGTCTTCTTCTGTTTGTCTACCACCACTATGTCCGGTTGGTTAGCCACCACCATTTTGTCCGTCTGTATCTGGAAGTCCCACAGGATCTTAGCTCGGTCATTCTCCACCACCCTTGGGGGCATCTCCCATTTTGACCTCGGGACTTCCAGGTTATACTCGGCACAGATGTTCCTGTACACTATGCCGGCCACTTGGTTATGGCGTTCCATGTATGCCTTGCCTGCTAGCATCTTGCACCCTGCTGTCATGTGCTGGATTGTCTCTGGGGCATCTTTACACAGCCTGCACCTGGGGTCTTGCCTGGTGTGATAGACCCCAGCCTCTATGGATCTTGTGCTCAGAGCTTGTTCTTGTGCTGCCATGATTAGTGCCTCTGTGCTGTCTTTCAGTCCAGCTTTGTCCAGCCACTGGTAGGATTTCTGGATATCAGCCACCTCCTCTATCTGCCGGTGGTACATACCGTGCAGGGGCCTGTCCTTCCATGATGGTTCCTCGTCTCCCTCCTCTTTCTTGGGTTTCTGCTGCCTGAGGTATTCACTGAGCACTCGGTCAGTTGGGGCCATCTTCCCAATGTATTCTTGGATGTTCCTTGTCTCATCCTGGACTGTGGTGCTGACACTCACCAGTCCCCGGCCCCCTTCCTTCCGCTTAGCGTACAGCCTCAGGGTGCTGGACTTGGGGTGAAACCCTCCATGCATGGTAAGGAGCTTTCTCGTCTTTATGTCGGTGGCTTCTATCTCCTCCTTTGGCCAGCCTATTATCCCAGCAGGGTACCTGATCACGGGCAGGGCGTACGTGTTGATGGCCCGGATCTTGTTCTTACCATTCAGCTGACTCCTCAGGACTTGCCTGACCCTCTGCAGGTACTTGGTGGTTGCAGCTTTTCTAGTGGCCTCTTCATGGTTCCCATCCGCCTGCGGGATCCCCAGGTACTTGTAACTGTCCTCTATGTCTGCAATATATATATATATATATATATATATATATATATATATATATATATATATATATATATATATTAAAATTATAAATATATATTTTAACTCAAAAGTACAGTTTTTAAATTTAACCCTAACCCTTGTGCGTGTTTTTTATTTTGACAGCGAATGCGCACCTGCGGACCACTTATGTGCAGCCCTGGTTATTTAGCTCGTCATATTGCAGCCACAGAAATTCTTTTGTCCATGAAACCATAAAGCTGCACTTTCTTTTTGCCTTATAGTCTGATTTGTCATAACTTCTCCGTTTTGTGGTAAGCTTTTCTTTGGCTGTCACTTCTTCACCCTGACCTGTCTTATTTGGCTCAGCAGAACTAAAATATATATCTGTCTGTGAAGGTTCTCAGTCATCCAGGTCATCGTAGTCAAATATATATACTGCTACTTTTACACACGCACTCACATAAGCTCAGCGATTCTCTGCGCGATCAACCTCTCACATGTTTAAGCTTGCTGCGGGAGATTTCACTTGTCATGTTTGCATAGTAAGCTAACGATTAATAAGACAATGTCAGAGGAATTGGTGCGCAAATTATCATCACTCACAGATCAGTGCTGTCGCTCTCTATACACAGTTCGCGCAATTGCAAAGTGAAAGCAAAAAAACAAGCGCAAATTCAAACGCGATTTCAATATGTCACATATTGACAGTGGCTCACCGATGCCAATGACATAATTACCCAGCTACATTTCTGAAAGAATGCAGAAGCATTGACATATATTTTTCCTACAATAGCCCGACGGGCAGGGCAGAGAGATTTTGGTACCCTGACTGAAAAAATCGCTAGCCCCGGGACGTTGGGCTAGCGATTTTGCGAGCCCTGTATCTGATTGAGGAATCACTCATCTTTGGAAAAGAGAGTTTATTACAGAGAAATGTCTCTTTCCAAAATAAAAGCTATACTATCCGCTTCTTCTGGGCTATATTCTCAGCAGCATATTAAACAGCTGTCTAAATGACTCGGCTAAAGTTAGTAGCATGCTTGCTTGTTTTTTTTCTGCTTCCACTTGTCTTTGCACTAGGATGATGTCGGCGTAAATGTGCAGTCATATTCGTTGTGTTCCCACTAGTGCTTTCAGGTTAATCTCGTTGAAATGACCTTAACACCACAACACGGCAAATCTCCGTTAACGAGCTACCGCCGATTGCCCCGTGCATGGGGCTAGACGGCTAACACGTTAACGAGCTAACTGCGCTAACACACTAGTTCCCACCCATGTAATTGAGCATTGCATGGCACATCCAACATACTGTTTTACTTTAGTCCATGACTCGCTTACCTTCAGGGTCATACGTCACATGAAAACCAAAATAATTCCAAACGCCAGATCTGAATGAGGGTGGGGGAGGTCCATGTTGTAAGGAGAGCTTAACTTCTGTCTCGCTAGCTTGCCCTGCGCTCTTCCTTCTGACGATGCTGTCTGTGTTGAGCGCTCAGTGAATCTGCGTTCGACTACTCCGCCTAGGCTGCACTGTCGACCCTAGGCGGAGTAGTCGAACGCAGATTCACTGAGCGCTCAACACAGACAGCATCGTCAGAAGGAAAGTTGATAAAATAAATTACAAATTTTGTATTGTTCGATACATATGCGTACCGAAAGCACTGTATCGAACGGTTCAATATCGATACGAATATCGTTGCACCCCTAATATATATATATATATATATATATATATATATATATATAAAAAAATGTGCTTTCCTCCCCCCTGAAAATTACACATTTTTTGTGGTAAAAAAAATAAACTCTACTTGTGTATGCAGTAGATGCTCCTGTTCCTGCCTTTAAAAGTAGATTCTTTAAGCTGCGGAAATATGATCTCAGTCAGACGGGCAACCTTTCCTCTGTCTGTTGATCTTTCATTGTCCAAGGTAAAGGTTGCTGTTTTCTTCCAAGTCTTGGTGGGGGACCACCGAGCAGAACCACAGGCTATAGTTTCATACATGACATATTGCAAAGGAAGCCAGCCATGTTTAAGCATGATGTGCACGTCAGCATTTTTTTCATTTTTTTTTTCTAGCTGTCTGTTATAACTGATGGAAATCAATCCAAGCATGTTTTCCCATCAGACTGTGCTGTGCTGTAGTTCCTGCTGTGTGGGCTTCCCCTACTTTGCTCCTCTGGAGGAGAACTGTGGTTCTCTGGATCAGGAGAGGAGACACAATGCTCTCACTCTGTCTCGTACTCTTTTCCTTTCTTTTTGTCCTGAACAAAGCTCCTTAAGAGGGGAGCTTGGGCTCTACATTGGTGGCTTGACGCAAACGCCAAATAACACATGTAATGCAGATGAGTGTGGAGAGCGAGAGAGAGAGAGAAAGGTGGGTGGGATTTTACAGTGTTGTGTAGCTCAGGACCCCCCAAAAGCAATTAGGGGCCACCCGTGGAAATGCACAACATGACAAAAACTGCTGTGGAGAATTATGATGGAGATTATTAAAGAAAAATTAACTAATATGGCAGCAAAAATGATGGAAATTTGCAGAACTTTTAAACCTAATTGAAATTGGCAGCAGTACTCATCAGATTATGTTTTTATATCATAATATGTCACATATCTTAAAATGAGAGACAATTGTATTCTTTGGCTTTGCTATGTGATAATTTGCCCAACTTCTAACGATGGGTTTAGCTGCCGTAATTAGTGGGTAAGAGGAGCAGAGACATTATTAGTTTGGAGTAGCACTAGAGCAGAGAGACACACATTTAACCATAAAGCACTCTAAACACATAAGGCTCAGATTTGTTTTTCCCACATATTGCTTAAACATCCCAACACCTGAGCCAAGGGGAGCCACTGTGGACCCTTAGAGTGTAACTGAAAACCTAAAACACTCTCTCTGCGGTAGAGTCTCAGGGCACAGAGGAAAACTTCACTTCAGTTATTGTTGTGCCATAACCATGATCAAGGGAACACCCTTTCTCACTATAAAGTCAAAAATAGTCGTATGAAGTGAGAGTCTTCCACTCTCAAAATGCATTATGTGCAAAATAAAGCTATTTGTGAACCTTGTGATTTGTCTGGAAAAGAAAAGAATGGAAATCTGGTGTGTCAGAGCAGCTCTGTGGGGCCACGTCTGCTCCTGCTCCAGACTAAGAGGACATTTTTCATTAGAGACCGCGCTGTTGCTTCATTGTTCTGCAGCGTATCTACACTTGACATTGAAGTCTAGCCATGAATGCAGGGTGTACCTCTTAAAAAAACCTCTCAGCTGAACGCTCTCATCCTGACACACCCCTTAAAGCATAAACATTCAGAGATTCCAGCCTGATAGCTCGGCAGTCCTTCTCCTTCACAGGTCATTCATCATGTTCAGTCAGAGGTCGAAGTAAAGCCTCTGGAGGCCATTTGTAGGTCATGAAATTTAGACGTTTCATACAAGGTATCATTTAAATCCCTTTCGTAGAGGAGGTCAGTTTTATTTCCTTTTATCTTGTCTTTCACCGTCTTTTTTCTGCACCATTTTAAGAGCATGTTGTAAATTCTGTTTAGTCCAACACCACTTAGTCACATTTGTAGCCACTTTGTTGCATGAAAATAAAATATGTAATATTGACAAAAGATGCCAATTAGCAGTTGTTCTACACACTGGTTCCAATATGTAATCACAGCATCCGTGCGGAAAGTATACAAAGCATTGGCAGACCTGTTGCCCAGCCTAATATACTGTTTTCCTGACCATAAACACGATGATATGGTATGTTCTCACACAATAATCTAACGGGATCTAGCTTTACAGCATTTTTATGAGCGCAGAGCGCTGTTTGTAGCTTTTGAAACCATCTTCTCCATTTAATGGAGCTTTGTCCAAGCTTATTAAACAATCACGTATCACCTCTTGAATGCCGTTACCCAAGCTGCGCTCATCGTGCCACAGCACATAAACAAGTATAACATTTTCTTTGTGACCTCCGAGGAGAACTTTTTCGGTGTCTCTTACTGTAACTGGCGAAGAGCTCGCGCTGCCTTACCCCTAACCCCGTCCAGATGGGATGTCTGAACGCCGGTTTGGAAAAGTTAAAAATAGTCCATAAAGTAACACTTCATCTATCACTCTCAGCTCTGTGGCAACCAGCTGAAAGAGAACAAAACCACGTCACTTTTTCTCAACACCGAAGGAGATGCTGGAAGAGCTCTGACATATACAGAGATGTTGTTTTCTTTTTTGGTGGAACAAAGAAAAGACATTTTTCAAATGTTTAATTCAGACCATCCTGCTTTTAAAATGTCAAATTTAAGCCTGCACCGCACAGAAGCAATTTCTCTTGCACATTACAGCGGGCTGGTGTTACTCTTGGTTAAGCGTAGCTGCTTATACTTGCAGGAATTTGCATCATTTTTTGTCCTTAACTTTGCTTGTAATACCGATCAGACACAGTGTTTCACCGAGTCTCTGTTTCAGCTCAGGTATTATGTGCCTCGGGGTGAGAAGTATGAAGTTTTAATCATGTGCATGTTGTGACTTATTTTTGGTACAGGCATGGTTGGTGATACATACAAAACAGCTGTTGCAGGTGTGCGCGTGTGTGTGTGTTTGTGGAGGGTGTGTGGGAGAAGGGGAGAAAGAGAAAAGGAAGTGAGAGGAAAAGCGAGAGTCGGCTCGAGCTCAACATGGTTCACCACAGATGGTTATTGTTTAGAATTCCAGGGTCATGATCTCATGCTGTGCTCGCTCTCGCTATCTTCATAGACCCTGTAGGCTATGAATTAATCAAACGAAACACAAGCCTTGATATTGTAAGTACTCTCCTATCAGATTACCGACTGTCAACAGAAATCGGATTACTTCAGCAATAGGCAGAGACACTTGTGATTATAGCTGTAGCCAGCAGCGCTATTGGAGAAGAACTCTGGGCTTGCCAAAGTTCAGGAACTAATCTTTTATACATCGAAAAGCATCTGTGAGTATCTCATCTCGAGTCTCTGTGACAGAGGTAGACTTCCTTTCTCTTTCTGTCTACTGTGTTTACTTTGCTCTTAACCGGGGGGATATCCTGCCGGTGCACTCTCTCTTTCTTCTGCCCTGGTCTCCTCAGCCGGTCACACCTCTCGGCTGCGTTGAGGATGTCTGTGGGAGAAGTCTCTCATAGATAACACTCCAAAAAAGGCTCTTTGTTTGCACAAGACATCCAGCAAAAAGCCTTTGATGGGATGAAGTGTCCCGTCCATCACCCACTGCCACACACCTCCTATTATCTCTGTCTGCTCCTCCTCCTCCTTGTGTATGATCCCCACGTGCAGCCACGTAGGACTGAAGCGTTTAGCCGCCGTCAGTTAGTGAGAACAGGGCTACAGAAGAAGACGTAGAGGAACTGTCTTGGCTGACTGCTGGCAAATGAGCCACAGAGGCCCCATTACTTTCCCTAGTTGTCAGGAAGGAGTTAACCCCGAGGGGGGGGGACTAAACATTGGACTCAGTGGTAACTGACTGTGTAATTAATGCCGCAATGCGTCCAGTCCCAGGGACCTTCTCAACCTCAGGACCCTTTCTCAGACTCTGGAAGAGAGAGAGAGGTCAACAGGAGAAGAGGGGGGCATCCGGGGCCCCTTATGCCATTGCATCTGTCCAGAGAGGGGATCTAGTCTCCAACTGGGCCTCAGGCGAATGACCCCTCGTCAACCATGAAGTTATGGGAGACAACAGATCGGTCTCCAATGACGGATGTGTGGAAGGAGAGAGTGTTTCATAGTCTAACGAGTTACGATGACTTCTTACAATAACCACTAATGATTGATGAAATTTAAAACAAAATAACAACAAAAACATCATAGTTTAGCCATATTAACCCAAGTAAATCACTTTGACTGTATTCTTTTTCTTGCGAACAACATTCAAATGTCAGCTGCTGATTCCCCATTGTTTAATGAGTTCAATTAAAAATGCGTTCAATTCTATTAAATTCTATTTTATTTCTACAGGCACTTCATAGTGTAAGGTATTGTAAGACCTTAAAATATAAAATTACAGTTAAAAATATGTAAGTCTCATCCTGAAAATTGCTGCTTGTAGCAAATAACTTGGTTTTATATTTATATAAAATATCAGGCAGAAGCTCGCACCAGGTTTCTAAAAACCTTACTGTAAATATATTTAAACACATATTGTTTTTTTCATACTTGGCCTGGTTGATGAAGTAAACACATTTTAGCATGTTAGAATCGCCACAGATGGTTATGCCTGTCAGTGGACAGCAAACTGTGTGTAACATCTATCTAGATGCTTTAACATTCCTAAAAGTTCTTACTTCACACTTTTTGGGAAAAAAAAGTCCCCATTAGGTGAGCCTAACACTGATGTAGTTAGAGACCTTCAGAGTCGCTGGGACTGTGAGAACATTTCTTAGTTGTATGAATAAATATAGAAAGACATTCATAGAATTACACTTGATCTGGGAAATGTAGCTGTTGGTCATGTCATTCCATGTTTGTTTCAGATCCTGGTAAGTGGTGATTAAGTGCATTTTTGGCTCTGTCAGCCAGTAAACAATAGTGTGATTGGTTGCGTTGAGTATGGAGTAAACAAATAACACGCTTTAGTAAGACTTGAGCCTAAAAGGAAACTGTCATTTGCAACCACGGCCTCAACTCTTGAAGTTAAATGGCCTCCTATGCAGCTCTCCCCACCAGGAATCTTGATGACCAAAAGCCATCCAACTCTCTTGTCAATGGTGGTGAGAGCCGCTCCACCACATGTGAGCATTCCTGGGGCACCACGGCCTCACCACAAGCTCATATTTATCGTGTGTGGTTGAAACGCCACAGAGGAGCCCAAAGCCAACACATGGCTCAAGGAACACACACACACACACACACACACACACACACACACACACACACACACACACACACACACACACAGTCTGGCCTCGTTCTGCTTTGTCTGTCCAGCTTCTCTCCTCTGTAATATAGAAAGAATCAGCAGTATTGTCAAAGTCAGCAGTTCAACTCCTGTAAAACAAGTTTGGAAAGACGTCTGGCAGCTGTGAAGTCACGATATGAGCAGCCGCCCATTAAGATCAGTGTACTGCTAACTTGCTTGAAGGGTGACCTACAAGGCTGGCACAGGGTAATTACTGCTCTTCTGAGTCTTTTGTATTTTAATTAACCCAAAGTTAATGGAGTTTAATCACTAACACAGAAAAAGTTCCTTCTCTTTACAACGCACCAAGTGTGCGTTACAGGAGATATAACGACTGTCAGATAGGTTGTGTCTGATATACTCAGCCCATTAGCAGCCAGTAAGAAGTGTGGGGAGTCCTTCATTTGGGCCCTTTGATTGTGGACTTTCTTAGTAGTTTTAGTGGTGCTCAGCTATTATCATCCTCCAAGGTAACATGCAACAGCGCTTTTATGTCTTCTCTGAACTTTGGACCCAGCTGGATGTGTTTAGAACTGTTATAATGTAAAAGAGGTTCAAAAGATTTCACTACCTTCCATTTAGCTCTCCTGCTGACACTGTTGGGCCACTTTAATATGCTTCCACACAGGGTCTGGATCTCATCAAGGCCATATGAGGCAAGGGGAGAAGGTGGGTGGGTTGACAGAGGGGTTGGCTTTACAGGGGGAATCAATGTGATAAAGTACCAATCCATTAGCCGCAGTGGTGGTGAAGCCTGACAGATACAATTGGCTTGTGGGCTGATAAGCGCAAGTCGAGAGCGCGACATTACACGAGGGATATCGTGTTGTGATAACAGCAATCATATGTGATGCGTGCTGTAATTTAGCAGCTTTGTTCTGCTTTTAGGGCGTGATGTTTGACTACAGTAACACTTGGAGTAAGCTGAAAGAAAAGCAATATCGAAAAACCAAACTTTCACAGTTTTCAGATACCTCAAAGCCCCCGACTGCACCAGAGTGTCAGTCCAGGCATGACTACAGAGTATTTTCCTAGGCCATAGCGTCACTTTCCCCTGGCCTCTATGGAGAGTGTGGTGGGACGCTGTAAAACTTTACTGAGGGGAGTAGTGCGACATGGGAGTGTCTCACCTCCATTAAAGTCCTTGCCAGGGTGCTGTGGCATTTAAACACTCATAAATAACGGTGAGATCCACAAACCCCAACAACGGAGTTCCGCACTTTGAGGGGAAACAGCAAAGGGGCACAACAGAAAGTGAAGGGTGAGCGAAGGCATACTGGTCAGATACCAAACTAAATGACTCCCAAAAAAGCTTTACAGTAACCGCTAATACCCTCTGGCCCTCTGTAGTCGCACAGAACTTCAGCCAAGCCTCTGCTCCCTGGGAGAACAAGGCCACCAATATAGCCATCATAACCAGGGTGTTTTTCTTACTCTTGTTTTACAGGCGAGGGGTTAAGTCACCAGCATCTGGAAGCCCATGCTGCAGTTGAGGGAAGGTCAGTGGAGGAGCAGTCTTTTTCAATACTGCGAAATAAATAGCTGAACCAAATGGCCATGATGGAGTGGGCGAGGGCAGCTTACACAATGTAAATTTCAGTCAGGTGTGACATTAATAGGCTATATTCTTGGTCTTGGCAGCCTGAGTTTGTACATGCAGTTGAGAAAGTGATGAGTGTGCGGTGGAGAGCCACGGATTAATCCGCTGGCAGCACTGATACACAGAGTGAAAGGAGGAATTGGGAGAGAGTGGCATAAAGCTGTTAGCAGCAGAGCGGGCTGACATCACCCGAGCTGATACAATCAAAGATCTGGTTTTAAACTAGCCCTCCAGTCCAGAGCGGAGGGGCTGGCCTATGTCTGCCTCCTGAGGTAATTCACACTGCTGTGAGTCCTGCTTGCTCTGCATGAGGAGGATTTGCAGGGATTTCGGGTGGGCCTTTTGTTGTGGCACCCCTCTCGTGTCCACAGTGACAGTGCTGGTGAATTGAGATTGATCTGCGGTTGGAGCCAAGCCCCGTCTGTGTGACAGTGAGCAGAATGAAGACAAAACGAAGGTCCCCGCAGCAGCCAGTGGTCCTCGTTGGTTACGCAGAGAGACAGAGAACGAGCAGGACAAGAGCTAGATCCTAGTGTGTTTATCCAGGTGTGTGTCGTAGCTTGCCAGCTGCTGTAGTACTGGAAGCAGACTGAAAGCTTAGCTGTATGTATAAACTTGTGCAAAAAGAGTGTATCCTTTAAAGAAGTGACTCGATTTCATTATTTTCTCAAAGAGCTGAAGTGCATTTCCACACTCACGTCCTTCTTTATCTCAGTAAGGGGAATTTTCTGCAGTTAGCAGAGATCAGTACTGCAAAAAGAACAAGTCTTATTTAAGTGCACAAAACTGAGAACAGGCTGCTTTCAAAGAATTCACGAGAGAGCCATAACTAAATTTGTAATTTCAATTAATTCAAGCAGTTTGGCAGCTTATTTTAAAAATGCTCCAGCTGTGCTATACTTTTCCACAGAACATGAATTAACACTCAGTGCTGTTCAGTGAGTCTAACGGCACCAGAAAAGCAGAGGTGGTTTTGCAGAGAAGTTTCTGGCCTGCCTGTGTAGCGTATATCTGTAACACTGTGGATTCATATTCCCAACCCCAAATTTTCACTCTGCATGAGAGAAGGATTGCAACAGCCATTGGCAACAGAGATTGGCTACAAGCTCTTTTTTTCACTTCAGTGTATAAAAGTATTAGTGTGGTGGTCATGCCAGGAAAAGTAAATCCTCCAAAACTCTGTGCATGCACATATAAGTCTATGCATGTATACTGTACATGCACAAGTGTGTACTCAAAGGTGTGTGTGTGTGAGACAAAATCAATCATCAATTCAGCGGGGTATTTCCAGCAAGCACACTGCTTGTAATTACAATAGACCTTGCAGTCATTGTCTATTTTCTCTTTCTTTCATTTGTCTGCCATCAGCTTCATATGGTTGCAGTTTGCATTAATTCATATGTGGTCCACATTTGTGTTTGTAGCCTCAGTAGTTTAATCTCAGCCCAATCACAACAGAAAGGTATGTTCCGGATGCTTCTAAGAGCGATTCCATCTCTGCCCTCCGGATACATCACACACACACACAGACACACACACAGACACACACACACACACACAAACATGCACGCACACACGCACTTGCAAAAGACAACATTGCAACGTAAAATTGTATAGGACAAAAATGAAAACTCGAAACGAGAGCAGTTATGGTTTCCAACGTGAAGCATATCCATATGGCAGAGGGATAGATTCATCATGTTACAGAAAACAATGAACAGAACCGCCAGGGGGTTTCAGTGCAGCACACATGGAAACGTGGAAGGAGGTCATGGTATCTGCATCTGCCAGAGAACTTATAAATTTAAAACAAACAGTACAGAAAGAAAAAAAAAAACAACAAAAGAAAAAGAATTAAGCGCTCTGTATATGCATACATGATACTCACTTGCGTTTTAGGGACTTTAGATCTTTACATCGTTGTGCATTGTGCAGCACTGCCAAGAACCCATCCGATTTAGTCTCAAATACACTCTGCTGCATGGCAGCGACGCCAAACATACAGCCAGTCATAAAGATCTTAAGTGACAAGAACGGGTTGTGCAACAGATGGTAGGGTCGCCACAGAGCGCCAATCTCAACATCTCTGGGTCAGGCTGGGATTACACCAAATCCTCAGAAGAAGTGCGGAAAGTTCACCACGATGCTCAACAGCAGACCTTTCAAGGAAAAACTGTGTGCAAGTATACCCGGAGCCACTAGCAGTAGAACTATTTTTATTAATTTTTTGGTTACTACTGCCCTTTGGTATGAAGCTAATCAAAAATTAAAAACCATTGTTCTGGTTTTACTGAATGTCTGTCAGTATGTTCTGTTTCCTGTACATTTATTTGTCTTGGTAATGAACTCTGCTTTGCTTTGCCTTTTGCCATCGTTTTGAGAGTGGAAGTCATTAAAGTGCAAGCCAAAAATGAAATTAATCTTCTGGCTAAAACAGTTGAATTTGACAATGAAAACAAAATGCAATATCTTTATGATTAGTGGGAGTGCAGGCAGTCAGCTCGTTTTATTTCTCTCTAAATGGGGGCCAATCAGGGCAATAACTAAACTTGCCGGAGCTGGTGTGGTGCCACATGCTGAAAATGTGACAAATTGGCTCTCATAGTCAGTGCGGTTTTCCACAGCGATGATCTGACTTGACATTTGAGAGGGTATTCCTCCTTTGGCGGTGACTGTGGAAGATAATGACTGCCATATTACATCAACAGAGTGCCATGCCAACTGCTCAACTGATGACACATCCCATGATGCAAAGCTTTAATACGTTTCCCGTCAATGGTTGTCATACGGCTCTCAATACTAGTTATTTCTCAAGCTGTGTAGCAACAGACAGTTACACAATAACAGTTTTCAAGTACATAGAGGGAGCTCCAAAGGGATTAAAGAGTCATTCATATATTTCATGTGTACTTAACTGATATGTTAAAAAAGTAACAATATCAATATGCATCAGTGTTACAAATGACATGAAGAGTTTGTCCATCCATCCATTTTCTTCTGCTTTTCCCAGTCCAGCTCTCAGAGGGGCAGTAGTCAAAGCAGTAATAGTGTAAGTGTACCCAGGGCAGGAGTCAACCCAGCACAATGTAGCAGTTTTCCAGTTTTTAAAACTTGACGTTGCTACCTTACACTCAAAGCATCTACCAATAATCACCAATCCGAACATACTGCATTTCACCAGCATCTGGCAGAATAATCTCCTACCATCTCCAAATTGCTGCTCTGCTACTTTTTAATGCATCCATGCCCAACTGCGACTAACTGCAGGGCATCTACACACCTTGCTCTGGTAACATTTACTAATTTCTAACCACAGATGCAGTCAGTTCACTTTCACGATGAACCACGCAATCTACCAAGAGCAGAATAGGTCAAACGCAAACACACCTGATATCATAATGCGTAATCTACTAACTAAAATAACACTATATGAGCAGCACGGTAATTCAGATCAATGGGAGACAGTTCACATTATATGAAACTGAAGGGAAATAAATAAAAAAAAGTTAGTTTGTGATGTTGCAGTGCTCCGTGTGTCCCCTGTGTCGATCTTTTGTGCTCATTGTGGACTGTTGTCTGTGTAGAAATGTTAGTTAGAACTCTACACACTGCAAACTTCCCAAATCACTGTAAAAAGTACCTCTGCTCCTTTTTAATGCATCCATGGCTCGTGTCTTCTATTGGACAGCTACTCCGTGTCTTCCTTTTGTTACGCCACATTAATTTCTAAACGAGGACTCAGTGGAGAGCTTTGGGATGACCCCAAAGTTCCTGCACAACTTTGAGCCACCCCAAGTGTCAGTTACATCCAAATCTGATTACATTTCCCCCATGGCATTCCAAATAAATGAACACTCCTTGCAGCAATTATAATAGAGACGTCAAGCATAAAATAGGAGATGCCATTTTGTGTAAAATAATTGCTTAATTTCCAGTAAATGGCCTCTGTTTTTAAGAAATAGCTTTTATTGTGTTTCAGTTGACAGGTTGTTAGATTGGTGCCTGTAGTTTTCATTGCCTGTCTCACTCCAGCTCTTATTTTGAAGATTAGCTTTCTCTTGTGCCTTATTTTGCTTTACTTCTTGCTTTTGTTTCTTTCCTTTGGAACTATCTGGCCCACCCTCATTGTCTTTGCCTGTTGTTGATTATTTTCACCTGTGCCTTGTTCACACCTCAGAAGCATTTGGGAGGCATGAAACTTAATTTTGAACACAACTGAAAAACAAATGAGTGAGTATGGCATTGTCAAGCGTGATGATTCCCTGTACTGTAATTAATTAATTTGCCTGTATCTACAACTATGCATGGTCTTGGGTAGATAAACCTTAAAATAAAGGGAAAAAAATCTCTGCTTTAGTTTCCATTTGTTTACTGTACAGTACCTGCCCTGCTGTAACGCTGGTACACAGAATCAGTCTAGAGAAAAGTTTATTCAAGGTCTTCTCCCATCTCAAAGGAACTGCAAGAAGAAGATTATTCTGTTTGCTTTTACCACATTAATCATCACCGTCTTTGTTGGATTCATTTTCCTGGAAACTGTCTTTTGATCGCCATTTTGCTTTCCTCATGAACCAGAACTGCTATATATTGTTAAGTATTATAAGAGCATAAATATACCTCACACCCTGCTGAACTGCTAAACAGCTGACCCGACATTTCAAAAGTGTGTAAATTATTATTATTATTTTTTTAAAACCCTGTTTGATTAATGCCTGCTTTTCCTTTCCTTTCCATTTTTTTATTTTGGATATTACCCCCGGATTGTCAGGTGTGGGTGGGCTTGGCTCTTCTTCAGCCTATTAGCTTCAAGCCACAGACTCCCATCTTGCCAGTTTATAAGTCACAGCAAGCCAAGACAAGGTGGTGGTCTAGATTTCCTGAAATCAAAGCAAATTGTTGTAAATCGTGATCATCACTTCCTTTCTGCATCCAAGGAAAGCATTTTGGAGATGGTAGGCGATTATTCTACCAGACGCTGGTGAAATGCAGTATGTTTGGCTTTACCTATGCATCTGGAACACATTAACCAACACATTGTACACACTGTCATGGCAACATAGGCAACAGGGTCGTCTGACCACAGGTCACATCATTGAACTTGACTCTCAAAGAAAACAACTAATGTCATGGTGTCAAATGAAGACATCAGGTATATTTCAGATTATGCATAAATGATCCTGTCGCTATTGTTGCACTGGATGCAGGAAAGTATTGCACAGTACTGGGGTTTGCAGCGTCTTTAAGCTAAACTACTGCGGTGAGTGGACTCCCTGCTGGGTGCTGTTGGGATGGGGCCACTCTGTGGTTAATTAGCGGGTAGTGATTTGGCCCCAAGAGGGCAAGGCCAGCCCACCAATGAGCTCACTTCCCCTTGTCTTCACACTCGCATGCACGGCCCCTCCCCGGCAATGAGTCAGCCCGTGAGAGTGAGAGCACAAGAGGGAGAGCAAGAGACAGGAAGTAATTTTACCCACATTGGGCCCATCTCCAATCTTGTCGCCTGCCAACTCTAAGTAGTGTGATTACAGGCGAAACTGATTAAAACAAAACAACCCTAACCCCCCCTCCTCCCCACATGTACAGTACACATGGACTGTGACCCTCACCATCCCCTATACAGCACACACATACAAACACACACACAGTCAGCAGAAACAGGATGTTAGTAGGATCCTAGATGTGATCTTTTTAGACTCTAATGGCATCCTGATGGAACACAGGTGCCTCCTGAGAGTTGCAGCACTTAACGCTGAATACACATGAGATGACTCAGTGCCTGTTTTCCCGGTTTAATCATTTAATGATTATTATGTCTATAGGTATTTCCTCATGCTTATGCTTTGGTACTGCTTGGGAGCTTCGGTCTGGCCCTCTTTTACAGACAGAGTTAAAAGACTTGATAATAAAGTGATGAGAAAGCAGGTTTCTGTGGCAGCCACATAAACATGCGTCTGACTTTTAAAGGATTTTCCCTGAGACATCGGATGCAGGTGCTCTGCTGAGATCAAAGACTCCAAGTAAAACCTACTTAGTTTGAGAACTCCAAGAGAGCTGATTTATTCAGCCGTCCCACTGTAAAAATGCCCTGTAGTTTGGTTGAGAAGCTCCAGCTAATGATGCTGTATTCCTCCAGTTAAATAGGGTGATGCATTTTCTTTATTGGGGGAAAAAATGTTGGCACGGCTAATCTGCTTATCATCCGTGTGTGCATCAAAGTTGTGGGCATCGAGATGTGACATCTTAATGTCTACATTTTCTTTTTAACAATGTAGTGCATCATAGCACACATGGCTTTAATTGTGGGCTATGTGGTACTTAGGTACTGTAGTATTTTGATGCCTTCTCTATAACTGCCATGTGCTCAAGGCTGGCATGTAAAGTGAAAGAAATGTACTTAATTAACACAACAATGCCACACACTTGTTTTTCAGTGTGCCTCCAGTTACGCTGTCACACCAGCAACAGTTGTTTTTAATATGTAGACCAGAAAACTGGCTCACAAATGGACCAGTTCCAAAACACTGTGAACATTTACTGTTCACTCATCAAATCCACCAAACATGCAAGTCCAACCCAATGCACTGAACCATTGAGGGTGAGCAAATCAGCCTACAAACAAATAAGGCTTTCACCCCATTGCCATGGAAACTGGGTGTTTTAGTGTGCAAGTCAAACACAATACAGTAAAAACAAGCTAGCTTAATACAAGTGAGTTGCAGCAGAGCAGAGTGTTTAATAACGGGGAGTTAAAAAGGTTCGAGACAATGACATGCGGAGCAGATTCGCTCGAACACAGGGTTCTTAACATGAAAAGCAAAGTCACAGTGAATGAGAAGTCTATCAGCAGCTAATCCCGTCCACATGTGTGGGTGCTCTGTTGAAATTCTGTATTGTGAAACTGTCCCTTTTTAAGAATGGCCAACTACAGCGATGTTGCATGAGAGTGTAACACTAAAAATATTACGTCAACACTGTAATCACGAAGAGCCTAAAGGAAATTATTCACATTATATGATCATAAGTCATTCGGTCCCAACCCTTCGGGTGATGCTGCAATGCCAAAAGTGACTTTCAATTTTGGCAATGACTGCAATTATGCTTGACCTGTCAATACATGCTTGGTTTTCCACTGAAAACCAAGCATGGCATTTACGACCGTAAATGCCATGCTTGGTTTTCAGGTTCTCAGCAAAGCTTGCTCTGCATTTACGACCGTAATGCAGAGCAAGCTTTCAGAAGAGCTTGACGGAAGACACCTGGCTATATGCTTTGTCCATTACTGCACATTTAATTAAACAAACTGTTCATTCACAGAGTTTTTGCTTGAAGCGAACATTTTGACTTCACCTACATATTACAAACTCATTCTCAGCAAAAAGAAAAATTTGCTTTGCGCTACTTTTAGGACTCTCCTCTTGGTTTGTTTTGCCAAGTACTTGAAGTCGGCTTCCCCGTGTACAGTTTCTCAATGATCATCTGTCAAAGTAGCCATAAATAACATTTATCCAGTGCTAAAGTAGCTTTTCCTCCTACGTGGTTTCAGTAGGGGATGTATGCCTTATGTAGACTTGCAACTCTGAACGTCTAGCATGCACAAACACATCTATAAATAAACACACATGCTTTACTTTTACCTGTTTGATGTCCACAAAACACTATGTAGGCAGATTTTGCTAAGAAATATGTACATGCACCTCTCATATCTGTATATTAGCATTAATGAAGCTGGACAGATTCCAGGCACTGCAACAATACTTGACATTGTACTCCACTGTACTATAGAGTGCTTCCGAGGATCACAGACCTCAACACTGCAAACACAGATCAGTCCCTATGGAGGACATGCACCCGGTCATTATGGAGCTTAAGGATCAGAGCACGGGTTTTGTTCCCTTGTCATGGCTGTTTAAGGCTGAAATCCCGTGTTTTCCCATGTGAGGTGCTCCTCACCTAAAACACCATCTAGTCCTATATCATGTCAACATACCACATGTAATGGTCACCTCAGAGATGAGTGGATTTTCTGCATGGTTTGTCCCCAATGCAGCCTCCTGTAACCGCTCGTATCCCTGCTGAGTGAATGTTTCACAGACCTCATCATAGGGAGTTGACGGAGGACAAAATAGAGCTTGTGCTACAACACCAACTACTTTGAAAGCAAGGGCAAACCAGAGGTGAAGCGCAGCTGTAAGCAATATGGGTAAATAGTATAAACAAAGCACTAAGTGCAAGTGCAAGGATTGAGCTTCTTGCTTTAACATGCATGTTACTACCTAGAAAAGAACACTGGAGACGGTGAAGGGTGGAGTGATTAAGCACCTCCATCCAGTGTGTAATCACCTGAGGAAACATGCAAAACCCTCAGCAGAGTATGCAGGGTCCCTGTATTATAATTTATTTTTTTGTTGTGTGTTCATGAACCACACAAAAATGACACGCTGCCTGTAATGATCATCTGCTACACCAAAACTCAGTATGCCAAAGTTTGCCAAACTATTTGTGAAATTTTAGCACAACTTACAGATTTATGCTCAAATTCAACACTCCACACGATGCTTTCCACACTGCCTCGCTCAGGACAATGCTGAGCGAGGCAGTGTGAGGTCAGACACACACAGAAAAGGTTAGTTTTACCATCTTTTTCCTTGTTCTTATTCCCTTTTTGTTTTCTACCGCCGTGCTTCTTTGATTTTTAATAAAAACCCCTTCAACTTATTTATCCTGACATGCATTATGTTGGGAATACGCACTCATATTTTACAAAATTTGGATACCTGTGAGTATGTGTTTCAAATGTTAGTCAAATGCTTTCATTTAATACTTGTACTAGTTGGTTGGACTTTTGTCTGGTATGATTTTGCAACTTAAACTAAAAAATGTGTACACTTTGGCAAGTGAACTACTAATTAACAATGCCCCAATAAACCATAAATAATCTAATAATACTTACCTACAGAAAACAGAAATGTAGTTATTACAGCTATATTACATTGTATAACATGGATCATTTGGGTAAAGGGCCCATTTTTTGTTATCTTTACACACCCATACATGGCTGATAAAAATCCTGCACGCAGTATTTGAATCAAGCATGTATGCACAGTGTCTCACACAGCACAATCTTGTGTACACAAATGTAACTTTCTCCCTCTCTCGAAAAGATTTAGTTTCTTTAAGAAAGCTGGAGCAATTTGATGATATTTAATTGTTATATATGAGATATACATGGGAATCTATGCAAAGCAGAACTTTAGCTCTTCTGCACCACAATAAGATCATCTTTACATGTCATTTTGTGCTGATTTCTATATAAAGCAATTAACTGCTATTATATAACTACTCAAATAGCAGCATTTAGAGTTGTATGTAAAATAAAGTGCAGTGGTGGTCACAACTATACATGCAAAATTTCATTATACATAATATTTAAGTAATTTTTGAGATGCAGTAGTTAGAACTGTTACCTCACAAGAGGAAGGTTTGGACTCCGCCTGCTGGCTGTGTCCTTGCTGTATGGAGTTTGCATGTGTGGATTCAGCTTTCCTGCCACAGTCCAAAGAAATGCATTTCAGGTTAACTGGTGATTCTGAATTGGTCAAAGCAGTGAATGTATGTGTGAATGATTGTCTGTCTCTTGTGACTTGTCCAGGGAGTAGCCCACCTGTTGCCTCATGACAGCTGGGATAGGCACCATCTAAATAAAATAAAAAACAGAGGATACCCTTAGTGATTGTTTAACAATAACTTAACCAAATTGCAGAAGCCATGTGGGAAAAAGTACACCCTTACTGCTTCCATGGTAATTAACAGAGCAAGTAGCAGCCAGGCTAATCAAATGCTAATCAGCAAGTGTGAGCGCCTCAATCAAAAGTTCTGTCAGTTTGCGGGTTTGGAGCATTCAGGTTTGTTGTAATAATGCCAAGATGGAAGTCCATCATTCTACAGTGAGAAGGTATATTCGCAAATTTACCCCAAGGTCAGACTGTGCAACACAAAAGCTAAATCACAAAGACTGAAAAGTATGCTTATTTCTTAAGGTTACCAACAGAAAGCCCCTTCTTTCTAAAATGAACATTGTTTGCACAGTTTGCAATTTGAGAAGTTATATCCGAACAAACCAGAAGACCTCTGGAATAATGTCCTTCGGACGGTGAGAAGTGGAGGTGTTTGGCGGTAATACACAGTGTCACATTTAGTGCAACCTAAACACACCACAAGCACCACATTTCAGATGTCAAGCACAGTGAGGAATGCTGATTTGGGCTTGTTTTGCAGCCACAAGACCTGGACACCTTGCATTTATTCAGTTGACCATAAACTCCTCTGTATACCAAATGTGAACCCATCTGTGTGATAGCTAGAGCTTGGCACAAACTGCAATAGGACAGTGATCCCAAGCAAAGCAGCAAGACTACAACAGAATGACTGAAAAATGTAAAGAATTAAGGTGTTGCAGTGGGCCAGTCAAAATTCAGATCACAACCCGATTGAAATGCTTTCTCGGGACCTTAAAAGTGCTCTGCATAAATGCCTGCAAACCTCAAAAAAGTGAAGCAGCATTATACCACGAGGTATAACAGATTGATACAGTCGATCAGAAAAAGCAATTAAACAATTCAAAGTTATTGCTGCTAAAAGTGGTTCTACAAGCTACTGAATCATGGGGGGCGCTTCACTTGTTTTTCACAAGAATGCATAGTCATGTCGAAACTTTGCGTTTCACATGACTCATCCATGACCAACATAAAATCACCAGTGACTCCAACATGCATGACTTTGGAATATGGGAGTAAACCTCAGCACCTGGTGGAAACCTACTCAGGCACAGAGAAAACATGCAAACTCTGCAAACTTAAAGAGGTTTTGAACCAGGAACCCACATGCTGTGAGTAGACAGTGCTAACCAATGCACCATTGTGCCACCCATACACATTTATGTCTTTGGTGATGACGTTCAATGATACCAACAAGTGACATTACTCTTGGTAAATAAAGGTGAACTTTATTGTGTTTATAACATATGTAGTTGTTTTGTAACTACATTACTGCAGTCCGGTTACACTGGCTTCTCATCTCTGAGAATAAGAAAAAAGGGGGTTTTATTGCCTGAATGACCAGTGGCCTCAAATGGGATGTAATGACAAACATTCAAGCTTATTTCTCAATTGTGAAACATATACTCAGAGTCCAGGCCTAATAGCCTAAAAGACTGGACTTGGCCACAGCCACTAATTTGTAGTATAGTGGCCATTAGTGAGAGACAGCAGCCAGCTGCGGTGAACTGCTGCTTATCTGGAGGTAATGAGAAGTAACATGGGTGTAATGCGGTTCCATGTGCACATATTTGTCTCCACATCCAGAATGTCTCTTGACTCTCCCCCTCTCTCCATTCTCCCTCTGTCAAATAAATCCTCTGTGGCTGTTTTTGAAAAATCCATCCACCTTTTTTTTCTGCCAAGCATTCTTTCTCCCTCTCTCTTTCTCCTATTCCTCATTAAAATGCTGAAAAAAAAAGAAAGCATGTTCGGTGTGAGCTAAGAGGCCCCCTCGCTCAGTTGTGGGAAGCGAACGCTTTATGTAGGGAGGTCTCACCCAGGGAGAGAAGACACCCACATTCAACGCACACATAGATCAGAGACCAACGGTGTTTTTTGTTTTTGTTTTTTCGGGTGATGCTCAAGGTGGCAGATGAACAGAGGAGCAGCGGGACTCCTGATGGGACGCTTGTGATGGAGGGGAGAAGGAGAGAGGAATAGCCCAAGGAGACACGGTGCTTGTCTGGCCTGTTTCCCGGCCTCCCGTGTTGGAGCATGAAAAGGAGCAGGTCGTTTACACCCCAGTGAAAAAGCCACCATAGCCACAGCAACACCTGGATGTTATTTAGGCTAATGGACTTGGGGCTTACTCAATAGTAATCAAGTGGAAGGGGGTGGCGGCACAGGCTTCTGGCTGCGTTTCATGAGTCACCTTTCTCCAGGAAAAACTTTTCGCAGCTATTTTCTCTCCTACCTGCGCTCCCTCCCCGTGTGTCCTTATCGCTCCTCACCCTCTCACCTCATGTGTTTATTTTATTTTGCACAGAGCTGTGTTATGACAAGGCCTTCACTCCCCGGATGTATGCAGTCAGTGCTTGTGTCATGCCCTTATGAGGTATGAGGGCCCTCACAGCTCTACCAGCCCCACCCGGCCTGCCCTTCCCAGGCAGAGAGAGCGGAGAGGAGGGGCTGGAGGAGGTTGGAGGGGGTGACTCCTGCTCATACCCTGTCCCGTTCTGCCTGGTGTTGATGGAAACTTAACACACAACCACACAAATGCTAGATTCAACTGACAAAAGCCATTTTTATAGCTTTTGTTGTCCTCACGGACAGTTGAAAATGCTTATGTGGGACTTCCTGGGTCAGTCTGTTTACCTGTCTAGCTGCCCGTCTTACCTCATTCATCCAGGCTTCAGAAGGTTTGAGGATTGCTTACCATCCATCACAGAATCCCACAAGCCTTTAGCTGAAGTCATGTAAAGCTCAATACAACCATGAAATAGTTTATCACACAGAGACTCATTTATCCTCTGCTGGCTCTTTACATTCAAACCACCAGAGGGTCATTTTTTTGTGCACTCCTCTGCTATGGAGTGTTTTCTATTAGTGAGTTTTATTCACAGTGAAAACTTTGTGTCTCTTTTTATCCTTTCTTTGTTCGCTATGAAATCCGCTTCATTTGTCATACCATGTAAGAATCTCAGGACACAAAGAGCAGATGCAAAGGGGATTTCCTTGCACACAGCATAGTCTGAGTGAATTTAAATGGAAGTTTTGAGGTGAAATAATCCCCCGGGACTGTGCTGAAAACATCTTTAGTTTTTCAGGTTTTCTTTCAGTTTTTCAGAGAGTTAACCGTTTGATCTCGAAAACAAAGATGCCACCCAAGACATGCCGCCTGGCATTGACTCTGCAAAGAGGAAATAACACGGGGCTGCACATGAAAAATAAACCCAGTACGATAAAACTTGTCAAATGTGTTTCCATCTGTCTCATCTTTTCTCCCTTTTTCTAACAGTTCAAACGTGAAAAAGCCCTAAGCAAAATGTTACATTTCAACATTTTTCCATTCTTTAATTTTCACCACAAAGCCTGACATGTTTTAAGAGGTGCAATCTAATATTGCCTGAACTCCAGGACCTACCACAAAGATCTCTGGGTAAATGGGAGGGAAGGAAGTGCACAGACAGGAGGACGGGTGTGGATGGAAAAGTGCGCAGTAACTTGGCTGCAGCACACCCTTAAGTAACAACACATGGCAGTGGAGGAATTCCACATTCATGGACACTCTACATGAGCGCGGATGCGACAGGCTGACCAGGCTGCTTGCAGCAAGTGGCTGCCGGGTGCCGAATGGGAAGCCGATAAGGCTCTGCCGTACCTAATTCCTTTCCATGTTCTCATCCTTGGTAGGCATCACAATGGGCATGATTCATGGGGGTAATTCCGCCTGCTACTGACTTGGCTCCTGTCTGCATTTGGGAAGAATGTGACCTCACAATATATCTCTTTCAGGCCCATCCCTGTCTGAATTCGACCAGCCTCTCCTTGAAGCCCTCTTCTGTTAGAGACTGCAGAGTGAGGACAAGGGAATGCAGCAGAAAGGCGAGGAAGAGAGGCTAAACTAAGGGGGAAAAAAATTTGCAAACATACTCCTCCTTCCCCACCTTCTCTCTTCCGACATCACTCTCCTTCCCAATGTAATACCTAAATGATGTGCAGCGAGGAGGGTAATTTAAAAGTATGAAAATGAAAGTCAGCCACTGTGACAACTACAGAGACAAGCCCTGATTGCACAGGGGAAGTTGTAGGTGTGATGCCTGTTTCATGTTTCCATATATAAACCCGCAGAAACGACCACACGTCTAGCCCGGGTAATGATCAGAAGTAGAGCGTGTGATGCAACAGTGTTTTGTAACATGAGCCCTCTAGTGCTTAAGCAAACTGCAATCATCGCGGGTAATTATTTAGCTGTATTAGGTCATTTGAAGCTCAGTTAATTCCTGGTTACATTCCATCTGTCACAGACACAAAGGCTCTTGTCTTTATCTGCAGTCAGTGCTGAAATATAAATTACACTGCAGAGTGGCTCGGGCAAAAGTAAGCTTACAATGGAAGGAACATAAAAGTGTAGAATCACAGTCGTTGCCAACAGCAAGTTAAAAAACAAACATGTGGTGTGCAAATGCCTTAAAAAAAATCATAAGGATTTAAGAGTATCCTTTAATGTTCCAGCCGAGCAGGTTGTGCATTTCCAACTGGATTAATTGAGCATCCAGCAAACGAGGCACAAGTTTGTCTCCTGACTGACTCAGACAAAAAAAACACTGAAAAAAGCGTGAGCAAGAACATCTTTTAATGAGCAAATTTATCCTCTAAAGTACAATATATGGAATGTGGGAGGCATAATTTTAGTCACCAATTTCTCTGTCTGGTTGTAGCCTGCAGAAATATCAGTTATTCTACCTTTTCTTTAAAAAAAAAAGTTGAATAATGCCTCAGCGGTCCTATAAATCTCCCTTTTCTTCATACAACTTACCTCTACCCTGTTTAACTCCGCTTCAGGGGAAAATGACTTTACAGACCTGCACTGACATCAAACGGCTGTACGGTACAATCTGGCACAAGTAACGGCACGCACACACTGTCGCACGTGTAAAAAGGGCGTTGACACCTACATACACGTTCATAAGCAGAGGTGGTTTTGTCATGTCACCCTCCTTAACATCTTGCTACAGGCTGCCTCATAGGAGGAGAAAATATGGTGTGATGTCACTTCTGGCATGGCCCCGGTGTCTGAAAGCTTTTTATGCGCCGCCCCAGTGAATGAGAGGCAGACATTACTCAGAATAAGAGTGGAGACTATCTGTTCTCCACAGTTAAAGCTGCTATTTGTTAGCGTGGACCTCTGCCAGAGTCGGGCCACTGTCTGTTGACTGCTGATCAACACAATGCAGATCAGATCACCGAGACTCCATAAAACATCTTTAGCATTTAACTCTGCCATACATTCAAACGTCTTCCTTGTCGCTCTCATTGGCAGGGCCGTGCTCGCTCCACCAGCACCACTGGCACTCTCAAAGCAGCCTGGCGGCACCCCCTTAAAGCCACCAAGGGGGTTAGTCATAATAGAGTTTCATCTGGCCATCAATCTTCATTCTCTCTCCCTGTGAGCAGCACAGGACCACGTCTTGTGTTGCAGTTAAAAGCCTTGGAACCGCTGTTCCAGCCCTGCGATAAATTGATTGCTCTATACGGCCTGTGGCGAATGCTAGGAGATCCTGATCCATACTTGCAGTTTGTCACTGTGCATTAGGAACAGGCGAGGGGATTCCCAAAGCCTGACTCATAAGGCAAGCACCTTTCAAATAGAATTTAGCAAAAGACAGTCAAGTGGAAATGTAAATTGCACACTCATTTAAAACGTTTGGGATTTTTGCATTTATGTTTGAGAGGAAAAACAAAAGCCAGAGGCATTTCAAGCAAACAACGTGACAGCAGTTAAAAGAAATAGACTGCTGAAGGACCAGTGAAATAATAGATTTTGGGCAATTCATCAAACGCACGCACTCCCTGCTTTTCATCACTGTGAGCAGCAAAGGGAAACTCTCACCCAATTCTACTCCTTTTTCATGTTACTTCCAACTTTTTCCCCCTCAATTATGTTTTTTTTTTTTTTAATATTCACAAAAATGCACTAAAGTTATTACCCATTACAACTGTCGCAATTATGATTCTTATGCACATAGGACCCTTTTTTTTGTGCTGACATGCACTTTTTCCTTGCTCAAACATTTCACTTTAAATCAGCATTACCTTATCATGCAAAATAGTGCAGCGGCCTTCAACTTTAGACCAGATATCCTTGTTGCATCTCATAGATCCTCAGCATCCCATCCCAATTGCCAGCACTACTGAAGGGCGTGCTTACTTCCACTCATGAGAAAGTGAAGAGAAGCACAGAGTTGACATTCGGCTAAATCCATTCACTGTTTCTATTTCTGTGCAACGTCTAGACATAAAAACATTTTGCTAGGAACCAAAAGCCACAGCTGGGTTATGCAAAGCTGGACTAGACTCAGATCCTTCAAAAACACTGCACTACATGTTAAATTAAAGCAAGTGTCTGTTATTGATTTTCCTGTCAAGCACCTTGCTGGGTGTATATTTTAACTCCCCAGATAAAATGTAGTTGATGAAGTCATGTGTTTACCTCCTATAATGTCTTTGTACTAGGGAAAAAGATTGTCTGCCGTCATAAAATGTTTATATTAGTGTCTTTTATTGGATGTTCCTTGTATACATAATTGTTCGCAGCATCATAAAAAACATGGCCAACAAAGTGCAAATTACAGGGTTTGTGGGGGTACTGACCACCTATTTTCCACACTCCAAGTCACAGCATCTGTAAACAAAGTAAATGTGTTGAGCCATCAACACACACCCAAAAGGGTGACCGCACATGATGTCATTCCAAGGCTAATGAACATTTGGAGCTGAGGGCCAAGCTGTGCATTCAATTAAAAATGAGGTTCTTGTTATTATTTGAATATAAAGCTGTTGTGTTTTTGGCACAATTAACAGAGTGCACGAACACAAAGAATCAAAATTAAGCGAAACAGAGCACAAAATTCCATTTCATGGAAAAAAAACATGTTTAATACTTGCCTATCTTTACTAATCTCGTTTGCACCTGCTCAAACCAGCTATTACCATGAAAGGAAAGCTTTCTAGTACGAAAAGCTAATGTCTCAGTCACAATGAAATAATTTGGGTTATTTTTAAAGAAGCCTGTGTGATTCATCAATGTGATGATGCATCACTTCCCTTTGGGGACTTCCTCAGCTTCCTACATCTGCTGAGTGAATCTCAAATGTCAGCATTGTCAACTCTGTGCTTCCCCATGTTTGTGTTCATGTGTAGCACAGTGGGTGCCTGATATATTTCAGGAGAGAAGGACTGTCATTGGACACGTCAGCACCTCAGTATGCTGCAAAAGGAGCGCTTGCGTGATTGACAAACGGCATCTGAAATAATCCTCCCCCGGAGCTTTTGCTGGAATTCAGGGGAGTGTGTCACAGAATGCTGGAAATCAATCGAATAACAGGACTCATACTTTATGGAGAGACTTGCAAGGTGTACCGAGGTGAGAAAAACAGCAGGACTTTAAACAGCTAGCTGTATCGGTTGCGTCAAGTGCAACATTATGAATGCTTTTGCAAGTATAAGTCGTCGAGTGTGGAATATAAAGGATGCTTTCTCCCATGGAAAAGCCATAGCTATCATGATGTCACTCACTGGATTGTGAAGTCCTGATCTGAATATGTTTTTGCTCATAAATGTCGTAACAGTTTATGAAATACTCATACGTGTTTATATGCTTACGTGTTCACAGAAAAAGTATTTCACAATTAGGGCTATGATTCAGCAGCTCCAACATTAAGACACTTAACATCAGATCTTTGAACTTAATTAAGCAGGCAGATGTTCAATAGATATTATTTACCATGGCCCCTGTTATAATGTAGGCCTGACCCGGGAATTTTATGGTGCTGTACAACCTGGGCATTAAAGGCTACTGCTATATTTTTAAACTGTATGTACATACATGTGTGCGAGAGAATGCTGTTTTACTGTAAATGTGTTTTACAGACATTTATGAGAAATGTGAAGTTGCCTGCACTGAACAAAAGAGATGGACATATATTTTGGACATGGCATGGACTTCTAAGTATTTATTGACTGAAGTCCGAGGTAAGACCACGTGCTTAGTTTGTGGAGAGCAGATTGCTGTTTAGAAGGATTACAGTATGAATCGCCATTAGGCATAAAAGATGCAGGGAAATGCAAGAACTTGACTGATGCAGAGCTGGAACGGATATCTGAACCTTTGCAATAAAAGCTTTAAAGCTTGTAAAGCTTTTTTTTTTTTTTTTAAATGAAGCTTCACACATCCATGGATCAATCAAGAATAGCTTTATGAATTCCCAAAGAATGCCACCCTGATATATTTCCTTAAAAAAAAAGAAAAAGAAAATGGGCCACTCTCCTAACGAATCATAACAAGACTGATCAATGACACTGCAAATAATCTGACAATAAATTTGAACTTTTTCCTCCTTGGCTCTGGATTATGATGTTCGCGTCTCAGGCCAGTAGCTAATTTTTGAACGTGAGATAGCAAAAGAATTTGAGATTATTGAGGAGCTGGCAGCAATGAAAGGGACTAAGATGGGAAATGACTTGTTCGTGGATGTAAGTGCATACTTTGAGGCAGAAATAGGACTAAACTGGCAGGTGTTACAACTGATGGCTGTCTAAATCTGGCAGGGAAAAATATCTGACTTCTGAAGTGGTTGCAGTACAAAATGACTGAAATGATCCCAGAACTGAAACTGGTATTTTTGTATTGTATTATGCACCAGGTGGTCCTGTGTAAGCTAAATAGCTGCTAAATAGGGATGATGGCAGAGGTTGCTTCCTGTTAAAAGGGAATTGTTAGGGTTTCTAATATTGTAGGGTTTACCTTACAATATAAAGTACCTCGAGGCACAACTGTTGTTATGAATTGGTGCCATATAAACAAAAAGAAACTGAATCTAATTTAATTAAAGCATAATCTACTCTTTGTAGTAGCTTTTTCATGTGGCCCACCACAGCAATCCCAGCTTGTCAATTCTGTGTGCTTTGGATTAATTGCTCGCCCTTGTCTGGAAAGACAATTAGTACAGAAATGCCTAACAAATAATTTTATTATGATGGCATAAAAATAAAGGCCAAAGGATAACCAAAAAACATTTAACCACTTAACTAAAAGGTTGGGGACTAGCCAATATGAAACTGCCATTGCTAACAGAAGCTTTCTGTTAAAAATATATTCCAAAATCCTAAAATAAAGAAATGTTTAAAAGGTCTGTCATTGTTTCTGTTCAAAGTCACAACTGAAAAATAAGCAAACAAATCATTTGCAGGTAAACTGCTGTATTTGACATTAAACAGATACTCTATTATGACGAATGTCTTTGCTCCAACAGAGAAAATTCTTTTTCCTCTAAAAAGGAAACATACTGATGCAAACAACCTGTTTCAGCACACCAGTAATGACTGAGAGTTTAGTCTTGATTAAAATAAGTCTAAATTGGTCCAGTCTCTGATACCACAAATGGGAACAAAATACACAAAGCGTAAGCAGGAAGAAAAAGCCTCCATTAGCCTTCGCTGCAGCCACTGATGATTGATATGATAGCAAGCCCATTCAAACTGCAAATTTTACACATGATTGAGGCTCTATTGGATGTAATGAAATGGCCTTCCTGAATATTGCACTTGAGTGACTGTGTTACCACCAGTACAATAGCTGCTATTATAGTTTTGGGTCTTCAACCCATTTTTCATTGTACCAGGTCCAGTGTGTTATTAGCGCAGAACTCAGAGTGAACCCGCGCGGCTTTGGTTTCTTGCTGTTACGGATGTGACCGTTCTCTCCACTGGGAGCAATTCATAGTGTTAATTGACCACCGCAATCACTCAGCAGATTTATGGAAAGTCTGAAGGGTCACAGGAGACTTCCAGGGGAGACTATCCAGGGAGCAGGGCTAGCCTCTGAGCTGCAGCTGGGGGAATTTCTAGGCTTTCTAAGTACATTCATAAACTCCCTGCCTTTCTTCAGTGACCCCGGAGGAAATTTACATTATATAGAAGAACTGTATTTAAACAGGCCATAAAAGAAATGAAATAATCTTGTGGGTGTCCTTGTGTGGGAATGTTGCATTATAGCAACACTTTAATAATGGCGCAGCAGCAGTTATGATGAAGGAATCTGAAAAACAAACACAAAATCTATTATCTTCAAATACAGACATGACCCAGTTTGTTTCTATTTTTCATCCGCTCATCCAGATGTGCATAATTCACTGGGGGGGAGGAGCTGTAACACTGACAGACTGGGTGTGGGCATTGGGGCCCATCTGGCCGACTATAATCAGCTTTAAAACAAAAAAACAAAAAACGGTGCTACAGACAAATGAAGGATACAAGGCGCATGTAGAAAACCAAGGTTTCAAGCTACAGTAGCCAACATCCTCTTGAATCTGGATTCAAGATCCAATGTGCAATGTTGACACGGGGCAGTGAAAGGATGGGCCCTGGTTTTGAGTACTGAAACAATAGAAATGGTTTTGTTCATTGTTTATTCTCCAGTGCAGTGTGTCAGTATGTCAGCGTATTAGTTTGAACAAATGCATCTGGACACTCTTAATACTGTTTAATCCCCTCTGTCAGCCGGCCAGGGTTGTCCTCGTGCAAACACACCATCTCCAGTGTGTCTCTTGTCTTCAAACAGAGAAAGTAAGCATCCAATAACATATTCCTCGTGTTCCACAGCTGAACTTCACACTCGTGGAATAGCTGTTTTTGTTCATATTAAGGTAAGAGTGAACCTTCCGTTTCATTTTAATGCACTCGTCTTTCGTTTCTTGACTCAGGGCTTGTGTAGAGTGTTCAGAAGGAGCGCTTCTCCTTCTAAAAGGCTACTAATGCTGGCTTAATTTTGAATTTACTGGGTTGTTTTTGTGGACTGAATGGTTAGGAAATTGCTCCTACAGTTTAACATGGAGCAGTTAAGATTAATTGCCTTAGGCGTGCCAATAATTTTACAGTTATTATGTGATAAGCTCTATCACTTCTTCTGATGAAATGTGTTACAGCTTTTTTTGGTGAGAGTTGCCCAGCCATGATGATTTACAAGAGCTAGAAGTCTGTGTTTTGCTGTGTGGAGTCTAAACGCCATGCTCGCTTGCAGAAAAAGGCAGTACTAATGGGTTTGTGTTACATTACTAAATCAACTCGAGCTGTGAAGCGGCTCCCAGCAAACCTTTATGATCCATTAACCACCAGGGACGGTTTTGCCAGGGCCTCGGTGCCAGCTGGCAGAAACTGATGGGCCCATATCATAAGCAACCCCTGCCAGCGATAGCTTTACTGAGGTTTGCAGAACTCCCCCCACCGTTCTCTCGAGCTGATTACATACATGTTGTTTTCTCATTAGCCAAGGCTCCACGTGGTCCTGTCTCATGGAAATGTTTGATGGAACGAAGGTAAATGCGCTGTGAACAATGTGTTAGACTTGATGTCTGCAGACAGCTCGGGAAGGGAGACAAGTCTGTGGAGTGGTTTGAGTTTGGGTGGAGACAGCAGCATTTACTGTAGAACTGCAGACAAATATGCATGGACCCCACCCTAGGCTAGTGATCAACTCCTCTGTCATCAGTGTCTTTATCATGCAGACAGAGATTGATATCCAAGGATCAGATTCCCTGGGATTCCTCCTGCAAAAGAAAGTCCCATTTTTCAAACATTTGGAAACATGAAAGGTTTCTGTAGCACCGCTCGACTGTTTTATTGTGTTACCCGTGAAAGCTGGCAGCGCTCTGCAATATCTACACACAAATGAACGCCTCGTTTTCCAAGTTGCTTTTTGACATTTATCAGTGCACGGCTCCTTTCTGAATATCCTTAATGAAATCTTTATGACTTTTTTTTTTTTTAAGTTATGAGGCTGTTACAGTTAAATGCTGAAATCTTTTGAATTTGCAAAGCCTTTTCTCCCGAGTACACTTGTATCTTAGGGGTTTGTGGATGACTAATCGTCTAATGTTTCATGGCTCATGTTTTTAATGGGTGAGTAAAGGCAAGAACAAAAGAGAGCAGAACTATGCAAAAAAATAAAATAAATAAACTCGACTAAAGGATGACAAAAGCGTGGGATTTTCTTTACATTGTAAAAGGTAATCATATGGATTGCATGTAATCCCACTGCATGTAATATCTCTATTTTTTTCAAAATCGTACTCTTTGCTCGGAAGTGAATGTGATCTACCTACACGCCCATGGTTTCCAAACTGCATTTGTTTTATGACTCTTCAGTCAGATGGATGCAGGGGAATTCCAGGAAACAGAACTTTTATCAGAGTTTTAAAACATTAGCAAGCCAGAGCGAAGGCTGTTAAACTAACATGCATTCATTGAGTAGACACTGTTATCTAGGTCACAGGTAAATGAGATAGGCAAATCAGAGATCCCCTCCTCCTTTAGAATGAGGCACTTTCACTGGGTTGGCTACCGAGCAAGGAGAGGTGGAGCAGAGGGTCATGGTGGGCATGAGCAATAGAGACTAACAACAATACTTCAAAGCCTCTTTGTATTTTGGTTTGTATTTGATCCATTGTCTCTGATGCTCTTTAGGGACCACCGCTAACAAGGCATCGTCTTACTCGGGTTGACAGAGTTTTGTATAGCTAAGATTCCCTGAGAGATTAGGTTCAGGTGAACCTCGGGGTTAGAACAGAGTGGGCAGAAAAGGGAGTTCATCATTGTTGTAGGCTGTGTCTGCCAGAATAGAGGACAGTTTGATACCAATGTTTAAATGGCAGCTTCAGAGTTTTATACGCATTAGAAGTTGTAATTGATGAACACTTTTGAACACTTTTGTTCAAGTACGAAAAATGTGCAACGCGGAAACCCCCCCCCCCCAATAGATAAGCAAAATGACTGTTTCTTTATCTCGTAGGGATTGTAAATCCCTTTTAGAGGATTATCACAACGGCCCATTTTATTCCTCACCAGATTTTCCCTCCTCCATAATTGCCATTTGCGTCTATCTCTCTTTCTCCCTCTCTCTCTCAGTGGCAAAATTGATGGGTGGAATATCTTGAGAAATATGCAAATAAAAGCCAAAGAAGGAAACATCTCAGAGGCACACCACAATGAATGAGAATTTGAAGGATGCTAATTAAACAATGTCATGATTTATTGTTAGTAACAAAACATTTACTGTTTCAATCCCAAAGGCTTGGCTTCCTGGAAAATGTAGCATTTGGTCACAGCTTTGTTAACTTATTCGCTTCAGTTTGGGTTGCACTGAGGGTTTCGGGAAAAAAAAACCCTCCTGACAGCCAGTATAATATGACCTAGATTATAGCCTCTGTGCCTGCTTTTGCCATTTTTACATCAATAAAGTTTTATTACGCTGTATTTGGATTTATACAAACATTCAAGGTAAGTGATTAATTAGCAACCCCCGAACACCAAACGAGTTTAATCATGCAGCGAGTTTTAGCCATTACAAGCTGTCAGAGTTTTCTTATCTTGACAACAACTCTAAACTGTTTACTGCTTGTAAAACTGTTGTGTAGCCTCACACGTTTTAATTGAAAAGGCTTCCTAGAAAGCCTCCCTACATCGACATGTGCAGCTCCCCGGGTTCAGAGCGCAGGCTTTTGGCTGGCTCGTGAATGGACAGGACAGAGATGTTATCTGGCCTTAGGGAGGATGTTTGCGGAGTGGGAGTGGAAGGGCTGTGGGGCTTCAGTGTGCTAATGCAACTAAGAGCCAGGAAGGCAGAGTGTTGACTCTGCAGATTTCAGCCAGCTACTGATGGCTACGGGGCTAAATACTGACCCCATGGACTAATAAAGAAAATCACCTCGGGCACGAGCCGCAGGGGTCAGAGGTAATGGCGTGGCTGCGAAAAACAGAGGCCGCAGCTTTCGATGACGACTCTGCCTAATTGAAATGACAGTTGAAGACCAGTGGGGGTAACAGTGTTTATTTACGTCTTTGTTACGCGGTGAGCAAGCACAAAGATATGCCGGGCCTGGCCATCGATGACATCGCTCCTGTATGCTGTCTGGCTCCGGGATCTCTGCGCTAGTACAATAAGGACTTCCTGTCTGCCATCAGATTCCCCGGCATTCGACCCAGGCCCCGGAATGAGGCGAGGCGGAGCCGTGGATGTGGTTTTGTGAAAGAATATAAGTCCTAATCAGACTGACACCATGGGCCTGTTCCATTCTTTTGACCTACCAGCTGACCCTCAATCTGATCTGCTGTCTATTTCAGAGCCACAGCGGTCTGCTATTTGCTAAAGTTGTATGGATTTTAGCTTCCTGTGCTCCAACAGCCTTAGGGAGACGTTGAGCCTGGCTGTCAAGACCCTGTTTCACACTGCTGATGTCAGCATTTCTCTTAAAGCTCTACCGCAAGTCTGGTGACAAACTAGTTGCTGTATAGCTAGAAATGTGTTCTGCTTGTCATAGAAAAAAAGGTCGGAGGCAATAAGCGCATGTTCCCAGCAGCAATATTGCTGAAACAACAAACAGTGGAATATAAGAGGCCAGAGGCTTAATCCTTTATTCCATTCAGTAACAACAAGGGGACCTAGAGAGAAAAAGACAGAAAAGGAGCCGCAGAACAACATACACTCGAAAATGTAAAGAATATAGCACGTAAAAAAAACCCCTGATATTGCTATCTGAAGAAACAGAGGAAGGCAGCATTCATGGTCTCCTGTTTCACTGGGGTCAAGGTGAAAGAGCAACCTTCAGCAACCCGAGTACTAAAACAGCCTGCTGCTGTCTAGCATGACTAGACATTCAGCATTAATGGCCTCCTGAGAGGACCTTCAGCACAGGAGGAAAAGAACACAAATACTCCCCTCTCACACCCGAGGAGCTTATACGAGTGGCAGCGTAGAGCACTGACACCAAATTGATCCAAGTTTCCAGAGCATGCCAGGTGACTGAACAATGGACACGGTAGATGTAGTGGAAATGACAAACGTATGCATCTTGATGATATCTGAGACAAATGATAGTTTTTTTCCCCCTCTAAACAGTTTTTTTATAGCAGATAAACCACCACACATGTAATTTTCCAACATGTCATTTCCTGTGCAAGGATGACATAAATAACATTTTTGATAATAGGACGCTGCGAGTTCTGAAGAAAAAAAGCTGCCTTGTGTCATGTAAATTCTGATCGCCGCAACAAGTTGAGTGCGCTTGTGGTCATTTGAAAAGCAGGAAGCAGGAAATGAGCAACTATTGTGCTGCCTCCTCTTTAATTCAGCCGAAGGTTCAGGTTTCTGTCGTCACTTCAGTCCATGAAGACTAAAACGATCACAGCCCTGCTTCCTCAAATGTTGGCAAATGTGCGTGAACACGGGATGCCTGCCATAGGTGATTTATACGTACACAGTACATTTGATCTCATTGTGTTTCCAGGGTTTTGCTAAAGTCATTAATTCTAATATTGTGCTCTCAAAGGCGGCCTTTGTGGCGCTTTTGTAGCTTTTTTGTTAGACTGACATAGAAAAAAAAGTGTTCAAGTGCCCTTCCCTTTGCTTCCTTAACATCTTGGACAAAGATTTTGTGCAGTCTTTTGTTTGTTTTCCAGTGTTCAGTGGGCTTCTCCTCAGCCTGAGATATATCCAGCTAAATATGCACCCACATGCACACACGCAATAAAAAAACAAGTTAAAAACATGACGAACGGACTACAAGTCCTGAAGGGAAATGTGCCAGAGAAGGGAAAATAACATATCAGATGTAACAGCACATGCTTTATTGATTCTTTGTAGCATAGGACATGCTGTACTAATCAGACAGGTTGGCACAGTAAAGTGGATAAACAAGCTCAAAAGTCTTCCATGACAGGCTGCATTTATTTTTAGATTTGCTCCGAGCAAAACATACATATAGAAAAATCCGCCTATAGTTCAATTTTGACCTTAAACTCAAATTACTGTTCTCTTGTACTGATGTGAACCACACCCTCCCAGACACCTATGCAAGATGAAACGGAGCAGAGACTTGCAAGTAATGGAGCTTTTTTCATTAACTGGAACTATCTATGGACATACGGCAAAAAAATGAAAACATGTAGACAATAACAATTATAATAATACACAATAAGAATTACACTGAAAACTGGCTGCTGTTTATATTTCAGCCCTTGTTAAGACAAACCAAAGACAGATATACTTCTACAGTATACAGTACGACTACACACAGTATAATAGTGTGGTGTATACACACTTGTAACGCACTTTACGGCCTTTCACATAACTTGTCTGTTAGAGCTCACTGAATCTTTCTTCTCTTTGTTAGTCTTTAAAAGTTGCAGGATTTCTCTCTGGTCCCATTTGTTTTATTCACGGCTATTTCCAAAAAGTAAACACATTCCCGTCTCATTCATCCATGACATGAATTTAATTAGAAGTTTCGCCTGTAGCTCTCTCAGAGGGGTCAGTGCCTTTCGAAAAAAAAAGAAAGAAAAAGATCTGATTTATGTGTCCTTAAAAGGAGGAAATTTATCTGTGTGGAAAAAAACTTGATCAGCATTCAAATATCTTTCTTAATCTGCTCCGATAGCTTAAGTCAGCAGACAAATTCAGACTTGCCTTCAAGCCTTTTTGTTCAGAACTTTCTCCCATGAACTATATAAACTATAAATTTGTCAACTCAGTCAAAACCAATAACAAATCCTTGGCTAACTAGAATTTATATTATTTTCGATGACTCATAGCATTAAGAAGGATAACTTTTCTCACTCGACCACATGCTGACAATTTGTCCCCCCCTCCGAAAAAAAAAAAATCAGGCTAACAAAACGCGAACAGACAAAGCCAATCTTTCATAGAAAACGCACACGGTGTCTGAAAGGGTTATTTAAAATTATTCTGAAGCTTCGGACCTCTGTCATATCTATAATGCCATTGACCTGTTGGCAAGCTTCACCTCCTAGTGCTAACACTTCAATGAAAACCTCATGAGGCCACGGTAAATTTGTTGCAAAGAAAAGACGTCCACGAACAGCGCTGATCGGGCTGAGGCCCGTGACTATTGTTGCCATCTGCTCACCATTTCCTCCTGCAAAGAAGATAATTGAATCTGAAATCACTTCTCTCTCTTGGTTTAAGAGCGAGGGTCGTGTCTGTGACTAAAGTCTCCACCACAATAGTTCGGGCTCTTGTTTGTATTCTTTATGAAGCTATTTCACCCCGTGGTCGTCTCTTGCAACATCTGCCCCTCGCCTTCCAGATAAATATGGACCATCTAATCACCTGCCACACTTAATTAAAACCCCCATCAGTGGCTTTACGAGAGCCATCGAAGGGCACGGTGCCCGAAGGGGGTCGTGCAGATAAGACTTCAGCGTGTGCTTTGCAAGGTCTTTGCACAATAGAGGATGCTAAAAATCTTTAAGCTGGTTTGGTGAAAATAGGTCAACGCTGGCAGCTGTGGGTAACATGTCCCTCGCCTGGCCTGTGGTCCAGCACGCCCCTCGTCGTCTTTAACACCCTTTGTGCCACCATCTCGGCACTAATCTGTCTTTTCACTGAGTGTTAAAATTAATTTGCAGTGATTTCTATGAGGGCAGAGACGTCGTTAGGAAACCTCAAAGGGAGAACAAATGGACAAGTTGCCAATAGTGGGCCTTTGTCCTCAGCCTGCCCCTTTCTAAATACCCATGACAGCAGCTTTGAAATGCCTGCCTGATGAGGCTCAGATGCTCTGGCTGGGGACATCACAGTGACCGTACTTGTCCGGCTGTGAAAAACATCTCATGACAGAGACAAAGTCAGCACAGCATACAATGAAAAGGACCAGATTCCAGAACTGCCAGTCAGAGTCCAGACTGCACTGCCCCGGTGATGTATCTCAATCTGAACTTACAGATAAAGCTTAATTTTATTTCTTGCTTTATTTCCTCCGCGCTATCTCGACAGCGTAGCTCCCGCCGGACCACATCAGTGAAAAGAGATAACTGTATTGCTTCAGAGAGCTTGGCTTCAACACAAAATGGTGTTCCCATGGGAAAATCAGAGACACAACTGTTTAGCTGAGCTTTCCAGTACTGCTCATAATGCCATTAATTGTGTGCAGGGAGAGTTGGAGAAAGAGGTTGGCCGCAGAGAGCTCCAGAGGAAGCCACATTGTGTAAAGCAGGTTTGTGTGAGACCGCTGCAATCTGCTGAGTTACAACCCCGATTCTCCTGCTCACGTCTTCTATCTTTTATCCCTTTTTTTTCCTTTCTTATCTTTCCCTATTTAATCTTTCTCTGTTTATATCTCTCATCCACCCCTACTCCTGACACATAAACGCTCTCTCACTGTTTTAGATTAATGACACAAACATTTTTGCAGTTTACAGCCGTGTGAGCCAGTTTTTCTCCTTCAGCCTTACCTTCGCCCTATAAAAATGGATAAACCTATAAATGCACAGGGGAGACACGGCAGGATTAAAGTGAGAAATCGAGAGCAAATGAGTAAAAGTGTGAGGAGGGCAGTTGTGGGTGGGTATGGTGGGAGAGTTCCTCTCATCAAATTAAACTTCAATCACCGTCAAAGACACACTCAGATTCCAGACAGCCAATCAGCCAATCTAAGACAAATGATTTTGTTAAGCTTTCCTGCCACACTGGGCGTGGGAACGGCGCAGATTCTCATAAAAAAAAGGAGCTTGTAAATTATTTCCCTCCTGCTTCAAAGACCTGAACAACTGAAAAGAAAAAGATATGTGTTTACATGTGGTGTTTCTCTGTTGTTGTCTTGGGTCTGTCAGTCTCAGCTGAGTGGATGGGAGTGCAAACAATATCGGGGATCTACAACCGTCTGCTCACGTGCAACTGACTGAGACACGGGACACAAAAGGATGTCATCTTTCATTCTCGTGGATAAATAAAGCTCTTCAAGCATCATTTAAACCAGGGGGTATGCATTACGCTTTATTTGAGGCAGCATTTTGATCAAAGCTGCTCGGAGGAAGTTTTTTCTCTTCCCCCCTCCCAGCCTCACACATCCCGCAATCCACTCCCCCCACCCCGCCAAACCCCGTCTGCCTTGCTGTTGCTAATCACTGGTGGTCTCCTGACTGCCAACGGTAATTGATTAGAGAGAGGAGCGCTGGTTGGCGAGGAGGGGGGAATGGAGGGGAAAGTTCAGCCCAGAAGTTCTCAAGGTCACTGCCCTTTTCTTCCCCCGTCTGAACTTCTTTTCTCATGCTATTAGGTATCAGCCACAGGGGAAACTGCAAATATTTGGCTCACTCTGTATGACTTCCAAGAGGTTTGGTGGTGGCGAGCACAAACAGGATGGTTTACGTAAGCAAAATGGATGCATCTGCTGAAGAGAAACACGATGGCGAAAAGGCTCAGAGTTTGCAATGTGTTGATTTAGGAACTCAACATCCTTGAATGAATAGGATTATTTTTGTAGACCTCCCCCAACATCGATGGTTCCCGAATGCCGCCACATTGTTTGGCCTCTGTGTGGCCACTCAGCATCCTTCACAATATAAAGACAGCTCAGTGGATGTTATTCTGATGAAATAACTCACTCCGTTCATCCTGATTTTACAGGAAGATGTGACATTCTTTGCCCCTGGAAAGTGACTCACACTGCCGTTTTGTTTAGTAAATGCAATTATGGACCGGTTGAACCGTTCTCCTTTTCTTTGAAAAAGAGTCACGAAAAATACTCTTTCACTTTCCTTTTTTTGTGCGTGTGAGTGCTCTGTATGACCAAACAGGGTCATGTTCACAGTATGGACACAGGGCCTACGTGTATGGAAACATGACTGTCACAGGAAATGTTCAACATGTTTCACAGAAACGCAGCCGAGCAAGAGGTGAGGGCGTTTTAGAGAGGCGCCCTCCCAGTGCTGCGGGCTAGTGTTGATGTTGGCTTCACGGTTGTCTCGGGGATGCCCAGAGTTTACCACTCTCTGGTTGCGAGGCCAGTAAAAAACACTCAGAGCATGCTCAGATGCTCACAGACCTATGTCTGGACATGTAGGCTAACTCACAGAGAGCGATGAGGACTAAGTGATGTAACTTTATGAATGTAAGGAAAACGTCAAACAAACCCAAGAGGCAAAGTTAAAGACAAATAATTAGAGTAGCTCGGAATTTATATCATCACTCAGGGAGTGCAGACTGTTGGGTTTCCATATTTGTCTCAGTCATCTCTCCCACTTTTTTGCCCCAGGCTGTAGCAGCTGTAAAGCATTCATCTTTGTCTGCTCTGTCACTTACACTGTCTCTCAGCATTCATCATAAGGAACTCATTTTTCATAAATCTGCCAGTAAGGTCGCAGATTTTCAGCTAATTTCAAACACAACCCATATAAAGGAGATGGAACATTAATCCTACATATATCTTTTCGTTCCCCTACTGCTTAGGTATATTCAAACAACATGTAAAAAGGATTATGACAAAACTTGATATTCTTGCAAATACCAGATCAAGATATCATAAAAGCCAGCCGCACTAGGCTGCGAATGAAAAGCACTTGTGTGGTTTAACTTTATCCAGACTTGTGAATGCCAGTGGAGGTCCTTTTTAAGAAGTGGTGGGCTCTGTTTTCTGTCCTGTCAGCGTTGTGCATCTGCTCTCCACTGCCCCCCTTTGTTGGGCTTGAAGTATTGATAGTGATTATGTCAGAGACCCTATTTTCTAGTTCCCCTCATAAAAGCACTGCATATTTCTGATGATGCACACCAACTTGTGCCATTTTATATTGATTTTAGATTATTTTCTCGTAAATCTTTAACCCCCAAAACAGTGGAAAGTATGTCATTTTGTCTAATGTCTATAGAGCCAGTAGCTCTCAGCTTGGTTCTGTGCTGTATAGCTTTGCTGTCATATTCATGTCTGAGGAAAACTAACCATATACGTTCTCATCTGCAGCTAAAAGCAAAAGTCAGGGTGCTTATTTTAGATTACCTTTCTTCCAGTAGAAACTACCATGCAGGTCTTTGAGTGATGCAATATAAAAGCACCAGAAAGCAACAAAGAGTCTTCAACTTGGCGCTAAGCCTATCAATAGTCAACTGGCTTCACACTGAAATCATTTCAAACTTCTGTTATTTATGTTAAAAAAATAATAATTTCTGGAATATTACCAAAAGCAAAAATCCAGTTTTATTGGAGCTTTACTGGGTTGAACCTGTTATTTGAATATGGTCGACACAATTAATTTTATCACAGATAAAAAAAAAAAGAATATTAAACTGGGATTTCATTAATTGTAGGTGAATAAACACCTTGAAACTTGAAAGGTGAGACGCAAACAGAAACAGCGTCAAAGAAACAAACAGCAGTGGCTTCCTTTCGCTCCAGGAAAGGTGAGAGGTGGGTACTCAGGGAGGAGTAATTATTCCCATCACTCTACCGTCACTGTATGGGCGTGAGAAAAAAAGCACGCATATCATCTTTTCATACAAGCCTTCGATGTGGGTGGTGTGGTAAAATGGTTTTAAGCTGATGCTGGATGATTTATCAAGTAGCAGAGAACAGGACTGGGCCTGTGGAATGAAGGAAATGTCATCTGATGCCATACGGGTTGTATGAGCCAAGCATCCGCAAGCCCATATTCTCACCTGTGTCCAAACACGCTGACTGATGACCTCCAGAGAAACTGAACACTGCCTCATATTAATATAACAATCTGCACTAGACACACACACACACATATACATATATATATATATACATGCATATATGTACACATACATTTACAACATATTTAAAGACATACTAAACCATTAAAAAAAAGTTATCATCTCATCACCTTGGGTCATGGCCAATGTGGATATTACTTTGATATGTTTCACTAACACCCCTATATACTGCTCTAAACATGACAAAACTGCCCCAAGATCCGATCTGATGTATCAGGTATCAAGATCACGGTGCCAGGCACCACTGGAGGTTACGAGGCTGTGACGAGCACCGCTGTAATACCGAGGTCCTCTGAAACAAGAGTGTATCTGAACTGCTTATCATATCAAAGCATGCTGATTAAGGCAAGCATTCATTTCAAGTGTTCACCTAAGCTGAGGAGCATGAATTGGTGGCTAAGCAACATATGTTGTAGCCGGGTGTTTGTGCTGAGTGCAGGCACTATGGCTTTTATCACACAGCAGCATTTTATGCCAAAGGACGGGACGGTTTCTTGTCTTATTTCAGTCCACAGAAGCTGAGCTGGTTATTGTGAAATAAGTGTGCTTAGTAGTATAATCAGCAGCCAGTCACAGGCATGGCAAAAGCAAATGCAGTAAAACAACGAGCTCGGAGGTGCCCGTGGAGAAAGAGCCCTCAATGTTTTTCGGGCAGGCTGTTCTGTTGCTCGTGTTTGCGTGGTGAAAAGGATCCTCTGAGGAAGCAGGAGAAAAAGATTAATGGGGCCCCTCTGCATGCACACTCGGATCAACGGGGATCAGGTGAGAAGGAGACTATCCAGATTACAGTGGAGGATCTGGGAATAGTTAACACTAACTTCAGCCTGTTTGATGAGGACTCTCTGACCCCGAGGAACAGCATGTCTCGCTCAGCAAGCTCTGTGTATGCCTGCTCAAGAGCTCTGAAAAAGAAAAGGCTGAAGCCTCTGTCTTCACTCTCTGTACAGCCCCAGGCTGAAGCAGCAGTCACTTCTAGCAATGGAGAAGATGATGAGCAAGAGGATGAAGTGTTGTCTGGAAGCAAGTTGGATCCTGAAAACTTTTTGACACCACCTGTCATCAATCTGATTCCACCTACGCCCTCTGACTTTGCAGAGATTGATAAATTCTTTGAAATGAATTCAGAGGAAAGTGTGACACACACAACTGGCATTGACGGAAGCGTTGCTGCTTGTGACCAGGACGAGGATAAAACAAAGAGTGTGGAGACTGAGCAGCCAAAAAAAGTATGTGTACTGGCTGAGAGTACGGCCAATAGTGAAGTCGAACCTGAGAGGGGCCTTAGGGATGAGCTTGGAGAACAAAGAGAGGCTGTGTCAATTAAAAATAAAGAGAAAACTAAGGGTGAGCTCTTCCGAACCACCTTCCAGGTGGCTCCTCTCCCTGAGCTTCAGGAAAAAAGTGAGTCTAACAGTTTTATTTAAATGTACACTACAGTTAGTCCTTTTCTGCCAGGAGCTAGTTGGATGAGAAGATAAATATCAAAGGATTTCTTTTTTTTTTGGTTTTCAGTGGTGAGGTAGCACAGCCCAGCCTGGCCAAAACACTGAGACCACCTAGCTTAGCTTTGAATAGTGTCCCTTCAAAAACTCCAAAGCAGTCCTGTTTCCATGTTGCATACTCCAAAGTCAAAATATCTCGTGTTTTTGCATTAAACTCTGTCCAGGTAAGACTTTCAATGCACTGCAGACTGATCTCATAAAACACATTTGATGCATCACAGAAGGAAAGGCACAGATGCAAATAATAAATGTCAGAGTTGCATCAGCGGCCTCGTGCTCTGCATCCGCTCCATCCTGCAACGTAACGAGCTGACACAGCTAAATAGAGCACAGCTAAATATAAAGTTGGCAATGAGGCAAAAGAGAAAGAAAGAACAAAAGAAAAGTATGTGTTTCCTTTATCGTGTTTTATTTCAAGCAGATTTAAGTTGTTGTTTCCTTCTCTATCACAGGGAGCTTCAACACTGGAATAAATCTGTTACCATTTACTGAGCACAACTTGGGTGAGTTTTGATGACATGAACTTGCAAGTGGTTGTGTTTAAACCTTTTTTGTAAGCTTTAGGAAAAAAAACTTAGGTGTGAGGTAAATGACACCAGATGATGATTCTCTTCATCCAACCATTAAAGCTCCTGTGCTGCCTCGTGGTTTTGATCTTAGCTCCCTGTTCACATTAAAATTGCAGGCATTATTTGACACGGTTACAGTACCTCGAAAGCCTCCTTGGGGAGTTGCAGAAGTTTCCCTTTGTTGGAATCTCTTTTTTGCCATTGTGTGTGTATTCCCAGTGTGTAACTGGTCAAGCCGTTCCCAGGTTTTGGGTTCCTGTGACTCAGCATGCTCTCCTCCCTCTCTCAAAGAGATGACTCTCTTTTCAAACCAGAGCTGGACAATAACACTGGAAACGATAAGCATCGCTTTTGCCTATCCATTACATAAATGTGCTGAAAAGTTCTGAATCTCAAGCTTTGCTTTGTCACTGACCCTGTGTGTGTGTGTTTAAACAGTTGCCAAACTCTGTCACGCACAAACTTGGAGCGTTTAGTGTGTCTGCAGGTGTGGGTGCAAGGATGCAATGTGTTTGTCTGTGCCAACCAGTCAAGGGTAAGACATCTTATTTGCGTTTTGACGTGTCCCGATGGAGCCGATTCAGACTAGGAATGAAGTTCATCGTTCCATTGTTGGAGTTTTCACCCTTTTAAGGCAACATCAGGCCGGGTCCCTCAGCCTGCACCAAATTCCCTGTCCTTTGTTTTGGTTGGCATTGAGGGGTACAGCTACCCTCCATTACCATTCTCAGACACATCTCCATCTTGTGCCCATTCTGCCATTCATGGTGAAAAGAAGTCATGGATTCAGACTGGAAGCGATTTTCTCAGCACTTCAAAGACACACTGTCATGTCTGAGGTCGGCTAGAGGATGGTGCTCCTACATGTCTTCGCATTAAGCCAAGATTCATCACTTTCCTTAGGTGGCTGTTCAAGTCAAGGCGGTTGTGTTTTGCACTGAGTGTTCTGAATCTGCTTTGCAGCAGACTAGACTTTTGATCCTTCCCAGAGTGACTCAAGAGCAGCCAGGTGATGAAGAGAGTGCCAGCTCGCTGCCCCCCCTCTATGCACTTCACTGTCTCTCCAGCTCTCAGACAAGATTCCACTGCTGACACGCATAAACCAATTACGCTGTCTTATCTGATTCTGACTCCATCTGAACCCCAATCCATGTCAAACCAGCCTTTCAGAGACAGGCCCCTGAAATGAAAAACACGCGTTAAAGATTTTTGTGTTGTTGTAATCTATTTGAACAGACTACTGTTTTTGAGTTCTCAGAGGGGTCCTGACACTTTAGTCTCAAAACATATAGTTAAGTCAGAGTAGTCACAATCACATCACTGCCTTGTGCTGCCTGAAAAAGCCAGGCTTTGATGTCATATTCTCAGCCTCATTCATCTTGCTTGTTATGATAGCAGATAATAAACATATCTGCTCGCTGACCAAGTGACATTTGGAAAATAGAAGAATATGCGCTTTCTGTGGGAAAGAACGTGGGCTGTCAGAGAAACATGTCATCAACCAGACAGACTTTACTGTGTTGCCCAGCAACTCCATCTAGCTGCGTCCAGTATCAGCACTGCAAGTAAACCTGGTGACCTGGGCGCCAGAAAAAGGACACACTTGCTTAAAAGGAAGAAAAAGGACTTGATTGAATTGCTTCTTCCTCTTCTTTTTAAAAACAAAACAAAAACACAGCTCTAATAATGAATTTTGCATTTATTGACTGACTTTTTCTTTGCAGATGACCTGACCAACAGAGACTCAAGTTTCTCAGATATTCTCAAGCATGAACTTTGCCCGCTTCCTCACACCACCATGATGGCTACATTTGCTCACCAAAAGGTAAGGCTATCAACCAAAGTTTTTTTTTTCATGATTGCTTCATACTCTGTAGTCTATAGTCTCCATCTTTGCTTAACGAGACTCAGGTAATATACAGAGCATCTACTTTAAGATATCTGACCTTTGCTCAAGAGATGCTCTGTATGAAGTCAAAATTACAGACTGTCTGTAAAGTGAATCTGCTTTTTCCTTGACAGAGGCCGATAACTCGTTCGTGCAGTCTCGAGGACAGGCTGACTAGGAGTGCCACTTTCCACGGTTTAACTCAGACCACAGATCGACGCCATGAAGAGGAGGGGTCGCCAAGACAGCGACGAATAACTGTCGGTGATTCTGGTAATATAATATGGCCAAGCAAGCTTTGTTACTACATAATACTACTATTCCAACTAATTAGAAACACAACCTTACAAGAAGCTCATCTGTTTTTCTTTGTGTATTTTGCACAGCATCCTATATGCCTCATTCTAAGGATCAGAATGGAAACTTTTCCGAGAAGGTACTGTAAATCATCAAAGCCGAGCCTTCAGGGTGGCATCAGCACACAGCCCAGAGCTGCTGCAATTATAGAATATACTCTGTTTATATTTCCCAGCTCCCTTGATCTGTCAAAGCAATGACTCAACAAATAGTCTCAGGATTTTAGTCTTTGTGTCCAGGATTTGCCAAGCAAGATTGCTTGTATCCTTAGCAATCTACGTGTTAGCCGAAACACAAGAAAGCACAATTTTTTTTCAAGGCCAATCACTCACGTCCGGTATTTGCTATCTCCAGGCATTAACAGTCATTTAAGCAATTGTGCAACTTGTATCTTAAGCAGCCACATCTCACGCTGGAGCGCCATAAAAGTGCTGATGCTATGGATTATTTGCATGGTTTAATATGTTGTTTTTGCTGTGTCATGCAACATAATGGGGAAATCCCACAGAAGAGGCAGACTTCATATATTTAATCATAGTTACTCTGTAAAGCTTTCCTTGAAGGGGACATTGTAGGTTTTTCTTCCAGGAATGTCATAAACAAAACAAAAAAAAGACAAAAAATCTGACTAAGGGAACAATTGCACAAAACCCTGTGTTTAGGGTCCCCACTTAACTAAACATTTCATTGTCTTTGACAAAAAACATGTTTACAGTTAAACACACAAATGTGTCTTTTTGGTGTAATATGTCCAAACCCTTATATCCAACGTAGTCATACTAATTTCCATTAAAGCTGTGATTCAGATGAATACACGTCTGGAATTTCATTGTTATGTCTTGATGTTTTACCACCTACTGACTTGTTGTTGGGGTTTTTTGTTGTTTTTTTTGCATCCAGATGTTTGAGTCACAATCGTCTTTGTGCGTCATTTCCTGCTCTCAGGATTTTCCAACCGCTACTACTGTTTGGACTGAAAAAAGACCCCCCAAAATCCCCAAAACAGTACAGAACAACTACTCAAACAGTAATCAGATCGTTTTAGGAAGTTAAAATAAAGTGATCTGATCTGTGCAAATAAAAAACAACAACAAGAACAACAACAAACAGATAAGATCGGTACGACTGCAATTCAGTAGAAGTGGTAACTGCACGAACAAGATTACAAAAGAATGTAAAAGTATTGTAGAGTGTTAAGTTTTGGCCTGAGCTGTGCCTGATGCATCATGGCTCCTCATGGCAAAGAACTGACTGAAGCGAAAACGAATGAGCCAAAACACAGCTGCAGCAGCACTTAGATGATATCAGAGGAGTCATACTACCAATAACGCAGCCATCCTTGCAAAATTATTTCACACAGTAATGGCTGTTTATGTGAACTTGCAGCATAGCAAGAAGCCCATATGTGTGGGCAGCGCATGCTTTAGTCAGATAATATCAAAATAAAGCCGAAAGTTATGCTTTCAGTACACACCCAAGTACACACCCCAACAGTCAACATTTTTTGGGAAAAACTATTTTTCCAAAGAAGAAGGTAAAATAATAAAACTCCTACAGCAAGGAGTTGCTAAAGAGAAGTGTGTGAAAATTATTACAAAATTTTTGCAACTTGCTGGAAAGCAGATTTGTGCAAGACTTATATCAGGGAGATTTAATATGAAATAATACAAAAATATGATTTCATTTTGGATAATTCACCATTCTAGTTGAAATACACAGAGATATACACATTTTTTAGTACACAGCTGTATGCCAAAACTCATAACCAATGGTTTATAGATGCTTGTGTGTATGGTGTAATGCTATACACTCAAAAAATATGAATGTCCAAAATGCTGACTTTAAGTAATTTGATTACACGTAAATTTCCCATGGAATTTGTTACATAGGTACAGTGTAAATCGTTAAATGTAATGGAATCAAGCATGGGTTTTTTTTCTTAATATTTAACCATTTGAATAAATAAACCTTTGCTTTGATGTACTTCAGTTGCACTTTACTTAAAATTACTGCTTCCTGTTTATGAGGGCAAAGAGTCATTTTTTTTGAGTGTATATACTTGTGTGGTGTGTTTTCACACACTTGCTCCACGCCTTTGTATAATCTGGTACAAGTTAGCAGCTGTCTAGCCTCTCCTTCTCCCCAGGATGTAGAGAGGCAAGTGGCCAAATCTTTCAGGGATCTGAACACTGAAGAGGTGTGCCAGTGGTTTACCAGTACTGGACTACAAAAGTGTATCCCTCTCATCAAAGGTAAAACACCGTCTACTGACAATGCATATTGGTTTCTTTTTAGTGTAGATGGAATAAACTGTAATTAATGAATGCTATTAAATTGAGATGGAAAAATAGATGAGGATATAAGAGTATTAAACCTCTTAAAACTGAAACATGTCAGTGTCTAATGCATAAAAAGAGGAACGTCTTCAAGAAAGTCCTGTCGATTAAATCAAACAGCCTACTATCCATAGTATCTGCCCTCTAAAATATGATGCATGTGTTTTGATTGCATTTTGAATATTACATGTCTTAACAATACCTGATTTTCAGGTCTTGATTGTTGCCGTTTACAGTTTATTGATGGCTGTTAAAATCAGCTGATACATGAATAAATGCTTGTTGCAGAGGCAAATCTGTGTGGTGCAGACATGGCGTCTGTAGATGTGAACACTCTGGACACCCTCCACATTAGCACAGTGGAGGACAGGGAGAAGTTGCTGTCGGCCATTTATAATGAGCTTCACCCTCCCAGCACGGTGACTCAGAGAATCGACTCATTGCTCGGTATAGTTACTATGTCAAACTATGTCAAATAATAATTCATGCAATGAACAATGTAACAATGTAATTTATTGATGTTTTCCTTTTTAAACAGAATCATTGGGGCCTGGTGATGTGGAGACATTCACTGCAACGCTGGTGTCAATGACTAAGTCCAAGTCTTCTCCCCATGTGAGCTGTTTGAATACAAATCGGCGTTCCTTCAAGCTGAGGTGAAGCCACTCATGTAATGTGAATTCCAGAAATTTAAAAAAAGTAGCAAAACAAACACAAAAACAATTCATCGTTTTAACCTGGTAATCTAATTCTGCTACAGAAACAACAGCCTAAACAACGCAGGGCAGAGGAGTGCTCAACTAATAGAGATTACTATCAACGGTGAGTACTAAAGCTCAGTTTGCTAAGATCTTCAGTGTCTGCACTCTTTGCAATGAATGGATGTGAATGTTAAATATTCAATTATGTTTGCATAGGCAACAGACACTGAGGATGAAACAGGAGTCATCTTTACCTGTGATTTACTTTTGTGTTTCAGCGTCAGAGCGAATAGTTCATCTCAGAACCCCGAAGGAAACAACAGTGGGAAAGATTATGGACTCGTGCATCAAGATGCTGGGAATGACAGAAGACAAGAGTCTCTTCACACTAAAAGACAAGCAAGGTTCACTGAGCGTTATTCAAAAACACTAAGCCATACTGTTTACGCAGTAAACGTGTTAAATATATGATTTAATGTGAAGGTTCGTCGGAGGAGCTCTCACCAGATCAACAGATTGGGACTCTACTTCCATCATCATCATCATCTGCAGCAGCAGCAGCGAGCAGTCAGCTGGAACTGCACTTGGTTAAAAGGGTAGATTAAAAACAATCATAATAAACAGTCCAGCATAAAACTCAAAAACACCAAAACAAAGCTTTCTGTATGATTTTTTTTTTTTTCAATTGTAGGATAAACCGACTGCTTCTGCATCCCAAGACAGTCCAGAGGAGAACAGCCCTGATGAAAATCACAACATTAACAATGACATCCGAGGCAAACAGCTGGCTAAAGAAGAGCGGATCAGGGAATTAAACCAACAAGTGGCCTCACTACAAAATGTCATCCGTCAGGTCCATATCTGTGTTTAAAAAATGCGTAACACTAAAATTATTGTACTAAATTAATATTAAACATCGTGATCTGGTTGATCTTTACGTCCCCAAAAGGTCCAAGAGCTCCATCATGGCCTGGTAGCTTTTTGCTCAGAGTTGAAGAGCATGGATGGAGACACGAATGTCGATGCACTTGGCTCTGCTGAGCTGAAGCAGAGACTGGAGCTGGTTAACAGAAGACTGCAAGACAAAAGGCAGAACCTGCAGACCCTCAGAGACAACATTACCGACTTCACAGCTGACAAGCAGAAGTAGGAGGACCATCACCTTTAATTAGCAACTTATTTAACGACACAAATACTTAAAAAAAAGAAGAAGCTTTTTTCACCTTCCAGAGACAAAGTACAATTTAGAAATACAAGCACCTGTTGTAGTAGTTAATGATCTGTTGAGACTGTAGTAAATGACATTTACCTGAACCACATTTGTTTCTGTGTATGTGAGCTTGAACTTCCACGAAATGTGGTTCCTTTGCTTTTCAGGCAGTTGGAGGTTCATCTCTTGGAAAAGATGAAACTGAATTGCCACGTGTTTAAGGAGGAAATCTGCATCGTGCATCTCAATCGACAGGCGGCTCAGCTCCACAGCGCTTTGCAAGAAAGCCACGTTAAGGTACTGCTGATAAAACGAACCTTTCATCGATTTATTTTTAGTGCTGCTGTAGAGTTTAACTGGCACAGCGAAGGCCTGCAGGACTTTAATCAACAGCATGTGAACTGCAGTTACACCAATATGTGGGAAAGCTCTATGGTCTGAGTCAGAGAATGTTTTGACTGCTAAAAATAAACAATGAGAAGCTGATGTTTGCACCAAAACAACTCTAAATATTGAGAAAGGCATGCGTGGTATGGGATAATAAAATGCTACTGGAGAAAAAAAGGTCAAATTTGGAGCTTTCGGAATTTCATGCCATTGCGCATGCTGTCCCTAACCATATCAGAGCAACTCGTGTTCCTGACCTTTGCCCTAAAAATCGAAGCCAGACTTAGAGGATAAATTTACCTGCAGAACAAGTGACGTTCACACATTTGATCCGACTGGTGACTGAATTAGACAACACTGGGAGGGGTGGTCTTGGCCTCTTGAAGTGGAAGGCCAATATCTGAGACTCTTAACTTTGGTCCTCTGAGTGACACACAGTGTCTGCTCTGTTTCATTAAGCTGCGCACTTATCCCCGCTGTGAGAATGAGTACACAATGCAGAGTGAAATCCATTGTACGAACATGCACTTTTTTTTCCCCTGAGAAATGATGTTTAGCGCTGACATTCGAGAGCCTGTGACCATACCAACAATGGAATGCGTGTGACAAAAGCCACTTGGAGAGAGCAGTGGCGAAACGGGCCAGCGTGTGTAAAAGTATCTCCATCTATCCCCCGAGGTGCCCACTTTTTTTTTTTAATGTGGCCCTTTTATCCTGCTGGAGAAGCCCTAACGAGGTGCCATGAAAGGACACGCGCGGCTTCGGCTTTGAAAGGTGCCCCGTGTCACGTTGCCACCCCAAGGCAACGCTTTTTTAGGTGGTGAGTTTGTGGGAAAAGCAGCAGTGCTAATGTTTATCATATGACCTAATCAGAGTTAACACACAGGTCAGAGCTGAGGAGCAGCCTGGGAACTGATAGAGCTGCTGTTCAAATAAGGAACAGACCGCCTTGTGTTTGGTCTTGTAGACTGCCCCACATTACAGACAATAAGGAAATATTTCATCATCGGCAGTCTAATCTCCCGGATCTATTGCAACTGGAGAGCATCAATAAAGCAGCCGAAGGGGAAGGCGAAAGAGAAACAGAGGCGCGGAGCGAAGGGAGGAGGGGAACGACAACAAATGGAGGAAATGACTTTAAATAAGCAGTTTAGCTTGGACGACTCAAAAACTTCAGAGAGATTATTAAAGTGGGGAAGTTGGGAGAATTATGTTTCACCCAGGCTTGAGTCGCGCTTTGAGCGTGGGTCACGTTTTGAGAAGAATCTCCCACCTTTTATTTCTATTTTTTTGCAGTGACATGCACGAGTTTAGGAAACGGAGAGTGTGTTTCCACTTTTTATGTAGACAAAGTCATCGTACAAGCTGCGGTTTATCAGTGTGGTCACAGTGTCTCCCAATTCTCTATCCCTCATTTTCTTTCCCATAAGACCTCTGCTCTGTGCACAGCCAGGGCATCTGCATTCACAGTGACAGGACTGAATGTAGATCTACTAACACCCATCATTTCAAATGAAATATAATCCCTACCACTTAGCGTCTATGTTATTTAGCCTGTCAGAGAATCTTTTCTCACTCTGAAACAAAACTCTTTCACAGATGATGTTTTAAACGGTCGCATTTGTGCAATATACGGCAATATTTCTTGTCGCCGAGCAGACATGTGAGTGATTCCCACCTGAATGACCTTTGTGATCTTTCTGTTTGTGTTTTAATTGCCTGCTTTTGGTCTGCTCATGTGTCTGGTGGGGGAGGAGATGTGCTCCATGTCTGGCTCAGGTAGGCTGGGATTTGATCAGCTTTTGTAGGTAAACAAGAAGAATATGAAGAGAAAATTCCTCGGGTTCTTGGCGTGCGTCCAAAACGGAGCAAGCCGAGAGGGAAAACGCTGGGCATTAGAGTCTGTTCCTCGAGGGGCTTCGGCTGCGTTTCCGTGGATATATCCTGTCTGGCCCACTTGTCTGAAGAAAAGAGAAGCCTTAGCTTTGACCCCTGACCCCGAAAAAGCGGCATCCATTGCTCCGAGGCATTCACACGCTATGCAGGGGGGGAGGGGAGTATGCCAAGAGGCTGGATAAGTGAACATTGGAATTCAGCGGTCGGACTCACAAGTTATTTCGGATCCCTGCAAGCTACTTGTGGTGCGATCGCTTCCCAAGCTAATCATTACATCTTGGTGGTCTCCTGGCTTTGACGCAGCCTGGGCCTTTATCTTTCGTAGATTTCCACGCATGATATCTGTAATCTTTTTAGTTTGTTTTCTAAGAAACAAAAATAATGAAGTTAAAAGTTTATCTTAAGAAAATGGTAACTGAGTTAGCTTCATGTTTCACTGGCACAGAAGCTGGTTTGGAAGTCAGTCCTTGTATAGCTGGCAACCTACACAGAGGAAGAAGAGGAAACCTGAACCCTATACTGAGAATGGTCTCTCATTATTTTGTAAAAATCTATGATGAAGCCGGAGGCCGTCTGTAAATGAGTATTACTGAGTGGTATTAATCTTCTCCGAACTTTCCTGAAAATCAGCTGTGGCTGAGACTTCACTACTCAGGGTTTGTGTATCTATTTACTGTAAGTGAGACATGGGACGCTGCAGATTTTGCAATAAATTTGTATCACTCCACTGCAAATGCCTTCAAATCTCAACCATCTGTCTCTAAGCTGTCTCTGATTGCTTGCTTTAAGGAATACGCTCTTTTTCTGCTTTCAGGAAAAGGCTCGAAAGAAGACTTCACCCATTGGTAGCTTGAGCCAGCTGGTGTCACCGCAGCGTCCGGCCATGCTGCTGGTCGTACAGGAGAACCAGAACCCTGATGGCCGTTACGGCTTCTCCTGTCGCTATGGGGAAGGCAGCGGACTTGTGGTGGTCGAGGTGGACAACTCACAGCTCTGTGTGGATGACAGGTGACTCAAACAAAAACAAAAAACGTATTCATAAATGCACGCTACACTGTAAACCCGAATAAGTTACCAGAACTCAAAAAAATTGAGGCAATCGATTGCCTCAATTTTTTTGAGTTGATCAACTCAAAAGCCAAATTTTTCCAGAACATAAAAGTTTGGATTACATGGTACTTGTATCTTTTGAGAACGGTCAACTCAAATATTTGCAGTTAATATGACTTAAAGTTTCAAGTTTACAAATTCAAAGAAATAAGTTCACAGAACTTATAAAAAATAAGTACACAACTACAACATTTTTATGTTAACAAAACTCAAATGTTTATTAGTTTGTGTTGTCATTATTTTAAGTACACGTTAGTCAAATATGTTGACTACTTGATACTTAAAAACATGTGACCCAAAACTTAAAATTTTTGAGGCAATTGATTGCCTCAATTACACTGAGTATCGGTAACTTAATATGCAAAAGTCATAAACATCTGCCATTGAACAGTATCTTGCCTGCTCCCTTTTAGCACTATGTTGAAATTAAATACATTTTAAAAAAAAATTACATAAATTAAAAATAATTAACAAAAACATTTATAAATTAAAATAAGTAGACCAAAAATTGTTTAGTCAGGAAAACTGTCAGAGTAATGAAAAATAATAATTAATAATATCAAAATGTGCTTTTGGCTCTCTGGCTAATATCTGAATAAGACAACAAGGCAGCAATTTGAGTGAATTACAATGCTATTTGTTTTACATTAACCAGTATCAAACAGTGAAATTTAGGTCATCTTGCGCAGCCCACAATGTTTTGGAAATAGTATTACGAAAAACATTAAAACATACAAAACATTAGTGTTGCTTTGCATTATGTTAATGAGAACAAAGGCACGTTGTATAGTTTGGACCTATTGGCTGAACACCTGTAGAGTAATCTAATAATGTTTTGAGGCATTATTTAGATGAAAGGAGAGAACTTTGAACTAGCCTTTTATAATGCTTCACCCTGCATCCTTCTTTCAGATGAGTTCCTACATAACCAAGTCATTCTTGAGGGTCTGTAACCTGGGTGACAGTTTACCACTTTCTAGACCAAATAAAATCTTTTGAGTAAATTCTAAAGTGTTGGTCAGGGCTTTGGGGTAGCTGAGGTGAAGTGCATAGATCAGTCCAAACATTACTAGGAAGGCTTCACCAAATCTGGGGAGACTGAACACGGCATCACTTACAATGATGACAGAGATTTTCACAGGTTGGTAGTGAACTGGACTTGTTGTGTCATGGTCACTGATGACAGTGAAGAGGGCCACTTCAACACCATCAAGCTCCAACTCATCAGATTCGTCCTGAATTAATGAAAAAGAGATACTAATCACAATCTAACCCAAGAAATACAACAGATGACATATAATTTCTCATTTTACCAACTCCCACTGAGATCCAATACCTCTTTTACAAGGGAGACCTGAGTCTCACTGTAAGAGGTGAAAAACAGAAGATCCATGTTCTGCACACATAAATCAGCTAATTCACCAGAGAATCAAGTGGTGTGAGATAGACTGAAACTAAGCTAAAGGAAATACACAGGAAAATGTTTTACTAAACATCTTATCACTTTCAACAAAACACCAATTCAGTTCATTCGTAGTGAGGAGACAGAAAAGACCATACATGGAAACCTTATGGGTAGACTAAACAAAGGTAAGTCCAAACAGTGCATCAAAATACATGTTTGTACTTTGATGCACTGTTTATATACACAGTAGTATCTGTTAGATACTTAAGGACACTCACAGTGCAGGTTCTGAAAAATCCAGAGACATCCTCATGCAGATAGACAGGAAGGGCGTGGAGAACGGTAGTGCACTTGGTGTGGATATCATGGATTTCCTATTTCCAGATAAAAACAGAATTTTATATACTGGTGAGTTTACTGAACAACAACAAAAACAACAGTCAAATCAGAACATATGTCCACAAATAACCTGTTCACATCTTTAATACAGTCAGACAAATAGCAAACACAAAGTGGAGTAATAGCAAAATTCAAAAAGCTCATTTAAATCATTGAACCTGTCCAATGTTCCACTGGTTCAACCTATGAAATGTGTAACAATCTATTATTACCTGTTCATTGTGAATTCTTAGAATTTCAACCAGGGCATCTGCTGTCTTCCCAGTTTTTGATGCCCTGGCTGAATAAGGTCATCAGTCGAGGAAGATGGCGGTCAAGTTCAGCGTAGAATGTATTGGGCAGGTTCTGATTTGTAATCCGCTGAAACTCTGCATACAACTACAGCAGAAGGACAATACAGTTCAATTTGAAGAATCTCGCACATCTTTATAAAGCAGCAAAAAGCTGCCACATGAGTAAGAATTACAATTTTCATTTTAAACAGAGCTGATCCATATTACCTCAGACTCCATTTTTAGAGCAGGCCAGAGGTCCAAGAGCTCCTTCACAACCCTAACCCTGCACATATAGTTTAAAATATAGCGTTTCTAACAAGAAAACTGCTTGAAAGCACTCTCACTTCAGACAGGCATCTCCGTTGTGTAACTGCAGGGACAACGGGCTTGTTTGGACCCAACTATTCTGAGTCATGAGAGGGGGTTTAAAAATTTAGAGAGATTAAAATACTTTGTTTCATACTAGACGACCGGGCGCCACCTCTAGAGCAAGTAGTATCTAACTTTTTAAACAGCCTGCGACCCTCATTACAACAACTTAATGCTAGCTCTGCAAGCGCAAAGTTTCCTTCGGGGAGAGCAGCAAAGCACATAAAAAACACGGACCGACATTTCTGCTATTCTTTTCGACACGCACCCAAAATACAACTAAATATTCGTATTTTAACAATAAACTAATATCAACATTGAAAACTTACTGTAAGTCCAGTGATGCTAGTTGCTGCCGTTAGGTCCAACTTTCTCCAGTCGTCCGTGTTGCCTCTTTGGTGCTGTTCCCGCCCATATACCTTTACTTCTTCTGTGTTTCGTATTAATGCTCATTAGCGCCGCCTTCCGCTTCGGAGGGTGAATCAGAGATTAACTCGGAATAAAAATTGATTCCTGCAGCTGCTCAACACTTACGGAAAAAATTAAAAATATATATGTAGGACACAGTGATAAAACAATGAATATTAAAATAAATACATTTTGTCTTCCACTAATGCATTTAAGACAATTTGATTTTACTTATTTGGTGAAACACTTTGAGATTTTATTGTATTTTAGCATGTGCTACATAAATTAAGTTTATTATTAAATCCTACCTACTTGAAACAACAAAAATAACAGGACTTTACCATTCTTATATGTCCTAACTTAACTGTGTTACGTTGTGCTTAAGTTATTATTTTAAGTGATGCTTACTTAATATAGAAATAGTTAAATTCAATCAAATATTATTAGTTTCATTTACTCAAAAAGAAGAACATGTTATACGAACTTGACATATTTAAGTTAACAGAACTTTTTAAAGACTTTGAGTATACACTACTTAATCTGTTTAATTACTTTGAACATTCGGGTTTACAGTGTAGTTAGTGAGAGCGGAGCTCAGCATCTTACTCATTTCACCCATTCTTTCATTCACTCTGTCTCTGCGCGTGGTAGCGATGGCAACCCATCAGAAAACAAGCAACATAACGCAATACTTGGATGCAGAAGAGAGTGAGAGGGAACAGATAAAAGAACTTCATGCAATTAAGAAATTATAGAATTACAGCGAGTACGAACTGTGCTTAGAGACACTGCCCATCATTTAAAACAATACTGCAGGGGAAAAAGAAGTCTGTGTGACAGAATCACAGTAGCTGAAAAGAGTCTTTCAGGCTCGCTGTTTGTGTTCCTTTATCGCAGCATTCGTGCCAATGCTCTTTACACAGCTAATGAAAAAATACAAGGAGCTGCTCTAAGTTTAACCTGGGTGTCTATAAAGAAAAACTAATAGAGGGCTTTTAACGAGCTCTGTGTAAATGTGTAGCTTTTTCAGTTTTAATGCTCTGTGATTTGAAGAGCATTTTTTGTGTGTTACATAAGCCGAGGTCTTACATTTACCTGCAAAGATGTATTTTTTCTCCATACATAACTTGAAATAAAGATCTAACACATTATCTTTGCATGTGTGTGTTTTGCTATCAGATTGGTGGAGGTGAACAGTGTGTCGGTGGTCAACTCAACACACGGAGAGCTGACCGACCTCCTGCGGCAGGGCCCCAGCATTCAAGTCGTGGTCCTTCGTCAGCCTCCGCCTGCCCTCCCCTCCCCTCCGTCCCTGCAGCACATGGTCAGCTGTGATCTGGAGCAAACATGCTGCCCAGGGGGAGACGTGGGCAGCACAGAAACCCATCCTCAGCGCAGGGTGATAGCCATATGATGTCCAGTAATGTGAGATGCCATGTCGTCTTTTGTTGTTTTTACTGTACTGATGACACTATTCATCATAAGTTGTTGACAGCTGCCTTTTAGTTCAGAATATCAAATAGCAATACGCCTGTTTTTCACCATGTGTGCACCAGCTTGTTTTTGGTATTTATTAGCATGAAATGCATTTCAATGTATGCCTGGAGGAACAGCTATTAAAAAAAAAAAGCAAGACAAGAAAAGACTACATTTCCCTGTTTTATATCCTCTTTTGTTTTCAACTAAAACGAAGAAGCACAGAGTCTGACAGTTTCACTCCACTAGATATGTGATAAGCATTTCTTTTAACATCCACCAGAGTAGTTACTGAGGGTGTCACAATGTAAGACTGATTACTGTGCATGCTTCAACTTTTTAAAAACACATGTAAGGCTGGAAATAGTCTTACAAAAGTGATCTAATTTACAGGCACATCCAAAAGCATCCTGCCTGCACAGGTTTGTCTCTTAGATCGTCTGGTCAGCGTTCGGAGCAAAATATTTCTTAAAAAGATGAGTCACACCCCCCATCCCCTTTCTAACTTGTAATGTAATCCACTGTGCTGTAGGAATAAACCCTTGAGCCCGGAAATGCCTCATTTCTCAGCCTCGTTCTCCCTCGTAAAGTGGCAGTGGATCATGCAAGTCTGACAGAAAGACAGCAAAAACACTACCAAACCCTGACCCAGACCCCAAGGGTCCAAAGAGCCTGAGAGGAAGAGTGATGAGACCAGTTTGGCTTGTCAGTTGATGAGAAAGGTCACAGGTCAGTCACCGACACATTTGTGCCTTAATGGTTTTGCAATCAAAGCCAAATGAGCTCCATATAATCCAGATGATGAGAGAGATGGTATTTTCTCGTTGCCAAACAGACCCGCAGCGAGGGAGGAGCGTGATACTGGCAAGCTGGAGATTTGAAATGCTTAGTCACAGGCATGGGAAATTGAAGTCAACCGCGCCACAACATGTTCATCTACCCACTGACACATATGAACCAAAAGGATAACAATACAATGAGAAGTTATCCAAAGCCACAAAACAATGCAATAGCAGGGTGTGGACACTTATAGCTTCATAGCAAGGCTGTGGGAGACTGAAAGAACTGAGAAAGGGAGGAAGAGTGGGAGAGGAATTAAAAATCATGATCACGCTCGCTGTCAAAATAACCATGTAGCAGCAACTGAAGTCAGTCTAGCCTATTCTTCCATTCGGGGTAGAGAGACGAGGAGAGAAATTCATAGCTCAGTAAAGTTAAGCCACACAGAGACAGAAGGCAGAGGAGAGAATGTGTCATGGCTGCCTTCATGGAAATAAATTAACACTGGAGAAAATGAGGCAAAATCCTATAAACACTACTGCTGGAAAGAGAACATGGGATTCCCAGTGACCAACACACCCGAGAACACACACTCGCAGGCTTTGATACCCCGGCTATAAACTACTGCAGGCTGTCAATCTGACAAAAAAAAAAAAATTAGGAGAAATCCATCTGGGTGAGTAACTGAAGTGACAACATGAGACCTGCTAAAGTCTTCAAAGTCAAAAAGATGAGCTGCGGGAGCTTACATTCTACTGTACACTAGTCGGGAACATCTGCAGTGAGTTTGAAATGTATACTGGCCTCTTCCTATTCTGCTGAGGCGCCTCAGGTTGACCCAGGCTGTACCTGACACATAGTGGCACAGAGCAGCTTACGCTGCATCTGGTTTGCCTTAGCAGCCTCGATAAAGCTACATCCAGCACATGCTGATAAGCTCAGAGAAGAGCCCGCTGTGGCTGGATTTCTCTCTTCCACCCAGCGAGCCCGAGCTTCCCACTCCTCAATCTCCGCTCCCTCCCACCTCCGTCAACTCTCTAACCACCTCATGACATTTAAGGGTGCCTGGCATCCGTTTGAAGTGGGAGAGGGGGCATTAGCTCTGGTTTCCTGCCCAAATCCCACACAACCCAATAAAATGCATGCAGGTCTGAAGCGAACCAAAGGAATTCCTTTTCACTGAAACGTTAAACAAACAAGTTTGGCATTTAGCCTCATATTACACTTTACAGTACAGAGCATTGTTTCCTAACGCAGAAACAACTCGGCCTCCTTGTTTTCTTTGTAATAATAATGCTCTTGTGTGTTGTGTTTGTATCCGCTCCAAAGACTCCAAATTACAGTTCACTGCAAATGTTAATTACAGTACACAATAATTGTTAATTCATGTAAAACAATTCATATTCGGGCGATTATGTAGCTTTGCGGTTAAGGATTATGTGACAATTCAGCTCTGCACCATCCCGTCTCTTATATTTCAGTAATCACTCAAGTGCAGTGGGAGCTAGGAAGGTCAGCCTCAAATCCCAGGGGCTTTTGATTTCATTTTGCTGAGGTGGAAATGGGACCTCTGCCTTTTCCTCCGGCAGATCTCACACTAAGTAGCTCCACTAGGCACTTGAGAAAGTCCCCGGTCTCCTGGTGACCACTATTTTATATTATTTGACCTTTGTCTCTGGTTTATTCTCCCCTGCGTTCATTACCACAAGGAGGATGTGAGGAAATACTGCCATCTACTGGGAATCCCACAAACATCAGTGATGCTCCCACAATTGTCTTGTTGGTGCGCATGAGAAAATGCCTCTTGGGCTTGATTATGAAGTGATTCTGATTAGATCCCATTATTCATACAGAACAGGGAATGTATAACAATTATCCTCCTCGTGTGGATGAATTCTCGAGGTTGGGAAAAACACATTTTGAACAGTAATCAGTAATGTAATCTTCTGATAGATTTATTTGAATAATGCGCAAAATAGATGCACGTCTTCCTTGTCCAGGTGCTGAGCTCAAAACAAATCGACTGCAACTTCTGCACAACGGCTCATAACGCTGATATTACACAGACTTTAATAACTTCAGTGGCCTCATGATTTTTGCATATCTAATATACATATAAAAAACAATTAAGTCAAACATTTATTATCATATTTCTGAATTCTGGCTAATTTCAGCTTCGTCTGAAAAACCCTGCATGCATCGCTTCTTAAAAATATAAATAAACCCCTGTTTACTCTATCAACAATTTCTCACTCATCCAAGAACTCAAACAATCAGCATTTGCAGTGAGATCACTGAATATATTGAAACCCTGCATTTATTCGTTTTCCCCTATGCCTGCAACACGAGCACGGCTGCTATGTAAATGAGAGCTCGTCTCAGCTTATTTACTGTGCAACACAAGCATGATAAAGAACAACATGAGTAATTGATGGCTATACTTTGTGCTTAATGTTGGCTTAACTACCCCAAATGACCGTGTATAGGTTAGATATGACATAAGCTCCCGAGAGACATTTAACACTCACAGTGCAGCTTAATTAAAAGGGTAATGAAAAGGCCATTAGGATTAAGTCTAAGGTGTGTTTTGGATGAGATAAATATGTTGGGGAAATCGCTTTGTGTAGCTTTGCCAGCGGGCAGTGATTGAGAAAGGTCAGCATAAGGTGTTAAGTCATTTTCCCATCTATTCTCTGAAATATAGAGAACATAATGGTCCGTGTCTCCGTCCAGTGAAAGGTTTAATTAAAAGGAGATGAAGCTGGTGATAAGAAAAATCATTGTGGGATGAGTGGCAGGGATATTTTGAATTGTGTAGAAGAATTGTAGCACAGACTATAAAGGGGGGAAGGAAATCATATGAAAAAAACGAGGTGGATAATACATAAAAAGGGTTTTAAGCCTCTGATGATCCGTGGTTTCCTCTCTTCTTTTAGTCGCTGCTGTTGGGTTTACTTGTATAATAAAAAGAAATATCTTCCCACACTCTGAACAACAAATAGTTCATTTATAAACCTCCGGGCAATTTCTGGCAGTGGGAACCGTTCTGGCATTACTTCTATGCTGTGAGTAGGCTCATCGAGGAAGGAAAGGAGAGGCAGTGAAAGAACAAATCCACAAAAAAACCAAACCAGGAATTGTCATGTGTTTGGCATAAATAATCCTACAATAAAGACAGAGTATCCAGTATTGAAACGATCGACACAGGGAAATGATGGGTGTCCATGTTATGACTTGTGATGTGCATAATTCAAGTAAGAGCTTGATTTCGTGTACTGCATTGCAATTCACTTTGGTGTTGTAAAGATGATTACAAATCCTGTCTAGCCACGCAGCTCAGTCCCTCGTGATCCTCCTCTGATTATACTCTAGGTGGCAGTAGAGGTCTCAAAATCCTCCCTGTTAGCTACAAGAAATGGCAAACACTCTGAAAGTCTCTCAGTGAAACCCAACACTTGCAAACAGGGATGTTTCACAAGCATCCACGTTTGAAAGAGTGCCAGGCAAATCCTTAGCTCGAGCTGATTATTTGCTCCTCTATGGTTTGGAAAGTAGGCCAAGGCACCACTGATTCGGATTTGCAATAAAGGTTTAACACAAGCCAGAATAAAAAAAAAACAAAAACCACATATCAAGCTGAAGAACCGACATTCTGATATACGAATATCAGGTTAAGGTTCTTCGTCCTCAAGTAACTGATTTTAGAGACATAGTCTTTAAATAGAGTTACTACATGCTGTTTGCATCCTAGTTTCAGAATAAATTCAACTGAACTCAAAAGGCTAAAAACAGTAGATGTGAACTTTCAACAGAAGATGTCTTTGGTGCCATACTTGTTGCTTTTAACACATTATATATGAAATATAACCCCAGCTAGTTCCTTCAAACTGACATCACACACTATCTTCACAAATGCACACTTAGACAGCGTGACGAAGCAAGCTGCATGAAACAGTGTGCTTGACTATATATTATTTAATGTGATTTTATGGGCTGCACACTGAGGCACAAACACACACACACACGAACAAATAAAAGGGTTTACGTGGAGTGGTTGATGGCGAGTGAACAGGCCAGAAGAGATGGAAGAAGCACACCGGGGGGAATGATGAGAGGAAATGATGCGCATGATGAGTGCTGAATGGTTGGCCAGTGGGACAGACCCTGTCAGACTGTCTGCTAAAGGGGTGGAAGACACAGAGAGAGAGATGGCTGCAGAGAGGACAAGAAGGAGAGACAGAGAGAGCACAAAACAGCAGGAGCAAAATGATGATCAGTGTCAAAATTCTATTACTCTGTGACAACCAACCAAGGTTTCCCCTGTCTCGTTCACGAGCACAGTGACTGTGCTCCATCTCTGTCGCGCGGCTACAGCAGACCGCCGGGCGATTACTAACTCGGAGGTTTCGCACATAGAAAAGCAGGCCAGTAAGATGTTTTATTTAACTCTTATTACATAAATTCTGCGTCGTAGTTCATATTCCTTTGCGCGGGTATTTCTGTAGCACAGAAATGTCTGCGGCTCCCGGTACTGTATTGAGCGTCATTTGCTGCTCTTGTCTTCAAGCTTTTCATCTGCAGAGCGGGCCCTCACACAGAAACAATGATGACCCAGTTCTGAGTTTGTCTCTGTCTTACAGCCAGTTCTCTTCTGTCCTAATCATAGTCCCTGAGCTCCAAGAGCTGCAGCGCTACCAAAACATGGGAGGGGAGGGGAGGGGAAGGGGGGCAAGGAGAGATAAAAAGAGAGGGAGTGGCAGAAAGAAAGTCAGCATAAGAAGGAGGGAAGAAAAACGTAATCTCCGAGGAGGAAGAAGAGAAAGGTTGACAAAATATAAGGCTGGATGGATAGATATGTTCACGTTTAGAAATAGAACGACAGAGAAGGTTAAACCACTGTACCTTCTCTGATTAGTTCCCTATGGAGAGCACATCTAAAGGCAGGATTGATGCCATGACAGGTTGGAGAAAAAGGCAAAAGGAGGCCTGATGCACCGTGCTCCTTCATCTGCACAGATGTCTCTGGAGATACAGGAAATCAGGTCATTCTGTTCCTCATCAGGTGTGACTATTCATTCGCTAGCAGGGTTGAGGAACCCTGTTGTGCTTATGTAATACATAACACAGGACCGCACTTCTCAGCAATCCACCTGAATGTACAATAAGCGCATCCAGCTATACGCTCAGATCATTTCTTTTCTTTAATAAGTTGATCTTTTGAAAAAGAAAACAAAGATGTTGGAGTGACATAAAAGCTGTAAGGCAGCTGTTTGTAATCAATGGATTTTCTTGGAATCAACAAGCCTGACAAACTGCAGCTTTTTTCACAGTGCCGTGTCCTGAAAATCTGCCTAAACGAGTTACATATACTGCAGTGACTTTTTCTGATGCTTTATTCAGGATGCATGTCTGAAGCACAACATAACCTTCCTGTATAAGTGAGGAGACGCACATATTCAGTTCACAGTTTGGTTCAAAATGTGTCTGCAGTTGCTTTTGAAATTGGTTTTAGATTTTCAGAAATGCTTTAACAGTTTGAGTTTTCACATATTTCCCCTCCTTACCGACAAGATCGATTCGACTCCTATTTCTGTCTTTTCCGCTAATGAGAAGCAACAGCAAGGAGGTAGGAAGCTTGGTCGGGAAACAGCAGGGAAACAGGCAGCTCAGCTCTCTCCAAAGGTTAAAAGCTAAAGCCCACTAATGTACAAGTTGTGTCTCTTTTATTTAACTGTACAATGAACCTGTTGTGTGCTAGCTTTTGGCATGGCTCTGGGATAATCACTGCAGCTTGTAAAGAAATAGTCCACTCTTTGCTCCACACTGTTTGGGTAAAATTCATACTTTAAACTCTGCTCCACTTTTTTGCTGAGAATCAATTTTTCCCCTCATCGTATTTCTCAGAACCGATCTCTTAAGATGCTCGAGGCTGTTTAGGCGTCTAGCTTACATGTGGAGTTGCATGTTGCATCATGGAAGCATCATATGCAGAATCTGGGAGATGATCTCCAAGTACGAGGAAAGCGGCACTACTCTGACAGTAGCTTCGTGTTAATGTCACTCAGATCTACTGTCAGTGATGCAAATGGACGGAAGAGTAAACAGTGGACAAATTGTGCATCCAGCATGAAACTCGCTCCCTCTCCCAGACACCCTTGTCACTGGGGTTAGTGCCAGATGGGGACTGTAGAGAGGGATTTGACCTTGCCCGTCTCCCTGTATCTGGCACAGTACTCAGCACAAGGATGATATTAGTTGACGATAAACATGTGGTTTATTGGGAAAAAAATATAGGCAATTCTATTAGAGAATACAAGGTGACCTCTTGCGTAGCATTTGAATGTAATGTGACCAGACAGGACAGCCAAAGTGGACCGTATGCTGTCTCTTTACATCCTTTGCGAGTGGGGGAGGGGAGGTGTGAATGAAATTGAGTGAGCGGTCAAGAGTGCCAAAGCTGGAGAGGCACAGAGTTGGCATGAAGCTGGCAACGAGCATTTTTTCTTTTTTTTTTTGGGGGGGGGGGTCCCTTGCCTGGCAGTGTCTTTCTACTGGAGTAGATGGGCCACATCTCAATGACTCCTAAGCTGTCTGTATTATGCTAAGACATGTATCCTTGAGGGAGCATGGATTGGAGTTGAATGTCACACAAGGACGGAGATTTAGCAGTGCCAATAAAAGGATACCAGCTACAAGTCCTGGATGACGCACAGCCCTGCATTTACATAAATTTGTGTAAAGAGCCACGTTTACATCCGTTGATATTTCTTCAGCACACAATCACCGCTAAAATCTGCCTACTTTTTATAGCGCTGCAGTGAAAAGTTTAAAGTGGAAATTTAGAGCAATAAACATTGAATTGACACTATTTAGACGCATGGCTCCAAAGGCTAATAAATATAGACATCTGTGCTGAGTTTGTGCTGGTGCTATCTGGGAGTTTAACTGTGATATATATATCTCTGACGTGAAGAGATGAATTACACCCTCAGCTCATTTCCTTCTCCTTCCCAACCTTTACACAAGGTGACCTTGCGTGAAACATAATTTACAACTGAATGACATGTTTGCCGTTCAAACGGCTGCCAAGCTGCATCAGCAGCGCTTGTGTTGTGACATGCCGCTTAGCCGATCTGTACAACTAAATTGTACAATTCAACGACGGAGCAATTGCATCCATATGCGAGCCATCTGCTTTGCTTTCGCTGATCCTTTCTTTCCACTATGAGACTGCAAACAGCTATGGCACGTATGGTGGATAAACAAAGCGCAGATGTCATTTCAGTGTGATCAACAACTTCCAGCTTATCTTCCGGTAAATTGGGAGCTAAACTGCTGCAAAAGCAGTGGTGAATGTGGACTGGGTGCTGAACCAGAAATGACTTCATGCTAGCTGGCTTGTGATTTGCCCTACTATATTTACTGCGTGTAGTGCAACTGTAACCAAGATGCAACCACTAACTGGATTCCCTTGACTTCCCTTGCGGTCTAAATCACTGACAGTATTGGGTGCACCTTGTCACCCCTCCTCCGTGCTCCACTGATGTTGGCTGATGTTGTGAAATATTGATTTGCATGTCACCACACCTTGGCTTCGCTGTCAGGTTTATTTAGAAGAAGCTTCTTTACTGGCCCTTCGATGCCAGTCTTGTGGCTTAAGCCAGAGCAGAGGTGCAAAAGGCGGGGTGAAAAGTCCCTCGGAGTGAAAGCCAAAATGCACACAAGAAGGCTAAAAAGCACAATGTCGTGCAGGGATTCTCATCATCTAGCAGTGCTCATAAGAGCAATACTCTACTGGCTGCCATGGTGTAGGAAGCTTCACATAGGTACTGTATTTAGGGCACAAGCCTGCAGTTATTCATGCAAAGGAAGGAAGTTGCTTGGTGCCTCAAATGAGGTTGTGCACTGTATTTCCCAATTAGTCATTTCAGCATGGATATACTTTTATGCTTCGTGTAAACAGCCCACAGCCTTGCCTAAACCTAGACATACACACACACATTAGTTGATACACACAGGCACAAACTTACTGAGAGGAAGGAGTGCTAGCTTCAGAGTTGCTTCTGAGACAGGATGGCCTTTGCCAAAAACACAAGGTAAAAGGTTATTCACTTGTCACAGAGTCAGTATAACGTCCCCGGTTCAATGGTCTATAGACAGATTTCAGGCTGAACACTAATGTCACATAAGACCATGTGAGAGATAACAAGATGACCTTTTCATCTACAGTACGCAAACGACAAATTGATGTTAATGCCTTGACTCGAAAGCCTTTTAGTCTTCTTCTTAACTGCAAGGCTTTTTTTTGGTTTCGCTTAAGAAGAGAGACACTGCTGCAACCCTGGGCTGGCAGAGAAACCCAGCAGAGAAAGTGTCACGCAGATCTTTTTTCTTTGGCTGATGGTTGATGCATTTGTTTACCACCTTTTTTTTCCCCCTACAGTGAATTTTAGAAGCTGCTTCAGTCACAAGACGACAGCCCATCATGAAGCAAGAAACCAGTGGCCTTTATTTTCCCTGCCATGGTCCTTGACATCGTCTGAATGGCAGTGAAGAAGAAATCTACCGAGACAACAGAGGCAGGCAGACAGGGCGAGGGGAGAGGAGCGAAGAAGAGAGGCAGAAAAAAGAAGACAGACAGACATGATCTGGGGACAGAATAAAGGAGAAAGGCCGCATCACCGTCAATAAGAAAAAGACTCCAACAACCACCTTGTGTCAATGTCAAGTCTGTAAAAAACACACCGCATGAAAGCCAGAGAGAGGTGAGTCACAATATGCACTTGAACCATGAGAGGCCAATTCAAACACTACCACGCTGGGATGGATATTGCAGGGTGCATTGTGGGATAGCCTGATTATGGGGGAAGCAAAAGAGAGGAGGTGAGGGAATGAGTAACACAGGATTGGTCTCCATTATGCTCTCAGTGTGAAATCCAAACTCTTTATTGTTGTCATTAGCTCATCCTGTGTCCCACTTCTGAAGATTTGCATCATCCCCTCTAAACCCTGTTTATTTATTTATTTGCATGGAAAATATAGGTCATGCATTCATACAGGGCCATACATTTTTAATAGTTTTGCAGCTTTAATTCAAATGTCTGCAAGCTTCCCCGTGAGCCAATCTGCCACAGACGAACTGAGCCCAAACAACATCAACAATGCATGGAGGGGCTGGGTGTCTTTGCGAGAACCCGGGGTATTTAGAAACACCCCTGTTAATTTGTCTGTGGTGTGATAATGAATGAATCCTCTTTTCATACTGTGTGCTGTGAAAGCGAAGAACAGACAGAAATCTCTGCTTAATGCTGAAACTAACCCAGCATTGTTGTCAATGAGCATTATTTAACACGGGACCACATCAGGCAAACAGCAATGAAAAAGGTAGATGTGAAATGTCTATGCTGTGATCATCCGAGTAACCCGATCAGTTACATACTTTTGTGAGACAGCCGCAAATAATTTCATCCTTGTTTATGTTGATCAGTCTGGCTCCATTTCTAGGAGGCATGAAGGAGCCCAGAGGCTGTATGTGGCCTTTTCCTCTCCCACAGCATGCTCCATCATTTCCACTCTTATGTCCTTAAAAAGAAAATAGAGAAAGGTCACTGTGTCTGTATCTTCAGCAGCAATCATCACTTCTGTCACTGTATGAGTCTAACATGTGTGCTCGCTCAAATTATCATCCTTAACGTGATAGTTTAAAAAAAACAAAACAGTTTAGAGAAAATGTCCTCTTTCAGTGGGACTGCACTGTTACCAGTGGTTTGTTTACCTAGTGGTTTGGATGTTTCACCAGCACTCAAGTCCTACCGCCAAAGCGACGAGTCTCTGGTATATTGATGAAAAGAAAGAGAAAGATTGATACTGTGGTTCCACTGATTCATTTTACGTCCATTAAATCTGATTAGACCGAGATCTGAAGCCCTCTGCTCGAGAACAAGGGAACGTCGGCGTCACTTTTAAACAGGGTTCCTTCTGGGTAGCAACAAAGCGGTAACTGTCTCTCGGATGATAACAGGAGATAAAATGACAATGAGGGGAAGATGTTAAGGACTATTTGATTCTTCATTTATTACCTTTCTCACATCAGCAGTTTGCCAAGTGACACCGCATTTCAATTACTATCATTTTCCTGCTATGAAAGCCCGCTGCATTAAATGTGTGCCAAATTACTGACTTCTGTTTGTTGCTTTTGATCTCAATAGAGGCGCATCTGTTTGAAACACGTTTAGTTCGGTGTCTGCTGCAATCACTAATGACAACATTTACCTGCAAATAAAGCCACGATTGTATGCGCGCTTTAAAGTGTAATCTATTAAGTAATAGGGCTGCGCACATTAACAAGTCTGCATTTTTTGTGCAGGAAAGACAGAGCCGCTTCTTTTAGACAACCGTCATCCAGCTGCGGCAACAATGATACAAATGACGGTTGTTAGTTATGCTTGATAGAACAAAAGCAGACTGTTCCTCAGCTGAGCGGAGCGGTACTGTTATATCTTGAATGCATTAGATGGAGAGAAAGAAAATCAATAAATGTCTGTTCAGCCTAGCAGAGGAAAACATATTTTTTTATTTTACGCTCTGTCTAAAAATTAATTTGCCAAGAAAACAGAATTTAACCATGGCTAAGTTGAGGCATTTTTGCATTTGTGTGGCCATCCTCCTGGCCACACAAAGCCCTATTCTAATTAATTCTACATACCATCATTGTATCGTGCAATTAAGAATTTATCTAGCTTGTCTACATATTTCTGAAAGAATAACAGTTTAATGATTAAAGTCAGGAAGTCCTCCACGCAATGTCTTAAATAACCTTCATATGAATTAATTTTGTTTGACATGAAGAAATTATATAGTTTGAGTTAGTAACCACACTTGCATTCACATCAGCAATGAAATAAACCACCTGTAGACTAATCTAAGAAGACATAAAGCTGTAACTGCTGCTTTTACAAATCAGTCTAATCAAAATCAGACTGCTGTGACCCTCTGTTCATATCGTACTACTCTTGCTTTACTGGAACACATACATAAAATATTGATTGGAGAAAATGACCATTTTTAAAAACTGTCTTCATTTTAGAATTACATACACAAGATAATAAAGTAGACAAAATCTGCATGAGTGGGAATACTTTGTGAATTCACTGTAACAAGCTAACCTGCTATTCTAAAGTTCAGGTTATGGTAAGAATTAGTTCCTTTAACGCGCTGAAGAAAACAGGGAGTGTTTACAAAAGATGGACATAGTTGCTCTGACACTGGATGCTGCTTTCTGTACTGTCCTTTTGAAGCTTTGATTTTGGCATTTTCTCTGTTGTGCTCTTGGTTTCAGTTCTTAAACCACACGCAGGAGCAAAGGGTGGACCGGACTGAGAATACTGTCACTCTCGAGGTAGCCATGTCCACAAGCACATTCTGTTTGCTGTCTATTTAACTCCAACTCTCTCTCTCTGTTAAACAGAGCCAGAGACCATAAAATCATCAGTTTTTCCCCCTTGGGTCTCAAACAAGTAAGGAGGAAGTTTGTTTTCTCATAGACTTCAGGGGTAGCTGTAGCTCAGGAGGTAGGGCACCAGTCAGAAGGCCTGTGGTCCGAACCTTGGCTCCTCCAGCCTACAAGCTAAGGCGCATCTTTGGGCTAGGATGTTAAACTCAGAGTTTTCCCTGATGCATCCACTGGATTATGAGCGTGAGTGTGTGTGTGAATGTTAGGCAAGGCGCTTAGGCATAGAAAAAAAGCTCTTGTATAAATGTGTGTGATTGGGTGAATGTGACTAACATTAAAAAGCACTTTGAATTCTCAGTTAGAGTACAAAAGTACTATACAAGTACAAGTACATTTGTAGAATCTTTAGACTTCCTTTTGCAACCAGAGGCTGGACCTCCTGACAGCAACCTCAGACAGTGCAGCTTTGTCTGTGTTAACATGAATGCTCACACTAGCACCCTGACAATTAACCAAAACTGTACCCAAACATAGTGGACATAATGACATAAAAACAATTTCAGGACCATAATTTGCACTTTTGAAAGCAGCACGTACAAAACAGGACCGATCTGTTTTGTTTTTTCCAAACAAACGACACTGTTTAATGATTTAACAACATCGTCAATTCTCAAACTCGGCTCAAACGAAGACTTATAGCTGTGCTTGGATGTTTTCTGTTGATTTTTGCGCTTTGCACCAGCAGCGCCCGGTGCATGTAGCATCCCAGCTGTTGTAAAAGCAAAACCAGATATAGCCAGCTGGGTTCACAATTTATCAGGTTACAGTATAATGTCATTATATCACAAGTTAGTGGGAGCAGCTGGAGAGGCGGCATCAGGAAAAAGGGAAGAGAGAGAGATTGCCTAACGCTGATGCATTGTTGAGTCAGGGCTTTGATTAGGTGTGCTCTCATCCTGGAAGTAGATTGCAGCATCATTTTGTAAAATTCATTCACTTGTTCCAAGTCCCTTGACACAAGCTGCTAGCAACTATCAAGTGTAACCCACAAGAATCAAACTATGCAAGATTAAGATTCATATTAAGAAACAAGTTGTAGAATAATAAAAATATTAATAATAACGACATTATTATTATTTTTATTATTAGATGAAGAAAAATAATAAATAAAAAGACAACAAAAACAAAGCAAAGCTATTCTACAAGTGTCTGTCTGCATGATTGACTCTAGGAAAGTATCCGTGTGTGTCGACTATATATTTTTATCACAGTGAGTGCTGTGGTAATATTGCAGAGCTGCGATGAGCACCATCAGCCCTCTGTGGCACATCGGGGACAGCTGGATGTTGTCAGGCAGCTATAATGCTGATGAAAACGGGCTGATTGCAGCTCGCGGGCTCCTCCCACTTATAAATCAGCTTCACAGCACTCAGGGGTGGAATAGAGCAGCGACAAGCCGTGTCACACCTAGTGTACCGCATAGGTACTCTGCAGCAAACTGTATGTCCATATATCTGTCGTGCTGTGCTAGTGATACAGGAATATTGGCCAAAATGTAACATTTAGAATCATGACCATCACCTGCTTTTCTCACACAGTGTGCATCACTGTCATAATAAAATCAGTCACATGCATGCTTGTTATATTTTTGCTGTTTTGCAACCTTTTAAAAATCAAAAGAATGACAAGTTGATGCTGAAGGCTTTAACGCATTAAGACAAAAACGGTCTTATATCGTGTTACTCAGTGACAACGTTCAGTGATGTTCGGCCTTTTCTCTCGGCGGTGTTGAACGTGAACTGACACCTTGCCTTGTTTGAGGCCTCAGAGAGGGTATTTTTTTCATTAGCACAGCTGAAACCATAATATGATAGCTATTTTGTGGCCATTATCCAAGCCGAGCTTTGATGACATTCATTTCCACTACAGCCTCGCAGCAGGGCAGATAAGGTTTTTGGTGGCAGAGCACCAAAACAACAGTCTCTTCCTCCTCTTCCTCCTCCTCTAACCCGAGCATCTCTCAAACCCAAGAGAAACTAAAACAACTTGAAAAGTCATTGAGCTCTCACTAGTTTTTTAACATCTACCATTTTTTTGTGGTTTGAACTTTTGTGTCGCTGCTGACTTGCTGAACACTTTAAAAACCTTCCCACTAGAGATCCAGCGGATTGCTAACTGCTAACAGCTTTTCCCACAGTGACACCGATCCCGGTGTTGTTGGGTCAGATAACAAACAAACGTTGTCCAAATGTCTCAAAACAGTGCACACTAATTGGCCACTTCATTAGGCACACTTGAAAGAGTTGCCAACTGCTCTTTAGGAGAAATATCTAATTAGCCAATCACATGGCAGTAATTCGTGTATTTAAACACATAGACACGGCCAAGAAAACCTGCTGAAGTTCAAAGCGAGCATCACAATGAGGAAGAAAGGTGAATTAAGTGGCAGTAAACCTTGCCGTTGTTGTTAGTGTGAGTGTGTCAGAATCTGCTGCTCTGCTGAGGTTTTCCTACAAAACCATCTCTGGGGTTTATAAAAAACTGTCTGAAAAGAGAAAATATCCAGTGAGCAGCAGTTCTCTGGGTTTGGATGCCTTGTTGATGTCAGACGTCAGAGGAAAGTGGCCATACTGCTTTGGGCTGATAGGAAGGAAACCTGAACACACCACACATGTAACCTTGAAGCAGATGGGCTACAGCAGCAGAACACTTGTGTCAGCAAAGAACAGGAAACCAAGGCTTCAGTTCACAAAACATGAGCACATTACAACTGTGCTCGGCTCTTCATAATGGTTGCCTGTCCATTTCATTGTTGTTCTTGAAGCAAACAAGTCTTTAAAAAGACTTGTTTGCTTTTCAACACTTGAGGTCTTCAAATCACATTTAAAAATACACATTTTCTCCATGACAATTAGCTTGTAGTCAGTTTGAGTCAATATTTGGACACTTTTTAATCTTCTACTTTTAATAAAACCTTTTAAAGACTTTTTAATTGTATTTATTTTAAACTTATTGTTACTTTATTGTCTTATTTTTTATGTTTGTTTAATATGTGTTTTTTATTTTAATTCTGTCTTTTAATTGGAATTTGATCAAGTAAGCTGTTTTGTTTTAATTGGTCTATAAATAAAGCTGGATTGGATTGGATTGGAAAATTGGACAACAGAAGACTGGAAAAACGTTGGCTGGTCTGATAAATCGTGATTTCTTCACATTTGGCATAAACAACATGAAAGCATGGCTCCATCCTGCCTCGTATCAGGCCGCTGCTGGTGGTATAATGACATGGGGGATATTTTCTTGGTACACTTTAGACCCCTTAGTACCAATTGAGCGTTGTTTAAACACCACTGTGTTATCCATCCCTTTATGACCACAGTGTACCCATCCTCTGATGGTTGCTTCCAGCAGGATAATGCACCATGGTACAAAGCTCATGGACGTGCAGCCAACAAATCTCCAGAAACTGTGTGATGCTGTCATGTCAATATGGACTAAAACCTATGAGGAGTGAGGAATGAGCTAATCCAAGATGTCATACAAAATCTCGCAATCAACCGTGTTTTGGAAGTCCTGACAACAGGCACACCGGATCTGAAATTCCATTTGGTTTGGTAATGGTTATATTTTCCTACCATCCATCCTGTTTCAGAAAATATGTCTGAGATTAAAAAAAAAAAATGCAAATCATGTTTTGCAAATAAAAGCCAATCAAATATTTGGTCAGCTTCATTATTACCATCTGATGCTCCAAAATGAAATGGAATGAGATGTTTTTAAAGGTGTCATCACATTATCCTTATTAGTGTCATTTTGTTTATATTGCTGATAATAAAATTAGAAAAGGTCATTTTCCCCCCCCCTGCGGGCTGCGTCAAGGCTTTGGAGAAATCATGAGAAATTAGCTGTGAGAAGGTTAAACCATCCACCTCCCACCCCAGCAGTAGGTAATTAGTATAAATGCATAAATCTAGGTGGTCGCAGCATAGGATAGATTCAAATAGCTGTGGAAAAATTTAAATGTTAATGCAGTGTCGGAGATTAAACTGAGAGAAGGAGAAGGGAGGGGGTCTGGGATAGAAGAGGATTAGGAAGCAGCTTTGAAGGGCTTTTCCCATGTGCTCCATACAACCATATCTCACTTTCTGCTTTTCTCCTGGTTTCTATAGGGACTGTTCTCACTCAGAAAACTCAATCTCCTCTCTGACCTTCTCTTGCCCAGCAATATCTGCTGTCTTCAACTTAAAATTTAATGATTTATGTTACGGGGACTTACTTTATGTCCCAATAACGATGACAAGCCTCCATAATGTGACCGTGTAAACAGATTTAGGTCCCAGTATGATAAGCACCATGTGGACCACAAACATATACACACACATAGAGTTTTATGCTGCAGTATAAAACATCGGGATTACCTGACAGCATCCATATCGCAGGAGGCTAAAATATCTGACCACACGACAACTCGATTACACTATTTTACTGTTAAGTAAATCAATTTAAAGTTTCCTCCAACCTAAAATATATCACACGGTTTAATAATCACATTGAACTGATATTAAAACACATAAATGTCTATTTTCATGTTTAGGATATGTTCACCATCCTCCCTTCGCTCTCATTCTTTTTGTATGAACATGACAGATATGATCTAGACAGCTGAGCACATCATTAATACTGTCCCACTGCTGCCTCCCTCCTGCTTTATTAAGACAGCCAGGAGACGCCCCCTTCTTCCTTAGCAAAAGGATCCTCATTACAAGCCTTCTCTTCGTCTCCTTATTCTTCCCCTCGCGCTCTCTTTGTTTTCTCCATGCCTGTATGTGCCTTGTCAGCACTCAGCTCCTTTGGTGCAGCTTGAATACATATGAAGCCTGTTTACATTAGCAAATGCACATACCGTATTTATCACCGTCTAACACAGTAGAAGTGCTAAAATAATGAGCAGTTCAAATACGTATTAGCAGACGATCCATTACGATCTGCATGATGGCTGGGCATTTTGTGTTAATACTCTGATTCCTGCATCTGCTTGGGTTGCAGACATTCTAAATCACATCACAGGATGAGCCATATGTTCAGCCTTTTCAGCGCTGATGGGACTCCCACCACCATCGTAGCAGCCTCGTCAACACATTGCTTTCCATATTTTTAGGTATCGGAGAGTCTGGTACTGTACTGCAGAAATAAGCATCTGTGTTCCACATGAGTCAGAGAGATCACTAAGCAGCTGATTTTATTTGACAACCACCTCCTGCCTGGTTGACATTATGCTAATCAGTGAAATCATTTGCCGATGTGAGGTTCGCTCGGAACTGCGGCCTGTTTGAGTTAAGCTGTCACTAAGTGAAATCAGAAACTGCGTGATGTGCAGGGGAGTTTGTCCAGGTGAGGTTGTGGATTAGAAATCCAATGCTGACCTACTAGAAGTCTTGGATACCGTAGTTGCATGATAATGAGCATATGAGGTTACATTGTTTGGTAGCTTAAAATGATGAAATGAAAATACAATACAATACAATACAAATACAATACAATTCTGGGCAGTAACCTGCATGCGCGGCCATATTGGAGGCACTCGGAGGTAAACACTGCAATGGATCAATGCCCGAAACCACAGAAAAGCTCCTCAAAATGCGTTATAGATGCAAAGGCATACAGGGCAGGACTTGTTCCGCAGGAAATGGCACGATATTTGGAAAAGTTAAGGTTTATTGGTGGTGCAGATCCAAACGAGTTGGCTCCTTCATCTTGGATCAATGACGACCCGGAGAGTCTTCCGTCTATTGCGTATTCTGATATCGTCAACGACCTGGTTTTCTCGCCCAGAAGACAGCAGAAGACCTTAAATCTTATAAAGGTTTGGAGGCCTATAACCAGATGGTGTATGGATGGGTGAGGGATATGCAGTATCAAGTCATCAGCGACAGATATGTTGTGAATGCTAAAGTAAGTAATGCAATAACATCTTTAATCAACCAAACCTTAACTGTATGATATCATCCCTTATCAAAAAGTAGTGTAATTCGAGTATATTTTATTAAGTATGCTTAACTATAGAAGAGAAATGAGCAGAACAAATTCGGATGTTGTCCGAATTTTGCCTTGTAGATCCTGGTTTAGCTTCGCCAACCATAACTGCCTCCTTTCCTCTGATAACTTTCGGCATTGTTCTCCCTGATTTGTAATAACTTTTGGCAGTCTATAAAACTGCAAATGTTTTTCACGGTCTGACCGATTGGTACAGCCAAAAACACGGCAATAATTCACCATTTCCTTTTGTTCGACGTTTGGAATCTGTTTGAGTGCGCGCGCTTTGTTTACATCCAGTATCTCCAATATGCTGACTTCCGGTTTGATGACGCACGGTGAAAACCCACTATACAACTGTACTTATATAGCACATTTAAAAAAAACAGCTTTACAGTAGAAACAGGAACATTAAGACATGATTAAAGAAAAGAATATTGACAAAGTAACACATATGTCAACAGCTTGAGGGCACTAATTATACAGGAGTAAAGGGAATATAAGGATAAAGTTACTGAGAACTGATATAACTAAAAGATAAAGTACATAGATAGTTTTTAAACGAGATTTAAAAGATAAAAGGGAGTCTGACCACGGATAGTGATGGGAAGGTTATTCCACAGGTTAGGTGCAACCAGGGCAAAAGCACAGTCACCCCTAGATTTAAGTCTAGATCTAGGCTCAACCAAGAGTAATTGGGCTGAAGACCTGAGGGCTCGCCCAGGGAGATATGGACAGGAGATCGACAAGATAGCTAGGGGCTAAATTATTTATAATTTTAAAGGGGAGCAACAATATTTAAAATTCGATACGATATTTTATGGGTAACCAATGCAAATCAGCAAGAACGGGGGTGACAGAGGCATGCTTTCTAGTACCAGTGAGGAAGTATTTTAACTATTTAAAAATAACAGATATTACACTAAATGAAAGATTCATGATTTGGGAGACACCAGAAAGACAAGCAGAGGTGCGGTGAATAATTTAAATTCACCGAATCAAAAATTACATGAATAATAAACAAACAAATCCACAAACAATCATGATCATCACAGGCCAGGAATAAAAAAAAAAATCAAAAGTCAACACTGCTTCAAGAACTACTCACAGAGATATTTTCAGAGACTGGAGGCTGCATTGCTGTCTATATAAAACTGAGTGTGGTCTGTTTGCTCTGGGCAATATCCTTCCTCCTGCCGGGTTTACCAAAACCTCTGCAGAGGTGTCCAGTGACATGAGCTGTCACTTCAGTGTTAAATTAATGCTGGGAAAAACTAAAAGTTGTGTGTGACTATCAGTGTTGGGGTAAAGATTAGATTCCTGTTAATATATTATGATTGCATCATGTAACAATTAATCACAATAAATCTTTTAAAGATATTTGCCAAGAGAAAACAGACAGCGCGTTGGGGTCTCTCCCCATCTTTGCATATTTGCGGTCAAACTGAAACAAGGTAGAAAAGGATACTTTCCAAACCGTGGCAGCGCCTGGACTTCAGCCAGTGAAAATCAATCCAAGGACCTGGCAGCTATCACTCTGAGTGTAGAAGACCTGGGTAGCTTCCTGTAGCGGCCTCAGCGCCCACACATCAGAAGCATCTCTTCATGGAGATCTTAAGGAACATCACGCTGAGAGAACATTAAGCATTTCTGCTGCAAAGCTTTCTAACAGCCTCAGTGATCTATGCAAGGCAGATAAGCTGTGTCCGGACTGGATTAGTATTGCAGGACAATCAATGTTGGTTATGTAATTTAGCACATTCCACGACAGTGGTTTTAATGAATAATATGAGCTCATAAAGTACTGCTTTATGATTCTCATAAATTATCGAGGAAGCATATCCTTTAAGTCAGGCTCCAGAATGCTGCCAAAAGTGTTTGTAATTCAAATATTGATTTTAGGTAAACGATAGTAGAATTAGAAAGTGAATGAAAGAAATCCTGTACTTCCTGTGTGGATGTATGAGCAGTGATAATCACAAATAATCTAGATCTTCACAGGACTACACTTGCTGAAAATTACCAGTGAAAGCCTTCACTGCTCCAAATGTCTGCCAGCACTAAATGCAACTGAAAGAGGGTTTTACAGAAGCGCCACACTGCAGCATCACCGACTAGACTGAGATTGCACTTTCAGGTACATTCTGCTTTTTAAAAACTTTTCCCCAGACAAATTTCAGCATGAGTAATATCCTGACTCCCACTACACTTTAACAAAAACACTTTAAGGTTTAGAAATCAGAAACTAAAAATCCTTTTCCATTACCCCCCTGAACTCTTCCTATAATGAGCTGTCACTTGTGGAACAGCCGGTCCTCTGGTTTTTGCAGCCTACCTGCTACTCTGTGTCCAATAGCTGCAAGCTTGCACTGGAAAGCCAGAATACGAGTTCCAGATGAGACATTTTGGTCAGGATGTCCCTAACTGTCGTTGCAGTCTTAAGTTAAATTGAATCGTTAGGTTTTAATTTAACACATTCATTACTATCTGAAACAACTTCTCACTGGGTCGAGTGAGAAGTGGAAAACATACCACTTGACATTCTCAGTTATTTCAGACATATTATTGTAACAAAGATATTTGCAAAGTATGTGTGAAGAGTTTTAAATCGGTGTCTCACTATGCACCTGAGTAGAGTTTTGTAAATATGTGTAAATTTGTGACTGTGTGAAGGAAAGTGCAAATGTGTTCACATTTGCAAGTACAGTGTATTAAAGAAAGTGTGAAACTGTGAAAGGGTATACAAATCTTCTGTCTTCCTGTACAGGAATATACAAATCTCCGTGTGTTGTTTTCTTTGTAGATGCTGTTTTCTTTGTGGACTGCTGACCTGTGCTGCTACTGCTGGAAAAAAATGATGCGCGTTAAGCGTGAGGATCGAACTGGGGGGTGTAATTATTTTCTGATTTATAATGTGTAAATATCTCGATGTCATCAGCTGAAAGGAACACCGGGCTGAAGCAAACAAACTCTATGTATGAATCCAATATGCTTATTAATCCAATATGCTAGATTGTTCTTTAACCTCTGTATTTACAATTATTTACATGCACTCATCACAGGCATAAATTTCATGGTAATTCGGGGCTTTTAATAGTTTCTTTGAACTGTTCTTTCTCTGGGATGGAATTATTGTACAGCATTAATTACTCTAAAAAAAACAAGATTTGCACACGTTTGTATTTATTTTGGATTTTCTGTCAACCCCACAGGGTCAAACGTATAGATACGGGTGCAAATATCTACATATCATCTTTTAATAAGTGGAGCTGAAAGTTCCACAATGTATTTTAATTTGACAAGACCAAAGATTATTAACATCATGGTACTTTTTCTTTGAAAAAGATTAGTTTGACAGCACTAATTGGGTAGACTGAACTCAGTGAAGATGCACAAAGGGGAATTGTAGCTTTATATAAGTTGTGAACGTCTTGTGGCGTCATTTCTAAACAATTCTGCATGTGAATACAAGTTCAGACCTGTCACTTATTTGACTTCCATCTGCCACTGAAGGTGCTCAAGAACTTCTACTCCTGCACCATCGAGAGCGTCCTGGCGGCAAACATCTGCATCTGGTTTGGGAACAGCACCAAGCAGGACAGACGAGATCTGCAAAGAGTGGTGCGCTCAGCCAAACGCATCATTCAATCAGAGCTCCCTGACCTGCTGTCCATCTACACCAAGCGGTGCAAGTCCAAAGCTAGGAAGATTATGATGGACCTCTCCCATCCCAACAATGGACTCTTCTCACTGTTGAGGTCTGGGAAGCGCTTCTGCTCCCTTAAGGCCAAAACAGAGAGAATGAGGAGGAGCTTCTTCCCCCAGGCTATTCGGGCCCTGAACCAGGTGTAGGACTGGACTCTCCCACACACGTCACTATAAGACTGGACTCTCACACACATCACCACACATTTCCTATAATCCTATAATTCCTATAATTTATAATCTTTATAATCTCTTCTGCTATTTGCACATTCTTTACTGTAAATTCCTAAGTTAATTTGTAAATTTTGTAGTAAACTGTAAATTGTAAATATTGTAAAACGATTTTTCTGTCATTTAATGGTCGGGCATTGTACAGCTACAAGCATTTTACCCCCATGTCATACGGTGTATGACATGGGTGTATGGTTGTGTGTGTGTGACAAATAAAATTTGAATTTGAGCTATTTGGTCACATCGAAGCAGTACACTGTAAAAAAAAAAACATGCTGTTTTTACAGGAAAACCCTGGCAGCTGGGGTTACCAGGGACTTCCTGTAAAAACGCTTTACAGATGCAACTTGTAAATTGATTTACAGTGAATGAATCTCAGATTAAAACTGTTAAATCTACAGGAAAAAGAAGTTAATTTCACACATAGATGTAAAAGATACAGGAAATAGTGTATTTATATATCACAAGTAATAAATGCTTTTTGTGGATCCATAAACTGCAAAATTAACAGGGAAATATCGTACAAAGAACTAATTTAAAATGGTAGAACTACAGTGAAACTGTGCATATTAAATGGAGCTGCTCTGTAAATTATACATAAAATCTATGCTGAATATTATATTTTTTAATGTAAAATTTTAACCATAACCCAGCAAATTTCTTACTGCTACGCCTACACCCAAACATGCAAAAATACATCTTGAGAAAACACAAGAGAGGAAAATATCACTTTTGGGAAATTTATTTTGCAGCCACATTAGCAAAATGACAGCAAATGGATCCATTTTTCCAACTAACACAATATGCAAGGCACACAGCAACTACACAATTCAATCAAAATATAGGCTATAAAAGCTGTGGAACATTCCTGCAAAGCAAGAACCATGTTCATGAAACAAGCATTTGTTAGACCCTCCACCAGAAAAAGTTAACTAACCTGTTAAGACTTTAAAACAAAAAACACATATTGTGTCAAAAATGATCATAATCACCGTGCAACGCAACACGCACCCTGCTGTCACCACAACCATGGCCCTGGTCAGAAAACATCAGCAAAACCACGTGGTGAAACAAACCTACACATGTGGTCTAGAAACACTGCAGTAGCAGCATGTTGTTTTTTTCTTTTCTTATGTAAATAAAGAACATTCCTACAAAGAAAGAACATCTTCATGAATTGGCTTCATGCATTCGACCAGTAAAAGGTTCCAGTACACATTGTGGAACAAAATTAACAAAGTAAAACTAACAGTCCACAGAGAGTCAAGATTTAGGCTTAGCGCCACTCGTGGTCGGCGAGATCCTGAATCAGGGTGAGGACTCGAGGGTTCACACTGAGACGACGCTTTGAGTTTTTGTTCTCTACTTTGGTTCCTTTTTCTGGGTTTATGGAGAAGAAACACCTGTAGAATAACAATCATATAAGTTTATTAAGCATTTTTATAATTGATCAGTTAAAATACACGTACAAAGTAAGTAAAAATTAAGTATATACATATATATACACAGTCATGGCCATGACCACGTTCAAGACAAAGTATAACCAAAATGCTGTGGGGAAGTGAACAATGCATGGTCAAAAGTATTGGCACCCTTCACGAGTGTCTTCTGCAGTGATATGTCACACTTTAGCATTGTTAAAATCCAAAGCAAAGGTTATAGGTAGTCAGACGTCAGTTGACGCTTGGTCTAGCCCTGAGTCTCGGCCAGGCTTGGACCCGGATTCAGACTGTTAATGTATTTAAAAAAAACAAACAAACAAAAAAAAAAACAACAACAAAAAACAGAAAAAAAACAACTGAAACCGGCTCCAAAGCCGACCGAGACTCAGAGCCAGACCTGGACTCGAACCACATCAAAGCCAGACTCCAGATCCCAGAGTCTCAGTTATGAGAAATAACAAAGCCATATTTGTTCACCTCTGAAGAAACTCTAAAGTGGAAGCCAGCTCAGATGGATAATGGATGTTGAAATTGTAGTAGCTCCCGAACATGAGGCACAGTGCAGAAATGAAGGAGGATATGTTTGTGCTGACGAGGTTCCGATCAACACTCAGCATGTATCTTCTTGAGGAATAGCAGGACTGTCCTGTGAACAAATTATTTAACAGGTTATATCAATAAACACGGCAGTCACATGACATTCTATAAAAAGTGCACTTAAAAAAAAAAAGAGAGCTATGAAACAGACTTACCACACACGATAATAGTGGGTGTCAGAGGCACTTGCTCCAGTTGTACCTCATCTGCCAGACATGTATCTTCAACACAGAGAAGCATGGACTCCTCCTTCTCTTCAAAGTAGCTGAGCAGAAGCAGGACCATCTCTTTCACATCATCTGAGCAGCCACTCTGCGGTCCCCGCATCCTCTGAAGCCTTGCATAAGTCTGAAGGAACACCTTGCTTTTGCTGACAGCAACTGTGGTCAAGTAGTCCAGTAGCCTTTTCCCCTTCAAATCCAAATTACGTGTGAATGTCTCTTTGAGGTCAATCCCAGTAAGTTCCTTGAAGTGGACAGACATGCCAAGTTCATCAAACCAAAACGGCCACTCCTCCCTAAGGCATTTGATACTTTTCCCCTGATTGACATGCAGACGTTGTGTAGTAAGTGGACTTCATTAGACTTTTTACCTCTTCTGGATTGGTGTCAGCTTGCTGGAACATCACCTTGAGTTTTTCCATCTTTTGCTGTTGGCTCTCTGGAGTTTCTTCAAGAGGCAGAAATTCTACATTCCATTTAATGCACCCGTATGTATCCTGCATGGCTGCTCTTTCTTCTAAAGGGATCTCGTCTGTGTGGTCTGAGTCAGTCTGATGTTTTCTTTTTCTTATTTTGGGTGTTGAAGTGCGCCTTACATTTTCAATTCTGTTCTGCAACTGTTTGACAAGTGAAAGGTAGCCTGCGCCAACAATCTCACCCTCTATTAAATCTTGCAGAGAATTGGGATATTTTGCCACCATTTTTCTTGCAACGTCAATTGAATGTTTTCTACCTACATGAGGGCATTTTTCCATCATCTCAGTCACAACAATCCGGACCATTTGCCTCCTCAGTTTTGGGCGAGGCCTTTTCCCCCTCTCAAGAAAATGCATCACTTCTGCAGGAAGTTTACTCCATGGAATTTCAAAGTTGTCATCCCATTGTGTGTCACATCCTGGGCTGCTGGAAGAGGTCGACGATAGACTTTGGGGTGAAAGTGAGAGCAATGACAGTGACTGGGTTGATGAGGCTTCCACAGATGATAGCGAGCTGTTCTCTGGAGTTTGGTCTTTAAATTACAAAACAAATACAATTATGATTCACACTGTATGTCTGTTCATGACCATCTCTGCTTTTGAGTTTGAATAGTTGTTTGTTGTTTTTACTTACATTTCTGTTTCCAAGCAGAAAGAAGCTTTCTTGCTTGTACAGGTCTTAATGCTGTCATCAAATCTGCCTCCGTTACGAAGCGTAGATCATCACTTGTCTCAACTCCAATGGACTGCAAGTGCTCCTCCAGGATGTTTTTGTTCACAGCTTGAAGTTCTGGTAGGACTTCCGTGATGGCGACATCTAGGAAGGTTCGCTCTGAGTCACTCATACTTGCACTGAAGAAGAAATGCCACATCCAAACAAAATAGAAAATCACATACAGTTCATACACTTGATGGAGCAGGGTGTGGATTACGTGACACTTATATTAATGTTAAACTATTTACAGTGAGAAGTGAGCTATTAGTTGGACATTATTTTGCCACAATACTATGCTTTAGTGGAATGACTCTGTATTCTTGAAGAATGTATGATACCAAAGGATAGAAATCAGGCAGGTCATTAATGTTGATACACTGTAACCCAAGACTGTCCTTTGTCACAGAATACAGATGGTATTCTGAGAGGAAGATGCCTTTGTGGATATCCATTAGAACATACACAGATGTGTCATTTTGAATCAAGATGAGTAGAAGTTCACCAAACTCCATACACTCGTCATTTCTGTACACAAGAAACTGTCCCTTTTTATATGCAGTGCCCTTGTACTGAATGTCTGTGGTAACTGTGGTATTGCTTTCTGAAAAAGCTAACTCCCTGACCGCATGCTGAATAGTGTCACTGTAGAGATTGGGATAAAACGCACAGCTCTCCTTGACTTGCAGCAGTTCACGGCATTCTTGCCCTGCTAAAAGATAAGCCTGATACATCTGATGACGTGTTGACAAAGTTTGACAAATATTTTTGAAGCTTTTCAAGTGTCTGGCACATCTTTTGAAGTAACTGTGTTTACATTCAAACCTAAGTGTCCATAACCTCATCAATGGACCAAATTTCAACAACAGTGCTGAATAATGGCGCAAATAGTGGTGCTTGGGTTTTAGTTTAATTCCAGGAAACAACATCTCTCTCATCTCCAAATATTCTTGGATCAAAATGTCAGCGAATGCTATCTGGGACAAGGAAATGCTCTGAGCACAAATAAGATCCACAATGTCTTTCAACTGGAGAGCTAACTGCCATACTTCATCCTCATGGTTTTGTACTTTGTCACCAATCAAAACTGGCAGCAATCTCAAAAGGTTCCAGTTTTGAACGGCTTGCCCTGATAATTTGGATCCGTCAGGTTTGACAGTACATGGCTTTGTAAGTACTTCGGATCCTTTATATTTAAACTGTTTAATGCGTCTGTTTAAAAGGGAGTATGTGAACCATTTTTTATTTTTTATAATGTTCTTCAGGTACAGTGCTAGATCATATGACACAACTCCTTCAAAGAGGTCATGACCTAGACAAGGTGGGAGACCAGGCTGGGATACGTGAAAAGACTGAAGGGTATTGAAGATGGAGTTTACCTTTATTCCTCTGACGTCTTGGATAGTTTCAGACTGGAGATCAGCAACAGCCGCGTCATATGTCTCTGGAGTGCGTGGAGGACCACAGGCATTCGGATCAGCATAAAACTCACTTCGTGTTACTTCACAGTACCTGCAAAAATATTGAGAGCAGCTGAAGTTTTCTGTAAATCCTCCTATGCAATGAGAACCCAAGTTGTCCCCAGCAATACAGTAAAGACCCCCTTTTACAGTTTCTCCATCTACATCTATTCCATCTGTCTCCAAAGATTTCAGATCTGCCAACAACTCTGAGAAAACTTTGGCTATTCCAAAACGCTTGAAGTCATTCTCAACACACAACAAGACTAAAAACATGTTATCTGTATTTGAACGCAAATGAATGGGTAAATTTGCTAATGACAGATAGACTGCAAGAAGTTTGTGCGTCTTTTTAGCAGAACCCAGGGGATTCACTACCTCAAATGAATCTTGGTACAAAATCAGTTTGAGGCTTTCAGGGTTTTCATTAAAGAACTGGTGACATTTGAAAATTTTGCCATCATATAAATCCTTAAAAATTTCTACATCAGGACCCCCAAACTGTTGTGACTGTGTATTCCTCCATAACTGTGACTCTAAAAAGCTCTTCAGGGTTTCTCCAACTGGTATGTAGTAAGCACATTTTTCTGTCATGTTTTCATCCATTCCCAATGGCACTTTCTTGGGTTCTGTGTATTTAAACATTTTTTTGAATGTTTGATTTCTGGTGTGTGTTGTTCCTAGTTGTCCCTGATGGCAAGCAGAGAACAAATCTGACTCTTTAATGCAGTCACAGATTTTAGTGACTGCTTCATCTGATAGGTTCATTTCATTTTTTAGTAAACAACTTACCTTATTAATTGTGTAGGCTTGACCCAATTCGTGCACATTCTGCATTTCCTCAGCAATACTCTGTATAGTAGAGGCAGGAATTAGCAGCTGTCCTTGCAGTTTAAGGTAAAAGAGACACATGTTTCTGAGATAAGAATGACTATCCTTCTCTGGCATATCCCTGGCTGAACTAGCAGATGCCATGGTTTCATGTGTGTTTTCTGAATATTCTGTACTGTCATTTGGGGGCTGAGGACGAGATTCCTTGTACATGTCATCAATACCATCTGGAGAACAAGCTTTATGCTTCCTACACATGTGAGAAGTAAATGATGACTTTTTTGTAAACATATGCTTACAACCACTTACTGGACATGACACAGACCTGCCCTCTGCAATATGATCGTTTAAGTGAGACACTAGCTCTTTCACTGTTTGAAAATGGCGGGCACATAATGAAACCGCACATTTTAAATCTGCAACAAGAGCTTTAGGAGTAGCTTGAAGTGCAGGTGCATTGTGCACACGATAAAAATGCCCCTTGAAAGCAGAGTACGTGGTGAATGTTTGGCTGCAATTGGCGCCAACACATTTAAAAATACAACAAGGCTCATTCTTATGCACTCTGCAATGTACTACATAGCCTCTTAATGTGACCAATACCTTTTTACAAAAGACGCAGATGATCATTTTTAGTATTTCAAAAGTTTGCCTGTGCTTTTCAGCTGAACTAGCATGCTAGCGCTAGGTTATGAGCATTGGTCTAAATATCAACTGGTGCTTTTATCTCGAAAAAACGTCGCCAAGATATTGAACTTACCGTGCAGACTTTCTGACGAACAAACACAGATCCTCAAAAAACACTTGAAATCGTATGTTTGCAATTTGTCCTAACAACGTAGTTGCTGAAAGTTCGACGTTTTCTTCTCTAGTGCTGGCTCGTTAGCTAAGTTCGTGAACTAGGCGCTCTTCTCCTCCCGCCCTCACGTCATTATCCAATCAGAGACGAGCTTCAGATGCACATTCAAAATTAGGCGCGCTCAGTGCAACGTGAGTGGCCTGAAGTAGCTTACAGCTCTGTGGAGATGAGGCACCATAGAGATCCTATGGGAGGCACTGTAAGTTTGTTTAGCCTGTAATAATGAGACATTGCTGACCTAACCCAAAAAAGTATTCTAGTCTAAGTATCACATTGCAATTAAAAGAAACATAAAGAATACAAGCATTATGACAGAAGCATTACTTAGTCGTTAAATAATAATTTCTTATTGGTTACCCTACAATAGGCTGCAAATAGCCCGAATGATTTAAGAAAAAAACATGATGTAAACAATTTTAATTGTATATTTTTATATAGCCTATAAATGGAGAGGCAACCTCTCAGGTTCACAATGACATCTTCTGTGAAAACATTTTTATTAGTCCTATCCATGACTTTGCATCATTTCATGAATCATGTTAAAAGTAGGCCCAGTACATCCATGCAGTTGTAAAGTGACTTATAGGTCATGTGTTTTTAAGAAAAACTGACTAAAACTGTGATTTTTACAGTATTTGCATGTCAAATTAACATGATTGTTTGGTTATGAGTATTACGGTGTTTCACTGTTTTTATTCACAGTATTTGTAGTTTTAACCAATAAATTTGATTATAATCACACATTCATGTTGTAAATATAACAGGAACATTCTGTTTAAAGGTTTACAATAATTCACTGTGATCGAAACAGGAAAGTTGTGTTTTGGGGTTTACTATACATTTCTGTAGGGGTTTTACATGGTTTTTATGTCAATTTCACTGCCCTTTTTTACAGTGTATGTTTGATAAAAGTCAGGCTTTCAAACCGAAGAACACTATATCAGCTGTCAATTATGCGTATATAGCATCATGCACTAGGGCTGTTTAGCTGGAAGTGGTAGGGTACACTGCACAAAGTGGATGGGATAATGAAGAAGGGGGACTACCTTCAAATAATTAAATTTCACATCAGATCAACAGCCAGATAGTTGAAACTTGGACACAACTGGATGTTTGATCCCAAACACACACCAAAACTGGTTTTGGAATAGCTAAAGCAGTCTAATTCTGCAAAGACGCGTAGAAAAATATCCAACCAGAATTGTGCCAGGAGCTTGTTTATGGCTACCAAAAGGGTCCAGTCGATGCACAACTTCCTACCTATTTGACCAAATATTAGTGGGGGTGCATGGATATATTTGATCCTGTATGTATATATATTTTGACTTTGTGTGGGTTGGATAAAATCCAAAAGAGAACCACATTTCTTCATCAAATTGTCATTAAAGACCTATGCTGTACAATCTTTCCACCCTGTTCAAAGAAATAATTAAAAGATTGAAATTACTAGGACATTCATGCCCATGATTAGTTTATCTTAACTTCTGGCCACAACTGAAACTTTAAAAACAAATGTACATGTCTTTTATTATGAGTGAAAACTGAGTCACGAAAAACAGCTAATTCAAATAAACTTCAAGTACAGTAAAACAGTAGAGAAATCAGGTGGATACAACATCAGATAGTAATAAAACCCATCCTGCAGCATAGCTCGCGCACACACCAAACACCATCTATCAAGGTCTTTCAAGGTTTCCCAGTTGCTAACACAAATGTCAAGATCTTTCAGCTTAATTACCAATTTAATACATGCAGCGCCAATAAGCTGGTTTACACACACAAGCCAGTAACAGTTTCCGACAATAAGTTGCAAGGTCAATGGTCTAGACAACAAATAAAAAGTGCCGAGATTGAGCTACACTGCCAAATTACCCGAAGGGCACAATACGTAATACATCTGCGAAGACCATCTCACATCACATGCAAAACATTTAATCACAATGAAAATTATGGCTACTGGGTTTTATGTGACAGCAGCGAGAGGGTTATGAGTGAGCAATGGTGGAAAGTGTGTGGGAGTCAGCGTGTGAGCATGTGGTGGGCCAGGGTTATAAGGTCTTCTCTACACTGTCATTACTGTGTCCACGCACTCAGCAGTAGCAGCGCGTGCACATAAACACGAATAGACATGCACAGACACACAATCGCATAGCTCCGGGACAGATGCATAAGGATAGGCAGATACATATAGAAAAAGACAGATAGTGGAAATGTGTGGGGGAATGTATCCATGCTAAAACAGCTGTTCCTGTGCATGTGATCCAAGAGTCTTTTGGCTCCTCCAGCCCACCAACAGTTTCTGTGTATTTCTGTGCTTTCTAGGCGAGTAAAATTACCCCCATACATCTTCTGCCTGTGACATATTGATTGTGAGCCAAAGGAGAGGCTATCATCTCATCTATGGTCTTGTTGTCTTCTCTGGTGTGTTAGGCTATTTGTTAGACAGGACGTTGTTAAAAATTCCCTTTGATAATCGACGTTGATTGGTTTTTCTAAAGAAATCTTTTATGTGCCATTGTTAAAACTAATTCTGACAAGCTGATTATGCAACAGAGACTAAATCTGGAATGACAGGCAAAATTAATCCTCTGATGCTCGATGTGAAGAAGCAGGGAAAACTGGAGAGTGCAGTATTAGAAAGAGGGTATCGATAAATGACACGTTTTAATTTCATAAACACGCATCACGTTGCGTTTTAATTTGCACGCACACACGCACACAAACTGTGTTGTGTTTGACTGCCTGCTCACTCCTGGACGCCGCCGACTAGCAGCTCTATTTTTCAGGAGCCTTAAGCCCCATCTCTGGGCAGACGCCATCATCCCCCCCCCCCCAATTCCACCTGTCAGGTGCCCTTGCCTGCTTTAACAGTGGCAGCAGAAGGGGGAAGGCTACTGGGAATGTGGGGGGAGGCACTGGACGAGTTGTTGGATCCTGTCCCTGCATTCGTGTGCCAGGCGTGCATCACAGTTCATTTCGCAGCCTCCTCTTTCCTCCACTGTGCTCAGCCAAGCCTCTCAGCAGATGTCTCTCTGCAGAAGAGTTTTGCCACTACTCGGAACAGCATCTCTGTGCTCCAGCTCACAAATGGCAAGCAGCCACTTCCGCAACATAATTAATGACCCTAGTACTCAGTGAGTTTTGAAGAAATTATACTTAGATCCTCCCACAAAACTCCATTAATATCACTCATGTTCACTAATATTTTAACACCGAAAACTTACAACTCTGGTCTCTTGCATAAGTGCATGCAGTTGTCTGGCTACATTCTGAAAATGTAGCCCTGCACATCACTTCTCGTTTATTTGTTCTGTATAGGAAACTTTTTGGAAATTTAAATAAGCTAAAGAGCAACTTTCAAATACTTAGGTATCTTCCTAACAACTGCCGTATCCGTTTCTACTTTGTCCAGCTTTTCTGGCTTGTATGCATTGCACACCGGCTGCACCGGTTACTTCTTAGAAGATGAAGGTGTCCTGGTATACCTACTTTGAAGATAAAGGTGTTGCATTGAGTACGGTCATCAAGAAGCAATCAACAAAGGCACAGCTGGACTTCTGCTGCTTATTAACTTCGCCTTTTGAAGTTGATAAACCCGAGGTTGGAGCAACGCGGGGCCTTGAAAATATGAGGGAAATGTTTAAACCGCATACCTGCATGAAGAAAATAAGACGATTTAATACTTTAAGTGCACTGCTTTCATACTACTACCTCAAAAACACGCAAGAATAACACGTTTGGCACTGGCTCTATCAGTAATTATTTTTAATTATTAAAGATTAAAATATGACTTGTAGTGTCAGCCTATTCTTGAGTAAAATCATCAACATTTAATCGTCGGTGATTCAAGAACTGCTATAAATTTTTGTCCACAATGCTGATTGCTGCTCTACGTTAATGTTTTCCTTTTCTGTGAAAAAGGCTGACTGTGTGATTAGAAAGTGTGAGACAAAAAGGTGATGTTGACGCTGTGACAAACACCATCATTATTTCCTCCTCTCACTCCCAGCCTGAATGTGTGAATAACAAGATTACATTTTCTGCTGATGAATGGAGGGAAAATGTAATTAAAGAATGCAGGAAGCCATTTAAGGTGATATATAGTGACACTCTATTTATCGTGTACTGTACGGCTGCTTCACCACGATGCCAGATAAATCACAAAACTGTCAGTTTTAACATGTGTATTCTGTCACCGGTTATCCATATTGCCTCCTAAAAACACTACACAGCTTTAATGTAGCGTTTAGTGGTGACACTGGATTGCTGTGAAATATTTAAATCAAAAGATGCACAGATACATTAGACCTTTTCATTTACTGTCCCTATTGTTGGTCTGCATGTTACATTTCTGTCCTGCTGTTGCTTGTGGAAGTGGTTACCAGGGTAACATCTCTAGTGGCCTGCAATTTGAGAGTATGTTGCCCTGTAATGCTGGCTCCATGTTACCATAGCAAATTTTCTGTGTTCTACAGGGTGCACTGTAGAGGGGACTTAGTGGGCTAATGCTCCTCAGCGCAACAAACACTAAGACAGTTAATTAAGGTTTATGGAAAAATCAATACAGTGACAGTGGTTCAGGGAAGACTTTCTCTATTAAATCTATTCACCTTATCTTGTTCTTTTTGTCAGTTTTATTCTCACTCTTACAAATATAATATGTTATTTTACACCAATGAACAGCATTTAATAGCTGTGATAGCGCTGCCTAAAATAGTACTGTTATAAATGTACGTGTACACAGTAGCAGGAGTGGCAACAGCAACATGCTATGAAATAAAGGAAATTAAACGCCGGATCGCTACACAATATATGTCTGCAAGGCCATTTAAACCACCGGCAAACTACTGAATCGTCCCAGACGTTTAAACAGAATCCCTACTGTGCTCAGGATTAACTAAACAAAACCAAAAAAAGCAGGGAAAAATATGAGTCATGCATTTTAATTCATCTACTGTTTACTATTCTTTGAAGATGGCTTCTTGACAGCTACCCTTTCAATGAAATAATTTCTGATGATGCTCCATTGGATGTCTCATGTCCTGTGTCAGGTCTTTACTGGAAGGACATGATTTTCAGGCTCTATAGATGTTGTTTTTAGGACTACCATTTCTTCTTTTGTTCTCCACTAGTCCAGTTTTGTCAGATTTTCTAAGAACACATTTCACACTGTGCCAAGATATGCCAAGTTTTCTGCTAATAGTTCTCTTTTTTGTTGCAAAAACAATCTTTTATTTCTTTTAAACTGTGTTGTCTTTGGCATTTTTCATGGATTCAACCAAAGAAATGAGAAGAAGTTATGTGTTTTTGTGACAGGCTGCTGGAAATAAGTCCCTAAAGGTGCAATTTAGAATAGGATCCTTTCTAAGTTGTCTGTTCTGCTTAGACACAGCACTAGTTCATCATTTGAGTTAGGTGCTTTTTTTATGCTTGAATGATTCATAGGTCAGTATTAAGTGGTTAAACAAACAAAAGAAAGATTTCTTTGAAAATGGTCAAGTACCAGGAGTGGACTGAAAAAAAGTGAACAACCAACCAACATCCAAAGAAAATCATAAGAAAGACATTCGGAAAGCCTGGAGAACTACTGCTCAAAACCACTTAAATATAAGAAAGTCTGGCTCCTTGGAAGCAAAACATGAAGAAATGATGGTTGGCTTAAGACTTTTGTATAATACTGAATGTCAGCGAAATATTTTAAACCACCACCGCCGCCAAGCGGCTAAATCCTCCCTTCAGTTTAAACAGAATCCCCACTGTGCTCAGGTCTAACTAGCGTAAAAGAGCAGAGGGGAAAATATGCATCATGTTGTACACTGTGTAGAGAGTTCAGAGATTCATGTACTCTCCTGAAGAGATGACCTAACAAGGAAGCCTAAGTGCAAGCACATATTTGCCTTTTGAGTACTTCAAAACAAAAAAGGCTCTAAGAAAAGATCTTTGTTCTTACTAAAAAGCAAAGAAAAAAAAGCTATTAATTAAAACTGAAATATTAAATGCTTTGGGGATATTTACACATTGTAACATGTTACAAGATCAAATTCTACAAACAAAAATATCCTGAGTATAACTAGGTTTTTGGCATGAATGGGCATGCTGTAAATCTTTTACTGATTGAAGTCTACTAAGGTTTTGCAGAGGTAAGAAGTCTCATCAAAGCAGCCCAGGTGAAAAATGAAGTTCAAATTCAACTGTTTGTGTAAATGTACGGAAACCTCATTTAAATAACGAGTGATTGTCAGACCACTCAAGAATTAGACAAATCCTGCCCTTAAAAAGCCCCTGTAACTTTACATTGTTCTTTTGCATTATAACATAGTCTCCATTTACTGGACTCAATGCTGCTGCTTCATGTAAAGGAACCACAGACAGTAAAGCCGGAGATAAATATATCATTCTTATGGGGCATGGCTGTCACTTTAATTGAGTTTAATTGACATTCACTATTGCATATTCAAGTATGTGCTGCTATAGGCTGCATTAGCCAATCATGAATGCTGTGTGTTGCCATTGGCTGAGCTCCGGAGAGAGCCATGTACTGTGCTGAGAGAGGGTGGGGAGTGGTGGTGGTAGTGGGGGGGTCTCCTCCGCCTCCTCTTCCTCCTCCTCTCTCTCTGCACTCTCTCATTCAACCTCTGTAGTCAGCAGAATGAGAGGCTGAGCAGAGCGGAGCAACACGGCATCCACGGCTACAGCATCCTGCAGAGGACTCTTGCTCCATGGAGGAGAGGAAGGGGAAAGAGGCCGTGTTGGAGAAAAACGAGTAGATCAACACATGAAAAGAGAGCAGAGAGGGGAGGGAAAGCACAGAAGGAGTAAGAGCGCGAAATGAAAGGAACTGATTAAACAGCGTTGTTGAGGACCACTGCAGCTATACTAAATCTGGAGCTGTCAGGCCAACCCTCAGCGAAGCAGTGAGTGAGAGAGGCGAGCAGAGGAGAGAAAAAGAAGTGATTTAGAGAGCTGATCTCATCACTCTGGACTAACAGGGATGGGACCCACAAGAGCCTCTCCGTCAGCAGATCAAACTTCACACAGGAAAAGTGCCTTTCAATCACCAGTGTGAACCTGCCTCTTTAGAGGAGAGAAGGGAGTTATTCTATTAGTTCCCTAAAGGTCATACAAACCTCGCACAGGATCTTTGACTGCTGCGCTGCTGAGTGCAGCTCAAGTCTCCGCTGTCCTCGCTCCCCCATCGCACCTGCCTGCTCCCGGTGAATGTTTTCTCTGCATGCACACTCACTGCTCGGCAGTTGAACACACTCATGGTCGATGCCAAGGGAAGGAACATGAAATGTCTGACTTTCTTCTTAATGCTTCCTGAGTCAGTGAAAAGCAAGTCAAGTAAAAGCTCCAAGAAAGGGAATGCGAGTGGCAGCTCCAAGCTGCCCCCAGTCTGTTATGAGATAATCACACTTAGGAGCAAGAAAAAGAAGAAGATGGCAGCGGATATTTTCCCCACCAAAAAGCCGGCATCCACCACCACAGTGCAACAGTACCAGCAGCAGAACCTCAACAACAACAACACAATTCAGAACTGTAACTGGCAGGGACTCTACTCCACTATAAGAGAGAGGTAAGGAAAATCTGCAAGTTTTATTAACATTTAGATCAAAAAGATGAATTGGACGATTAAATTTGAGAATGTCCCATAAAGTCTAATTGGTTTACTGAATTGCACCCGTCTTACGATTAAAAATGTACAACAAAACACTTCTACTAAAGTAGTAGGCGTGACGGGTGGTGCCTGTGTTTGTGAGTGCATGTAGGTTTGAGCAGGGGTGGGTGATATCTCTGCCCTGCCCTCCATCTGACAGGGGAACTCTGTTTACACCCTCTTTGCCTCCTGCAGACTTTGCCGCTCTGACACAACAGAGGGCGGACAGTCACAGCGAGTGCGTTTTTTTAATGCACAACAGGCGGAGGGCCGATCTGTACTAAAAGCAAAATATTTGCCTTGGCCTATCAGTAAAGGATCCCAGCAGTCCAGCACAAAATGTGTGTTTTCTGACCCGGCTTTGTTGTCTCTCCAGAACATCATGGGGCTGTTTACCCACCCCTGTGACATGTTCCACTGCTCAATAATATATGAACGCAGCTTTATTGTTGGTCCCATTCTTTCACGGTGGGGATTTTCCACTGACTTCATCATCTTCTCCCTCTGTCTTTATGTGGAAAGAATGAATAAAAGAACATAAGGATAAAAATGATGAGCTTTCATTGCTCTGTGCGAGACTTAAATTTTAATTTAAGCACCTGGCACACTTTGCACACTCATAAAACTTGTGTTTAGAGTGTTTAGAATAACAGGAAAGATCAGAGTAAATGTGATGTATGATATTTGGTTTAATTTCTGCTAAAAGCTACAATCCCTATTTGGTAAAAGGTTAAATTAAACAGAAAGAAAATCCTTAATGTGCCTTAAAATCACCTAATTTTCTGTTTGTACCCTCCTCCCGCTCCCTCCTTTTTTTTTTCTTTCCCTTTGTAGAAATTCTGTGATGTTCAACAATGAGCTGATGGCAGATGTTCACTTTGTTGTGGGTCAGCCTGGAAGGACCCAGCGACTTCCGGGACACAGAGTAAGAATTTTAGCATCAAGTGAAGTTGCACTAAAAGGCTGGAAAATGAACAAACAAGCAGCCACGCAGGCTGGCCCATTGTTGCTCATATCATAGAAGCTTGAAAAAAAACATCTTTCCTCTTTGCCAGCTATAATGAAACTGATTCCTTTTGTGCTCCACCATCACTTCCGCACCATGTGTCTTTTCGAGACAGTCCTCAATTATTTATGTAAATGAGGCTGAAGGATGGAGGCACAGAGTGAGCGAAGGAGGAAGGGCTATCCTCTTCAGCGGTCGTTTCGCGCAGGATGGAGCGTCTTTGTCTCCGCTTTAGCTCAGCTTTTCATGAAAATGCTCTGCAATTACTCAACTTTTAATCAAACACCCCCAACAGCACACCGTAACAATGATCAGACGCAGAGTGAGGCACGTCCATGTGTGCGCCTCGCACCCTGCACAAACTTTTGTCTTTAACCGAGTATCCTTTAGGTTTGACGCGACAATGCAATTTCTAGTGTAAATACAGCTGTTGGACTGTTTAGTCCACCATCTGACCTCATTATTTTTTTATGATTAGCGCATAAATCATTTAAAAGTCATTTCTGCTGTTTGATTGTGATTAGAACAGTCGCATGAATTTGTAAGCGCACAAATTTCCACATCAACAGGCTCCGAATGGCTCTGCACGGGTCATTTTTAATGTTCTTTACATGGGACCAAAATGTGTAATCCATGAATGGTAGCTGCAATGCACTTTGTACACTTTAGAGCGCAGTTATGGAAGGACACTGACTCGACTGTGCTTTATGCTGAGGCATTATGGCAACGAGATATGACACTCAGTGCAACAATCTTTATCGTGTCCAGTAGGCAGGAGATTGAATATGCCTCATGATCTGCTTTTTGTTAACAGCTCTATCATAGTGGGATGGAGGGTGGAAGTAGAAACAGTCATTTATGTCGATATCTTTAAAAAAATAAAGAGCCGCAAGGTGAGAATAATATTATTCCAATATGCAGCGTATGGATTCTTGTCTCTAAACGCACATCAAAGAGCATCTGTCTTTCAGCTGACCTTGCTTAATGAAAATAAGCATGAATTTCAGAGTATGACAACAGCCACAAAAACAACGGCATTGTTTCCAAAAACCCTTAGATTTGCAAGGTTTATTTTCGACTAGTGCGCATGCAGTTCACTTTGGAGAAATTCTGTGTTCTTTATACCACCCACATATCCACCTACACACACTTGTGCCGCGCACACACACACGTATGCACAACACAGGCATGAACACAGAGACCTTAAACTCAGGTTTAATAACAGAATTCATAGCATTGTCTAATAAACTATTAGTCACACAGTCATATTGAGTTGCATGTGATTTCATCATACATTTAGATGACTCATTAGTTTCAGAAATTGAACTTCTGCTGCACTCGGTTCAGTAGCGTCACAAGCAAATACAAGTCTTCTTCATTAGAAAATTGCATCCGTGCCCTGAGGGGACACAGTAATTGTCTAAGCAGCGCTGAGAAAATCAACAGGTGCGATTTTGCCAACGCACAAAGGGATTTGTGTTGTTACGTGAATGCACTGAGATTCCCCACTTCAAATAATCTTCCTCCATTTTCCAGATGTTAGTACATGTCACATGAATTACACTGACGTCACAGATAAACTGTTTTCATTTTGGTTTTTCCCATCCGTCACTCTGTTTTCTTTGCTTCTTTCAACAGTATGTGTTGGCTGTGGGCAGCTCGGTGTTTCATGCCATGTTTTACGGTGAACTTGCTGAGAACAAGGATGAAATCCACATACCAGATGTGGAACCGGCAGCATTTCTGGCAATGCTGAAGTAAGGATTCTCTAAATTCTTCCTTCGACTGGGCCCGTTGACCTCGTAGTGCTTTAGTTGAACAAGGGGTGCATGGGTTAAAAAAAAGAATAATTTGATAAGACTGATCTGTATCTATTTCTCTGGCAAATCTCAGATAAAACTGTTAAGTAAGCCTTGACAGACAAATGAGATGAAGTGTTCTTTATATATCTCAGGGACAGAATCTATATCTGTCTGTTGTACTTGTTCATTTCATTATACTTTCAAATTTTCCTGTTGAATCCCAGGATATTTTTTCTACCTCCTCGTTGCCTTCCTTTCATCACTTTTATTTCTGAGTTTTGTTTCTCTGTCCTTGCAGGCAAACTGTGATAGGTGGTAGACACAGACGTAGGAGGAATACTATTATGTTGGCCAGTTTGATAAGTTTGCGCTGCGATTTTTTTTTATCTGGCAAGAATCTCGTTTCGTTCCTCTCTTAAATATTTTTGAACAGATACAGGAAAGTTTTGCTTACAGCACTTCAATGTCAATCACTTTCAGTCATAAGAAACGAAAAATAAACCTCAAATGCATTATTGTTTGAATCATGTCATCTAAATTAACGATCATAGAAAACACATTTACACCGTGCCGTTTTCTTGTCATTTCTCCGGTGTTTGCTGAGAAATTCCTATTTTATGTCAACAGGTACATTTACTGTGATGAAATTGACCTGAGTGCTGACACAGTGTTGGCCACTCTTTATGCTGCCAAGAAGTACATTGTCCCTCACCTGGCACGTGCCTGTGTCAACTTCCTGGAGACCAGCCTGAGTGCCAAGAACGCCTGCGTGTTGCTCTCTCAGAGCTGCCTGTTCGAGGAGCCAGAGCTGACGCAGCGCTGCTGGGAAGTGATTGATGCCCAGGCCGAGCTGGCGTTACGTTCAGAGGGCTTCTGCGACATTGATGCCCAAACCCTGGAGAGTATCCTACAGCGGGAAACACTCAACGCTAAAGAGATAGTGGTATTTGAGGCTGCACTTAGCTGGGCAGAGGCCGAGTGTCAGAGACAAGAGCTCACCTCATCGACTGACAACAAGCGTAAGGTTTTGGGCAAGGCCATGTACCTGATACGTATCCCTACGATGGCTCTGGATGATTTCGCCAATGGAGCAGCCCAGTCGGGCGTGCTGACGCTTAATGAGACCAATGACATCTTCCTATGGTATACAGCTGCCAAGAAGCCAGAGATGCAGTTTGTCAGTCAGCCTAGGAAGGGCCTCACCCCCCAGCGTTGCCACAGATTCCAGTCCTGTGCCTACCGAAGCAATCAGTGGCGCTATCGGGGCCGCTGTGACAGTATACAGTTTGCAGTGGATAAAAGAGTTTTCATTGCTGGGTTTGGACTGTATGGATCTAGCTGTGGCTCAGCAGAGTACAGCGCCAAGATTGAGCTGAAACGTCAAGGAGTACTGCTTGGACAAAACCTCAGCAAATACTTCTCTGACGGTTCCAGCAACACTTTCCCGGTGTGGTTTGAGTATCCGGTCCAGATTGAGCCAGATACCTTCTACACCGCCAGCGTGGTCCTCGACGGGAATGAGTTGAGCTACTTTGGACAGGAAGGAATGACAGAAGTACAGTGCGGGAAAGTAACATTTCAATTCCAGTGCTCGTCAGACAGCACTAACGGCACTGGGGTGCAAGGAGGGCAGATCCCAGAACTTATCTTCTATGCTTGACGAGACCTGGTTAACCTTCTGGCTGATTCTCAGTGCACTTTTGAAAATGGAAATGTATCACTTTGTGCATAGTGTCACCTTCTGTTATTTATTTTTGTCACTATTGTGCAGGAAAAAAAAAATCAGATCTCAGACCTGTGAAAGGGTCTTATGTGTTTTGGAATTTAGCAAGTGGTCCACTTGAGTAGGACCATATATTGTATATGTTTCAAGATGTGGATTTACACAAATACACCAATGAACTGGTCTTAACCTCCCAAAAAACAACAAAAAAGCAGACATCTTGCACTAAATGTGCCTGTAGATAGTAATATATTGTACATTCTGAAATGTATATATAATTCCACAACTGTGGCCAGTGCTGCCCACAAAGAAATCATATATAATGAATACGCCACAGTATGTTTATTATTTCTATGCTTGCATAGAAGGCACATATAGAGCAGCAATACTTCACATTCTACATTGTATGATGAACATTTCATGTCACGACATCATCGGCATCACAAAGGAAGTGAAAGTGGCTGTGTGACATTCAAAACCAACACCAAATTTCAAGTCACGATTCCATCAAAAAAAAAACAACAACAACAAAAAAAAACGCACTACTGATTCCTGTTGTATGTACGAACCATTTGAGAAGTTTCAATCTGACTCTTGATTGATTCTTTGACTGTAGTAACAGGGCACTTAATGAGGGCTTAAGGGGTCTTAGATTAGGGAGCACTAGATATAAGCCACACAACCCCTCTGTAGCATGTTGCTCTACACCTACACCCACTCCACTGAGGTTCCATTATCTTTACAGTTAACATTAGGACTTCTGGCTACTCACTACTACATGGTAGACCAAGGGATTTCTTTGATTTTCTATCTAAACCTGTCTGCACTGGAGTACTTACAGCATGGGCAAAGCGGCTCCATTTCATCTGATGTGTACTACTAATTGTTCTGGCGCCTTGGTTTTGTTTACAGTGAAAAAGATCAACATTGATTCTGTGTTAGAAGCCGTTTATGGACTTTTACTTCCCTTAAAAACCCTGCGCACTCTGAACTGCTGAGCACTCCCTCCCAATGTGATCGTACAGTATCAGTATTTGCAGAAGCATACTGTACATGCTACAGAATTGCACTGATGTTGGTTTGTAAATGAATTTGTTTTGTTTTACTCCAGCGAGGGAGTTTGTTTTGATTTTATTTTCTTATTTGCTGTGCTACTGAATATTCGCCTGCTGATGACAGTGGACGGGTAAACTGGTGTTCATGTCCTGTGTTTACGTGCTACAGTGCTGGGAGACCGACGAATGTGTATGGTTGTTGATGATGGAAATAAACAAAAAGAAGTGGTGCGTGCTGGCTGTGTAGCCCATCTGTAAAAAGTGATAAAGCTACGTACTTTGCCTGAAATTAGGAGGGGCGACAGATGATGCCCATTGGCACTGCAGTGATTTACAATGCCAAGAAGAACTCTGTTGATTGATGATGCCTGTCTTCATCCAACTTTTACATCCTGTCTGTCAAACTAACTCCGTCTCCTGATTAAACACGCAATATTACACCTCACAGCTTAGCCAATATTGTATGCCATCTTGCCTGCCATTATAAAGAATGGCTCCTTAAGGCCATCACATCTCATGATTCAAAAGATAGAAAACAAATCGAAAAACAATCTCAAAGCACCAAAGTTTTTCTTTCACAGCTTGGCTGCTTGACCCAGAGTTGATCTTGAAGCATCTGTCTCCTGAGATGAACCCAAAAATTTAATAGATGATAAAACAATAAAGTAAAGGCAGATTTTTAATTCTCTCCGATTGCCTGATATGCTATAAAACTCCCAAACAAGTGTCATTGGTGGAATATATATAAGCAAATCTTTGTGAGCTGTGCATTCAAAATGATAATCCCTCCTGGGAACTCAGGGCAGGTACTTGATTACAAAGGCACTCGATAATACCGGGACTAGGTTTGACACTGGCAATGAGCATAAGGTTCTTGATGAATTGAGCTAAATCAGTTGGGGTTGCTTGGTGCTTTAGTGCAATTTTTCATGACTGTGGCACTGATGTTGTAAGCAAAATCATTAATTGTATTAAAGGAGGTCGGGGACTAAAATGTGCCAGGACTCCTGGCCTCCATTCGACACACACACACACACACACACACACACACACACACACACACACACACACACACACACACACACACACTTTATAACTGTGACAGATCGGCTGATGAAAAAGACAATTCAAGTACACTTTCGATTTCGCAGAATGTTAATTAATATTTATAACACAAACAACCCCAGTGCAGGGATTACTGAATTCGTGTCACCTTCGATGCAAAAGCAAAACCCCCACATCACTGGAGAGAGCTCTCCTCACTTTGTTCTCCTGGAACAGCAGCTACTCAAGCCCATCAATTTGCTTTTTTTTTTTTTTTCAGAGTTATTCACAGTCAGCTCAGATGGCAGGAGATCTGCCAGAGGCTACCAGCTCACTGCCAGAGCTGCGGTGGGAACACCTCTGCTCTACGTGGCGCACATTACCAAAAACGACTACTGGATCAATAACAAGACTTCAATCAGCAATTGAATCGGGGGTTCTAATTACTCACAATTGCACGCTATATATTTCAAAACCCTCAAAGATATAAATCTATCACGCACTCCTTATGCGCTTAGGCTATGTTTAATAAAAACAATATTTTTATTTTATGGGAGGTGACAATTACTATGGGAACCCATTTTAATTATAAGAATGAAATGCAATTAAATCCTACTTGGCCAAGAATAAAATGCATGGTTAGGCCTCTAATTAGGATGACTTTGTCAATAGAGGGAAACATATCACTGATAAGCAACTCAGTACTTTCATCCAAATAAGCAAACTGCTAAAAAACAATGCTGGATAAGAACTTGCTATATATATATATAAAAAAAACACCCAGCACGCCCCTGCGGGCGGTTTATCCTTCAAGCTCGGGTCCTCTACCAGAGGCCTGGGAGCTTGAGGGTCCTGCGCAGTATCTTAGCTGTTCCCAGGACTGCGCTCTTCTGGACAGAGATCTCCGATGTTGTTCCCGGGATCTGCTGGAGCCACTCGCCTAGCTTGGGAGTCACCGCACCTAGTGCTCCGATTACCACGGGGACCACCGTTACCTTCACCCTCCACATCCTCTCGAGCTCTTCTCTGAGCCCTTGGTATTTCTCCAGCTTCTCGTGTTCCTTCTTCCTGATATTGCTGTCATTGGGAACCGCTACATCAATCACTACGGCCGTCTTCTTCTGTTTGTCTACCACCACTATGTCCGGTTGGTTAGCCACCACCATTTTGTCCGTCTGTATCTGGAAGTCCCACAGGATCTTAGCTCGGTCATTCTCCACCACCCTTGGGGGCATCTCCCATTTTGACCTCGGGACTTCTAGGTTATACTCGGCACAGATGTTCCTGTACACTATGCCGGCCACTTGGTTATGGCGTTCCATGTATGCCTTGCCTGCTAGCATCTTGCACCCTGCTGTTATGTGCTGGATAGTCTCTGGGGCATCTTTACACAGCCTGCACCTGGGGTCTTGCCTGGTGTGATAGACCCCAGCCTCTATGGATCTTGTACTCAGAGCTTGTTCTTGTGCTGCCATGATTAGTGCCTCTGTGCTGTCTTTCAGTCCAGCTTTGTCCAGCCACTGGTAGGATTTCTGGATATCAGCCACCTCCTCTATCTGCCGGTGGTACATACCGTGCAGGGGCCTGTCCTTCCATGATGGTTCCTCGTCTCCCTCCTCTTTCTTGGGTTTCTGCTGCCTGAGGTATTCACTGAGCACTCGGTCAGTTGGGGCCATCTTCCCAATGTATTCTTGGATGTTCCTTGTCTCATCCTGGACTGTGGTGCTGACACTCACCAGTCCCCGGCCCCCTTCCTTCCGCTTAGCGTACAGCCTCAGGGTGCTGGACTTGGGGTGAAACCCTCCATGCATGGTCAGGAGCTTTCTTGTCTTTATGTCAGTGGCTTCTATCTCCTCCTTTGGCCAGCTTATTACCCCAGCAGGGTACCTGATCACGGGCAGGGCGTATGTGTTGATGGCCCGGATCTTGTTCTTACCATTCAGCTGACTCCTCAGGACTTGCCTGACCCTCTGCAGGTACTTGGTGGTTGCAGCCTTTCTAGCGGCCTCTTCATGGTTCCCATTTGCCTGCGGGATCCCCAGGTACTTGTAACTGTCCTCTATGTCTGCAATGTTGCCTTCTGGTAGTTCAATCCCCTCAGTTCTGACTACCTTCCCTCTCTTTGTTACCATCCGACTACACTTCTCCAGTCCGAACGACATTCCAATGTCATTGCTGTATAGCCTGGTAGTGTGGATCAGTGAATCGATGTCTCGTTCACTCTTGGCATACAGCTTGATGTCATCCATGTACAGGAGGTGGCTGACAACTGCTCCGTTCCGTAGTCGGTATCCGTAGCCAGTCTTGTTAATGATCTCACTGAGGGGGTTCAGGCCTATGCAGAACAGCAGTGGGGACAGAGCATCTCCTTGGTAGATCCCGCACTTGATGGTAACTTGTGCTATGGGCTTGGAGTTGGCCTCTAGTGTTGTACGCCACATCCCCATTGAGTTCCTGATGAAGGCTCTTAGGGTCCCATTGATCTTGTACAATTCTAGGCATTCCAGTATCCAGCTGTGGGGCATTGAGTCATAGGCCTTCTTGTAATCAATCCAGGCAGTGCACAGGTTGGTCAGTCTGGTCTTGCAGTCTCGGCTGATTGTTCTGTCTACCAGTAGCTGGTGTTTTGCACCTCTGGTATTCTTGCCAATTCCTTTCTGTGTCCCGCTCATGTATTGACCCATGTGCCTGTTCATCTTAGCCGATATGATGCCTGACAGGAGCTTCCATGTAGTACTGAGGCAGGTTATTGGTCGGTAGTTGGAGGGGACCGGTCCCTTCTTGGGGTCCTTGGGGATCAGGACCGTCCGGCCTTCAGTTAGCCATTCCGGGTGTCTTTCGTTAACTAGCAGCTGGTTCATTTGTGCTGCCAGACGCTCGTGGAGTGCAGTCAGCTTCTTCAGCCAGTAGGCGTGAACCATGTCGGGCCCTGGTGCTGTCCAACTCTTCATACTGGAGACCCTTTCTTGGATATCTGCCACTGTGATGGTTACTGGACCCTGTTCAGGGAGGTCGCTGTGGTCTGCCCTCAGATCCTCTAGCCACTGAGCATTGCCGTTATGGGTTGCATCCTTCTCCCATATGCTCTTCCAGTATTGCTCCGTCTCCAGCCTTGGTGGTGCTGTTCTCTTATTGTTCCCTTGCCACTGAGAGTATACCTTTGCTGGTTCTGTGGAGAACAGCTGGTTTATTCTCCTGCCTTCTATCTCTCTGGTGTACCTCCTCAAGCGGCTGGCCAAGGCTGTGAGTCTTTGCTTGGCAGTTTCCAAGGCCTCAGGTATGGACAACTTGCTGTATTTCTTAGGCACCTTATTTGTCGCACCTTTCTGCAACTCCGTTAGTTGGCTAACCTCCCTCCGTGCTACTTTGAGCTTGCCCTCTAGCCTCCTTCTCCATGGAGGGTACTGCCCCTTGTGGCTGTTCAACTTGTAGCCAAGCATCTCACTGATCACTGCTGCCGTATTGTAGATCAGCTTGTTAGTGTCGGTAATCGTGGTTGTAGGTATTGCCCGTAGTGCTGCATTAACATCATCTAGCAGACCTTCTGAGGGTACTTCACGTAATCTTGGTAACCGGCTACGGGGGATCCAGGTTTCAAGCTTGGCCATGATCCTATTTTTCAGGTCAGTTCCTCTCGCACTCAACGATCCTTCTCCTATCGCACTTGGGGCTATGTACCCAATCTCGGGTGGGGGTGATGATATCTCCCCCCTGACCTGGCGTCCTGACTCCTCCTTGCCGTAGCATTTGTGTTGTACCTCGTCAATCTCTAGCTGTGAGAGCAGTCCCTTCTTTCGAATGTTGGAACACTGAGCTACTAGTTGTTTCGCCGTCATTGTGGATGTTGGGTATCGAAGAATCCATAGGTCCCTCATCCTATTCATGTAGCCCCTTCCGCCGGGGTTACTTGCGTAGTAGCATTCCAACAACGCCCTGTTTTCGTCCCTTGCCCACCGATGCCTTCTTGTTCCAGTAGCCCACTTTTCGTCAGGGTGCCCTGGTTCCTCAACACCTGACGCGGACCTTGTTGATCCGGGCGACGTCCGAGCCGGCATGCCTTCATATTTATCTGTCTCGCTCATGTCTGCGGTAGGCTTGCTTAGCATAGGGGGTCTAGCCTTAGGACCCTTACTGGATACAGACGCCCCAGGTAGGAATCGAACTTGCGATCCTCTGTTCCAAAGGCGTGTAGTTTAACCACTACGCTATCCAGCTGCTGGAATGTGTGTGGATATATATATATATATATATATATATATATATATATATGGATATATATATATATATATATATATATATATACACATATATACACACACACACACACACACACAGTAATATAAATGCAGAACATTGACTGTAATTTTCAAAACAAAAATTTAAAAACACGGTTCAGCGTGGGAAGGCAAAAAGGGAAAACGGGGGTTGGTGGGTATTGACTCAGACTGGGCACATATTGCCCAGGAAAACCTCCCGGGGTTTAATTACTGTTCAGTACAAATTAAGGATGAAAAGATTCGGTCTGACTTGAGGGAGAACTGTGGATTACCATTGATCAACATTCTTAATGCTCTCTAAGATTGATTGTTTCAAGTGCAGATATGCCTGAGAAACGAACCAAAAGGTCATGCAGCATTTAAGAGGGATGGTGCTGTTTTCTTACTCTTCGCTCGCTTAACATGCCTCACCAAAAAGATCTCCTCATTGACTTTTGTGAACGTTAGTGCAGTTTGTAGTGTGAAACTATATAGGAAAGAAAAGCCTCCCGAACCCACGCCGCTGGGAAAAAAAAGACAAAAATAAAGAAAAACAGCAATTCAAACATACGAGAAGGAAAGAAAATAGCAAGAGAAAGCACATTGAGTTGTGGCACCGCATCAAACATTGCTCTGTTCACTGCAGGCAATCACATATCCAATCCTCGACATCCTGATAATTTCCATCCCAGCAAAATGTCAATGAATTAATAATGGCCAAAGAGAGGAGGGAAACACAGCTGTGGGTTTAAAGAATTCATCAAAGAAAATGATTTAAAAATATGTTTTTTAATTCAACAAATCTCTCAGGAAATCCTCTTTTCCCCTACGTCCCCTTAAACCATATGTTAGACAATGTTCAAAGAGCAGGTTGTGTTTCACCACATACTGCCTGATTCTAGGTGCAAAAGCTGCCCGCTAAGTGTAATGAGAGCATTTGGCAAAGGTTACAGCGAACTGCTTGTAAACCTGACATAAAATAAGGGTATCTGAGCCCTCGACTACCCTTACTGGTCTAATCTCAAACTACTGGCAGGAAGTCAAACAAGGAGGAATGGAAAGGAGGCAACAGAGGCAAGCAGCAAACGTGGTCTGACTAGTATTCAAGTAATGTGGTCATTCCCTTGGTGATTATCACATAGATTATCAGCAAGCAGCCAAAGTCGTAATTAATCACAAGCCAGAATGGCAAAAAGTCACGAAGTTCAGATGGAGGATGCGGGTTGAGGCAGGCGTTTGACTGATGATAGTTGCTGTCACTTCGTAGCCATTCGCAACCCTGTGGTGCTGAAGACCTGCAGAAGTGTAAGGGATATCTCGCCAAATAATCTCCTGTTTCTTAGCTGTTGCTTCCCGACGCACATGGTTGGGATGCACTGCAGGGCCCCAGTGGGTTTCATTTATCTATTTATTTATTCATTGCCACCAGACAGAGCTAAATCGCTTCAACAGGCCAGGATGTGGAGAGGCCACGTTTTATGTTAGATTAGCCTGTTTATAGGGATGTTGCTCTGCTCCGGATGGATCAATACAGCTTGGATTTCTGGAGGTAAGTGCTATATGTGTATCAAGTTAATTATGATTGCTGAAAAGAGTAGAAATGTGCTTTTAGTGGACAATGGGAGACACAGAGCCTATTCAAAGTAGGCAAAAATAACAGACAACAGCGGCGAGTGTATCAGCGACACGCTGGAAGCAAATTTTATTAGTTTCCAATGGCGCGGAGGTAAATACCTGTTTATGTAATTGTGTTTCTCCTATGAAACAGGATCCCAGAAGGTATGTGAATGCTGCAGTCGGCCAAAAAAGAAAGTAGTTCTTTCACGGGCTCTGAAAGCTAAATTTGTTGGTGATGCATTATGCTAATCAAGCTATTTATTCCCTCAACTGTGGTTTCGTATACCTGTCACCCACAGCCATTACAGTAAGCCTGATCAAAACCTTGAATGTTGGCAGCTTCCCACCGAGAGAGGTGATGTGGGCTGAGCATGCTACTTTTTTGTGTGTACTCTAGAGCCTCTATTCACACTGAAGCATGTCCTCTAAGGCAGCTCCGTGGCTTTGATAGTATGAAGTGAGAGGGCCCTCCTCTCCCCAGGGTCTGATATAATGAGAGTAAGCTTACTAAACATGATCTGCAGCTCTCTCAAATAAGCTACTCGAAATGGCTCGAGTCTGAAACAGTACAACAAACAGCGCTGATTCATTTGTACACATGCTCTCGCTCTGTCTCCTGTGCGCCGCATGGGGGGGGGGGGGGGGGGGGGGTTTGGAGGGCTAATGTGTTTTAATGCGTGGCAGAGAGAGAGCAATGGAGAGATGGAGAAAGAGTGCAGAGTGGCACAGTAGTCTAGCTTCATGTGCATCCATTCAGAAGTCACACAAGAAATCTGGATTTCCAGTTTAATTATTTCCTGCATGCACAAAAAAACAACAAAAAACTCCCCAGAAAATCGTGAAGCGACAGATTTTAAATGATTGCATTCGCGGTTTGCATTTGTACACACATGAATAGAAATATTCTCTGCAGTTATTGTCAGGGTAATAGTTTAACGTTGCCATTTCTCATATTCGGTGATTATCTTGTTCCAGGATCTTATCACCTGGCAGCGGGAAGCCTGGTAATCAACAGAGACATTATACTGGCAACAAGGTATTTCTTTTGTCAAACAAATCAGAACTATCAAACCATCTGGGAGTCAGCACAATTTAACAGTATCGCTCGAATACATTTTGTATCCCTGAATATCCTTTTACAGGAGTGAATTATATCCACTGAATGCCCGTTTTTCTCACTATTCAACCTTTAAGTGACCGAACATTTTCCAACAATGGCAATTTTCATCTGAATTATTGGAAAAAGTACAATAACACCTATAGAGAAGCCTAGCCTTAACAGCCTGCTTTTGTGGCCTAATTTAAGAAGTGGAGCGCTGCTCTATCTCCTGCTCCTCTGCCCTTTCTTTATGTCCTGCTTACTGCAAGAAGCACCAGTGACTGGGACTAAAAATCTGTGCGATTAGCAGTTCAAAAAGGCATAACATAGACAAATATGGTCTAATTTCAAAATCTGGTGTCATACAATCCATTTGAAACTTTGAAGCATCCAATCAAAGAGAGGATTGGGAGCAGTACACCCGCATTCCCAGCTGCTCCACATTTACGTATTGTGTCTACACGAACATCCTCGCAGCTGCACGATTCGAGCCTTATTGTCAAGCCGGTGATGAATCCGACGTTGGCGAAGCAAAGGATTGCTTCTCGTCTTAGCGTTAACGCAGATCATTAGTCGCAGCTGCCTCGATTGTCAGGAAGAAAACCCGTTTCAAAGCTGTCATAAGTTATTTCTTTGTGTCAAGTCAGATGAAAAATGATATCAGCAAGGATTAAACTTACAGCGATATTCAATTATTGCACTTCACCAGATGTCTGTCAGAATGGCAGGTAATGGGGAAAATTCAGTGTTATACATCATTCCAGAGATTTAGAGCATCTGCCATCAGCGTACATCTGACCTAACTAAAAGTATTTTTTTTCCCAAGGTTTTTTTTTTTTTTGAGTAAAACTTGAAACTATTCCCGCTCTGCCCTCAATAATGGCCTCAATTTAAGCTTTGCTGTGCCTCACCTTCCTCCTATTTTCACTTCCCTTTGAGATACCAAAGCTTTTCTCTGTGTGAGCTGCTGGAAATAATCACAGGACATGAGATGAATGTGAGTGTTGTTTGTAGAAGTTTTCCTCCTTGACTATGTGTTTTGTATTCTCCTCCTGGCTGTCTACCCTTAGTTTAATGCGTTATTTATGCTTTGTACAAAAGAAAGGCAGGTGACAGCTCTGATAAATGCAGGCCTTCATACTGTAGGACCTACAAAGACAATGCAATTACACAGGAAAGACATATAAAGAGCATCAGACCCTGACTTGAAGTGTTCATCCCATGAATGTGAGTAATGCATGTTTACTGTATGCTGGCAGGCAATCATACATGTGCACAGAACAGATGAACAGATGCTTTTTCACATGGTTGTAAAGGACTGAACATACTATATGTAACTGTCAGATTGTGGGCAGATGTCACTTCAGCTGCATGTCAGCTGAACCCACGATGATGTCATGCTTGTCAAGTAAAAAGTACAAGTTGGACGAAAGAAAATAAAGCAAGGAGTAAAGTGAGATCTAAATTTATGTTATGAACGTTTTTCAAACTCTCAGGTTTACAGTATCATGGTTAAAATTACTGCAAAATGATTGTTATGCCCGTCAAACTATCACTGGCATTTATCATAGATTCAACTTGAGAAATGGCAACAAATGATGTGTTTTTGTGACAGGCTGCTAGTACCAAAGTGCCTAAAGACACAATTTAAAATTGGTTCTTTGCTAAGTTGTCTGTCATGCGTAGACAACACTTGCTCATCCCTTGAGTTAGGGGCCTTTTCAGCGATGCTTCAGTGATTCATAGGTCAGTCTTAAGTGGGTTAACAAACATTAATACAAAGCATCTCTCTGAAAATGGTCAGGAATAAGGACCGGATTGAACTTTGAAAGACCTTTAGAAAGCCTTGAGAACTACTCATGACATTTAAAAAATATAAGAAAATCTGGCTGTTTGGAAACAAAATGTAAAGAAATAAGGGTTCAAAGGTTTTTCACAGTACTGTATACAGTATAATTACTACTTGTAGATTTGCTTCTGCTTATGGCTTCAACCTAACAGAATGAATTATTTGGATTCTCAGTATTGAAGAAGATCTTGTCCACCCAAAGGCAAGACAAAGTCAATGCAGTCATGTGTAATATCTACCAAACAGCAATGCATCTTGTTCCACCATAGTATCAATTCTTGTGTTGTCACCCAAGGCAGCACTAAAGCAAGCAGAGCAAGAACAAAACATTTGCCAGCATCTGCTGCTGAAATAGAATTGCCGATTTCAGAATTAGCATTTGTGAATAAAGGTGAAAAAAAATGTGCACAGTCCAGAAATGTGCATCGGTACAAGGAAAATGTGAGCAATTAATACTAATAAAGTACTTTTTTCCCCCTTTTTAAAATATTGGGATCATTGAAAAGGCGCATCCTGGAGTTTCTTCTCTTACACATTTTCTGTATTCTCAGTTTTCCATTACACTAAATGGGTTTTAAAGCAAGGTTGCCAGCTCTGAACATCTCCCCCCCTCAGCATCTTCCCATCTATCCCTCCAGTGCACAGAAAAGCAACATGAAATATCAAAAGGCCAAAGACGTCAGAGCTCAAGAGATTGGAGTGGAGGGGATTTTCCTCCAGTGTGCAGTGCTGCACCTCCAGCAACACCGAGGAGGAGGGGCAGCTGGAATTTCATTTCTCAAAGATGAAATCCTTTTCATCATGCCTCTTTTGCATAACAAAGGTGTATAAAATTCATTATATATAAGTGTAACTGTAAACCACCACAAGAAGATTACCCCAGAACACTCGTCTATTTTCGGGAATGGAATCAAACTCTGTTGCCATTGCCTTACTCAGGTTAAAAATATCACCACCCACGACCGCCACCAATGTGCATGAGTCACTAACCACACATTTAATGTGATTAGAGTGCTCATGTAATTTCAAAAGTAATTCATCCGGTGAAAACAATATGTGAGGATGACAGCCTACTATTTCTTGATGTTATTCATACCTATTTGAATACATCCTTTTAACATGCTATATCATTAAAGCCTGATTAACCAGTGACTTGTTTCTTTCTGCCTCACACGGAGTTTAGTCAGGCACAGAGAAGAGGCTGTAGGTTTGCAATATTTCATCAGAGGTATATTAAGTTGATAAAAGGGATGGGATGAAAAGAAGGACCATTACTGCTGAGGATGCATGCCAGGTGTCACTCTAATTTAATCGAGGCACTAAAGGCAAAGAGCGAACCTGAGGGAAGCCTCTCAATAACAGGCCTGACTGCAGATGACAAGTGGCGGGCTAACCTGTGATTGAAGGGACAGACAGTAGGATTTGGGAAAGCGTCAACCTGCAAACCATGAGAGGATTTAGGAGCGCGAAGATACGAATGTGTGTGAACAAACAGAAATTTGAAATTAATTTCTATCATTTAAAATGCAGGAAAAGAGAAGCAAGTGGACGAGTGCAGCTTCTAAAAAGAGAAGCGGCAGTTTGTTTTCATGCTAACCATTATGGTTATGAGAGGTAGAGCATATGTGCAGGCTTTGCACAGCTTTTAAGAAATGAGATATTCCAGATTCTCTGTGCCATATTGGGTTTCTTTTTTTCTCTGTTGCAGAACCAACTGTGGTCATAAGCTTTGTATGTGTAGCTGTAGCTGTGTAAAATTACTATTTAGATAAAGGTAATCCAGATAAGGTCTGAACAGTTCAGACGGCCTGGACACAATCGTCTTGACAAGCAGCAAATAAAGTCCAAAGTTTTTGTGCCACAGCCTCATTGAGTACTGCAGCTAAATCTATTCTGATGAGGTAAAGGTTGACTGAACTTGAAAAATCACCGAGAACCAGTTGGAACGAACGCAGAAACAGCAGATGTATTATATAAATTGCGTTTCGGCAATGCTATCCAAGTCACTAAGATATTCAATACACCACTTCAGGTCCTCAAGAAGATTTGCAGGATTAGAGGTTGTAAGCTGGGCCAGGTCAATATATTGATCTCCCTTCACTGAGAGCTGCATTCAATTTCCCAACAATTAGATGCACCTGAAGGTTAATATGGTGCTTTGTTAATCTCTTGCACTGTCTAAAACTAACCCTCTCTGTGGTTTTCACTATTTTTTCTTACTGCATATGCTGGCGCTGCTCTGACATAGTGGCATGTTGGAGGTTACCCACTTCTAAGGACTTAGATTCCATTTTTAATGTAGTTTTACAGTTGAGGAAACTGCTATTTTATATTTTATCACTTGTGAACAGGCAATAACTGTTAACATGTTACCACATTCACCTAAACCTTTTGTTGCTCTAAACCACCAAATATATATGAAATATATACATATGAACCTTTGCAAAGGTCAACGGTTTTGCATTCTGTTCACCTTTGCATTTTATTCTCTCCTATTTCTTAGCAGATCTGCGTAGCAGGAGATATCCAGTCCTGCGTGGAGAGTATCAGCATGCATGAGTAGCTCAGTTAGTGAGACAGTAGAAAGGACAGTCCCTTGGTCAATGAAGTATCAGTCTGCACCTCTTGAGGTGAAAAAAGAAGCCAGCGTGGAAATGCTGAACGCTTGAATGGTCACTTGAGGTTAACTAAAGAAGCAAGTCAATCCTCAAAGACTCCCATGTTAAAATGTCCAAATGTCCATCAGAACAGACTTAAAACCTGCAACAACAAAAAAACCTGTTTTGGTCTCCAGAGAGAATGTTTAATAGCAGAAGGGATTTTGTATTTTTTGTATAACATAACTGTTTAATTTGTATTAAGGCTTAACGTTAAGTCGTTTTAAGAGGATTTATTGACAGGTTGCTAACTGCAGTTAACAATAGTTATAGCTAGGCATCACCTTAGCTAATTCAAGTCCGCTGGTTTGGAGAGTCATACTTTTTCGTTGCAGTTAATCGTTAAGATGACTTGCTGTGCAGTTAACCAAGCTAAAAGCTAACTCAAGAAGTCTGGGGTATAGCTCTGGTGAGTGAATTTCTAGTATTTTTGTTAGTGTTTGCATGTGTCTATAAACATGATGACTCAAAAAACGTTCAATGAATATTGATATTGAGCTGTAGAGTGGGGTCATGTTAACAATCCATTAAAATATGTCTTATGTCTAACAAGCTCTTCAAGGTCAACTGAATGATTTATAGGTTGAACTGGCAAAAGTGTGATGTGTATTGTCAACATATAGGAAATGCCGTATGAAGATTATGTCGTATAACATGTCACATTTGACCTCTGACTCCTGTTCAAGGTTAATAGATTGAGCTGAAGGTCAAAGTGATAATAATGCTACAGAGGTATTTAAAACGATGGTTCTTACTACTATTGTTTGAATTGTTAACATTTAGTAAATGATCCTGATATGTGTGAATTCTAAATATCACATCATATTTGCGTACAAATATCATGTCACATTTGACTTCTGATCTCACTTTTACATTTTAGATTTGTCTTTCTTTGATTATTTAAGTACACTTAAAAAGAAAAAGAATGAATATTTTTAAAATACAATACTATTAAAAGTAAACACTGCCCAGAGAGTGAGCTGCCTTGGCAGAGGCTTGCACTCTCGGAGTGCTTGTTTTATTCGTATTTATCCGTGCATGTGAACTGCACCACTTTAGTCTGTGGCTGTACCTTTCTAAATGATTATGTTTTATTTCAGCCCCTAATCTCATATGTGGTCACTTCTGGTTTCAAGAAACCAAGATGATGGTGATCATAAAGCTGAAATGGAAGCTGTGCGACATATCTGTGACAACTCAAAGGGAAACAACCCAAATGCCTGACACTTGGAACCACAATTAAATAAAATAAATCCAAACCTTTATTTGGAAACAGGCAGAGGTCAAAACCACAAAGCTGCCAGCAAGGCAAACAATTTCAAAAGAGAAGCAGGCAAAGTCAAAGTCTGTAAAACAGTCCAAAAGGTCAAACAGAAACACATCAACAGTAACAGTGGGAACTCTAAAAGGAACTGTTGGGAACACACAGAGCGCTAGAAGGCTTGAAACAACTCAAGTGGACAATCGCCAAAGGACTGAAACTGACAGCAACAGACAAGGACCAAAGATCACAAAATAAAACAGGAAATACCTTCAGCCAGAAGATAACAATCCATAAACCATCACAGAAATCCAAAAAAGAAATGGGTAACATCATGGTGATTATATCAATATTATGAGAAGTGTTATTATTTCACATTTGTAGATAGACATTGTTGTGAAAAACAAACTGAATGTGTGTTGAGCTAGACATTTATTTTTTTAAGCTTTTAATTCTTGTAATGCAACATATTATTTTTAACATAAGAGCACCAAGCATTGCCACACTGTCTGGCTCAATTATTAGGTTCAAATCTGTAAAAGGGCATTATCCATACTGCTACCACAGAGGCCATTTAGCAGTTAGTAATGCCATGATATTCAGGTCTTAGTGGAGATGCTTTCTCTCACACTACTGAAAGGTAGGCACTGTGAGCCTGACCCTGCAGCTCATTCCAAGTCAACCTTACTACCCAGAGTAAATGAGTTTTTCCCCACCATGACCTTGTAACCACACTAACTCCTCCCATGACCACAGTATGTTTTTAACAGGACTGCCTTGGATACCCTCCTAGTGGCAATTTTGTTTCCATCCCCGGTGCCTGATTTCATATTCTGAGGACGTTGCACGACTTATGGCTGTGTGAGAATGAGATTGCTCACCTGGGATCTGGGGGATGTTGCTCCAGTGAGGTATACATTGGGCTAGGAGAAGCAGGAATGACAGCAACATTACATGGCTGAAATGAAACTTCTATAATGTTATCCATATAATTAACATTGCCTCTCTTTGGTTTCTGTTTTCGAATGCAGAGTGGCAGAGGGGATATATGTAGCAATTCTCAGGTATAAATCATGGTCAACATGGGGTAAACCGAAATTTTATAAAATGATATGGTATCTGTGGATGTGTAGCAAGCAGAGCTGGTTAGAGGGATCACACTTGTTCATTTTATACTGGAGCCACTGAAAGAGCAGTGAATTCATGCTGTAAATCCTTATCTTTGCTGAAAATGAGCTGCACAGCAAGGAAGTGGGGGATACTGCCCAACGAGGAAGAAGTGCATTAGCTACAGAGGTTATTTTAAGGCACAAACTAAAGGGCCAAACAATGACTCCAGATTTGGAGCAAAAGAACCGGATACATGTACGAATCTGTTACAGGTGAAAATGTAAGATAATGCTTAGTGCCACAAATGCTTTATTATCATTCAGCCTAGTGCACCTAACTCTTCCATCAAAGAACCATTTTCCATCCAAGCTGACACTTTAAACAGCTAGGGCTAATAGAGTGTAATAATTGGCTGTTAAAACAGTTTTTTAATTCCTTTTTTAGGCACATCCAGAATTTCCAGGCTGGACTTAAAGGCTGGGAAATGAGGGAAAGAATTGAAGAAAAAAAAAAAAAAAAAACGTTGTATTTTGCTGTCGTGCCTTCATCCTTAATCGTTCTATTTAAAAATGAACAAAACTTCAATTGTTAGCTTTGTTAATTCCTTGATTCATAAAGAAGTGGCAGCACTGCTTAACTAGTAAATGATAAAGATTTTACTCTGAGGCTGACCACTCCAAGCACCTTTTTCTACAATCTTCAGTCACCCAATCACATTCACATTCATACAAGCACTTTTTCTTTACCTTCACACCTTGTCTAACAGTGGCACACACACACACACTCAGGGGCAACTCGAGGTTCAGTATCTCGCCCAAGGATACTTCGACACGTAGACTTTCCCTGATTGGTACACGGCCTCCTACCTTCTGAGCCACTGCTGCTCAAAGCTGGTATTCATGAGGGGTTTTTTTTTATTAGCACTTAATCCAGTAAGTGTGAAAACTACACTACACTGTCCAGGACTACATTTTCCTCTACACCATCCTCTTCTCACCACTATGATAATGTCAGCTCTACTACAGCTGATTCTGCAAAATTGAGAAATGAGACACGACGTGAGGGTGGTTCCACCTGTGTGTGTGTGTGTGTGTGTGTGTGTGTGTGTGTGTGTGTGTGTGTCTACCTGTGTAGTAATCTACTCCCTAAACATATGGTGGTGAGTGTTTGAAAACTCAAACCTTTCTACTCAGTGAATATAATTGAACTTACTGCTTTGCCATTTAATGACTGTTGTCCACACCGATAACCAGAGGTGGGACCAAGTCATTGTTTTGCAAGTCTCAAGTAAGTCTCAAGTCTTTATCCTCAAGTCTCAAGTCAAGTCTCAAGTAATGTCAGGCAAGTCAGAGTCGAGTCTCAAGTCACTGGTGTAAAAGTCCGAGTCAAGTCACAAGTCTGAAATTTTGAATTTCAAGTCCTTTCGAGTCTTTAAAAAAAAAAAAGAAAAAAGAATGTTGCAGTTATGCTAAATGTAAATATTAGACCATGTAATTTTAAAAGCTGTGTTTTTCTCAACACATGACAAAATAGTGAACGTAGAAAATATACACAAATTGTGAAATTGCACCTCTTTAAAATGCAGCTCAATTAAACCTAGCTCCTAGAATAATTTTCACCGACAGTTCTGAGATAAGCTGCATGTTATTCTTGGATGCGGTTGTAGGACCAGCTTTAAAATCGCATGACAAAAATATCATACACATTAAAAAAAACTGCATCACCAACGTAGCCTGGACAACATTTGCTAGTTAGATGAAGTCAGCTATCTCATTGTAGCACATTTATATGCATATTTATAATTATATGGTTCTTGGAGTGAGTGCACACACTCATGAAGTTTAGTAACTTCAGGTCACTGCAACAAGCCCAGGTACAGTTTACCGCCGGATGGGTGCAGGACCTTGAAATGCACCGTGTAGAACGAAAGACCATCGTACGTATCATAAGTTTACCAGTCTCACAAATTGTCTTCATAAATACACATTCATTAACCGTTTATTAATAGGACCTTTGAGCTCAATGGTAATTAATTAGTAGTGGAAATAATTTCTGGTACCCATCACAGAAATGTAGCAGTGACAATAATATTGTATGCTGTAATCGTACTGGGCAATTAGTGATACAAAAAACTGTTTTATCCTGTGAATAAAAGTATATGTTTTTGTCAATGTACCATAATAACAGAAGCGAAACGCAATATTGTGTCAGGACAATTCACTATTTATGCACAATAAATAAAGGAGCATAGCGCGACCATTTCTGTTCAGCGCCAGACTTGCTTGTAACCTATATCACCAGTTATGTTGTGAAAATGACGCATTAACTACAACAGCAGACTGACCTTCGTGTAAATGCTTGGAGCAGACTAACCTGTGAGCTGGAGTGTTCTGGGACGTTATATTTGGTCTTTGAATGGCTGCAATCCAGGCCATCCGTCGCCTCTTTGTTACTTCGGAAACATGGCTCGAACAATTTCTCTTCAACGACGTAATCCGATAACAACCGATCTCTTTACCCGTCGGCTTCCCGTGGCTGTCATGCGACCGGCTATTGCAGTTAATAATACAACAGCTTCTTGACATTTTTGTGTTTCTTTTTATCGCTGTGTGACTGATTTCAATTGAAAGCCTGCGTGCGCTAGTACCGCTTGCCACGAGTTCCCAGAATCCTTTGCGGTTTACCCCTGAATGACGTCACATTTTCAATCTCTATATAATATGCATGTTAAATTTTATATTTGGGGTGAAATATCAAGTCTTTTCAAGTAAACCGGTTCAAGTCCAATTCAAGTCCCAGGTCATTGGTGTAAAAGTCCAAGTCAAGTCACAAGTCTTAGAACATTTTTTCAAGTCAAGTCTAAAGTCATAAAATTAATGACTCGAGTCTGACTCGAGTCCAAGTCATGTGACTCGAGTCCACACCTCTGCCGATAACCAATCATTTATTAGATAGTCAATGAGTGCTACATACAAATGAATTACCTGCATAAATGTATATCCACATTTACACAACACTACGCAACACTTAGCTGCACTTAAAGTGCAGTGCATTCAAGACGTTTCCCAGACAGCATCAAGCCATCAATGATAAAATATCTTCAAACTCTGTTACTAACTCTGCAAGTTGTATATAATAGATATCCTTCTCCTGCAGGTTTACTTTATCCTATAGAATTGCTAATTTCATCCATTAAATTGAACTCACACTGTTCCCAGAAACCCATCGTTTTCTCATCTCGTCACACACCCTTCTACTTTCCACCCTGGTGGCGGATGGAGAAATGGTTGGGGGTACTGCCTCAGTAATTGGAGAAGCCTTCTGAAAAATGCAGATGAAGCAGGGTGAGAAGAAGAGGAGTGAAAGTGGAAAAGGAATACGAACCAAATTCCTAATTATCCGCCCATTTCCTCCTATTCCCTTTTCTTGCTCTGACAGGGTTACAGTCATATGGTGAAGGCTCTGCTTCTGCTTCACATGCTGGCCTCTGCAATAATTAGGCACAATGTACATGGTTGAACAGGGATTGATGCTCACATAAAGGCCCGACTGAGGAGGAGGGGAAGAGGTTCAGGGGAAAGATGGGGTTTGATGAGATAGTTAAGAGCACCGTCAGCACTCTCACAGTTACATATGTTATAAAGAATCACAAGGTCAGCTGCAATTAAAACCTGCATACTAATCATATAGACAGACCACTTAATATGGACTGGGACAGCACATGCATTGTTGCATTAAGATATCTCAAAGTGATCAATGTCTACTGCATTTGGTGCATTTTCAAAATGAAGGGAACAGAGGGTAGTCCAAGATAGCATATAGGCATCTCAAATAAGGGCGCTAGTTTCAGTTAGTGACATTAATTTCCTAGTGGTTGGTGATAGGAAGGTGAGATAAGCAGTCTGCTTTTTTTTAATACATCTATAGCACTGTCCCCTGTAGCACATGAGGAGGTGCAGTCCACTGTATCTTTCAGGGCTTTGACAGAAATTGATGACATTTGCACAGACGTGGTCACACGCTTTGTCTTTGCTCGACCTTTTGTCTTTGTCTCACAAATTTGCTCAAAAAATATATATAAGTTGATGTTAAATACTGTTTGTTTTTTTTATTCTAAAATTATTTAGAAATATTTTTTAAAAAGTGAACGGATGCAACATTTAAAACAAGGAAGAAAATATTCTGCACTATTTTTGGAGCAGCAATCAAAAGCAGGCTTCTTATGGATTTCCTTCTTTTCTGTTACCATGGTAAATGTTCATGACCAAAGTTTCACATAATGAAGTCACTGCATGTAAAAAGACTCTCTGTAAGCAGTAGCTGGCATAATGTTATAGCTTATAAATAGATGTTGTTGTTGTCTAGCTGGCCCAGAGATGGCACGGTCGTTTGTCTAATCTGGTGACTGTAACAATATCGAGACTAAATAAGCAGGTTTACAGACATCATCGGTTCAGGAGATGAGGCTTGAGGCGGCGTTTTTACTTCTTTGGTTGGTTTTCTCAGGCACAAGGTTCTGGCTATGTACACAGCAGCCCCACCCAACCTTTTGTTTGCAAGTGACCCCTTATCAGAAGAAACCTGGCTTAAAGCCAGAAAAGACATTTAATGGCTTGTTTCCCCCCCCCCAAAAAAAAATTGCTAAACTGCAGGGCTGTATAAAGGTCCATTATAAGATTATTTTTACCTGTGAGTCGCACAAAGCCACCCTAACAAAGTAGCAAGTGGTATGCATCCACGAGAAGAAGGACTAGAAGAGGTTAATGACCCCAAACACAATTCAAGGCACTGGAAGAACTAAGTGTCACTGGCTTTCCAGCGCACTCACCTGACCTAAAAATCATGGACTATTTATGGATACAGTAACGACCCCCAAAACCTAAGTACTCCCAAGATGTTAAGTAGCTCTTTATGAACTGTCAAATCACTCTAGGATAAAACTACTGTCAGCTTCTCCCTTTTTCACAAGTGGTTGCCACAGTGGGTACCTCTGCATGTTTGATTTGGCAGAATTTTTAAACAAAGGGATTTGTGTCTTCTCCTGGGATCAAATCGGGAATCTTTCACATTTTAGGCAAAAGAGGAAACTACTACACTTAAAATCATTCTAGGATATCATGGGTTATTAGGCTTTAACTTCTTATCCAGTCCAGCGAAAAGGAGAAAATAAGTACTATGTTCCCTTGAATCTGATGTATTTTTCATATGAAAAGTGGTCACATCATTTGCAATGAAAAATGAACTGTATTTCATTCTCTTGGATTTTTGTGCTCCACTGTATTCCTCAACCACAATGTTGCTCTATTTTTTGCAAACTGAAAAGCAATTCCACCAACATTGCTGATTCCCATCCTATTTTTATCTTTATGCTACAGATGTTTTGACAGCCGTATTCTAGTTAATTTTTCTCCACGCGGTTTCATATTTAACAAACATACGGACATCTTTGAAAAAGCTAATTCCCACTGAAAGCTCTGACGAGCATTCTTCTCATGGTTAAGCCACCTACCGCAGCTAAAGGAGGCTCAGCACTGCCACTCTTGCAGTGCACCGGGCCGTTCTTATCGCCCCACCACGAGGCCGCAGAGGGGTAATAGGATTGTGACTCACAGAGAAAGTGCCATGCTTACCATGCAGGGAAGGGCTGAGGCACAAGTGTGAACGCCTCTGCGGCTGTCCAGCATCATGAAAGCAGACAGGGGCAGGAGGGAAGGATGTGTTCTCCTCGCTCCATAAATAACTGTGCTAAATTGCAGGCTTTGGAGGGTCAGTGGGACACTGGTCTGCCAGTGTATATCTGAAGGCCTGGATATAACCTGTAATCCTGCAGCCCTGAAAACGAACAGCACAGCAGTTACAGCAAAATGTATTTTCTGTAAAATGGAAGCCTGAGCATTTATGAGCTTGGGGAAAGAGAGACAGGGAGAGGAAGAAGAGCGAGACAGAGATGAGGCGGGCGGAGTTGGTGGGGGGGTTGTAGTGTCTGCGTGGTAGAGTCCTTCCTTGGCTGGCTGGATCCCAGCAGCAGCACAGCATTCACTTTGTACTGGGAGGAAGAAGATGAAAGCAGCACTGGGTCAAATAGGGATGGAAGGGGAGAAAGAGGAAAGGGGGGAGGGTTGAGACCCAGAACCCTTTGGTTTCAGATTCTGGCTGGGTGTGACTCTCACCATTCAGCATGAACTCTTGTGGTTAAGCTTCAAAAGGTTCACTGATTCTCTGGGATGACTTGAAATCAGAATTATGGGGCAACAAAGTAAAATTGCACTTTTCAGTTCAACACATTACCGGAATACAGTGTCACCAGTTCCAGCGGTCTGTCATTACGGCAGTGGGTGTGTACGTCAGTTCATGAATGCCACAGTCCTCATGGGAAGGGCAGTGGAAAGCACAGCAGGTGGCGAAAGACCAAACAGGCCCATTTCGACTGTGTACTCTAAATATGCACGTTTTACTTTTTAATGCAGTTAAATGCTTGTGTTCGTGTGACACAGTCGGCGCAGCACTTTGGTTGGTGAATGCTGTGTTTTATAAATAAATTTAACTTACTTACTTTCATATTTGAAAATATAAATGCCTGAGGCAGTGAGAGCTGAATGGAGGGCTGTAGTGAAGATATAAGGTTTTGACTGAATGGCAGACACACAGGTATAGATTTTATATCAAATGTGTGAGACAGGAGACTTCCACTACAGGATTGATTGCACGGAGTTACAATCACTTTGCTGCACCAGATAAGCATGACAAGACTGAAATAATAGGCAAGGCAAGGCAAGGCAAATTTATTTGTATAGCACAATTCAACAACAAGGTGATTCAAAGTGCTTTACAGAGACATTAGAAACAAAAACAAATAAAAAGCATGATTTAAAATTGATTAAAACAAGCAAACAAACAAACTAACTAAACACACACATTTCACACCTGTTCGCGCGATCTGAACCCTTATCGTAAGGGGAGCTACCAGTCCTTCTGTGGACGAGCTACTTTCTATTTTAAATTCCCTGAATTTAAAATACTCTCTAGACCCAGTCTAGACCCAGTTGGGGAGCTACCCAGAGCTCTAATCCCACACCTGTTCGCGCGATCTGAACCCTTATCGTAAGGGGAGCTACCAGTCCTTCTGTGGACGAGCTACTTTCTATTTTAAATTCCCTGAATTTAAAATAGTTCAGTTACAGAGTTTATTATTGTGCGTGTGGGTTGCCAGGTTTACTGAGATCTTCAGTGCTATGAAGAGTCTGCACATTCACCTTCTGGTCTGGGGTTTCTGCTGAACCTTGTCTCCAAACATCATCTGACCCAACTAGCAGGTGTATGCTGCAAGTTTGAGCTAAATGCCTTTCCTGTCTTTCTGCACCCAGGTATGCTTTGCATTCTGGGATGGTACCATAGGTGTACAGAGTACACAAATGGTCAGTAGGACGCAGACTGTCTGATCAGAAAGACACTGAAACACTGTTCTGTATCATTTTAGCTACATACAAAAAAGGACATTTTCATGATCTTACTTAATGTCCTCTTATCTACATGCTGTTGCTAAGAAAGCTAAAATCCATGAGTGGATATTTCGGTTCCCAGACTTATTTGTTTAGCTGGACTGAATAAAACACATTTCCCTCACAGGCTGGTCAAATAAACAACATTTGGAAATGAATAGAAGGAGAAGAAATTATTATTGTGAGTGTGGGTGACCAGGTTTACAAAGCTACAGGAACAGCTGGAAGCCAGAGTGCTGTAAGGAATCTCTACATTCACCTTCTGGTTTGAGGTTTCTTATGAATTTGCCTCCAGATGAAAATATGTTTAATAAATTAATATTCACATCATGATGGTTGTCGTGACTAAATTTAAAAGCAGGTCTGCTTAGAGATCACCCAGCCTTCTAAGTCTCCAACCAAATATAGTGGAAATATAAGACATGCAGAGTCTAGGCCGTGTACACAGTTTACATAGTTAAACAATTTATATCTGCAGTAGACAGAAAAAAGTGTTCATTCAATTCATTTACACATGTGCGAAGTGCAAAAAATGTAGACAGTTGTAAGACCATAGTTAAACTGTTAGGGTTAATTAGCTTAACATGAAAACAGATATTTATTAATTTTTTTCTATAATTCTCTGTTTAATGACGCAAATCTGCTAAAGAACGTCTCGGAATAAATTTGTTGAAATTCCAGTTTAGTGATGTTGAAGTAAAAGACAGCTGGTGCTTCTGTCTATTTACTTTGAACAGCATTAGTGCTAATATAGCTAGCCAGCAATTGTAAAAGTAGTAACGGTGTACATTTTTATACTTCTCCTTTTATGCATTTGTTAAAAAAAGACTAGATGGTAATTGTTCAGCACTATTTCTGAATGTTTTTGAGAAACATGAATATCTCTAATTCCTCATAGAAAGGCTCGAGTAAGTTAGCAAGTTGCTGAAAAAGCCAGGTAGATTTCTTTAAAGTCTTTTTTTTTTCTTTGAAATACTTTTCTTTTGCCTTATTCTGTTGCAATAAGCTGTAATGATGCTCATTACAACCCAGTGAAGCCGGAGGGCAGGAAAAATACCCATACCTGATTACTCTAACGGTGCCTAATGGGCAAAAATGAGTGAACATCACACTTGATTTGCTAAATGTACGTCTCGTTAACCAGCCACACCGCTACCTGCCAAGCTCTGTTCTTCCCGTTGGTCACATTATTTCATACTATACTTTGTGAGGAATTGGAGACATAACAATAATATGTTATTTTGAAACATCTACTGTCATAGAAGTGTATTTCTTCCTATTTATTTATTTATTAACTTTATCTGCAAGCAGTTCAAGGTGACTTTCATAACAAGGATGTAAGTTTTTTCCCATGAAATCCGCGTCCATGTATGAAAAGTGAAATTACTCACTAGATCACATCAACATAATGGAATATCATTTTTGAATAGGCAGCACCATCTCAATATCACATCCAAAGTGTGCATCCGGCTGTCAACAATCTTAAAATGCACATGCATAAAATTATTGACTTATAGCAAAACAAGACGGTCAGCCAATAACACGCGTGTCACCGAGGACACGGCTTCTGTTTCCCCCGCATTTGGTGTGTTCCCATTTATTCCTTGTCAAGCTTGATGATGATAAAGTGACACGTGGTAAAAGGAGGTTGTCAGGAGAAGACACGTTCTTTCTTCTCTGTACCTTCTGGTGGCTATCAGGGGTTCGGATCTGGCTGAGAGCAATGCTTGTCACACTGAAAGGTTCAATAGCCCTCAAACTGCAACAAAACCGGTTTTTGTTCGGTGACTGACACTGAGTCACCACATATATAGTTCCTGCTGAGTATCAATGTCTTAATGGGAAATAGGATTTGAGGATTTTTGATAGGAAAAAAACCTTTAAGGTGAAAATTGAAAATGTATTAAATATTGGATAATCTGAAAGAAACTAATCAATGTGACAGTGGTAGAAAACATTATCGTAGCACCTTAGAGCTTTCGCTCTTATCTATTAACAAACATGTATCTGGATGACAGGACCTCAATACAGCGCTAGAGAGCAGAAAACCAGCCTTTATATAATTGTACCACTATTGGTGGAATTTACTGATTCATGCAGTCTCAAGTAAACCTGCAAAAGCAAAGTGTGTGTGTGTGTGTGTGTGTGTGTGTGTGTGTGTGTGTGTGTGTGTGTGTATTTTGCATATTCTTATGATAAATAAGCTGTCAAGTGGTATCTACTACTGTATCACAATGTGTACCATCAAAGTTTGGGTGGTAAAAAGATTTCCATTTGTACATTTTTTTCCATTTTGCAGCTGTTGACGGTCACTTGGCAACCTGAGATAGTTTTTTGCCATCAAAGAATTCAACTTTGAAATGTTTTCTCTTTTCTAAAAATATGTAAGGATTTTTTTTCATTCATGTCTTTAAGCTTGTCACATGAAAGGCCATTATTTCTTCCTCTTTTGAGTTTTCTGGTGTCTATCTGAATGATCTGCTGGTCAGATCTGTGGGCTAAATGTGTCTCTTTGATATCCCTTGTATAATCCGATATTTTAATGTTATAGTAAGGGTTCTCTTAATATATGGGAGTTTATATTTATTCTCCTTCTCCCCTTCTGGTTTTTGTTTTAGCTCTCTCTCTCTCGCTCTCTCTTTCATGTGAAGAAGTAGACACACTGTACTTTGTCACTGGGTGAGCTTCTGCTTCAAAACACACAATCCTGTTAGAAATTGGCACAGCCTCGTCCATTTGATGCCAGTCAAAATATTACAGTCTGTTCACTGATATATTAAACAATGGATATTATGCTGTCCATAATGAGATTTGTTTATATGTTTGCCTGGTGGAGTATGAGTTGGAATAGTGCCACGTGGATTAAGCACCTGAATCTGTTTACCTTGTTTTACAGGTTTAAGAGTGTGTGTGTGTGTGTGCGTGTGTGTCTGTTTGCAGTTGTTGCTGTTTGAACCTCAGCAGCAAGACGCGGATGCTATCGTGACAAAGCGATAGGCTTTACTAATATGAGCCAAATGTCTGATCAGGATTCAGCAGGTGTTCTGCGTGAAGGAGACTGACGTTTGCTCGGGACCATCCATCAGAGCTAAATGGCAGATGGTCTTCTCTGTGGCCAGGGAGGAAGTGCACTAACACAATTGCTAGAGAAACACAGGGAGCACTCTACCTGCTGATAATCCACTTACGCACAGACAAAGCTGCTTTAATCTGCCCGCTCCTTCCCTGCAGCCCCCCCACCCCTCCCCAACCTCCACATGACAAGACCAGGCTCCGTGCTGGTGGAGAATCAGCATTGATCCACTGCACGTATGTACACAGGCTGAGCACTGACAGACCATGTTTTAATAAATCCCTAATCGGTCTCGTATGTGGCAGGAGGATCACAGACATTTAATACAAAGATCTAGAAATAATTATAACATTGCTACTTTACTTTTGCTTAATGAATGTTAAATACTGTCCTAGCATCTGGTTAAAGTGAAGCAAACACTTAAAGGTGACAAATTACATTAGTGCTGACTTCACCGTGACCTAAAAAACAGAATTAATTATCCACCTGCATTACTACCAAGGTTGTGTAATGGTGCAGAAAACTAGTCTTAAAAAGGCACCTGAACAATTTTAAGTGATTTGTTTTAAGTATTTGGAGTATATGGATAACTGTCTCACATGTTTGCTTGTTCAACAATTTTAACAGGATTTAGCTGTAGGATCTTGTTGTTCATTTGACTTCAGTAACAATTTTCAACTGCCATTCAAATGTTTACCTAAAAACTAAACAAAGCATACTTTGCGTGTGATTTTTGTCTGATTTAGTGCAGTTTAATGAGCACAAATTAGCGGTTCACATTTGAGTCAAGCCCTTCCTCATTAGAAAAGACAGATTTGGAGCTAGACCCATCAGGTGCATCAGGCCAGGACCTGGAAGTCCCACAGGGAGTCATTATGTAAGAAGATGAGGTTTGATTAAGATATTTTCCAGGTTTTTCCCGCTGATTGGGCTTCATTAAACAACACTGACTTATTGAGAAATCTTATGCTCATCACTCAGGCATCAGAAAGGACTGCTGCACTGAACTGCTGCCCAGATCAAAGCGGATTTATAGCAGGTTTATTTTTCTGCGTGCTAGTGTGCTGAGCTGTTTTGCCTATGAACTATTTAACAGTTTGAATAACGAGTTGTCCTCTTTTCATAAGGCGTGAGCAGTGGAGCTCTACAGGGAGGAGGTGTCAGAGCGGAATAAGTAGGAGAGAAGGAATGAACAATTAGTGTAGAGTGGTGGAACAGTTCCATGACAAGCAGAGGCGAGGGGGTAGGGAGCCCTGAAAGAGGCCAGGTGCAATATCACATCCTTCCTGTCAGTGTGCTTAAAAGGAGAGCAGAGGAAGAGCTTTTAGCTCCAAGGGACGCATGTGGAATGCTGACCATAGGCTGGAAGAATCGACTATTCAGTGTGCGTCTCATCCATGTGCCCTACTGGGTCGGGGAGGTATCTACCAAGTAAAAAGTGCTGCCAGCATCTTCTGAGGTGCTTGGAATACCGACAAGAAAAGTCAGGTCTGGAGGATGAGTACTGACCTTGATCACTGCAACTGTTATAGTCATGCATACGAGTTAAAAGAAAGAAACAACATATATTGTTCACGTTTTTTCAAATAACATTCTGAGAATGTTTACAGGGAGCATTTGTTACCTTTAGCTGTAAGAGGGGCAAAAAGAGAGTAAACTTTGTGATTTTGTAGGAATGAATTGGCATTATTTATGTCAAAATGTATTTATTCTGTCGCTTTAATCTATTCTGCTTTAATTTCATCATGCTGTGCTTAAGCCTTAAAGTCACTTACCTTCATAGCGTATCAGGAGATGCTATTTTTTGTCATGCTTTGGAGTTCTGAGGGATTTTTGAGCACGTCTTTTGTTCCCATGCATGTCTTTGCTTTAATTCATCAGCTTCTCTGAGGGAACTTTGTTCTCCTATTTTACAGATTACATAAAATGCAAATGCCAAAAAAAATGCTTTAAAAAAAGCTATAGATAATATTTAAAGTTAGAGCACATTGAGCTCAAAATGAAGGATTTAAAGAGAAATAAAATAAAATAAGAAATCATAGACAGGAGATTGTATTTTTTTTCCTGCTGTCCACATTTGTCAGGCCTGGTATTTTTGGTTGGTAATGATCAACTTTAAATTGTATCTTTAGACACTTGGGCACCAGCATCCTGTTGCAAAAAAACAAACAAAACAAAACAAAAAAATCTGTTACCAAACAGTAGTTTTTCTCCAACTAAGCGATTCCCAAAGAACTATTAGTCAAAAACGGATATATCTCAGAGTAGGATGCAATGTGTCCTGAAAAACTTGTCCTGAAGCACATGAACAGTATCTGGTAGTCATGTCTATATAAAAAATTAAAAAAAAAACAAAGTCAAGTAATGAATCCAAATTCTAAAGTTTTCATTTAAATCATTCTCAACATGTGCAGAGAGGACCAGGAGTGCGGAGTTGCAGAGCCCGGATCTCAACATTGTTGAAGCAGTGTGGGATAATCTCTACAAGAACAGAACAAAAGGCAGTAAAGATCCAAAGAAGAGCTTCCGATGTCCTTCATGAAGCCTTAATAACTATTTCTAAAGACTACTTTCAAGAATTACAAGCTTGTCTAAGAGAGTTCATGCTGTGTTTAAGAATAAAAGTAGGTATCAAATATTCACGTTCAGGTTTCTCCGAATTTTAAAAACTCTGTTTTTGTCCTCTATGGAGGACATAAATGTTCACTCAATGTCACTAAAACACAGCGTACCCATTTTTCCCCTGTAAAGAAATGCAGGGTGGCTTTTGCACAGTACTGTATGCTTTTACTACATAGATTAAAAAGTAGATAGCGAAAAAGAAGATAAAACAGAAGAAAAAATATCCATCTTTATATAAAACTATATTCCACTGGTCAAAATTACATTTTTCTCTGATCTACTCTGTAGCAGACCGTCAGTCCATCTAAAGGCTAACATTTAATGGTTTTTTCAACTTCCAACTCCCTGTCTCTTTGAGTTTAAGTGCTACCCAATCACCATTTACTGGTGATTGCTATAAAATCTTGTCAAACTAGTTAATTGGTTCTATTAGTAGAGCGTTTTTGGAAAGGGCTTCCCATTTCTCCCGAGGGTAGCAGGTGTTGAAAGAACAACAGCGCAGGCTCTTGATGCCAGGAGAACTGCTCCAAATTACATTCATTAGGGTCATTCAAATATAAGGACACTTATATAATTATGTGCTATTAAAGAATTCAAACAAGTTTGGGAATGGTTTAAAAATCAAGTCAAATTAACCATACCCCTAGAGTTTTAATTGTATTCTCGGTGTGGAGAATGATTTTAAACTGTGTTTTGAAAGGTGTGTTTTGTTTCTGTTCAGAGGGACATCACAAGATGTCTTTGCTTGGTCAAAGCCCCTGCTGGGAATTGCTGGTTTTTGTCCATCATTGATTAGGAGTGTCTGTTAACAGCATGCACTAACATCTCAATTCTCTTGTGATGAAAGTGCCAGGTTCAATAACCACCCTCTGCTCTCATGGCTAGAGTGTCTTTTTGCATGTCGCAAGCATGCAAAGCTCCTTCTTTTCATCTTGATTGACATTCTTCTTCTAAAAGTCAATATCAGCCACTTTTTCAGAGTAGACCAGAGGATAAAAAAGTAAGGCCACAGTGTTCTTTAAAAGTTTTGACTTTCAAAGCAAAAAAATAAAAGCTTTTCTTCTTCATGGGGGCTTAGAATGAAAATCAGAATCAATTTTTATTTCATGACATTAGGACATATCACAACAGACCAAAGGATTAGCAAGAAAGTATACCTACTCACACAGCTGCTCACAGAAACACAGCGAGAAAATTCTATTGATTAGTTTGCCGGCCTTTACCAGTTCACAAATGGGAAACAAAACAGACTACCTCTGACAAGGTAGAGGACTTTTTGTAAAGACACTAAGGTTGCCTGGATCTAATCCTAAAGTAGTCATTAGCCCACTATCTTGGACAAAAAATATACTGTCTGTGAAGCCTCCGGGTGCTCCTGTTTTGTCCTTGCAGGACTTTGTGCCTGCACTGTTTTGAGAGCACAACACACTGAAAACTGAATTGAGCAGGTGGGGGGAATAATAGAATAAGCAAGCCATATGAAGTGATAACAGCACTACCACAATAACAACAACAGGATAAAATCCAAAATTTCTTTTTGTTTTTCAGGTGGCGGTAATACATGATTTGGACATGATGAAAAGTAAAACACAGGAATGTATCACAATATGAAAGTCTGACACTGATACTGATGCACACAGACAATGTTGACAACGATGTTTTTCACGTCTGCATGTGTCTGTCTTTGTATGTTTGATTGTTCCTATTTTGAAGAAGGAAAACAATGAAACCTTGATTATAAAAGTAAATTATGTTTCAAAGGCTTTCAGCCTCCTCATGCTTTTATCTTCCCGCCATGAAACTTTGTTTCACCTGTTCAAAGAACAATGTTTCAGAGACAGTCTCGCTTTTTGGTTTCTTAGATGCTTTCCTGGCAGAATCTAATCCATCCTCTCTGTTCTGCATACTGGTGAATTGTTTACACCTTGTGGTCTGTTTTGGTTTGTTTGGTGTTTTTCTTTTCTCTTTTTGCTCTCATCAAGTTTTCTCTGTATGGTAAACTTTGAAAATGTTGCCTTGCTATGCAGTCTTCTTCATTCAACTGGATGTCCTGAAGCTTTGTTTGTGTTGCTCTACCATAGAAAGGATTCTGTGATCATCCACCATTGCTGTCGTTTATAGGTGCCCAGCAGTTTTACTTGCAAATGTAGCTTATGCACAAAAGAGCACTTGAAAGAGGCTTACACCACTTTGTTATGCAAAAGTTGAAAGTTTATGATAGCGATCACTACACAACTTTGCAACTGAAGAACCATTCATCACCAGCCTCACAAATCAACAAATTCTAAAGTGTAGAGGGCAGGATATAAGGCTCATTCATGTGTGCACATTTATAAATTGAACACTGCGTGCAGGTGTGTACATTCTGTGCACTCTTTTGTAGACCCCAGGCATTTTTATGATGCCAAATCTTTCTTCTTTTCCTCATAATGCACAAAACTGCACATTTGGACACTTTAACTGTTCCTGCTATTTCTCTAATTGTTTTTTTTTTGTGGGTTCTTTTTTTTTTTTTGCAGGCTTTGACCTTTTCTCTAACAAATTGGCACACTTTGAATCATCCCCAGACCTTTCACAACCGTCATTTATGAAGAACAAATGAAGAGCACACCTGTCTATGAAATAGCTATTGGAGTGAGTGAATTGTGTGTGCATTACATTTGAGCCCCTGAAAATATTGGACTGGCTGCAACTCCCTGAGTGATTAAGAAAATGTTTTTGTTCAACCCATTGAATTAAAGTTTAAAGTCTGCCCTTTAAGCCCATATATATATATCACTGTATAACTTTAACCTTAATATATTTGGGAGCAGAGCTAAAATATTAAACATTGTGTAAGTGTCCAAGTATATTTGGACCTAGCTGTGTGCACGATTCACCAGCAACACGGCAGCATTCATGTACAGTACTGTTCTACTATTAAAGGTAAGTTATAAAAAGCCAGTGCTTGTCTATGCAATAGTTTCTATGTGAATTTCAAATGCATGACGTAACTTAAATACCATGTGGCAGTGGATTTAATGAGGGGCAAAACATAAGAGCCGCTTTTTCAACAACAGCAATTGAGGTGTTTTCTGGGTATTCTTTGGGGCCCTCTAATGAATAAATGGCCAAGCAAATGCCGCCCGACTTAAGAACATGCTGCTACCCAGCTCCAGAGCTAAAAGCCTAAAGTGAGATTAATCACTGCTGCTGAAGGGGATGATGTTCTTTGTATCTGGTAATTTATGGTCTCTTTACCACTGAGACCCTGAACCAACATCACGCCTCTCACATACTGTACATACTCTGCCACTAATCATGCGCGGCTCCTTAGGCGCCTCTTTAGCAAATGTTCTCAGCAACAAGAAGATGGGCTGGACATAAATAAGGCATAAGGGCTAATATAGTTGCTTTCATGACAGCAAAGCTTCTTACTGCTTTACAACACCCTACAATATCCAGGAATGTTCCAACACAGCCACAAGTCACTGCTGAAGTAAGATATAAGTATGATGCCTTCATAGCATCACAGAAAGGAAGCGATGTTTAAGGAAATAGCTTAGCATGGGAAGAGACAGCTTGTAGTCTGGAGGCCTTGCAAAGGATCAAAGTGAACAGTGACTTCTCTTAGCCAGGTCTGATGTGGGAACAGGATAGTAAGCAGAGTTCTCCCTGCGGTCAGAACCTGACTCATGGTATAGTGAATATTTCATGTCAAACGTCACAGAACTGACAGCGGTGCTGGCCACAGGGCAGCTCTGATAGACAGAAGAAAGCATGTGTAGAGTGGGGTGATAGAGTGGTGGGGGGGATTAGTATTCATACAGTAGTATGGGCAGTTTATAAACAGGCATGTGCACACCATATGAAGAGTAATAAACTATCTAATGCAGAAACAAAGTCTCTGAAAAATTGTTTGGCTTCATAAGGCGGTTTGAATGTTGACCCGTCACGTCCATTTATACAAAAAGTCCCCTGCAAAGCTTCTCTCTAAAATAGTCCTCCTTATGAAGACCGAGCATACTGCTTACTGTGACTGGATCCTGTTAAATCATTTTAAAAATACAAATATTTCTCAGTTTAATAACATTGCTTGTCACCCACACATTATATAACAGCGCTTTAAAGGCTTGGCTTAATATTAATGGTAAATGGTAAATGGCCTGTATTTATATAGCGCTTTACTAGTCCCTAAGGACCCCAAAGCGCTTTACATATCCAGTCATCATTAAGCCAAGCCTTTAAAGCGCTGTTGCCCCCTAACACTTTTAGGAGGCTGCATTCAGCTTCAAAAGCTCTGATGGGCCCTCTGGAGAGGCCAAATCATGTAGTCTTATTATAGAGGAGACAAATCAAGTGTACCAAAACCCTCCCCTTCAGCCCTACTTTCTCAAGGTTATTTTCAAAGATAGCTCATGTCTTAGTACAGTATGTGGGTTGGGCTTTAAGTCAGACCTGCCACTAGAGATGCAGTGTTACCCTATGCAGTAAAAAATAAAGAGTTTCAGAGGCCAGGGGTGTAACTAATTTAAACCCTTGGGAGACTTGGCTGGGCACTGGGTTTTGTCCCAGCAGAACAAAGTCAGGCCACTTCGGTTCTGGGTGTGTTTGGCTTCACACACAGCAGAGACTGTGTCAACTTATGTCTCAGTATTACAGCACTCAAAGGTAATGAGATTTAGGCTTTCTGCATCATAAAGTATGGACACTCTTGAGGCAGTGGCGCCCTTGTTCAGCCTAGGAGCACAAATCAGGCTTACATAATATCAGAATCACCACATATTACACTGAGAAATGATTATGGACTCCAGAGAGGCATGTTCCTTCTGTCAGTGATATTTTGGCTGTCACATAGGATATCTCTCAATAGCGCACTCACTAGCTCCACTTTCCCTTGCAGGACAAAATACCACATTTGCTGCAATAATAGCTCACTGAATTCAAACAGATGAATCTCAGCAAACATCCCTTCCACGCTGATAAGCACACTGTAATTTTCTCAAGCCATATAACTTAAATTTACCTGTACCAAGTGTCACATTTTCCATTTTTTAAACGCACTGCACTGTGAACATGAAAGTGAGAGGACTGCTGCAGCATTGTATTACTCTTTGGTGGGAATCCAGGCATCACTAACATTGATTTCTTATATTTTATACTGCGGTATAATGAACTCCCTTCAGTCAAGACCCGTCACCATGCATTACTGCCTGACCACACGAAATGAAAGCTATGCTGCCTTTCAGGCACTTTAAATGAAATACAACTAGATAACTGCATGCAGGCAGCCAGGAAAACAAGAAAAATTGTGCAACAGAATTGCATATGAACATCTCCGCATTTATGTGCATGTATAAGGAACTCATTTAGAGAGGAGAATGGAGAAGAGAAAAGGAATACCAGGTGCTATGCATATAACTGTTCCATTTTTTTGAGATTGTATACAGGACTGAGTTGATTTCAGTTGTCTTGCAGCTTTATCTGAGCATAATGTCTCACCCTGAAAGAGCATCGAATGTTAAAACTTAAATTTATTAACTATTTAAGTCATTTTTAATTTGGATGCATTAATTTTTAAAGATGATCTTTTTATTTGGCAAGTGAACTAATAAATCAAACCTTTGAATGGAAAAATTGCATAGATTTTACAAGCAAAAAGTACTGCTAAATGTAAAAAACGGTGTATGTATTTGCATGTCATTAAGCTTTTTAGGAGGATGAAACATTCAAGATGTGGTTCCAAAAGTGGAATCAAGAGGACCTTGAGTAAAGGTCTTATATAACTTTTACAAACCAGAACAAAACCAAGCTAGATGGTATCTATGGCTGAGCCGCCCTTCATATCGGCAAATCTTGCCTGATCAGGACCCGCCCAGCACATTTTTCTCTATTTTGTCTTCTTCTCCATGTTTGGCTCGTCACTACTCTCCACACCAACAGAACTATACCAGTAACAATGACAGAATGCTTATGTGCAACGTACCTAATAGCAGATCTGTGGTTGTTACCAGTGCTCGTGGTACACTGCTGCTGGCATCACACAACAGATGCGCTGGCCTCTTCACGTGCACTAAGCAGGAGTACAGAATTGTCATCCAGGCAGGTAATTGGCTGATGTTTACACCGCCCTTGGCATGCCCCTCCTCCCCCGCTTGACACATCTGTAGTGTTCATTAGAGCCGAGGAGCCCTGTGCTATCCTGTGTTAACAAATCTGACTTCCCAGGCTGCTCAGTATGCAAAGCAAGTTTCCAGAGCTCAGTGCTTAGATTCATGTTGGGACAAATCAAAAATTGAACTTGAATAGCCTTTAGACTAATTTTAGAAGAGAAAATGTAATGTAAATGCATTAAGATCCAGTTTACGCTTTGCTGAATCCTTTCATAAATAACTACTGATGTTCCCTGGAGAGCTCATGCTATTTTCTATAAATAAGTCATGCTTTCTCATTATATTAATATCATGGTTAAAACACACACAATAGGGTTAAGAATTACCAGAGAGTGCATAGGAACCAAATGAAAAAAACAAAAACAAAAACAGAGGGAGCGATAAGAAATATAAAGCATATAAAAACTGGTATCGGGGAAAAAAGCAGCGGAAGGCTTACCCCAGGTGCTCAAACGCCAGATGGAGAAACAGCTGAATCAAGTCCAGCAAAATAGACTCGTCATCAGCTCCAGCCTCAAAATCTTCATTAAACCCAAACTAAAGAGAGACAGACGAAGTAAGCGAGAAGGGGAGATGTAAACGCTAACAACAGCTTGTGTAAGGACAAATTAAAATTTAAAGTGGTTTCACGGCACAGCGATTTAACTCTGAAATCCAAGGCTTAATAGATTAAATCACAGAACTATGTGCATGCCAAACTTTCTATTAATTAATGATTTAAGAACACAGTAATTACACAACCACAGTCTATGACTAGTGATTTCAAGAGAAAGGAGCGAGTGCTCTTCTATCATGTTCATTATGTAAGTCGGGATGTTATTCACCAAATGCATCCTTCATTGAATTACTGGATGTATTTCATAAAATTAGAATCATCTGTCACACCATATTCCCTCGTCTCTTTGAGAATGGCGCTACTTGACGACACGAACTGAACATAACTGTGAGTTATGTTTTAATCGCATTAATTTGCACACTTTGGAATCCTGACTGTTTATCGTGGGTATGAGAGTCTGACTCATCACATCGCTTCCTAACACCATTTGAAATATGAAAAACAATTTCCTAAAAAGCCTTTCATACTTACAGACTGAAATCAGATTCTCAGAGTGCTCGCTGTAATTATGATTAACACAGAAGTGGTGCAAGTTACGTAAAGCAGTAAAGCATAACAGGGCTCGTATAGAGTTACGTACTGTGTGACTAAAAGAGTAGGACATGAGATGAGATGTAAAAAGTTAACTGTGCCTATAATAAGGTCTGGATGGTTAACACCGTTTGGCTTATTCTTAATAATATGCTTGGATATATTTTGTTTATATATGTTACATTACTGTGAAACTCAAAAGACTTGATAAAAGAATATTTGCATAACAAACTGGTATAGTGTCACGGCTGGCGCGGCAGGCCGTGTGGAGATAAAGTGAGGATCCAAGTGCAGGCAGAGGTTAACTAAAATAACTAAACTGGGAAAACCTAAATACATGAAGCCAAAACTCACATAGTGGCATGCAAAGGAACACAGGAAGGAACACAGGAAGGAACACAGGAAGGAACACAGGAAGGAACACAGGAAGGAACACAGGAAGGACCACGGAGGAAACACAGGGAGACTCGGGGAAGATATCACAGACAAACCAGCAACCAGCAGGAGAAAACGCAGGGCTTATATATTCACAGAGGCAATCAGGGAACGGGAAACAGGAGGGAAACACAGCTGGGAGAAATCAGAACTGACGAGACAAGGAAGCGAAGCAGAATACACTAACACGAGACACAGACCTTCAAGGTAAAACAGGAAGTACACAGAGACAGCCTGGAGGGAGAAAGAGAACATGGAGGAGCACATGACGGGATGAGGAAACACAGAACACAAGTAGTGGGAACACGGCACCAGAACTAACACCACAGAGGTCAACTATACGAGAGGAAATTACTAAATACACAGAGAACTAAACAGAATACAGGAAACCTAAACTAGAACACTGGACACTATAAAATAAACTAAGGTACAAAGAGAACCTTAAACATCAAACATAATATAAAAGACGCAAGGAACTCAAACGCTGCGTCGAGAGACCCAGGATCCTGACATACAGTCACTCTTTTCTAAAACATGATCCAGTGATTTCAACTACTTTATTTCATTTCCTTCTTCTACATATCAACCTACTATCAGCCTCCTGGAGGATCACAAAGAGGTTTTATTTCCTGCTCAAGGACACTTCAGCATGTGCAGGTGCTGAAAATCAAACAGTCAGTCTCATGGTTGCTGTAAAACTTGCTTTTCTTCTTACGTAAGCTGGGAGTTTTGCATATGAAGTTACTGATGAATCTTCAATTCAGTTACAACAATTTTTGTTTCTCATCTATTAAACTTCATTTATTATTATCATACACTGTTTTAAAGGTGCACCGTGTAGCTTTTATAACCAGTGTGGATATTAAGTCGGTGGACTAGAGGTATATAAAGACAATAATGGTTTGAATTTGCCTCATAAAGCACTTTCCCATATCTTTCAAGTCTGTTTGTGCCTTTCTCCATTTTAAGCGAAATTATAGGCTATTGGCCTCTGGGAAATCATTTCACTTGTGGTGGAGGGAACACAACAATGGACTGTAATAACACATGACCTTCAAGGTGTGAGGTGACAGCAAAACTCCTCTCCAAGATGGCCAGCCACAGCCAAATTAGTAGGTACAATGTGTCTTTGTGTGTGCCTCTGTGTGTGTGTGGGTGCGCGTGCATGTGTGTGTGCGCATTTGTGTTTGTGAGAGGGAGAAAGAGAGAGAGAGGAGCCTCAAGGCATTACCTGAAAGAGCTATATGTGAGAACAAAAATGTCTGACACAGTTGGATTGGAAATTAAGCATCATGTGTCCTGCCTCCTTCACGCTCTATCTAGGCAGCTCCCTCAATTAATTTCCAGAGGTGAGAGTGCTCCTGAAGCGTCTATCTCCTGTGTGCTGCATATAAAAGGGGAAACTTCAAACAATCTTTCAAGCTAAACGTTTTGTTTACATGAAAATACACCAGGCTGGCATAAAGCTTGCTACCCCGGTGTGTGATTTTAATTAAGATGCTGGCACTGTGGAATCAGAAAGGCATGATGCCCAACAAAAAGTAGTTCTTTCGCTTTATCCGCTGCTACCTTAAAAGGCACTCCAGCGAGTCTCCCTTCCGTTAAATGTCCATACCTTTATGAAGAACCACAAGCCGAAATAACACAGCAAAACTCACAAACTGAACAGATTGTGTGAAGAAGGGGCATGAAAGAGAAAAACGAGTAAATTTCACATTGTGTACTTAAACATGCGGAAAGCATTCCCACCCTCATAAAGGAAAGTCTTTGTTTTTTAACTGTTTTAAATTATGTATTGTTCATGCTGGCTTGTTGTCTTATTTTTTTGTTTTTTTACTGGCGTATTGGCACTTTGCCGTGCATTATTGCCACCGTTAACACCCTGTGCAGCTGGAGGAAATTAGAGTCACATTGTCTAGTGATCACGGCCTGCGTGTGCATGTTTGCAAACACACTGATAGAAGACATGGCACCAACAATAGTCTGCCGCTCTCCATCCTCAGCAGTGGCAGAATTCAAATGCGGTGAGGTCAGAGTAGCTCCTGGCAGGCTAATGAAGCTGAACCATACATACACATGCACATTAAAGACTTTCAAAAAAGGAAAAAGTAAGCTATTTCAATACACACACACGCAATCACTGATAGCGCAAGCTTTCATTAAATGGTTTGATGAGAATGTAAATTACACAGGACTCTCTCTCAACATCATCACAATCAAGAAAATTTGCAGCATCTATGCCAAAGAGCACTGAAGCTGCTCTGCCAGCATGCAGCTTACCAGACTTTGTGTGTTTTTCCTCTAATGTGTTTTGGTGTAGCTGTAGTTGTTGCCTATCCAAGCCGGTCCAAATGATTTTAAATTAACCCTCGTAGTGTCTCCACAAAGACATTTCATCTGCATATTTCAAATGCAACTACGTGACTCTGAACAAACTTTAAATCTTGCGGCATTAAAATATTGTCCCTGAAAGTCAGTCCCAGTCTGACTTCATCATTACTGTGTCTGACTCGTTCTACTGCCTTTCTGATTGCCGTGGGAGATTAGCTGACCTCAGGACCTGAAAGGAGCTGGTATTACTTACCTTGACCATGCTCTATGTGTTTGAGGGTTTTCAATCAGAGCTGGCACCAAGCTTCTTTTCCTCAGCAACAACACTTGGAGGTCAGTGTTCTCTATAAAATATGCTTGTGACAAATAGCTTTTAGAGGTAGATGGGTCTGCATAAAGGAGACAGGGAGGTAAAGAATGGCACAGAGCAATCTTAGGACACTTTCAAGTTTTGTAATTTTTTTATGTTTCAGACTCATTTTAAATGGATTTAATTCAGGTTTGTTTTTATCCACAACCCACAACAGTCTACAACAATAAAGAGTTTTGTATTCAAGCCATTTACTTGAATACAAAGTACCTTTGACAGGAATGAGACTCTTAAATGTTCTTGGAAATGATCCTACAAGCTTGACAAACATTATGCTCACCAGAATCACTCCAATAGGTTGATCTGAAGCACCGGGTCATGGCCATTTTTATGTCTCAGAGATGTTGTCTGAGAGATGTTCTCTTAGGTTTTGTCTCTCACAGGGCTTCTCCAACATTTTTTTTTAGCTCAAATACCAGTTATAAAATGTTCTTCACACGTGGCTGCTGTACTGCTCAAGACTGAAAGAAGCATCAAGTTTTGATTTTGCTGGTGTGACTGTTAAATGGTGAGATGGTTTTTAAAAAAATTAAACATTGAAATGAAAGGGTGTAATGGGTGTAATGGGTGTAATGCGTACAGGTCTATTTCGGTGGTCAATTTCTCCCCTATAATTTAGTATCATCTGAGGATATTTAATAGTTTCAGCAAAAGAAACAAAAGTTTCATATCAATTTTAAGCTTTGCTTTGAACCCACCTTTCATTTCATCACTTTTAAGCTCAAAGAAGCATTTCCACACCAGTGGTCTCAGAACACAAAAAACAACACCTCATATTAAATGTCCTGTATATGCATAAAAACTTATATTACAGTGTTGGAATATAAAACAAGCGGCACAGTGGTCGGCGCTGTTGCCTCACAGCAAGAAGACCTTGGGTTTAAATCTAACATCAGGCTCAGGCCTCTCTGTGTGGAATAATCATGTTTGCTCCATACCAGAGTTCTCCACAGAGTACTCTGGGTACAGTCCACCAAATACATGCAGTTAGTGGTGTTAGGTTCATTCTCTCTGTGTCATCCCTGCAAAACACTGGTGATCTTTCCAGAGTGTAACCCACCTCTCACCCTATGGCAGTTGGGAGAGGCTCCAGCCCTTCTGAAAAAATGGATGGCTGGGTGATCTTTAAAATCTATTTAAAACAGAAACTTGGATTGTCCCCTTATGTCCTTTTAATCTAATTTTTACCTTAATGAGACATTTGTAAATTTTGACTGCTAAAACACATGAATCTCATCTTATCCCTTTTTAGGCCTAGATGACATTCAAGTGTATTTTGACTTTCTTCTCTCCAGTATTCCAAATAGGTTTAATATGGGCCAGCAGTCTCAGCAACGATGAACAGAGAGGACTCTTTTCTCAGCTGAGCTCTTTGGGTTTGGAAAATTCTGGGACTAGATTTATGCTGATTTGACTATTTCAGAGCTCTGTTGTGAATGTTAATTATCAGTGGGTATGTGCCTACTTTATTATGTATCCATTTGTTAGCAGTTTTCTTTCTTTCAACCAAATGAAGCAGAGGGTGGGGTGATGATCAAATATTTTGAGAAATGTTCCTTATTATTACACCGTGTACTTACACCAGCTCCCTATTTGCTTTTTGTCCCCAACCGTACATGATACATTTGGAACAAGTAAAGTTGTTCTCACTTAGGGTTGCCAACTCCCTGAAAAATAAATAAGGGACACCTCGTGGCCAGGGCCGGGCGGCCCAGTTGTCTTCACCCTTCCCAGTGTGGTGAATTTTCTAGCTCTTTTTTTGTGTATGAAATTATTTTTTTAACCATTTGACTTGAATTTGATTTAAGTAGATGTGTATTCTTTGTGATATGAACACATGTGAAACAAATGATCATTTAGCCATTTATTTTTTAGCTCAAAATGACAACATTAACACAATAAAACAGGTCTCCTTCTTAAACAGAAGCCTGTCATGCTTAACTTTTGAGAATATAAGTAAATCTTTCTTTAAAAGAACTCTGTCCTGCTTAACTTAAAATAATAGAAAACAATAGAAAGAAGAACATTCTTGTAACAGTGCACATTTAGTGCATTTAGTACAATTGGCTTAATGCTAATCAGCTGCTCCTGTTTGTAAACCCGCTTGTTCCCATGATTACGCATCTTAACTCATCATCATTATTCATCTATGTATTACTTTTATGTATTAGTCATCAATTTGTTGTAATCATCTATCCTTGCAGTTGTTTATTACACAAAATAAGTTATATTATCACACTTCTGGCCACATAGCGCTGATATTCACTGCACATGCCCATATTAACTTTTTCCAGCCAGGTGTTTTCCTTTTCCCATTTTTCCCTTTCTCTGAACAAACATTGCTGCTCTAACCTGGGCTTACACTGTGCGGTTTTAGGCCCATTTTGAGCCGATTTTTGAGTGATCGGACCGATTTTGGCCTTCATCGTGCGTCGTGTAGTATACGTGGGGTAACGAGAAGTGATTAACACCTCACGACCAGCTCCCGATCATCAATCGCTCGTGAGGGTGTCACCACAGCCGCTCACACTGCTCGCGCGCAAACACGTAAACGTTGGTGTAAAAGACGGAGCAGCACGGCTGTGCAGCGTGTGATCTGGACACAAGCAATGGAGGCACACAACCGTGAAAACAGTTGGATTTACACTGCTGCTCAATCACAGCTGCCTGATCATGTTTTTCATTAGCAATTTAGCAAAGTTGATGGTGGTGGTGTGTCTGTGTGAGTGAAAGACGGAGAGAGAGAGCGCGACAGATTTTCTGTTATAACCTTCATTTTATGGAGGCACAGTGTGAGCACTCAGGTCGCATCAGAGCATCGGGCGGTATAGTGTGAGACCCTGCATCGTGACCTACCAACTTCTAACCCCTGCGAGTCAATCGTGCAGTTTGAGCAGGAGCTGAATAACGTGACTGAAAAAATCGCACAGTGTCTGCCCAGCTTTAGGTGTACTGTCGTCCGAGACTTGCACCGCAGTGTCGGCGTTTGTTTCCCTGTTGGCCATGCTTCTTGTTGTGGTCATCTGTTGTCTTCCGGTATTTTCTCCGTAAGCGACCTTTCCTTGACCAATGAGATGAGCGGTAATCTGAATTGTCATACTCGTAAGTGTGCTGTCAGCTCATTGGTCACAAAGCAGGAGAGGGGCTGGGAATTATGTTTTCAAACAAACCGTTAATTCCATTAACATTTATAGACTACTTTTGATTCTCACTGTATTACGGGACAAAGTGCGTCCCTTATTAGCTCAATACGGGACGTGTACTTTTGTTTCTAAATACGGGACGATTCCGTATTTTAAGGGACGGTTGGCAACCCTATTCTCACTGAGCACAGTTTTCGAAACTATGATAAGATAAGATAAGAGCATTACACAAAGGGTCATTTAACACTGTAATAAGTTGCTTTGTATTTTTTGTTTAATTTAACGTGTGAGAAAATGGATTAAAGAGCCAACATTGCAAGGCTGCACCTAATACAAGGATGTTAATGTTAATATTTAATGTTAAACATAGTCAGTGTACCAGGATGTAATTTGGATGAGCTGATGATCATTGCTGTAAGCAGCAATCCGCCTCTTAAGTCTAACATCATTAGCCATTACTGGGTCCAAACTCAATCAAACACTGAGAGTTAAAAACACTCCAAATGCTTTCACTTCCAATAAAATATCAGTGAATAAATAATCCAAGCATCCATGAAAAAAGAAAATTTCCGAAGTGTAACAGAGTTTGCGGTTAGCAGGAAGTTAGCTGGCTATTTTCCATCTAAACGTGATATACTATGAAATTGTATGGCAGGGAAAAGAAGCTGACAAGGGACCAAACTCAGAAGAACACCTGTGATGATCCATCCACAACATGAGGTTAGTCATTAATATACTGGTTTGGAGTATTCCTGATGGATTACTCCTAATTCTTAGCTTCATGTACCCATTCAAATTTTTGTTAGCATCAGCCTGTGAACCAGCGGTCTGTAGTTAGGTTGCAAGGTTTTAATTGTTTAGATTGAGCTTAAAGATGGCATGCACATGAGTATTGCTAATAAAAAGCTAGAGAGGCCTACAATGATCACAAATTATTTTTAGGAGCTTCTTTATATTAAATATAATAAGATGCACAGCAAGACATTAAAAAGACAGCAGCCTTAATGAAAGAAGCAGGAGCTTGGACAGAGCAACAGGATTGGTATGTCATTACTTAACAAGCAGATACCAAAAGCCAAGCACGTCCCCAAAAGGCATTTTTTTATAGGTACTCTTCTAGATTTTAATACACCCGTTTTAAGAAAAATATATATTAAATCCAATTGAAGTGAATTCTGAAATCTTGCAAATTGTGGAACACTTCAAAAGGTTTGCCAAATGCACTGTATAGATTAGAAGACACCTATTGGGTGGAAAGTCCCCAAGCAGGCAGGCAGAATGATTCTCCAAGCAGCTCATGTGCAAAGTGCTAAAACAGAGGATACACTGTCATAACTGCAGAGTAACACACTAAGCAGTGCTTAGGAGAGAAAAGCAAAACACAGGATGATAATAAAATTGTACTTTTTCCTCAATTGCTACAAGCATCAATAATTAATTTCATATTTGGGGAAAAACAACTGTAAGTTTTTATTCCTAGCTATTCTAAACAGGCCTATAATTTTAAAAACATCAACAAGCATTTTAATATCCTGAATCGCTTTGATCCTGCATGCATTACGATCTCACTCTTGAGAATTTCTGGTATAATCCTTTTTGATTAGCATCTCTTAGCTTGTCCTACCTTTTTGTTCACCTCAAAACTTACACACACACACACACGAGAGAGAGAGAGAGGAAGAGAGAAGGAGCGATCAAGTCCAAATGGTAAAAGTCCAAAGATGTTTTAAACATGAGGGGGTTTTGTTGCCTGTGTTTTGCTCTCAGCCATAATTAAATTCTTAATTAGCGAGCCCTCTGGAAGAAATACATCAAGATAGAATTCAATTTAGAGCCCTTACTCATTTGGCCAACAGTAAAAGAAGAGAGGGGGGAAGAGACAGCGCAGAGGTAAGGAGGCAAACCTAGCAGCAATAAACAAGCACGCTGTTTTAACTTTGACTTGCTCCGTGGTAATGCTGCTCCAGCAAATATAACTGTTTCTGCTGCATCTATAAGAAAAACTCAGTGAGACACTCTTTGCTACATTTTGTCCATCAACTGTGACGTACTGAGGGGATGTCATTATTAGTTTCTTTTGTTTCTCCAGCCCTTTTATTGTAAGAACTGAGAATATGACAGTCATTTCTATGTCTACTGGATGGACTACTTACCGTGTACCAGTATGCCCTGCTGCTGCATAGACACTCCTTAGACACGGTTGAGTTTTTTTGGAAAAGTAACTTGAAGCTAAAAGAAAAAGTATTGTATGTGCAAAAAGTAACGTAACCCTGTTGTACACATTTTATGATCCTGATCATCCTTCTCCTTATCCCTCAGAGTTAACCACGCCACAGTGAACCAGGAAACCTCTACCCACAGGCTGGCCTGACAACTTCAACTCATCGAAGTGGGAAATAGAGAATCCATTTTTTAATATGCCTGCTAAGGTCTTTAGTCATGCCTGGCCTCTCCCTGCGTCTGTCTGGCCTATCCAAGAACGGCTGCGACATAGCTCTGAGGTTCCGAGGAGGAGTGTGGATTTGCTGCAGCCCTTTGATGTGTCAGCAGTGCGTTGGCGGCACACCTCTGTGAAATATTGAAATGTGATGCAATGACGATAGGTAAGGGTGAAGAACTGCCAGGGGCTAACTGAATGTGCTCTTCCCTGCATGGCATTCCTTGGCTCTAGGTCCTCAATTCCTTCCTTGAAATTGGCAGATGTGTTGTGTGGTTGTGTGTGTGTCAGTGTGCGTGAGTTTGTGTGGAAATGCGTGACTGCATTACAAATAAGCGTGTGTCAACACAAGCACCTGTCGAAGTGTTCGGTAAGCTGGGGTGCAATGAGGAAAACAAAAAGCCCAAGTGTTCTCCGGTATTGGTTTTGTCTAAAAATAAAGTGATATACAAAAATAGACTGATTTGGGAGAAGAACGCTCAGCTCAGCTACACAAACTTGTGGTGTGCTACAGTGTCAGCTCCCAGAGGGTCCCAGTGTACACGGAGGCAAGATAATAAATTTACTCATAGTCCGACCTTCGCTTGCACTGCAGAACCCTACGGATTTGGAGTCTGACCGCAAGCGCTCTGCATCCTGGGAGAACGGAGGCCTCACTGCCGGTAGCTGTGAAGCTCAGGTAGTGGAGCTGGGAGTGAGGAAGATGATTGTGCAGTCAGATTGGCTCTGCGGAGGCGAGGGTTTAGAGGCTTTAACATGTACGCAGCACATGTAATCCCCAAGCTCCAGGATAGGACTGCGTGCCAGTAGGATTCTCAATATAACTTCCATTCTGATGGAGGACTGAAAAAAGATATTTTATTGTAACAACATTCACTTAGCACTTGCTGCAGCATAACAGATTTTTCATACGTGCCACAAAGTCCAACAGACTCAGGGTTCTGTGTTTATGTTTTAGCTACATAATTAAATAACTCTGGAGGCTTAGTTTGGTTGCTTGCATCTCAGCCTACAAGTGAGTTTGCCTTGATTCATCAAATAAAATCAGCAGGTTTAATGAGTGCGTGGAGATCCTGGTATAACCTTAGTGTGCAGCTCTGCATGCTAATCAATGAAATAGAGATACTACTTAGAGCATGAGGGATAATGCTTCATTTCCCCTAAAAAGAACTGGAAATTCTCTGAACTAGAAGATGAGGGCACAGCGGTTATCAAAGTTTTCTGCCTGTGTGTTTTCCCCCTCCTCTTTCCCCTATCGTACCTTTCCCTTCCCTTGGTTCACACCTCCCAGAGGGAGGGTGAGGAAACAACACATCAGCACTGCTGCACTGTGCAGGAGAACAAAAGCAGGAATACAGCACTCTTCCAGAAGCACAAGTATAGCTAGAGTTAGTCACTAATTTATGCATTAACTGGGACTAAAAAGGCAAATCTTTTAATACCTTTGTCAACTTAAGAAATTCCACCAGTGGATGAATTTATGACACATATGCCTATATCACAGATAAAAGTAATTAATTATTGCTATATGTTAAATTCCATACATATACGCTCATGCACAATAGCATTGGTCTGGGAACATATTTTTCTCACTGTAATAGCAAAAACTAGCAAATACAGCTTCACAGAAAACAGATAATAAAAGTCTTCTTATTGTAAATCTTTTAGATGTGCAGACGTCTGGGGACCTTTTCATTTGCTTGACACCTGCTGCTTTTAAAGCATCAGAACTTCCCTAACTTGGTATGTCTTGCTGGACAGGTCAGTACCTTTCATTACAATTTGCCACCTGATGACATTTACAGAGCTTTTTAATTCCTCGGACAATGTCTCTACCTCGGGCCCTTCACACATGGGTGGCTGCCACTCAATACAATCCCTGAAACCTTCTGACAAAGCAGCGAAGTTGCTGCTTCAGTTCTGCTAATGTGCTGCCCACATTATACCTTCTCTGTGAACACAGCTCTTCAAACCTTGCAGTAACACTTAGAAATTCTGGGCTCCTCAGACCTACTGACTCAGGACCTGCAGAGCATGGCTATAAAAACATATCAAAGGACTTCAAGTTGGCAGTTTCCAGTGACTGTAATGTCATTAAGAAATGGAAGTAAACAGGAAGTGGAGAATTCAAGATAAGATCAGGAAGACCAAGAAAATTTCCAATAAAACTGCGTGTTAGTTCAACACAGACAAAGGTTTAGCTGGCCAAGAATTGGGATACTCTTAATACAAAGATGGGGTCTACAAAAAATTGAATCAGTAAAGCTAATGCCTAAAATATACTAAATGGAAAACAGTACTGTTCCAGCTACACAGTACACTTTACAGGAGCTGCTGGGCCATGAAAACCCATGCCATGAAATGTGGAAGAATGCTATTTTTGTGCATTTGTTGATGCCAGAGGAGGTTTGGGATTTTAGAACTTACTGAGTCAGCAGAGCGTTGGTGACTTTCACGCACTCTGCGCCTCAGCGACCCCAATCTGTAACTTTACAGTACTTGGTCTGCCACTTGATGGTTGAGTTGCCACAGTTCCTGAAAGCTTCCACTTTACAATAAAAGAAATTGCAGTTCATCATGGAATATTTAGACTGTTGCAACAGTGGCATCCTATCCGGTCTTTAAGTCTGACATCATTAGCCGTTTCCAGGTCCAAACTCTGCTTCAGGTCCCAAAATCAAATGAACACTGCGGCATCACTGAGAGTTACAAACTGTCTGAATTCTTTCATCTTTAATAAAATGATAGGTGTGGCTGCTCTACCAGGTGTAACAATTAAGTATAAAATCCAGGCATCCATGAAAACAGGATTTGTGAAATTTAACGGAGTTAGAAGTTAGCTCGCTAGTTTCCACCATGTTCTGACTGTGAGATTTCTGAAAAAATTAAAACGCACAGCTCTGCTATCACTTCCAACATAAATGAAGACAAAAAAACTAAACAGTAATGACGTTTGTAGGGTTACTAAAGTTGGGCTAGCTGGTATATAATGATGTGTTACATGGTGGCTAGCTACTCAGCTATGGTTAGCATAATATAAACACATTAGCACAATGAAGCAGGAGGATGAATGCTAACTTTTTTCCATTCGATAAAAGTAAATGTGAGGGTTCCTGATGGTTAGTGACAAATGCAAGCGCATGGCAGGATGCTGTAAACGGACCAACCTTAAGTCAGGAGAACAACTGAGATAATCCATCCACAATACGAGGTTAGTCATTCATATACTGCTGCATGGGCTGGGCTGTAGTTACATGTAAGGTTTTAAAAACTGAGCTTTAAAATGAATAGTGGTAATAAAAACCGAGAGAGACCGACTGTGATCACTGACTATTTTTAGGGACTTGTTCAGATTAAATAGAACAAGATACAAAGCACTAAAACACATTAAAAACACAACAGCCTTAATAAAGGAAGAGTAGTTTGGACCCAGAACCAGGGTTCATACGTCATCATTTAAAGACTGGATTGCAGAACTCAGTGAGCTCTTTAGAAAAACCTTGAATTCAAAGATTACGGGGTGTGGCCTGATACTTTCCTACATATAGTGTATATTAAATCACAGAATTCACAGTCATTTTGGAAGCAAGTTTGATAGATCAATGAATTTCAACTTGAGCTCTTTTGTTAGTCGAGCACAATCAGCAGCATTTAGTGAGTAACTTACCTACTTTTAGGGATTCACAAGTGAACAGAGGCTGGCAGGGCAATGATCTGAAACGCACCTCATAATCCAAACGAACTGCTAAAATTAAGATGACAGTTTTTGAACAGCATTTACTGTCACATAACTTCAACACCATTCAAATAAATCTTTGGATAGACCTTAAACATGCTGTGCATGCAAGACATCCTAAAAATATCTCAACGATTAGAGTGAGCTGCAGGGAAGAGTGGGTAAAATTTTCTACACTGACTCTTCAAAAAAAAAATTGTCCTTTTTTTATAGGTCTGCAGAGCTCATATTGTCAGTGTGGTCAGTAAATAACTGATCCATTACCTTGATGCCATCTGTTATGAAGAGATGGCCACAATCTAGTTATTAAGTTGCTGTGCCTTATTACCCAATGTTCACAACTAATGACATAATGCCCCGCATTACCGACTGGTGTCATGCAATATCTCCCGCCATTCAATACCGTGTTTTTCAAATTACTAACAGGATCTACTTTAAGATATACTATGAGAATGTGAGCAAAAATTGATCTATTTCCTAATTTACAGAATTAGATCAATGTATAAAGAAATCAATTTCATGACAATGTGAACACTAAAATGATCTGATTGGGTTATGCCAGCTATTATCACCATCTATAATACAGTCCTGCCATTTTGAAAAAAAAATTCTTTAAACACATTTATATGCATGAACAAATGATGTTATATTATTAGGTTAAAGTGGATTGTGTGCTCATTCAGCCTAAATAATGTGGTACAAGTGGCTATCTGAGCGAGAATAAATTAGATTTTATTCCCTCAAGTGACTGCGTGTCATACTACTACAGAAGCAAGTCTTGGTTCAGGGCATCCTCCCTTTATTTTCTCTAGTCAGTAAGTGATACTCATTTCAACAGAAGGAGAAGCTCTTGTTTTCTAGAAATCCCATGTTTCATTTGAAATACCTGTCAGCCGGGAGACTGCCTTTAGACAAGCTTATTCATTCCATCACATGTTTTCTCTGAGCACTTGCCCCGTGTGCTGCCATGCTGCGGGGAGTCCATAATATCACCCTCTATTAGGAACTTGACTTTAACATAGGGAGCAGCCCCATAATGACAAGCAAAGCAGATTGATGCTGGTTTGAGGGGGTTAATTATATCTAGGTCACTGTTTTTTTATGAGTTCTAAGTATGAGTAAAACACTGACACAACTGAGAAAAAAAGCTACATAGGAAGAATGCAAACACAAAGGAGAATTTGCATGTTTGTGTGCCTGTGCAGACAAGAGATATACACATGTGCACATATACACACTGCATAGTAAATCCAAAAATACTACATTTAGAAGCCTCAAGAGCAACTAAGCCACTGGATGGATGCATGCCTGGAAACTGGGTCATCTAAAGCCTTAAATGCAGACTTTTTTCAGATTCCAAGTAATTCTTTTAATCTTCAACATCTTGCATTTGCATTTGCACTACATGCTGTAGAATATGGAGAGCAATGTGACAAGCAAAGGCTGTATAAGATTACAGTCTGAGCAAAACTGGTAACCATGGCCCACAACAGCTTCTTGAGAAATGGTACTTGTGAATGGAGCAGTGTACAATCCCAGTGCATGGCGAAGGTAAGTATACATCATCCTTCAATTACTGCAAAACAAGGCAAAAACATTAAAGGGAAAAACTGTTTTTATATGTTCTTTATGCTATTAAGATATTTCTAAACACCCCTAAATGGCTCAAACAGCTCTTCTCACTTGCATGCACAAGGCAAACCTGAGGTGACATTAATAGCATGACATCTCATGCTGTGGCCTAACATTTCACCCCCTCCTTGGTCAGCTAATTGGGTCATTCTCACTTGGATTTGTTAATGTAACCCTTGATGCTCTCATATGCTGTGTATTTCATATTTCCTCATTTCTGCTTGATCTGATATTGTCATGGTCCTGGGTCGTGCGACCCAGTGTTTTGTGTTTTAGCCTATTTTGATGTTTATTCTTTGTTTAGGGTCACTAAGGCAGTCCAGCCATTTGTACATATTACCCGTGTATTAAGTCTCCCTTGCCCTTCGTGTGTTTATGTCTGCGTGTCTTATATTGTCAAGTCCATGCTGTCAGTTATGTCATCTCCCCTGTACTACGTCTCCCCGGTTCATGTGTCTTGTTTAATCTCCATGTTTCCTGTTTTACTTTGAAAGTCTGTATTCACGGTCAGTGTATTCAGTTTCACTCCTTCTGTCCTGTCGTTAAGTTCAGCTGTGTTCCCATGTGTGTCTCCACTTCCCCTGATCACCTCATGTGTGTATTTAAGCCTTCTGTTTTTTGCATGTCATTGTCAGGTCGTCTGTTTGCATCCCCATAGTGTTTCATCATAGTTTACTCAGTGTTCATAGTTTGTCATCGCATTTTCACTGAGTTTCTTAGTCCTTTAGTTTTCTGAGTGTTCACAGTTTTCTTAGTTTTCATAGCTTCATGCTTTTTCGTGTGCCAACATCCAAATAAAGGATCGTCTTCTGTTCAGCCAGCAACTCCGCCTTTCAGCATCTGCTTTTGGGTCCTGTTTCCATTCACATCGGCGCACCCCGCCGTAACAGATATATCCTCTTTGGTATTCATAAGGAGCACTACGTTGCCATGAACTCTAAAACAGATTGCTAAATACATTTACATTTATACATTTGCATATCACAGCTCAGTGACCAAAAAGGCATCTAAAGACGGCCTCTGTGTTTAGGTGCTCCGCTGCTTTTCATTTTCACACTTGAGGCTTTGAGTTTGAAGATGTTAGTGTTTGCAGATTCCAATATAGTTTGATCTAATAATCATTTCATAACAGGAAGCACATCCACTGATAGCTTAAATGGGTCCAGCATCTCCCAGTAGCCACAGCTGAGACTATGGCTACATGGGGGCTGTTAATGCTACCTCTCAAAAGTTCATGCAGGGATCATGTAATTGTGGGTTAAAATAAGCGGTTTAAAGTTATCTAATATTCTGCAAATCATAGCCCGTTATCTTTATAAAGCTACTATAGTGGACAAAAGCCTTGAATAGTTTGTTGGTTCAGGCCAAAAGACTTGTCCACCACTCCAAAGGAATGAAATAGATTTTATATGACATGGTATTTCATACGAGAGATTGCCAAACAAAATGAAAAACTGAAGATTTTATGCAATACAATGTACTAGTGCCTTCGTACAAGAGTGCAAACTTGCTCTAATCAGAATAGGAAGTCAAGTGTGAGGTATGGACATCAGTCGCTAGTATGAAAAACATACTTCTCACAGGTCTTGAACAGACAGCTTCATTAAATGATAGCACCAAGACACTCGTCTCAACTTCAACAATAACGAGGTGAACACAAGGATGTTGGCCTTTTGAGCAGAGTTGCAAAGAAAGCACCACTTCAGCCACTCTTCAGTGAGATTTTTTTTTCTTCCATCTTTTAACCTTTTTGTTTTATTGGTCAGTCTCAGACACTTTTCAACTGCAGCTAGAAGCCAAGCATCACGATCTTTTAATACAAAACAAGTTCAACATAGCCAGGCTTTCTATGCCTGTTACATCCTGGGTTAATAAAGCCGATGTGCACTTACATGAAAGGGACATTTGATGCATCATTTAAATCTTCTTCTGCAAAAGTGTACCCAATGTGCCGGCTAATTGAGATGGACAGGTTATGGAGCGATATGGACAACGTAGTAGAGCAAGATCCAACACTGCAAACAACAGAGCAATGCTGCAGAAAATTTTAACTCTTCTGTTGTTTAAAAAAAAAAAAGATCAGATGGAGATTTGTTAGATGTCCACTCCAAACAAACCAAACTCTTCTTGCCTGGCAACTAAAAGAAGCTTGAAAACATTGCATGGGAGACTTTGTTTAGCCTGCTGTTGGATCAGTGGAGTTTGTTAAAAGTACAGATAAAAACTAAAAAACTTTCAGAGCAAGTGAAAATGTTATGTTATGGCTTTTCTTAGACAATATACAACAATACTACAAGAGGGATTTTGAAGCACTCTGTTAATAAGCACTCACCATTTACTTTCTTAGGTACACCTGTCAGCTGCTAATTAACACAAATATCTGATCTCAGGAAGGTACACAAGTCACTATGTTTAGTAAGCGTGTAGACCTGGTGAAGACAACCTGCTTCAAATCAAGCATCAGGACGGCAAAGATAAGGAGATTTAAGTGACTTTGAATGTGGCATGATTGCTGGTCTGAGCATTTCAGAAACTGCCAACAGGGATTTTCCCACTTAGCCAACTGTGGGGTTTACAGAGAATGTTTAGAAAAAGAGAAAATATTCAATGCACTTTAGTTATCTGGATTGAAAAGTCTTGTTGATACTAGAGATCACAGGAGAATGAACAGAATGCTTTGAGCTGATAGGAAGGAAACTCAAAGTAACTTAAATTACTATTACTAGACGGGCATCTATGCACACAGAGCATGTCTAACCTTGATGCAGCTGGGCTATGGCAGCAGAAGACCATAAAGGATGCCATTCCTGTCAGCTAAGTAAAATGGTAAATGGCCTATATTTGTATAGCGCTTTACTAGTCCCTAAGGACCCCAAAGCGCTTTACACATCCACCCATTCACACACTGGTGATGGCAAGCTACATTGTGGCCACAGCCACCCTGGGGCGCACTGACAGAGGCGAGGCTGCCGGACACTGGCGCCACCGGGCCCTCTGACCACCACCAGTAGGCAATGGGTGAAGTGTCTTGCCCAAGGACACAATGACCAAGACTGTCCAAGCCGGGGCTCGAACCAGCAACCTTCCAATTACAAGGCGAACTCCCAACTCTTGGGCCACGATCGCCCCGCGATCAGGAAAGTACAGGAAACTGAGGTTAGAATTCACAATTTACATGGGCTCACCAATAATGGACAATAGAAGATTGTAAAAACTTGTCAGGTCTCATCAGTTTGAATTGCCACGATGACATTCAGAATGCAGAGTCAGAATCAAAGGTTTGCGTAAAAGGTTTGGGGTGGTGGCGGTATAATGCTGTGGGGAATATTTTCCTGGCACACTTTCACCCCTCAGTGCCGACTGAGCATAGTTTAAATGTCTCTTTCCTTACTATTGCAGCTGATCATATCCATTCCCTTATAACCACAGTGTACCCATCTTCTGATGGCCGCTATACATTTTGGTATACTACGCCTGCTATCACAGTGTACCAAAAAGCATTGGCATGAAAGCCGTCCATCCATCCATCCATTCACTTCTGCTTATCCTTTTCAGGGTCGCAGGGGGCGCTGGAGCCTATCCCAGCTGTCATAGGGCGAGAGGCGGGGTACACCCTGGACAGGTCGCCAGTCTAACACACAGGGACAAACAACCGTTCGCACTCACATTCATTCGCACATTCACACCTAGTGACAATTTGGGTTATCCAATTAACCTATCCCCACAAGCTGCATGTCTTTGGACGGTGGGAGGAAGCCGGAGTACCCGGAGGGAACCCACGCAAACACGGGGAGAACATGCAAACTCCACACAGAAAGACCCCGGCCTGGTGTTGGAATTGAACTCAGGACCTTCTTGCTGTGCGGCAACAATGCTAACCACCATGCCACCGTGCCCTTCTCCGGGCATGAAAGCCGGAGATGGTAAAATGTTTGTGCATATGAATTATTTTATCCTCTCCACTCACACTTCTAAAAGTGAGAAACTAATGATAACCATGATCCAGACATTAGAGAGCTACAGCTGTAAACTCAGTCTTTTCTCTAAGAAATATCTCAGCGTATAACTTCAAAGTGGCGGTGGCCATTTTCCAAATAATCATCCAGAACTTCAACTAGAACACCATTATGCGGCTACTGTTCAAAAATTCCTATCTGCAATTTTAGCGTGCACCCCCGGAGTGCATTATTAGCTTGCCGCTCTGATTTATTCTTACAGACAATGTATAGCAATCTAAACGATGTCTTTCATATCTTGGTCTGTTTGGGATGATACATGTAAGCGCTGTTTAATTGAGCTGTTCAGCTCCTCCCCAGCGTCCCTTAGTGACATTTACTGGCAGTTCCGATGAAAAAGAGAATTTGCATTTCAAACACTGGTTAAACTATTCCCAAGGGAAATGCAATTTTTTATTCATATAACATTGATCTTTTCACTGTTGTTTATTATTTTTGCACCATGATTATTTGATTATTTCAAAATGAATGTGTCAGGATTGTTTACTGCACAAGGTAAGTGACACGATCTGATCTGAGTGTTGCTCTTTTGAAGTTCAGTAGACAGCGTGGAACACACGCTGGGAAAATGTCCCTACTTTAATTCTATGTTAGAGGTAGACCTAAAAAAATACATTACATAGTAGATTACTTTTCTACATTACTACATTTCACAACATATTAAAGCCTGATGTTTTAACAGCCTGATCTTATTTGGATATCACTAGAAAGAAGTGCATGTTAGATACAGCTTTACTGGACATTGACCAGTTTTCAAGTCCATGCATTTCCAGAAGTACGAATATGCCTGAAGGGCATTGCTATAGAGCAAGTTTGGAAAATATCCCAACCTAAATTCTCCTCAAATTGCTGAAATTATGTCCAGTGGGATAAAAATGACAGCTAAAGAAGTCATTCTTTTCTCTTATAGTAAAAATGCCCCATCACATGTGGCAACATCCGCCTCTCTCCTCTCATCACCACCTCCAGCCCTCATAAATAATTAAAGATTTAATCTGTGATATTTTCAAAGGTCAGATGCACAACAAAGAGAGAGAAATGCCAGTCCTTCCTCTGCAGGAGCGCGCTTGGTAATTACTCCATACTGGGTTTATGTTTTCACCTTGAAAGCTCTATCAAGTGGGCCAACAGATACGATGCATGCGGAGAGGGGAGGGAGGCATGCTATGATGAAAAGGTGGCGAGGCCAACATTACCAAACAATACTGAATCTGCCATTGTCAAAAAAATACACCTCATGAATGTTTTATTCTTTTGTTTGGAGCTGGGCGGGACCGCCATGACCATGGGGGGGAGCCGCCACGGCCATGAGAAGTGGGCAGCTGTACTCGGTGACAACCAGAGAGGACAGTCCCACTTAACCTGGCCCCTGGTTCACAGAAAGAGGCCACGGACACTTTCATGCATAAATGTCTGCTTCATACATTTAATGGATGTGGTCCTGATGGATTTTTTTCTCCTGATGCATTATCAATGAGAGCTGCTCTCCGCATCACGGCTCCAGCACCGCCAGACGGGGCTCTATCATCTATTTCCTTCTTCAGTGCTTCTCTCAACCAATGGAAATTTAAAAATACACCTTCAGGTGAAGTTTGAATCTTTAAGTAGCAGGCTGTCTTTGAGGTAGCATGGGCACTTGTATGTCTTTTATGTTGCCAGGTAAAAACATGAGCTTATTACAATATTGGCATATTATCATTGTTATTATTATTACATGCAAAATACATCCATGAAAAATACAAAAGTAGAAGTATAAAAAATCTGATTAAAAAAACATACGTTTCCATCTGACCTTTTCAAATCCCATTCTCTTTTTATTGTTTCCCTTTCTTTAATAATTCTGCTAAAGCTGTCAGGCTGAATGACCACTCACTGAATATGTAGGAGTTCTAAAGTGGGGTTTTTATTGAAATCATATTCAAACGCTCTTCCACTCTGTTAGCGTAGCTGACTCATCTGCTTGTTCTCTCCCTCAGATTTCAGCTCAGAGTGGAAGGGTTATTTCGCATCGTGCCACCCTGGTAGTAAAATGTAGGAATATATGAAGCAAGTTTGCCTTCACTTGGAGGTAGCCTTAGTCTTGCTCTTTCCCTCTCTCTGGGTGACACACTTCACTAGTGCTCCCTTTGTGCTGTCTTGTCCGTAAAGCTGAAAAAGAAAGATGCTGTCAGACAGATGTGAAAAGTTGATTGTGTTTATCTTGCAAACAGAGAGTACAGGACTTTGATTTGATGTTTTTTTTGTTCCCCTACAGTCAAACACGACATCAACAAAGAATTGTAGGTTTTGTTGGGGTTTTTTTTATTTGTTTGCTTTTAAATTCACTCACTGTCATATGCGTTACTGTCCACCGCCCGTACCAGTGTCTCTCCTCCACGAATTTCATTCACTCTCGAACCTAATTATTTTTCTCATCTTTTTTCAGCATTATCATCCCTTCACGCAAATTGCTTCTTGGTATTCTTATTTTTCTTGTAGTAAATCTTTTCAGTGCTTGAGAGTATGTAGAGATATGCAGGAAATAAACCTGGAAACCCAGAAACAGGAAAAGATGGCCATGAGCTATACTGTAAAGTAGAAATCCGCACAAAAGTATTTTCACTACATCCTATTTTTTCAATTGAATGAATTCCATTTTATTTATGTATATACACACACACACACACACATATATATATAAATACACACACACACACATATATATATATATATATATATATATATATATATATATATATATATATATATATATATATATATATATATATATATACACAAATATATAAATACATATATATATTGCACATTTTATATATACATTTTGATTAATCACGATTAAATATCATTCATTTTTAATATATGTTAATCGCATTTCATTTTGCATGAGCAAACAAAATCAAGAAAAAAGGGAAAATATACGCAATTAACTTGTTTACTGAACATCTTGAACATTCATGTTAACAAAAACATTCTGTAAACATTTATCCACTCTCTCTCTCTGTCACTCTTTGGGAGGCACTTCAAGTCCTTGAGACGAGGAACCAAAGCTATGTAAAGCGCGTGTTCTCAACGATATTAACAGGTCTGCAATGTGTCCGAGGTAGACTTACTGAGTCCCTGATGCTCCGTAAGTGATTTTTCACAAGCTGGGTGACGCATTAGCCAAAGTGCTAGCAGCATACGTATGCTTCACTTCAATGTAATATTTTAAGCCGGAAGTGCTACAGTGAAAAGAAAATTCCTCCTTGCACAAAGTGCATAAAACTTTATGTCGGTCGACTGTTCCGTCTTGTTATTTTTTTAATACTCAAATTTCCCATCGAGAGGGCCAAAGTGCTTTTATCATCATTTAGTTGATTGGCTCAGCTGCCCGTCGCTACCAGACCAATTGCCCATTTGCGTCTGCGCGAAGGTAACTCTACTTGGACAAACTGCCCAAAATGCGTTGACAGAAACATTTCAGGGATTTTAAGTCATTCTGCACTCCAGATGCGTTAATAGCATAATTTCTTTTTTTTATGGCGTTAATCGTGATGACGGCTTAATCTGCGTTAAAGCGTTAATTTTGACAATTAATTGACAATTAATCTCGTTAAAATGACGTTAACGCCATAACACGGCAAATCTCCGTTAGTGAGTTAGCGCGGATCGCCCCATGCGTGGGTCTTCACGGCGTCAACACGTTAGCACGGTTAGCTAATTTACGCGTTTCCTACTGTTTTTAAGTAGAATTTTCAGGTATCTGTACTTTACTTGAGTCTTTATTTATCTGTAACGCCCTACATTTTTACACAAATATGTCTGCTTTCTACTCAAAATGCTCAATAATTTAGGTTTAAGACAGGACTTAGTATTTCCCATCACTACATGTCTTGAAAACATAAAACGTTTGCTAGCCAAAGGTACAGCTGCTGTATGTTCAAGGGAAAGACAACAATAAGAAATAACTTCAGTCAAAGATGGAGAAAGATGTAAGAAAGAGAGGAGAAGAAGAAGAGAGGTTAGATTATAGGGACTGCTCAGTGACATTTGATAAACTGGAAATTTTAACCCTACATGTAATGTTGTAACTGTTTTCTCACAATGTGAAATGTCCAGAAAAACAAATTAAAGTATACTAACTAACTCTGTGTTATTCAAGCGCTGCATGATCATACTGTGAAGGCTAAACTCTTTACTTTACAGTATTGTGGTCACAGTTGCAGTAATGCACTGGAGCAGAGTAGCTGCGGTGGTCATGGTCAGTGTAAGTTTAAGTTAAAACTAAATTTAAGGTGGTGCTGATTAGACTGGCTCACAGAATCCCACATTTATACAAGCTTTATAGTGCATAGGGGTTGGAAATCAGGCCTCAAAAAGCAGGACCAGCGACTGATCACGGTCTGTAGGTAGTATCTACTGGAGCTCGCAGCAGAAATGTGTTTTGTTGATCTATCTCTAATTGATTCTTTTCCCCCCACTGCATCATTACAGCTGATCTTGGGGTTCCCACATCTGTTGGATCCCACTTTAACCCCATTCTACACTCACTTTCCTGTTTTGGATATGGAGGCAAAGTCACCCATCTTCAATATAAGCAACAGCAACCAGAGTTAGTTTTTTATTAATGCTCTTTGTTTTTCTCTACTTGTGTTCCACTTAGCAGATGTTCAAGCTGAGCATCTTCATTACAGTTTGAATTTAAGTTGAAATAAAGTTTATATTCACTTCTGTTAATATTATTTTATTATGATGTTAACATCACAAGAGGTTCAGTAGCTCCAGTAGCTACTTTTTACTCATATATGTTGAGTACATTTCAGAGCCTGTACTGTTTCACTTTTGCTTGTGTAAAGAAGATAAATAAGTACTTAAGCTTTTATCGGGGCACTTTCTAACACAGGGATCTGTACCTAAATGATTGCATGTACCTTTGCCACCTCTGCCTAATGCACATCAAGGCTTTTTCACACCACTTGAGATTGTTAGATGGCTATCTATTTATCAATCTAGCCTTTCTAAGTAATCTCTAAGGATGTTAATTAATATGGAATGCCAGTCCCTGTAATCAAATGTGTGTCAAACTGTGTGCGTCTACGAGCAAAAAAGGGAGAACGGGAATATGTGTGTGAGTGTGTGTATTGGTGCATGTCTTTCTCATCCCAGACACAGCTGATTCATATGAGTCTAAGGGGTGTTTATTTGTCAGAAGTTGTGTCTGGCACCCTGCGTTTGTAGCACCCACTGTTTTTAACCTCCGCTCTGCCTTTGAGTTAGAATGTTTCTGTCAAGCAGCAAACCCAGCTTGGCAGGCCCAAAACAGCCTGCCTTTCCATTAAACATTCATGAACCGCAGTGCAGTGGCACCAATGCAGAAAGGTCACTCGAGAATGATCGGTTTAGTCGTATACAGCACCCTGCAACAACATGCCTACTTTTAATAAATAAATGCATTCATCACAGACCTGCACCTGGTACCCTGTTTGTTTTGTAACAGAAACAGAAGATGGTATTGCTGCACGTCTTCTTTACTGAATATTGCATTGAAGAAAATAATTTGAAACCATCCCTCACTCACTCAAATCTCACCCGTGACACTAATTGCACCGTTAAAGGGGCAGTTCACCCTAAACATAGCGGAACTTTCTCCTAAAGAATGAAGACTGCAGTCTACAACTCAGGTAGTTTCAGAGTAACTAGCTGAAGTTTTGGGGATGATAGTAGTAGTTCAAAAATGTGCATTTGTAAATATCAGTGTCAGCATGCCTTGTCAGGATAAAATGACAACAGTTATCCTCAGTAAAATACCCGACATTCAAAATGAGTAGAAAGTTACTGCTAAAGTTTCCTTGTTGAACAGCTGGCAGATGTGAATTCTCTCGGGCTTTGAGCACCAAAAAAGGCACATTAGTATAAAGTACAGTACTTCTATTAATGGGCTCTTTTGAAGTGCATAATTATGTTCAGCAAATGATGTCCAACAATGGCTTCAGGCATTTAATGAAGCAAGAGCGAGGTCTTTTATATTGTATAGAGCGCTTCCTCCAAGTATAACTTTTTGCTGTCAAGCTCCTTTTCTCGCACAAATGTACTTGCAACACCGAGCAACTTATTGGTCACATTGTTATGTAAGCACACAAATATGCATGAGCACCAGTTGCAAATGTTATCATCACCCTTTTGGTTGTTGTGTTTAAGGACAGTTCTCTTAAGTACAAACTGCAATGGTACTATAAAGATGCTGTGTAAATGGTCATAAAATGCGCACATTGTCATTTTATCTTTAGCAGTCGTGGGTTGTTTAAAGCACACAGACGTAACTGAGGCCATTAGAGAGTAATCACTGGGGATCTGATTCAATGTACTGGGAAGGGCTGCTGGAAGGGGCAGCAAAACAAATCACATTACACCTCAATTAACACCAGGGAGGCCTCTGGAGTCCAGTTTCATTCGTGGCAATAAAACTCTCTGTCTCTCACTAGCACACTTTCTGCATGCAAATGAAACACACACTGCACATCTGATGCAATAAACGCAAGCACGAAAAAGAAAAGAAGAGAGACACATTTACTGTATGTGTGTATAATTGCAATTTCAGCAGAGCTAGTTACAGTAGTGAACTGCCGCCCCTCCCTCTGACCCTTCCCGTCTCACTTGGTTAATTATGAAATGCTGCATCTGGCTCAGAGGGCGTTGAGCGGATAAGACCACCCTGTGGAGTGGCTGGTGTCACCATCAAGAGACAAGGACAGTTCCACAGTGCAGCTCAGGGCCAATTACCCACCTACTGCATGACTGCAGTTCAGGGGTGTCATTTCATCCTAATACCAGTGCTATAATTGCTGTTGTTTTCCCAGTTAGAGGGTTATGGAAATGAGATCTTAAGTGCCACTCAAATTAGACCATGCTTTATAACTGGTCAGCTTTATTTGAACTGTTAGATTCAAGAGCAGGAATTGCTCCGTGCCAACTATGATATTAGTATTAAATGTTCATTTAAATGAATTAGGGAATCTCGGTAACATATTAATCTAATTACACGCTCAATTAAGCTTAATTGTACCTGTTGAAACATTCTTATAGCCTATAGTGTTGCAGCTTTTTAATACATCATTTTATTTGTGGAAAAGAATTAATTAAAAAACATTTAAAATGTAACTTGAACGTGTTCTCATTAAACAAACCCTTTCCATGCTACTGCAATTGCTGAAGCAGCATCATTGTTATTCAGCTGTATTCTGGCAAGATTGAGAAACTGGAGCACATGGTAAACAAAACAGTAGCACGAGGACTTATCGCTGTCACTATCTGTTTTTCACACTGGCATTCTGGAATAACGTGTCTCCTGTTAATTTCACAGTCAATTCCAGAGGCTGAATGGCACTCTTCTTCTCTTGCCATTATTTCCCTCAGGGCACCACACGAGGGCTTCTAAAAGCAGGGGACAAATCAAGGTCAATGAAAAATTATAGACACTGAAAGGCTAAGACCTGTACTCTATTATGGCCTCTATGACAATCATTGCTGATATTAAGTTGGATGGGTTTGTTAAAACAAAAAACGGAGGAAAAAAAAGATATCGGTACAAGGCTTGGTCTCACAGGGATGCACTCTAAAATTGCCTTTCAAATTAAGTGTACAAACGTTCAGTAACTAAAGTAGAGAGCTTTCTATTCAGCGAACAGTGTAGTACAGATCTTAGCTGTATTAAATGTCCAGATAAGATGTTTTGAGTGGTAATGCAATCCTTCCCTTAGCTGCCCCTCACTCCGTAGTGACTAACCATTCAGTTCTATGCTTCAGCTGACTTTAGCCTCCAAACATATTAGTGAAGATGATGATGAGTGACAGGGATTTTTACATCTCGCCCTAATTAACCAGACACTCTTGTCCCCCCTTAACATTTACTATCAGAGAAAGGTTGACACATGCCCGTCAGTCAATCACCTCTCCTTCTGCCCCTCTTCCGAATGCACACAACCCTCCCCCATCGCCTTCACACTCGCAGGCCTGTTGCCACCAGTGTCACAGCCAGCTGGCATCAGTCTCGACGTCTCTTTTTCCCTTCTTCCAAATGCAAACTGAGAAACGGCACAGCAAAATAAAGAATATGAAAATCTCCATATGCCAGAATCAAATATGTACTTTTCAGTGCTAGTAAATCTATTTACCAGTCGGTCCAATATCGCTGGAGGAAAGCAGCTCTGAAGAGGCGCTTGTTTTTTATTTTGTCTGGCTCTTTCTAAAATGAAATTGCAAAGGTAGCCTGAAAATAGCTAGTATCTTTATATCAGCATACGATAATGATATTCATGTGAAGCCTGAGCTACAACGAATGCAGTCTGGTGGCACATAGGTGGAGCACAGCGGTGCAATTTCTCCAACTCAACTCAAAGCGTTACTGACTACTACTAATACTGCAGCTTTTAGTATCAAATAAAGAGGCACGATTTTAAAAAAGCATCACCTACTGATGTAAGTTTGTTCACAGAATCTGTGACCACTGTAAAACAAGACAGAGTAGTACTGTGACATCTTTTCCCTTGGTGTAGTTGACCGAGTAGTAGATTTACTTTATGCACTAACAGTAACAGGAGCTTAGCTAGAGGACGTGCTAGACGCTTGAGAAAAACTGTGCTAAATGCATCCATTTGTTTGCATTGATCTTTATTTCATGGTGTGAAGGTGAACCATTAACGTCTTTCTTTGCTTTAGGAGTTTCCTGTATTGACTTTGGGATTCTTCCAAAGTGTGACCAGCCACTCAAATGTCCACAAACGACAAGAAGCACTGAACAACATAGAGACTGAGAATTTCATGTGTTTTTTAAGTCAACTGGCTCTTTCCTCAAGCTTCCCAGAACGCCAACCGCTGGCACATTCCTCTTCTTTCCCACAATCTAAATATTTGCATTGGTAATTGCATTTGCGCCCAGTTTTAGGTAAATGAGGGACACGAACGTCAAGCTTTCAGGGTTGCGTCACACAACCCAGGAAAGTGCAAAGCCCCACATAGCTTATAAGGCTTACTAACAGTAATTTCCAGCTGTAGTTGGAATAATAACAAACAGTGAATATAAAATGCAGTACTTTAGTTTTCCATTGAGGCAAAGTGTTGAAAATGAGTGGAACTGCAGTGTGTCATAATGTGGATTGATGCTCTCATAATAATCATGCTCCACTGTAAAAAAAAAAACCAAAAAAAAAAACCCTTCAGCTATCTGTCTTTCCTGCTCTTTTTATTTCTCTTTCACTTCGACTGCATGGCAACTCCAACCACAACTGGTCTCACTTATCTTGGGTAAGCCTGTCCTGGAGGGGTAAGCCTGTCCTGGAGACAGGAGGACGGGCAGCAGGTGAGTAAGTGACGGACAAGGTAAGCGACTCATGTTGTAACTGACGTCAGACGCCGGAGATTTTGGCGGAAAATTAAAGCAAATGGTAGTTTAGATTTGAACAAATTCATTTAAGCTTCAGCATTACCAAATACACTTATCAATTGTCTTATAACTAACACTATTTGTCTAAATAATCTCCAACACCCTGGAGAACAACGAGGAGAGTTTAGAGACTCTCCAAGATTACATCGATCAGTGCTTTCAGGATCTCGTGATGAAGAAGACCCCGTGTGCAGCTTCCCCGGCCAAAGCTGAGACGCCGTCGTCGAAAAGACAACGCCCGGCAGATTCCCCCGGCTCAACATCGCCAGCCGGCAAAGATATTGCCGACATATTGGAGTCAATCGACAAGCGATTGTCCCGTTTCGACGCAAGGCTGTCCTTGGTGGAGATTCTTCACCGAGAATTTAAATGCTTGCGAGAATCCCTGGAGTACAGCCAGCAGCAGGTGGAAACGCTTGCTGCTGAAAATGCCACGCTAAGGGAGTCGGTGAAATGTCTCACAGATAATGTTACCCAGCTCAATAAAGAAAATAAAAAAATAAAAGAAACAGTTATCGATCTACAAGCTCGTAGCATGCGTGATAATCTGGTATTTTCTGGTATTCCAGAAGCCGCTGGAGAGGACGCGGAGACCACGGTAAAAAGCTTCATCAAAACCCACCTGAAGCTGCCGGAGGACACTGTGAAGAACATCGTCTTCGATCGGGTACATCGCCTCGGCCCCATTCGGGCTACGGCCGGGAGACCACGTCCTATCGTGGCCAAATTCGGCCACTTCAAACAAAAGCAACATGTGAAAAGCCGCGGCAGGGAATTAAAAGGAACGGACTTCAGCGTGAACGACCAGTTCCCCAAAGAGATCTTGGAACGACGCAGGGTCCTCTTCCCAATCCGACGCGGCTTCATCCAGAAGGGCTCCCGCGCTGTCATCGCTGTGGACCGGCTGTACGTGGACGGACAGCTCCACCGCGACCCCAACATCACTCCGTGGCTGTATTAACCTCACACCAGATAAGAATCAGCTACACCATTTCCCTATCCACTCACACTAACTTGCATTAACATCTGTTTAACTTACCAGTATCAAATCGCATCTTAAAGTGTGATTTCATAGCAGAATTAACACCGTCACTCTCCGTCAGTGATTTAATTGGAATGTTTACGTTTTGTTTCTGTTTTTTTTTTCTTCTCGTTTTTTTTTTGTTTTTTTTTCCCTCCTCTCTTTTCCCCCTCTTGGTTTTATGCTGCTCACCCCTGTCCTTGGTTTCTTTCTTTATTCCTTTCACTGCCTCGATCACCTGCTTCGACACTCATCCACAAACATCCTTTATTTCGACACATACGCACCATGCGCTCAACGGCAGCACATTTACATCAGTCAGACAGCGCACACAGTCATATAAGATACACACACACTTAAGCCAAGCCTACTCATATTAGTAACTATGCATACACAAAGTCAGACTCAGGGAGCATCTCGCCACACATTTTTTCTCTCTCTCCTTGTCTTTATTTATGAACAAGTGACGTATTCTCTCCACCTGTCTAAGCGACGCACACAGCATACATCCCTAGTTATACACAAACATCTATGGGTACACTGAGGTTCATTACATGGAATATAAATGGAGCTGGCTCCAGAGAAAAGAGGTTAAAAATATTTAACCAACTCAAAAAACTACAGGCGGATGTTGTCCTATTACAAGAGACCCACAGACCTCTTAGAGGTTCGAATGAACTTAAAACACCTGAGTTTCCCAATGTGTTCTCAGCTTGTTATAATTCTAGACAAAGGGGAGCAGCAATTTTAATACATAAAAATATTAATTTCACAGTACTCGATACAGTTATAGATCCAGAGGGCAGATTCTTAATCATTAAACTATCTATACGTGATAAAAAGCTATGTATTGCAAGTGTATATGGTCCAAATGTTGATGATCCCTCATTCTTTCACGGTTTTTTCAGTGCACTCTCTGAACACTTAGATGGCACACTTGTTCTTGGAGGTGACCTCAACCTTGGACTAAATGAAGACATGGATAGGCTCAATACAGCGGGAACTCAGCGTAATTGGCAGTCCACAAATATAATCAAACAGTATATGAGTGACTTTGGTCTTTGCGATGCATGGCGCTCCCTTCACCCCACCAGTAAGGAATATACTTTTTTCTCACATGTCCATCACTCCTACTCTCGTCTGGATTATTTTTTGGTCAGCAGCTCACTGCTGAACGACATTTCAGACACTGAGATTCACCCTATAGCTGTCAGCGATCATGGTCCTGTATCTTTAACACTAATGCACAAGAATAATACTACGCCAAGAAAAAACTGGAGATTTAATATATCACTACTTAAAGATGAAGACTTTATTAAATATTTTAAAAAAGAGTGGACTTCATATTTGGACTATAATGACACTCCCGAAACATCAGCTTCTGTTCTATGGGAAGCAGGGAAAGCTGTGATGAGAGGTAAAATAATTTCTTTCTCATCACATAAAAAGAAAAAAGAAAACAAAAATATTCAGGAATTAGAAAAAAACATCAAATCACTAGAAGAAGCCTACGCGTCCCACCAAGATCAGGAAACATTGAACAAAATACGCAAAACAAAACTAGAATTAAATGAGATAATTGATAAAAAAAACAAAATTCTTAGTACAAAGACTACGCCTACAAAATTATGAACATGGTAATAAATCCGGTCAATTTCTAGCAAACCAGCTAAAAATAAATAAAGAAAAAACAACTATATGTGCTGTTCAAGATTCATCTGGGAACACATTATATGAACCGATACAAATAAACAACATTTTCAGGGATTTCTATAAAACGTTGTATTCACCACAAATAAACCCATCTAAAAAAGAAATTGATCAGTTTTTGGACAACATAACTCTTCCAAAATTATTGGACACTCAAGCAATGGCACTGGATTCACCACTGACACCAGGTGAACTCCAGGAAGCCCTGATAAGTATGCACAATAATAAGGCTCCAGGTCCAGATGGCTTTCCTGCAGAATTCTACAAAGAATTCTGGTCGATTCTAGCACCAGTTTTCTACAGAACGTTGTTGGAAATTAAAGAAAAGGGCAGACTTCCATCAAATATGAATTCTGCAAACATTAATCTCCTGCTAAAACCAGGCAAAGACCCTGTATATCCCTCAAACTATCGTCCAATATCCCTTATAAATGTAGACCTTAAAATAATCTGCAAAGCTCTCTCAAAGAGACTGGAGAAAATAACCCCCCTCTTAATTCATCCTGACCAAACTGGTTTCATAAAAGGTAGGCACTCATCAACAAATACACGTAGATTACTTAATTTGATAGACTACTCATACAGTAAAAACCTAGAAACTACAATATTCTCTTTAGACGCAGAAAAAGCATTTGACAGAGTTAACTGGAAATTTCTATTTGCAACTTTACACAAATTTGGTTTTGGATCCTCTTTCATAAACTGGTTAAAAATATTATATAATTCCCCAACAGCTTGTGTTAGAACAAATGACCAGACATCCTCCAGCTTCTGTCTCTTGAGGGGCACCAGGCAGGGATGCCCACTCTCCCCTTCACTATTTGCAATTTTTATTGAACCACTAGCAGCAGTAATTAGACAGAATTCAGTAATTAAGGGCATAAAATGCAAGAACGTCGAACATAAAATCAGCCTTTATGCGGATGATGTGTTACTCTTTCTCCAAAATTCACAAACCAATATCTCTGGGGTGATTGAATTGATAAACTCTTTTGCAAGAATATCAGATTACTCAATTAACTGGTCAAAATCTACAGTCCTACCGATTAATTGCTCCTTCCATAATTCCTCTTCTACACCACTGCAATCGGGAAATATAAAATATTTAGGTATTAATGTTTCTCCCAAGCTTGCAGATCTAACTAAATTAAACCATATCCCACTTTTAAAGAAGGTAGAAGATGATCTGGCTAGATGGAAATGTCTACCCATATCACTCATGGGAAGGGTTGCCGCTATAAAAATGATGGTCTTACCAAAAATAAATGATTTATTCTCAATGATCCCAACTAAACCGCCACAAGATTGGTTCAGATCTCTAGATTCATGTATGTCCAAATTCCTTTGGAAAAATAAACCCCCACGTATAAGCTTAAAAACACTACAAAAGACCAAGGATAAAGGAGGACTAGAACTGCCTAACTTTCAGCACTACTTCTTAGCCAACAGGCTTCAGTTTATCTCAGGATGGCTAAAACACACCCTCTTAGATGAACCTTGGCTAGATGTAGAACAAGCACTCTGCAATAATCTAGAGATCTCAGACCTACCATTTATCAGCTCGAACATCCAACGACATGAATGCTTTAAAAGCATCAACATCAGCTCTTCTCTGACAGCATGGTGGGAGTTTCTAAAATTGACGGCGTCTTCATTAATCCCATGCAAACGTACACCTATCTGGAACAACCCTGACATATTACAAAACAATAATATGATAAACTTTTCAGATTGGAGTGATAAAGGAATCAAATATTTAGAACATATACTAGAAGGAACAGAATTTATTTCATTTGACGGACTAGTTACACAATATGGGATCAACAAGAAAAGATTTTTAGAATATCAACAAATTAAATCCATAGTAAAAAAGAAATTTAAACCGGGTCAAGTTGAACTACAAACACCACCAAGTGTGGTTCAATTTCTTACTCTTAAACCCCCCAAATTACTATCCAAAATATACAGAATGCTTTCTAAAACAGATGAATCAATATCACTTCCTATTGCAAAATGGGAAGCGGATTTATCAGTTAACTTAGACCTAAACTTCTGGTCTCAGATTTGCTTAAAAACCTTTCATCTAATTAGAAATCCCAGTCTTCAATTAATTCAATACAAAATATTACATAGAGTGCACTATACAGGTCATCGGATGTTCAAGATTGGCTTTTCGTCTACCAACAACTGCTCACACTGCCAAACCAATTCACCGGACAATTATATCCACGCTCTTTGGTTCTGTCCACCAGTTCAGAAGTTTTGGCGCGAGATATGTGAAGACTTATCGAAGTGTCTGAAATGTAACATTCCAACTTCCCCCTTAGTGTGTTTGTTGGGCAGCTTAGATAATGTCACTTCAGAAAAGAATATCGCCCATATGGTTTTCACTGCCCTATGCATAGCCAAGAAAACAGTCCTCATGAACTGGAAAAATAAAAATAATCTTAATTCTAACCAATATAGAAATTATCTATTAGATTACATTAGTCTTGATACAGCCTCTGCCACCACATCAGATCAATTGCTCTGGGCTCCTTTGATCAGCTCCATCACCTAGTGGGGGTGGGGGGGTCATAGTTTGGTCCCGCCTTCACTGTTGTGATTGGTGTGGGGGTAGGGACAGGCTTAGGCCGTCGGGGGGTTCCCCGGAGGCACCTTCCTTGGGGGGCTCAACCCGGGGTAGCGGTCATGTCCGGTTAGGGGCTCTGTTGGCTCTCAGGTGACTGTTTCCTCGCGGCTGCGTGCAGCGGGGCTAGGGGAGGGTCTGTGCTGACGGACGTGGGTTACTGACCTGGTAGCCTGGCTGCCCCTGGGTGGGTCCGGGATGGGCGTGAGGTTCTGGGGGCGCTCCGTCTCTGGGCTGGGACCCGGACCGGGCCTCGGGGGCTTGGGTCCTGGTTGGTGTGTTGCCGGGGTTGTGGGCGGGTGGGTGCATGGGGGCCCAGCCCTGGAGCAGGGTGCCGCCGGTGCGTCGAGCCACCTGGGGGGCTCTTCAACTGGTGGGGGAGATTGTCACATCTTGCAGGAGCTTTCCTCTCCTCAGGAGCTCCCTCTGCAGGAGGGGGAGATACAGGAGAGGTGGAGGAAGATCTCAGCCTGGGTGTTTATTGTCTTATGTAGTCTGGAAGATGAGTGGATGGTGGGGTGGGTGCAGTTTTCTCTGTGGTGGGGTTGGGTGGACTGTCCCGGGCTCTGTGGGGCCGGGCGGCGCTGCTGCACTGGGCCCGGTCTGGATGGGCCTGGGCCCCCTTTCCCTGGCGGGTCGCGGAGTATGGGGGTGCCTACTGGGGTCAGCGGGGGAGCTGGCCCCAGGGAGGGGTCACTTGCCCCTCCCTTCCTTCCCTCCCCATCTCCAGCTGCCTCCCTCTTCCTGCTCCACCACAACCACCCACACATGCAGGGCCTTGGAGTAGGGGTATGTCACCAGGGTGCAGAGGAGGCTACCCCCCCCCCCCCCCCTTCTGTCCCCTTCTGGCTGCCTCTGCCTCAATTTTATCCCACAACTTAGACATTCACATTACTCACACTCTCATTACACATACATATAGGATCTTGGGGGTGGGCACGATACACGGAGTCCAAAGTACCATCAGGGTGTACACCCCACCCCTGGCATCGTTGCCCACCTCTCAATTTTAAATACACGTAGACATTGAGGGCTAGCAGGAGGGACCATGCGCTTACCTGCTGCTCTCTGGCAGGTAGCTCCAAGCCCTCCTGGGTTTTAAATGCACCTTAGAACACACATGCATCAACATTACAATGAGCGGGTGGAGGGAGGTTTGGAGTCTTCTCTCACCCCCATTCTCTGCGACCTGCTGGAGCAGGGGGGCTAGGACTAGGAGGAGGAGTTGGCCGTCCGACTCTGGTCTGGAGTGTGGAGCCTTCCTGCTGCTGCGGAGTCGGGGCGGTCTGCCTCCCCCCACCGCAGGGAAAAGGGAAACACCACCTGGGTCTGGGTGCAGTTCCCCCCTCCAGGGGCGGGGGCACCTAGACCCGGTTTGTAGAGTACGCTTGGGGAGTGTGATCGTGTGTACAACGTCTCTTTATGTCTGTCTCCACGTTGGTTGAGTGTGGAGTAAGTGCATATGAGAGCATGAGGGTGGGAATGGATGTTTGTATCTGTGTGTGCCTGTATGTCTGTGTCTATATGTCAGGTTGGGTGTCAGGCGCCACCTCTCTGGGGACATCTCAGGCCCTCCAAGGTTTGGAGGCCTATCTCCCCCTACCACCACTTCCCCTGCCAGTGGCGGACCCCCTCAGACATCGGTGCGTTGGTGGTTCTTTGTGTCCGGGGATGGGCGTCCAGGTACACACCGGCTCACTCCTTGGCGGCCGCTTATCGGGGCCTGGAGCCTGGGGCTCGCTCGGGCCACTTCGGAGGTGGGGTGCCCCCGGCCTCTCGGCCTGGGGCTCGGTCACTCAGGCGCAGCTGGCTGCCGGCGGAGCTCACGGGCGCGTCACTGCAACTCCCCCTGGCTTCTGCTCCGCGGCTGCTGAGTGAGCCCTCATCTGGGACTCTCCTCAGCTCTTTCCGGGACAGTGGCGCAGCTGCCCCTCTGTTGGTCTTCCTTGGTCTCTTGTGTTCTGGGGGCCTCTGGATGTCTGGAGTTTTGATCTCCTCCACACCTGCTTCACGCCCTGGAGGACGGGGCTGTGGCCCCCCCACACCCTCTAGCAGATTATTACATGAAGGAACCTTTTAAAAAACAAAAAACAAGCGCGTCCATGCTCACAGGTGTACACACGGGTGATCACACCCACAAACTACACCCTTTTTGGCTCCTACCTCAAAGCACACTGTGTTCTGTTGATCTTATGTGCTGCACAATAATGTTTAACATTTAGTATTTACTGTCATATTCCCATATATCATTGTGATGTTGTTTATTCTATTACTCTTGTTCTCTTCTGCTTGCTTTCTTTTTTCTTTCTCAGCAGGTGATCCAGGTGATTGATATATGCATTTTTTTTTCTCTGCCCGTTCTGTTGGTTTTTGTCTTTTGCCCTTCTCCCCCGTCCCTCTTCTCAGCTGTTTCTCTTTCCCTCTTTCTTTCTCCCCTTCTTTCCCCCAGTCAAGTCTGTCCCGTATTCAGTAAGTGAAAATAAAATAAACAATAAAAGGTGAATCAAATGGACCATTACGGCAAGGCTGGGATGGTCAGTTTGGTAAAGTAAATCCGTTGGGCATCTTTCTTTGCCTTTAGACAACAATTCTGATGGCAAAAGAGCCAAACGGGACAGGCCAAAAAAAAAAAAAAAAAAAAAAAAAAAAAAAAAAAAAAAACAGTAATTTCCAGCTGTAGTTGGAATAATAACAAACAGTGAATATAAAATGCAGTACTTTAGTTTTCCATTGAGGCAAAGTGTTGAAAATGAGTGGAACTGCAGTGTGTCATAATGTGGATTGATGCTCTCATAATAATCATGCTCCACTGTAAAAAAAAAAAAAAAAAAAACCCTTCAGCTATATGTCTTTCCTGCTCTTTTTATTTCTCTTTCACTTCGACTGTATGGCAACTCCAACCACAACTGGTCTCACTTATCTTGTAGCCTGACGTGATGTGCACAGCCGTGAGTGATTGCATATAATGAAATATTGCCGTTTAATATATCTGCATAGTGTGTACAGTGTCACTTTAGTGTCTTGTTTTAATCAACTTTTGTTACACACACACAATGGCGGTGTGGTTGGAACAGAGCGCTGGTTTAGTTTCACAGAGAAAGTCTGAATATTTGTCCTTTTATCTTTTCTTTGCAAAAGCCACACACTGATTTGATTTGAAAGTTGTTTAATTTACTTTTGAACAACAACATAAAAACAAATCAATATTTCAAACTGGAGAGACTGAGGCAATCAGCCCATCTCAGTCTGCAACAAAGCTCCATGAAATGTTTTACATCTTAGTCTAATTCATGCTCCTGTAAACAGACATTTTTTTAACATAAAGGAAGCAGGAAGCTTAGAAAACAACAATTGTGCTCTCAGTCAGAAAGCCATCTATATAAATACGTGCTAGTTCAAATACGTGAAAATGCAAATCGATCGTGGAGACAGTTTTCACGCTAAACTCTCTATAGGCTAGTTTGGAGTGGAAACAATGGTTACATCGCACGAGTTGTACATTCGATCAGGAGAAAAGCAGCAGAAACAAAAGTCCTGCTGGATTTCAGAACAAAATACTGTCGTCGAAGGCAAAAACACAGTTGACTGTAAATCGTTGGATGGACTAAATGAAATAATTCAGAACTAGAGTTCACTTCTTATCAGGCTACATTTCGAGGTTTTGCTCAATATGACACACAGTAAAAACAAAGTTAACAATCTAATTACCAAGCATACATTTGCAGCTGCAAAGGTGGCACTTCCAGCTGACATTGGACACAATGTGAGCAACAGTTTATACCACTCTATATAATTTATGCAAGCTTTTGGTGAATTAATAGAGCATATGGTGATATTACGTCTACAATATAAAATTTCCTTTAAACTGTGACTGAATATAGATCTACCTAACAACATAGAATCGTTGTTTGTAACAAGTTAACAGAGGACTTAATTGGAGGCACTCGTGGAGCCACAAATTTCAGACTTTGTTCATTTATTTAAGGTTAATTCAGTGTGTGGAAGCTCCATCGGTACGTAGTTTGAATTGTTCATAACAGCCAAACGTTAAAAAGGTCTACTCTCCTCTGTTCATTTCTATTGTTTTGAAATTGCTTCATTAATTTTTATTTCTAAAACAGCATGTCCTGAGTGTTGTGCTGCTGATTCAATCAGCTTTTTTTCTTGCAAAAGAATAACTGATTAAACTGTTATATAGTTGCTCTGTTTGGACACTAAAACCACAAACAGAAGTATAATGACTAACATCTGAGGCTGAGCTACCACTTCCCTCCACATATCCTCATTTACTCCTTTTTCTTGACAGCCCAGCTCCTATAAACTCCTTCCTTTTTACAGCGGGAAAATGGCTATCTGTGCCACTGTGTGTCTCATCACAGGAGACAACATTTTTTCGACGTTATCCTGAACGCAGCAAACTCCCATCTATCCTCCCGGACACGTTTTGCCGAGTTTGACAATGACTTCAGAACGGCCTAGTGTGTGAGGAGAAATCATCTGTTATTCGGCCCACGACGGTCCATACATCAGCTGCCCTGGAGTGGAGCTCGCTTCCAGGAGGCCCTCCCTTTTTTGTGCCTATCCAGCTACCTATCTGGACGGCCAACTGACAACATCAAGGAGATTTAGAGCAGAGTCTCAGTGGGCCTGGTCTGAACAATCCCAGTAGATGGGAAACCGTAATTACAGCTAGAAGGCTCACTGAGAGTCTGGAGCCTTGCAGAGATTCAGTGTCATAAGGCCAATAGATTCCTGGGTACCTGGTTGCTTCAGCTGTCAGAGCAGAAAAAGAGCTACAGATTTGAGCAAATTTGACTTCAGAGGAGGTGATTTAGTGGTTTAGCTGTCTACTTAGTCCCATAATTCTACCCAGATGGGAACATTAAGACTTTACGTTGACATTATTACTTGTGTATGAGTTATTTAAGATTAATAACACTTCAGAAGAGCCAATTTAACTTCACAAAATGCTTAGCTACCTATATTATTCTTAAAGGATATTTTAAATTCTCTCATGGTGTTAATAATCTGTGTTTAAGATCACTGCAATAAACTCGTGTGGTGTAGACCAAGATGAGACAATAGGGAAACAATAGGCACATAAATACATGACATACCCTGAGAAGATAGTTTCTCAAGCCCTTTAGTGACTCATTCGCAATATCTGCAGGATTTAATTAGGGTCAACATAGACAATAAAGTGCCACCCTGACCTACAGAGGCCCAGAAATTTACAGCAGGGTCCACACAGCCTCTGGTGGTGTCTGCAGCATTATCTATTTCTAAATCTTCCTGCTTCATATTCTCCACCATCTCCCTGTTTCACTCGACAACTCTGTCATTCTCCCTCTCTGTCATTCCGCCGCTCTCTTTTACTCTAACCTTTCAAGCCACAATCTCACTTTCTCCCACTCTCTCTATAAATATCTGTCTCTGAGACAGTCTTTTTCCCCACTTCTCCCGCTTGCTTCTGAAGAGAACAGGGGAATCTTCTATCCCCTGTGGATCTGAACACCCACTCAAGGTTAGGAGTACTACAGATGCAGGAGCTAACAGATCAGGCTTTTAACCATCACATAGAACTTAAGACATTTGTACAGGCCATTGCATTAATAGCCCTCACTGCCAAGTACTAAGTCACTTATCTACCAAAAAAACAAAAAGCCAAAAAAAACTATAGCTGGATTAAATTCTTTAATTTTTCATTCTGTTCCCGCTTTCTCCAAAATAATACAGTAGAAACACAATTAAACTTGTACATCCCATTTTGCTGAGTGAAAGCACAGTTTGTATTCTTACCCCTGCAAAGCAAAAGCAACAACATCTTCCTTTTATGCATCAAAGTTTTGTCATTTTCTCATTTCTCTTGGTGGTTTAAAAGGATTGATTTCTTTTGATCTGATGATCTGTACCTCCTAGCAAACTCAAAGAAAAACACAAAAACACTTAAGACTTATAAGGAGTCACCCTGAGAAAAGAGTGATTGCATTGTTTTCTCTAATGAATCATTCAAACTATGTAATATTCTTAATTATATCTGAAGCCATCCATCAATACAAACTGTCACTGGGCCAGAGGAGGTACACCCTGGACAGGTCACCAGTCTGTCACAGGGATAATTTATGTGATAATTATGTAATATTTAAAACAGAGAGCATTATTTGTTTATGTCTGGTCCATATCTATAAACTACTCCAGGTTAGTTTATTCGAAGGTTCTATGTGTGAGTTTCTACTTAACTGTTGGCATCATCTAACAAAGCACACTTGAAAAAGCAGCTCATTTGCACTTTTTTGATTTATATTGGGATTGTTACTAAGAGTGGTAGGATATGGCAAAGCCCCAACTGGAAAAACCAGCCAAAACTGAATACACCTCTCCTACCATTCCAACATCCACATCTAAGGAATTGGAGCTTATTCTGTTTGTTAGTCTCACACGATGTGAATGTCTACAGTAGTGCTTAAATTTAAAATGTAGCATAGCACATAGATACAATTTCAATATTCAACAAATAATGATTTTTCTTTCTTAATTCTCTCTGATGTGGGTAATGGGGTCAGCCAGGCCTGACGAAGAAATTACATGATTTAATGGCACCCCAGGGGAAGTTTAAATATAGCTCTGCATTCCAACTAGCCTCCGACGGCACAGCAGGACATCAGTTCATCCATAAACAAGTGTCCAAAGCCTGGATGGGCTTGGCTTTAAGTATTACTGTGAGCAAATATTGCATGATAGGGATGACGTGCTCATCTGCTATTGTAAACACATTTGCTCATTCATTTCATTATAGGGAAAACATGGGTGTGGGTGAAGGAAAGTGAAGGCTCTGTGTGTGGCTGTACATGTTATGGTGCTGTTACTGCACTGCCACAAGGTGGCAGGACAACACACATCTGCTCCACATGAAAAATCTTTATTAGTGTGTTCATCCTTGCTCCTCTTTCACAAGAGTCACACAGAAATAAATGAGAAAAAATGTAATTAGTTAAGCTAGTAACCCAGTGAATGAAGGTTTATTGAAAAACATGCAAGCAGAATAAATATGGATTAGCATTCATCATGTTATTTTGTTTTTTTAAGAAAAACCCATCTTATTTTACATTCATATGAAATCAGTGTGTTCAAAAACCCACCAGGCAGCTTATTCCCTGTATAGTGCCTCACCAATCATCTGTATTCATGTTAGGAAAACTCATGTGCTGAGCCTCAAAAATGGTTTAACCACCAAATCTTAATTAACAAAACACCAGTAATGCAATAATGTGGAATTGAGAGAAGAGACGTCAAGGTGATGAATACAAGAAGACATGCTGTAAAAGACCTAAAACATCAATAGGGTATTTAACAGGACAGGTTTCAAGTGACGAATTTAAGTCCAATCCTCAGTCACACCGCATAGCACGAAAAATGCTCAGTGAAGTGTAACATTCAGTTCTCCCTGTGGAAATTAGTCTAATTCTGTGATCCTCCTTAAAGACTGATCACCTTTAGTTAAACTCAGAGCGACAGCACGCTCAAGTGCAAGCTGAAATATATCTAAAGGTTCAGTGCTGGAAACTTCAAACTGTAAATTGTGTTTGCCTAAAAGTGCGAACTGATTGAAAAATTAATAAATAATAATATTTGTAAACCCAAAAGGAACAGTACTTTCCAGATTGACGTAGCTAATGAAGCCTGACAGATGTAGGTTACATCTGGTCCCACTGGTAAAAAGCAATCCTCCATTTAAGACTCCAAGCTAAGCTAAGAGGAGGTGAGAGCTGCGGATACCTTTAATTTACTCAGCCTGCTGAATGCTACCCTCCATTCAATCATTCTCTCCGTAACGATTGGATGCAAGGCTGACTGGTCTGGATTCATCACGTCCTTTTCTCTACGCTTCACTCAAACTGCAATACCCACCGTCTCCCAGCACTCTTCTGTCAGCTTTCCTAGTTTACCCTCATGCAAGTGTCAGCCTGTGTTTCCCCCCCTCCCTGACAGCAGTCTTGAGTTATTAGACAACACCAAACCTCATCAGTTAGTGTCATGAAAAGGCAGCTCTGAGATGATGGTGGATGACACATGTCATCCCAAAGGGCTTTAGTGTTTTCAGCCAAAACATCACACAATGCATTCAAAGAAGATCTGATTCTAGCAGCTTTGCAATTGAAATGAAGACTTTAAGAAATCTAGACACACGTCAAACAGACAGCACAATTTCCGATTGCCCTGGGTTGGGAAAGGAAGAAATGATGTCTGTCAAATGAATGTGAAAGCTATAGTCTCATATCTATAGTTATAAGTGATTGGTGTTTAAATGACATGAAAATGAAAAGTATCAGATGGTGCAAAATGCCCCATATTGCAGTTCAAACACTGCCAGCAGAAGAGCCAGAAAGAAAGAAAGAAAGAAGCTAGTATACAAAACACTTCCTAGCATAATGTTCAGACACGCACTTGCATTCCAAACTACAAGTTCCTCTTAACACTATCACTGTTCTGGTTCACATGTTCAGCTTGTGAACACCCACTGAGACAAACTCTCCTAAAGAACACGCCAAGGAAAAAAACCCTCATTATATCTCTCATCACATTTACTGCCACAGCACCTCCGATATTCTGATTTACAATGCACAGAAAACTTAAGTCCGCCACAAGACCACTGTGTAGGTGCTGACCTTTCACCAACAAACAATCGCTTTGTGTTTGCCCAAAGGGGAAAATCTCAAAAATGCAGGCAGACACCAAACTGTCAGCAGCCCGCATGCAGCAGTACGTTTACGAGGCTGTTTTGATTTGGCTTATGTCAGAAACAGTGTGTCTGATTTATGACGCTTTGGTAGATCATCAACTACCAAGGCTAACTGCGGTGACCGATAATTGTCGTGCACTTTTCGGCTCTCTGTGCTCTGCGAACTTAATACTTGCTTAGTGACAGTCCAACAAGTTCAAGCTCGGGTATGAGGAAGAATGGCGCCTCGATGATCCTTGAGTCAGATTGAGACAGTTTATCAGCTAGAGATGAACCTGAACAGGTCTTCTAACCCGTGAATGCGCTGAGAAAAAAACCCATGTTGACTATCATATATTCTTTTTTGAGCTGTTTTATGTCAAAATAATACAGTTTGGTACTGAATTGTGCAATGTTGATAGAAAGCCTAAACGTAATAAGTAATGTGTTTAGCATGATTGTGAATTTTATTACTACTATTACACTGTGATCAGATTAATGTGGGCAATAAAGCTGCTAATGATAAAAGTTGTTAAGCAATGCTAGTACACCACACACTCAAATGTAAGATAAAGCTAGAGGAAATGACGTCTGCAAACTAGACACAAGATATAAAAATTGCTTTGCTACACTCTAATCATGTGTTATTTCATTGTCTGGTGTAGCTGAATGACTACCACCGTAAACCTCTATTAATATTTACTCTTACACAACTATCTCAGTGTCAAAATGCTATATTGCAGTAAAAGGACTGTTTTTAAAAGCTTGTTAATCTAAAAGTCTGATTAAAATTAGCAAAATATGAGTTAAGCATCAAAAGCAAAGGACAAGTACTTGATATGAATGTCAACACTGATAGCTATGCTGTATTATCAGTTATATTTCTGGATTTCATTGATGATGATGCTGCATTAAGGTGTCATAAGTAGGTGGAGTTCATTTCAAGTAGGTTATATTGTTGTAAAACAATGTTAGACAACTACTGAACAGGTTACCATATGTAGACTATTCATCTGCCAGGTAACAAATAACTAATAATGTAGTAAATGAAGAGTGCAAATATGAGAGTATATATTAAGTTGCACCTATCCATAAGAATTTATCTAACTGAGAATGGCAGTGGGTGCTGGAGCTTGTCCCAGATTACCAGTACACGTTACCAGTCCACCACAATGCTTAGCTAGTATTCTATTATTAGGCTCCATTAAATGTAAGTACTCAAATTACTAGAACTCTAATCACTAACGCAGCCTGAGTAAATGTGTTTTACTTTCCAATTATTTTTTAATAAAAATAATATTTTAAGAATTAAAGCAGTTGTATAGCGTTCATTTTGTAATGCAGCATTTTGTAATAAGCGGAAGTTGGGGGGGGGGGGTTCAAAATAAGGGAGAAGTCGTCCTATTTAAACAGAATCGAAACAGTAAGAATCGGAAGCGTGACTTTGTTTTGGAGAAGCCGTCAGTAAAAGCTGAAGCGTTTCGAAAGAGGCTTAACCAGCGTAAGAGAGAAGGAGGAAGTCACCTTTGGAAGTTGGGCACAGCACACCGGTTATACCTGTCAGTCAGAGCTGAGCCCGTGCTTTCAAGAACATGGCAACAACTGCTGCTGACGGAAACTTAAAACCATACTTGAGAAAGAATGGAGTGAAACGCGAACATATCGGGAAAAACGGCTATCATAACCACAAGGAGGTATGTCTGTCTGCCTGTCAGCGCAGTGTATTTATGAAGATAATTTGTTTTATTTCGTGCGCTCTATGCGTGACTGCCGGCTTTACAGCAGTGGCAAGAATTTTAACACAATAAAAATAACACAGGAAGTTTGCTTTTATTTTGAGCTCTTCTTCGCTAAACAAGACAAATATGACGTCGGCATGTTTTGTAAGTGTTCAACTACTTTAAAAAAAAAAGTATCACACCACTACGAAAGTTAGGCAACACCCACAACTGCAACAGCATAACTGTGTCGTTACAACTGTAATATGCCATACGAGTTTTATAATGTGCCAGTGCTTAGTTTACAATCGATTTAAACTGTAAAATATCGACAGCAGGATGATGAGTGCTGTTTAGTTCCCCTGCATATAAAAATGGACAATGTAAAGAGCAATAATAATGCAATACCCCGCCCTGAAACCTTGTGTAGGATGCTGGTTGGTGAGTCGCTGGTGAGTGAGATGTAGCTGATTTATCTGAGCCAACTACATGAAGGTTCAAGCAATGTCCATATTGTTTAATAGTTGAATAATTGAAAACGTGGACAGTCTTAACTGCCTTACAAGTTAAGTTTGTATAACCCTACATACAAACAATCTATGTCGTAGCATAGTTTGCTAAATTGACAGTATACAGTATACAAGCTATGGCTTAGCATCATTTTTGTGGTTGCTAGTTTTTTTGTAGCTATTTCCAGTACTACCTACTGTTGAGTCACTGTCGGGTTCTTCGCACTCCTGAAAATGTTTCTGTTAAAATGTCATAAAAGAATTTAAAAAATGTCTTTAGCTTGACATAACCTGCCTGAAGATAAATATCTGTGCTGGCTTGTGGTGTAGTGGGTTAGCTGTCGGCCATATTGCTTCAACAAGGCCTCCGTGCTGGTTTTACAACGTAAAACAAGACTTTCTGGTTGCCTTGTGCCCTTCAAAAACCCCAATGACACACATGCAACCACTATGCTTGTTCTAGTTTGTTATTAAGAATGCTAGTTTATGCATTTAATACTTCTAGGCTGGACGACTCTAGGCTATGTTCACACTGCAGGCGAAAGCGCGTCAAATCCGATTTTTTTTTTTGACCCTATGTGACCCACATCCGATCGTGGTATGACAGTGTGAATGGTACAAATTTTCAAATCCGATCTGGGTCACTTTCGTATGTGGTACTGAATCCGATACATATCCGATGTTTTAGAAAGCGACTGCTGTTTGAACGGTCATGTCGCCTTAAATCCGTCTTTTACGTCACTGACACGAGACAGACGCCAATTATAATGTTATTTACATTATTATGTAAATAGTCTTTATATTAAGGGCCATCAGTCAAACAATATTGTTTGCTCTGGGTCTAAACAGAGCGCGTGAGTGACGTCTTCTTTTGCGCATGCGGGCCGCTTTGAGCGTTCACACTAGCGCGCGTTTGCTGTCATATTTTGTTTGTAGTGTGAACAAGCAGACAAGAAAATCGGATTTGATCAAAAAAATCGGAATTGACCATTGAGACCTGCAGTGTGAACGTAGCCTAATTCGTTATTATGTACAGCAGGATGTCCAAAAAGCAAGATTACTGTCAGGAACTACAAAGAGAGAGCATACTTCACCTATACTGGCTTATCTTTGTTGGCTTCCTGTTAAATCCAGAATCCTTCTCATCACGTACATACATCTTGATTAATCACGTGCCATCTTATCTTAATGACCTTATTGTGTCAACCCAACAGAGCACTTAGTTCTCAGACTGCAGGTTTATTTGTGGTTCCTAGAGTATTTATTTAAAACTAGAATGGGAGGAGCAGCCTTTAGATTTCAGGCCCCTCTTCTGTGGAACCCGAGACAGGAGACAGACGACATCTCTACTTTTAAGATTAGGCTTAAAACTTTCCTTTTTGGTAAAGCTTATAGAGCTGGATCAGTTGAACCTGACTTCCCATGTAGTTACACTGCAATAGGTCTAGGATGATGGAGGATTCTCATCATGCACTGATGTGCACAGTGTTTCTTTTTCATTCACCTTTTATACCCATGCATGCATTTATTATTATTATTCTCTGGCTCTCTTCCACAGCGTGTCTTTTTCCTGTCTTCTTCCCCTCACCCTCAACTCCCCTGACCAGTTGGGGATGCGGGACAACTGGTGTTGTGAATTGGCACTATATAAATAAAATTGAATTGAATTAAATACAAACACAAAGTGAAGGAGAAGTAATCCTTCTTCTTCCAGCTGCTCCCTTTAGGGGTCTCATCAGGCCTCAGCCCTCCTCCTTCACTACATCTATAAACCTCCTTTGTGGTCTTCCTCCTTTCCTCCTGCCTGCAGCTCCATATTCAATGTGGAGCTGCCAATTCCATATTATTTGTCCAGTGTTTCTACTGTCTCTAATCTGCACAAGTCCAAACCATCTCAACCTTGCCTCTCATGTCCAAACTGCTCAGCCTGAGCTGCCTCCCGGATATACTCACTTCTAATATTGTCCATTGAAAATCAATGAAAATCCCAACATCTTCAGCGCTGCCACCTCCAGCTCGGTGTCCTGTCTTTTTGTTAATGCAACCATCTCCAAACCATACATCACAGGAGTTTTCACTACTATCTTGTAAACCTTTCCTTTAACTCATGCTGCTGTCTTCCTGCACAAAGGCAGCACAAGTACTTCAATATGCACATATCTCACTAATATGCAAATATATGTAATGAGGCATAATCAAATTTTCTACTAAATACCTCTGGTATGACGTATGTATGGCATTGCTTTCTTCTTTCACGATTTTGCTGACAAACATGTCCACAGAGTAAAGCAGCATTAAATTGGTAAACAGTACTTAGACCAAAGTTATTAAACCAAAATGTATAAACTGAATATTATCTATTTAAAATGTATTCTTCATAACAAAACATTTACAATATTTATCCTTGTGATTCCAGTTTTAGGCATAGATTCGACAGTCAGTTGCCAGAACTCTTTTTGTGAAGGAAAAACCTATTACATGTAGTATATAATATTATAACAAATTCAACATTTCCAGAAAAATGTATTTTTGTCCAGTTATCATTTCTGTGGATGATCTTGTAGGGGTTTCTTTTGTAATAATAGGCCTAGTCTACATGTTACTGAAGACTAGGCCACAGTCTCTCTATTTTTCAGGTTAATTGGCACGTTAACTACAAACCCTTTATTTGAACTCAAAGTGTGTGTCTGTGTTCTTGTGTAGAATGTAAGACAGCTTATGTGGGCTTTTTGTTGTATAGAAAAACGGCCAGGGGACCGACGTTGCCTCCAGATGCCACAAGCATGAGCCTTTTGAGCAGGCTCCCATGTATGTTGCCGTGCTAACATACCTGGGCTTTGGCATTGTCACCCTGTTTGGCTACCTCAGAGACTTCCTCAGAGCTGTGGGTTTGGAGAAGTGCAACATTGCCCAGGAAAGAGAGAAACAGAAGGTAGGTTACACATGCAAATAGTACAAACAGGCATATTGTAGGGTCTCACACAAAATGCAGACACAAATACCCATGCAGACAGTTGGAGTAGAGTAACATGCATGTGGTGTCAGTACGTTTTGTTTTCCTCTAATTATGTCAATTTTTTCCTTAAGCTCTCCCTCTGTTTTCATCCTCTGTGTTCCTCTACACTATAACGTTGCCATGAGTGAGGCAGGACACCACAGAGAATATCTGTTGAAGATCTAATTAAATCTCAGAGGATTCAAGCGCCTTCTTTGTTACTGTGCTTCAGATTTTAGATAAGGCCTTGGCATTGCCATAGTAGCCTTTGTGTTGCCACAGATTTGATTTTCCAAATCCAGAAATTAGAGTTAGGATGTTTGTTGTTGTCAGATTTGTTTTTGTCTAGGCCTTATTAAAAAGGTAAAAGCCTTTAAGAAAAATCTGAAGCAGTACCCTGTCCTTATTTCTGTGACTATTTCTTTAGTCAGAAACCTAAAAAGAAATAACCAGTGAGTTCTGCCCTGTTTTTGGACAGGAGTCACTTTATGATATGGCATATGGGCATACCGTAAAGACTAAGTCTCACATAATCTTGAAAATACTCAAACATTGGATATTGGATCAATGAAGATTTCTTGGACTAGAATGAAAACATAAAAACACAAAAATGCTAGATCTAGTACCAGTTATTAAATGAATCCTGCTTATGCTTTTCCTCCTTAGGATTTTGTCCCACTTTATCAAGATTTTGAGAACTTTTACACTCGAAACCTGTACATGAGGGTACGAGACAACTGGAACCGCCCCATATGCAGCCTACCAGGACCTGTCTTTGACCTGATGGAAAGGGTATCTGATGACTACAACTGGACATTCAGGTACTGCAATCGATTGATCTATGATAGACATACTGTAAATAGCATAAACAGTATCATGGAGGAGGTGAGTCATTACGATCACTCACAGATAAGGTGAAAAACATTGTGTCCTGTTAAAAGCACATGTTGAGGTCTGAGATACATGGACAGGTGTGAAGAACTGAGTTAGTCTAGTAAGGGCCAAATTGTTATGGCCAGTCGACTGGGTTGGAGCACCTCCAAAACGACAAGGCTTGTGAGCTGACCCCACTGGGTTTTGGGTAATTTGCTGGAAAAAATCTGAAAGGATGTGGTGCATCCTAGCTCCAGATACCACAGGGCATCCGCCAAGGTCTCGTAGAGTCCATAGCTCAGTGGGGTGGACCTTTTTTGGGCAGCACACAAAAGGCTAATAGCATGCTGGCTTAAAGTGTTTTGGCTTATCAGTGTATACCGCTCACTAGAGCTGGGCGATATATCGAGTTTTTAAAAAATATCGATATATTTTTATACGAGATATAAGATGTGACAATATCCTTTATATCGATATAGTCTATGTTACGTTATAATTATACTTGCGGAGCCGCAAGTTTGCCTCTCTTTCGTCCACTTTCGTCTTTACGCAACGTTACTTGGCCTCGCCTCTCCTTCACTGAACACAACTCCCCCTCCTCCCCCATCGCTTCACCTGCAGGAAGCGACAAGATGGACACGGCAAATCCGTTAACGAGTTACTGCGCATCGCCCCGTGCGTGGGGCTGGACGGCGTCAACGTGTTAGCTAGCTAACCACGCTAACGAGCTAACCACGCTAACGCCATGCAGCCCAGAGGTGCTGCACGGACTAAAATCCTTTCATTTTCTCAAAAGTTGACAGCGCGCCTTATGTATGAATTCTGGTTGTGCTTGATGGCCGCGCACCGATTTTATGTGGAACACGGCGCTCAGCAATCTGTCAAAAAATGTTTTAGTACGACTTTGGTAAGCTACGGAGCTGCACCGCTTGATGGATTGTCGGAGCATTACGGCTGAGCCTCGCGGAGTGATACGTACTGTGCTTCAACGTAATATTACCTTACTGTGTATAAGGACCATAAATGGCACCTGTTAAGAGACGTGGTTGCGAAGCGGATTTCAAACTCCAGGTTGTCAGTCACGCAGTACAAGTTGGGAACAGAGCAGCTGTGAAATCTGTCCTTGTTATAGTGCTCGTCTTTTAGTTTACATTTTGACTGCACATTTGTGAGCTTTTTGTTATGCACAAAAACAACATTGTTTTCTTTTATTTATGGAGCATTATTATTTAATAAATGCTCATAATTTATTTTTGAGTAAATTTTATGTACATCTGCTCTATGTTAATAAAAGTGCCTGTGTGACATCTGGGACACAGCTTTGACTAAGAACTCTCTTTTTGTTCTTACTTTATGGCTTTAAAAAAAATATCGAGATATATATCTTATATCGCCATCCAGCTAAAAAATATCGAGATATGAATTTTGGGTCATATCGCCCAGCCCTACCGCTCACCTTAAAAATGCTTAAAACTCGCCAGACAGTCTTTTTGCACAAAATCATCTCTCTTCTGAGGGTAAAGAGTGGACATCCCAGATTTAACTAGCTTGGTAACCTCTATAAGCTGTTTGCAAAGGTGGAAACATGGTTATTTGTCATCAGTAAAGATATGCCACTCCAAAGAATCTGGGTCATAGTTGATATTCCTCTTTGCTACAGAACAGGGTTGGAGAAATATAGTATGGAAAAGAGTATGAAGGGAGCCACAGGGTAGAAATATGACATTATGAGTGTGACGTAAACGTGGATTACATATTTAAACATGTTTAATGTGACTGGAAAAAGTAGAGACGTGGTACTGTGGTGCATAGTTTTGATTGGTTTCGTAGCGGTATAAAGGGGTACGTGAAGTTTGAGAAGAAGTAGGTCAGATGACAAAAAGGAAAAATTCTTTTTAGATAGTTTTAGATTCAGATTACCTCTGATAGGGATGCGCACTCTTGAACTCGTGTGATGTTTACCTGAACTTGCTTTAGTGCCTGAAATGATTACAACAGTTCCCAGTGTACACACACAATCCTACATTTTATAGTGAAGCATAATCTCTTAATTAACACTAAAATGTTCTTTGTACAATACATAACTACTACTGCTTGTGGATCCAGTCAGTGCCACTGTTGTCTTCAAAACATGTTTTATAATTCTATTTCCCATTAGCAGACTCCTATCAATAGAATAAGTGGAGTTTTTGATTAGCAAATAACATATTTAATTGAATATGCTATTTAAAAATTTGATATGTAATGAATTCACTGGGCATGTGTATGAATCAGGGAAAAACAGACAAACTAATTGAGTCCTGATGTTTGTGTAATTGCAGGTTTACCGGGAAGACAATACACAATGTTATCAATATGGGCTCGTACAACTACCTTGGCTTTGCTGAGAACAATGCTGATTTCCTGAAAACTGTGGCAGACAAAGTGCGCCAGTATGGGGTTGGGGTTTGCAGCACAAGACAGGAAATAGGTGAGTTTGTGGTTAAGATTCTGTTGTAATGATGAAAAAAAAAAAAACTATTGCCACTTTGCTTTGTGTCACTTCTCTCTGTGAGCTGGTTTGTGGCAGTTGATTTGATTTAGGGAGGAAAAAAGTCCACCATACAACAAAAACATAACAGCTATATGGTAGTGTTTATTATCCTTACATATCTTATATGTGCCTCTATTTAAAAAAGCTATCTGTCAGGCCTTGTTGACGCTGAATGGTCAGAGTATCAAACTGAAAATGAAACTTGTCACCGTCATTTTTTAGGTTTCCTGCATACGGCGTGCACATTTAAATATCTGCCAGTGGCTTCAGTGTTGTATGAATTATTCACCTTTTGCTAAATTATATAGCATTTGGGCATATGTTGAGATCATTATATATCGGTCCAAAGTGAGAAGCTGGGGGGCTACAGTCTTGTGGAACCTAACATTGTAAAGCACTCTTGACATTAAAAACCTATATGTACATGCATGCAAAGGAACTGTTATAACAGCAAGGATCAGAAAGTAAATGGGATCTGTGGCTTCTGATGAAAGTCCTTTGAACTTCATTCTGGATTTGATGGTATTTAAGTGTCTATGTGGATGTAACATTCTAGAATTGCAATGGTGCGGCGAGGAAATCGAATGATTGGCCATCAATTGGGTGTTTCTTCACCAAAGCCCCGCTGATACACTTTACAGAGCTTGAGGAACAGGCGACGCAGAAAAGTGTTTCTCTCTCTCACAAAGCAAACCTCTCAGCGAGGTTTGCGTTGTGACACTTCAGAGACCAATGTGCTATTTCTGCAGAGAGCAGGCGTGTGGAGTGTGCACATGCACACTTCACACCATCTATTATTCATCTATGTGATTTATTTATATGTTTATTTCCCTTTCAAAATTCAACTGTTTTAGCCTGGGTTTCTAATGCGTGTTTTAGCTGGCTCACCGGGAAGCTTAAGAAATAACAAGCGTTCTTCCCATGAGACATTATTGTGCATAAATTATTAAAGATCCCAGCGTCTCTGTTGCACTAGTGATGCACACACAGCAGTTTTTACTGTTGACATGTGGAAAATCTTCAAAGTCAAATTGTCAGCATTGCTTTTGACTGAATTGTCAGCAATTTAGAAAAAATACAAAAAATGCAATTAAAAAAACATTTAGACATGTAATTCTTTTTTTTTCTATTTCACTCTTGTCAGTCATTGACATCATTAATTTAATTTCATCTCATCTCGCCTCTCACCTTTTCCAATATTAAATCATCTTAGAAAATGCAGTTAAACACTTAGGTCAACTTCCAGTTCCGAACATCTAAATAAAAATGACTCACAATATGGTTCGAGCCCACACAGGGAGTGTTTTTCTTTTTTTTATTATCAATAAGGCATTTTGAACTACACACAAAGTGCACTGAAAGCACACCCTGTGAATAAACACCCATGTCAAACATTCATAGAGTTACCTTAATGGGTAGCTTATTGGCACTGCTTTTCCTGTAATCATTAATAGATAATAATGTCAAACATTCAGATGCATAAAAATATACTGGGTACAGCTATCAAACACAAGGTAGTAAAATTCTGGTATTAGTATACTAGTGCAATAGGGCTGTTGTGCCTTTTTATATATTAAAACATGCTACACTAACTTTATAATGGTTCGCTGACTCAAGGTTTGTGTCAGAAATGATTAACCTTTGTTATTCTGTCTCTTTTCTTGTCCTTAAAAATTCCTCGGTCATATAGTTCCCAATAAAAGGAACAGATTTAACTATGAGAACTATCAGATTTGCATGCACAGTCTTCACTGTGGCTGCCCTTCTCATCAACCAGCCTTGATAGCACAAAGGTGACCATGGTAACTCAGAGGAACAGTGACCAATTTTTAAAAGGTGTGTAGGTTTTATTTTAAGCAAAGTGATCAGGCTCCGTCCTGACTGTCTTATCTGTAGAGTATCGGGACCTAGAGTGGCCTTCTGAGGTTAACATATCAATAAGAAGGCATGGCACGCTTAAAAAGCCACAGCTCAGTAAAATGTTGTATTAAGAGAGCAAATGTCAATGCAGCCTGATTTAAAAAAAAAAAGAAGAAGAAGAAGACGCTGCACATGCCGGCAGGGCCTGTGAGCCTGAGCGGTCGAGGAAATGTATGAATCGATTTTGGCGTAAGGCCTGATGGAAAGCAGTGAATAGGAATCGCCATAAAGACAGAACTGCTTCTCTGCATTATGTTTTTTTTATACACATAACTCAATAACCATTTCTCCAGTCCTTCCTGAACCATCCTGGCTGTTTGAAGCTCGCTCTCTGTGGTTACTGACTGTTATTGATTAGTGTCCCACGTGTGTGCAATTAATGCCCCGTTTTTTAAATGTTAATGCAGTAGTGATATATTGTATTATATAAGCACTCATTAGAAAGTTGCTTTACAAAGTAGCTTTAATTCAGTGTGCAATACCTGGTAACTACAATGTAGTATTACAGTAAACACAGATGCACTGAAATGTTGTAATGTTTTGGTGCCGTACAGAATACAACATCATCCCTGCAGAGATAAAATACAGTGTACGTGCACCTTTTATTGCCCACTTCTCCCCCCATAGCTCACAATTATAACAGCAATTCTTCTGTTTATCAGATAAGCACAAGGGCAGGTACCTGAAAATCCCACTTTATTGTACAAAATTGAAAAAATGCCACATCAGGTGACAGATTGCAATCTCATCAATTTTCCAAATGAATTCTGGTCTCCACCTGTCACATAGGGTTATCACCACCTGAGCTGGCTCAGTCCTAAAATGTACAACAGAACCATTTCAGTCCTCGCTAGACCTCCCTTAATATTACTGGGATGAAATACGGCAGTTGAACTAAATTACAAATTTACCCCATCTTGGATCTTTATAAATCTCCTCAGATCCCCAGACAGCAAGAGCCGCTGATGCTGATCCAGGCGTTTGCTTCTGGGTCTCTTACTTTTTTATCAGGAGACATTCATCTCTGACAAACCTTGTGATTGGGTGACAAAGACCGGCAAAGCCTAGAGACTAAAGGATTACCAGATGTGCCAACAGGTACAGTGATGTTGTCGGGGTGAGTCATCTTTTTCTGATTTCTATCATATAGGCAACCTGAGCATCCATGAAGAGCTAGAACAACTTGTGGCCAATTTCCTTGGAGTCGAGTCCGCTATGACTTATGGGATGGGTTTCGCCACCAACTCAATGAATATTCCAGCACTTGTGGGCAGGGTATGTGAGATTTTATACACTCAGCATTATACAGAACATCTTTGCAAGTGTAATTTTCACAATGCAGCAGATATCAGTCTGGATTTTTTCTCTTCTGTGGTATTGTCTCAATTAATGAACAGTCAAATAAACTTAACTGCAAACAGTCTGACCCACAGCTGCTAATTAAAATCATAATTACACAAAACAGTAGCCAGAAGGATGAGGATCTGGGCATGCATAGCTGCTTTCAGTCAGATATACAAGGAAGGGCAGTTTTTGTTAAGAGCACTCCTCAAGGGTGGGATTACCCATCCTCTGGCCTCTCGGTGCACCAGAGTGGCTGATGCAGAGGCCTGTGGGTTACCAGGGGCAACACACAGCATGAATATCTGTGATTGGACTGGACAGGAGGAAGAGGAGGTTGACTGTTTAAGTGATGAGAACAGGGTCGTTTATGCAGCTCAAGAGGTGTAGCAGCCCCTTAGGCTGCAGCCCCCCGCAGTAACCCTGCAGAGGCTGGAGGTCAACCCTCACTGCCAGCTCTATCCTACAGGGACAGGCTGTGCCAGGACAGGCCTTGCTGTGCAGGCAGAACAACATTAGAGTGACAGCTGCTGGTAGACCAGGGAGCAGGCTGGCTGGACCCGAGGCCAAACCAAGCAGATCTGTCACTGAGACAGTGTCAACATAGCCTCTACAAGACTCATTCAGACTAATGAAGTCAAATGCTTAGAGCTTGTGCCGTATATATATGCTAATGCACCAGAGAGGTTTTCAGTGGAACAACTGAATTAATTTGCATACTGATTTTTTTTAAGGAACATGGAGTACTGTGCTGTCGGTTATGAAAATTGCAATGCGTCTGTGGGTCAGAACTTCAGACATCAAAGAAGTAAAAAACTGCTAACATGCAGTACATACAACTTATTTTGCACAGAGAACCAGACCTGATTATGATTGAGGCCTGGATTAAGGGGCAGGTGAAGAGGTGTGAACTACCTTTATTTAGCCACACATTCTTCAGTTAGAAAGAAAAGATCAACAGATCAAGTTTTACCTTTTTATCTGTAATGAAAAATGTATGTCATATACCCCATTTAATGTGTTTGCAAAGGCATTTTGAGCATTAGATTAGAAATTTTTGATTCAGCATTGCAGTAGCAAAACAATTGACTATTACCCCAAAAGCACAAAGCATACCTTGTGAAATTTAAATAAAGTCTTTTCTCTTTGCTGTTCTCCAGGGTTGTTTGATACTAAGCGATGAGCTCAATCACACTTCTCTCATCTTGGGAGCCAGACTGTCAGGAGCAACCATCCGAGTGTTCAAACATAACAGTGAGTCCAATCACCTAGTACATAAATAGTCCATGCATCATAGTACAAAACAACACCTTTTTTATTATTATTATTCTTACGTTTAACCTTTTTGTGCCTTTTTGTCATCAAACTGACTCTTGAGAAAGTTTCAGTTACTGTTTGCAGCCACTTCTGCTCACAGTATCGGGTGTTTTCTTCACCTAATTGTATACTGGTGCTGCTGTGAGAAGCAAGTTCCTGTTCTTTTGTGTGGTACAGGATTTACCTTAGGAAAGACCTACATTCTGTGTTTAATGCAATAGGTTTGGTTTGAAATCATGCTTATGTTTTATTCAGCAGCAGCAGCAGCAGCAGCAGCCGTGAAGCAATAGTGAAGTTGGTTGGGGGGGGTTGAGGGTTTTTTTTTTAAACAAAACATCATCTTTACTTAAACTTTTTGTTCTCTGGTATATTGTCAAGAGGAAAAATATCAAGCGTGGATGGTACAACATCCATTGCTCGCATTAGATACATCCCTGTCCTTTCAGCAGACAGCACAAATGAGCCAGTCCTCTGGCAGCAAATTTTTCCTGACAGGTACAAGCAGAGTCAGTTATGGGTCCTCAAAGCAGATCCCAGAGGCCTGCCTAAAGGCAAAGAGCCCTCAGGCACCTGAGCTGCTGACCCCTCCTTGCCACTAATCCTCCTGCGCTAGGCACTCAGAAACTCTTTTATTTCTAATATTTGCATAGAGGGTTATGCCACAACAAAAGATTTATGAACAACTCCAATGCTTGTATTTTTTTGTAGTGATACTTATTGGTGCAAGCACTCTCTAAAATCTCTCAAGGATTATTTTTAGCAGAGATGGAACTCATACTATGGAGCAGACAAACTGGTTTGTCCAGCAGATTTGTTATACATGTGCGTGAGAATTACCACGTTGTTTAGTTATAATGCACAGACAGTAGTCCTACTCTTTCGAATAATCAAATGTATTTATGTTTTATTTATTAAGCCAGTAGCGTGGTGTGTACCCCGAAGGTGAGAGCACAGATAAGATATCGTGGAATCATTTTATGGATCGAAGCGGAAGATAACCATCCTCAGTCATACAGTATCTCATATCACGCTGTGGCTTATCTTATATCAGTGTTTCACTGTGAAATAATCTTTTGCTCACTCTTGACTGTGCAGACAGAAAGCCACAGTGAATTCCTTTTTTTCATTTCTGCTTTCCTCAGCCGAGACATTGTTCTGCTAAGCCTCGGGAAGGAATTTTAGCAGCGGAGCATCTGTTGCCTCTTAAGTGAACCTGTTTTTGTTTTGAAGTAGGAGCATCAATCATCTATGAAAGATTATTAGCCACGACAGCTTTCCTCACTCCTCAGCAGGAAATGGTTGGATTGCAGTCATACTTTGAATAACACACTTTCATAACAACTGGAGCTGTTTAATACTGCCATCTGCTGGTATGCACTAAAGGATCATTAGTATTGTCATAACTGAGTTTTAGTCACCGGGAAATGTTTTTGCCATGTAAATTTTTTGTAACAAAAACAATGCAGATATGCAGATCGCACAGGCTTAGCCACATTTTTAACCTAGTTAGATATCTCAGGTGTTTGTAAGCGTCACAGTGCAAGGGTATTTCCGGTGTGTTGTTTGTGAAAGGTGTCTTTGGCAAATAAAGTAGTGTCTTGTGAAATCCGTGAACTATCTGCCCCAGTGGAAATGATTTCTTCCCACTCTCGGGTTTGCGTTGATGTTCGGTGTTCCGCACAAGCTATAGCACTGGAGTGCTATCCTGTATGCTGTGTCATAACACATATCCAAACTAGGATTGCCGGCATACTTTTTTTTATTGTTAGGGTCTGTCTTCTTTTGCTGTGTCTCTTCCTCTTATTCTCCCTTATGTGATGTTTTGTGTGCACCTATGTCAGACATGCAGAGTCTGGAGAAGATGCTAAAAGAAGCAGTTTGCTCAGGACAGCCTCGGACCCACAGGCCCTGGAAAAAGATTCTCATCGTGGTGGAAGGCATCTACAGGTCAGCCATCATTACACCCCACACACATTATAACATAGCTACTTTCACAGACACATGTCTTGGGTCTCTTGTATCAGTCTTTCTAACTATGAGCTTCCGGGTGGTCTATCGGAGGGTTTTGCACAGCCCGATTTGAGTAGAAATTGTAATTTATAACCTGAGGTGATCCTGTGCTTAGCCGTCCCTGTTATGGTCTCTTTTTCAATCGCTTCCTTTTCTGCGCTCTTGAATAATAGATTGTCTGTGTGTATGCAAGCATATGGCAGTGCATGGGTGTGTGTGTGCATGTGCATGTGGTCGGGTACCATTTGATTACCGTAGAAAGGAGAAAGGTATTGTCTGCCTCTCCTGCCAGTGAGCTATCCTGAGTCTTAGTGACCCTCTCCATCTGCTCATTAGCTCCAAATCAAGGCCAAATGGAGCCATAGAGATTGACTTGGCTACACCCCCAGCTCCAACTGTTTATCATGGCCATTTTCTGTTCTCCTTTCTTCCCTCTTTTTGCTCTCAGCTGCACTTGCATTTTAGTCCTCCTAAAGTAAAATATGATGCTGTGAAAATTACTTGTTTTATGTCAATTTTTTTTCATCAAAAAAAGAAGAAAGCCATAAACGTGGCCATCAGCTGGTCTTAATATAATGTAATTAGTCCCACAACAATCCTGGTACTTTGAAAGACAACCTAATTGCACATCCTCAGACTGTCTTTGTCAGACAGTAATGTCTAAGACATGAGAATGAAATGGCGCCTTTCAGCAAAGCACAGAAAGAACTAATGCTCCGTCTATCACCTCCCAGCAACATCAAAAGGCTTGGATAAAGAGTACGCATGCTTTAGCTATAGCCCGAGTCTGCCTTTGATGTCCACATCGGTCCTGGTGAAACCCTGTCTTATGTCATTTGGGCTGCAGACGTTCTCAGCCATAGCAACCAGAGCAGGTCTGGGATTGCTCCAGTCCCCAGCCGTATAATCACTCATGCTGTCTATTTGTAGCCTTAAAAGGTTTGCATCTGAGGGGAGGAAGAAAAGGAAGAAAGGTGGGAGTAAAGTGAAAGAGGCCAGCAGGAAAGATTCTTGGAAGACTGTGGCGTGTGAGATTATATAATATGCATTTGTAGAAGCAGAGATGCTCTGCTGTGGATATGGTTAGTTCAGGGTCAGACTCTTTCCTTTTAAAGTTAATCACTTTAACAATTTGGTTTGTAATTTCTTAAAAGTGTGTGTCCATGTTGATCCCTTTTTACACGTATGCTTTGTGTGTGTGTGCGATTCTCTGCCAATAGCATGGAGGGTTCAGTGGTGCTACTGCCTGAAGTCATCGCTCTGAAGAAGAAATATAAAGCGTACCTGTACCTGGATGAAGCCCACAGCATCGGAGCAGTGGGCCAAACAGGGAGGGGTGTGACCGAGCTGTTTAATGTGAACCTGGCTGATGTGGACGTGATGATGGGGACTTTTACAAAGAGCTTCGGGGCGTCTGGAGGCTATATCGCAGGGAAAAAGGTTACTGCAAGTTTACTCTCATTTGATCAGCGCTTCTCAGTATTCGTGTATTTATGTTACATACAAGGGACCAAGTAAGCAGTCATGGTCCTCAGTGCTGCTTCCCAATGCATATAAGCTTTCCAGGACACTCCAGACTTGACACTTTTCTGACCTTTTTAGGGGTACTGGACAGATAAGACTCTATCGTCAACACGGCAGTGATGTTGTTACATTTATCAGCTTCCCCGGCTTTCTCAAAAGAATACGATCCATCATCGCTGTTTTCATTTCCCTCCACATCGCCAGTTCATAGCAATCTTGTGAAAGGGAAGAACTGCTGCAGACCTGTTGCTTTACAGAAGAATTAAAAATGGAAAGAACACTCCTTGGACAAAATAGGGTCGTGACAGAATGTTTTAAGAAAATAAGCTGATTGGATTAATCACACTGAAACAATCCCAACAGCCTTGGGTGAATTAGCATCACAGAAAATCAAATTAATGAGCCGGCTTTTTAAATCCTGACATGGTTTAAATAACCTGACAAGCACTGTGTAACACAATTAACCCTTCTGGCTCCGGAGCAGGTTTAAACATCACACAAGAGTATTTTCAAATATTTAGATTTTGAAATGTAAATTTTTATGATGCATGTTATATTCTGCGCCACGGCTGTTTATTAAAAATGTATGGAAGTCAATTATACGCACTCCCTCTCGCTTAGCCCTCACATGTCCCACAAATGTTCCCCAGGCTGCGTCTCTGGGCACTTTTTTTTCCTTTTCTTTTTTTTTACTCCATTAAATAGTACACTTTGGTACATAACCACACCAGTTTTGTGGCAGTTGATTAGAAAGCAACAACAGAAACGACCATGTTGTTTGAATTAGGTATTCAGAGAGGGACCCTTCCTTCTTTCCCCTTCAGTTTCCCCCAGCCCTGCTCTGCCATAATAAGAAGGTAAAGCTGGCAGAGGGCCAGCCCCTTCTTGTGGCAGGCATCAGAACTGCGCTCCAGATTTAACAGGATGACTTTTAACAAGCATGATAATGTTTGAAGTATGAACACTCTTCCTGGTGTGACAGCTGGCTGCAGTAAAGTCCTAAAGGAAAAAAGGCAGGAAAAGAGAGAGAACCTTTAGATTTGACGTATTTGTTGTTGTGGTGAAATACCCCAAGTCCTACATTAACTGGATTTGGGTTGACCAACAAAAGACTGTGCAGATGTGCTCTGGAAAACAGTCATGTTATAGCTATTTTATGAGGGTACCAAAAATAAATACCCCAATAAATACACCCAGAGTTATTTCTATGTCATTGCAAACTTATATTTAGGAGTCTTTATTCATTAGGCCATCTCTGAAAATGTGGATGAGATTGAAATTAGGTTATTAAATAAATCTGTTGAAGTTCAAGTGGGCTTGCTGTTCTGGAAGCGCCTCTACTCCAGGGCTTTGTGAACACGTATTCCCACATCGGTGCTGTGGCCACCGTGCGGCTGAGGAAACCCTCTGAGCTGTCAGTCTGTGCCCCAAGCATGAGATGAATTTTGGACGTGTCCTCTTAAACGGTTTATCTTGGTTGCACCGTAATCCTGCAGGACCACAAAGCTGTGAAAATCTCCCGCCTTAAACGAAAACAGATGTCAGGTTGTTTCAGGGTTCTTATCCTACATTCAAGCACTTCCCCTGAAATCCTTTCCCCCTCGTGCGCTTGAGGAAGCCGTAGCCACCGCCCAGCAGGGACAGATGGTGGTGAGTGGAAGCGGTGGCCAGACAGCATCTCCGGCTTACGTGTCATCACCCCGCAACCCCGGCTTGCCACCGAGCAGCAGCCCGTCACAGCTCCCCAACCTCAGGCCGCTTACACACATACGCTCTAGGGACCCGTGACCAAATCGGTTTCCTGAAATCCTCCTCTTCTCTTGTCAGCCACTAGCAGAATTAATCTCCTGCTGACATTTAGGAATAATGAGCACGACAGACCTCATTCTGGCTCATTTTGACTTTGGTTCTTTCTCATATTCATGTGTTGGCTTCCCCCACCCCAGAGTGGAGAGCAGGAAAGGATCCAGGACTATTTTACAGTCAGTGCCAAGACAGTCACAGTGACAGAGAAACGACTTGAAGTATTTTAATTGCTTCTCAGGTGTTGATTATACATGAGCTCTCCCTAGTGGTGTTTGAATATACTGCAGGGTCACACAAGAGGTTCAGAACTGTTGCTTTGTTTTCTGTGAATAGTTGTGCAGTTGTGCTTTTTCAGCGTTTGACTCTGTATCCCATGTTGCAGGAACTGGTGGACTACCTGCGGACACATTCTCACAGTGCAGTATACGCCACGGCCATGTCCCCTCCTGCGACTGAGCAGATAATACGTGCAATGAAGTGCATCATGGGAAAAGATGGAAGCACAGAGGGTAAGTATAGCAGCCGTCACACGTTCTTTGCATGTCTGGTTTAAAAAAATTTCTACACCTTTATATAATTTTTATGGAAACAACAGCAAACGGAATCCAGAGGACACCACCGATGTTAACATTAGCAGTGAGACCTGCAGGGAAATGCAAACAGCTGGTCAGAAAATGTGGAAGCAATTACAGGGGTCTGCAGCGGTAAGGAGCAGGGAGACGTGCAGTCCCTGAGCACACGTGACCCTATCGTGGAGGAAATCATTTTCATGTGTGTGTTGTAGAGAACGCTGCTGCTCTGAAAAGTTGCTGCTCTAATGGCATCAGACACGAGGGCAGGGGAAGCGGTCGTTACCAGACCAGACGCGATACCACCGGGGCAATTCTCTCTTGAGTTATTGTAGCTGTGCTCCTGGTAATGGAAGGAGTGCTAACGGGAGTAGCATTAGTGCATCTAGTGCCTAGTAAGTAATGACAGATTACACATTAGAGTTATACCAAATTTACAGTATTTACAGCATGCGCCATGAGGCAAAGCTAGGCAGCCGTGACAAACAAAATGAAACGCTTCTGTCATCACTTCAAGGACTAGACCCTGCTGTGTTGCGGTCGAGGTAGATGCTGCAGTTTCTTGCTGAGATGAGTAACTTTTTCATCTGACTCTGAAGCAGACATGCTTTGTATCTGACGTAGTCCAGTGAAATATCTATTGTGGAAAAAAATTGCCTTGACCTGTCTTATAGATGAGAGGGAAGGCAGTTTTTCTAAACATCAGTCCCAGTGTCCATAGAAAAAAAAGAAACAACAACTTTAAAATCTCACTGTGACAAGAAACCTAACAGAGCCCTTGAATATCTGTGTCATAAGTCTTTATTCCTCTTCCTCCAAGTCCTCCTCTGTCTTCTTCATCTTTTCTCTTTGATGTTGAATTTCACACAAGTCCGACAGACAGCAACGTCCACACGTTCTCGCCTGCTCGTACGATTCCTGTGTCTGGCAGCAGGTTTTTGACCTTCGTGACCTCTACCTTAGCAGAGAGAAACAATTTACAAAATGGGGCCTGGGCTTTTTTGGCAGATGTCCGAATGTTATGCCCCCCCCCCCCCCTTTTCTCTCCCTCTCTCTCCTTCTCCCTCTTCTGAGATAAGGGGATTTAAAGTGCTCTCTTACGTCCCTTTGAAAGAACTGCCAATCTGTTCCCAGGTAATCAGAGGGAAACAGAGCTGTGTTCCAAGGCCGGCCATGCCAAACTCTGCAGCAGCTACAGAGCAAGCGGGCTCCCCAGTGATTCGCATTGTTCGGGAACACAGAGGGTCAGCAGAACAAGCCGCCTTTGCTGCCTGTGATTTATCTTCTAGTGCAGTGAATTTATAGGAAATGCGTGTGATGCTTAAGCATTATTCGTGTTCACTATATGTCACGGCTACATTCACGTGGCAGCCCACAGTCACTAATTCCACGCAAAATCCATCATATCCAATTTGCGAGACCCCCACTCTGCATGGCAACATGCAAGTGCATATACCATGCTGTCAGGCGGACAAAACTGAACCATCTGCTGCTGCAGCTGAGCTGTAATCATGAACAACTTCATAGAGGAGGCTGGAATGGCCCAGATGGAGGTGCAGGACTCAAAATGAGATGGCACTGCACAGGACTCACAGTACATTAGCTACTACTGACAGTTAATGTCCTTCCCTACAGGGCGCGGTACAAATATAGAGGGGAAATTCAGTGAAAAAAGGTGCTTTACTCATGTACATCTGCTGGTGTCCTTGTTTTAATTGGAGGATTGAGACGGATTCGCCAACTGGCAGAGAACACCAAATACTTCAGATCCAGACTGAAGGAGATGGGCTTCATCATCTACGGCAATAATGACTCACCTGTGGTTCCAGTGCTGCTCTACATGCCAGCCAAAGTGGTGTAAGCACACAGAAACACTCATGAAAACACTTTTACAGAGCCAGATGATCACGATGTTCCTTGTTCTTAGCTTCAGTATAGCATCACGTGCGTCTTCTGATCAGCTGTGTCTCCAGAGTTTCCATCAATCATTTGTGCAGTGTTATGATGTCTTTAACCTCTTAAGAGGCAACATCGGGTACTGATTTGGTATAACCCTAGACTCCCACGCTGGTATGTAATCAAGTGTCCTTGATTATATGACAGTCAACATTAATATCTGCACAAATACAAATTCTGCTCAGTTATTGCCTTAATCAGATGGCATCATCATATAGCCTGTGATTTTAGATCGCTCTGCTATCGTGAGTATCAGTGTTAATTGTAATAAAGTTGAAATTTCACAGGTCCCCAAACCTTGTTTCAAAAAAAAAAATGATTTTTTTTCCAGAGCCATAATATTTATTCCTATAACAACACTGAAGTCCGTTTATTAGCATTGAACATATTTCTGTAGATACTCATCACCATGTTTATATAAAATATACCGGGTCAGATTCATCAAACCACTTTCAGATCTCGTTTGAAGGTTTTTACCTCTTCAAACTGTCCACGGTAAAGTGCGCCAGAGCAGGTTGGCTTTGTTAAAATGAATAGACTTGCTCTGAGGTCGTCAAAACAATTACTGCACCCTTTTTAATTTATGGTACTTTGCAGAAATTATCACAAGCCTCGCAAACCACACGTCCCGATTGCATATTTAAACATTTGGAAAGGCTAGAAGGAACAGCGTTCCTATGGATTTTACATTTGATGAGGCATAGCACCAAAACATTTCCCATCGTAATGTGACTTGCATGCTCATTTCGGTGAACTCAGAACTCGTAAATATGAGTTACACTGCCGTGTTATGTAGGTGCTGTAACAAATATGTGACAACATTATAACTGACTGCATTCAGTCGGAAAAGGACTCAAAAAAAGAAGAAGTAGAAGTAGAAAAAAAGCCCTCCTGTTGCTAAAGTCATTTGTGTGCTTCGTGTTTAACCCGTTTCTCTTTTTTTATGCTGATCAGGGCGTTTGCGCGAGAAATGCTGGCGAGAAAAATCGGCGTAGTTGTGGTCGGCTTTCCAGCAACGCCGATCACAGAGGCCCGAGCTCGCTTCTGTGTATCTGCTGCACACACCCGGGATATGCTGAACCAGGTACAAACACACACGAGCGTTTCCCACTTTGATACTTTGGATATATATGAAACATACATGCTCTGAGACTTTCCATTGTCCTCAGGTGCTCGATTGTATGAATGAGGTGGGAGATCTTCTCTGCCTGAAGTTCTCGCGGCGGAAATATTCCCCTCAGCCCGACCTGTGCGATGAGACAGACTTCGAGCTGGACAGCTGATATGATCTTTGACCCTTTGACTTCACAGTGTCTAAACTGAGCAATCATAAGCACACAGTGAATTCATCAGACAGCAGGAGAAGAGCCAAATATTTGGCAGCTGTTTGGTTTTTTTTTTTGGTTTTTATGTGTGTTAAATCATAATGTTGGACTGTGTATTCGTTCTTTTTTAAAAGACAAATGTTTTGAACTCTTGAAATGCCGTTTCTTTATGAATATATGTATATGTGAAATGAATGCACGAGCATCTTTTGGATTGGTGTAAATCTCAAGATTCTTGAGTTATTTATTCGTGGAAGAAAATCATATGTTGTTTTATTCATTTTCGATGTTAACCTCCTCTGCACTGACATCTGAGGGCATTTTTAAAGATTAAAAGAGGGCTCACTTTTTTGCAGATTTTTTTTAATTACTTATGTCTATATTTAGACGTTGACGGGTTTTTATGGAAGCACTTTTTTGCTTCTCTTAAATTAATATTTGAAGTTTTTTAGAGATGCCAATGGCAGTAATAGTTAGATAGTAATACACAATCCTATTTACTTATACTTTAAGAAACTGACAAATCTCCAAACTGCTGTTTCAGTAAATTTTGAGGATTTTTATACCCATTGTTCCCAAATGCTGTGCACGAATGCCTTTCAAATAATAAATTCACCTTCCAGATGGCATGTTTTCTTTTGTTTTTTTTCCCAAAGAGTCTTCCCTTTGTAACTTATATCCTGATGCATGAATGTTTACACTACTTGTGGCTGAACAGATCAAGCAAAAGGAAGATTTTGTGTTCCACGGTGAACTGTTTTTATAAAAACGTCCCCAGTGAAACACCACTTTCATCTCCACAGTAAATGATAGCCTTTCTGTAAATAATAGATCATGCAGCAATTACTTCTTTGACATGCAGTTAAATCTCAACAGCCCGCGTGCAGAATAAAAAAGGTGTTATGGCTTGTTTTGTGGCGAGACTGCTCTTATTCACCACGTCTTAACAGCTTAATTGTTGATGTTTTAAAGACCTGCTGTTCCCTTTCACGCACAACACTGCGTTACAGTCGTGAAGGTAAGCATGCCGAGCATGCGGCACCTGAGCCAACAGAAACCTTACCCAGCAATTAGCTCTGAACTCTAAATTCTCGTGGTATGTGGTAATCATTTGATTAACACAGGAAGGATTATAGATAGATGATGAATGTGTGTTCACAGTGTGTCGGATTTGGTCTTGTCTGCACTTGTTTTTCCTCGGGATGTTTCTATGTTTGTGTTTACCTCGCCATAAACAGCATAGTGATAACATTTTACAAGAGGAGATTAAAAAAAACAATATGCAGTTCTTGGGAAACATAATGAAGTACAAACATAGATAAAAGTTTCCAAAAAAAACAGCTAACTCTTGAAATCTGTTCTCTGTACTTGATCGCTTTGTGCTGTAAGTGAATATCTCACATCTGGCTCCTATAGCCAGCAACAATGGAAAACAGTTTCTTTAATCCGCAAATCTGTGATGTCATACCAATGTGCTGTTTCATAAAGATCTGGAGGAGATGGGGAAAGGTGGCCTCACCCCAGCGGGGTGCTCTAACGTCTAACGGATGCCTGTTATTCATTTTTGTTTGCATTCACCTTAACTCTAAACGTGAGCAGTGTTAAAAATTCAGCGTGGGTTTGCAGCAGGAGGGAGACGTGTGGAGATAGAAGCTGAAAAGCTTGAATTCATCCTCTGCCCTAACGCGGTGCGTCACAGACATGGAGTCTTCAAATACTAAGCTCCAGTGTTATTATGCAGAAAGGCAAACTCTAACGTGCCGAGACTTACCGGCAATATTTTTGCATAGCTGCACAGCTGGAGAAAGGTTTACTCCAAAAATCTGATATTTGACGATGACTTTTGAGCTTAAAATTAAGCTGGGAGAGGACAGCCTATCTGTGGCTTTTTTTCCCATCTTTTTGTTGCATTATTCATTATGCAACACTAACATGTTAAGAAACTGAATGACAGTGACTGCTGCAGGATACATTTCAACGGACTCATGGCCCTAAAACATGAAAAAAGAAAAGTTCTACTTTACTTGAAGCAGATTGCATAATTTATTTTATTTATTTATTTATTTTTGTAAAATCCTACAGCTATGAGCAACAAAACTGTCATTTTTAGTTAAATGTGTCCTAATCTTTAAAAGACTGTTTAGATAAAAAAGCAATCATGCTGGCAATCGACCTACTTTTAAAGCTACAGCTGTCACTGACATATGGACTTTAAAAAAAAAATCTACTCCAAAAAATGTCAAGTTCAAACAGGCTCCTGAGGCAAACTGACAAGAGTTCAGTAATACACACTGACTGCCAGGCAAGGTGGGGAGCGCGAGTCTTTCCGAGCTTCTTTCCAGTCACTTGTAACTGCCTTCAGCTTCAGCAAAAGTGGCAAATGGTCTGCGCTGGCATTCAAAACATCTGTGCAGCCAGACTACTGGTGGCAAGGCCCCAGAGACCTGCCTGCCTGCCTGCACCAGCCTCTTTTGAACTGCAGATCCAAATACACTGCACTTATTGGAACGGCATGTAGCTGCTATTCTGAAGAGGGATCCTCTGCTACGCCTTTGATGTCCACCACTGTGTCCAAAGCAGGCAAGCCATTCTTACCGCTCTCTGTTTTCCATTTAGACAGAGATTTTTCTAGTCTAAAAAAGAGAGCGAGAGATCTGAAGTGAAACAGGACAGAACTTGCACGCTTTGGACAGCTATGCTTCTCCTGGGCTAAGAAAGACTGAAGCCTGGAATAGAGCTGGGCTGGAAACTACTGATATAAGGGAAAATAATGAAAAAGGTCAAGGTTGGGGCAATAATGCAGAAGACAGCTGAAAGCATTTATTGTGTGTTTTAAACCCAACTCAGCCTCATCAGATATTCATGGGGTTCTATACATGATGTCAGGGGTACTCTATTAAATATTTAAGTTGTTGAACTCTTCAAGCACCTGCTCTTTATTCCCTAACGTTGGTCATTAGATTTCTTTGGAATGACCATGATGCGTTCTGGTGCAAACGGGCATCAGGAGACTCTGCAGCTACACCAGTAGAGGTAAACTCAAGGCTTCAGTTCACCAGACCTGTGGATTTTTCTAACTCATCGCTATCCTACACCAAGATCCCAGATTACGCATGCACAGAAATAAAGCGTCTTTCTCCTGCGGGTTGAATTGTGCCACGAAAACCAATGTCAGGATGATTCTTATTTTAGCTGTTACGGCGCTTACAAATCATTTATGACCGCTAGGTAATAGGATCTTGTTAGTCGTCGTCAGGTGATAGATGACACGGAAAGCGTGGTCTTTTCCGGGCCAAGTGGATCAAGCAGAGCTGTCACCCACGTTAAAGCAGCGAGCGGCCCTGCTTGGTGCATAATTTGACACAGCGGCCTGTCCTTTGAAGCGGACAATAAATAGTCTCACAACAGCTAATCACATTATGTACCATTTGTCCTGCTTAAGTGAGATGTTACAACACCTTCTCCACAATCTGAGACGTGGCTGCTGCTGCTGTTGCTGCACACACGCCAACATGTGCAGACCTCCTGCAGAGCCGCTTTGGGTGTCTACCTCTGCGCTGCGAGGCGCTTGCGTATACCACAGAGCCTCCCAGGACCACCGTGGATACTTAAAGTCTCCATTGTCCAAACATAGTGGGGGGGTTTCCTGCTTGTCTGATTTGATAAGAAATTATGTCATATTAATTAATCTCACATATCAAACATGCTCCTTTAAGAAAATGTAACTTATAAAATTTACTTCTGTTTTAAATATTTTGATCAGGTGACCAGAGCGCACTTTTGGAAATCGCCTGCAGCGGAAAGCAGAGGGTACCAATATACTTTCTGGGTGTTTCAGTTTTCACCTTTCTCAGGAATGCTGTGGACGTGAAAAGCTCCACCGGATTTCAGTTTTGCGAGGACTGGTTCAGAGGGACGAAAGAGTTAACCGGGGGGAGGGCGCCTGCACGGGGGCGTTTGGTATAAAACCACCTCAAGAGCGCACAACAAGTACAGCGTGTGTCGGTAGTGTGATTCGGTTTCTCTCCACCAGCGACCTACGACTCGTTAAGACGCACGCGAGCCTGAGTCTTCCGTTTCTGCGGGGCCCGCGGGATGGATGCGCGCTGTTTATGAAGCAGACACAACTCCGTTGAGAAGTTTGAACAGTGAAGAGCTACTTTTTAAACTACCTGCACTTTGCTTTATTCCCTCCAAAGTTAGGGCTCACCGGAGAATGCGCCGGTTAACGCGGAGCGCGCACATGACGAGAAATGCGTAAAGCGGCTGAGGTGGAAGTTGGGGAAACTGAAGCATGAGGCTCAGCGTGTGGGGGAGACACGGGGCTGCAAGTTTCCCGAGCTCGGAGAAAGGAAAGCGTTAATGCTGCACGCTGGATCGGCCCTGCAGGATTCGCTGCACCGCACTGATTGGCACATCAGCGTTGGCTCACCGCGTTTGTCTTCAGATCAAACTTTGTGAACCTTCAGTGAGAGGGACAACCTTCACGCAGGACAATACAAACATCTGCAGAGAAAAAACACTGGATCCAAACTAAAAACTCTTTCTCTCTCTCTCTCAACTATTTTTGCTGCCCCACCTCCGCTCCGTTTCCCTTCATTCTTTGTTATTTTTTTATTTTTATTTTTTTGCAATTGTGATTCCCGAAGTGGCTTCGAAGTGGTGTTGCGGCTCCTCGTCCCCGGCGGATCCGGAGATTGGAGTCTCTGCACCGGGAGGAGGCGGAGTCGGAGCTCCGACCACACCGCGGGCTCCAAAGAGCGGTCGCGTCAAGAGGATGGTGCGACTGGCGGCGGAACTGCTCTTGCTCCTGGGACTTCTTCTCCTTACCTTGCACATCACGGTGCTGCGGAGCAATCCGCTTCCCCAAGGGAATGTAACTGTGAGCCTGGATCAGAGCACAGCGCTTACAGAGGTGAGTGGGGGAAATCTGTGAGTAGCCTCGTTGCTGTTTTTTTGTTTTGTTTTGTTTAGTTTTTCCATAAGGAGACATCTTCAGGGAAATTTGACACTAAATTTGGGAAATCTGAGGGGTGTCCACTCGCAGATGGTTCTGATCAAATGTTCATATGATTATGCAGCCCAGGTAAAACAAACCTTCATTACCTGGGGGGGTTGTCCTGTGAGTGAATGGAGATTGACATACGCACGGGATGTCCCCCGGGGATCTGTGGTGAGCCAGCCGAGGGGTAGAAGATGAGGCAGGGTCAGAGATCAGTGCCCCACACCAGACACACCTCCCTGTTGTCGGGGATTTAAATGCTAGCTGCAGGCACTCCTCTGTCATCACAGGCTCATCACTGTCATCCAGGCCAACACTTGATAAGGCAGAGGGGTCAGAGCTGAAGCCCTAAAGGTGCCCACTTCCTGCCCAGGGTGTGTTTGCAGGACAAGTCATGACATTTACCCGCTTCAGGTCAAACCTTAAACTTCACTTTTTAAATCTGGTGTAATCTAGTGTAAGCAAGACTGTAAAGTTTGGAAATCTCAAGACACTATGGTCAAAAGACAGTTTTGCTAAAAGCTTATGGTCCACTTTAGAAGGCGTCCCAACAAAAGTTCACTGGAGGAGACATTTGTCAACACGACAGCACTTAAGGCAGGTTTAATGGTTTTAACTGCCCATTTTAACATAAAGCATAAAGCGCACAGTCTCCAGCAGAGCCCCAAATCCTGACCTGCGGGTTAAGACGGGTCTGGGATCAACAGGCTTTTTTAGAGAGTGTTAAGCATCCTTCAGCTGCTTTTTGATGTATATTTAGCATGCTACTGAAATACTTTGTTCTTCTCCTGGTGATAAATGGGTATTTATGCCTACTGGAATGGTATCCCTGTGTAAATGCTTTAATGGGGCTTAGGGGAAATGAATGGAAAGAATTTTTACTTCACCAGATCACTGCCATCGTTGTGACACCTGCGTATATGCCAAACAAGCCCGTGTTGTGTGGGATATAAGGCCATGCAAAGCTGAGGAAATATTCCAGGAATTTATTGAATATTTGTCACATGGCCAAATGCTGGATCGGATGAGGAGTAGCAGGGAGTTTCTCCAGCTGAATCGCAGTAAAAATAAATAAATAAACTTCATTCATGCCAACTTATATCCCAGCTTCAGGATCCCGTTTGACATTCGTCCAGATTTACAAGGGAGAAGAAGCCAGACGAGCCTTGAGGTTTCTTTTTTGTAAATTTTCTTTGCTCACGAACGCTGCGACTAACTGCAGATACGCTTCACTGACCCTCCACTGAAGACCGTGATGTCATCTTTCAGCCGTGCTTGTCACAGCCCAAGGGGTGTATTGTCATCCCGAGGTGTCATATTTAAAGTGCCATTCACAGAAGAACAATTGTCAGGATGCAGCTCCATGCACCTGAAGTGGAAAGAGAAAACTCTTTTGTCTGAGGCTTATTATCATCGCTGGAGCAGGAAGGCCTCTGTGGCTGCGGGAAATCAGTTAAATTTAAAAATGAAAATGCATGCAGTCAGATTTTATGAAATTGTGCTTTTCTTTTCAAGAGGTCCTCCATGGCTTGTATCTTCACCGTTTCTTCATGTAAGCAAACATTTGGGTACGCCATGTGACTAGGGAAAGGATGATTTTCTCTTCCACCTACAGAAGCGTAGTGTTGAAAAGCATCTGGCACAATGTGGACGGCCTTCATTTCCTGCCAGCTTCCCAGGGGGAAGGACCCCTGAGTTGCTCCCAATTGAAAATAGAGTCATGCCCCTTTAAGCAGCCCTCACAAAGTGAAAAAGGGGGAAGCGGGACAAGAAGAAGAGATACTGTGAGGATGTAAAGGGGGTGGCTTGTGTGTGCAAGTGTTCATTAATGGCTTTTTTTGGGGTGGGGTGGTGGTGGGGGCATCCTGGGAGGCCCCCCAGACGAACCAAAGACTTGTGTGTGACTTTTGATCTTCAAATTAAAGCATTTTACTTTGTCGAGGCGGATCTCAGATGAGTGATCGGGAACACTGCTGATTTTTTTAACATTCAAATGAGTTTTTTCTGTGTACTGTTACTGTATGAGAGCAAAGTTAGACGTAGAAAAAAAGCACATTCTTGGAGTGGCAAGTAGGGAAAAAAAACATAAAATCAATAATTTGGGGGTGTAACATTTCATGACTTGTCCTTCAACACTGCCGAGCTCATAACACGGAAATCTAGAGCGACAAAAAGCAGCTTATATTGGTGACCGATGATGTCAGAATGCTGTTCAATGCTCAATGGCAGTCAGAAAACCATCATCTCTGCTCGTGGCACCAAGGAAAGCGAGAAGCCGGCTGTTCAAAGGCAAAAGGAAAGCATGAAACAACATGAATTATTAAGTCAAGCTGACGGCTGCAACTTTGTGAGGACGGCCAGAAAAAGTAAATGTTTCTTTGGTCTTTGGTGGCAGAGAGAGAAACGATAAGACCAAGTGATTTGTAAATAACAGAGATGTTGAAGTGAAGTATCTACAGGCTGGGAATTCCACGTTTTTAACTTCTGTATGTGATCCTAGCTCAGTTTTTAATCTACTGCAGGTCTACCACATGTACAGAGACACAATTTGCCATCACAGCAAAGCAAAAGCTCTCCTTCCATTTTCTGTGACATTTGAGCAACAATCTTTAAATGATCTAGTCTGGAAACTATCTTTAAGATGGCTCTTACTGCAAATGGATACAGTGGAAAATTTACTGAATACAATTTGATAGTAAATGACTGCTTTTATTTTTAGTGCAGCACAATAGTTCACATTTATTTCAGTTTGAAATGGAAAAAAATGGAAAAAAGTTCTGTAATATAGTGCTTCCCCCCCCCCCCTTGTTTGCAATATAATTAATGTTTAAGCCATAGATTAGGTGGAATTAGTGCTGATAAACTACCAATATTTGCCTATTAGCTGCCAAACTGTGTTTACAATCGAGTTGCAGCTCAGCAAGCTTCAACACTGAGCAGCAGTGACTCCAGCATAATGGAGAACATGTTAAAGCTTGACTGTAAAGTATTCATATTTGTGTCAAGACTAAATAATAAGTCTGTAAATACCCATAATATGAAACAACAGAAGATTCTGATATGACTAGATGGCATAATTGAGGAATAATCTCTTTGTAAACACTGCGACTGGGTTTTCATGGTTAAAAAAAAAGATTTCTACCTCCATGCTTTCTTTTGCAAGACAAACACGTGGGGAAAAGTCATTTTTGTGCTTTGATTAATCGTCTTAGAGTCTTTGGATAAGTTTCCATAAACGATGAGTTGTAGGGAAACGGCAAAAAAGTAACTTTTCGTAGCATTTGTATAAAAAAAAGAGGTGGCCTCCCAGATAAGATCAACCACACCTGTTTAATTTGTTTACAGATGTGTGCTTGCATTTACACAGTGGACTGAAGCTGTGAGTGTTGCATTCAGGGCTGCCCCCCCTCGTTCCCTCCTCCTCCTCCTCCTCCCTCAGCGGGGCTCAATTACAGCCACTGAAATCTGAAGACTGGGAACTTGAAAGGCAGGGTTATCACATGGGCATCTCAAAGTCCAAGTACTTGTGATACATCCAAAGAGAGCCCTGTGATGTTCGCATAAAGGGTCGATAGCCGACGCTGCTGGAATGATGTTTTCCAGTACTGAGCTCTCTGCCGTAATTGGCTGGTTGTGAAGACATCTGTGGTTTTTAGCTGGAATCTCCTTTTTCAGAATGTCAAATTTTACAATTATGGACATAAATTGTCATTAAAACCTTGTCGTCATATGTAAGTTATAACCTTTTTTTTGTGTGTGTGGTTCAAAGCAACAATTTAGATGCATCTGCTCTTCTTTCTCAAAGTTATGGCCAGCGGTATAATCGTTGTAATTAAAGCAATCGCTCAAATTAAGAGATGGGATTTGAACGTTTTAAAATTCTTTGAAATCCATTATCACATTATCTCCATCTGGTTTTGAACTAAGGAACGCAGTGCTCAGTGGATGTGGAAGTCTTTCTGTGCAGCCGCCTCGCTTGAATACAAGTTACATTTATAATCCTTCCTCCCTTGCTGTGCCGTTCCATTTACAGCGCCTATATTGCCCCGGAGTGCACCTTGGCTGGACACAAACAGCTCCACTGGGGGCTTTTATACCCACCACAATGTGGCTGAACTGACACTTTGTCTGTGACTGGCCACCGCAACCGTACAGCGCCGCTGCCATATTCTCAGGCTTCAGCCTGGCCACAAAAACACTAGGCAGGAAGAAACGGGACGTGAAAAAAGAAAACAAGGAGCGTGATTGATGGCTTTTTTTGATCTTATTTTCTGCCACCCCACAACGGGGATGATTGCCGACTGCTTACGGCTGTCCAATTGCTCCTTCTGTGCATACCTGATAGGGGACAAACGCCTCAAGTGTCCTTCTGGGATGAATTTACAACACTCCTGTCAGTGCACCAAATGTTTTTCTGCCTACAAGATGGCAGATGTAATTATTTTTGCAATGTTTGCTTAGGTTTCTCTGTGTAGCCCCAAAGCAGGAAAACCATAGGTCCTACATGGCTCTTTTCTCCCAGCCACCATCAGCACATGCTATATATGTCTACGTTATATTTCTATGGTAAAGCAGAAGTATACTCTGTCAGTTAAAAATGGAAAAATATACAGTCTAGCTGTGACATTGGCTCTGAATGCAAGTTCTTGACAGATTATATTTTGGTTTAAGCAGGCAGACACACAGAATGTTTATCCCAGTGGCTCCTTCTTTCTGGGCTCCCAGTAGTCCACTGTCTGCAGGATTTATGACAGAGGTCATGGTTGAGTGAACCTCTGTCAACACGAGAGATCAATCTTAATGTTGCTGAATGTGCAAACCCTGGATTTCTTACATATAGGGCTACTTAGTTTTTACAGCCAAACCAAACCAATTCGATTTTTTAAAGAAGTGATGACAAATTAACATTGCCCTCCTTTCTGTCTTCAACAGAACAACATAAATGCAAAAAGCAGCTCCTCAGCCCAGCTGGCCCCTCAAGACCGACGGTCTGGTCCAGAACACCGACTGGCCCATCGGCCTGCAACCCTCCCCTGGGCACAGGGCGGCAGCGTACACAAGGACGGCCCCGGCGCTTTCCTCCTAGATCTGCACAACTTCCCCGACCTCTCCAAAGCTGACATCAACGGACAGAATCCCAACATTCAGGTAAACGCACGTGTTTCCCCATCTGCCAGCATGCTTTGCCGCTTTTTGCCGCTTAAGACAAGACTACTCAAGCACACAGGACAGAAAGATCAAACAGGAAGGAGGAGGATAGTTTGGCGCACGTCGTTAACCCCCTTCTGTCGCCTTTCCTCCTTCCTTTTGCCCCCCTTGTCCCTTTTCACACTTCCTGGCTCGCAGCAAAGCTGAAGAGACACGGTGAAGTCTCACGTCGATCATAATGACAGCTGAAAAGCAGATGCTAACCGGCAATGCTTCACTGCTAACCCGTGTGATGGGAGACAGACAGCAGCTTATGTAAATGTGCGGCAGACCCTTGCCCATAAGTCCCTCAGTGATGCAGATGGTCGAGTAACCGCTGCCATGTTTAAATCATTCTCCTGTCTAATCTAGCAAGGGGGTCTTTCCATTTCTGAGGGCATCGCTGCCAGATCTGAGCACGAACAAAGTGTATTAACATGTCAAGATGTGGGAAGAGAGCAGAGCAACCAATTGAGCAAGGGCGTGAGCTATGGGAGAAGGGGGGGTCGGGTGGGGGGCTGTCTTTGATCCTGAGATTCATCTGGCTTTCATGGTCTGGAGGAGGCTGAATCGCCCTTTGAACTTTGTGTTTAGGTGGAGAGAGCCCGAGAGGTGGGAGGGTGACTGCGGGGCAGGGGTAGAGTTCCCCCCTCATCTGGGAGGCACATGTGTGAGGACAGAAAACAGGGAGTGGGTAACTCTGTGTGTCGGGGTACCAGGAAGTGCCACCATCGATAGTTCAATTCTTCAATTCTTACTGACTTTGAGTCGACTTCTCTTAATGCAGGTGACCATTGAAGTGGTGGATGGACTAGAGGGCCATGAACCAGAGAAAGGCCTCCGAAAGGAAACCAAGCCCAACTGGGCTTCGCCAAACTGGAGAAACTGGTGGCCTCACACTTCGTCGTCGTCCTCCTCCTCCTCGTCTTCCTCCACTCATCAAACAGAGGAGAATGAGCGCTCTTATGGGAGCAACACAGAGGACAGCAACTTCCTCAGGCCACCGGCAGATTGGGACAGGAGGGGAAGCAAAGCTCAAACGGAATATGGTGAGGATTACAGTGTGTGTGTGTTTACAGGGAAATTTACGCACGCTGCACAATATTTGGCCGCGTCTTATTCGAGCACCAGTCCTCGGCGTTTCAACACATGGCTGTCGTCTGACGTGGAATCTGTAATTTGCAGATTTGCTGATTTAAGCTGTCACCATAATAAGTGCAGTCATCCCAGGCGAGCCTTTGGGAGCCCTTGATTGAAGCCTTTAACACTCTTTTATGAGATGGATTCCTCTGTGTTGTGGAGCTCGCTATGTGACACGGTTTGAACGCCTCGCTACATCAAAGTTCGGGCGCAGGAGCCGGGCCAGAGGCGCCGTTAAAGTCGCCACACCGTCCTCGCAAGACTCTCCCAAAGTAACCCCACAGATAAATCTGCCGGTGAAGGATTTACGCTCGCTGTCAGGCAGTATGCGTCCGGCCCGTGTTGTAGCATGCCCAAACCAACGTGGTTGAACAGGAATGCGTGTGCTGTGGAAAATCTCATTTTATTCACTTGCACTACAGTGATTAGGCTGCCAGAGATATAATGTTTTTTGTTTTTTTGTAAAACCAAAGCCCGCGATTAATGTTTCTGGCTTATCGCTGTGGTCAGATCTCATTCGTCGGTCATTTCATACCACACAAATGGACGAGGGAATATTTTATCATCATTACTGTCTCGGCTTTAAACTTTATAAGCATAATTGTGGACAGGCAGTGAGGATCATCCACTCAATCGTCTCATCTGTGGTCTCAGCACAGGTTATTATCTATTTTTTTCCTTGATTTCTGGTTAGTGTTGGCACCCAGCTCTGTAATATGCTTTAAAAGGGGAGAAAGGGCAGCAGTAGAAGAAGCCTATCTGGCCTGTATTCATACAAAAAAAGCTCATAATGAGGGGCAGATGGCAGCGGGGGGCCTATAGGAAGGTTGGAACCACCAGAAATACTTCCACCTCAAAATGCCCACATTATGTGCATAACGGTGATGGGCTCAATGATAATTGAACTTAAACAATAATTTCTTCCCATTTCACTTCCCATTTTCAAACTAATATATCACAGACAGAGCAGCTCAGTGGCATCCGGTGCTTTTGTGCCTGGGATGCTTAGGTAGCAAAGAAAACGTTGATTTTTAAATTGTCTCCTGGATGCACAGAAGCTTTTTATGGAATTTCCAAAATGCTTTAACTGGCTCACTGAAATTGCACATTGACACAATAATTTTGCATCAGCACAGAGAGCACGTGCATGTGGATAGATGAGCGTATGTTGTATGTGCTTTGAGGAGCACACTATAGAGCGAACCCCCTCACTTGCCCGTATCCAAAACTGTGCAGGCTAGACTGATGTAAGTTCAGCATATGGCCTGCAACAGGGCTGAGGATGTTTCTTTCTTTCTCTCTGATCCAAGACTACATGGATGGAGAGGGGGACTGGAGTAGCTGGTCAGCGTGCAGTGTCACTTGTGGAAACGGAAACCAGAAGAGAACGAGGTCATGCGGTTATGCCTGCACAGCCACCGAGTCCAGAACTTGCGACATGCCTAACTGCCCAGGTAAAATCTTATCAATAGCAGACAAAAACCCACATCACTAAATACATTATTCATAGTAAGGACACATGGTATGTATGTCCATGTGTTGATTTAGTGGTCTTTCATCTTTTGATCCAGCTTTCACTGTACTTTCATCTCTCTGAAGGTATTGAAGATGCCTTCAGGACGGCAGCTACTGAAGTGAGCCTGTTAGCTGGAACAGATGAGTTCAATGCCACAGAGCTCTTTGGAGTTGGTAAGATTTTTGCCTCCTCATGTGTTACTCCACACTATCCTTCATTCAGATGTTCTTACTCTATCAAAGGTATTTTTCTTCCATCTGGCAGCAGTGCTCCTGCACACTCTCAGCATTCCTCATGCTCATGCTGTGCTCCATTACTGTGCAACAGGACAGGAAGAGCACAGCATGCAGCTGCCCACTCCCTCTTTGCTTTCTGTTCTTACTAAACTCAGCGAGCACACCTTGATTTTAAACATCTCACTTCTGGTTTCATCCTCTGCAGTTGGAAAGTGTTAGAAATTGTGTCCTGATTTCTTCCAGACACAGACAGTTGTGAGCGCTGGATGAACTGCAAGAGTGATTTCTTGAAGAAATACATGACCAAGGTGGCAAACGACCTTCCCAGCTGCCCTTGCTCTTACCCAACCGAGGTGGCTTACAGCACGGCGGACGTATACGACGCCCCCACGCGCAGAAATTTCCGCTGGAAAGACGCCAGCGGTCCCAAAGAGAAGCTGGAGATCTACAAGCCGACGGCTCGTTACTGCATCCGCTCCATGCTGACCCTTGAATCCACCACGCTGGCTGCGCAGCACTGCTGCTACGACGACAACATGAAGCTCATCACCCGCGGCAAAGGAGCCGGCACACCCAATCTAATCAGCACCGAGTTCTCTGCCGACCTTCACTACAAGGTGGACATCCTGCCTTGGATCATCTGCAAAGGTGACTGGAGCCGCTACAACCAGGCAAGGCCACCAAACAATGGGCAGACGTGTCCAGAAAACCCTCAGGATGAGGACTATTACAAACAGTTTGAAGAGGCAAGGGAATTCTAGCCCGCAAAAACACTGCCCATATATCCAGCTAAACCTCAGAAATGGCGCTGAAACCCTTTTTAATTCTGTTTTAGGTCAATTAACACATGAACTTTTAGGCTCTGAGGACAGACATACTGCTCTTATTGAACCACAAAGAATTCTAACAGAGTCAGAACCTGTTTTTTCTCACAAGGAACTTCTCTCAACATCATCACAACCAGGCGTGAAAGTCTTTTTTATCTGATTATTTTTTTATTTGGTTTTTACACTTTTAATAAATGAAAATGAAATTTTGTCAGTAATTATGTTGCCAATTGTAACTCGAGATTTGGTTACTAAAGGGAGGACTGACTTCATATTCTTAAAAGGGAAAACTGTCATTGTAGAACTGTTATTGTTATCGTGCCCGTGTCGATTGTGTGCGTGTGTGGCTCGTTCGGATCGGAGAGACCTGTGGTAATAGAATAACGACACCTCCCTCAGGAATGTGTTACCCAGTTTCCCTTAACTTTGTCATTCACAGTTATCCAGGTTTTTTTGTACGCTTGATTGTTTATTTAGCATGCACACGTTTTCATTTTCATTCATTTACCCCCCCGTAATTTAACTGTGTGTCTCTGAGGCAGATCTTCATTGTAAAAAAAAAAAAGCCTGCATTATTTTTGTAAAGTATTTATTAAGTCGTAGCTGAGTTTAAGTCGAGCGTCTGTGGCCAAAGTTGAGATTCCTCTCTGGCTCATGCTTCGCCATCAGGGTGCGTATCCATGTCTCAAGTTAGGGTTAAATAGAGCAGAAAGAATGTGTGAACTGTACGCGACAATGTTTCTTTTTTTGTTATTTTGAGATATAAATCTATAAATAAATTTTTTTAAAGCCAGTGAATGTGTAAGATGATAGAAAATTGAAATTTCAAGCCATATCACACAGTCCTAACAGTTCTCCCTTGGCATCAGCGGGAAAAGAAAAAGCATCTTTAGCCGATCACAAGACTTTAATTAGTTCTATCCAGTGTGGCTGTCGGGACAGGCTTTTTGATGGGATTGTGATATTTCTTCAGAGGGCGAGGAGAATGCAAATTCTTTGTCTTTGGCATGTATCCTCACATTCCTGGGTAATTTCTCAGTGTACACACGCACACAGACACACACACTCGGTGCTGCATCTCTGCAGCTGAGACCCCTGACCGTTGCCTTTCCACTGAATGCTGCAGTCATTGTCACACAGTGAAAGCCATTCATGGTGCCCTCATTCCTGCAGTTTTGTGTGCAGCACAGCTGGCTGGGTGTAGGGCTTGTCTTTATAATGCAGCAGGCCCCAGCACGTTCCACACCCCTCAGGCACAACTCGCAAACGCCTAGTTTTTTTTCTTCTCCCACTATTCGTAGAAATTTTCTCCGCACGCCTTTTTCGTCTTGTTTTTCCTCAAACACGATGCTTTATCAGCAGCCCACCTTCAAATACTCGCTGCAAATTACATTCCATTAAAATGTAGATATTCTTCCCCTGTTCTCCTGTCCTCCTCCTGAGCGGTTTAAGGCTAAGATTACAGTAACCTGCATGGATCGTTATCTTTAGCAGCAGGTCTAGTGAACAGGCCACGAAGATCAAAGCGGGGTGTTCGTCTTTATTTTGAACCATTAGTGCCAAGCTCAAATTGATGACATACCTCCAACCCCACCTTAACCCAGTATCTCTTCTCCAGACAGGCTCCACGTGTCTCCAGAGCAGGCGATTACTCGTACACCCGACTCATTTTTCATCTCTCGTTTTGTCTCCCCTCCCCCGCGAACACAAGGCACAATTTTGGCCCGCGTAGCAGATTGAGTGTTGTGAGAGTAACTGGCATGAAAATGTATAAACTGTGCTGACCGTAGGGTGTCAGCGAGGCCTCGCTTTTGTGTTACTATTTCCACGAGTCTACTCTGGTATGTTTCAAAGGACGCAAAGCACCATATTAGTGGTATATTGTCAAGGATCCGAAAGGGCTCATTAAGCATCACCAAGATATGATTGTTGGGATTTTGTCTCTATTTTTGTTATGAGAAGGAAATCACGTCCAATGTACTTAAACAATTTTAGACCAAGTTTGACAGGGTCGGCTCTGGGAGTTCTCAGCGAACTGCGGGAGTAAAAAACAAAACAAAAAAGAAAGAAAGAAGAAAGCAGTGGAAACTTGGATGTGTTCACGTAGTACATCAAGATAAGCTTTAGGTGTTCTGCTGTGGGTTTTTTCCTAGAAATGGTTCACATTAAGACAAGTTCAGGTGGTTTGTTTGCCATGCTTTGGGAGTTAAAGAGCCCGGTTATATGGTGGCAATTGGGCATCTCTTTGTTTTGTGGTGTGGTGCAGATGTGGTGGGGCCATTTTTAGCCTCTCTCTTTCTCTCTCTCACTTTCCTTCACTCGCCGCCTTAGCTCTGCTACTTTATGGGTGGTGTAGCACAATGCAGGAAGTGTCTGGGCCACAATACCACAGGGCTCTAATTGCACGGCAAACTTAATTAAAAGGTTAGTCTTTCGTCTTCTAATCTGGAATAGCTGACCTGGATCAGGCGTTTGCTTATCTAGCAGCCACCTTCCCTCCACCTCCCAACCCCAACCTTCGCCAGCAATGCTCCGCTTGTAACACAGGACGGGCCGTTGGCACTCTGCCCGTCACAGGCTCTCATCTGTGGCACAGCGACACAGGAGGGAGTGGGTCATGGGGGCATAGGGGCGTAAGTGCCTGCTCGTACAGCTGAACAAACAGGTCGAGCAGATATGGAACTTCTGAGAACGGTGCCTTGCTCAACCCCTGCTGCGATGACATTGCTGAGAGGGCATGATCCTCGGCTATAGCATCTGAGGCAGAACGATGACAGAGCAACTTCATGAACACACATTTTGTGACACCTGCTCTTGTCTCATTCCCTCTATAGGTCAAAAGTAAATCCACATGCACGTGTCCATCCCACAGACACCTTCTACAAAACATACATGGAGTACGGTCTTCCAGTTACAGAGATGACACTGGAAGTGCCTTAAAGACATACAAGCTCTGTACTGGCAAAGTCTGGTCCACTTGAAGATCTGCTGGTTTTAACTGTGCACTGATCACAACTTTGCAGAACTGATTTTTTAAGAGATGCACAATTTAAACAAACAAAAAAAATGATATGAGACAATAAATACATTTTAAAAAAAACAGCAAACGTAGAGTATTTGAAAAGACAGTTCATTTTAAATCAATCGGATCTTAACAAAGAAATAATAATAATGCAAGTACCACACACAACATCTTTGAAATCAATATAGGAAACAAGGGAAATAAAAGCTGTGAGGTCTCAGTGAGTAAAACTATTGCAGAACTATTGAAACCGTGGCTCGTTTCTAAGGGAGCCACGTGCACTGCCTGGTTTCAACCCCCTCTGTGAATACGTGTTGATGTTAGACACTGGCACAAAGTAGCAAAAGCGGTGTCGACGGGATGGTGTCCCTGAGGTGGTGAAGGAGGGGAGTCAGCATGAGCACGGAAGCTGCAAGGCCATGACTCACTGTGACAGCACCGCTTGGCATGTGAGGACAGCAAGCCAGACAGGCAAGGCTGCTGCCTTTGATCTTTATTTGCTCCACCGTCTGTTTTGCATTTAAGAGCCTTGCTGAGCGCGAGGCACTGGATACACCTTGAATGGCTCAGGATCACGGTCCACTTTTTAAAGACCCAGGATCCTTTTTCAAAGCTAAGGGGATTCAGGACGAAGAGGGATGATGTTTGAAGGCGAAGGTTTGGAGCTGAATGGGGCAGAGGGTCTCCCGGCAACACAGATTAGCTTTGATGAAAAGGGGGGCGCTCTGTAATAACACATGATCGAGCTGACGGACAATGTTGGGAGGGTGGGTGAGGGGAAAGGTAACACGTGTCCATTTGGATGGACTCTCGAGATGAAACCCAGGGTGAGGCAAGTGTGGAATAAAAACAAACACGCACAGCACCTCCCAAAGCAACCTCGCCATCCAACTCCTGCATATTATTCCACTTCACCAACATCTAATGACTGTAACCTGTTCCATGTGATTGGAAAACTGGCTGGGAAGCATTCCACAAGCAGGCACGGTGCACTGACAGGGAGGCATTTCAGCCTTCAAAAAACAAATATATATTTATCTTCTTGAGCAGCTCTATTGCACATTCCTCCTAGACACTACAGTGACCACAATCCAGAGCGAGGGCTAGCACTTTGACGAACCCTGCCCCGGAGCCTGATACAAATCACATAAATAGCTTCTCTCTCCAATCAGAGGCTCGAAATGTTTATTTATGAGGGATCAAAACAATACAACTTAAGAAGAAAACACATTTTGAGAAACATTTAAAATGGAAAATTTCAATGCCTTCACCAACACAGATTTCTTTTCTTCTTCTACTTTTTCTTTCCTCCTCCTGCAGATTTTCTGTTCCCATTTCAGTTACTTTCCAGCATGTAATTTATTCTCAGACTATACATTTTTGGGAGTCCACACTTTAGATTATATTTATTCTGTCTGCGAGGGCTTACACAAACTGCTCTCCAAATAGCAGTGAGCGTCTTATTTCGGAAAAAAGGTACGGCTGGGAGAATACGCCTCATGCCATGGAGTTTAAAAGGACTCAAAGACAGACGCGGATACGTAGCAACATACATTTTATTTTACCTTCTGAGCACTTTAGAAAGCGGTGCACGTATGATTTACATAGCTTATACCATTTTATATTAGTTGCATTTTTTCAAGTAAACAATAAACAAGCTATACCGTGGTTTCGCTGGGACTGAAAGTCTGAGCAAAGAAAAAAAGAAAAGAAGCAAAACCAGAGAAACCAAATATCCCAACAAAAGTTTCAATTCAGACAATTATTCTTTTCAAGTACAATTCTCGACAGCACCATTTCATGGGCTTGATGCATACATTAGTTTTTAACTGTACTTTGTTTTAGCAAGAAAATACACGTCTCTGTCACTGGGACTGTACAAATATAAACTGCGATTTCTATATGATGACTAACAGTCCTGTTTGGCGCTTGGGTCAAATGTTGCTGCCTGAGCACTATATATAGATATATATGTATATATAAGCATCACTCTGGAAGTGCATAGCTTCCTGCTTCTTGAGCATTTCTGCACATCAGAGAAAAGAAAGTGGCTTATTGTGGATTTTGCACATGCAGTATCTAAGTATTCACATTTAAAAAACAAAAATAAAGCAAAGCAAAGTCTATGGCTGAAACGGTTAGAAAGTTCATCAAAGATGCACATGATGCTACATTAAACAATACGCTGGAGGATTAATAAGAGCATGTGTGTACGAGTATGTGTGGAAGTTGTACGTGGAAAACTAAGTAGGCTTTGTGTCACCGTCCAACCCTTGCAGCTTTAATTCTTAATTCCTGATAACCTCGAGTCGCAGGCATTCCACTCGGTGCAATCTGACATCTTTTTAACATTGAAAAGTATTTGAAAAACGCAACAAGGTTTTGCATTTGAAATTCCTAAAAGTTTGAAAATAGTCACATCTGTTCAGTAATATAAAATAATATGAATATCCACCCTGTTTTGCCAAAAAAAACAAAATTATAGCTTATATACAAAAGGAAAGAAGCCACTTTTAGTTGAAAAACAGTAACGAAGAAAAGAACATAAAACGGCGCATCAAGGCAATGGTGCATCAAGTCTAGTCCAGGTGACACTGGAGAGCTCGGGGATAAATTGGCATAGAGTACATGCTGGAGGCAGACAGTGGCAAAGGGAAGTCCTGTAAGTGCACTAAGTAGAAGCCAACACTCCTCCCTCCTTCCTGGACACCTGTTTAAACAGCGAAACCTTATTACTTCTGGCATCACAAAGGCCATGGGGAGGTGAGGGTGGTGTGTGTGTGTGTGTGTGTGTGTGTGTGTGTGTGTGTGTGTGTGTGTGTGTGTGTATTTGAGGGTGGATGGAAGAGTTTATATTGGAGTATTGCTGAAGAAGCCCAGAAGGAAGGAAAACACGCTTCACTCCACTACACCCGTCAGCCGACACACCCCTCCCTCGATGGCCAAAGACTGTCCAGGAACTGTCCCAGGTGGCAATCTGGATATGTGTGTCTGCAGGCAGCAAAAGAAAACATTCACACAATGAGAAAAAGAAAAAGGCAGATCTATATGGAGAAAAAGAAATGCTGATAGGATTTTGATTTCTTAGATTCCTGTACAATCATCAAAGTTCAGTTCAATTGGCACCAAAGAACAACATAAGCTTTATCAGGGCACTTTACAAACTAAGGTCTTCTAATACCGATTTCAGAGAAAAGCCCAACAATTTCCTCTGAGCCAGTATTTGGTGAGAGTGGCTTAGCACCGAGCTTAACTACTGCATCCCACTCAGTGAACTCCAAATCCAACACCAGCACCCAAACCCATTACGCCTGATGCTGCACAGCTCCCGGAGATTAGCGGCACAACCAAACCACACAACCACAATGAAGTTTTTAACTGCTTGGTGGGTAAACAGAAATGTTGAGAAAGTATCTACGTAAGAAGCTACTTTTGGATCATTCAAGGGGTCCCTACAGCAGATAGCTCTGCGTGTTTGATGTGACCGATCTTTACGCTGGATGCCCTTCCTGACACAATCCCACAAGGAATTCGTGTCTCCTCCTGGGATCAAACCAAGGATCTTTCCCTTTTTAGGCAAATGTGTAAACCGCTACATGAAAGGACACATCTAAGTAGAAGCTAGAAAAAATAAATACAATGCAATCAGAGGGAGCAAAAACACACACTACTACTGTGCCATCATGCATTTTTACCTTTGAAGTCCAAAGGTGCCAAGTCGGTGTTTGCAGAGACACAGAGTAAACGGAGAAAGAGAACAAACTGCTGGTGTTTTCTTTTTTGAGTTTCTTTTCTTTCGTTTGAGCAAACACTGAAAAGGAGTAAGAAGAGGAGGGAAGGGGCAAACACAGCTGTGAAGACGGGAGTGATACTTCCACTGGGGGATCAAAGGTGACCGACACTCCCTGCGCCAATAATGGCTGTCATGCTCCTTCCTCTCTTCCCACAGAGGGTAACGCTGGCTCTAGCCTTAGGGGAATAATACAGCCACTTATTTACCGGGGCACTGAACTGGCCTGACATCTCTCTTTCAGTTCCAGGACTCTACTGGTCTTTTTCTGTGTAGCCAGCGACTATGGCCCAGAGCACCCTGAGGGCAACTGTCACTTCAATGGGACAACAGCCAGACAAGGCCACGCACACATGGTAACACTCTGAGGGGCCCATTCTGCCTCCAGTACACGTTTCTGGACTCATCTTCTTCCCTTCATTTTCTGAGGACAAGGTTAAGGAAAGCCCTAATTTAAATGGTTTTGAGTGAAGGTCTGTAGTGAGTTATAATAAACTAATGTTGACAAGCTAAATGTTTTCCTTCAGATGTTTGCATGCCAAGGAGAAAAAAACACGTCTTTACCTCACTGACTATACAGCTCAAACTGTGTGCAGTTACCTGCTAGCTTTCTCAATGCATATATCCGTGCTTGTGTCTGACAATGATCTTGTGCCCTGCTCCCACTCCGATTCAAATTCGTGCCACATGTTAAGATCTTAATTTTGCTTTTAGCTGACAGAAAGGACAGCGCGACTTAGTCAGCAGGAAGAGTCAAAGGCTCAGTAAACCAAACAAGTGAGTAATGACAGCACTGCAGGGCCAAGAGCACTGCATGTGTTTTACATGAACTGGGACAAAGTAGCGAGGATGCTTCAGGCTCAGAAATCACACAACAGATGTCCCGACACTTTGGTGGCACAAGTCGGACAAATAACGCTGCAGCCTTATGTGCAAACAATAAAAAGCTCACTCATATTTAAAAGGTCTCTCTCTATCTGGAGGAATAATCAAAAACTAAAAAGGTATAAATATTCGTTTTTAAAAAGGGAGGTATGAATGAAAAAAATACACTACAACCTGTGAAGTGTGGAGAAACAACTGCAAACAGAAATACTGTAAATAAACAACCGTTCCACCTCGATGTTTGGTTAAATGCTTAACGGTTTATGGGCTGGTACTTCAATTGCTCATTAATGCAAATACCTAATCAGCCAATCACATGGCATGCAGACATGGTCAAGGCGACCTGCTGAAATTCAAATTGAGCAGCAGAATGTTGACGAATGCAGAATGCAACGTGGTTTAAGTGACTTTGAATGTGCCATGTTTGCTGGTGCCAGACAGCCTGGCCTGCATTTCAGAAACTGCTGATGTGCTTGGATTTTCCCACATAGTTATCTCTAGGGTTGTCAGAGAATGGTCTGAAAAAGAGAAAACATCGTGTGAGCAGCAGTTCTTTGGGTAAAAAGGTCTCGTCGATGTCAGAAGCGAATAGTCAAACTGCTTCAAGCTGACCTAAGGCAACTGTAACTCAAATAACCACAACCAATGTATGCAGAAGAGCATCTTTGACTGCTGAACCTTGAAGCAGATGGGCTATAACAGCACAAGACCACACTCGATGTCAATGCAATTAGCTAGGAACAGGAAACCAGGGCTAGAGATCACATGGGCTCACAAAAATGGAACAATAGAAGACTGAAAAAATGCTCTCTGATGAAAAATGTCCGGCATCTCGTTGAATCTACGCCACGAGGCCCTTTTGCCTTCAGACTTTTCATTGGCAAAAGTAGCCAATGAAGTGGACGGTGAGTGTATACAGGCCTTTTCCAAACTTAGTGACTACCATCAGTTGAAAAAATACTCCTTATCACCTTGATAATAACTTATTTTAGTCTGCAGCAGTAATTTGACTCACAAGAACAAAAACAATACATTCTTTTAGCTATTATGCTCATTAATACAAATGCTAAGACTCAAACCTTGTCGCTGTGCTAGTCAATATCAGTGACCAATTCACTTCACAGCAACCGGTGATAACCAGTTTAATTAAAAACAGGAGCTTGTAACTGTGATTGTAACACCATCTGTTGGCGATCCCCAACATAACTTGTCTTCCAGTTTAGTTTGCAATGATTCCTTGATGCAAAACCCAGGCTTGCAAAAAGCAGCACAAGCTAAATATAAAAGCCAGACAGGTTAAAAGTAAAGCAATGAGATGTAGAATTATGTGACAGCGGGGCAGGACAGACAGAAAGAAAATGACAGCATGCAAACCTACAGTGAGCCTCTTGTCAGTTCGTTACCCTGTGACTAAAGTGACCACATGACAGGACTACGACTGAGTTAAAATATCACATGAAAAACACATTTCCATTGTATCTGTCAGAGAAAAACAACATTCTTTGGAGATATGAATGTGTTTAGGAGTGAGGAGAAGCCACTCATTAACACCACAGCATAGACCAAAGGGTAAATTTAGCTCTATGACTACGCTGTTGTTTTTCTCTTGTGGTTTCCACATTCTTTGAAAATATAAAAATAAATAACAAAAACAATCATATGCTATTTATTCTCCCTGCAAAATGGATAATAAAAACAGCATGTAACATAAGAAAAGACGTCTGTCGTGTAATACACAAAGCAGACAATAACCATAAGGCCTGAGTTGCACGCCATTTGATTGTGTCTGGCCTTAAAAATCTTTATAGTGGTAATGATGTCCACAAGGAGGAAACCGAGCCATATTCGCTGTGTTGTGGATCCTTTACTTCTCTTTCATCTGTCCAATCATGACAATCATCATATAACAATGGTCCGTTTCAGAAGTACCGCCACTGGCTTGTCCGTGCAGTTTTGTGTGTTTCTGTAAAACACAGCTTGATGTTCTGATGTCTATCCAATGCAAACAAAGGTGAGTGTTTGAATAAAACCAGATGCTCTCACTCTTCTGCACCGCTGCCATTTCACAGTCTAACGTCTAAAAGATTAGGACGCAGACTCGACTTTCCTTAGAAACAACATCTGACTGAGAAGAAAGAAAAACCGGAGCAGAGTTTCCAGCAGTGTCAAAAAACCTGGCCTGAGATTTTTTTTGACTGGCCTGCAGCAATTCAATCTAGATATTGATCGGTCATAAAAAATACATGCATTTAAATCTCACTAAAACACTGTAAAAGAATAGAAATCCAACCTGACCTCTGGCCTAAATACTCCTGCTCAGCTCTTTCATGTTCTTATCATGGAAAAGCAGCGGTAGATGGACTCTGGGTGGTTTGAAATGCCCAGCGAATAGGAATGGGAGGAATGTCTGCTGAACAGCAGCTGAGCCAGTGTATGGCTGTGACTCTTTATGCTTAGAAAACAGGCAACCAAATGCACAGAAAATTGGCTTAAACTCAGAAATGTTAGGCCAGCCGACTAAAATCAAATCAAAATATGACTCCATACAACTGATTTTCTTTATAACAGATTTACAGCAACACAGTCAGCCAAATCTTCACTAGAGGCACTCATTCCCTGTTACTTGCTCTGCTCCTGGTGCTAAAGAGCAAGATTTAGACTCTAAGACTAAGGCTTTGCATTATACTTGCTTCCCCTAGCCAATTTTATTTGAAAATGCCATTACTATGCAGATAACACCCTACTGTATTTATCTATGAAGTCAAATGCTACAAATACATTAGTTAAAGTACGGGCAACTCTTAAAGGCATAAAGACCTGAATGATGTTTAATTTTCTGCTTTCAAATTCAGACAAAAGTTATCAGACTTGGCCTTCTAACCTGGTTCTTAATTCTTGATAGCTTGACCTTAGCCTTCCATATTAGTGTGAGGCGCTTTGGAGCATTTTTGATGAGGATATATCCTATAACAGTCCCATTAAACAAATACACTGGACTGCCTTCCTCCATCTGCTCTCTACTGCTAAAATTAGAAACATCCTGTTCGGTCCGAAGGTTTAAAATTCTAAACTGGACTACTGTAATGCATTATTAAGCAAAAGTACTCAGCAGGACGTGAAAAGGAAATCATATTTCTCCCATATTAGCTTCTCTCAATTGGCTCCTTGATAAATCCAAAATACTATTAAAATTAAAAATTTTCTTCTTACAAAGTAAGACCTAAACTGAACTGAATACTCCCTCTCAAGATGACTTATGTCCCCCAAACTCATAGCCTATTCTCTTCTGCTTCCTGCCTGTTAGCCAGAATCATCACAGGTCTGCCGTAAAGACACGCAGGTGGCACTTCCTGTGCCTCCATACTCTAGAGACCACAGGAGACACGACTGGAGCCCGGCAGCATTAAAGTGCTCCTCTTTGGCTCTGTTCTCAGTAGGCATAAAGGACAGGATTGCCACATTGCTCTGGTATGCAGATGGTCAGGCACAGAGACACATCATAACTTCAGTTTCACAACAACAAGCTACTCAGTCTCTGTTAGAGCCGTGTGAGATTTGGTGGAGCAGCTGTCTTCTTGGCTGCACTCTCCAATATCACTGTATCACCAATCGCCCCACAAGAGGAAGTGGATACCCTCCCCCAAGAGACCCAGAAACCACTACTGACAGATGATATTTCTGGATCTCCACCCACTGAGCACAAGCACTTTACAAAGAACATTTTTGCATGCATATCTCAATGGAGTGATGCTTGGTGACTTCACCACAGTAGATTTTAAAGCTACTTGAGTGCTTCTTTGGGACCCAGACCCTAGACGTTTCTGCTGTTTAGATTAAAGGGTAGCCTACAAATGCTCTTCCCGAGCACACTGCACTACTTCGAACTCTGTCAACACAGCAGCTTGAGCCAAAGGGGCAAAAAGAAAATGTGTGGAACAGTAAAAGACCACCACATTTGAATCCTGCTTTCATGACGCTAGCTGTCTTGGGAATCAAATTCTTCTCTATTATCTGGTTAATATCAAAACATATTGTGCTTCAGTAGTCACGTGATGATTTAATGCCTCCTACCTGTCACTGACATTAAAAAAATAGCAGCAGATGGATTTTGATGTTGTACTTTATTTATGGCTGAATCATTCACAAATGATTATGGAACTGACATTTTGCTGTAGCAGCAGTAAACCCACCCCACATGTTAACTTTATGTGAGTGTGTGGGGCGGAGGGAGAGCGGGTGGAGGACTGCAAATTGAACATAACAAAGCAAACAAAACAGAGTTACAAACAGGGACTTTATGTTCACTGTCCTCTGCTTACCTCTCTCTATTGGCACTGCCATGACAGGACAGCGTGCAAGCTCACATTCCATCCCAGAGCCCCATGCACAGAGCACATCTGACAAATATGCAGATTGATACTGATATCCCCAGTGGCGCATGACTTTCTGTAAACTTTATGGTACTTTAAGACCAGGTAGTGGCCACAGAGAGAGGGTGATGAGAGAGGCAGACCACGAGAGAGAGAAATAAAGGGAAAGAAAGAGAGAGAGAGAGGGTGGAAAAGACGGGTGAGTGAGGTGGAGCCAGGGGACACAGGACAAACACTTTGAAATCTGAACCAGACTTCAACAACAGTGCCCTCTCTTCATACAGAGTGACAAAGATACATTAGCCAAACAAATCAGTGCGAGCTGAGACTCCACTTAGAGCCAGGAGACCAGGCCACTGGCCCCTACTGCTTAAGAAACCACAGCATTTATGTAAAACAATATCTTAAAAAGGCTCAGAGATGCCTTTTTTAAATATCATTCTATGACAGCAGACATAAAAGTGACATTTATTACCCAGTATACCATACCAATACACAATGCACCCCACCGCAAAAAAAAGAAAAGAAAAAGTTTTTTGTTTTTCATAAGAAATTAAATAAAAAGTGCTCGGCTAAAATACAAAAATATGCTTCATTTCATTCACTCAACTCATAAAGCACTGGACCCTCTTGAGGGAGGAGGGTGGACCCATGTGGCTCCTGTTTGGTGAACGTGGGCAAAAGTTCCCGTCACAATGCACAGGACCGAAGCATATTCCACAAACTACCAAAAAATCTTTGAACTGAAAGCTAAAAAAGGAGACAAGCTATTTAAAGCCAGCCTTTGGCATTGGTCAAAGATGCAACCATTGTAAGCTCACTTTAAGACTGTATTTAATTATAATATGTTTCAGTTTAGTTGGTTGGCTAATTCAAATCTCACCTTTGCTTTGCTATCTTGAGCAGACATGTAGCCAACACACATGCTTTCTGTGGTGTGACTCCACAGGAACTCCACTGTAAATAAAGACAGATACAGGTTACAAACACCAAGTCTTCATACACAAATATCCATACACAGATTTAGCAGCCGGAGCAAAGGTTTGATAGAAACAGGAAACCATACAGAACGAAAGGTTCGATTTCCTAAAGCGAACAGAAATGAGTAATCCTGCCGAAGAAGAACATCAGGCGGGTGAGCCGGTGGACTTAGCACCGAACATGCCCATTACAATGAAAATATATGACTGGCAGTTGTGACATAATTGCATAGAATAGCAGAACTTGAGAGGTGAAATGTAAACTCAATTACTGCACCAAAAGGATGTGGTCGACATGATGTTTATTCATGTAAATCAACAGCAATCTGTGGTAGGTGACACAGCACAAAAGCTGCGCTACGTACACAACATCAAAACGGGGTCTGCACATCATTCAGTGTCAACTGAAAATATTTTATTATCCATGCAGACTTAATGTTTTATGTTGCACTCCATGATTTGGAGTTAAAACAAAAGATTTATGAAAACATAAAGAGCCCAAACTTTGAACTGGACACAATGAGCACTGAGGTCAACTCCATAATAGTAGAAATCCAGAAAGTAGGATCATTCTCCTAAGCTCTGGGCAGAGAAACCAAATCTATCAATACAATCAGTTGGCAGTATTCAGAAGGCCTCCACTTCTCTGAAGATTAGTGGTTGATTCCATAGTGGGAGGTCTCTGCTTAAATCTGAGATGAAGGGTGTGAAACCAAAGCCTGATTGTGCAAGTTAAAACACAGACCACCTGCCAGGAAAGCCACAGTGCCTTCTCTTCTGTCTTAACATCTCACTAATAAATCAAGGAGTCACCCTATGTCTGTGCTTTCTTCACATTTCTCAACAACACTTCATCCTAACCACTTCACTCTTGGTGGGTGCACTACAAGGAACCCAAAGAATTGCAGTGTCGAGTTTGAAGTCTGGATCAAAGTTGTCTTTTTCTTGTTTTTGTACTTTCATAACTACTGCAGTCATGTGCGGCATTTAGGGAACAGCTGTAAATTAAATTCCAGCTGCCAATCAAAAAAATGTAACGTAAATTTCTGTAATGATGCCGTCGCAGGCACGGAGGAGATGGACTGGACACCAGTGTTACTACCGTCTGCTTGGATTTAAAGTTTTTATATATGGCTCACGAACCATCTGATGCTGGCAGCTGCCACGAAAAGAGACGACTTTTGTCTGTTTATCCATTTTATTACCAACCTGTCAATTTAACCAGCCAAGTCTTGAAATTATTAACATCTTACCCAGTATACCCTGAAAATTTTGAGACGGCTGAGCCTCCACACATCTGCAACATCGCAAGACAATTACTCCCCCCAAAACACGATCTTCACTGGCCAGAATGGGTGAACCTGGACACAGAGGAAAAACAATACATTTAAGATGATTGAAAATGGCATATGTGTTTAAAAAAAGGAAAAGAAAGGTTCTCGTTAATCAATAATGTCTCATACTTTTTTCGTTTTCCAACCCTAAAACATAAAACCAAGCATAGCATGACATAATTAGGCAATACACAACCTTTGATGTACGAGCAACAAAACTTTCCAATCCAATTCTCTCCCTTTATATCCAAATTATACAAATTGAAATAATTACATCAGTTTTATCAGGATTTAACCCAGAAATAGTGAATAACAGGTAGTGTCATTTTAACTCTACATACTGTATGTACTGTTATAACACAAGGCTTCATTTTAAGATCTAAATAATGCTCAAATATGTTTCAGCTGACTTTAATAACACATAAAGAAAGGGCCGTTCTTGCTCCCTGACTAAATTCCAGGAGAGACAAACTTCAATGAGGTGTTGTATATACAGAAAAACTTGGACGCGGCCATTAGCCTAGCGCAATAAAAGAAGAAAGGGCTCGGTTTGGAAAAAAACAATCTATAAACAGCTATAGCATGACTTGAAATGTCTCAACACAGCAATGAGCAAAGGAAAACAGGACTATTTGGTGCAACTGATATAAATATTGTTGTGTCTGCATACCATTGTTCTTTTGTTGCATTTCACTCAGATTTTGGTTCCATGTCGTAATGTTCCCTTCACTCTATAAAACACTGTGTGTGTGTGTGTGTGTGTGTGTGTGTGTGTGTGTGTCTGTGTTTGTGTAGCTTGGACAGCGTTCACACACAAGAACAGATATTTGTTCTACATTTTCAAAAAGGCAAAATATTCCATCAAAAACTCCATTATTTAGCCTGCAGCAAGAATTTAACAATAAATAAACAGAAATGAACATTTTTGAAATATCACCCCATTCGATATGTACTTGGCAGGTGTGTCTATGGCACTACAATCTTTTATTAGCATTAAACAAAAATATTTTTTTGAAGTGTTTAAAAGTGTTTTATTCTGTAGACCAGCGGACCGGTACCGGTCCAGGGCCTGGGGGTTGGGGACCGCTGCTATAGACTGAATCACCTGACATTGCCGTGTTCTATCTACGGTTTTGTGTAAAGGTTTTGAGCCACCATCATGTTTTAAATATGGCTGTAAAACACAAAACTCACTCTCCCTTTTCTGACACTTCATACACTGAACCAGAAATGTAACATTTCATAAGACCTGTTATCACTGATTTTCAGTCCACTTCTTGCAGATTTTCAGTTTTTCTCCCCGTTTCCCTTCATTAAGAATGGCTTCTTGACAACCACCCTTCCACTGAGACGATTTCTGATGAGGCTTTGGTGAACAGTAGATGGATCAGCTGTTAGTCAGATGTATCCCTCAGGTCCTGTGTCAGGTCTGTGTTGGATTTTTTCCTGTTTCTTACTTTCAGATGCTGTTCATTTGCTATAGATACTGTTTTTTTAGACCTGCCACTTCTTTTGTCTTTCTTTTCACTTTTCTTTTGTAACCCACTTGACGAGTTTCATCAAAATTTTTAACGGCACACTGCACACAACGCTGAGATATGCCAAGGTTTGGGTATATAACTCTTTGGAAATTACCTTTTTGGTACAAAAAAAAACCTTTTTTATGCCTGTTAAACTATGTTAGATTTGGGATTTTGCATCTATTCAACTAAAGAAATGGGAACAAATGATGTGTTTTTGCCCAAAAATACTATTTAAAATTGCTCATCCCTTAATAACTTCCATGGCTTAACAAACAAACAAAACATTCCTCTGAAAATGGTCACATACAAGAACAAAGAGAGTGAAAAATCAGGATCTTAACCTTAACCAGGCAACATTTAAAAACTGCAAAAAAATGCAAATCAAAATCAAACCGCAGTGTCCAGGGCGAAAGTCCTGTTTGATCCATTTATCCAACAGGAACATGCTGAGTTTGTCATTGTCCCACTGCTGCATAAATCACATTTTTGTATTTGACACAAACCTATGACATCTTAACAATGCAACGGGTAAATTGCCATGACTGTACAGAAGCAACATTAATATGATGTTGTGGCAATATTAATAACATAACAACATTCCTGTCTCATTCCTACTGTTAACATGCGTTCTGCAAAGACAGGATTTGCGCAGCTTTGTTTGAATAAATTGAGACGGACGAAGCCAAATCGAGACGGACTTCTAAAGAAGGCCGGAACAAGGCAGAAACCACCACATGTTTCCATATGTCCTTTTTCCCTCTGCTCTGAACTATCCCAGTGGTCATTCACAGGCACAGCAAACACGGTTAACAAGGCTTTCAAAAACTGACCACTTCTGAGAATAAGTCAAAAAACTAAAAAAAAGCTCTTCATATAAACCTATAAACTTTCAACAAAACAAGCATGTCTTCCAAAATTATCTGTGGCTGTCAGCTATGATGTGTGCACCATTTGAAGGCCCTTTTTAAACAGTGAAAAGGAACCATAAATCAAAAGCTGTCTCTGATTCTATAATTTCCAACGTTTCCAGTTGTTCTCTCATTTCTTATGTTATGCAACATCTGTTTGTATAATTCTCTCCACGTGTTTCTCACAAACACGTTCTTGGCTGACAAATCTGTGTGTATGGAAAAGAGCGGTAATCAGGCTACATGTGTGTGACTCACTGATGAACTTGTTTTGCATAGCCTCCAGCAGGGCTTGGTGGGCATCTTCAGACTGCATGGCAGCAGAGCATTCCCGTGCCAGCATGGTGCGAATCAGATGCTCCCCGCAGCCTGGCAAAAGACACAAAATGACACACATAATAAACAGAGTTAACTTTTAGAGACTTTTGGCACATCTAGACTAAACAACTTCCTTTCAAATCCAAAGCACGTGAAAGTCTTAAAAAAGTCTTTTAAAACTTGTAAAAAAATATATCTTTATTTATTATTAGATTATATTATTTATCTGGTTATTAGGTATATAATGGAAGCTATTCTAAATATCAAAGGGTTAAGTTTTGTTTATTGAGTTCAAATAAAAATAAAAATGATAATGCAATCCTTTGGCATATTCTCACAAGTGTAATTAGGCAGTTTTTATTTCAGGTAATACTGAAATCACTTCTAAAGTACAGCTGCCTTGCTCATGGGTACACTGACAGTGATTACAAAGAGAGGGTTTTTGTTTCAGTTTTCCCTGCCTTGATCCCAGCTAGTTTTGGAGCTTTAAAACTGCCAAACACCCAGTATTAATTCCCCCTCTGTAAATCCTGTGCTGTAGCTGGCTCCCGGCACAACTGCAGGGTGTGCAGAGAGCCATACTTACTTCTATCGTCATGACACATTCACGCATCATTTTTATTTAAACAGGTTTAGAATTTCTATGTTACTGTAATATGCATTTTTAGAAACAAGATTTTACAAGTTTGTCTAAGGAAAAGAAACTATTTTTGATCAGATCACTGTTTAATATTTATAAAAGCAGTGTAGTGACTGCATGTACAACTAAATAGAAATAATAATAATAATAATTTTAGAGTACACAGAAATAAAACTGCAGTATAGAGGTTGTTTGCTATAAGAAAAACCTAACCCCGCTAACCCTGCTAGCTCCAATTGATTGTGGTAGCCACCTGAATCTGTCTGATGTGCTTCCTTCATGGTGCATGCGGTAAATACTCCAAGGAGAGAAACAAAGCATTTTGTTAAGAATTCAGGGAAACCAGGAACCATAAAAGCATGGGCAGCCTGCTCAGTCTCTCACATTACCTTCGACCACTTCCAAGTCAAAACATAGCAGGTGTGCCTTTTTATATCAGAGATAATATGCTACTTATTCCTTAAAGAGCAAACATTAAATCCAACATATTGCTGTTTTTAAGGAAAAGACAGTTGCTGAATGCAAACTGCATGCTTACAATAAAGCCTTTCTCACATGTAAAGTTTGCACGTACCGGAGAACAAGACAAAAAAATCTTAAATTGTAAACAAAACACATCTGGCAAAGGCTCCTGTGAAAACCCATAAAGACTGAAGAATATGGCCTCATTGTTTCTGTAAACACAAATGAAGGCCCCATAAAAAACAGGTAACTACAACAGAACTGAATGCAGGTCAGTAACTGTGGAGAACAAACGCCCGGAGCAATTTGAAGTCCTTTTTTTAAGGCAAGTAGAAAACTGTATTGGCAATGTACTGTGCCTTTTGTGCTGTGTTTACCATAAACCCCCACGAGTCTAAAGGGAACTGGATATTATGGCAGCGCAAACACAGTTGAATTAGGACGGCAGAAAGAAACCTAAAGCAGCAACTCACCAGGAAAAAAAACCCCAAAAAGACCAACAAATGTGGACACAGTATGTGACAGCCGACAGCGGCACGAGTAAACAGTAAACTTTGTGAGTTGTTGTCTCACTGGCCGCAGCAAAGTAAAGGCCAGATGAAGCAATAAAACAAAGACACACATGAGCCGCATATTACAAAACTGACTACAGTGGAAGAGGTGGGAAGGAGAGAGGGCGGGTGCGTGGACGGGCAATGTGTTGGTGTGGTGGAGGGAAGAAAGGGACATTCGGGGTGAGGATCACACTCCTTGTGTCAGAATGGAAATGATTCTTTCTGTTTCTTTTTAATGGAAACATCTTTCATGTTAGGAAATGAAAGACAGGTGTTGTACTGGAACACACGTTATGCTCTCTGAACCCATACGGCTCGCTCCTTTTTTTCACTCACTTCAAAGACAAAGCCACAATATAGGAAGACAGGGTGAGAATGCACACAGCGCAAATATCAAACATGCAGCCTACACTTGATCTTCTTGGATAATTAATGAACAACAGACCACTACCACAACAGTTGTCATATACTGCTTGTTTAATGTAAGAAATGCTGAACAGAGCTGCTGAAATGTATCCGGCCTATCACCTTTAACCTACAGACGGCAAGCAAATGACAGATCCTCACCAAACCAGACTGGATGAAAAAGCATAAAGTCCTTAGCATGTCTTAAAATTAGTTAAATACACTTTCAGATGAACAACAACACATGAAACTTGTCAAATGTCTTTATTCATTTAACAAAAATGACGCCAAAAGCATTTGTGAAAAACTAAGTAAATTGTTACTGCTTCTATAGGAATTAAGGTAGTGTGACACCTCTATAAAAGCAAAAGTTTTGGTAATTTGCTGGTCTGGAGCATTCAGGTGCATGTTAGCTCAATGCCAAGGAGGAAAGACATCAGCCATTATCTTAGAGAAGCAGCTGTTGCTCCCTATCAATCTGGGAAGGGTTATAAGGCCATTTCCAAAGAATTTAAAGTCCATCAATTCTACAGTGAGAAAGTTTATTTACAAGTGGAAAACATTTGTGCCGATCTTCCCAGCAAATTTACCCCAAGGTCAAACCAAACTGCAAAAGCCCCAATGAAGCTACATCTCGGACTCTAGAGGCCTCGGTTAGTATGTTAAATGTTAAAGTTCATAGCAATAAAATTAGGAAAAAAATTGAATAAGTGTGACTTTGCAGAAGAAAGTCTCTTCTCTCTAAAAACACTGTGGCAACACAGTTTAGATCTGAACAAAGACTTTTGGAATTATGTTCTTTGGACAGAACGAGACCAAGACGTCTGGACTTAATGCACAGCACCACATTTAGCAATAACCAAACGACTGTTATGATTCTGGCTATTTGCAGTCTTTGAGTCAACCATGAACTCTTCTGTATATCAAAGTATCTGGAGTCAAAGTGAGGCCATCTGTCCAACAGCTAAAACTTAACCCAAATTGGATATTGTGAGAAAACAGTGATTCCAAACACAGCAGCAAATCTACAACAGAACGGCTGAAAAAGAAAAGAATCAAGATGTTGCAATGGACCAGTCAAAGTCTGAACCTCAACCTGAATTAAATACTGTGCAAGGACCTTAAAAAAAACAGTGGGAATGTCTGAAAAGCGTAAAAAGTGGCCAAAATGATCTCTACAACGATAAGAGACACTGATAAAAACAAACAGAAAATGATTACTTATAAGTTACTAAGTTATTGCTGCTAAAGGTGGTTCTACAAGATACCAAATCATTTTGTGTGCGTGTGTTTTTCACACACTGCTTCTGCATTTTGGCTTCATTTTTGTTAAATAAAAAATGACCCTGTGTGTGTATGTCATGGTTTGCAATTTATTTGATGTTGTATTTAAATAATTTTAGACCTGATAACCTGATAAGGACCAAATGATTTTTTAAAATTATATGCTGATAGAGAAAACCTCGAAAAAGCATTCATTTTCACATGACTGTTTGCTCCAATAAAAACCACCAGACAGCTAATAATTTAAGTGATTTACTCTGATTTTTGTTATGGTGAAATGTTCTAGATAAATGCAGAACTAACCACCCAAATCTTAAATTCTAGGGCTTTTGGACAGCAGAAAGCATATTAGGCCATCCTGAACTACAATAATGATGTCAAGTAAAAGTCCTGTGGAGTGCTGCTCGACCACATAGTTTTTTGTTTGTTTGTTTGTTTGTTTGTTTTTTTTTGGGGGGGGGGGGCATTTGTTTTTAGTTTTATTTAGATTTTTATATTATACATGTACTGTAAGTAAAAGCTAAGTAAAAGTACATGAAATGCAAAAGTTGATACTTGATTTAACTGCCAACTATTATACCAGTCAAGTTATGATCCAAATCTGGACAAGTACACTTTACAAATTCACCATTTTAACACTGCAATGCCCTTCCAGCAGCTCTCCTTCAATCATATCTACAACAGGTGTCCCATGTCACAAGTCACTGAAAATCCAAAGAGCTCTGCAATGCACCTGGCGTGCAGCTGACTAACACAGAGTAGAGAAAGATGACTCAATCAGTTGAGGAAGTGACTGATGAGAAATCACTCAGCGGGAACAGTTGAAGGTCATCGGAAAGTATTATCAGGCTTTTTGAAGCCTGACTCGCTCGGACTGATTCATATCATCCTCAACAACAAAAGAGAGGCTAATAGTGAACCCAGAGTGAACAGAGTGGAAACAAACACACACAAACACACACAACTGTAAAAGTGGATTACAGAGAATGTGCTGGTTTACCTGAGGTACTCACTGCTGTAGAGTAAGAGTTCATATGACAGGCATTTTCAGCCCAGCAGCCACATCCATAGTGAGCAGCCTGAGAAATGGAAAACAAAAAAGACATCTTAGATGAAAAGGATTATTGCTTTTGCCTTGAAATAAGCAGAATAATTTCTTAAAGAGTAACTTTGGTTACTGGTTGGTTATAGCAGACTTATTTATATTTGCACATCTTTAACTAAAGCAGCATGCCAGGCTTTCTAGCTCTATTGCTCTGAGCTTCAGGTTTTCCTAACACTACAAGTGATAATTAGGTTGAGGCAGTAAATCCCACTGATTCATTCATTCTGTTCAGCCTCAACTGTTACATGGCTGTTTTTTCCCGTAAAGCTGCTTTTAATAGAAAATGACAACTTCCTTTGTTTCCTCGAAGTAAAAGTTCTTCTTCAAAGAAAAGTTTTGAATTAACATTAAGTAGAGCCCAGACCACTAGTTGTTATTTTTGACTATCTCCATTAAAAAGTAAAATTTCAGCTCTGTTAATTACAGCCAGCAATGGGAGAAATACAAGAAAGGGAACCAAACTCTGGGGGTCTTTACTGGCAACCGCTGCTTCCTGAAAAAGTCCAATCTGCTGCCCTTAACCCTTCATAAGGTGCACTGATCAGTTAGACTTATGGCCACTAGAGGGGATCAAAACTCACGTAACACACAACCCTGGCACACTGTTTTCCTCCTATGATTTTAGTGGATAGTGAGTTAACAAAGAACATACTACAGACGCGCCACCTCTCTACTGATAACACATTTCTGGTCAAGTCTAAAAAGCCCAGGGTGATTTTTTGCACTCCAACTCTATCCTTTTTGACTTTCCTCCAAAAGCAGGTTACATTTAAAGAGCATGTCCTTAATGGTTGCTGAGCTTTCAGTTTCATTATACCCAGATTCCCCACCAACTATGGGATTGGAATCTAATGCAAAAGCTAATATACAACTCTTTTTTAGCTCTGCTTTGGTCCCCACCAAAGTCGCCCAAAAATATCTGCGTTTAACGGTTGGAATTCTTTTAACAGCTTGCAGCAAATTTGAAGCAAAAATGACACTTTTTTTCAAGCAACACTGTTCTTCAGACAAAAAAAAACACATAAGCATGGAAAATTGACTGATTACAAAAAAATTAAACAAAAGCTGCAGAAACACACTGATGTCAAAAAGAGGAAAAAGTCTCTATATGTTCACTGGCAAAACTATAGTACTGCTCTGTTGTTGTTTTTGGACAACTAAGAACAGACCACTGGGAATAACGTGACCTAGGTAGAGAAAAACAAAGAGTGAGGTTTTTTTTGGCCACAGTGAGAGGAGACATGTTCGGCACAGAGCAAAGACAGACTTTCAAAAAGAAGAACTACATGCCAGCTGTAAAACATCGTGGTGTGAATGTGCTTTGATGCCCTTGGGACTGGACAGCTTGCAGGCATCGGTTTTACTATAAACCAGCATCGTATCAAAGAGTGCTTGAAGATAATGTGAGACCATCTGTTCAAAAGTTGAAGTTAAAGCAAAGCTGGCTCTTCTAACAGAATAATGATCATAAGGGGTCTAACAGATTCACTGAGAAATGGGTCAAAAAAGAAGAAATAGAAGGTTATGCAAACACCATCAAAGTCCAGATTTGAATCCCAATGAATTGGATGATTTTAAACAGGCACTACTTGCAAAAAAACAAAAAAAAAAACAAACAAACAATAAAAACAAAATCTCTTCCAACTAAATGTTGAAAAAAAAATTGGTGGTAAAATTACTTACAACAATATCAATGACCAGTGGACATTTATGGAGAATTGAAGGAGGCACACTAGCTTTGAGACCAAGATTTACCCCTCCACGGAAGAATGTTACATTACAGCTTTTCAGCCTTTTTTTATATTAGTATATCACCTTTATTTGAAGAAAAGAAGTCTGTATTAAAGAAGAGGAAAATGTTTGCCTGTTAAAGTCAAACAGGCATACGTCCATCCATTCTCTCCTGCTTAGCCTTGTCAGGGGCGCAATGGGGGGGATGGAGCCCATCCCAGCTACCATACGGTGAGAGGCAGGTTACACCCTGCACAGGTTGCCAGTCTGTCGCAGGGCTAACACAAGAGACAGACAACCATTCACACTCACATTCACACCTATGGACAATTTAGAAATACCAATTAACCTAACCCCACTAACTACATGTCTTTGGGAGGAAGCCCGAGTGCCTGGAGAGAATCCACGCAAACACGGGGAGAACATGCAAACTAAAAACAAACATTTCCAATGGATTTACTGACTTGCCACACATGAAACTGAAATTATCCCCAAGCCAGAGGCCCATAATTTGGAGCAAAAAAAAAAAATAATTCTCCCTCTTTTAGACGGCAATAATTTGGATACGGACAGACATCTTTTGAGCTTCAATTACAGGCAGCAGCATAACATTAGCATTAAACGCAAACAGTATGTAGGTGCACAGTGCACTTATTTTGTTCTCTAAATAGAGCCCTGTATGCACGACATAGAAACGATATCTCACAATGTTGAAATATTTCACTACAGAAGAAATGATGTCTATAGTAATAACTGCATCAAATATAATTTTAGTTATCATTTAATTGAGTTACATTAAACATTTATTTAAAGACATTATCTGGACAAAGATATTGTAATAAAAAGAAGGAAAGGGCTTCATTACCTGGCCAACCCTGCCGGGATGTTTCATAGCCAAGCCTCCACTGGACACTGCTGCAGCTACATTCCCCTCCAGGTCCACAACAACAGCTCCAACTGTGTCGAGGCACCCTGAGCCATTTCCCTATATGACAGTAAAGGAAAAGAGTCACATGAACTGCAAAAAAGGAGCTAAGAAATTCAAAAGGACATCTTCAAATGACAATTTTAAGTAACTATAACTATAAGAGGTGGCAAAATGAAAAAACAAAAAAACATCACCTTCTGAACTTGAGATGTTAACTTTTGACTAACAATCACACTAGTAGGTGAAGGAACCTCTGTATGCATCTGTTTGCTTGTACCGTCTTCACAACTATTCATTAATTCGCACCTCTTAAGTCCAGTCCTGAAGAAGTGACAGTGTCAATGAGCTGTTCTCCTATTTTTTGTTAAAAACTGTTTTCTATTAGGCTTTTTTAACCACCATTTCAGTAAATATTAGCACCTTGCAATAATGTGTTTTTAGGGCACGGCATAAAATGACCTAGGCTACACTTCCCTGCACATGTTGTGTTATCCACCAACACTCGTAAACTAACAAGCGTTTAGAAAACACATCAACAAATTTTAGCACCGCAGTAAAAGAATTTATAGGGAAAAAAATGAAAATGGAATATCACTACACTGTGCATGCTGGAGAACAGAGTGGCGGATTTGGAGCAGTACACCCGGATGAACGATGTTATCATCACGGGGCTTCGCATCAAACCCCGGTCATACGCCCGGGCGGTCGCCACTGACAATGTAGGAGGGCCAGGAGAGGAAGATGTCAACTCCACGGAGCATCAAGTGGTTACCTTTCTACGGTCCAAAGGTGTGGAAGTGGATTATAACAACATTGAGGCTTGCCACCCTCTACCCCGAAAAAATGACAGTAACAAACCAGCCATCATTGTGAGATTTGCAAACAGAAAACAGAAAACAGCACTGTTAAAACAAGGAAGGAAACTGAAAGGATCCGATGTCTTCATGAACGAACATCTGATAAAAAGAAATGCGGACATTGCCAGGAAAGCACGTTACTTGAAGAAACAGGGAAAAATTCAAAATACATGGACCACCAACTGCAAAGTATTCATTAAACTCAATGGAACACCGGAACAAGCCAAAGTGTTGGTCATCAGAAATATGGAAGAGCTGGACAAATACTGAGGTCAACTTACTCTGGAGGTATGAATACACATGTGACGTGACACACAACACAACACATGGCACAGTCCAAAAGAACTTCATCTGCATCCGGCAACAATATCAACATGACTCATTGGAATTCTCTTTATGATAATCTGGAACTGAGAACATTTCGATACACAGACCATAATGTTCTAGACTTAGAAAAGGATATAGACCCGGAAAATAATTTCTTCTACAACATCAGCTGTAACTGCTGCTACTTCACTGATGAACAGTTTAAGCACACCATCAACACGGAAAATAAATTATCAATAATCCATTTTAATAGCAGAAGTCTGTATGCCAACTTCAACAATATAAAGGAATATCTAAATGAGTTGACAAATCCATTTGGAATTATTGCCATTTCTGAAACATGGAGAAAGGAATGGACTTTGGACTGGAGGGATATGAAGTGAATTTTGTAAATAGAAGGAACAAGAGTGGAGGGGGAGTAGCTGTGTATGTGGATAAAAACCTAAACTACAAGGTGGTAGAAAGTATGACAACTGTAATTGATAATTTACTAGAATGTATAACAATTGAAATTTATAAGGAAAAAGAAAAAAATGTAATAATTAGCTGTATATATAGAACACCTGGCTCTAGTATTCAAGTATTTAATGACTTCATAGAGGAAATATTCTCTAAAACAAATCAAAAAGTTATGTTTATCTGTGGTGATTTTAATATTGACCTGTTGAATCCAAAAAAGCATAAAATGAGCGACGAATTCCTAAACACTATGTACAGTTTGAGTTTACATCCTAAAATAACCAGGCCTAGCAGAATTACACCACATTGTGCCACCTTACTTGACAATATTTTCACTAACAATATGGAAAACAACATTGTGAGCGGAATATTAATTAATGACATCAGTGATCACCTACCAGTTTTTGCAGTTTATGACACTAATTATAAGAAAAATCAGCATGAAGAACAACTGAGATACAGACGTGTAAGGACAGAAGAAACTATGACTGCATTTAAGAACGATCTATTAAATCAGGACTGGGACAATGTGTACAAAGAAGCTGATATTGATATTGCATATGGCATATTTTTAAGAATATTCATGGAGTTGTACGATAAAAACTGTCCAACAATAAAATACAACAGAAAGCACAAATATTCAGATAGACCATGGCTCACTAAGGGTTTACAAAATGCATGTAAAAAGAAAAATACACTCTATAGGGAATACCTAAAACAAAGAACAAAAGAAGCTGAAAATAAATATAAAAAATACAAAAATAAGTTGACCAATATTATACGTGTATGTAGAAAGGAGTATTATAGTAAAATATTGAACAACAATAAACATAATATGAAAGGAATATGGGATGTTTTAAACGGTATCATTAAAAATAATTCTGGACAACAAAGTTATCCACAATACTTTATCGATAATGGCAATATTATGGAAAACACTGCTGATAAGGTCAACAGCTTTAATCATTATTTTGTAAATATTGGACCAAAACTGGCAGAACAAATTCCTGAGTCACTGCCATCAGTAGAATGTAGTGAAAACCTGATTGATAGGAACCCTAACTCAATGTTCCTCACATCAGTGGAGGAAAAAGAAATAATTGACATTGTACACATGTGTAAATATAAAACATCCACTGATTGTAATGATATTGACATGAAAATCGTCAAGAAGGTCATTGAAGGAATTGTAGGACCTCTAACATATATTTGCAACTTATCATTTCAGACGGGAAAAGTGCCAAACAAAATGAAAATAGCTAAAGTTGTGCCGCTGTATAAAACCGGGGATAGACGCCACTTCACAAATTACAGGCCTGTTTCTTTACTACCACAATTCTCCAAAATCCTAGAAAACCTGTTTAATAAACGATTAGACAAATTCTTAGATAAATATAAATTACTCTCTGACAGTCAATATGGATTCAGATCAAAAAGATCAACATCTCTGGCATTAATCGAATCAATTGAGGAGATTACGAATGCTATAGATCAGAAACAGTATGCAGCTGGAGTATTTCTGGATCTCAAGAAAGCATTCGACACAATCAATCATGACATATTAATTAATAAACTGGAACGGTATGGGATTAGGGGGGTTGTACTGCAATGGGTGAAAAATTATTTAAGTGACCGGAAACAATTTGTGAAGCTGGGTGTCCATTCCTCATCATGCTTGGACATTGCTTGTGGTGTTCCACAAGGCTCTGTACTGGGTCCAAAATTATTTATTATTTATATAAATGATATTTGTAAGGCATCTGATATATTAAAATTAGTATTATTTGCAGATGACACAAATATTTTTTGTTCTGGGGGGAATCTAAAGGAGCTGCTGGATACAATTACTTCAGAAATGTGCAAAATTAAAAAATGGTTTAACAGGAACAAACTATCGCTAAATCTAAGTAAAACTAAAATCTTATTTGGGAATTCCCTTAGAAATGCACAAGTGCAGATTCATGTAGATGGTGTGGAAATTGAAAGAGTACTTGAACATAAGTTTCTTGGTGTGATTATAGATGATAAATTAAACTGGAAGTCTCATATAAATCATATACATAACAAAATTTCAAGAAGTGTCTCAATCTTGAGTAAAGTAAAACACATTCTGGACCACAAATCACTCCACATTCTCTATTGTTCCCTGATTGCACCGTATTTGAATTACTGTGCAGAGGTTTGGGGCAATACTTACAAATGTTCGCTATCATCAATCTTTATATTACAAAAAAGGGCCATAAGGATAATCCATAAAACTGGTTACAGAGATCATACAAATCCACTATTCTTAAAATCAAAAATTCTAAAATTCACAGATCTGGTTCATTTTCTCACAGCACAAATTATATATAAAGCAATAAATAACCTGCTTCCTGACAATATTCTAAAAATGTTTTCTAAAAGGGAACGGGGATACAATTTGAGGGGGGAATTAAATTTAAAACATCCTCGTATCCGTACAACATTAAAAAGTTTTTGCATCTCTGTGTCACGGTCTGCAGAGACAGGCCGTGCGGTGGTGTGTGTGATGGACCCAGGTGCATACACAAGTGAGTAGACGGGAGAGGACTTAACAGAAAGCGAGCCTTTATTATGGCTGAAGACAAAGTGCACAAACAAAGCAGGGATGGCGTGACTAGACTATAACTAAACTGGGAAAACTAATACTGCGACAAACTAAGAAAACTCAGACTATGATGATCACTGCAAGGACTGACCGTGAAAACATGGAGGTGAGAACACAGACGACGCGACACAGACTGTACGAAACACAGAGACTAAATACACATGAGGGATGATCAGGGGAAGTGGATGCACACGGGGAACACAGGTGACACTGATAATCATAACAAGACACGGCAGGAGTGAACGTAACACTGATGGGAGATGGGCAAAGTAAAGCAGGAAGTACACAGAGGTTCAAACAGGAGGAGAGAGAGCACGGGGAGAACGCAGACATAACGGGCTGGGGAAAACATAGAATAAAGCACAAAG